>NC_051316.1:99428893-100678893 GCF_015220235.1 Choloepus didactylus
AATTGTGTCTAATGAATGGAGTGGTTATGAAGATTAATTTAGAAAATGATTGTAAAATATTTAGAACATGGCTGGCACATTGTAAGTGCTCAATAAATATTAACTGTTATTGTTATGTTGTTAATAATGGATGACTTGTCCTGTGTCATCGTGTCAGTCACTGCCTGAGGGTGGGCTTGTAAATTGTGAGGTGTCATATCAAGAGTCATCATCGTCGTTATCATCATCATCATAAACACCCTTGAGAAATCATGTGTAAACTTGACCAAATAACTTAACTATCACAGCCTAAGAATTAACTGTAATACTACTGGTAGAGTGGGGAAGGATGGTCTGAGACCCATTCTCCACAGTGACCTCAGGCTGGACTCTCAGGGACTTGATGAACCCCAGAGATAGACATTCTCATGGTGCAAGAAGAGTGAGGAAATGATTGGCAGAGATGAGGAAGGAAAGGAAGGATAAAGGAAAAAAGGAGAAGCTCTGTGAGCTGTGTGTGTGTGTGTATGTGGAAATGTGAGTTTGCATGAGTGTGTATGCACCTGCTTGTGTGCCTTAGGTAGCCTCTGCTCTCTGTCCCCATTCTTAGTTCTTACCTGGAGATACTGACCAGTCCCATCTTGCTG
Organism: Choloepus didactylus; assembly: GCF_015220235.1. Classification (NCBI taxonomy): domain Eukaryota; kingdom Metazoa; phylum Chordata; class Mammalia; order Pilosa; family Megalonychidae; genus Choloepus; species Choloepus didactylus. Next base: position 99,429,520 of record NC_051316.1, read on the forward strand.
TTACCATCAAGGAGCTGGATTCACTGGCCCTTTTCTCTCCACAAAGCCATGGTTGGATCTGCAGAGGCCTGTCTTCTCTGCAGCAGCAACACAGACTAAAGACTCGGATTAGAGGCTTTTCACTTGGTGTGTTTCCTGGGACCCAATCCCGACCTCTTAATTAGAGACAAATTGGGGCAAATGTCCAACCTCCCAGTTGTCCCCTCTGGGCCCTGGTTCTCTGTGTCCTGGCAGTGGCATCAATGCCTCCACTCAGAGTGACCAGGGCTGAGGTCCATGGGGGCAGAGCTCCTGGTATTTTTTCCCTTGGGTGAGGTGCAGGTTGGATCTGTCCTCTACAGCCTTTACCCTGAGATCAGTCAGTCCTTGACAATCTGTCCACGCATTCTAATATAGAGCCCAGTTCTTATTGATGACTCATGGTTTGTTCCTGAAAATAAGTAAAAAGGAAGGAATAAGAATAGATTGCATGTAACAATCCTTACCTTTTAATGTAATGTAGAAAAGGGAACATTCTTGTTCTCTGTGACTCCAGAGAGCAGACATACTAATATGTAAAATGTATACAAGGCCCAGGGTACTGCTCTGGGTATCTCTGGCCTTATTTATTTACTTTGTTGTAAGTATATGTAAAAAAGTGTATAAACATCTATGTGCTGTTTCAGAATGATGATAAAATGAATACCCATTCTTCCACCGCTCAACTTATATAGTATTATGGCTCAAACCTTTAAAAGTCCGTGTGTGCCAGTTTTCAGTCACATTTCTTTCTTCCCCTTTAGAGAAAACCACTATCCTGAATATTCCGTACTGTTCCTTTATTTTTCTTTCTAATTTTTCCACATGTGCATGTCTGCCTAAACTATATATTCTCTGAATTTGCCTGTTTGTCCCCTATGTAAATGGAATTGTTTTTATGTTCTTTATAACTTGCTTATTTTTCTCAAACTTATTCTTTTTTGGTTCGTTCATGTTGAACCTAAACATGTTGAACCCTAGCTGAAGATATCCTTCATTGCTGTCTCATATGAGTCAACAACTCCTCATTATGAACTCTTACCATGATTACATGAAAATGTCATCTGTGAATAAAGTGCAATTTCATTTCTTCCTTTACAGTACTTATATTTTTAACTTCTTTTTCTCATCTATTGCACTGATGTGACCTCTAGTACAATGTGGAATAGGGAAGTAAAAGCTGATATTTTGTCTTGTTCCTCATTTATACAGGAAAGATTTAAATGTGTCATATTAAGTAATATTTATGGTGTACATTTGAAAAAAAATATCTTTGATCAGGTTAGTTTTTTTTCTTTTTCCCCATTTTATGAATGGATTTGAATTATATCAATGCTTTTTCTTGCATCTATTGAGATAGTTTAGATTTTTGTTCTTAGTTCTGTAAATATGGTGACTTTGATTTTTGTATATTAAATCAGTCTAACATTCTTGGGAAAACTGAACTTGGTCATAATATATCTTTTCTTATACATTGTTGTAATTTTGTTGGTAATATTTTACTTTGGATTGGCATGTTTATATCATGAATGAGATTTGTCTGTTATTGAACTTTTTTGCCTGTTCTTGCCAGATTTTGGTATTGAGGTTTTGTTGATATCATAAAGGGCATTGGTGAGTGTTCCCTTATTTTCTATTCTCTGAAAGAACTTTTGCAAGATAGAAATTATTTCTTTCATGAATTTTTTACAGAATAATTTTCTTTGAGGAAAGATTTTTGGCTACTGATTCAGTTCCTTAGTGGAAGAAAGTAGTTGGGGGGGGTAAAGTGCCTTTAAGGAAGAGGACAAAATAAGGAAAAAAAAAGGGAGATTGCATTTTCAATGTCACTGTAAGGACACTGATGAAGCTCAATGAAACAAAGGAAGTGTGGAACAATAAAGTGAGGTAGCAAGCCATGCAGGCCTAGGGGAAGAGTATTCCGACAAAGCAACAGCATGTGTGACATCTCCAAATCTTGGAGAAGTGTGATTTGCTTAAGAAAAAGCTGCAGAAATAGTGCATCATTGGGGAGAATGGTAGAAGCAAGGCAAAGAATGGAAAAGAGAGAAGAGTCGGCAGGACCAGATCACTGGAACCTATATATCTGGCAGTAAATGACAATCTGTACTCCTTAAGAGTCTCTTTAGTTAAGCAGTAAACAACAATAACAGTGTTGACACTACTGAGCAACCACAAAATATATATACAACAATAAGGGAGATGAGTATGCACAAGAATAGAGTACTATTTATACCAGGATTTTCTACCTGAGACTAGAACTAGAGGAAGAGAGGCAATATATATTTTTAAATAATTGGGGATGAAAACCTCTCTCCTCTAAAGAAAGTATTGGGCCTGAAATTTTAGGAAAGTGCCTTGGCCCAAGCAAACTAACTTAAAAGGCCTAGTAAATGTTCAACTGCAAATCAATCAAACATCAACCTAGTCAGGTTTTCTGTTTTTTCTTAAATTGTTTTGATTAGTTGTATTTTTCAGAAATTTATCTGTTTATTCTAAAATTTTAAATTTATCTGTGTAACATGATTCCTAATATCCTTTCTCTTTTAATATCTGGGGTGATATCACTCTTTCATACTTGTTATTGGTTATTGGTATTTTTCGCATGATTATTTCCACCAAGGTGTCTAAGTTTTATTCACTTTTCAGAGAATTATTTTTAGCTTCATTGATCCTTCTCTATATATATTTTAATCTCATCTGTTTTATTTCCTTTTCTTTATCCTCCTTGGATTGAAATTTCTGTTGTTTTTCTAAAGATAGATCCTTAGCTCATTATTTTGCAGCCTTTTTTCTTTTCTAATATTTGCATGTAATCTATAAATTTCCTGTAAATGTTTTGTGTTGGTTTTTATTAAGAAGAAATATTTTCTTATAGTCATTATGATTTCTTCTTTTATTCCTAGATTATTCCTAGGTGAGTTTCACAATTCCCAAATATGTGGGGGATTTTCTAGTTATATTTTTGTTGTGGTTTTTAGCTTTATTGTATGTGGTCTGTATGATTTTAACTCTGAAATTTGTTGAGGTTTACTTTATGGATCAGTAAACAGGCAGATTTTGCAAATTTCCTTTGAGGAATTGCAAAGGATGTTTTCTCTGCAATTGTTGAGTGCAGTGCTCTATATGTGTCCATTAGTTAATATTTTTAATTGTTTTTTCAAATCTTCTGTCTCTTTACTGATTTTCTTGTGAATTTATTCATCAACTACCATGAGAAGTGTGTTAAAATCTCCCACTAACATTGTGATTTGTCTAGTTCTCCTCATCCATCTGTAATTTTTCTTAATGTTTATTTGTGGCTTTTTCAACACTGAAAAAATTTAGTTGTTATATCTTCCTGGTGAATGAAAGATTTCAATTTTATAAATGATTCTTTATCTATAATAATGCTTTTTCCTTACAGTCTATTTGTTTGATAATAGTAGAGCAATGCTAATATTTTTTGGCATATGGTTTTCAACTCTTTTATTTTAATCTTTCTATTTTCTATGTTTGTTGAATAAACATTTTATCGACACATTATTTATCAACTATAAAAAATGCACAAAACATACATGTATAGCTTGATGAATTTCCTCAAAGTGAATAAACCCATATAACTATACCCAGATTATGAAACAGAATATGATCAGCAACCCTGAAACTCTGTTTGGGTTCCTTTTAATATACTTTCTTCCTCCCGTCCCTCCCAAAGAGTACCTGTACCTAATTTCTAACTCCAAAGGGTAGTTTCCTTGTTTGTGATCTTTATATAAATGAAATCATACAGAACATACTCTTTTGTGTCTGCCTCCTTTTCCACTTATGTTGATATGAGTAATTCATAAATTTACATATAACAGTCATATATTCATTTTCATTGCTATGTAGGAATTTATTATATGTATATACCATAATTTATTTATCCTTTCCTCTGTTGATGAATATTTGAGTTCTCCCCCCACCTCCTGATTTTTGGCTATTACCAGTAGCACCTCTGTGAACATTCTTGCACCTGTCTTTTACGCAATTCACTTGAATGTATTCAGGGATGGAATGGATCATAGGGTGTGCATGTTTCAGCTTAGTAGATCCTGCCAAATAATTCTGCTGTTGTACCAATTTATACTCCTTTAGCAGTGTATAAATGTTCCCATTGCTCCATGTCTTTTTCAATACATAGCACTGTTTTTTTTATAAGTCATTAGGGGGTGTTTTCTGGTATTGTATTGTGATTTTAATGTGAATTTCCATGATGATTAATGAGGTTAAGAACTTTTTATATGTTTATTGACCCCTTGTTTATCTTTTTTTTGGGGGGGGTGAAGAGTGTCCCTTCTAGGCTTTTGCCTGTTTGCTTGTTGGTCTTTTTCATAGATTTGTATAAATTTTAATATTCTGATTACAAGTCTTTTTTTTACACATATATGTCTTACAAATGGCTTTTCCCACTAACTGAGTAGCCTTTTCATTCTCTTTGTGTCTTTTGATGAAAAGACAGGGACAGAGGCCCAATTCCTTTTTTCTGTGTCCCAACCCACTCCCCACCCCAGGATGAGGGAAAAGAGATCAGACAAAGAAGTAGAGGTTGTGAATAGAGCCAGACATTCTATTAAACCTCCTACTACACACAGGACAGGTCCCTCCACTTTCTGCAACAAATCATTATCTGGTGCAAAACATCAATAGTGCCAACTTTGAGAAACCATGAATAAGAAGACATAAAGTCTCTATTGCAGGTGACAGGGCTTTCAAGGTAGTCTGCAGAAGATAAAAATGAATGGGGACAGGGGAGAATTTCAAAGTGTACCTGTCTGTTTGTGTTACTCTGTTTGGATATGAAGTAGCTGCATTTAATACATTTAATGCATATTAAAAAATTGACATAGATAAAGAATTAGTATTTCTAATGAGAGATACAGAGAGGGAGCTAGTGAGGGAGAGGGAGAGTGGAAGTGGGGGGAGAGGTATGATCATGTGGACCATGTGAGTGGGTTAATATTTAGAGGAGAGGACTTAAACTGGGTCTGGAGAAGGGTGAGGTGCCCCAGAGAGAGAATAATGTGAGTAAAGGATCTGAATGAAAGTGTTCGATGTATATTTAAGCGAATGACAGTTAAGAGGTAGTCAGCATTTATATTTGTTAATAATGTGCAACATAAAAATGGAGAGGAACATTTGCAGAAAATGACAGGGATGTGTTGGGAGAGCCACTTCAATTATATGAGTTCATTATAAAGTTATATATGGTATCATTAAAAAAGTATGCCCACAAGAAATGAAAAAATGCTAGTTGCATGAATTCTACATAGAGAAGGATTTTCTAATTATAATTTCAGCCAAGAAGTTACAAAGAGGAAGTCCTCATGATTTGGTAATACGTAGATTGAAAACTTCCTTACATTAAAAATAATCGCAGAGGTAAGAGATCAAGAATTAACTGGGAATTGGCGTCGCTGGGACAGCCAATGCGGCGAGCTGGGCCGGCACGTGGGGTAGCTGGGACGCAGGGGAGCCCCAGCCTAGGGAAGGGAGAGAGAGCAGTGTGTGGTCTTGGCTCGCCAGGGTGCCGAGCACCCTGCCCACATGGACCATCGTGTGATAGTGGAGCGCAAGTTGGAGAAGGTGCTGCACAAGACCTCCAGCTCTGGGCAACTGTGCCAGCCTGGAGGAGCTCAGTGACAGCGACTATGCTGGTGGTCTCAGTCACAAGATCCTGCAGAGCCAGGGCAAAGATGCTGAATTATCAGGGACACTTACACTTGTTTTGAAACCGTGCTGTAAAAGAATAAAGGACTCTTCAAAAATTAGCCTTGGACCACAAAGGCATTCACAGCAGTGATTCTCTGGTTGTAAAAATCATTGACAGAATTCTTGGTTCAGACATTAACAGTGTCCACATAGATGGCTGCTGGCAGGCAGCTAGCCAGAACCTTCTTAACGAGGTAGTGGCAGACTTCTTTTGATAAGGAACGCTGGATGTAGCTGAGGAACTCTGCCAGGAATCTGGTCTTTCTGTAGACTCAAGTCAGAAAGAACCATTTGTGGCACTATCTAGTGTTAGAAGCATGAAAAGTCGGAGTTCTGAGGCCATCTCGAGTGAGCAGTATCAAACTGAGAAATGTTCATAGCCCAGAAGAGCTCTTTGGAATTTATGCTACACAGACTGTATTTTATTAGCTTGTTCTTGTGTGGCACTACAATCAGCAAGAAGCATTACAATATGCTAAAAATGGTCAACCATTTGCCCTAAACCATCAAAAATATTAGGTTTTGATGGGAAGCCTCGTATCTGAGATAAGGAATTGAGAACTCACTGTATGTTCACCTGCTTGATGCAAATCAGTGGGCTGGCATTTGTGACATCTTTACACGGGTTGCCTATGCCCTCCTGGGACTCTCCATGGGGTCCCCTCTCAGCAGGTTGCGTGGCGCTGCCAACTTTAATTTTTGTCAAAGCCTTGATTAAACAGAGGCAGTGCACTGGAGTTTGGAACCAGAAAGATGAATTATCTTTTGAAGTGGACCTTGGTGAAAAGTGCTGGTATCACGCTATATTTTCCTGTTCCATTCTTTGTCAGTGCTCAACAGATAGCAAATCCACCTGTGAAATTATTCTGTGGTTGTATTATATCAAGAGATGCCCTGAATAAAATGTTTAATGGTAGCAAAATAATATGTCCATATTGTCCAATGGAATAAAGTCCAGGAGATGCCAAACAAATATTTTTCTGAAGCAGTAACTAGTCTGGAGTTTCTAAGTGAAACTAAATTGTGGGGACATTTTAGTAGAGAGCATTATTTAGCACAGCTAACCAGGGACTCCCATGTTTATATAAGCTGATGTTCAGAAACTTTGCCAACACTGTAGTATCTGTAGCACTATAGAGTGTGCCAGATGAGTATGTCATATGGCTTTATTATATTCTTGGTCTTCATTCTGATCAAGTACATACACCAGGAATTGTTATTCAGTACAGGTTTTTTTTACTAAATTATGTGGTGATTTTTTTTTACTTTTTAAGAAAAAAAAGAAATTGGCCTCCCACCATGTGTTTAATATTTCTCCTGCTTATGTTGTCATTTTCTTGATAGTTGTAAGCCTTGAGAATGTTTGTGAAAATGTTTTATTTCCTCTTATGTATATATAATTAAATGAAAATTCTTCAGGAAAAAAAATCAAAATGAAACAAAACAAAAAGAATTAACTGGGAACATTTAATTACCAAGACAAAGAAACAAAGATATAATATCTGCATATAGAGAGGCTTATACAGGTTAATAAAATAGCTCCAGGAGATAATGGGAAGATAATATGACAATTAATAAGAGAATTAAAAATTGATCATTTCAGGAACATGGTCCACTCACCAATAAAAAAAGAAATGAAAACTAAAGCAAAGAAATGCTTTTTTCTATCATAATAGTTATGGACTTTTAAGGGCAGGGGATGTAGACAAAGGACACTCTCATTTGGGCATTTTGGCAACATGCATAAAGAGCCCAACAAATGTTCTACCGATACATTCTACTTCTGAAAATATTAAAGGTAATGTACTCTAAATATAAAAATGATTTCTTCTTAGAGACTTCCTTGTATTGTTGTTTGTAAGAGTGAAAACTGAGACATTCCCTAATCATCCAAGAATAGCCGAACAGTTATATATATCATGAATCTTGCTTCTGATGTAATCTTAGGGAGCCAAATGTTCATAAGAATTAATAGTAATATAGAGACAACTCATGTTATAAGATAAAGTTAAAATATATAATGTACCTATTGTTTTTCTCAATAAGTAAAAGAGCAATTAGAAAAACAGAAGGGAAATGTTCTAAAATACTAACAGTGGTGTTTTTAAATGGAAGTATCTGAGTATTTTCTCCTTTTCCTACCTGTTTGTGTTTTACTAATTTATTAAAATAGACATGCATTGTTTTTCAGTAGAGGCCAAATAAGAAGTCAGAGTATAAAAGCTAAAGAATGAAAGTTGTCGTGATAACTAACAAGCATTCACTGCCAGGATCTTAGAACTAATTCCAGTTGTGTGATTTTGGACCAGTCTCCTGATATATCTGTGCCTAGTTTCTGCCTGTAGAATTATTCTTGCTGTCTTTTAGTTCCAGCAAATAGCCTTCTCCATGTGGAGGACAATCCTCCTGAAAAGTTTCTTCCAAAGCTGGATTTGGAAATGGTCCCTGCACTTTGGAGTACTTGACCCTTCCTGGGTCTTGACAGCACTTTTGTAGTTAGACTGAGCTGCTGACTGGGTTTCCTCCTAGAATCTAAGTTTTTTCTACTTTCATTCTTTTGATGGTTCCCAATTCTCTGGTTTGAATCTTCTTGGGTACCTATACCCACTAAATCAGGTCACCCTGTAAGGGTTGCTGGCCACTCCCTCTCTCCAGGCTGTAGTTCTGTCTCTGGCCAGTTGGTTCTATTCTAGTCAGGCCATGTCAGGCTTTCATCCTGCCTTGAATGTGAGCCTTTCAAAGTACAATGGAGAAATCTAGTGAGAAGTCATTAGAAAGTGTGGGTTTCTACACTGGAGAAGGCCTCTTTATGGAGTAGAACATTTTCTGCAGTCAAGGAGTCTCCACAAAGCTCCCTTCATGTCCCTGTTCCACAGGCTGTAGATAAGGGGATTCAGCATGGGGATGACCATCATGTATATCACAGATGCCACCATTCCAGTCCCTGCTGAGTAGGAGGATGAGGGCTGGAAATACACCAGAAAGAGGGTCCCATAGAAGAGAGTGACCACTGTCAGGTGAGAGCCGCAGGTAGAGAAGACTTTGCATTTCCCCTCAGCAGAGGGGACCCTGAGGATGATGTGGATGATGTGGGCATAAGATACCAGGACACAGGTGAGAGGAATCATGCCTGGGAGAAGTGCTTCTGTTAGCATGGTGATCTGAAAGATATGGGTGTCTGAACAGGCAAGCTTGTGAAGTGGGGGTACATCACAGAAAAAGTGTGGGATGGAATGGGAGGCACATAAGGAGAATTGAGCCATCAGGAGAGCTAGTGAGAAGGCCAGGAGGTGGAGCAGAGCCAGGATGCAGCACGAGCTGCAGGCAACTTGGGGTTGCATGGCCATGGTGTAGTGGAGAGGAAGGCAGATGGCCACATAGCGGTCATATGCCATCACGCCAGCAGGAAGTCATCCATCAGGGTCAATGCCATGAAGAAGTACATCTGCATGAGGCACCAGTGTAGGAGATGGTGTGGTGCTGCGTCTGGATGTTCACCAGCACCTTGGGTGCAACAGTGCAGGTGAAGCAAGTCTTGGTGAAGGAGAGTTGGCCAGGAAGAAGTACATGGGGGTGTGGAGGTGCAAGTCAAAGATGACGGCCAGAATGATGAGCAGATTTCCCAGCATGGTGACCAGGTACATACCCAGGAAGAGCCCAACAGGAGAGGCTGCTGCCTGGGTGCTGAGGAAACCCAAGAGCAGGAAGTCTGAGATGGTGGTTTGGTTTCTGATTCCCATTTATAGCAGAGCAATTGGAGGAAAATCCTGCTTAAATATAGGTTGATTCCCAAAAGAGTTACATTTTGAGGTCTTTGGTCTGGTTTTCCATATTCTTTTCAAAGGTCACAGAGATGCATTGGTGTCTGTTGTGGTAGGCATGTAACTCTGTGCAGAGGTGAGAACTCTGAATGATGACAATGAGAGATTTAGATGGGGTGAACTTTGCATTCTAGTAGTCTATTGAATTATCTTGTAGCCCTCTGAAAGAGGTTGAACTTGGATCAGCTGGGAAGATCTAAGTATTAGGATCTTTTTTTTAAATAGAAAAGCTATTTCATAGCCTTTTAAAGTTTGAGTAAGATAATCTTGGGGCTATGCACTTACTAGCCAACTGCAGAGGCATGCACGTGGGTGTGTGTTTGGGGGATAGAAGTGATAACAGTTTACACAGATAGGTCATAGCTGGGACTCCATCACTCTTGGTTTGTTGGAGTAGCTGCCCTATTTTTCTTTTGAAGACACATCAAATGAGTTAATGTGGATAAAATAACTTTATAAACTCAAAAGTATTTTATAAATAAAAGGTTCCATCATGATCATCAACATTATCAACTTCATTTGTTATAAGACTGTTGACTTTGGTGTCTTATAGACTAGATTGGTGTCTTTTCTCTGCTGTTACTGCCTGTGCATTCCTCTGCAACTTACATATGTTATCCTCTCTGAGCTTCAGTTTCCTAGACAGTAGAATATGTGCACACTTTATTTAGTTACTGCAGATAATCATTGAGATGACATATTCAGAGCACTAACACAGAGTGGGCCTTCAATAAATTGTTATAAAAGTTATTAATATTGTTAGTGATAGTAGTAAAAATGGAACCTGAGATGCCTGATGCACTGCAAAATGATAGATACCATGCTTCCCAGCTCTAAACCTCACTTGCCTTTTATATTTTGGGAAATTATTTACTTCCTCTAAGCTTCATTTTCTTTACTTGTAAGATGTGGATATAAACCTACCATGTAGGACTGTGGAAAGGATCAAAGTGCCAGAATTAGTTGAAGGTTTCTTCAGGACCTGTTATATGAAATTAAAACAAGAGATTCTAACATCTGCATTTGGAACTGCGTGGAAGGATGAACACATGAACAGGCAGTGGCAACATGGGCTTATGCCATGCTCTTTGATGTAGTGATAAAACACACTCCCTGTGTGGATCCAACAAACCTTCATTTGACACTAGCCCACTTATGGGCTGTGACATTGAATAAGTTGCTCAGTTTTTCTTGGTTTCAGTTTCTGCATCTGCTTGAAGAGATAATAATATCCAACTCATAGGGTTGTGAGGATTGAATTAGGTAAGGATACAGGCTGGAGCAGTGGCTGGCTCATATAAAATGCTTGTCAAATGTTTTTCTTTATATTATTGTTTCTCTTGTTGAAATTTAAAAACAATGAGAGTGACTTCTAGGGTAACCAACCAAGTCCCTGGGTTTGCCCAGGAATTTCCTGGTTTTAAAACTGAAAAGTCCCTGCATGCTTATTTCATATGTTAACTTGACTAGGTTATGGTGATCAGTTGTTTGGTCAAGGAAGCACTGGTCTGAATGTTACAGTGAGAGTATTTTGTGTATTTAAATCACTAGTCAATTGATTGCATCAATGCTTGTTACATCTTTATCGACAAAGGAGATTGCCTTCAGCAATGAGAGAAGTCTCATCCAATTAATTGAAGGCCTCAGAGGAAGAACTGATGATTTCAGCAGTCAGAAAGAAGAATTTCAATCTTTACTAAAGCCTGACTAATACAGTCCCAGTCCTGGGAAAACTAGAATGGCTCATCAGCTTATATGCTATTTTTTCCTGGTCGCTATCTGTGGGGAGTTGAGCTTTGAAAATTGTAAAGTTTCTTTTAAAGATTCCTTACTACCATTGTCATCAATATCATCATCGTGACCATTGAGCAATGATGATTTGACTCTGTAGTACCATGACAAAGCTTCCAGCTGTACTATCTTGTAAAATCATTTAACTTCTACCTACAATTATTCTGAGACTCAAGTTAACAAAACAAAACAGGGCTTGGTGAACTTTTACTTGCTGTGGGAATTGTTATTGTCCTTGGGTGGTGGCATAGAGTGGTACTGCAAGCCATTTATGATTGTGTGGCCTGAGAGTGAATTGTTCATGCATAGTACAGGAGCCTTGGGCCTTGTCATTGCACAGTTACAATAGCTTGGCCATTGCTAAAGGTTTGGGGAAGGCTGATCTGCATTGAGACTTCAGGCTGGATTCTCAGGGAGTTTATGAATACTGAGTCAAGGTTCTCCTCATGGTGATCAGGAGAGCCAGGATGGTTTTGGCTGAGAGTAAAGAAGGGGAAGAAAGGAGAAAGGAATAAGAGAGAAATTCTCCCTCTCTCTGTGTGCATGTGTGTGTGTGTGTGTGTGTGTGTGTGTGTGTATAATGTCCCCCTCAGCCCTTACCTGGAAATTCTGGCCATCCTCAGATTCCGTGATCACCATGGAAATTAAGTGTGCTTCTTTCTTGGTCTGCCTGTCCTACTGACTGGAGCCGCAGGGTGCAGCAGCACAGACTGAAGACTTCAGGCACAGGAGCCAGGAAGAGCTGTTGGCTTTTCACATGGAGTGTCTCCTGGGACCCAATCCCAGACCTCCTAGTTAGAAATAAGATGGGGCAAATGTCCAAGCTCTCAGCTGTCCTCTTTGGTCCCTGGAGTCGTGAGCCCCTGCAGTGTCAGAGTGACCAGATCTGGAAACCCTGAGAGCCTGCTCATTGTACCCCTCCCCTGGGCAAGAGCATGAGAGGGCTGCCTTCCTCCACCCTTACCTGCCATGGAGTCTACACATTCTAATAATTCCAGAAAACCCATAATTTCCCAGCACGTAAATAATAAATGAATAGAGCAGATTTTGTGTGGGATGATCAACACAATCATTGCCTTTAAATTCCTACAGTTGTGTGATGTGGAAAAAGTGAACACACTTGTCCCCTGTGACTCCAGATGCTACATGTTTCTGATCTGTAAAGTATGTGCACACTTTTTATAGTTATTGTAGATAATCAGTGAGATGACATATTCAAAGTGCCGGCTCAGATAAGTGATGTCATATGTAAAATCTGCAGAAGCTATAGGGGCACTGACCGAGTCTCCTTAAAATTGTTTATTTCTGATTTTTAAAATTGTGAAATACATGAGATTGTGAAATATGTAATATATTTAAAAAGTGTATAAAACATATGGGAACAGTTTTCTTAAAGTTACCGTCCATATATGTATGTATAATCATGTATGTATAATCAAGTATATTTGCCTATTTTTTGTCCTTTCTGTAAATGGAATAATTTGTCTTCTTTCACTCAATATTATGTTTTTGACATTCATTTGTGTTGATACTTGTTGCTACAGGACACTGTTTTTCATTGCTGTATGGTAAAGTTTCACATATTCCCGTCCAATATCTTTAGGGTTTTTCATTTTTGAAAGAGGAATGTTTCCAATATTTGAGAGTAATACTGTAAATATATTGTCTCTTATGTGATACTACCAGTGGGTTCAGGGGCTACCCATCATAATCAAACACAGATATTTTGGCAAGTGAAATGCATGGATAGTCATACTAAGTGAGATAAATAAAGACTTTTAAATAGTTACGTGTCAATCCAGGACAGGTTTTGCCACAAAATGAGTTACCTGAATCTCTACAAAATACCTTTCATTGATTTTCTTTTGTGTGTGTTTTTTCCCCTCTTCAGTTTTATTGAGTTTCTTCACATATCATACAGTCATCCACAGTGTACAATCAGCTGTTCACACTATCATCACATAGTTGTGCAGTCATCCCCACAATCAGCTCTTGACTTTCATTGATTTTTGGATTTAAGGATTGCAACTGTTGCTTATTTGTCTTTTAAAAAAGTCTTCTGCTTGAAAGTTAGAGAGACATTTTGATACCGTCATTACTCTCAGGTGTACATCTCCAAATAGCAATCATTTATCATTTCTTTTTTTCTATTACTGCTACTTAGTAATAGCCTAAACTTCATTACTTCAGCATAAATGGCTGGGGAAATGAAGTTTGTTTCCTATTCCTTCTATATCAAGTTAAGTTATATAAAAATAAAAAATCATAATAAATGAAGTTAGAATGGCCCTTTCCTCTTTTTATTCTTTAAATTTTCATTTTGAAATACTACTATGAATGTGGACAGACTCCTGGTGTACCTGTTCAAGTATCTCTATAATATGTACCGAGGAGGGGAGTTGTTTGCTGGCTTATGGTTAGTGCATTAGATTATGTCTTCCAAGCAGATGCCAAGATGGGATTAGGTGTGTAAGAGATTTATTGGGAAGGAGCAGGAGAAATCAGGGAAGGTCTTTAGACTATGATACAGTCCTGACACCTGAGGAAGAAAAGAGGAAAGAAAGGATGATTAGGGTAGGAAGAGTTTCAGACTGCAGCAAAATACCAAGAAAGTTTGAGCCAGGCCAATGAGGAGTCCTTGAAACAAAATTGTCCATTGGAGTCCTGGCTCTCTGTGAGAGGGTTTGGCATGGTGTCCCTGCCATGCTCATTCCTTGCCTGGGAGCAGCCTGTAGAAGCATGGGCTTTGCTCAAACGTGGTAGACCCAAAGAGCCAGTAGCTGGGTCTTCAGACAGATGTTCTCCCAACCATAGGACATCTGAATGGTACATATTCATAGCTGCCACTGTCTACCTTTTGTGCTGCACAAAGCCACTTCTCCACACAGGTATGGTGAGCAGATCCTCCATGAGCCTCTCCTCTTCAGGGGAAAACTAAGAGAGAAGTTGTTTGGGTGAAATACACACCCCTTTGCCACAGTTGGTATTAAGGTCACAATTAGTTCTCATCCTCACCCTCATCCACTATCCATTCTAAATTTCTCTCACTCTCTCCTTTCACTTGGCAGGTCCTAGGGTGTCTACCTGGTTCTGTGACCCAAACTTCACTCCTAAGGCATCTGTGACTTTAATAAGGATACTTTTCTCAGGCCAGGATTGCTACATGTATCCACTTCAGTTACAATTGTGAAGGGAGTACCAAGAGGCAACCGAAGTGTATCACCCAGGTTCATATGTTTTATATGGCTATTTAAAATTAAGTGTCTCTATCTAGGACTCATTTTATTTATTTTTACTAAAAAGTACAGTTTCCTTTGATTGCAGTTGTCTCATCTCTACTCACTGAAAGATAATTAATTTTGAAGACAGAAATGGACTGGTATTTCTTTGCATTCTTCTCATAATTGAGTACAGGTACCTCTCAATATAACAGCACCTGCTGTATTCATGGCTGAATGAATGAGTGCTGAGAAGTATCAAAATATAGTTATGCTATTCTGCCCACCCAGTCAGATTTCTCAAGGCGTGCTTTATTTCCTTGTTCCCAAGGCTATAAATGAAAGGGTTAAGCATGGGGGTTAACTATTGTATAGATAAACGGTGATCTCATGATCCTTTGTCACTGAGTAAGTGGACTAGGGGTGAATGTACAGAGATATGATGGTCCCATAGAATAGTGCCCACAGCTGTGAGGTGGGGATCCACAGGTGGAGAAGGCTTCAGCAGGTCTGGCTTTGGGGACACCTAGGATCCAGGCAGGGCCAACAGAGATTGGATTCTACCTGTCAGCATCAGGGCAGCTTTAATTGTTTGTCTCCAATTGTCAACCCCCCTTCCTTCGACTCTTTTCTACCAACACCAAATCATTCCTGGATTTTGAAAGTGGGGAAGGAAAAATAGTGTGTGGAGGAGAAGATGGCACCAGGAGTTTAAGCAAAGAAATAAGGGAGGCAGCGTGCTAAGGATCAGATGACCTGGCTTGTAGTCCTGGCCATGCTGAACCTCAGATCTCATCCTTGCAAAAAAAGGATGTCATACAAAAAAGGATACTAGTAATGAGCAACCTGAGGAGGAAATCAAGGAAAAAAATTCCATTTACACTAGAACCAAGTATCTAGGAGTAAATTTAACGAAGGATGTAAAGGACTTGTACACAGATAACTATAAAACATAGCTGAAAGACATTAAAGAAGACTTAAATAAATGGAAGGATATTCCATGTTCATGGATTGGAAGACTAAATATGATTATGATGTCAATGTTACCAAAGCAATTTATAGAGTCAATGGAATCCCAATAAAAATTCCAACAACCTTATTTTCAGAAATGGAAAAGCCAATCATCCTATTTATATGAAAGGGTAAAGGGCCCTGAATAACTAAACTTGAAAAAGAAGTTGGAGGACTCACACTTCCCAATTTTAAAACTTATTACAAAGCCATAGTAATTAAATAGCAGGGTACTGACACAAGAGCAGACATAGAATTTAGAGCTCAGAAATCAACCCTCACATTTGTGGCCATCTGATTTTTGACAAGATGGCAAAGACCACTGAATTGGGAAAGAATGGTCTCTTTAACAAATTGTTCTGGGAAAACTGGATCTCCATATACAAAAAAAGGACTCCAACCTCACACCATATACCAAATGCAACTCAAAAGGAATCAAAGACCTAAATGTAAGCACCGGGACCATAAAATTTCTAGAAGAAAATGTTGGGAAGCACCGTGTGGTAGGCAGTGGTTTAGACTTTACATCCAAAGCGCAGCCACAAAAAGAAAAAATGCATAAATGGGGCCTCCTCAAAATTAAAACCATTTTTTACATCAAAGGACATTTTACATCAAAGGACTTTGTCAAAAAAGTAAAAAGAAAACCTACTCAATGAGAAAAAATATTTGGAAACCGCGTATCTGATAATATCCAGAATGTATAAAGAAATCCTACAACTCAACATTAAATGACAGACAACCCAATTTAAAAATGGGCAAAAGATGTGAGTAGGCATTTTTCCAAAGAGGAGGTACAAATGGCCAAAAAGCACATGAAAAGATGCTCATCATTACTAGCTGTTAGGGAAATGCAAATCTAAACCACAATGAGGTATCATTTCACACCTACTGGAATGGCTACTAGGAAAAAAAACAGTAAGTTAGAAACGAGGTGGAGAAAGAGGAACACTCATACACTGCTGGTGAAAATGTAAAATGGTGTAGCCGCTGTGGAAGACAGTTTGATGGTTCCTGAGAAAGTGAAGTAAGAATTGCCACGTTATCTGGCCATCCTGCTTCTAGCTATATATGCAGAAGAACTGACAGCAGGAATGCAAACAAACATTTGCACACCAATTATTGATAGCGGCATTATTCACAACTGCAAAAAGATGGAAGCAACCATCAGCTGAGGAATGGATAAACAAAAGGTGGTATATAAATACAATGAAATATTATTCAGCTGTAGAAAGGAATGAAGTCCTGATGTATGTGACAACATGGATGAACCTTGAGGACATTATCTGGAGTAAAATAAGCCAGACACAAAAGACCAAATATTTTATGATTTCACTGTTATGAACTAAGTATAATGAGCAAACTCTTGGAGTTAAAATCTAGAGTATAGTTTACCAGGAGATCAGGAGATAGAATGAAGGCAAAGAATGGGGAGCTGATGCTCAATTTGTACAGAGTTTTTAATAAGGTTGATTGTAAATGTTTGGAAATGGATAGTGGTGATGGTAGCACATTATTTTGAGTGTAATCAACAACACTGAACTATATGGGTGAATGTGGTTAAAAGAGGAAACTTTAGGACATATATATTACTGGAATAAAAATTAAAAGATAAAACATAGGGCTGTACAGCATAGTGAACCCTACTGTAGATGATGTACAAGTGTAAGATTGTTCTTTCATAGGTTATAACAAATTTATGATTCTAATACAAGGTAGTTAATAACAGAGTGATATATGGGAGAAATACACCTAATGTATGTAATGGACTCTAGATAGAACTGTTTTAATGATCTTTCATCAACTGTAACAAAAGCAGCTACTCTTAAGAAAATATTACAAGTATAAAAAAAAGTGCTATCATTAATAGTAACATGTTCCACATCAATGCATGGTGGTGGTGGTGGTGGGGTGGTGTACAGGAATCCTGTATTTTATGTATGATTTTTAAAATAAACTCACAATTCTCTAATAACAAAAATGATTTCTCAGTTACTATCCCTCCAGGATTCTAGGACTTGGGTGCAGTGATAGAGTTGAAGATTGTGGCTGCTTACTCAGGAAAGGGATGATGGCTTCCAGGTGCTCATTGGAGGGTCCAGACATCTTCTCCTTAACCTCAGTGGTCCTGGTGATTAGGGGAGAAATGGAGGCTAGGTAGATAGGTGGAGCTCTCCTATCAGGCAAAGAAGGAGGTGTGGGAGGTGGCAGGGTTTGCTAACCCTGGGAATTGTGCACGTCATTTCAGCCACTTCTTTCTTTTCCTTTAGAGGAGTAATCTTTCAATGTAGTCCCAGTCATTGGGAACATGAAGCTTTCTGTCATCCCCAGCTACCATACTGTCCCCTTCAGGTTTCATCAAGTGATAAGGAAGGAATATCTGGAACATAGTGATTGCCTTTCATGTAACCTCACCCCAAGGAGAGAGACAGTCTTTCCATCCAGAATCCCCAGGGAGCTCATTAAAGAGGGAGAGGCTTGGGAGAGGAGTCGGAGACCATGGAAACTCAGGATTCCATGGTGACAAGTTTCTCTAGATTTAAAATAATTAGCAGCTTGTTATCATTGTGATTTTGAAGGAGATTAAGACAGGTCAATAGAGAAGGTTTGGGCCTGGGGCAGTCTCTGGGCTGTTAGGAGAAGTGTGGCACCTGAAAAGGATCCAGGGCTGGGATTGAAGATTCCTGGATTCCACTCCATCAATGAGTGATTGCAACTTTGGGCAAACTCTTTGCCTCTTTAAATTTTAGTGTCCTCATCTATAAGATGCGTTTTGTAGAACCTGTATACCAAAGAGGGCTGTCTGGAGAATTAAATAAGTTCATGGATGAGAATCTGTTCATATAATAATGTTTATTGAATGCTTATGTGCCACTGTATGTGTAGCTCTGCAAGTACAGTGTCCTTGCTTCATAGATGAGGGAATTGAGGCTCAGTCCAATTAAATAACTTGCTCAAAGTCACATAGCTAGGAAGTGCTGGAGTTAGGATTCAAATCCAGGGTTGTCTTGCTCTTAAATTCCACATTTATTCCACATGGTTGTGCAAAGACTACACTGGGAAAGTGTCTCTGACGGGTCCCTCTCACTTTCTTCTCCAAGGTACTAGCTCATCTTTAGATATTCTACAAACCCAACTACTTCCCCAACCGTGGTAATGCTGACCCCATATAGCCAGTCTGCTCCATGAAGGTAGGGTAATGTTTTCTTTTCAGTTCACTGGTGCATCCCCTAGCACCTATCAGAGTCTGGCCCTTAATGGGTCTACATTGTCATTTGTTAAGTTAATAAATGAATGTACCAGGCATAGAATTCCTTTTTAAAATTTTTGAGAGAGTTTTTTTTCCTTCCAAAGCAAGTTCTTTATTGTCCAGCCAATCAACAAATGTTTAATGAGACCCAGCACAGTACGTGGTACATTGTACTAAGCATAATACAACAGTATAAGACACAGACGCTGCCAATTTGAGGCATACAATCTAAATGTTCCTCAGGAATTACTCCATGGTTAAAATCAAACCTGGACTTAGTTGCCATTATTACTGCAATTAATATTGTTTCAAGTCAGTATTTTAAAGAAGAGCACTACACTCCACATTTATCACAGTAAGAAACTTTTTCCTAGAAATATCAACTTTATTGTTATCAATAAATCTTTACTTTTCTTAAAATTCATCCTTCATATTCTCCTCCTCTGTAGTTCGAGTAAAGATTTTTTTAAAAAAGAAATTTAGAAAGGTTGAACAGTGGAAGTGGTTAGAGGTAGCCTACAGTTGTCTGTGTAAAAGAGCTCTAGACTACTGAATGAACTAGCTGAACCCCAGGCCATTTTTATTAATGTTTTGAGGACAATGTAAAGCATTTCCAAAGAGTTCATAAGATATTATTGCCATCCAGAAGAGGGAGTCAGTGCCACAGAGTGATCTACACTAGAGAGGCATTTTTCATAAATTTAGCACCAACTTGGGGGCAATACCAGGGGTTGCCAGAAGTTTTGTCCTCCAGTTAACCTCTTGATTCTCTCACAAACTCTCAGAACTCACAGGTGTGTGATTCTGGAAATAGAAACCAACCAAAACCTTAAGTTGTACAAGATAACTGTACACGGTGATGATCCTATCCCAGGGGTGAACCTCTTGCTTTGAGTGTAGAACATTCAGCACAGAGCAGAGAAGTGGGAGCAGCAGTCTCAGAAGCCTGAAACCTGAGATGGTGATGCAAGGACGCACATGTGCCCCATCACCTCACTTCCTTAGCAGGACCCTCTGCTCGACTGTGGTGCTCTGGTAAAGAGCCTCAGCCTCTTCCAGGTTACTCCTCCAGCAGTCTCCACCCAAGAGAAGCAAATAAGGGAAGGAACCAGCATAGGGAAGGATTGGATAATTTTCTAGTGTTATAGAGTCTTGATACTTTACTTGATTCCTTTAAATAAAGCATGTTAAACCCAGAAGTCTGGGCTAAAATATAACTTAAGGGGAGCATTCAATTCTGAACCTCTTCACACCTGCAGCAAGCAGGTGTCTTTTCTTTTTTGAGGATCATTTGCTTTAAAGCACTGAAAAGAGAGGTGCTAGCTCTGGCAGTGATGGACAAGAATGACATTTTCTTCCTTTTTGAAAAAGGACACCAAAGTCTAAAAGGACTCCAGGTATGCAGAGATACAAGACATAGGACTGCAACAAAGTAAACTCCATCCACACTCCAACTCCCATCCTGCTTCCACCTTGAAGACCCTCTAGCTGTCATGCTCCAGACCTGTAAGCCCTCCAGCCTCCTCCATCAAATGCAAAATGATAAAAGCCATTGAAATGGAGAGTAGCATTTAAAATGTAACACTGGATTTTCTTAAAATGTAACACTGGTTTTCTTATAGCATGTATAAGACATAGTGTGTAAAAGCTGCTCCCACTTCTAGCCACGCACCCACATTTGGCTCCTCACATACACACATGCACACAGAAGACGCCAGCAGATTTTGCCACAGTGCATGGAGAATGAATCACGTCTGGTTTTTGAGCTGGATGGAGAGCCAGTCCAGGCCTTCATAAAACCCAACTCCACTGATGGCACAAGTAGCCTGAATGTACCAGTTTCTCTGGTGCAGGGAATGTAAGCCAAACTTGTCTGTTATCTCAGCTGCATTCATAGCATTGGGAAGATCCTGTTTATTTACAAACACCAGTAAAACTGCATCTCTGAGCTCATCTTCTGCTAACATTCTGGTTAGTTCTTCTCAGGCCTCATTGACCCGTTCTCTGTCATTACTGTCCACCACAAAAATCAGACCTTGGGTGTTCAGTAAATAATGTCACCACAAAGCTCTGATTTTGTCCTGGCCACCAACATGCCAGACTGTGAAGCTGATATTTTTATATTCTACCATCTGTACATTGAACCCTATTGTAGGGATGGCAGACACGAGCTCTCCCAGCTTCAGTTTATACAGGATGGTGGTTTTTCCAGCTGCATCCAAACCCACCATAAGAATCCACATCTCTTTTTTCCCAAATAGACTTTCAAACAGCTTTTCAAAAATGTTCCCCATTGTAACTGAATTCTTTTACCTGTCACCCGCTCCAAGGCTAGCGGCCTTCAGAGAATTTTAAAAGTAATTCCATAATGGAATCAGTTCTTGTTCCTGTGCTATCAAAACAATAATGATATTTATAAGGTGTTTTAAGACTTAAGATAAAGATATACATATGGCCAGAAATAGCAAACAGAGAAACCTAAAGACTCTCCTGTCATGTCTGATTGAAGGCAGCCACTGTATCAATCAGCTTCTTAGAATGAGAAAGCTCAAAAACATCCCGAAAGAGCTTTTTGTCTTTCATTATGTTACTGTTTTGTTTAAAACCTTCAATTCATTCACCCATTCAACACAAAGTTAGATGCTAGAAGTAAGAAAGTCAATCACACCAAGTCCTTATTCTCACAGTCTAATGAGAGGGAAAGAGAGACATGTAATCCTGCAATTACAATATGGAGTGTTCAGTTTTATAAAATAGGAATGTGTAAAAAATTTTCGGTGTACAGAATAAGGACCACTGAATTCATGCTTGAGTGGTACTATGGAGAGAGGGATGATTGAGAAAACCATTTAGACTGGGAATAGTGTTGTAATTCAGCTTGACTCAGAAGAATGACTTTTCACATTCCTTAAAATCATGACTTTACAAATCAAGGCACATTGAATGCTCATCAGTCACATGTTATTTTTTTCACAGTTTCATGCCCTCCCTTACCACCATCAGTTACATGTATCGAGCACATGTAAGGTCCTATGCTTATTGCTTTATTAAGCATCATTACATTCAGTCTTTACAGTAGCACACTGAGGTAGGCTGAAGAAAATAAAAGTTTATTTCTTGATGACACAAAGTCCAATGTGAATGTGGTTTCTGTGCAGGCATTCAGGGACCCAGGATTTCTCCTCCTGGTGATCCCTCCTGTGCCAGTTTGAATATATTATGTTCCCCCAAATGCCATTGTCTTTGATGCAATATTGTGTGGGCTGACATATTAGTGTTAGATTGTAATTCCTTGATTGGGTGTTTCCATGGAGATGCGATGCACCCAACTGTGGGTAATAACTCTGACTGGATGGTTTCCATGAAGGTGTGGCCCTGCCCATTATCTTGGGCCTTGATTGGTTTACTGGAGCACTGTATAAGCTCAGACAGAAGGAGCAAGCTTGCTACAGCCAAGAGGGACACTTTGAAGAATGCACAGAAATTGAGAGAGTAGCTGCAGATGAGAGACAGTTTGAAAATGGCTGTTGAAAGTAGACTGTTGCTCCAGAGAAGCTAAGAGAGGACAAATACCCCAGGAACAACTGAGAGTGATATTTTGAAGAGGAGCTGCGGCCTAGAGAGGGATATCCTGGGAGGAAACCATTTTGAAACCAGAACTTGGAGCAGACATCAGCCACGTGCCTTCCCAGCTAACAGAGGTTTTCTGGACACCATTGGCCATCCTCCAGTGAAGGTACCCAATTGTTGATGGCTTACCTTGGATGCTTATGGCCTTAAGACTATAACTTTGTAACCAGATAAATCTGCTTTATAAAAGCCGATCCATTTCTGGTGTTTTGTGAAAAGGCAGCATTAGCAAACCAGAACACCTCTTCTCATTCTTCAGTGTCTTCTCTATTCAGCTAGTGGTTGGGTAAACAGAGAGAAGACTGCAGGTGGGGAATTTGTGTGGGCCAGACCTGAAAGTGGTGTGCATCCTTTCCACCACATTCTGTAACTCTAAGAAAGGCTGAAAAATATGGACTAGCTGTGATCCCAGGAGGCAGAGACCATGTGTTTTGTGTGTTATTTGAGCAAACCTGAATATATTAAGGGAGGAAGTATGGCTATGCATGTATCTGAGGGAAAAGCATTTCAAACAGAGAGAAGTGCAAATTAAAATTACAGATCTGGAGGTCATAAGTTTCAGTTCAAGGTTTTGACAGGGCTGCATTCCTACTGGAGGCTTCAGGGGAGAATCCATTGCCTTGCCTTTTTCATCTTTTAGAGGCTGCCTATATTCCATGGCTCATGGTCCCTTTTTCCCTTAATTATT
The DNA here is from genome assembly GCF_015220235.1 of Choloepus didactylus. Taxonomy (NCBI): domain Eukaryota; kingdom Metazoa; phylum Chordata; class Mammalia; order Pilosa; family Megalonychidae; genus Choloepus; species Choloepus didactylus. The sequence goes on from NC_051316.1 coordinate 99,452,680, forward strand.
CCAACCCTTTGCTTCCATTGTCACATCTCCTACTATTTACTCTGATCTTCCTGCTTCCCTCTTATATAACCTTTAATATATGTGTGTGTGTATATATACATTTGTGATTATATTGGGCCTACCCAGATAATTCATGATAATATCCCATCTTAAGATCCTTAACTTCATGTCATCTGCATCATATATAAGGTAGCATATTCCAGCAATTAGGACCTGGACAACTGTAGGGGGTCATGATCAGCCTGCCACAACCACTATGCAATATTTCCTTCCCACTAAGTTGGCAAAGCCTGTTTTCACTTTCTGCTGTGTTTACTGTGAGATGGATATAGGCCAAAAACCCAGTAATCCTCTGATCTCCATAGCACATTGGCCTGAGTGGTCTACCACAGTGGTATTTGGGTTCCTAGGAATTAGTGTCAGTTAAAAGACATGGTCCAGTAATTTCCTAAAAGTTGGGTATTTCACCTTTCTCAGATTCCTTTTGGGATGGCTAATAGGAATATTTATAGTATACAGTTTTCTTTTGGCTCTAAACTTAGAATTGGCTATGACTGTTCATTGTGATGATTTAAGGCAATCTTTGGTTTACTAGACCTTGAGATTTTTTCTTATATAAATCAAATAAGAATTTAGTACACTACCTATTTCACTTCTGGGGACACCATAATCATTTAGCTATTGCCAAATATCTCTTCAAGTCAGTGGATTCTGATTTCTGCTCCAGCTTTCTTGATTACAGTAACCATACCCACCTTGTCTCTGGCACATCAGTACTCTCCTGCTCTGGGATCCCATCATCTCCGTTGACTTCAGGGAGCCCATTTCAGTGATGGTATCTTTCACTGCCATACTTGTCTACAGAGTACAGAGCCATTCCTAACCAATGTGTTTCTCAAAGCCTTGGTGAAGGGAATGTCCTCCAGACTCCCAGAGGATATAGTTAAGGGCAGTGAGGTGGCACATACAAATATACTCTAGCATTCCTATCTCTAGGTTTCCTGTATAATATACCAAGGAAATTCTTAACTTCACACAATGTTGGTTACCATTGAGTCAAGGTTTCAGTTAACCAGCCAAGAAAAGTGTTAGAGCCACTTTTACCTACTTAAGCAAAGACATTGAATCCAAAATCTCTGGTTAGTACACCCATATTAATAAATTCAGCTCAATCCCAAATCATTTTCCCTCCTCCCTTGTCAAATACCATTAGAATCCATTCCCTTAAATATTCCCCATTTTTTGGCTGATATAATAGGTAACATCTTGGCTTCTGGTTATGTATGGCATCTCTTAGTGCAGAATTGTACTCCCCCCACCCCCCACCATTTCTGCCATGACTCAAGTCTAGTTATGGGTCTGGGGGGTGGTGGCAGTTGGCCTTGAGGAGAATCAGCATTCTTCTGTAAGGTGACTGCTTCAGTAAAAGTTATAATAGCATCTTAGGGCAAAAGAGAGAGAAACTCCTCAGAGAGAGAAGAAAGGACTATGTAGTGGCAAAGGAGGCTAAGTAGTGTTTGGGGCTAACATGTACTCAAATCTACTGTAATATCCTTGTTTTGGTTCTCCAGGAACCATTCTCTCTCTTGCAGTGCCCTAACTTTAATATAGATATAAACATACAAGACATGTTTATATCTTTTTTACTGTAATTCAGCTATGGTGAGATTTCAGTTTTAGTTTTTTAGAAATCTCAACTCTGTAACAAAAGAAATAAGGGATTTTTCCTCCCCAGGGAAATCATAAAATCTTATGGTTTTTCTATCCATTTCCTGAACTGGAAATTTAAAGCATTGAGCTTAGCATGCTCTCTCATTTGTTTCAAAGTTCTCTATTGTACTCTGAAGGGGCCAGTCCACCCCACTCTTACTTTCTACTATAACATTCTATTGCTAAAACTACATGGTCTCCCAGAGACTTTCCTTCCCTTTCAAGGCAACTGCAGTGATTATAACTCTGTTGCACCTGGATACCGTGGCTTAACCGTGGAGTAATCGTGGAGTAACAGTGTCCCATTTTCCACTAGCTATGAGGTCATTACTACTTTCAGATTAAAGCAGATTGTAGAAACAATTCCAGATTCTCATATTTAAGTTCCTGTTTTTTCTAGAACCACTTCTGGCACTGAAAATTGCATCAGTCAGTTAGAGAAACAGATGTTACCCTGTGTTCCTGATATCATGAGTTTCATATGGAGTTTTGGGCTTACAGAATTGTTGGAAGAACAAGAGGAGCAGAGATCAGAGAAGTGGCCGACAGAGGTAAGCGATGTTGACACTGAAGATGTTTGCTTGAAACATCAAGGCAGATGATTTTTAAAAGCTTGTCTGGAAGATGCTTTAGCTTTTGAGAATCTCTGAGAAGCTTCCACCCCCAGTCTTAGTCTGTAGTGGCAAAACAGGTGGTTTCATGAGTTTGTCAGGAAGCTGTTGTAAATCTTTCATCTGTCCATGCATCTGGCTGAATATGTCTCCAGGTAATAATGTCTTCCACTAACTACACTTCTGCATTCCAGACATCATACAAGTACCTTACTTTGGGAAACTCTAATCCAGAACCACAGAGAGAAAGGTATTTTGGGAAATGTAGTTCCCAGAATGGCAGTAAAATTGAGTTGACAGTAGTTGATCTAGCACATTATGTAAATAAAATTATTTAACTTAAAGAATATTAATTGTAATAGAAAGTCAAAGTTAGTAGGACACAATAATTGCTATAAAATATTTACCACATGTTTATTTCTTGGAAATAAATTTTTATAACAGTGTCAATACATATTCTGACATCTAATTTTCTTTAGAAATGGTCACCAGATTTGATAGTCCTTTTTGTGACATTGAAATCTTGAGCAGATTAAATAATATTTTAGAAGTTTGAAATAATCTTAAATTTATAGAGAAACATTGCACTTATGGTACAAAGAACTTTTCCTGAAACATTTAATAGTAAGTTAATAGCCTGATACCCTATCTTCCTCAAACACTTTAGTATGCATTTCCTACACACAAGGACATTCTTCTGCATAACTGCAATACAACCATCAAAATCAGGAAATTAACATTGATAAATTACTACTTATAATCCTTGGATTCCATTCAAGTTTCACTGATTGTCCCAATAATGTCATCATGACCAAAGAAATAGCAAAAGGATCCAGTTCAGAATCATGCATTACATTTAACTCATCTCTTTAGTTTCTTTCAGTCTGGGACAATTCCTTAAACTTTTCCTGACCTTCATAGACTTGACACTTGAAACTACAGGCCAGTTATTTTGTATAATGTCCCTCAATATGGGCTTATCTACTGTTTTCTTAGGATTTGATTCAGGCTTTGCATGTCAGGCAGGAGTATTATATAAGAGAAACTTTGTTTCAGAGGGGATACTTTTTTTTCTCATTGCATTCTATCAGGCATCCTTTCAAGTGACAGATGATTTTTAATTGTCCCATTGCTGATGATATTCATTTTGATTACTTGATTTAAGTTGGTGTTTTCTGGGCTTCGCTTTTATAAAGTTATTTTTTCCCTTTGTAAGTAAGAAATATTTTATGAAGTAGTAGCTTGAAATTATGTAAATACTCAGTTTCTCATTAAAATTTCCATCTACTCATTTACTTATTTAAATATGGGTATCTTATTTTATTCAATGAGTTATAATTTATTACTTCTCTGTCCTTTTGACTTAGTTCTCATTGTTCTTTGAACACTTTCTTGATTCACAGCAATATGCACAGATATTCCAGGCTCTTCTTGTACTTTCTATGCTCCAGTCCTGGAATCAGTTGTTTCTTTACAAATTCATATGTTGTAGATTGGATTATGTACCCTAATTTAGATATGTTCCTAATCTGCTGCCCACCTCACCCTGCATGTGCTTCAGCACCTCATGTTGGATTTCCCCCAAGCATGGACACCTTTCTCATTCCATCTGAGATCTGATTCCCCATGCCGTACTGCACCTTGACATTGTCATCACCTGTCTCATCTGCTTGGCTTTTGATTATCCACACCGGGCTTCTTCCATGCATGGAGGCCTTTTTTCTGATCCCACTAGGTTCTAACATTGTATAACAGACTGAGGAACAGGGGAGAAGTTGGGGCAGCATTTTATAATATATTAAGATATTTATAACCATGACTCATTTTATTTTTATAATAAAGATAACTTCTTATAGCAAGCTCTTCTCTTTTTTTTGCTTATGAGACTGTATTAGTACTTTTCAGGAAGAAGAAGCTGTGATTTATTTGCCTTCTTCACGTATTAAGCATAGTATCTGCAGATGGTAGGCACTTAACATATGATTGTCAAATCAATGATTAAACTCCTAGGGGTAGCAAAATATACATATTCTACTCTGCCCTCCTAGTCAGCTTTCTCAAGGCCTGTTTCATGTCCCTGTTCCTAAGGCTATAGATGAAAGGATTCAGCATGGGGATCACCACAGTATAAATGACAGTAACCACACGGTCCTTTGTCACTGAGTAGGTGGATGATGGGCGAATGTACACCGAGATGGCAGTCCCATAATATAGTGCCACACCTGGGAGGTGGGATCCACAGGTGGAGAAGACCTTGTACCTGCCTTCTCCTGAAGGGACCTTCAGAACGGCATGGGCAATGTAGAAATAAGAGACAATAATGAAGGCAAAGGGACTCAAGATCACAAAGGAGCCTTCTGTGAAGGCCAAAAGCTCGTTGACAGAGGTGTCAGAGCAGGAGAGTATTAGCAGTGGCTGGACATCACAAAAGAAGTGGTGGATGATGTTGGGCCCACAGAAGGAGAGGCGAGCCATGAGAATTGTGTGGGTAAGTGAGTGGAGGTGGGACACCACCCAGGATGCCATCACCAGCAGGAGACAGCGCCTGGGGCTCATGGTTGTGGTATAATGCAGTGGGTTACAGATGGCCATGTAGCGGTCAATGGCCATGGCAGCCAGGAGGAAGCTGTCTGTAATTGCACAGGTCACAAAGAAATACATCTGGGTGAGGCACTGGGCAAAGGGGACATTTTTGCTCTTGCTCACCATGTTTGCCAGCATCGTAGGCACAATGACATTGGTAAAGCAGATGTCCACGAAAGATAGGTTGGAAAGGAAGAAGTACATGGGAGTGTGGAGACGGGTTTCTCTCTGGAGGGCTGAAATGATCACTGACTTGCCAACCACATTGACCAAGTACATGGCCAGGAAGATTGCAAAGAGCCACACCTGCTGTTTGGGGTCACTGCTTAGTCCCAGAAGGAGGAATTCATTGATGTGGCTTTGGTTTCCCTGTGGCATTGCTGATCTGCAAGTAGAAAATATCAAGAAACATTAGGTGTGTCACCTGTTTTGGGGTCACTAGTTGTTAGAACTTTCTATGAGTGACTGGTATGGTTGACAAGAGTATGGGTTTTGATGTCACACAGGACTGGCTTCCCATTCTGGTCTTGTCACTGTTTTACACTGTGAGAATGAAATTACTTCACCTCCTGAACTTTCATATTGCTCATCTATAAAAACAGGAATCATGAAATTCACCTCAGACTCTTCTGTTTTGTGCAGGATATCTCTCTTTTTTAGTTTCCTAGTTATGGATGTCAGAAGATCTTAACTTCTTCTCTAGAAAACATACATACATACATACACACATACATACATATACATATGCTGGCGATGATATTCCTAGCTCCAACCTCTTTGGGAAAAATTTGTGGAATGGATTTGGGACTTTGTGTAAGCAACACTCAGATCAGAAAGGCCATGGATCTGGAATGTCTACAGTCTCCCAGAATACAGAACTGTGTGGCATGGGGGAAGAACAGCTTCTGGGAGAGGGAGTACATGAGGACTTCCCTCTGATTTGGTTGGTTTAGTTGAACTTTTTTGTTTCATGAGGAGAATGGCATTAAGCAAGTCCTGACAGAAGTAACAGGTGCACATCTTGACAGTAGATTGGAGTCTCATGAGGTGCAGGGTGGTCATCTAGTCACAAGGACTATATAAAAGGTGCAGGTACGCTGAAAGAATTGGATAGCAAAGTGCTGGCCTTCAGGAACTGGACTCTTGTCCTAGAAATGTGTACAGAGGGACAAGATCCAGAGAGCACAAAGCAGTCTCAGTAAGGAACAGACTGTGGCTCTGCTGAGCAATCTCCCAAGGCAGGGACTCAGTTGTAAAGGGATAAGATCAGAAATAATTACCTGTCCTTGGCCCAGGAGCAGATCCTGGCTATCAGCCAGAGTGACTTGATGCTGAGCCCACTGTGTTCCTGGATTTGGGCTTCCTAATGTCCATATTGCCTCCAGGCAGGATGAGTTCCAGAGCAGAAAGCAGGGAGTAGCTTGCACATGTCTGTCAAGTGGCCCAGAGAAAGGGTGAAGAAAGGTTGTAAGGAAAGTAAGTGACAAGTCCACACCTAGGGAAACCTGAATACCAATTTTTCATTTTTTTTTTTTCTGGTATTCAAAGTACTTTAATGAAATTGTTTGAATTGCTGGGGAGAATCCATAGTATTTTTGCCCTCTAGGAACTTTCCTAAGCAGCATAGGTTCCTAAAGCATCACTTTTATCCCCAAAGTGCTTGAAGCTTTGGACCAAAGTGGTTTGTCCCTGTAGGAAGGGCACATGAGACATGATTGACATGGAAAAGGCCCAGGATATAGTTCTGGAAGGGCAGGGAACCTGTCTGGCTGTTCAACATCACATACCTAGTTCACCATTGTATCTTTGTGACAGGTGCCTCAGAGAGTATTTACCATGTGCTAGGCACTGTATGATGATTTAATCTTCATAATTACTCTATCACTATACAGATGAGGAAAATGTGTTATTACAGAGATGGTCAAGAACTTGCTCAAGATTATATAACTAGTAAGTAGCAATAATTAAAATCTAATTTGTTTGGCTTCTTAGTCTCTGTCTTAACCATTATACTGTATTACCTCTCTGCCTATTAGATATTTGCTAACAGAATAAACCCAGAAATGACAACTTTTACAACATCTTGAATGACTGGGGGATTATATGAGTGGCAGGAATCAGATTCTTAGGATCAGGAGAATTAGTGAAAAGAGACCAGGATTTGGGTTCTAGTTCCTGTTTAATGACTTACAAGGGAAACTTTGCTTCCTTCTTGGAAGGTCTTTGTGCCCCTTTTATTTTTCTCATGGAAAAAGGAGGGACATACAGTACAATTTTCATCAGAATGTGTGCACGTCAAGTGAATGAACATGTCTGAAAAGTGCTTTGTAAGTGAACAGATGCTGTATAAATACCAATTACAACAATAATATAGAATATAAACAATATAATAAGGTAAAAGTAACAGTACTCAATTAATATATAGTATCTGGTTCACCTGGTTAAGAGAAGATTACAGATGAGCTCTAGAGAAAATGAGGAGTAATCTGTGTGTGTGTGTGTGTGTGCATGTGCATATGTGAAATAGTTGAGATGGTCAATGGAAGAAGAGCATGAGCTAGAGAGGTATAGAACAGGAGGTATAGAATTTTCTGGGAGGAGAGGGGAAGGAACAGAGACTTCCAGTGATTTCCTGCTTTGTAGAGTCTTTCCTACTGCATTCACAATAAATTTGCTGCATTCACAATAAATTATAGTCTGATAGTCTGCCCATGGCCAGGCGACTGGAAATGGTTTCAGGTAGCTCAGCAAAGCCACATGGCCTTTCTTCACCAAATACTTTTAATTTACTCAAAAGTCCTTCGATGTGGGCCAAGAAATGGTTTCTATCGGCTCCCTAGTTGTCATGATCATTTTTGTATATCTTCCTTGGTTCTAAAATGGGCTATTTCTGAGCAGGAGATGGAGAGAACAGGACAATAAGAGTGAATGGGTGGGGACATGAAGATTTTGTGTGTGTATGGGAAAGAGCAGATGGTCCTTGTCCAAGAAGTGTTAAACTAAGAAGCAAAATGATGACGGGAAAGAGGGGACTGAAAAGAGTATTATAAGACCTCTAAACTTTGGTGCTCAAGCTCAGTGTGACTGGGTTGAGTTCAATTGAATGTTGTAATTGCAAACTCCACTGAGTCCAGCCTAGTGGCTAGGATTGCTGGCTCTGAGGTCACACTGGCCTGAGTTTAAGTTCTGGCATCATCCCTTATTGGAAGAGTGCCTTGGGAAAATTGCCTAAGTCTTATTTTTCTTATTTTCAAAACAGGAACTAAAATAGGATCTGCCTCTTATAGGTAGATATGAGGTTTATCATAATATGCATGTAAATCAGTTAGTACTTTAGATAGCACAGAATAAGCCCCTGATAAATGTCAGCTGTAATTATTCCTGCTATTTAACAAAATTACTTAATGGATTTCTGTGTATAAGCATTAGGAAACTCACATAATAGATGTTCAATAAGTTCCTATTGAAGAAATATATAACGAGACCCAGACAATCTCAGAACCAGAAGAAAACTCAGAGATCATCCTTTCCGAACTACCACCTAGGGCAGGAAACCCATAGTAGCTCTGATAATGGTTATCCAGTTTGAAAGAGAACTCACTGCCTTCTAATATGTACCCATGGAATCACCACAAAATACATTTATGACATAAAAGAATAAAACATTCTGAACCTTGCATTTCCAGTATCCTTTTTTAAGCTGACCTTGGTCATAGCAAGTGACTACAGGTTTCCTTTTCTTTTACTTGTGGAATCATTGATTTGTTAATCATTCAGCAAGCATGTCCTTAGTGCCAGCAGTCATGCTAAGTACTGGGGACACAGAGGTGAAGAGATACCAAGTCACCCTTCAGATGTTTGAAGACAATGACGATATTCCCCTAGGTCTCCCTTTTCCCATGTGTACTATCCCTTTTCTCCCCAGGACATGGCTTTAAGTGCTCTCTCATGTCCAATCACTCTCTTCTTCTACTTCCCCCACATGGCTGATACTCCCTGCATGAAAGATATGTATGTCCATTGAAAATGTAAAATCTTGGGGGACAGACCAAATTCATATGATTCTAGCTTCTAGAGATGAATGGAATCTTAGAGATCATGTAATTCAGAGGTTTCCAGATTGTTATCTGAGGAACCCCAGAATTTCATGGAAAAGGCTCAGGAGGAACCATGGATTAGGAATAGTGTGGAAAGGGTGACTTAAGAGTCTCTGTCAGGATCCTTCCTCTTTGCCCAGAGAAATTCTACTTTCATGTGTTTTACAGATAAAAAATAATAGGATAAATTTGAAGAGAAGCTTCCAATCCTAAAGAAAATCCCAAAATCTATATTCTAGTGTACATGATTAACTTGCATAGGACCAAATGAGGCCTAAAGAAGGAGATTGGTCATTTGATATTGTACCATGAGTTGACAGCAGGACTGGTATGACCAGCCTGGTCTTATGAATTTTCTCCTCCTTCATCCTTCTCATGTTTCGCCCTTCCAAAACCTGTACTTCAAGCTGTTCTGAAGTTGGGATGAGGTCATTGAGGTGGACTTTCTTTAGTAGATCTGGTTTTGGAGGAGCTCTGAAGCCAGGCTGGAATGATGGAAGCCTGATCAGCATTACCTGTTGGCTTCAGAGCAGCTATGCTTGTTCTCCAAAACTGTGAATCCCTTTGCTTGTAGTCTCACCCATTAATAGCGAATCATTCTTCCTTTTTGTGAACTAGGAAGGAAAACAAAGGAGTGTGGAGTAATTTGAGTCACTCAAACAAAAGAAAAAGGGAGGCAGGGTGGGTAAAATCAGATGACTTGTTTTGAAGTCCCAAGTATTACATTAATTTGCTGTACATTATTGAGCAACTCATTTTCCTTCTCTGTAAAATGCATGTACTAGATTAGATAGGATAATTTCTAAGTTTCTATCATGCCAGGGTAGAAACACTGTAGGATGGGTAAGGTTGAGGATACCAGTTACTTACTTAGGATGGTCTTTGGAGTGTCCAAGTACTTTCTCTACAAACTTGTTGGCTCCTATGTCTAGAGGAGGAGTGGAGGGCTTGAGATGTAGATTGGATGTTTATATCAGGTAGGAAAAGGAAAAGGCCTCAGATTCTCATGGGAGGGGTCAAAACCTGCAATGCTGGTTGTGTGGAACCTGTGCGATTGTTGCCTCAGTCTAGAGATGGTGGTATCAGCTCCTGAGGTGGTCACTTTTCTTCTTCCTTCAGGGAGGTGACTCCTCAGTGTAGCCCCAGACACTAGAATCATGAGCCTTTCTTCCATGCCCAACTTTTGACCACCTGACCCCTTCAGTTTTCAGCAGATGATATTGGATAGGGTGGGGGCTTGGAAGTACCTGCCTGTCTTGCATGTGACTGCACCCCAAGGAGTTAGACAGCCTCCTCAGGACCAATCCCAGGGAGCTCATTAAATACTTTGGTTGGGAGGGGAGTAGAGGCTTTTCAGCAGAGACCATGGAAACACAGGGTAGCAGAGCAGCATTTTCCCTAGAGCTCTAGATAATTAGTCACTTGTTATTTCAGTGATTTGTAAGGAGACAGAGGGGAGATATGTAGAGAATCCCTACGACTACCCTGAGATGTAGGAGAGAATATGTAGAGTCAAGGGAAGAGTCCTCATCCAGGGGTTGAGAGTCCTGTTCTAGTCAGCCATAGAGGCCACCTGGAGGACCAGATAAAATATTAGATTGGAACTAATTCACAAAATAGTCACCATTCTTTGAGTAGGTATGAGCCAGAGACTTTATGTGAAAACTTGTAAATGAAGTATTCTCATATTTATAGAGGTGGGATTTGAGGCTCAGCTATGTTAAGTGATTGTTCATATTACAAAGAAAATAATTTGTGGAGCCAAGATTCAAGTCCAGTGTTGTCAGAGTTCCACAAAATTCCATATTGCTTTGTGAAGACTGTAGGTGGGAAAGGTCTTATGCTTCCTTCCTGTCATATTTCCCAGCCCTGGTATCATAAACTAAGATATTTCTTTCGTTTGCCTTCTCTGCTAGCCTGTAGGCTTTATAGAGACAGGGTCAACATTTGTTTTCCACAAGAACCCCGGGACCTAGCCCAGTGTCTGACACTTGCCTATGCACAGAAACTTGTTAAATCAACAAATGAATACATAATACACACCATGCCTTTTTTGAAAAGCTATTTTATTAAGATGTATTCATATATCATATAGTCCATCTGCATTGTACAGTCAGTGGCTTTTAATATAATCAGAGTTGTGCATTCATCACCACAATCAATTTTAGAACATTTTCATTACTCCAAAAGAAAAACCGCATACACCTTAGGAGTCACCTCTCACTCCCGGTATCTTTCCCCAGCTCCAGCTCTACAAAACTACTAGTCTAACTCTGTCTCTATAGATTTAAATTTAAAGAATATTAAAACATTACTGTTGACTATAGTCCATAGTTTTCATTAGGTGTATTATCCCTCATATACCACCCTATTTTTAACACCTTGTAATACTGACATACATTTGTTATGGTTTATGAACGAACATTCTTATATTTGTACTATTCACCACAGACATCATCCACCATGTGGTTCATTGTTTTACAGTCCCATGTGTTATCCTCTAGCCTTCCTTTTAGTAGCTTACACAACCTAAAACTGCTCCTTTCATCCACATTCACACACATAATTCACCACTGTTAATTATACTCATAGAAATGTGCTACCATCACCTCTATCGATTTCTAAACATTTATAATCAACCTAAATAGAAATTCTGCATCGGCTCCCCATTCTCTACCCCTATTCTGTCTCTTGGTAACCTATATTCCAGACTCTAACTTAGAACTCTAATTTCTCTTATGTCTGACTTATTTCACTCAACATAATATCCTTCAGGTTGTCACATGCATCAGAAGTTCATTCCTTCTTACTGTTGAATGATATTCCATAGTATATATATAAATGAATTTTGCTAATCCATTCATCGGTTGACGGACCACTTGGGTTGCTTCTGCCTTTTGGCAATTGTGAATAATGCTGCTATGAAAATCAGTGTGTAAATATCTGTTCATGTCCCTGCTTTCAGTTCTTCTTCTGGATATATACCTAGTAGTAGGATTGCCAGGTCATATGGCAATTCTGTAGTTGGTTTCCTGTGGAACCCTCAGAGTGTCTTCCACAGCAGCTACACCATTGTACATTCCCACCAGTATTGAATGAGTATTCTTCTTTCTCCACATCCTCTCTAACACTTGTAGCTTTCTGTTTTTTTTTTTTTTAATAGGGGCTATTCTAGTATGTTTGAAATGATATCTCATTGTGGTTTTGATTTGTATTTCCCTAATAGCTAGGGATGTTGAATATCTTCCTGTTCTCTTTGGCCATTTGTATTTCCTCTTTGGAAAAATTCCTATTCAAGTCTTCTGCCCACTTTTAAATTGGTTGTTTGTCTTTTAATTGTTATGTTGTGGGATTTTTAAAAATATATTCTGGATATTAAGCCCTTATCAGATATGTGGTTTCCAAATATTTTCTCCCATTATGTAGGTTGCCTTTTTACTTTCTTGATAAAGTCCTTTGAAGCACAGAAGATTTTAATTTTGAGAAGGTCCCATTTATCTATTTTTCTTTCATTGCTTGTGCTTTGGGTGTAGTTTAAGAATCCATTGCCTACCACAGGATCTTGAAGATGCATCCCTACATTTTCCTCTCTGGAAGTTTTAGGATCTTGTTTCTTATATGATGGTCTTTGATTCATTTTGAGTTAATTTTTGTATAAGGTGTGAGGTAGGGGTCCTCTTTCATTGTTTTGGATATGGGTATCCAGTTCTCCCAGCACCTAGAAGAGACTATTCTGTTTCAGTGGGGTGGACTTGGCAGCCTTGTCAAGTATCAATTTGCCATAGATGTGAGGGTCTATTTCTGAACACTCAGTTCTATTCCATCAGCCAGTATATCTGTCTTTATGCCAGGACCATGCTGTTTTGACCCCTGTAGCTTTGTAATATGCTTTAAAGTCAGAAAGTATGAGTTCTCCAACCTAGTTCTTCTTTTTTCAAGATGTTTTGGCTATTTGGAGCCCCTTACCCTTCAAAAGAAATTTGATAATTGGCTTTTCCATTTCTGCACAGTAGGCTGCTGGAATTTTGATGGGATTGCATTGAATCTGCAAATCAATTTGGGTAGAATTGAAATCTGCATGATATTTAGTCTTCTAATCCATGAACATGAAATGTCCTTCCATTTATTTAGGTCTTTTTTTTCTTTTTTTTTTTTTTTTGTCTAATTCTTTTAACAATGTTTTGTAGTTTTCTTTGTACTGGTTCTTTACATCCTTGATTAAATTTATTCCTAGATTTTAAATTTTTAGTTGCTATTGTAAATGGAATTTTTCTTGATTTCCTCCTCAGATTGCTTATTATGGTGTATAAAAACACTACTCATTTTTGCTTGTTGGTCTTGTATCCTGCCACTTTGCTGAACTTGTTTATTGTCTCCAGTAGCTTTGTTGTAGATTTTTTGGGACCTTCTATGTATAGGATCAAATCATCTGCCAATAGTGAAAGTTTTACTTCTTCCTTTCCAATATAGATGCATTTTAGTTCTTTCTCTTGCCTAATTGCTCTTGCTAAGTGGTATTGGGCTTCCTTATCTTGTTCCAGATCTTAAGAGGAAAAGCTTTCTGTCTTTAACCATTGAGTAGGATGTCAGCTGTGAGATTTTCATATATGCCCTTAATCATGTTGAGGAAGCTTCCTTCTTTTCCTATCTTTTGAAGTGTTTTAATCAAGAAATGATGCTGAATTTTGTCAAATGCCTTTTCTGCATCATTTGAGATGATCATATGGTTTTTCCTCTTCAATTTGCTAATGTGGTGTATTACATCTGTTGATTTTCTTGTGTTGAAACACTTTTGCATCCCTGGGATAAAACTCACTTGATAATCACATATAATTCTTTTGATGCATTGTTGGATTCCATTTGCGGGTATTTCGGTGAGGATTTTTGCATCTATATTCATTAGAAAAATAGGTATGAATGTTCTTTTCCTTTAGTACCTTTATCTGGCTTCATAGAATGTGTTAGGTAGTGTCCCCTTCTGTTCAATTTTTTTGAAAGAGTTTGAGCAGGATTTGTATTAGTTCTTCTTGAAATGACTGGTAGAATTCACCTGGGAATCCATCTGGTCCTGGGCTTTTCTTTGTTGGTAGGTTTTTGATGACTGATTCAGTCTCTTTAACTTGCAATTGGTCTGTTGAGGTCTTCAGTTTCTTGTAGAGTCAGTTTAGGTTGGTTGTGTGTTTCTAGGAATTTGTTCATTTCATTGAAATTTTCTAATTTGTTGGTGTACAGATACTCACAGTATCCTCTTATGATCCTGTTTATTTCTGGGGGGTCAGTAGTGAGGTCTCCTTTCTCATTTCTGATTTTATTTATTTGCATCTTCTCTCTCTTTTTCTTTTTAGACTAGCTAAGTGTTTGTCTATTTTACTAATCTCAAAGAACCAACTTTTGGTTATCTTTATTCTTGCTATTGTTTTTTAAATTCTCATTTTCACATATTTCTACTCTAATCTTTGTTATTTCTTTCCTTCTGCTTGGTTTGGGATAGTTTATTGTTGTTTTACTAGTTCCTCAAGGTGTGCAGTTGGATCTTTTATTTTAGGTCTGTCTTTTTTTTAATGTAGGCATTTAGGGCTATAAATTTCCCTCTCAGCAGTGTCTTTGCTGCATCCCATAAGGTGTCTTTTTCATTATTTTTATTTTTATTATTTATTTTTTAAACAGTTTTATTCACACACCATATAGTCCATCCAATGTGTACAATCAGTGACTCTTGGCATAATCACAGAGGTGTACATTCATCATCACAGTCAATTTGAGAACATTCTCATTGCTCCAAAAATAAAAATCACACACCTCTTATACCCCCTATTATTGATGAAAGAATATTTTAATATTACTGTTAACTTTAGTCCATAGTTTGCCTTAGGTGTATTTTTCCCATGTATCATCCTATTATTAATACCTTGTAATAGTGATGTACATTTGTTCTAGTTCATGTAAGAACGTTCTTATATTTGTACTATTAACCATAGCCATTGTCCACAACAGGGTTCACTGTTAATCAGTCCCATGTTTTTCCTCTGTCTTTCCTAATGACTTATATGACCCTAAATTTCCCCTTTCAAACATAATCACACCCATAATTTGGTGCTGTTAATTACAGTAACAGTAATGTGTTACCATTACTTTTATTCATTTGCAATCATTTACAATCAACCTTATTCAAAATTCTATACAAAGTGAGTATCAGCTTCTCATTCTCTACCTTCATTCTGTCTTCTGTTATACTGTTCTCCAGATTTTAACTCCAAGAGTTTACTCATAATTAGTTCATATTAGTGAGACTACATGATATTTGTCTTTTGTGTTTGGCTTATTTCCTCTACATAATGTCCTCAAGGTTCATCCATGTTGTCACATGCATCAGGACTTCATTCCTTCTTACTGCTGAATAATATTACATTGTATGTATTTACCACATTTTGATTATCCATTCATCAGTTGATAGATACTTGTGTTGCTTCCATCTTTTTGCAGTTATGAATAATGCTGCTATGAACATTGGTGTGCAAATGTCTGTTCATATCCCTGCTTTTGGTTCTTCCGTATATATACCTAGTAGCGGGATTGCTGCATCATATAGCATTTCTATACTTAGCTTCCTGAGGAACTGCCAAACGTTCTTCCGTAGTGGCTTCACCATTCTGCATTCCCACCAGCAGTGAGTAAGTGTTCTTATTTCTCCAAATCCTCTCCTACACTTGTAGTTCTCTGTTTTTTAATAGTGGCTATTCTAGTAGGTGTGAAGTGATATCTCATTGTGGTTTACAGCCTTATTCTCCTTACTCTCAAATTGCTCAAAAGGCTCTAGCCTCATATGTCTGTACACTGTTCCTCAAACACATTCCAGTGTCTATTGCCTTTATGTGCTTGGGAGGGTCCCATTATATGCAGTGTTCTCCTTATTTGCTTACCCTTTGTACCTTCATCTGGGTAAATTCACTCCCATCATTCAGGGTATCTTAGATCACTTCCTCCAAGAAGTGTTTCCCAAATACTTTCCAAACCTGTGCAATTTCTATTTCTTTGAGCACATATAGGACATTATAACTCCTTGAGTACAGGCCATAGTCAGGCTTACAGAAGAGTTACTTTGGGACAGCTTTATTCTATTTTATGGCTGTCAGTCAACTGAGGATGGCAGAAATGGTTTTCATGAAATCTGCATTCCTAGCAGTACCTGGCATGGGATGGAACATATGTTTGGTGAAGGTCTTTGAGGGAAACCTAGTGTTCTGACTACCAGGCCAATGGTCTTACTGCTAGCCACCACCACCTCTCATGATATCTTTGGGTGCCAAAAGGAAAACAGGAAAGAGGTAAGGATAACTGGGAATTCACTAAGATAATTTCCTAGTCATGATTTCCCATCATTTTGTTCTTTCTAAGAGTATATTCTGTCCCTTAATTTCCCCAAACCCCTCTTCATATCCTTGTTCCGTAGGCTGTAGATGAAAGGGTTCAGCATGGGTGTCACCACGGTGTACATAACTGTGGCTACCCGGTCCTTCACTACTGAGTACATGGACAGGGGCCTAAAATAGGCATAGATGACACTACCATAAAAGAGGGTCACTACAGTGAGGTGGGAGCCACAGGTAGAGAAGGCCTTCCTCTTCCTGGCTGCAGTGGGGATTCTGAGCACAGAGATGACAATTCGCAGGTAAGAGAAGAGTATGCACAGGAAAGGGGTCACGATGACAGCCAGGGTTTCAGTCATGACCACAATCTGGCTGGGGGAGGTGTCAGAGCAGGACAATTTTAGCACAGGTTGGGTGTCACAAAAAAAGTGCTTAATGGTGTGAGAGGCACAGAAAGACTGACGAGACATGAGCAGTACCCGGAGCAGGGAGTGCAGATGGGAGATGGTGCAAGAACCCAGTAGCATGAGGAGGCACCGCTGTGGGTTCATGACCACATTGTAGTGGAAGGGGTTACAGATGGCCACCAGCCGATCTATGGCCATGGAGGCCAGCAGATAACTGTCAGTGTTCGCAAAGACCATGAAGAAATACATCTGGACCAGGCAGCCCACATAGGAGATAGCCTTTGTCTCCGAGAGTAAGTTTATCAGCATCTTGGGCACAATGACTGTTGTGAAGCAGATATCCATGAAGGACAAGTTGCTGAGAAAAAAGTACATGGGGGTATGGAGCCGGGAGTCAGAGTGGATGGCCAGGATTATGAGGATGTTTCCCACTATGGTGACCAGGTACATGGTGAAGAAAACAGCAAAGAGGGGTTTTTGCAGCTGAGGGTTGGAGGAGAGGCCCAGAAGAATGAAGCCTGAGGTGCTGCTGCTGTAGTTCTTTATCTCCATGAATTTGGATTTACTGGATGGGGGCTTGGAGAATCATGGTATGAATGCAAAGGGTATTTTTGTCAAGACAAAATTCTTCCTTATTCTCCAACCTATAAAAATTTCCCAGTGCTATTTGTTTGGATTTCTAAGAATGTTTACTTCAATAAACTACAGAGAAACAGGGAATAAAATCTAACAGGGGGAAAGTTGAAAAATTATAAGCTGCTTCTTGAATTAGACATCAGAGGTTCCCCATGTGTTCTTAGGGACTTCTAAGTGGCTTCATTTGTTTGCATTCTCCTCAGTTCTCTTTGTGAAGATTCTTCTTGGGTTGTTCTTGATGATCTTCTTAGCCTCCTTTTTGTCCCTTGGGAAGAGGCTGCTGGGTCTTTCTGTGAATCACAATGTTTTCATACCAGGGGCCCACATAACTTCACTACTGCTCATAAGTCTGTGTAAGCAGGGAGTAAAGATGGGACAGAAATGAGAATCAAGCCTAATGAATGTATGTTGGTACCCAGAAAATTCTGATGAGATTTTCAGAATCTTCAGAGCAGAGTCATGTCAATGCTAATTTAAGGATTTCCATTTCACAAATACAGGCGACTTTTGGCTAGCATGATCTATCTCCTTAAATGAAAAGTTCCTGGTCTTGGTATGCCGTTGAGAATAGGAATACTACCAGGGATAGCCTGTGTTCCTGAGATATACTATTTAAATATATTAATATTTCTTCTTAAAAATTATGAAATTGTCATTTTAAACATCCACATATTAAAACTATATATATAACTTAGACTGTAAGAGTCTCATTTTTACCAGTATTATTTAAAAGGTAAAGCAGGGATTACCTCTGTTATGGCTACTGTGCTGTATTCTTCAGCTGGAGGTATATGCCAGTGAAAAATAAAGAAATAGGAGGTATAGAGATTAGAGGAGGCAAAATTTTTATTCTAAGTAACATGATTTTATACCTAGAAAATCAAAGCGATCTTCTGAAAAACTATTAAAAGCTATAAAGATTTTCCCTAGGTGGCCAAATACAAGATATACACATATCAATATCTTCTTGTATTAGCAAAATTTAATAGGAAAAGAAAATTCCAATTGACAGTGGAAAGAACATCTAAAAAATACTGATGAGTAAACCTCAAAAAAGGAAAAATATCTATTTGAAGAAAGAACACAAAGGGAGATCTGAAAAAATGGAGCTATATACTCCTAAAAAGGAATATCAATGTTTAAAAACATGATTTATTTTTAAACTAATAAGAAAATTCAATGCCAACACAAATAATTACCCCACAGATATTTTTAATGGAAATTGATAAGTAATTATAAATTCATTTAGAGAAATAAATGTCTAAGGAAAGACAGTATAATTTTGGAAAAAATATAATAATGCAAGAGAGCTTTTTTAATACCAAATCAAAGAACATACTAATGAAAAACAGTGGTATGCTTACACAGAGGAAAAAAATAGACTAATACAGAGTATCCTGTATTTCTTTATTTATGTATCTTTAAAGATATTTATCTATATAGGAACTTTATATATAATAAAGTCCATTTCATAGCAGTGATGAATGGATGGATTATTAAATGAAAATTCCAATTGACAGTGGAAAGAACATCTAAAAAATACTGATGAGTAAATCTCAAAAAAGGAAGAATATCTATTTGAATATCTATCAATTATTTATGATAATTGGCTGAACACTTGGTGGAAATAAGGCTAGATTGCTATCTAACACCATATATAGAAATAAAACCCATATGGATGAAATAATATAAACAGTAATATAAACACTAGCTAAAAATAAAGGAGGATATTTTTATGGTCCCAGCATGGGAATGCCATTGTAAACAAGAAAAGGAATGTAGAGGCAAGAATGATAAAATACTCAAAAATTTTTACCAAAGAGACCATAAGCAAAGCTAAAATACAAACTACTGCCTCAAAGAAGATATCTGAAACACATTTATCAAAGAAAACATGTGGAAATATGATGATCAACCTTACTGGCAATCAGAAAATACAAATTAGACACTGAAATACAATTTTCACCCATCAGATGGGCAGTAATTCTCAAACCATACATATGCAGTAGAGAACTATACTGGTATGTTCTTTGCAAGCTGACTTCCTCTTACTTCCAACTGCCTTGGGCCTCCCTGGCTGACCCACGACTTCTACACCCTCCTTTGCTCTCACACATTTTGATACTTTTGATTTAGTAATTTCTGCTTCCATTTCTGCATCTGGGTGATTTCCTCCCTTCCTTGCCTTTGGACAGGAAGGTTTGAGGGGGGCTTTGGACTCAAAATCTGTCAGATCCTGAGCAAATAGTAGCTCTCTGCTTTCACAGCAGCAGTACCTTAGATCTCTCCTATACCCAGGTGTTTTGGAATTCATCTTCTCCCTGTCTACCTTCTTCCCACTGCCAGCAGTAAGACAAACAGGTCAGCCATGTTGGATACATAGTTCTCTTGAAGAAATGTGTCCTACTTAGGAATTCTGCAGGGCTCTTTTTAGCCTGTGTCCTTCTCTTTTCAGGTCCCTGAAATCTGTTCTTTCTGCCTAGTTGTTGTTGTTGCTGAATCTTATATGACAGTAGAGTATTACCTCATGTGTCTCTCTGCCCAAAAGGAGGAGGTTCCTCTGCCTCATTTCTCATTTCCTATTCAGTTCAGGTTGAATTTTATTCTGGGCAGCTTTAGGTCTCACAGATCCCCTATTGAACCCAATTGAATAAGCTCTGGGCTGGTTTCAGCTAACTTCTTTATCACTTCTTGTTTCTGTCTGTCTTCTCCTGCTGCTTACTGCTTTCCTCGATGCCAGGGTCTGCCTCTCTCCCTTTTAGTGATTCAGTGAGTTAGGCTTTCTAGTTGTCATTTCCTTCTGGTTCCTTGCTTCCCTGTGCCCAATCACTATTCATAATTGCAACTGTTAAAACTTTAAGTATAGACTGTGCCTCCAGGATCGTGAGAAGTGCTGAAGATATGGATTCCTAGAGAGCTTTGCTTGACTCAGTTGTCATGGGGCTTTAGACAACTCTGGGTTTCACTTTCATCTTAACATCAGGCAGGTAATTGTCCAGTTTCAACAATTCCAGGCAGAGAGAGCTCTCAATATTTGGAGGCCAGCCAAGTCCCTTGTGAAATAAGTCTGACTTAGAAAATTCTTCATGAGCTGAATTTTGCCTTTTTGTTGTAGCCATTTAATATCCTTGGTTGATTGACCCATTCTTATCACTTAAAACAGTTTAGTGAGTCTAGTGTGTCATTTTTTGTGGACACCACCTAATGTCAGCTCCTCCAAATGGCATGGACAGGCTTTCTGGTCTCCGTCTCACTACTGGTCTTAGACTCCTCTCCAAACTGTGGGAAAAAGCTGAACAACACTGCAGGAGTTCAGCAAATTGTTGAAAAGCCCTGCAGTCCTGAAGCCCATGCAGCTTCTTACGTGGTATACCCAAAACTGGGATGCAGAGAATCCTCATGCAGAACTTGATTCAGACACAGACTGACCATTATGGTGATGAGTACTTTCCACTTGGTCTCACCTTTTCCAGAGAACTCGGACATAGTCTTAGTCTGTCTCACAGCTACCCGAAGTTTTGATTTTTCCATATTCCCTCTCAACTCTTTGTTAATTTTTCTAATGTGTATTTTAAAATTCAGCCTAGGGTTGTGGAGAGAGCCTTGGACTTGGAGCCAGAAGAAGAACTGAGTTATAGGTTTCACTCTACTGTTATGCAACCTTGAAAAAATAAATTAATCTATGCAAGCCTTCATTTTATTCATCTCAAAGAAGGCAATATCATCTTTATAAAATTTTTATGAACATATAAATTTAAATGATATACTTCAAGTGAGAGCATTTTATAAAAGTGTGCTACGCAAATGTGTAGAATCTCCAAGCCGTGTCATCCTCCCATTGCTCTAAGATTAAGATTTTTCAATCTCAAAACTACGAAGTGACTATCCAATTGCTTGAATATCTTCTGAAGCAGGGACCTCACTTTCCTTTATGTCTGTTCATATGTTTTCCTTACTTACCTGTCTCTGTGCCTTAAGGCACACAGTTATCTTTAATGGTCTGGCAGGTTGCCACCATCTCCAGTTCTGATGGTGAGCAGGAACACATCAAGACTGAATTTCTATGAGGCTATTCCAGTGAGCATAGGGCTAAAAGGTCCAGCTTTCAAAAATTCCAGAAAGTGCATGTTTCTCTTTCCAGCTCTGCTATGAGTTAAATGAGTCATAGTTCTTAACAATGTGCCTAGTTTCTGTATCTATAATGTCAGGGAGTTAGACAAGATGTGTTTTCTAACCCGGATGTTATATTATAGACTCAAAGATACATGGTCATTTAAAATATGCCACTTGTATTCTTTATGTGAATAAATATATAATTTTTTATCAATCTGTTCAACTAGTTGTGCTTCAGGTGGTATTCACTGAAAACTAATCTCTTATGTTATTCTGCTGTGGTGGCAGTGCCTCTTGTGTGGAGATACCCACTTCACTGCAGCCACTTCCATTGTACATCTTCAAACATGGTATTTAATAGCTAGCAGTTAGTTACATAGCAATTATGTGTGACAGGCACTGCTCTTAGAACTTTACTTCAAACCACCACATTTTTAATAATGAAAGAAAACTGGAGTGACTCACTAAGTTTGCAAATCTAGAAGACAGTGCAGTCCAGCTCCAGAGTGTGTGCTCCTAATCCCTGCATTATCCTGCCATTCTTGTCCACTTGTAACCCTGCTGACCCAGTTTCCTGAGAAGATAACCATGTGGGTCTCAGTTGCAGCATATAGGGTATGCCATTTAAGGACCAAGGCCAGTGTCTAGAACAGTGCTTTGTTCAGAGTAGATGCTCCAGAAGTGTTTGATAATGGATTACATGGAGAGGAAGGAAAAAAAATAGAGGGAGAGTCTATGCTTCCTGGAGTTTGAGATGGAGGAGAGAAGATAGGATCAAGAAAAGGGAGGAGGATCACACAAAAATGTTGACCCACAGTCCCCATTCCCAATGATCCCTCAAACTGCCTACCTGTGGGCTCAACAGAAGAGTTCTGGGCTCCTGAATGAGACTGGGGCCTGCCAGGGGGTCAAAATCAGTCTCTGAGTCTGAGGAAGGAGATCAGATAGAAGTGTAGACACAGCATTCGAAATGTACTGGTTCTTCTCTACCTCCAGTGGGAATTGGTGATAACAAGGGAGTCCCAGGGGCCTGGTCCTCAGAATGTTACAGCCTGGGGGATTGGCCCTGTGGTTTCCCAGAAGGTGAGAACATTACTGATTCCCTCATTGTTATGTGTGCAGAAGCCTATGGGGAACCTGGGCTCCAGGGGTACCTCATACCAGGGAGGTGAATTGGAGCCATGAAGTGGCAAGAGTGGAGCGTGTTCATGCACATGTGTACTCTGTGTACATGTATGTGCTTGCCTGTATGTAGGCTTATGTGTGCCTCCCTGGAAGGAGGGGTAGTGGCCTCTAACATCCCTGAGGTCCTGTGTCTGCATGTGAGACCATATCTAGGTGAAGATGTGATGACATGGGAAAGAGGTTAAGGGACAGACTCTGAGCCAGTCTGCCTAGATTCAGATGCTGGTTCTGTGTCTTCAAGCTGTGTGAGCTTTTGCAATACTTTTCTAGTCTGAGCCTCAATTTTTACTTCTGATAAAAAAAGAAAGATAAAAAGAGATTAAAACTAACAGTTTGCTTTGGGTGAAATAAGTGGAAAATCCAGATGTGAATCTTGATATCCTAGCTTTGGTGTAGAGGTTAAAGGAGGAGCTCTGGAGACACATTCTCTGAGTTTGTATCCAGCTCTATCACTCACTGTGTGACCTCAGTTGAGTTTCCAAACCTCTCTGGCAGTTAAGAATAGTCTTGAGGTACATGTGATAATTGGTAAAGGTGTGGCAGGCAGAAAATTTAGGCTTTGTTAGAGGAGCAGGGAACTGGAATAAAGTGGAGCACATAGATGCCGGGTTAAGAGCATGGGCTTTGGAGTCAATGTCTGAGTACAAATCCTTGCCTATCACTTTCCACTTGTGTGACTTTTGACCAATTATGAGACAGCTCTGTGCGTCAGGTTCCCATTTAAAAGGTAAGGATAACAGTCATCCTGACCTCACTATTTTATTAAATAAGATTTTAGTTTTGCAATAGTTAGTTTGCCTGGCACCAGAGCTGTCTTCATGGGCTTGCAACTTGTGCTCAAAAGAGCCCTGTGCTTGGTTTAAAACTCTGCTGGCACTGTCTTGAAATTCTTAATTTTTGAACAAGGGATATCATGTTTTCATTTTGCATTAGTCTGCCTGGCTACATAGTCATCACTCAAAAAATGTTAATGATGATGATAATGTTTATGTGAATATTCCTATGCTACTCTATACTCCCCATCTTGCCAGCCCCATTTTCTACTCTATCCCGTTGAGCACTACACATTTAGTTGACTGGCTCTGATGCACTGTGGGAGCTATGTATGTTCTATGGAGACAGGCATTATATTGTTCCAGAATGGGAGCCATTTCCTGAGCTTTCGTCTAGTGCATCCATCTGTACTCCCTTGGATTATCAAACTGATGTCTCAGACTAACTCATCCCAAATGAAATTTACTTATCAACTTACTCCTATTTTGAAACATTGCACTCATCTTTTAAGGCCTAGTTCAGATATCACCTTTTGTGAAGTTTTCTGGACTCCTTAGATAAAATTAAATAAATGGTGCCTCTAGCCTTTCCCCAAACTCTGCTGGATGGTAAATCCATCATAACCCTTTGTACTATATTGTAATTGTATTTTTGTCCCACATGATGGGTGGAAGCTCCCATTAAACTCTGAGCTTATAAATGCAGGTACTGTGTTCTATTCATGTAGGTATGTCCAATTCCTAACACCATGTGTTTGTCTTTTATACTGAACTGGAGCCTTGCCACAGTAGGCCTGTGGAGAGAATTGTTGAAATACAGGGATAAGGCCTGGGATTATTGAGGACTTGGTTTTCTCAGAGTTGAGAAGAGAAGAAAGAATTGTTAAGAAATGGGATATTCATGGATTTATTGGGGATTATCAAAGATTTCACTGGAAACTTCCTCTGTTTGATACAGATTCTCTAACAGGTGGAGTGAAGAGCTTGGAAGGATGAAGTTGACAGTGAAAGACAGGTCTACAGATGGGCTGTGTGGGCTTCCAACAGATGATACATAATTATGGGAGAAGGGAAAGTTGTTTTTCTAAACCAGGCCTGTTTCCACTCTGTCTTTCAACTTTCCATAATTTATTTTCAGACATTTCTCTCTGAGCTCCAAATTTAAATTGAGCTACTTAACTGTACATATCCATTATCACCATCACACCCAACTTGTTTCCCTTTCCATGACTGGCACAGTCATCTGCCTGGTTATCTAAGCCAGATCTGGGACTTGCCCTCAATTGTTTCCTCTTACTACTACCCACTCTCCTTCCATTTATTTGCTCAATAAACCAAAACTTTTTCTTCACAATTTCCCAAGTCTGCCTCTCGTCTCCATCTCCAATGCCACTGCAGTAGCCCAGGACTTATTATCTACCATTTGGTATATTATCTCAAGATGCAAATGTAGCTTTGTATTGTGCTTTAAAGTCAGGTAGTGTGAGACCTCCCACTTTGTTTTTTTTTTCTTAAAATATTTTTTGCTATTTGGGAAACTCTTCCCTTCCAAATGAATTGTATAATTGGTTTTTTTATTTCTGCAAAGTAAGTTGTGATTTTGATTGATATTGCCTTGAATGTATAAATCATTTTGGGTAGAACTGACATCTTAACTATACCTAGTCTTCCAATCCATGAACACAATATGTCCTTCCATTTATTTATGTCTTTTAGCAATGTTTTATATTTCTGTGTATGGGTTTTTTATGTCCTCAGTTAAATTTATTCCTAAATATTTGATTCTTTTGGTTGTTATTGTAAATGGAGATTTTTTTCTTAATTTCCTTAGATTGCTCCTTGTTAGTGTACAGAAACCCTACTGATTTTTGTGTGTTGATCTTGTACCCTACCACTTTGCTGTGCTCATTTATTAGCTGTAGTAGCTTTGCTATAGATTTTTTGTTATTTTCTATATACAGCATCATGTCATTTGCCAACAGTGAAAGTTTTACTTCTTCCTTTCTAATTTGGATGCTTTTTTCTTTTTTTAAATTTTTTTTGCCTAATTGCTCTATCTAGAATTTCCAGCACTATGTTGAATAACAATGGTGACAGTGGGCATCCTTGTCTTGTTCCTGATTTTTAGAGGGAAAGCTTTCCGTCTTTCCCTGTTGAGTATGATGTTAGTTTTGGGTTTTTTATATATTCCCTTTATCATGTTGAGAAAGTTTCCTATCCTTTGAAGTGTTTTCATCAAGAAAGGATGTTGGGAAGATCTAAGATGGCAGCATAGAGAGGAGTGGAAGCTAAGTAGTCCCTCTGGAACAACTAATAAAAACCAGAAACAACTAGTAAATAATCCAGAATAACTGTGGGGGTACAAATGTGACTGTCCACTCATCATACACCTACCTGAATTGGGAGGAATGCCCGAAATCACAGCATAAAATCTGCAAGTAAAAACTGTGGATCCAAATTGGGAGACCCCTCCCCCACAGCCCGAGCTACAAAGCCTCATGGCACCAGAGAGAAGCTTTCTCCCAGCAAGCAAATATAGCTCAGCTGTACTCCATCTGGGTTTTTAATTAGCAAGTGTGAACTGCTCACTACGAGGTAGGAATCCCCAACAAACAGATGGAGGCTTTGGGTGACAACTGACCTTGGAGAGCCAGAGGGTTGCCTCAGACAAGCTCTGAAGGGGACTTTCTGTTCCTTTTTTGGCTCAGTAGAGAAAGCCTCAGCCATTTTCAGTTCCCAGTTCTGTGACCCAGACAAGGGTATAGCACAGGCAGAGAGAGACCATTGAAATGCTAATGACTTCTTTGTAAAGGGTCTATCTTCTCTAAGAGGAAAGGGGTGGGGCCCAGCTCTACTACCTGCCTTTCATTCAGAACTTGGGGAAAAAGAGCCACACCTCCTTACACCAGTCAAGTGTTACAGGCTAACAGGTGTCACCTGCTGGGCAGAAAAGCACAGTGACCGGAGGCATCAGAGGGTGTACCAATTTTCTAAGACACACCCTCAGGGAAACTGGATACTGAATATTTCTCCCTTCTGGGACTTTAGCCCATTCTGGTCTGGGAAAGCCTGATTGGGTTAACCGAGGAAACCATGCCTAGACAACAGAAAACTACAACCTACACCAAGAAAAATGAGGTTATGGCCCGGTCAGTGGAACAAACTTGCACTTCAACTGTGATGCAGGAATTGAAACAACTAATAATAAGTCAATTCAAAAAGTTTAGGGAAGATATGGCAAAAGAGCTAAACCATATAATGAAAACACAGGATGTACATAAGGTAGAAATTGAAAGTTCAAAAAACCAACAGGCAGAATCTATGAAAATGAAAGGCACAGCACAAGAGATGAAAGACACAATGGAAACATACAACAGCAGATCTCTAAGAGGCAAAGAAAACACTCAGGAACTGGAGAACAAGACACCTGAAAGCCTACACACAAAAGAACATATAGAGTAAAGAATGAAAAAATAGGAACAACGTCTCTGGGAACCTAAAGACAAAATGAAAAGCAAGAATTTATGTGTCATTGGTGTCCCAGAAGGAGAAGAGAAGGAAAAAGGGGCAGAAGCAATAATAGAGGAAATAATCAATGAAAATTTCCCATCTCTTATGAAAGACATAAAATTACGAATCCAAGAAGTGCAGCATACTCCAAACAGAATAGATCTGAATAGGCCTATGCCAAGACACTTAATAATCAGATTATCAAACATCAAAGATAAAGAGAGAATCCTGAACGCAGCAAGAGAAAAGCGATCTATCACATACAAAGGAAGCTTGATAAGACTATGTGCACATTTCCCAATAGAAACCATGGAGGCAAGAAGGAAGTGGGGTGATGTATTGAAGATACTGAAAGAGAAAAATCACCAACCAAGAATCCTACATCTGGCAAAACTATCCTTTAGATATGAGGGAAAGCTTAAAATATTCTCTGATAAACAGACAATGACAGAGTTTGTGAACAAGATACCTGCTCTACAGGAAACACTGAAGGAAGCACTGCAAACAGAAAGGAAAAGACAGGAGTGAGAGGTTTGGAAAACAATTTTGGGAGATAGTAGCACAGAAGTGTAAGTACACTGAACAAAGATGACTGTGAATATGGTTGAAACAGGAAGGCTGGGATCATGTGGGACATGAGAACAAAAGAACGATAAAGACTGGGGCTGTGTAACCCCCCTCAGGGAAACCTAGGGTGCTCAATGATTGTAATAAAAGGTACAAATATGTTTTTACATGAGGTAGAACAAATGAATGTCAACATTGCAAGTTGTTAAAAATAGGGTGGGATTGGGGGGAAAATATAATCAATGCAAACTAGAGGCTAGAATTAACAGAAACATTGTATTGTGTTTCCTTTAATGTAACAAAAGCAGTACACCAAAACCGAATGCATATGGGGTGGTGGGGAATAGGGGAAGGGTATGGGACTCCTGGCATTGGTGATGTTTGACTCTTTATTCTACTTTAGGTTAATGCTATCTTTCCTTTTGTCACCTTCTAGCTATGAAGTTTGTTTGTTTGTTTTTCTCTCTTTCTCTTGCCTTTTTCTTTTGTCTCTCTGCCTTCTTTGACTCTTCATCCATCTTTGTGGAAGAAATGTCCTTATGTAGAGAGAGGCAATGGTGCTCAATACATAAATATGTGACTATTTGGGGAACCAATGATTGTTTACTTAGGACAGAACATATAGTGTTTGAACACAACCATCTTAAAAGAAATGGGTTGATGAAGAAAACTTGAGGGCACTATATTGAGTGAAATAAGACAGACAGATAAAGGCAAATATTTCAGGGTCTCACTGATATGAACTATTTATAATATGTGAACTCATAGACATGAAATATAAGTTACCAGGATATATAAGAGGCTAAAGAATGGGGAGCGGTTGCTTATTATGAGCAGAATGTTCAACTAGGGTGAACTTAAATATTTGGAAATGGACAGGGGTGATGGTAACATGTAATGAGGATAACTAACAGTGCTAAAAGGTGTGTGAAGGTGGTGGAAAGGGTAAGCTCAGAGTCACACATGTCACCAGAAGGAAAGTTGGAGGTTAAAAGATGGGTATGTATAAAACAGTGAATCTTGTGGTGGACAATGTCCATGATTAACTATATAAATATTAGAAATCTCTCTCATGAACTAGAAGAAATGTATGACACTATAACTAGAAGTTAATAATAGAGAGGCATATAGGTAAAAATATATACCTATTGCAAACTATATACTACAGTTAGTAGTATTTTAACATTCTTTCATCAACAGTAACAAATGTACTGTACCAAAACTATGAATCAATAATGGAGGGGGGAGCATGGTTAGGGTATGGGAGGATCTGAGTTTCCTTTTTTTTTGTCTTTATTTCTTTTCTGGAGTAGTGAAAATGTTCTAAAAATTGAAAAAAAAAATTGTGTTGATGGATGGACAGCTGTATGGTGGTGCCATGGGCAACTGATTGTACACTTTGGATCTTTGGATAGTTGTATGGTATCTGAACAATCTCAATAAAAAAAAAAAATATATATATATATAAAGAAAGGATGTTGAATTTTTCTAATGCCTTTTCTGCATCAGTTGAGATGATCATGTGGATTTTCCCCTTTGATTTATTGATGTGTGGTGCATTACATCATTTGATTTTCTTGTGTTGAACCACCCTTGCATACCTGGAATAAAACCCCACTTGGTCATGGTCCATCATTCTTTTAATATGCGGCTGGATTCTATTTGCAAGTATTTTGTTGAGGATTTTTGCATCTATATTCATTAAAGAGATTGGTCTGTAATTTTCTTTTCCTGTAGTATCTGGTATCTTTGTCTGACTTTGGTATTATGGTGATATTGGCTTCACAGAATATGTTAGGTAGCTTTCCCACCTCTTCAATGTTTTTTTTTTTTTTTTTTTTGAAGAGTTTGAGCAGGATTGGTGCTAATTCTTTCTTAAGTGCTTGGTAGAATTCACATGTGAAGCCATCTGGTCCTGGACTTTTCATTTTTGGAAAGTTTTTGATGATTGATTAAATCTTTTTACTTGTGATTGGCTTTTGAGGTCTTCCATTTCTTTTTTTGAGTCAGTGTTGGCTGTTTCATGCTCTTCTAGGAAATTGTCCATTTCATGTAAGTTGTCTGATTTGTTAGCTTATAGTTGCTGATGGTATCCTCTCATTTTCTCCTTTATTTCTGTAGTTATGTCCCACCTCCCATTTCTGATTTTATTTATTTGCATCCTCTCTGTTGTTTTCTTGTCAGCCTAGTTAAGGGTCCAGTGATTTTACTGATTTTGTCAAAGAACCAACTACTGGTTTTGTCGATTCTCTCTATTGTCTTTATGTTCTCAAATTCATTTATTTCTGCTCTAAACTGTGTTATTTATTTCCTTTTGGTTGCTCTGGGGTTAGTTTGCTGTTCTTTCTCTATATCACAGAGATTTTGAATATGTTAATGGTAACACTTTAAATTTGTGACAATATTGTAAAAATGTTGAATAAGCTGTATCTGATAAAATAAATTTATTACTTTTGATCACTACAAAATATTCCAAAACTAAAGAATGGAAATATATAATATAGGAGAGTATCTTATATATAGTTTTAGAGAAGGGCTTTCTGAATGATAAAGAAATCCTAGAGTACAGAAGGGAAAAATTGATAGATTGATAGAATAAGAAGTACCACATTCTATACATCAATAGTTGCCGAAAATATTAGAAGACATTATTTCAGTGAGGTGGATTCTTATTGATATAGGAACTACCCCAGAAATGAATAGCTTGCTTATTATGTTTTGTGTTCTCTGTCATTTGAGGAAGTCAAACAGATGTTATATGAACACAGGGCAGGCTCAGTTATCAGGAGAGATCGAAGTATGGATGTGGGTGATAAGAATGGAACTTTGGCCTATATCTTACACTGTATACAAAAAGTAAAATAGATCATAGCCTTAAATGTAAAACATAAAAGTATAAAACTTCTACAAGAGAAAATCTGTAGAGTTTGTGTTAGGTATAGTGTTTAGATACAATTCCAAAAGCATGGTTCCCAAAAGAAAAAATTGATACGTTGAACTTCATAAAAATTGAGAACCTCTGATCTTCAAAAGACATTCTTAAGAGATTAAAAGAAACACTGATAGGAAGCATTTATATGCAAATCACATATCTGATAACAAGTTTGTATGTAAATTATATATAGAACTGTCAATATTCAACAATAAGACAAACAACCTAATTTAAAAATGGCCAAAATATTTGAACAGATATTTTGCTAAAGAGGATATATGTTGGAAATAACACAGTAAAAGATGCTCAAAATCATTAAGCATTAAGAAAATGCCAATTAAAGCCATAATGAGATACACACTGATTAGAATTATAAAAATAATAAGGCTAGTCATAGAGTCAGAAAGAAGATTACAGCTTGCCACAGGCTGGAGTAGGGAATGGGTACAGAGTTTATTTTTGGGGGTAATGAAAATGTTTCAGTGATGATTGATGGTTGTGGCAGCACAACATTTTTAAGGTATTTAATATTACTGAATTGTACACTTGAAAGTGGTTAAAATGGGAAATTTTGTGTGGTATGAATGTTACAAAAAATGTAAGCAAAAAATACTGAATTATGAGGATGTGAAGCAATTGGAATTCTCCTATACTGCTAGTGGAATGTAAAATGGCACAATTACTTTGGAAAACAGTTTGTGACCTTTTTAAAAAGTTAAGCGTGTCACCAATTCTTTCACTTCTTGGTATTATCCTAGAGAAATGAAAGTATATGTCCACAGAAAGACTTGCATACAAATGTTAATTTCAGTTTTATTTGTAATAGTAAAAAAAAATTGAAAACAACCCCAAAGTCTTTATTAGGTAAATGGTTAAACAAACTGTTAATGCAATGAAACATCACTCACCAATAAAAGGGAATGAACTATTGATACACACAACAACATAGATGAATCTCAAATTAAATATGCTCAGTGAAAGAAATCAGAAAATACATAGTAACTCAGAGTGATTCTATTATGTAAATTTCTAGAAAATGCAAACTAATATGTAGAAACAGAAAAGAAAGGAATCATTAAAAAATAGAAAAAAAAGAAAGGAAGCATGAAGAAAGCTGTCAGAAAAGCAACCCAACAAATAGCTTCTTAAACATCACCCTATTCCAAGTCACCATGCTTTCTCACTGTAATAGATTTTTTGTGTCTTCCCTCTCTCTTTCATTCTCTTTCTGCTTCATCTCTTGACCATTTCTAGTCCACTCTCCATGCTTCTGCTGAACTGATTTATTTATTGATTTTTAATTTAAATTTTTATAGGGGTAATTTAAATAATTTAACCAATATAAAAAAGAAATACTGTGAAAGCAAAGCCTTCCCCCTTCTTGACTCAGTTTCCTTCCCCAAAGTAAAATGTGACCTGCTTCCTATGTATTCTTCCATAGGTATTTTATATATTGTGATAATTTAAAAAAACATATTGGATTATTCCATTCCCTCCCCTGAATCCCTTCAGAAGCTTCACCCTTGCACATTGAATTAAAATCCGTACATTTACCCCAGCCCATCTTGGCTTTGGGGAGGCAGGCACTCCTTTCCCCTACTGAAAGGCCATGTCCTTCTTCCCTCTCACTCCTCTTCATACACTGAGAAAAGCAGGGATGGAGTGGTGGTTGGTGGTAGGGGAGCTTGCAGTGGCTGGATTCCAGCTACTGGATTGTCCTTTAGAATGTGGGGATTTGAACCTTTATCCTCAGCTTTGAACCTGAGCTGCCATTCACTGGATGGCCAGTTACAGGTCCTCCCTCCCCCCTTTTTTTTGTTTTTACAGGTTTGCCTTTTGTCAGCCAACCACAGGGGAATTCCCGTGGGCCTCCCCAAGACCCAAGGGACCCTCAGTACAGAGGTTGACCAATGACCAATAATCCAGCTGTTGAGATGCTGAACTGTATCCAGAATGAGTTGCTCTTTCCTCATCTGTTTTTTCCATACACTTTGATCCTGGCTGTACATAGTTTCCCTTTTTTTTTTTTTTTTTTTTTTTTAAATCTGGCAGGGTGTCAGAGATTTTTCTATTCCATTGTTTTCCCTGTGAGTCGAATCATTACAATAGGTTATCATTATTTAAGTTGTTTAGTTTTCCTAAGCAACAGGAAGGGGCTTTCTGTTCCTGTCTTCACTACTACCCATTCAGCCCATTCTGTTATCTCCTTTAGGACTCCTTCATGGATATGTACCTTATCTTCTTCAATATTGTTTTCTGTGTGCTTAGTATTGGATCTTTGGGTGCCTAATAAATCTTTAATGAATGAATGAACAAGGTCAAGTAAAATGTTACTTACTGGGGAGAGTGGATGCTCAGTTTTGAATTCAGCTGTGCTGAAAAAGGCAAGATAAGGAGCTGTCACAGGTTCTGCCTTTACAGATCTTGATAGAAGACAAGACATTTCTCTATTTTTTTCCACACAATTCAAGAGTCTGATGGCAGGAGCATCTTCAGTATGCCTGTGGTCACAGTAATTCTTTATCCAGGGGATGCTTCAGTTTGAAACTGGGTTCCCATGTGTTTTTATCCTAATATTGATTTTTGCACCCCAATCTCTCACTAGTTTTACATTGTGGCTCTAATTTCTGGGCAAGTTAGAAGTTACGGTAAAGTTTTAATTTTATGTCTCTTATACATGACCCATAACTCAGAGACTTTACAGGTTCTGAAATCTGATTTTATGACCAGAATGGAAGAAATGTGGCAGGCATATGTTGTGGATTAAAAATTTGAGGCAATTACTACCATTTAATTTTCAGTTTTTGCCAGCAGAATTACTGAAGATGTGTTAGTGAACAGATATGCCAAATTCATAGTTTTTAAGTGTCAGTACTAAGGATCTATATTTGTCATAGGGAAGAATTGAAAGAGAAATCAAACTGAAGGAACAAATTTAGATAAATTCAGAGAGGCTTTAGGAAGGCCCTTTAAATCTGAAAATCTGAAACTAGATTGGATGTGTGCTGTGTTTCCAATTCAAGGGTTGTCCTAGTGCTCCTTATCCTCCTGGGATTAGGAGGAGCAGTAAAAATGGTGGTATTGGGATTTGTAGGTACCAGTAGACTGGAGATTTCCCCACATATTTTCCTGTAGGTAATCCAAAAGTTTTCCAAGAATCTTGAGGGACTCATTCAAATTAAATGAGTGAAAGCCAAAGCCTGGTTGATAGGGAGAGAAGAAGAGACTGACATCAAAGTGTTATGGCACAAACCATCTGATGATGGCCAGTGGGGTCATGATGACATTGTCCATGGTGACAAAAAGATGGAACAAGTTGAGATGTGGGGTCATCATGAGAGAGTAGAAAGAGTAATGAAAGCCAGTTGCAAATCACTAATGTAAACTTAGGGGCATTGTCCATGGTGACAAAAAGAAGGAACAAGGTGAGAAGTTAGCAACAGATTCTAGCATTCAATCAAGGATAGACTTGAGTAAGAAATGTATTAATCTGTCCTTAGGTACATCAGGGGGAAGTTGCATATGCCCTTGGAGTTTAGAAATAGGACTTCAAGTGACAGTAAAAGTCTTGAGAGTTGGGAAACAAATGAAAGCGCCAAAATTGTAAATCAGAAGGGACTGAGAAATGATTGGATTGATTGGATTGACTGGATTATCAGAGTTGGGTTGCAGTTAGGCAGACTGAGGGTGCAAAGCCAAAAAATAAAATGAATTTATAGAAATAAAGTTCCTTTTTATATGCCCTAATCTTGAGGCTTATGGAGACTCTGGAAATTTACTTGCTATTTGTACCAGTACTCCTTGTTTCCATGTCTTTAGATAATATTACAGCAACCCATCATTTAAATTGTAGGGCTTAGAGATAGGCACATAAGTCTTCTTACCACACAATGCAAGAAGTCATCAGTTGATCAGAATTGGCACAGAACTTAAAACTAATTTGTTATAAATGTAATAAAGGAATGAAATTGAGTAATAAATCCTTATCCTGATTCTGCCCTGCCCTAGGTAGGGATGATTGTTGCAAAATCAAAGGGATTTAAGAGACTCCTTTTTGTTTTATTTAAAACTTTATGATTATTCTTCTGTCTCTTGTCTAAAATACCGTTAGAGATTAATTTGTTTGATGTAGACATTTTCATCTATTAAAATACAAATAAAATGAAAGAAAGAGATAGAGAATCACACTAAACTATTGAGAATCACACTAAACTATTGCTTTTCTTAACAAATTTGTAAGTTAATTCATCTGACTGCTTTCCTAAATCATGTAACTCATTCCTCAATTAAATTGATACCATCTTTCATATCAGGCACTCTCAACTAAAATATCCTTACTAATAATCTTCATTTATTGATATTTGACTTTGTCTTCAGTGACTATAGGAAGCATTTCTGATGATATGGAATAAAACATCCTTTATTCTAAAAATATTGACACATAGAAGAGATAGTGGAAATATAGACCTCCCTAGAAAGAAGAGCACATAGGCAAGGAGTCTCAGGAAGAGCCAGGGGATGAGTGGACCTTGAACATATGAAGGGGAGGAAGAGGAATGACCCAACAGCCATAGAGCTGTCTTGCTAAGCATTGGCAGAGCAACATCATTTGTTGTATACCTAATGACATCAGAGCTCATGTGTTGGAGAAAGTAAAAGATAAGGCCATAGTTCTGTTATAGCATGATGAGGGAAGTCAGACTCTCCAGTTGGAAGCTCCTAGTCTTCAAATATATATACATACATGCCTGCACACACGCAAATACTCCTGCAAAAAATTTCTGACAGTTTCAAATAGAAAAATGTAGATATGTATGCATAAGAATATTTTTGAGGATGTAAATTTCTATATAGATATGTGTAAGAATTATCTGGTAATTAAAGTGACCAAACTTGGGTGAATCTCTACAGAGAAGATTTAGGAAATATGGGAGATTCTAAATAAACATGGAAGGAGAAAAGAGAATGTGATTTTTCTGGAACGGAGAGATGTAATGGGGTAAGTTTATGACTGAGGGATAGGTACCAAAACATTGGTAGAATTGTCAGACTAGAGATGATAGAGACCACAGGCTGGGAGGTGGAAACTACAGGTACAGTTGCAAATGACAAGAGAATTTATCACACAAGACTTGCATCTGGTGCCATACTCTCTCTCATAAACACACACACATCTTGGGATCAGAACTCACAGATATTGTTAGATTCTGTAGAAGAAAGCCCATCCATTTGAGACTTAATCCTGCTTATAAGTTTCTCTAAGCCCTGTTTCATGTCTTTGTTCCTTAGACTGTAGATAAATGGGTTCAACATTGGTGTCACTACAGTGTAGATGATTGTTGCTATCCTGCTCTTGATGGTATCACTGGCCAGAGGCTGTAAATAGACATAGCTAATACTCCCATAAAACAGGGTTACCACAGTGAGATGAGAGCTGCAGGTGGAGAAGGCTTTGCGTTTTCCAGCAGCTGAGGGGATGGTGATCACGGCAATGAAGATTCGCACATAAGAGATGATACAGATAAATGGGGCCATCACAAAGGCCACTCCTTCTGTCATGGCCACAACTTCATTGGCAGAGGTTGAAGAGCAGGATAGATTCAGAACTGGGTTAAGATCACAAAAAAAATGATGGATAATATTTGAAGCACAAAAGGTCAGCCGATTAACCAGGAGGACATGTAGGAGGGAGTGGAGAAAGGAGAAAGCGATAGAGAAGGCCACTAGTAACACACAATGTCTGTGGTTCATAATAGTGACATAGTGGAAGGGGTTACAAATGGCTACATAGCAGTCAAGGGCCATAGCTGCCAGGAGATAACTGTCTGTGTTTCGAAAGACCAGGAAGAAATACATGTGTGCCAGACATTCAGCATAGGAAATGGTCTTTGTCTCTGATAAGGAGTTCACCAGCATCTTGGGGACTATGACTGTTGTATAGCAAATATCAGCAGAAGATAAGATGCTTAGGAAGAAATACATGGGGTTTTGGAGCTGAAGATCAGAGAATACGGCCAAGATGATGAGCAAATTTCCCATCAAGGTGACCAGGTATATGATAAGAAAGAGGGCAAAGAGTGGCTTCTGGTCCTCAGGGTGAGAGGAGAGTCCTGAGAGGATGAATTCAGAGGGTCTTGTTATATTGGATATTCCCATGAACTTGTGTGCACCTG
The DNA here is from genome assembly GCF_015220235.1 of Choloepus didactylus. Taxonomy (NCBI): domain Eukaryota; kingdom Metazoa; phylum Chordata; class Mammalia; order Pilosa; family Megalonychidae; genus Choloepus; species Choloepus didactylus. The sequence goes on from NC_051316.1 coordinate 99,489,344, forward strand.
CAGATAAACAGCACCATCAATTTATGTCTCTATGTCATATATCCATCTTCCCGTCTTGTTTTCACATGGAGCGTTGTTAATAGACGTTTGTGTTTCTTCTGGAATATGGAAAATTCAGAGCTGAAAGTGTTTTCATGTCTTTTTATATCTTTGAGATAGAGATCTGTGGAAAATATTCAAGGGGAAGGAGAGAGAGGAAGAGAGAGAGAAAGAGAGAGAGAGAAAGGGAGAGACTGACTCCCTTTTCCACCTCCTTATTCTGTGGCTGGTAATTGCAGGAACCAAAGATGCAGACTATGCCTCAGATTCTAGTCAGCTTCTGACTAAGCAATAATATTGGTTTCCCATTAAGGATTGCCAGTTGCTAATCAACAGCTAGCTAATCATGAGATAGCCATCTCAGCTAGCTTGTGGCTAATGAATAAACATCCCTTTAAATTGAGATGTTTCTTTCCACAGCATTTACAGTGGAAGCAAGGGAGTCACCTAAATAACATTGACTTTAATTGAATTATGGTGTCTTCAAACACTTATTCTAACCCATGCACTTTTGTAGGTGAAAACTTTCTGTCTCTTAGAACATACAATGCACACCTGGACTTCTTTGAATCCTTTATGAATCTCAAGGCACATTTGCTATTTTATTTGAGGCTTCACATATTGAAGGAATCAGAACATTCACACCTCCTGCCTCCTGATCACCAATCTCCAGATTTCATATGTGGAAACAACCAACCAGCTATTTCAGGTGTGAAGAATCTCTCTCAGGAATGGGTTGTCATGTGTTTTTACCCAGTCTCTTATGCCCAGGTCAACATTTGAATGTGTCTAGCTGTGTTTTAAAACAATTGACTATTATTAATCCTGTCCCCAGTCTTCCAAAGCTCTCTAAGGGATTTCCTAGGAGATGTATCATTGAGGGTAACTAGGCTGATATAGAAAAAATATGGGTCAAGATTATCTCCTAGTCTCAGTGTAGACTTCTCTGCTCATGCCTCCATTTTCCCAAGGGTTGAGCTGCATGTGGGCATGCTGTTACCATGGTCATTTCCTCTCCACTAACCTACTTTATAGAAAAACTCCTTGAGTTTTTTATATTCTCTGAATTCATCCATGTCCTAATCTCACATTCTCTCCTTCACCTGATCCAGTCAGCTTTTTGTACTCACCACTCCAATGAATGACTTTTTTTTCCCTGTGACTTCCATTTTGCCAAGCCCAGAGGCTGGTAATCAGTCCTCATCTTACTCACCTTCTCAGTAGCATTTGACATGTTGATTACTCAGTTCTTTTTAAAATTTAGCTTTCAAGACACCACTTCTCATGGTTTTCTTTCTTTACTGGAGTCTCCCTTTCAATCTTTAAGTTGGATTCTTCTTTTTCCTCCTCCTAAATATTGGAGTGTCCCAGGATACAGTAATTTGTCTTTTCCTTTTCTTTGTCTCCATTTGTGTTCTTAACTAGTCCCACTACTTTAAATATCATTTATAGTTGACAACTTCAACATTTTTATCTCCAACTCTGAAATCTCTCTTCAACTTTAAACTCATATATCCAGCTGCATGCTCAACATCTACACTTGTGTGTCTAAGAGCATGTCATTTATTATTTACAAAAGGAACTCATGATTCCCCTACCTTCTAAATATACTCTTCCCTTATTATGTCCCATATTAATAAAGGGTGCCACCATATCCAATAGCTCATGCAAAAACCCAGGATTCATTCATGATTATTTTCTTTCCCTCATATAATTTCTCAGCCAGTCCTACTGGCTTTGTGTTCAAATGATATACCACACCTAAACACTTTCTCCTATACCACTACCACTGTAGTCCAAGACAGCATCCTCCCAAGTACATTACTATAGTAAAGTCTTAAATTCCACATCCTCTTCAGTTCCCTTGTAATCACCTCTCCATAAAGGGGCCAGAATAATCTTCTAGAAACTTAATTCATATTACTCTTCTGCTCAAAACCTTCCAAAACGTTTCTGTCACACAGCATAAAATCTGAATTCTTTGCCATGTCCTACAAAGCCTCACAAGATTTGGCCTTCTGTTCTTTGACTTCATCTCCTTCTACTCTTTCCCTCTCTCATTGTGTTCTAACCACACCTGTTTATTTTCCACAAACTCTGTGTGCAATCCTGCTTTTGACCTTTGCACTTACAGTTTCCACTGCCTGGGATATTCTTCTCTCTTATGTTCCCGTGATTTAGCTCATCACTTCATTTCAGTCTTTGTTTAAATATCTTCTCCTTAGAGAGGTGTTTTCAGAAATTTCATCTAAATTTGCCCTTCATAATATTAATTTCCATCATGTTGTCCTACTCTACTTCTTTTGGTTGCACATGCACTACTTGAAATTATGGTATATTTTTATTACTGAATCTCTCCTCAATTAGAAGGTAGATAGTTATAAGGAAACAAAAGATGTAATCAGTTGTAGGGAAAATAAAAAGAAAGTGAGAGAGAAGGAGTAAATTTGTGTGAGAAAATTTTACCCCCAACTTCCCTGCTCTTTGGCTGATAAATCATATCCAGGGATATATGACTCAGAAGTAGACTAGATTAGGGGAAAATTCAACTTTACATTATAGCTGATTTGAGGAAAATTTATATTTAGGATAAACATGTTATCTTATGTTTATATGTTTTATTAGATTACTTATAAGTTAGCTCCCATGTTTATCATCTATTTGATAACTATCTCTCTAAAATTTATGCCTCCTCATCAGTCACTCTCAAAGTTCATTTCTCACCTGGAAAGGCCATTAAAGTCTTGCCTCATCATGCCTTCATTCCACTCTATTTATTTCTGCTCCATGGAATGAATAGTCAAACCGTGCCAAAAACAACATATATGTTTCTTCCCTGGATTCTACTCACTAATAAACAATTAGCATGTGAATAAATACATAAAAAATAAACAGCATACAGAAAAGGCACCTGATTGTAAAAAACCTCTTAATGCTTTTTTGAATCTGATTGCTCCCTTCTCTAGCTTATGACTGTCTTTCACAAGCTGTAAATATACACAACCCTTGCTTTCCCCATGGGATCATCATCTCTGACTGTGCCACCAAGTTCCTGGTGTACAAATGTGGAAGTGAGTAAGGAAACAAACTTCCATTAACTTTTTGCAAGATTGTCTCCAAAGATCCAGAAGAATTACACGTGGTCTTACTCCCTCAGTGGCCCTAAATCACTCTCTTCGAACCTCCAAGTATAGTGCAGCATCTGTGTAAGCTGGTGTAAGTGCCTAAGATGGGCAATAATCATCTGTTCTTCACTCTCCCAAGCTTTCTAAGGGCTTTCCTGATAGCTATTTCAGTTAACACTGAGGACAGAGGACCAGGCTAGAGCAAGGACACCAGAATCCACTTTCTCCCTGACCCTATAAAGCTTCAATTTGGTTTCTCTGTTAGTGCCTCCAATTCTTTAAATCATTTCCTTTCACATCCCCCTTTTGGTCAAGATGTTCTCAATCCCACAATACCGGGTCCAGATTCATCCCCAGGTATGTGCCTTGGTTTGAAGGGATATCTTAGGAAAAATCCTAATGAGTTAAACAGTCTACATGATATGTACCTAGTGCAGATATTTATGGGAAGTTCTAGAGGAAACAGATCTATAAGTGGTAAAAACGTGTCTCCCAAATCATAGGGAAAACTTGGAACTGTGTGTTGGGGTTTTATCCAAAGAAAGAAGTTCTTATTCTGCTTATCCATTTTCTGAAGGCTCCCTTGACATCTGCATTCCTCAGGCTGTAGATGAAGGGGTTCAGCATGGGGGTTACCAATGTGTATGTGACTGTTATTATGCGACCTTTGATTACTGAATAGATGGAAAGGGGCCGGAAGTAGACCCATGTGAGGGTGCCATAAAATATAGCCACCACAGTGAGTTGGGAGCCACAGGTAGAAAAGGCTCTCCATTTGCCCTTGGCTGATGGGATCCGGACAACTACTGAATTGATGTGGGGATAAGAAGCAGTGATGAAGGCCAACACTCCTTTGATGACAATAACAGATTCTGTGTGAATCATCAGAGTGTTGAGGCGGGTGCTGGAACAGGAGATCTGCATCAGAGGGTAGAGGTCACAGAAGAAGTGTGGGATCCTGTTTTCTTCACAGAAGATCAGGCAGCCCATGAGAAGGGTGTGCAGCAAGGCATGAAGGTGGGAGAGGACATGGCACACACCCACTATCTGTGCACACCAAATTCTGGTCAGAATCATAGGGTAGTGGAAAGGGTGGCAGATGGCTATGTACCTGTCATAGGCCATCACAGCCAGGAGGAAGTTTTCCATTGCTGCAAAGCAAATGAAGAAATAAGTCTGGGCTAGGCACCCCATATAAGATATGGCCTTTGTAGGAGAGAAGATGTTTTGTAGCATCTTGGGGACTGTGGTGGAGGTGAAGCAGATAACTGCCAAGGCCAGGTTACTGAGGAAGATTTACTTGGGGATATAGAGGTGAGGGTCAGAGATAATCGGTGTAATGATGGCAAAGTTGCCAGAAATATTGATGGCATGCATGAGTGGAAAAAGAAGGAAGAATGAGATCTACTCTTCTGGATAGGTGGAAATGCCCAAGAGAACAAAATGGATACACTTGTCCAGTTGGTTTGGTCCATCTGTTGCCATAAGGACAAAAAGGATAATTTGTATTATTCAATGCTGCTCAGATTTCACCATAAAGGAAAAAAGGTCTATTTGCAAGGCACTTGTACATGTTACCTAATTTCATATCACATAACCTAACAAGGCAGGGATTATGAATTCCATTTTACAGAAAAGGAAATAGAAGCCCTAAGAAGGAAACTTGCTTGTCTGTGATCCAGAGCTCGTAATTCTGATGCTGGGATTCCAGGGCAAGTTCCATGCCTTTTGCACTAAGTTATAGATTCCTCCCTGTCAGAATTAATCTTTCCCTTCTTGCTTGCTCAATCAATAGCTAACTGTGTGAACTTGGCTGATCCTTTGACCTCTATGATCATAATTTTTCCCCCTAGAAAATGGGCATAAATATCTGTCTCCCCAGAGTTGTAAAAAGGATTAATGTGATATGAGTATGTTAATCAGTACATCACCAGCACCATCAACACAGCTATTATGACTTCCTCTTCTCTTTCTGCAACAGTGTGTTTGAACACTCTTGTCATATTATTCATTGTATTATACTAATTAATGTTTTTGTCTTACTTCTCCTTTAAATTATGGGCTATTTTAAAACATTACATTTTGTTTTATCCACTAGGTATGCCTTTTCCTCCTTCACCAGTATAATGAATTTCTATTTTCCCTGTGAATGTCAGATTAAAAATCACTTTCTCAGTGAAGCCTTCCTTTCTTTCCAGTGCCAACCATCTCAGTGCAGGTGAAATCAGATTTCTTTTGTGCTCTCACTGTGCACTTTGAAAACCTGTAGCATAGCATGTGTGACAGTATATTTGCAAATGTTGTCATTGTCTCTTCTCAAGTACTGGGAACCATTTTATAATCTGTGTATCCCAAGTGTGTGGCACAGGTTTTGAAACTTAAGGAAAAGTTGATTAATATTTATTGGATGGATGGATGGATAAATCTAATAGAATTGTAAAATGGGAAAGGAGCTTTTATGCTCCCAGAACTTGGTTTGAGCCATATCCCAAGGAAAGGATCCTTTCATTGGGATCTTTACTATGAAAGGAAAATAGGAAAGACTTGGGCATCTGAGTAGGCTGTTTACTTTATAGCTGCTTTTGTTGTCTAATGTAAACCTATAGTGGTGTTAAAATAGGTCAAGTTCTTTACTTGAACTATTTATATTTTCCAAAATAATATAAAATTTTCATTATCAGTAATATCACCATCATCATAGCTAACACTTACAGAGTATTTATCTTGTACTAGGGACTTTGCTACATTAGCACTTAATTCTTGGAATAACCCCATGAGGTAAGTATTGTTATTATTACTATTACTATTATTACTACTATTTCAGTTTTACAAATGAGAAAACTGAGGTATGGAAAGTTTAAATTCATAAAGGGCAAAATCTGAATTTAAAGTCTTGTTTTTCTGGCTCCAAAGCCTGTACTATTAACTACTATATAATCCAACTCCCCAAATGGAAACCAACACATCTTAATGCATGGTAATAAGATCTGTTGATGGGCTATATAACCAAGTAATCTGTCTGCTGAAAGGAAGTTCAGGTCATTTAGTCCAACAGTTTTCATTTTAGGGAACACATACCTCTGGTGGCACCCAAGGTCTTCCCAAAGAGTATACAGATGTTGGTTTAGGAGAATCAGTTTTCTGATTCTCAACTTCCATTTTTCTCTTTCCTAAAATCATTTTGTCTCATAAATTACCTGCTGTGAAGATTTTGTCTTATGCATTATCTTGTTTCCCCCTTTAAAAATGAAAGACATTCCTTTCATCCATCCCAAATCTTACTAGGTGTATTAGCTCAGGATATAAAAGGAATATCAAATGAATTGAATGAAGGGACAATTAGAAATATTGAGACAATTAATAACTTTAGTAGCCAGATAACCAATCCCTTTGCAGGCCAGGAGGTTTCCGATTCTTTGCTTTCAAAAATATTGAAGGAGGAAATGTAATGTTGGCAATACAGCATTAAAAATAATTTTAGATAATAGGCAATACTGTAATTATTGTCATATTACTTGAAAGGGGTCAAAAGGATGAGGGACATTAGTATATAAAAATTTCTTTAATTCCCATTTACTTCTGTATGTGAATAAGTCCTACATCCATAACAATAAAACTTCACAGTAGAATTGAAGCTGATTTTTGACTCATTATAGTAATAGTAATAAGTAACATTCAACGATGCATGAACTAATTGAAAAAAACATCTTTTGCATTAAATTCCTTTCCCATAAATCTTTTATTATTTAGGTTTAATAATTAGTTTCAAAAGTTTCTATGTCTATGTACCTTGAGTATATATAGACACACTGCCTATTTTATTTACTTAGCTTCTTCCCTGTAGAAATGGAGTTATTCATCACTCCTGGTCTATCTGCTTTCTTGCCTCAAATTAAAAGTGAACATTAGCCTTTTCAAATCTAAAAGTCTGGAAAATCATAATATGCTACTCAACCATACTGAACTGATTTCTATATAGGAGAATGATAAATGAGAACTAAGAGTGGTAGCCATATTTACTGAGCACATACTATATACCAGGAATTGTTCTAAGAGCTTTACATATGTGTTTTTCATTTGGTGATCATAGAAATTCTGGTTCTATTATCTTCCATTTTATAGAAGAGGAAACTGAAGCTCAGAGAGATTCTATGACATGGTCAAAGTCTTTGAGCTAGTAAATGGTAGAATTAGAATTTGAATTCAGCTGCAACTGACCCCAAAGCCCATGCTCTTGCCCCTGGGCTGTGCTCTTAAGCTTTCCCTGACTAGTCTGTTACCTATGTTTCTCACTTTTCTACTATCCTGTGCATTTAGTCAGTGATAAGTGCCCATTGTATTGTTTTTAGTTTGATCCTCATTATAGAACTAGGGAGTAGATATTATTATTCCCATATTTAGATCATGAAACTGAAGACTGGCAGGATGAATTAACTTCTCCAAGATCACAGGGAGTATTATTGGAGCCAGGCTGGTCATAGACCTATCTGTCTGACTCAGAAGCAATGCTCTTTCTGTCCCTCCTCACGCTGCTTAAACCCCATGTTTCATTGTCTTCTGTGCTTGGTTTCCCTGGTTAGTCTGTCATTGGAATTGGAGTCTCTAGATCAAAGCCCCCAACTTTTGCCTCCAGGGCTGGGAATCAGGTGTCCCTGATATGATGGTTTAAGAAACATGACATGTCTCTTTTAAGATCTTAGGAAAGGTCTCAGGAGAGACTGAGCTCTACTTGACAGCAGGCCATGGAAGATCTGTCTTGGGTAATATCCATTCAGCTCCTGTCTTGAAGGAGCTATCGTATAGAGCTAGTGAGAGCCCCAGAAGTGGTGGAGGGCGAGCTATGGAGTCCTTCTTGTTTTCCTTGTAGCTGGTGGAGATCATCTTGCCTGACCTATTAGGGGCAAGGAAGAGGAATGTGGTGTGGAATGAGGTGACAGGAAGCCCAGAATGGGGAAGTAGAGAAGAATCTTGCTTTATATAAGCCTGTGGATAAGGAGACAGGAGTGTGGGGTGTGGGAATGGATTTTGACACAGAAATCAGAAGAACTGGGCCCTGGTCTGCCATGAAAATTTTCTCTATGACCTTGGGAAAATCTCTTCACCTCTTGGGGCCTTGGTTTCTTCATCTTAGAAATGAAGAAAATATTACTTGCTTTAATATACAGGTTTTGTGAAAAAGAGATGTGAAAGCCCTTTAAAAAGTCTTATGAAACTTTTTTGGAAACAGTCCTATGAAACAATAAGAAGTTGTTTTGAATTCCTATAGGAACTTCGGTTCCCTGTCACATACTGTACTCCTACAACTGCTGACGTTCTGATCCATAGACCTCCCTGATAACAGAGCTGCCTCTCATTCTCTCTTTTATAAATAGAGAAGATATTTGGATACCACAACTTTCCCTGTTGTCTTGTCTACCCGAGTTTCCCTGTTTGGTCAGTAATACCCAGAACTGGATCAGTTGGTAAGAGAAGACAAAGCTGACAACCATCTCCAGGGGATGATTTCTGGAGTACCCAACCCTAATTCTCCACAATACCTCCCCAACTGTCTGGAATTCCATTAGATACTATTATTTTGACTCAGGGGAAATTTACCTTAAAGGATATGCTGTTGATTTTGTAAATCATTCACACATTTTTGTTTTACTAGGTTTTAATAAAAAGGAGGGGAGACTAGTGTATGTTGTCACAGACACTGGGACTGGCGGTTTGATGTGCTGAGCCCTCAAGCATGGAACTTGCCTTATGAAGCTCATTACCACAAAGGAAAGTCTAAAGTTGTATGTAATGGTGCCTGAGAGTCTCCCCCTGAGTGCCTCTTTGTTGCTCAGATGTGGCCCTCTCTCTCTCTAACTGAGCCATCTCAACAGGTGGACTCGCTGCCCTCCCCCCTACGTGGGACCCGACTCCCAGGGTTGTGGATCTCCCTGGCAACGCAGAGTATGACTCCCGGGGATGAGTGTGGACCTGGCTTCGTGGGACTGAGAGTATCTTCTTGACCAAAAGGGGGATGCAAAATGAGATGAAATAGTTTCAGTGGCTGAGAGATTCCAAATGGAGTCGAGAGGTCACTCTGGTGGACATTCTTATGCACTATATAGATAACACCTCTTAGGCTTTAATGTATTGGAATAGCTAGAAGTAAATACCTGAAACTACCAAACTCCAACCCAGCAGTCTGGACTCCTGAAGACAATTATATAATAATGTAGATTACAAGGGGTGACAGTGTAATTGTGAAGACCTTGTGGATCACATCCCCTTTATCTAGTGTATGGATGAGTGGAGGAATGGGGATAAAAACTAAAGGACAAATGGGGTGGGATGGGGGGATGATTTGGGTGTTTTTTTTTCACTTTTATTTTTTATTCTTGTTCTGGTTCTTTCTGATGTAAGGAAAATGTTCAGAGATAGACTGTGGTGATGAACGCATAACTATGTTATCATACTGTGGACAGTGGATTGTATATCATGGATGATTGTATGGTGTGGGAATGTATTTCAACAAAACTGAATTTAATAAAAAAAAAAAAAAAAAAGAGGGGAGAGAGAGTCCATAAAGTCACAGCATATCTGAAGGTGGTGTAGGGAAGAGGTTCTGTGAAGAGAAGGAAAAAGCAAAAGATGGAGGCTTAGGGAGTCAAAGATAAACTTAATAATACTCACAATATTGTACAAAGGATCAAATTTGAGAAAGATTATCTTCCCTCCAGCAGTTACCGAGAGCCTTCCTGTCTAGGAATTGCCTAAGGTACCCAGAAACTGCAGCGTAGATGTGCTGCCCTCTCAGTGCAGACACTCACCTTACTGTGGACTCCTGGCTGGACTGAAATGGGCTGAGCTTGGTGCTTACATCCCTATTCAGGAAACACATGTCATTAGATCTTATTTTAACAGCAGCTCCGAGGAGTCCACTCAGGAAAGGTGGAGGAAGGTGCCCAGCACAGAAGAAAGTCATCGGGGAAGGTCTGAAGGGCGTAGAGCAGCCAGACTGCTGCTGGTGCCTCTACTTTGTCAGGGGCAGGAACACAGGTCTGGGGAAGGTGCTGGGAGCTGAGGTTTTATCACGTGCTTCTGAATGGACTCCATGGTTCTCACTAGCATGGAGCCCCAAGTGTGTCATTGTCCAAACTCACTGCCTTCACTTGGGAGAGGGACCCACGAGGGCAGGTACTTCCAGTATCAGCATTAGTGACTGTGGCTCAGCAACTCAGCTGATCCCTGGGAGATCTGCCTGGATGATGGATGATGGGTTCACTGAGTGTGTTCCAAAACTTGTCTTTGAGAAGGAAACCCACAGAAACTCAGATATGATCAAGGCATGCATAAGGTGTTTCCCTGCCTCAAGTCCTTAGAGATGTAACCTTCTGTTTTTTCCTTTAAGTAATACATTCTTACTTAAAAATATTAGCAGTGAAATGTGTCAAGTAATAAGTGAGAGTCTTTTTCTTATCTTCCCCATTCCTCTCCAGGGGTAACCACTGTTAAGGTTTTGATATGTAACCATGCAGACACTTTTCTATCTACATACAAACATATATATGTTCAATTTTGTTTTTGCAAAAATGGCATCATGTTATACACATTATTCTGAAGCTTGCTTTGTTTCTCTTAACAATATATCATGGAACTCCTATGGCAACATCAGAATTACCTCATTATTTTTAAAGGATGCTAGGTATTTCATAGAATATTAGGTGCACCACAAGTTATAAGCATTTCTCTACTCATTCCACTTACTTCTTGTAGTGGTTAATTTCATGTGTCAACTTGGCTGGGTTGTGATGTCCGGTTGTTTGGTCAGGCAAGCATTGGCCTGATTGTTACTGTGAGGGTATTAATTAGCATTGCCAGTTGATTGCACCTACAACTGATTATATCTACAATCAACAATGGAAATTGCCCTCAGCAATAAGGGGAATCTCCTCATCTAATCAGTTGGAGATCTTAAAGCCAGAACTGAGGATGTCAGAAGTCAGAAAGAAGAATCTCTGCCTGTACTTCAGCTTACCTGGAAAATTCAACCTCACCTTCTTTGGAGTTTCCAAAACTTGGCCTGCCCTATGGAATTTGGACTTGCCACCACATGGTTTCATGAGCCAATCCCTATAATAAATATCATAATATTTACACATATATAATTCTGTTGGTTCTGTTTCTCTGGAGAACCCTAACACACTTAGCTCTATTTATTGATTTATTTGTTTGTTTTTTTATTGGTTATTACAAAAATAATGGTGCAATGAATATTTGTACACATAGATTATATTTTTCTGGAAATAGAAGTGCTACATGAAAGTATATGCAAATTTTAAATTTTAATCAGTGTTCTAGTTTGCTAATGCTGCCAGAATGCAAAACATCAGAGATGGATTGGCTTTTATAAAAGGAGGTTTATTTGGTTACACAATTACAGTCTTCAGGCCATAAAGTGTCCAAGGTAAAATATCAGCAATCAGGTACCTTCACTGGAGGATGGCCAATGGTGTCCACAAAACCTCTGTTAGCTGGGAAGGCACATGGCTGGCATCTGCTCCAAAGTTCTGCTTTCAAAATGGCTTTCTCCCAGGACATTCCTCTCTAGGCTGCAGTTCCTCAAAATGTCACTCTTAGTTGCACTTGGGATATTTGTCCTCTCTCAGCTTCTCCAGGGCAAGAGTGTGCTTTCAAAGGCCATCTCCAAAATGTCTCTGTCAGCTGAAGCTCCTCCCTCAATTCCAGTGCATTCTTCAAAGTGTCCCTCTTGGCTGTAGCAACTTGCTCCTTCTGTCTGATTTTATATAGTGCTCCAGTAATTTAATTCAGACCCACCCTGAATGGGTGGGCCAACACCTCCAAGGAAATTATCCAATCAGTGTCATCACCCACAGCTGGGTGGGGCACATCTCCACAGAAACACTTGAAGAATTACAATTTAATCAACACTGATAACATCTGGCCACACAAGATTACATCAAAGATAATGGCATTTGGGGGGACATAATACATTCAAACTGGCACAATCAGTAACTACCAAATTGTGCTCCACAGAGTTTATACAAATTTATACAACCTCCAAGAGCACACGAGAGTGCCCTTTTCCACACAGCCTGAGCAGCACTGTTTGCAAACTCCTTTTTTCCAAATCTAATGAGTGAAAAAGAAACAATACTTTATGATAGTTTTACTCTTTATTTTACTAGTTATTGGGGACAATTTCTCATATTTGTTGACCATTTAAATTTTTTCTTTTTTGAATTTTCCAACCGTATCCTTGCCCATTGTTTCTGTGTGGTTGCTGGGTTTTTGTTATTGCCCTCAAGTGTTTCTTGTATGTTTGGGGAATCTGTTCTTATGATTTCCTTCTCAGCTTCCAGCTTTGATGGACATTTTCTCTTTCATTTATGCTTTGCTCATTTTCAGACCACAAATCATTAGTTTCCCTAGAAAGGGCATCATATGCTATCAGTTGGATCTCAAAAATCTGATTAACCTACACGGATGCAGATAGTAAAAGTGAGTGCACACAGTTGGCAATAATAATGCTACTTTTGCTGGGTGCTTACTATGTGCCAGGCATTCTGCTTAAAAGTGCTCAGTTGCTTTTATCTCATTTAATCATCACAGTAATGATGTGAATTAGGTATTATTATTCAATATTTTCAGACCAGCAAACTGAGGCTCACAGAAATTAAGTGACTTGCCCAATGTCATCTAGCTAGTAGGTGGATTCTTTGGATTGAACCAAGAGACTAAACTCATAACTGCAACACTCTATGATGCCCAATAAATATTTGATAATTTAATTGTAGCTCCAATACCATTTCTTCAGTGTCTCCTCTTCATGGAAACTATATTATGTGATTTAAAATGTATCATCTAATTTATTCCTCACAGCCCTGTAATTTGGGTCTTATTAAAATCCTTAATTGTAACTGACTAAATGAGGCTTGGGTTAAGAAATCTGTAAAAATTTCACATGAACTGAATAGTTGGAATGAACTTAAAACTAGATCTTACCACTAGGTTGGTGTTTTATTCTAGTATATCGCTTCACCTTTTGTAAATATTGTGATAATGATCATCACAATGCTTTTGTATGAGATGTTTCTATAGGAGGCAGTGGTATCAACATGGCAAAGTGGTAAGAGTTTTGGACTCAGACTTTCAAAAAAATCATATGTAGTTTATTGGTATACATCTAAAAATCTTTAAAATACTGAAATATTTCATGCGTATTTCCTTTTTTATGAGGTACTGCATTGAAAGAATGAATTTATGCAAAGATTAGAGACTTCCCTATCTGTGTCTTTAGAATTCTTTTAAAATCTTACCTTTGTCACTGCGCTATCATGTCTGCAACCAACTGATGTTGGTTCTGTGACCTGTGTGGCAAGCATCATAGTAGCAGAAAGGCTAAGTAGAGGTAACTGAAACTGCTCCCTCTGAGCCCAAACAGAAAATCAGAAACAATACAATATCCTAGGTGGAATGGCAGAAATAAGTCCATCCTCAAAGACTTAAAGGGTGCTGGGGTGACAGTGCCAATCATACCCCTGTTTAGTTCTCTCATGTCACCCTTTTAAAAAAACAGGTGGATCATGGCATACGATAGTGGACTACTGTGAACTTAAGGAAGTGGTATTCCCAATCACAGCTACTGTTTCAGATATTGTATCATTAGTAAATAAATTAACACAGCCTCTGGATCTTTGTATTGGACTATTGAACTCCCATATCCATTCTTGTTAATCCTAATCAGAATGTAGGGTTAGAAGCACTTGGGACCAGTAGCATCAAATATATTCTTACCAGGGTGGGTTAACTTTCTTACTCTTTGTTATAGTCAGAAGGGACCCTGCTGATGGCACATTCCACAGATATAAAGTTGGTTCAATGTGTTGATGAAATCATGTTGATTGCCCCTGGGGAGAAGGGGGTGGTAATACTGTCTGTGCCATGATAAATTACATGTATGAAAGGGGTTGTGAGAAAAGCACAATAAAGATTCAGAGGCCTGCCACATGGGAAACACTTTTAGGGGTCCAGTGGTTTGGGGTATGCTGGGACATCCCCTTCAAGATAAAGAAAAAGTTATTGTACCTTTCACCTGTCTACCACTGAAAAAGAGGTACAGAGGAGAAACTAAGATGGCAGCTAGGTGAGACAGGGCAAAAAACACCTCCGTGAAGAACACTAGATAAAAACCAGAAAGTGACCCAGAATACCAGTTACAGCAATGTGCCAGCTGGACAAGTTCTGCTAGTATCACAGGGGCTGTATACTTGGTGAAACCGGGAGTCTGCATTCTGAAATGAGTGAGTAAGCTGGCTGGAAGACCCGCAGCCACGTGGCATTGTGGGTAAGTCAGGGCTTGGCATTTGGAGACTAACTGGCTCTTTTAAAAAAACAAAAAGGGAAAAATCCAGGAGCGGCTGCAGTTGCGGGAGTGGGAATCACACAGTAGAACACAGCAAGAGGGGGCTGGGCGGGCCTCTCGGTGTCTGGCCTGGAGGATAGTCTGCTGCAGATATCCATGGGGCCGGGGGAACAGAGGAGAGAGCTGGAAGCTGAAAGAAACCCCATGGCTCACAGCTGGCTCCCCAGAGGGCTGGATAGACTCCTGCTTGGGGCTGTGCCCACAGCCCAGAGCCCCGCCAGTTGTCCCGGAGCTGGGAAGGAGGTACTGTGTGAGGAGGAGGGGGTTGAGATGCCCCTTTCAGCCATTTTTGCTTCAGGCTGAGAGCGTCGCTGCACAGCCCGTTGGCACAGGGCTTCCCTTGAGGGATGGTGTGCCCTGGTGATGTAGCATGGCATTCCCTCAGCTGAGCTCCTGGAGGATCACAGCTGGGAGGGGGGACCCACTCAGAGAACCCAGGGACGCTATGCCAAGTCTGGTGGTTTGTGGGACAGTGAGAGAGAGGGTCTGGGGCTGAACTGAAATGAAGGCTTAGACTCTTGCGGTGGCCTTGAATCTCTGGGAACCTGGGGGATTTGAATATTAAAGCTGCCCCTCCTCCCTGGTCACCCGTACACATACCCCACATTCAGGGCAGACAGCTCCAGCAAAACACCCAAACTGAGTTCTCCAACTGAACCCCACAAGAATCATTTCCCCACACACTATGGGAACAAGGTTGAGAACTGACTTGAGGGTTATAGGTGACTCGCAGATGCCTTCTGCTGGTTAGTTAGAGAAAGTGTACATCACCAAACTGTGTTTCTGAAAAATTAGATTGATATCCTTTTTTTTTTTTACAACTTGAAAGAACCCTATCAAGCAAAACAAATGCCAAGAGGCCAAAAACAACAGAAAATCTTAATGCATTTGATAAAACCAGATGATATGGAGAATCCAACTCCAAACAAACAAATCAAGATATCAGAAGAGACTCAGTACTTGGCAGAATTAATCAAAGAACTACAATCGAGGAATGAAAACATGGCAAAGGATTTAAAGTACATCAAGAAGACCATGGCCCAGGATATAAGTGACATAAAGAAGACCCTAGAAGAGCATAAAGAAGACATTGCAAGAGTAAATAAAAAGTAGAAGATCTTATGGAAATAAAAGAAACTGTTGGCCAAATTAAAAAGACTCTGGATATTCACAATACAAGATTAGAGGAAGTTGAACAACATCTCAGTGCCCTAGAAGTCCACAGAACAGAAAATGAAAGAACAAAAGAAAGAATGGAGAAAAAAAATTGAAAAAATTGAAATGGATCTCAGGGATACGATAGATAAAATAAAACGTCCAAAGATAAGACTCATTGGTGTCCCAGAAGGGGAAGAGAACAGTAAAGGTCTAGAAAGAGTGTTCAAAGAAATTGTTGGGGAAAACTTCCCAAACCTTCTACACAATATAAATACACAAAGCATAAAACCCCAGCGAACTCCAAATAGAATAAATCCAAATAAACCCACTCTGAGACATATTCTGATCAGACTGTCAAATACTGAAGAGAAGGAGCAAGTTCTGAAAGCAGCAAGAGAAAAGCAATTCACCACATACAAAGGAAACAACATAAGACTAAGTTGTGACTACTCAGCGGCCACCATGGAGGTGAGAAGGCAGTGGCATGACACATTTAAAATTCTGAGAGAGAAAAATTTCTAGCCAAGAATACTTTATCCAGCAAAACTCTCCTTCAAATTTGAGGGAGAGCTTAAATTTTTCACAGACAAACAAATGCTGAGAGACTTTGCCAATAAAAGACCTGCCCTACTTCAGATTCTAAAGGGAGCCCTACCAACAGAGGAACAAAGAAAGGAGAAAGAGATATAGAGAATTTTAACAGACATATATAGTACCTTACATCCCAAATCACCAGGACACTCGTTTTTCTCTAGTGATCACGGATCTTTCTCCAGGAGGGACCATAAGCTGGGACATAAAACAAGCCTCAAAAAATTAAAAAAAAAAAATTGAATATACTCAAAGCACATTCTCCAAACACAAGGGAATACAAATAGAAGTCAATTTTTAAACTGTAACTCCACTATTTACTTCCTACATGATATAAAATACACAAACTCTAATGAGAAATCAGTGGTTTTGAACTCAATGTAAAATATGTAATTTTAGACAACTATATAAAGGTGGGGGAATGGAGGAGTATAGGAACATAGTTTATGTGTCCTATTGACATGAAGTTGGTATCAAAGAAAAACAAGATTGTTATGGATTTAAGGGGTTAATTTTAAGCCTCACAGTAAACACAAAGAAATTATTAGAGAATATAACTGTAGAGATGAAAAGTAGAGTATGGGTTAAGAGAAATGGGGGAACGGGCAATGGGGACTTAAGAAATGAGTGTAGGGTTGCTGTTTGAGGTGAAGGGAAATTTCTAGTAATGGATGGTGGGAAAGAGCATTACAACATTCTAAATGTGATTAATCCCACTAATGGAAGGCTAGGGAGGGGATGGAATGGGAAGATTTAGGCTGTATATATGTTTCCACAATTGAAAAATAAAAAAAAGACAGTCTAAATAGATGACAATTGAATGCCAAGGATGAACCTGGATGGCATTGGAGAATGGAGGACAGGAGACTCAAAGGGTCACAGTGGAGACATAAGGAAAAGGAAATATAGAATGTAAGCTTTGTGTCATTGTTTAGTCTCTTGTACTTCTTAGCTGCACTTAATGGGATTGCATAGAAGAATGTTCTTATTCATGGGACGTATATATGTGAATTATACTGTTTGTTCAAGGGTGTGAGCAGCTAGCTCTCATATGTTCAGAAGACAGAGCAATAGATGATAGATGATAGATAGCAAGAGAGGGAAGGAGGGAGGGAGGGAAAGAAATAGTGATGTGACAGCATGTTAAAGTTGGTGGATTAGGCTATCGGGGGAGGGGGGTCAGGGTATGACGGAATTCTGTGTGTGGGGTTAGTATCGTTTTTGCAACTGTTCCTATAACTTTGAATTTATTTCAAAATAAAAAAAATGGGTTGATTAAGAAAGAAACCTTGAGGACACTGTATTGAGTGAAACAGATCAGATACATAGGACAAATATTGCATGGTCTCACTGATCTGATATGAACTAATTTTAATATATAAACTTATAGACATGAAATATAAGTTAACGAGATATAGAATGAGGCTGAAGAATGGAGAGCAGTTGCTTATTATGAGCAGAATGTTTAACTGGGTTGAAATTAATTGTTTGGAAAGGGACAGAGGTGATGGTAGCATGTTATTATGAGACTAACTAATAGTATTGAATGGTGTATGAATGTGGTGGAAAGGGGAAGCTTAGAGTCATGTATGTCACCAGAAGGAAAGTTGGAGGTTAAAAGATGAGAATGTATAAAACAGTGAATCTTGTGGTGGACGATGTCCATGACTAACTGTACAAATATTAGAAATCTCTTTTTTGACCTAGAACAAATGTATGACACTATAACTAGAAGTTAATAATAGATTGGTATACAGGGAAAAAATATAACTATTGCAAACTATGTACCACAGTTAGTGCTATTTTAACATTCTTTTATCAACAGTAACAAATGTATTACACAGATAATATGAGTCAATAGTGGAGGGGGGGTGGTTTGGGGTATGGGAGGAATTGAGTTTTCTTTTTTGTCTTTATTTCTTTTCTGGAATAATGAAAATGTTCTAAAATTTGAAAAAAACTAATTGTGGTGATGGATGCACAACTGTATGATGGCAGTTGATTGTGCACTTTGGATCTTTGGATGATTGTATGGTATGTGAACAATCTCAATAAAATTAAGTTAAAAAAAAAGAGGTACAGCAGCTTCTAGGTCTCTATCCTGTCCTTGGGTATTCTGCTTTGATGAATATTTGTTTGGTAACTTTAAGTTTGACAGATTTGAATGGGGCCTAATCAAAAGGGGCTCTTCTGTAGGTTCAAGCTGTAGTATAAGTAACCCTGGCACTAGGCCATACAGTGCAAGAAATCCTATGAAACTAGAGGTTTATGGTAGATAAGGATTCTATGTAGAATCTCTGGAAGGCACCAGTAGGAGAGTTGCATAGAATCCACTAAAAGTTCTGGAGCAAGGGCAGTATAGTTGATTGATGTCTATTTGAGCCTTCCAGACAATAGATGGATAGGAATTGCTGTTGTAAGTGCCCATGATGAGCTGGATGTTGTCAGATCCAAGTCATGTTTGAATGGGCACAGTAGTAATCCATCATACAGTGGTACCCAACCAAGTCTAGAAGACACAGTAGGAAACATAAACAGGTGGCCAAGACCCCAATATCCCCATGTCATCTACCCCTGCTGCACTGAGCTTACACATAAGACTTTTGGGAATCATCTTATGAAAATTTTCTTATGATAAACCTAGGCCTGGTTCAAGTATGGGTTGATTCAATATATTGATGTGAGCCAACTGTGACTACACTGTAGCAGGTGATCTGAAATACATCTGGTCATCAACATGGTATGTAGAAGCTGCTTGAAATAAGAATATATATGGACTCCTGGTAACTGGTATTGGCTTGGATGGTTATTCTGGGGGGACTTGGAAGGAGCTCTATTGGAAAATTGTAGACAAAGTTTTCTGGAGAAAACAATGGGGATGGTCTATCGAATGCAGGCACAAACTGTGTGGATCATTGCATCTCAAATAAATTTCCATCAGAGAACATCCCCAGAAGAAGGGTCACTGATCATGTTAGGTTAGTAACAGGGCCAGACACTCTAGGGCTTGCACCATAGATCCATGAGCTGGCTAGCCATGGTTGCAGACAGAGAGGTTATGTATGGACCCAACAACATGGGCTTCTTCTCACTAAGGCTGATTTCATTACTGTTACTTTACCACAGCCTAGTAAAGTCTCTGTCTTTTCATAACAGAGACCAATGCTGACTCCTTGGTACCTTGGTATGGTACCTTGAAGAGAATAAAAAACACTTGATGGCATTGATTTCACTAATTCTTTGACTCTAGGGGGAGCAGGCATCAATTTATCTTCAGAGGGATTGATACATATTCTAATTTCTTTTCTCTGCCTGTAGTTTCTCTGGCAGAGTTTCTGATTTATTGTCATGTAATCCTCATAATATCTCCTCAAACCCAGTTGAGGAGACCTACTTTATGTTGAAGGAGGAATAGGTATATGACCAGGTAATCCACTGATCCTACCATATCTGCATCACTCAGAAGCTGCCACCTGATAGAATGTTAGAATGGCCTCTTAAAAATATAGTAAGGTTGTCAGATTGGAGAAAACATCCTGTTTGCTTAGGGGGCTGTCCCTAAAGATGCATTATATACTTTTAACTATACAGGGATTTGTCCCCAATAGCTAGTATATATGGGTCTGGGAACAAATGGCTACAAGTAGGAGCGGTTCCTTTTCCATTACTCCCAGGTAGTGGTTCACTTGGGGATTTTGTGTATTCTGTTCTTGCAACTTTAAACTCTTATTAGACTAGAGGCCTTTGTTTCAAGGGGAAGGGGAGCACATCTATCAGGGGATATGGTAAGGATTCTAAAAACCTGAAGTTATTACTACTGAGTGGTCTTTTTTAGGTTCCTCACGACAGTGGGCCAGCAGGTAAAGAAAAAGTGTTACTGTGCTGGCATGGTTACTTGATCTAAATTATTATGTGGAAACAGGATTGCTACTATGTAATTGAGGTAGGGAGGTATATGGCTGGAATTCATGGGACTCACTGAGACACCACCTGGTGCCTTCATGCCTGTTGATAACTGTAAATGGCTACAATGATTTAGACTTACAATGGGTAGAGTTCTGGCTCTAATTGTTCATCAGAGAACCCAAATCTATGATACAGTAGTTTTAGAGGTGCTCAATAATAAAAATATTACATAATAAGAATGTAGGACATCTGCTAAGAATGAATCATTGCTAGATAAACGCTTATAAACAATGTGGCATAATTGATAAAACTCAGCTGCTTGAAATGCTTAGAGAAGAAGTAGTTTACTACTGGGAAGATAAGAGAAACAGCTAACTTAATTGGGGAACCCCCCAACATAACTGGATTCTGATTTACTTCAGTCTGCTTGTTTCCTGTGCTATCAAATAAACACTTTTCACAAAGATTTTGGAACTGTAATAATGTTCTGAGCAGGCAACTGCAGCAACCTCAGCCTAATGAAGACATGGTAACCAGAGTCTGAGAACCATCAGGATGAAGAGCTGAGACCTGCCACTGTACAATCAACATAGACCAGCAGAAGTGCTACACAAGTATAAGGGAAATATAAGATGACTTGTAGAGGAGGGAGACGTATCAGTTGTGATCTTGGGCCCACTGGAAGCAGTGGGGACATTTAGCTTGTCCCACTGACCCCCCTATTGTCTTTCTTTTTCTTTGAGAAATTGTGATTGGCTACCATTTTAAAGAAGCAGCAACAGGGTGATGTGAACTTAATGTGGGGCATTAAGTGGTCATGAGTGGTATAAGGGGTGAACTGTAGTAGATGCAGTTGTTGCCCCACCCTCAAGTCTTATCACTACCATTTGAGTTCCCCCCATATACTACCTGATGTTATCATCTGTATGTCTGTCTGAGGGCTATCTCTGGCAGTCAGAGTGTCCCAGTGAGCCCCTTGAGTTCCAGAGATAAATGCCCAGCAGGCCAGAAGTGCCAAGGAATTAATGTTCCTTGAGAGCAGCCTTCAGTCTCAACAGATGGGAGGTGATGTAAAAAAGTCCAGCTCCCTCACTTCTTGGGTGGGATAACTTAGAGGTGTGTCTTTTCTCCTGGTTTTCAGAATTCCCCAACCATTTTAAGCACTAATTACTCATAGTGCTAACTGACTTGATAATGTCCCTTTATTGCCTCCCCTTTTTGGTCTGATTCCCTACTCCCTACTGGTGTTTCCTGGGAATCACCTCCAAAAGAAACAGTTTGCACTCAAATCCTTATCTTCTGACCTGTTTCTGGGGTAACGCAGACCAAGATATATTCTAATATTATGATTTAAAAACATCTTTTGAAAATCTTTCTCTCTTAGTATGAATTTGGCCAGGACATTTTGAATGTCTTATTGCATGGTGTATGCTATTGGGCAATAAAATGGCATAAGAATATGCCTGCCAAATTCTATATGCCTTGTTTTTAATGAATGCAAAGGGCTACAACCATTAAAAAGCATGTGAGGAGGCGGGGCAAGATGGCAGACTGGTGAGCTGTATGTTTTAGTTACTCCTCCAGGAAAGTAGGTAAAAAGCCAGGAACTGCGTGGACTGGACACCACAGAGCAATCTGTCTTTGGGCATACTTCATACAACACTCATGAAAACGTGGAACTGCTGAGATCAGCGAAATCTGTAAGTTTTTGCGGCCAGGGGACCCGCGCCCCTCCCTGCCAGGCTCAGTCCCGGGGGAGGAGGGGCTGTCAGCTCCAGGAAGGAGAAGGGAGAATTGCAGTGGCTGCTCTCATCGGAAACTCATTCTACTGATTCAAACTCCAACCATAGATAGACTGAGGCCAGACACCAGAGACTCTGAGAGCAGCCAGCCCAGCAGAGAGGAGACGGGCATAGAAGGAAAACAACACGAGAAGCTCCAAAGTAAAAGCAGAGGATTTTTGGAGTTCTGGTGAACACAGAAAGGGGAAGGGCGGAGATCAGGCCTTGAGGCGCATATGCAAATCCCGAAGCAAGGCTGATCTCTCTGCCCAGGGCACCTTTCCTTAATGGCCCTGGTTGCTTTGTCTATTAGCATTTCAATAACCCATTAGATCTCTGAGGAGGGCCGTTTTTTTTTTTTTTTTAAATCCTTTTTGCTTTTTCTAAAACAATTACTCTAAGAAGCTCAATACAGAAAGCTTCAAAGAATTGAAATTTCGGCACGTCAAGTCAAGAGCAGAAATAAGAGAGCTCTGAGACAAAAGGCAATAATCCAGTGGCTGAGAAAATTCACTAAACAACACAACTTCCCAAGAAAAGGGGGGTGTCCGCTCACAGCCACCATCCTGGTGGACAGGAAACACTCCTGCCCATCGCCAGCCCCATAGCCCAGAGCTGCCCCAGACAACCCAGTTTGACGGAAGTGCTTCAAATAACAGGCACACACCACAAAACTGGGCGTGGACATTAGCCTTCCCTGCAACCTCAGCTGAATGTCCCAGAGCTGGGAAGGGGGAGCAGTGTGAATTAACAGAGCCCCATTCAGCCATCATTTGAGCAGACTGGGAGCCTCCCAACACAGCCCAGCAGCCCAGAACTGCCCTGGGGGGACGGCACTCACCTGTGACATAGCACAGTCATCCCTCAACAGAGGACCCGGGGTGCACAGCCTGGAAGAGGGGCCCACTTGCAAGTCTCAGGAGCCATACGCCAATACCAAAGACTTGTGGGTCAGTGGCAGAGACAAACTGTGGCAGGACTGAACTGAAGGATTAGACTATTGCAGTAGCTTTAAAACTCTAGGATCATCAGGGAGATTTGATTGTTAGGGCCACCCCCCCTCCCCGACTGCCCAGAAACACGCCCCACATACAGGGCAGGCAACACCAACTACACACGCAAGCTTGGGACACCAATTGGGCCCCACAAGACTCACTCCCCCACTCACCAAAAAGGCTAAGCAGGGGAGATCTGGCTTGTGGAGAACAGGTGGCTCGTGGACGCCACCTGCTGGTTAGTTAGAGAAAGTGTACTCCACGAAGCTGTAGATCTGATAAATTAGAGATAAGGACTTCAGCTGGTCTACAAACCCTAAAAGAACCCTATCAAGGACAGCAAATGCCACGAGGCCAAAAACAACAGAAAATTATAAAGCATATGAAAAAACCAGACGATATGGATAACCCAAGCCCAAGCACCCAAATCAAAAGACCAGAAGAGACACACCTAGAGCAGCTACTCAAAGAACTAAAGATGAACAATGAGACCCTAGTACGGGATATGAAGGAAATCAAGAAGACCCTAGAAGAGCATAAAGAAGACATTGCAAGACTAAATAAAAAAATGGATGATCTTATGGAAATTAAAGAAACTGTTGACCAAATTAAAAAGATTCTGGACACTCATAGTACAAGACTAGAGGAAGTTGAACAACGAATCAGTGACCTGGAAGATGACAGAATGGAAAATGAAAGCATAAAAGAAAGAATGGGGAAAAAAATTGAAAAACTCGAAATGGACCTCAGGGATATGATAGATAATATGAAGCGTCCGAATATAAGACTCATTGGTGTCCCAGAAGGGGAAGAAAAGGGTAAAGGTCTAGGAAGAGTATTCAAAGAAATTGTTGGGGAAAACTTCCCAAATCTTCTAAACAACATAAATACACAAATCATAAATGCTCAGCGAACTCCAAATAGAATAAATCCAAAAAAACCCACTCCGAGACATATACTGATCACACTGTCAAACATAGAAGAGAAGGAGCAAGTTCTGAAAGCAGCAAGAGAAAAGCAATTCACCACATACAAAGGAAACAGCATAAGACTAAGTAGTGACTACTCAGCAGCCACCATGGAGGCGAGAAGGCAATGGCACGATATATTTAAAATTCTGAGAGAGAGGAATTTCCAGCCAAGAATACTTTATCCAGCAAAGCTCTCCTTCAAATTTGAGGGAGAGCTTAAATTTTTCACAGACAAAGAAATGCTGAGAGAATTTGCTAACAAGAGACCTGCCCTACTGGAGATACTAAAGGGAGCCCTACAGACAGAGAAACAAAGACAGGACAGAGAGACTTGGAGAAAGGTTCAGTACTAAAGAGATTCGGTATGGGTACAATAAAGGATATTAATAGAGAGAGGGAAAAATATGGCAAACATAACCCAAAGGATAAGATGGCCGATTCAAGAAATGCCTTCACGGTTTTAACGTTGAATGTAAATGGATTAAACTCCCCAATTAAAAGATATAGATTCGCAGAATGGATCAAAAAAAATGAACCATCAATATGTTGCATACAAGAGACTCATCTTAGACACAGGGACACAAAGAAATTGAAAGTGAAAGGATGGAAAAAAATATTTCATGCAAGCTACAGCCAAAAGAAAGCAGGTGTAGCAATATTAATCTCAGATAAAATAGACTTCAAATGCAGGGATGTTTTGAGAGACAAAGAAGGCCACTACATACTAATAAAAGGGGCAATTCAGCAAGAAGAAATAACAATCGTAAATGTCTATGCACCCAATCAAGGTGCCACAAAATACATGAGAGAAACATTGGCAAAACTAAAGGAAGCAATTGATGTTTCCACAATAATTGTGGGAGACTTCAACACATCACTCTCTCCTATAGATAGATCAACCAGACAGAAGACCAATAAGGAAATTGAAAACCTAAACAATCTGATAAATGATTTAGATTTAACAGACATCTACAGGACATTACATCCCAAATCACCAGGATACACATACTTTTCTAGTGCTCACGGAACTTTCTCCAGAATAGATCATATGCTGGGACATAAAACAAGCCTCAATAAATTTAAAAAGATTGAAATTATTCAAAGCACATTCTCTGACCACAATGGAATACAATTAGAAGTCAATAACCATCAGAGACTTAGAAAATTCACAAATACCTGGAGGTTAAACAACACACTCCTAAACAATCAGTGGGTTAAAGAAGAAATAGCAAGAGAAATTGCTAAATATATAGAGACGAATGAAAATGAGAACACAACATACCAAAACCTATGGGATGCAGCAAAAGCAGTGCTAAGGGGGAAATTTATAGCACTAAACGCATATATTAAAAAGGAAGAAAGAGCCAAAACCAAAGAACTAATGGATCAACTGAAGAAGCTAGAAAATGAACAGCAAACCAATCCTAAACCAAGTAGAAGAAAAGAAATAACAAGGATTAAAGCAGAAATAAATGACATAGAGAACAAAAAAACAATAGAAAGGATAAATATCACCAAAAGTTGGTTCTTTGAGAAGATCAACAAGATCGACAAGCCCCTAGCTAGACTGACAAAATCAAAAAGAGAGAAGACCCATATAAACAAAATAATGAATGAAAAAGGTGACATAACTGCAGATCCTGAAGAAATTAAAAAAATTATAAGAGGATATTATGAACAACTGTATGGCAACAAACTGGATAATGTAGAAGAAATGGACAATTTCCTGGAAACATATGAACAACCTAGACTGACCAGAGAAGAAATAGAAGACCTCAACCAACCCATCACAAGCAAAGAGATCCAATCAGTCATCAAAAATCTTCCCACAAATAAATGCCCAGGGCCAGATGGCTTCACAGGGGAATTCTACCAAACTTTCCAGAAAGAACTGACACCAATCTTACTCAAACTCTTTCAAAACATTGAAAAAAATGGAACACTACCTAACTCATTTTATGAAGCTAACATCAATCTAATACCAAAACCAGGCAAAGATGCTACAAAAAAGGAAAACTACCGGCCAATCTCCCTAATGAATATAGATGCAAAAATCCTCAACAAAATACTTGCAAATCGAATCCAAAGACACATTAAAAAAATCATACACCATGACCAAGTGGGGTTCATTCCAGGCATGCAAGGATGGTTCAACATCAGAAAAACAATCAATGTATTACAACACATTAAAAACTCGAAAGGGAAAAATCAATTGATCATCTCAATAGATGCTGAAAAAGCATTTGACAAAATCCAACATCCCTTTTTGATAAAAACACTTCAAAAGGTAGGAATTGAAGGAAACTTCCTCAACATGATAAAGAGCATATATGAAAAACCCACAGCCAGCATAGTACTCAATGGTGAGAGACTGAAAGCCTTCCCTCTAAGATCAGGAACAAGACAAGGATGCCCGCTGTCACCACTGTTATTCAACATTGTGCTGGAAGTGCTAGCCAGGGCAATCCGGCAAGACAAAGAAATAAAAGGCATCCAAATTGGAAAAGAAGAAGTAAAACTGTCATTGTTTGCAGATGATATGATCTTATATCTAGAAAACCCTGAGAAATCAACGATACACCTACTAAAGCTAATAAACAAATTTAGCAAAGTAGCGGGATACAAGATTAATGCACATAAGTCAGTAATGTTTCTATATGCTAGAAATGAACAAACTGAAGAGACACTCAAGAAAAAGATACCATTTTCAATAGCAACTAAAAAAATCAAGTACCTAGGAATCAACTTAACCAAAGATGTAAAAGACCTATACAAAGAAAACTACATAACTCTACTAAAAGAAATAGAAGGGGACCTTAAAAGATGGAAAAATATTCCATGTTCATGGATAGGAAGGCTAAATGTCATTAAGATGTCAATTCTACCCAAACTCATCTACAGATTCAATGCAATCCCAATCAAAATTCCAACAACCTACTTTGCAGACTTGGAAAAGCTAGTTATCAAATTTATTTGGAAAGGGAAGATGCCTCGAATTGCTAAAGACACTCTAAAAAAGAAAAACGAAGTGGGAGGACTTACACTCCCTGACTTTGAAGCTTATTATAAAGCCACAGTTGCCAAGACAGCATGGTACTGGCACAAAGATAGACATATAGATCAATGGAATCGAATTGAGAATTCAGAGATAGACCCTCAGATCTATGGCCGACTGATCTTTGATAAGGCCCCCAAAGTCACCGAACTGAGCCATAATGGTCTTTTCAACAAATGGGGCTGGGAGAGTTGGATATCCATATCCAAAAGAATGAAAGAGGACCCCTACCTCACCCCCTACACAAAAATTAACTCAAAATGGACCAAAGATCTCAATATAAAAGAAAGTACCATAAAACTCCTAGAAGATAATGTAGGAAAACATCTTCAAGACCTTGTATTAGGAGGCCACTTCCTAGACTTTACACCCAAAGCACAAGCAACAAAAGAGAAAATAGATAAATGGGAACTCCTCAAGCTTAGAAGTTTCTGCACCTCAAAGGAATTTCTCAAAAAGGTAAAGAGGCAGCCAACTCAATGGGAAAAAATTTTTGGAAACCATGTATCTGACAAAAGACTGATATCTTGCATATACAAAGAAATCCTACAACTCAATGACAATAGTACAGACAGCCCAATTATAAAATGGGCAAAAGATATGAAAAGACAGTTCTCTGAAGAGGAAATACAAATGACCAAGAAACACATGAAAAAATGTTCAGCTTCACTAGCTATTAGAGAGATGCAAATTAAGACCACAATGAGATACCATCTAACACCGGTTAGAATGGCTGCCATTAAACAAACAGGAAACTACAAATGCTGGAGGGGATGTGGAGAAATTGGAACTCTTATTCATTGTTGGTGGGACTGTATAATGGTTCAGCCACTCTGGAAGTCAGTCTGGCAGTTCCTTAGAAAACTAGATATAGAGCTACCATTCGATCCAGCGATTGCACTCCTCGGTATATACCCAGAAGATCGGAAAGCAGTGACACGAACAGATATCTGCACGCCAATGTTCATAGCAGCATTATTCACAATTGCCAAGAGATGGAAACAACCCAAATGTCCTTCAACAGATGAGTGGATAAATAAAATGTGGTATATACACACGATGGAATACTACGCGGCAGTAAGAAGGAACGATCTGGTGAAACATATGACAACATGGATGAACCTTGAAGACATAATGCTGAGCGAAATAAGCCAGGCACAAAAAGAGAAATATTATATGCTACCACTAATGTGAACTTTGAAAAATGTAAAACAAATGGTTTATAATGTAGAATGTAGGGGAACTAGCAGTAGAGAGCAATTAAGGAAGGGGGAACAATAATCCAGGAAGAACAGATAAGCTATTTAACGTTCTGGGGATGCCCAGAAATGACTATGGTCTGTTAATTTCTGATGGTTGTAGTAGGAACAAGTTCACTGAAATGTTGCTATATTATGTAACTTTCTTGGGGTAAAGTAGGAACATGTTGGAAGTTAAGCAGTTATCTTAGGTTAGTTGTCTTTTTCTTACTCCCTTGCTATGGTCTCTTTGAAATGCTCTTTTATTGTATGTTTGTTTTCTTTTTAACTTTTTTTTTCATACAGGTGATTTGAAAAAAGAAGGGAAAGTTAAAAAAAAAAAAAAAAAAAAAAAAAAGAAAAAAGACAAACAAGGGGAAAAAAAAAAAAAAAAAAGATGTAGTGCCCCCTTGAGGAGCCTGTGGAGAATGCAGGGGTACTCGCCTACCCCACCTCCATGGTTGCTAACATGACCACAGACATAGGGGACTGGTGGTTTGATGGGTTGAGCCCTCTACCATAAGTTTTACCCTTGGGAAGACGGTTGCTGCAAAGGAGAGGCTAGGCCTCCCTGTATTTGTGCCTAAGAGTCTCCTCCTGAATGCCTCTTTGTTGCTCAGATGTGGCCCTCTCTCTCTGGCTAAGCCAACTTGAAAGGTGAAATCACTGCCCTCCCCGCTACGTGGGATCAGACACCAGGGAAGTGAATCTCCCTGGCAACGTGGAATATGACTCCCAGGGAGGAATGTAGACCTGGCACCGTGGGACGGAGAACATCTTCTTGACCAAAAGGGGGATGTGAAAGGAAATGAAATAAGCTTCAGTGGCAGAGAGATTCCAAAAGGAGCCGAGAGGTCACTCTGGTGGGCACTCTTATGCACACTTTAGACAACCCTTTTTAGGTTCTAAAGAATTGGGGTAGCTAGTGGTGGATACCTGAAACTATCAAACTACAACCCAGAACCCATGAATCTCGAAGACAGTTGTATAAAAATGTAGCTTATGAGGGGTGACAATGGGATTGGGAAAGCCATAAGGACCAAACACCACTTTGTCTAGTTTATGGATGGATGTGTAGAAAAGTAGGGGAAGGAAACAAACAGACAAAGATACCCAGTGTTCTTTTTTACTTCAATTGCTCTTTTTCACTCTAATTATTATTCTTGTTATTTTTGTGTGTGTGCTAATGAAGGTGTCAGGGATTGATTTAGGTGATGAATGTACAACTATGTAATGGTACTGTAAACAATCGAAAGTACAATTTGTTTTGTATGACTGCGTGGTATGTGAATATATCTCAATAAAATGATGATAAAAAAAAAAAAAAAAAAAAAAAAAAAAAAAAAAAAAAAAAAAAAAGCATGTGAATCAATTAGTTGACTGTGATTAATCAGCAGGGAGGGTTTAAGCTAACAAGAATAGCGACAATGACAAGAACAACTATGAGAAGAACAGCTGCAGGATGACAGGGGCAGCAATTATATTTTGAGTCCCTCATGTGCCAGGTAGCATGCTGGGTACTTGAATTACATTCCTTATTTAATGTTTCATCAATATTATACAACTTATATTATTATCTTCTAAATATAGACAAGAAAACTAAGAGTCAGAGAGGTTGAATAACTTAAGCTAAAATCACCTATCTCCTAAGTGGTGGAGCTGTGATTTTCACATTGTTGGGAGTGTTTAAGGGACTACAATAAATAATCTTCTTCCCACTTGAATTCTTTATCAATAACACAAGGAGAAAGAGAGACAGAGCTAAAATGTGACTTGATTACTGGTAAAGTCTAGGTTCAAGGACACATTTTGGGGTGAAAGCCTAAAGAGTTTTCTAACCAACTCCAGAAGTGGGGGACTAGGGGAGGCCTCCCGTGTGTGTGAGTGGCTGCTCTGTCCTTGCAGTTACACAGGAGACACACATTCCCTGTAAGCAAGCTGGTTCTCCAGAAAAAGCGGGATGGTCTGAGCTCACCATATCCATGTTGATCAGTTAGATGTTCCTGGGGCGCATTTAGTAAGGGGGGCAAAATAGAAAAATTGTTACTCTAGTTGGGTTTTCTCCACACAAAGGTAGAGATCAAGCCTGGTAAAGAAACGTTCACCCCACAAGTAGCCACAGTCTTTTACCTACATTAAATCCAGCTTTTGGTGACTTGTGTGAGGCAGATATGGAGGAATTAAACAATTGCTGGAAGAGCTCTCCTTAAAGAATTCTCCAACTCCATATCCAGAGACCCCCAGAATATATCCCAGAGAAAGTAATCACCTAAAAGATTCTTGATAACTGATAAGAAGACTAGAAATAGAGGTTCCAGAGGTGTGGGTGATTGGGGGTTGTCCCAAGAAAGAAATAAAAGGGAAGCCCTAAGACTGATTAGGATACATAGTAGAACTGAAGGCTTACACTCAGTAAATGTTTTTTGAGCACTTATTGTGAGCCAAGTGAGTTTGCATATAATTTATTATTCAGAGTAATCCTATGATGTAGCTGTTATTTCAGTGTTACAGTTAAGGAAACCAAAAGTCAGAGAGGAGGAAGTTGCCTCAAGTTACATCATCTGAAAGTGTTGGACTTAGGGTCCTAGCTTCCAACTTCTGATTTCAAGTCTTGAGTTATTGCCACCATGACACTAAATATTATTTGAACTGGGGTATTTGTGGGGGTCCTTAGACTCACATAATCCAATCACTTTATTATAGAAAGGGGGAAACTAAGGCTCAGAGACATGAAGTGATTATCCAGGGTCACACCATTCATTAATGGTAAAGTCAGGGCTAGAACTCAGGACTTAAATTAAAGCTCCATTTTTGTTCTCCTATAAAACACTGCCTGTTTAAATTTAAAGTATCAGATGATTTTCTTTGTATTTTATTCCACAGTCTTAATGAATCCATATTCTTGTGTTGGAGATACCTTCTATAGTTCCCTTATAACTTGAGCAAACAAAACTTTACACTCACATTTCCATTTTCTTTCTATCTATCTATCTATCTATCTATCTATCTATCTATCTATCTACCTATCTAACCCCCAACATGTGAACTTCTCTTAGGCATCCAGTAAAAATAAATAAGAACCATTTTGAGGGTGGGTAGTGAGGACTATTCAGAGCACACCAACTTCACAGATGATTCGAGGTTACTGATATCACTGGTCCTCTCCCTGTCCTCACATGTCAACCCATACTTTGAAATGTAAACATGAGAAGAAAGAAGTCTCAGGCTCATGGAAGCTACAGTAGCTGTCAGGAGGCAAATTTTCAACTCTCAACCTTCAATCTTGGAGTCTAGACCCCAAGATCCTGAGAAGAGAGTGTTAGAGTCTTTTTCTTCTGAGTAGCTTCCCCAGTGCCTCCTTCATTTCTCAGGCTGTAGATGAAGGGGTTCAGCATGGGGGTTACCATTGTGTACATTATTCAAAAGACTCAGTTCTTCCCACCTGAATGGGATGATGGAGGACATAAATAGACCCCAACAGTTGTGCTGTAGAACAGAGAGACTACAGAGAGATGGGAAGTGCAGTTGGAAAAGGCCCTTTGCTTACCCTTAGGGGAATCAATTCTTGGGATAGCCAATACAATGTAAAAATAGGATGTAAGGATGCAAAGGGTCCAATAAGCAATGTTTCTGCCACAAGGATGAGCACCAGATCATTAACATGAGTACTGGAGCAGGCCAGCTTCAGGAGTGGAACCAGATCACAGAAAAAGTGGGGTATGATACTGGGGCCACAGAAGGAAAGCCTGGTTACTAGGAGGGTATGAACCAGGGCATGGAAGGTAGTGATCACCCAGGACCCAGCCACTAACAGGATGCAAAGCTGGGAGTTCATGGTCATGACATAGTGGAGGGGGCGACTGATGACCACATAGTGGTCAAGTGCCATGACAGCCAAGAGAAAGTTGTCCAGATCTGCAAATAGGCCAAAGAAATAGAGTTGTGTCAGGCACCCATCATAAGAGATCAGTTTACCTCCTGAGCCAATATTATCTAGCACCTTGGGGATTATTGTAGAGATGAAACCAATGTCAGAAAAGGAGAGTTTGACCAGGAAGAGGTGCATGGGGGTGTGTGGAGGTGCAGGTCAAAGCCAATGGCCAGGATGATGAGCAGGTTCCCCATCATGGTGACCAGGTACATGCCCAGGAAGAGCCCCAACAGGAGAGGCTGCTGCTGCAGCTGCTCAGAGAAGCCCAAGAGAAGAAACTCATAGATGGTGGTCTGATTTCTTCTTTCCATGTCTGGAATTCTGTGTTAAATAAATTTTATTGTAATATAAATAGTAAAAAAGTAAAATAATGATATGTTGAAGGTACTTTGAACCCCTGTTTATTTAAAAAAAGACTCTGTGGTTTAAATGATTCCGTTTGGGTAAAGCTTGAAATTATAATCATGTACTTAAAAAAAGAGAGAAAGAAGAACCAAACCCAAATGACTTTGAGCCTATGTGAAGACAAAAAATGAAGTTATACAGTAAGAATTTTTCATCATACTCGACTCCTTTTAGGCCCTTTTTAAAAGAGAAAAGAGAAAAGGCTGCAGGAAGTGCATAAAATACTGTTCCTAATACCTCTCTAATGGCTGGGAATTACCTGATCTTAATGATCCTCTTATACTTCTTCATGAGGCGTGTCACCTCTTTTGCTGACTCCTTGGATTTAAAAGCCTAAGTTTTAGACTGACCATCCCAGCTCCTCACCCCTTCCTTGCTCTAAAAGGGTCTTCTCACATTTATTTGTTAGATTCATATGTTGCAAACCTGAATAGAAAGCATTAAGTTCTTAGTTTATTCTCCTTGTTTATGCATCAGTCTTTTGTGAGTGTGATTAATGTGAGTGAGTCAACTTCAGTCCAAGCCAGTGCCTGGACAAGATCCAGTTTCTATATGTGTGAAGCTAATGCTCTTGGGCTATCCTTTCTACTCTGAGATGGAGCTATCCTGAGAGATCCAGGCTCCTTCTTTACTGTTATTTCTGTCTCATCTCCCCTCAGTTGCAACCAAGTCCAGGTTCAGGAGCTAAGCAGATGGCAAGAAAGTACAGCAAGATATTTTGTTCATTCAATTCTATCACATTTACAATAAGAATTAGAAATAAATGAATGTTTATTCCAGCTTTGACTTTTCTGGCTTAAGAGTAATTAACCTTTAGGATCTCACTATTTGATAAAACATATAGCCTGTTATACACAATTACACCAATTTGAAATGAAAAGTTTACAAAAATTCTCAGAACACTTCTGATGTTCTAGGAAAAAACCTAATGAAACGTAGAACAATTGACTTTTGTGGAAAAATGTATTTCCTTTGGTTTCAACTTTATTATTATGACAGATGTTCTAAGACATGGCCAGTGGGTCCAAGCTAGGGCCCTAAAGTACAATCACCTGGGGAATATTTCCTATACTCCCCCTCAAAATCTGATCCCCACCATACTTAAAACCTCTTGAAACCATCCTATTAGACTGATCGGTTAGTTTCTGGGGAGAATATTTATGTTTCAGAGAATGAAGGAAAAAGATTTAGTTTGCAGTAAGAAAATCTTGATTAGCCTTCTGGCTCAAGCCAAATAATATGGCTTTGACTAAGTCATTTAACTTCTCTGAACTACAGTTTCCCTCTCTGTGAAGAGGGGATAATTGATAGGCTGTTGTGAAGCTACTTATCATCATCAGGAAAATGCCAAGGTATTTATTATCATGACACAATCAGCCTTCTATGATTCTGTCTCTGTCTACTCGATGATACCACATCCGTTGTGCCTGGCCACTCCACATTCTAAGTCCTTAAACATTTCAGCACTTCCTGCCTCTATACCTTTGCTACTGCTGTTCCACCTTCCTGGGTGTCAACTCTTCTTCACCTGGAAGGAACTTGAGTGTCTACTTCTGAGAATATTCTACATTCTCTTGTTGGAGCTAATTGCTTTATCCTGGGTACTCCCACAGCCCTTTATATGGGTCTCTGGTAGAACACTTGACATTTCATCTTATAATTAGTTGCTTTTCTCCATGAGACAGTGAACACCTCAATGCCAAGGAGGCATTTTTATTCATCTTTTTTTCTCTTTAGTACGTACTTGGTAGTCATCTATTGTATAAAATAGTGGATGGAGGGGCAGTAAAGTGATTTTTAAACTATGTTAAAACTGTATAGTGTTATTATTTAGCTACCAGCATTGCCTTTTTACTTATACATATAGTTAATTAAAAAGAAAACCCTTAAGTAAAGATCATAGGTTGCCTAGCAGAGGTCCCAGTACATAGAAAGTGTTCAAAAGTTATTTGTGAGAAAATGAAAACATTATTGCTGGATGTTGAATTAGTAAGTCTAACCAATTGCATCTTGATGCAAGAATTGAATTTAAATTTTATGTTTAAACTACATTTTGTTTTTTAATTTGAAAAGAATGCAGGTGTAATTAATGCTTGGGATTCAGATTTAATATGAACATATCTGCTTATAGGTATGAATCTGCTCCTCTGTGACCCTTCTCATTGCTGACAAATGTTCCCCTAAATCTGTTGTTTATGTACCTTTGAAAACATAACTAACCTGATCTGACATGCTCTATCCACACATCACACCTCTCTCAGAAGTGTATGGAGGTTTCGGGAAATTGTGGTTTCAGGGATCAGGAGGTTAAGTACATAGGCCAGTAAAGTAGTCCTTTGGATTAAAGCTACCTAGCCACTTCACCCTTTAGAGACTAAATGATGTTAAGCCATCTACTACAGCTTCTGTATTTTATGAATAAGAAAACAGAATCTCAAAGAGTTGCTAAAAATCTGCCCAAGATCAGCACTACCACTGGTACCAAAAACAGGGGTTCCCAAACTATTTCTAATGAACTATTCTGCTTCTCATTACTATGAAGAAGGGAGAAGTATGACCAGTGACTTACAGTCATTCCTTAGTTGGGCCAAGAAGAGCTCCTCTATTCTTCACATTTAGGTAAAGTTTTGACTCTTCTGCTCTTGGTTCTCACTTGTCAAGATTGGAGAAACCACATTTGAAGCCCAGATGAAAAGACAGTTATGTTTAAGACAGAAGGGATTCCTGGAATCTGGAACCTTCATCTGCTACATGAAAGAAGAAATGAGAGCAGAGTGTTCCACATCCTGAGTCAGACAGACTCAATAGAAACCCAGGAAAAGAGAAATTATCTACATGCAGTTTCTGGTACAGTCCACTGAGTTCCCTGCTGGAAGCTGCAGAAGCATCTGGGAGCATCAGTCTCTGAAGTATTCAGGAAAAACCCTCGGAAGTATTCATTATGTTTCATTGCCCAGTCCCCAAACTCTAAATGAACTGCTCTGTGGCTTTGTGAATTTCACCTATCCTCTCTGGACTTTGGTTTCCTTGGGTAAATAGGTGAGAAAACAATATATTCTCTCAAAAAGGCAGTTCTACTTCTTGGTATATACCCAAAGGAATTGAAAGCAGGGACATGATCAGATATTTGTACACCAGTGTTCACTGCAGTATTATTCACAATAACCCAAAAGTGGAAGCAATCTAAATGTTTATTAACAGATGAATGGAAAAGCAGCATGTGGTATCTACATACAGTGGAGTATTATTCAGCTATAAAAAGGAATTAGGTTCTTATACATGCTACAAAGTAGATGAAACTTCAAGGCATCAAGTTTAGTGAAATAATCCAATGAGGAGTTATTGCCTAAGACGTGAAGAGTTTCTGTTTGAGGTAATGAAAAATTTTGAGTAACGGATGTTGGGGATGGTAGCACAATATTGTGAATGTAATTAACACCACTAAATTGTATACTTGAAAGTAGTTAAAATGGAAACTTTTGAGTTTTATGTATGTTATTATATTAAACATTTAAAAATATTTCTAGCTCATGTTGTCATTTTTTTTGGCTCCAGACCTGGAATAAGCCATTTTTCTAAGTAAACTTTTTTCCCCTTTTACAGAAGAATGGTATTTAGAGAGAAAATCTTACACCAGTTGTCCTTGTTGTTTCTAACACTTCTAAAGCAGCTCAGAGAACAGGATGAAATGCAGGATGTATAAACTAGAAACAAAGAAACCAATAAAAATGATTAACTATAGGGAATGGGTTGGGAATGGAATGGAGAGTTTTGGGGATAGGAACAGAGGAGATGTTGACATACAACATGTAAATTTAAATTTATTTGCATATATTAAAAACTTTTAGTTCAAACATATCTCCAATTCTGATGTGAGTTATTTCCAGCCTTCCACTTTTTCATATGTATAAGATCGTTCTCAGATAGTTAGAAGGAGTCACTCGTTTTATACAATATTTTTATTTATTTGCTCAATTCTGTAATACATGTTAAAGAAGTTCATAATCCTGAACCCCTGTGGATTACAAAACTACTGTCTGGAGCTCAGTATTATTGGCCATTTGTATATCTTCTTTGAAGAAATGTCTATTCAAATTCTTTGCCCATTTTTAAATTGTGCCATTGTCTTAGATATTAAACACTTATTAGATATATGGTTAGCAATTATTTTCTACCTTTCTCTGAAGTTGCATTTTCAGTTTCTTGATAGTATCCTTTGATGTACAAAAGTTCAATTTTGATTGTCTGTTTTATCTATCTTTTCTTTTATTGCTTGTATCAAAGAAATCACTACCAAATCCAAGGTTATGGTTTCCACCATTTCTTCTAAGACTTCCATGGTTTTAGTTCTTATGTTTAGGTCCTTGGTCCATTTAGAGTTAATTTTTGTATATGGTGTGAGGTAGGGGTCAAAATTCATTCTTTTGCATGTGGATATCCAGTTTTCCCAGCGTAATTTGTTGAGGAGACCATTCTTTTCCTTGTCAAAAATCAGTTGGGCATAGATATGTGCGTTTATTTCTGAA
This sequence comes from Choloepus didactylus, assembly GCF_015220235.1. Lineage (NCBI taxonomy): Eukaryota > Metazoa > Chordata > Mammalia > Pilosa > Megalonychidae > Choloepus > Choloepus didactylus. The sequence continues at coordinate 99,526,484 of NC_051316.1, forward strand.
CTCTCAATTATATTCCATTGGTCTACATATGGCTTTGGGTAGTATTGACATCTTAACAATCTTAAGCCCATGGACACAGGATGTCTTGCCACTTATTTAAATGTCCTTTAATTTCTTTCAGCAATGTTTTGCACTTTTCATGTACAGGCCCTTCACTTCCATGGGTAAATTTATTCCTAGGTATCTTATTCTTTTAGAAGCTATTGTGGATGGAATTTTGTTTTTTAATTTACATTTCAGAATGTCCTTTCTTGGTGTATAGAAACTGGTTTTTGTGTATTAATCTTGTAGCCTGCAACTTTGCTGAATTTATTTACTAGCTCTAGTAATTTTCTTGTGGATTCTGTAGAATTTTCTATATAGTGGATCGTGTCATCTCCAAATAAATAAATATAATTTCCTTTCTAATTTGGAAACCTTTTATTTCTTTTCTTGCCTAAATTCTCTGGCAAGAACTTCCAGTACTATGTTGAATAGCAGTGGTGAACATGAGTGTCCTTATCTTTTTCCTGATTAGGGGAAAGGCTTTCAGTATTTCACCATGTGGGCTTTTTATATATGTCCTTTATCTGATCGAGGAAGTTACATTCTATTTCTATTTTTCTGAGTGTTTTTATTGTGTAAGGGTGTTGGGTTCTGTCACATGCCTTCTCTGCATTAACTGAGACGAGCATGTGATTTTTTTTCCTTCATTCTAATCATGTGGTGCATTACCTTCATTGTTTTTCTTAGTTGAACCACTCTTGCATTCCTGGAATGAATTTCATTTGGTCATGGTGTGTAATCCTTTTAATGTGCTGTTGGATTGGATTTGTTAGTATTTTGTTGAGCATTTTTGCATCTACATTCATAGGGGAATTCCCTAATTATAGTTTCTCCTCTACAGCAGCTGTAGTCAACTCAGCTCTGCTTCTGTGCCCTGGAATGCCTTTTCACTCCAGCTTTCAACACTGGGACACCTCTGTGGTTCCGTGGCTCAGTTCCCCTCTTCTGCACCGCTTTTCTTCCCCTGATAACTTCCCAGTTAGGGGACCTAGACCAACATCCTGAATCAGTCTTCCACAGAGCCATTTGGAGTCAATGTACAAAGACACCTTTGTTTAGGAGCACCAATTATAGCCCCAGGGATCCACGCTTGAGTGCATGTGGGTTGACAAACTGCTATGAGTGCACAAACTGCCATGGAAGTCTAAGTGTGGGGAAGAGGCCTGGACCAGTAAATCTGGCCTGTGCCTCTCCCATGTTTAGGCTTTTTTTTTTTTTTTATTCACTTCTAGAGTTTTGAGAAATTAATTCTGCCCATTTTTCACTGTTTCTAAGGGGAGAATGTTCACCAGCATATCTTATATTATGTCTTAGTTTGTCATCTGCTATGGCAAATACCACACAATGTGTTGGCTTAACAACAGGAACTTATTGACTCATAGTTTCAGAGCCTAGAAATCTCATTTCCTGTTGGGGTTGGTAGTGTTCTGGCTGGCCAGCAATCCTTGGATATGACAGCTTTCCTGTCACATGGCAGTGTCCTCCCCTTTCTCTTCTGAGTGCTGTTTACTTCCAGCTACTGACTTTTCTCATGACTTTCTCTCTTGTAAGTCCTTCAATAATTGGATTAAGACACATATTGATTCAGTTGGGCCAATCTTAACTAAAAATAACATCTTCAAAAAGATCCTATTGAGAATGTGTTCCCACCCACAGGAATAGGATTAAGATTAGGAACATGTTCTTCCTGGGGTATATAATTCAACCTACCACACACCACCATCTTACTGATATCACCCTCCTATACCTTGGTTTTTGATATTTCTAGCTCTATCCATTTTATTTCTTATCTTTAATTTTCTATTTTTTTTGTCCTTTCTAAGTGTCTTTTAGGTAAGTTTCCCAATAATCTGATCTTCCAAATCACCATTGTTTTTACCCTACATTCTCCTTTTCACATATTTCTTCCATCAATTACTTTTGTTGGTTAGATATTATATTTTTATATGTTTGCTTGTAAAATAAAAGAACAAAAGAATGATGAGAAAAGAAAAATAATATTAAAAACTGTACAGATGAGAAAGGAACAAGTGAAATTTTCTGCATTCGCACATGACATAAGAGTGAATTTGAAAATTCTAAAATGTCTATAGAAAAGTTGAGGAATAAATGAGTTCAGCAAGATCTCAGGAGAGAAGGCCAATATACAAAAATTATTTGTATTTTTATATACTAGTAACAATTAGAAAGAGGTATTATAAATATATTTGCAATAATGTCAAAATTTGAAATATCTGGTTATAAATTTAACAAAATATGTGCAATACCTGTACACTAAAAACAACTACAAGACGTGGATACCCATTTTTGCTGCTGCCATTCAACATTGTAATGGAAGTTCTGGCCAGGACAATAAGGCAAGGAAAAGAAATAAAAGGCATCCAAATTTGAAAAAAATTATATATTTTTTCCACCATAACATTAATGGTTTTGTGTTTCTAAAAATATCTACTCTTGTTTCCTTTTGATAATACCTTCCCTAATTTCCTTCAGAATATTATGCAGAGTTTAAAATCTTTGTCCTCTCTTTGAATACATTATGCTGTGTATTTTGTTGTTTTTCTCTTGAAGTATTTGCATCATTGTTGTCCTGTGAGGACATTTTTCAGGAATCATTAGTTTTTATTTCTGGCAATTTGGTGTGGGGAACGGCTAAAGGCAAACACTAGTCTATGTCAGTCCCGGAGTTGAAGGAGGGGGATGGGTTGAGCCCTAAGTGGGAGAGCTTCATTTATCAAGAGCTAGAGTTATTTGTTACTGCTTTTTAGTATTCCATCAACTAACTTTTCCTGGCATGTCTTTACCTGCAAAGCACTAAGATGAAACACCAGTGATTTGAAAGAAGCAGTTCCCTTAGATGTCTCCTGGGAATTTGGTAGGGAAAAGAGTGAAGGAGTGAATGCCTTAGAGTAGTGACTCTCCATCTAGTATATCCAACTTCACCCTCTAGAAGCTTTTATAGAAGTCTGAGTCTCTGTCACTCACTTCTGCAGCACTGAAAAGGCTGTGATTACCCAAGAAAAAAGGAGGGGAGATACAAGAGCAGACTTGAATTCACTTTTCCCCTAACACATTCTCTCACACCTCTTCCTTACATCATGACTCTGTTCACCCTTCACACATTCCAGTTCATAACTACTTTCTTCTCCCCACGGATTTCTGAATTTTTTATAGTTTTAGTTGTTTTTTGTTTTTTAATTTTTGTAACTTCCTGAATTTTTTTCCCTCAGTTTCTCAAGGATTATTTTGGCAGATGGGAGTCAGCAGTTTAAGCTAATCACCTTCTTAGCAGGTACTCAAAACTCAAAGCCCCAGAAAAGTTCAACAAAACACCTCATGGTGGCAGGGCCAGGATATGTTATAGAGAGGTTTAGAATGAAAGTTTGTTTTACTCCATATCCTATTCTGATTTCCTTATGCCACAGTTTCCAGCTTTCCTGGGAAATACCCCTGAGCAACCTGTACCACTAACAATGGAGATACAGGCATATCCCTGGGGACAAAATCTATGAAATGCAAAATCGCTTTGCACACTTCTCCAATGCTTCTTGGTGATTCCTGCACCTTGGAGGCCAAAGTATGCAGGTAGGACAATTACCTCATGTTCATCTCTGAAGAGCAGCCAGAGGAAACATACTCCAGAGGCCCAGAACCTAGAAATACTGAGGCCACAATTTCCACAAAGGACGTCTAACATCCGTCACTGAAATATAGTTTGTTGCTTTCTAGCTGGCTCAGTGAAGCCTGCACCATGGCTTCTCTCACCCTTCTATTTTTTTACACACTGAGAAGAGCCATGGGTGCTTGAAGGCTTGGTCCACAGTGTAAAGTTCCCAGAGAGGAGAACTGTAGTTACAGGTCTGGTTCCTTTGGTGGTGTATACTATTTGGGCCAGATAAACATGGTAAGGACTGAGAAAGGGGCAGCATTATGTTTCCCTCTAGATCCAGAAGATGCCAGTCAGGATTCTTCCCTCCTGTCTCTCAGATCATCCTGAGATGAGCAATGGGAACTACTCCCTTGCAGAATGAGTCACTTGCATCTGCCTCCTGCAAAGGGAAAGGTTTATCTCAGAGGTGGATATGATGCAAGATGTTTAAGAGCATGGGATTTATCTTCAGCATCCCAGTTTGTGCTTATTACCTTCTTTGTGATTCTGTGCAAGTGATTAATCTCACTGAGCCTTGAAAACACATCTGTGAAATGCTTGCAATAAGATTTGTGAGTATTCAATTATATTCTGCTGTGTATAATGCTTAGGGGTCAATAAATGGCAGCTCTTATTGCCTGTGTGTTAGGTGAGTTGAGGATCTGGAAGCCAGGGAATGTAAGGCTTAGTGGATATGTAGCAAGAATGGAAGGAGCCTAATACTCCTTTCAGTCTTTTGACTGGTTGCTCTCCCTTCCCTGGTGGATTGAGGAGGAGGAAACAGATGGGCAGATACAGGTGGGAGGGTCCAGGGACCTGGAACTACAGCCCAATTAAATGGGATGGGGGTTGCTCTGGTAGAGAGGGCTGTAAGTATGACCCTTTCTACACTTTTTGTCATGTCTCTTTTATCTCTCTCCAGAAATAGTGGCATGGACAGAAAGAACCATTCCATGTCTCTGAATTCCTCCTCTTAGGTCTTTTTGAGAGGCCAGAGCAGCAGCCTCTCTTATTTGGCATCTTCCTGAGCATGTACCTGGTCACTGTCATGGGGAACTTGCTCACTATCCTGGCCATTGGATTGGACCCGCACCTCCACACTCCCATGTACTTCTTCTTGGCCAATCTCTCTTTTGCTGATATCTGCTTTTCTTCCACTGCAGTTCCTAAGATGCTGGTGAATATCCATACCCATGGTCAGACCATCCTGTATGGGGGGTGTTTGGCCCAGATGCATTTTTTCATGATGTTCGGGGCTCTGGATGACTTCCTCTTGGGGGTGATGGCCTATGACTGCTATGTGGCCATCTGCAGGCCTCTTCACGACACCACACTCATGAGCCCCCTTGTGTGCATGCTCCTTCTTGCAGCATGCTGGGTTCTTACCAACCTTGCTGCCCTCTTGCACACCCTGCTCATGGCTAGGCTGTCCTTCTGTGCAGGCAAAACCCTTCATCACTTCTTCTGTGACTTGGTCTCTCTGTTGTCTCCCTGCTCAGACACCCATACCAACCAGGCAGCTCTGCTCACAGTAGGCTCCATGATATTTACTGCTCCCCTCTCACTGATCATCCTGTCATATGCACGCATTATCTCCACCATCCTCAGGGTTCCATCTTCCTTGGGCAGGTAAAAGGCCCTCTCCACCAGTGGGTCCCATCTCATTGTTGTCTTCCTGTTCTATGGCACAGCAATTGGTGTCTACTTATGTCCCCATTCTTCACAATCTGGGGGAAAAGATAGAATTGCAGCTGTGTTTTACACAGTGGTGACCCCCATGTTGAATCCCTTCAACTACCGCTTCAGGAACAAGGATATGAAAAGAACACTGAACAGATTTCTTGGCCTGAATACACTTTCCTCTCATGGTCTCTAAACTTTAATCCATATTTGAAGGTTACAACCACATGTTCAGGAATCAGTGTCCCTTCCCTCCCCCCACCAACCCTGGCATACCCCATATGCTTAGCTTTTAGGGTAGAATTATCTCTTATGCCTCAAACCCAAGCATGTATGTAATCAGTGTTCTTTTGTAATAATTTCATGGAGGAGTTGTATGGTATGTGTATTTTGCAAGTGTTTCTCTGTTGTTTTGAGAGCTCTCAATCTTACTGTGGCAAGAGCAATCTATATTTAATTTAATTGAAGGTATTCTAATGATAATGTGGACATTTTTATAAAATACTATCCAACAAGCATTTATTTATTGTTATTGTTTCACAGGCACTGTGTTATGTTGGGAGATTTTGAGATAAGGACTTTTCTGTCTTTAAGGAACTCACTACAGCATGAAGTATATACTGGGACACATATTCATGTAACTATAAAATAGGTGTGATCATAATGGCTTTGCCGCAAGGGTTAGTATTTATTTCATTCTATGTGTTTAGCTCTCTTTATATATCTTATCTCTTTTGGTCCTTGAATGTGAATGCTTTAGAGGAAGCAATTATGGTCTTTACATTTCAGGCATGGAGAATCTCTGGCTAGTAAGAAGTTGCTATATATCCTCCTTCTCAATGCTAATACTTATAGCAAGAGACAAATTCATATTCATCAAATATGTATATGTAGAAGGCCATCGTGTGCCAGGTACTCTGCTCTGTACTAATGATAAAATTTAAAATGAATAAGATATTGTTCCTGTCTTAAAAGGGAGGACAATACATGATCAGTTTAGAAGTACTCAAATAGGACTGTGATACTTTGCATAATAAGAACTGGGGCAGAGGGAGCAGAAAATTAATTCTACCTGTACATAGTCAGTTTTACCAAAGAGGTGACATTTTATTGGCTTTGACAGTGTGAGCATTTGAACTGGTGAAGAAAGTGGAACTGTGAAGATTTCATAGAGAAACACTGTGTAGCCCAACTTTGGAAATGATTTCTTGGTGCTTCCCTCACTGAAAACATGTCTTGCATAGCAGCCACTGTTCAGTCCTCATGAATTTTCTGGCTTATTTGCCTAATTCTATTTGCCTGATTATTTTGAAGATGATGTTGGTCTGTAGGGAAGATGATGGATTGGGGTCAGACTACTATTGGGAATATGTGTATGTCTGGGACAGGGCCTGGGGGTCTGACTATGGCTGGGTTGAACTAGTCCCTGACATAGAGCCTTCTCCTTACTCTGTGGCACCTTAAATTCCCATGATTTTCCAGAAACATCTCAAGCTCTGAATCTTTTCTAGCTCTGACAGTCAAACCACCCCATCCCTGTGTCCCCACTCATCAGCTGTCTGCTCTCTGTAAGAGGGCAATGACTGGTAACTATATAGTAGATTATCTTGCTAGGTTTAGGACCTTCCTAGTTTCCTGCTTTGACATCTTTCACAAGGATCACTCTGACCTGAGAGAAGAGGAATCAAGACAATAGTCTCATGCTGAATACCTCAACAAGGAGACAGCACAGTGTAGTGGATAATGTTAAACCACAGATTCAGATCCATGTTACTGGTTCTGAGATCTGGACAAGTAACTTCACCTCTTATTCTCAGTTTCTTCATCTGTAAATTGGGAATAGCAGTGCCTGTCTTGTGAGATTTAAACAGTTGTATTAATTGACATTTTTTGTCACAAGGAACAGAACCTAAACACAAAACATAAACAAAAAAAGGAGATGAGGGGGTTTTGGTTCAAATAACTGGGAAGTCCAGCAGTACCACATAGCTAGATACAAAATCTCAAGCAACATCATCTGAACCCTGGGCTCTCTGTGGCTGTCTAATGATGTGGTGGAAAAGAGGGCCACCAACACCACCATATCCTCAAAGTTAACAACTGCAAGAAAAAGAAATTGCCTCTTCTGATAGTTTCAGAGATACTCAGATATCTCTGGCTTGGGGGGAGTCACAGGTACATCTCTAAACCAAAAATTGTGGCCAAGAGGACCAGTTAATCTCATTCATCTAGTCTGTATCATGTACCGCATTCCTAATGCTGAGAAGTGAGGTTAGCTGCACCTGAACATTCATAGAATGAGAATGACGATGAGTGTTGGCTCCAAAATATCTTGGGCAGATAAAAGTTGCCTACAATGATAGGATGACATATGAAAATATTGGGGCTCAAAATAAGACTCTTTTGCTGCTCACCTGGCCTGACCTTGTGTCTTAAGCATAGAAAACAAAATTTGTAAAACCTAGCTTTATGTCTTGGACCCTGTGACTTACTGACATCCTTTTCTGATCCTGACCATTTACTTTCTGAGGAGCACCCACACCTGAGTTTCCCATTGATTGCTTTTGTCCATAAGTTACTCAAAGTTCCTTTATTGCAAATCCACTCAAACCCTCTTAAGCAATAAATGAGGAAAGATTAGTATAAGGACAAGGAATGGAGAAAAGGAAAAAAAAAAATAAGAGGGGGTGATTAATAAGTGGTTTAATAGGTTCAGTACTTCTGGAAATCCTTGGAGAAACCACACAGACTACTCCTCAGAATCATCCCTGCAGAATCATTTTATCACTGACTTTTAAAGAAAAATTATTGTACTTATATATGCATGTAGCACAAAATTTCCCATTTTAACCCTTTCTAAGTGTGCAATTCAGTGGAATTAAATACTTTGACAATGTTGTGTTATCATAAACACCATCTGTTCCCAAAACTTTTTCAGTCTGCAAAGGGAAATTCTATAACCATTAAGGAATTATGCACCATTACCTTCTCCCATGGCCCTGTTAACCTCTAATCTACTTTTTGTCTCTATGAATTTGTTTATTCCAGATATTTCACATAAGAGGAACCAAAAAATATCTGTCCTTTTGTGTCTGACTTATTTCACTCAACATAATGATTTAACATTCCTCAGATAGCTGAATAATATTCATTACATTTATATACCACATTTTGTTTATCCTCTCATCTGTTGATGGAAATGAGTTGTTTTCATCTTTTGGCTATTGTGAATAAGTTGGTGTGCAACCATCTGTTCAAGTCCCTGTTTTCAGTTCTTTTGGGTATAGACCTAGAAGTGGAACTGCTGGGTCATATGGTAATTAAACTTTTTGAGAAATTGCCAAAATGTTTTACACAGTGGCTGCACCATTTTACATTTCTACCAACAATGTACAAGGGTTTCAATTTTTTGGAATTTTCCACCAAACTTGAAATTTTCCATTTTATTTTTTAATAATAGGTATCCTAGTAGGTGTGAAGTAGTATCTCACTGTGGTTTGGATTCACATTTCTTTAATGGCTAATGATGTTGAGCATCTGTTCATATACTTATTGGCCATTTGTGTCTCTTCCTTGGAAAAATGTCTATTTGAAACGTGTCTATTTTTTTGGCAAAGTACAGGTCTATTTTATTCTGAAGACAGTGTTTTTATTAATGCTTCCTAAGATTGAATTAGCAGTCTTGGCAGACATACCACACAAATATACTGTGCTTGGAATCAGCCAAGATTCCCAACACATTTTTTAAAAATTCAATTTTATTGAGATATATTCACATACCATACAGTCATCCAAATTGTGCAGTGCTCACAGTACCATCACATAGTTGTGCATTCATCACCCCAATCTATTTTCTTGAACATTTTCCTTGTACCAGAAAAAGTAAAATTAAGAATAAAAAATAAAAGTAAAAAATAACACCCAAATCATCCATCCCCCTCTTTCCCCCTACTTTTCATTTAGTTTTTTGTCCCCATTTTTGTACTCATCCATCCATACACTGGATAAAGGGAATGTGATCCACAAGGCTTTCACAATCACACTGTCACCCCTTGTAAGCTACATTGTTATACAATCGTCTTCAAGAGTCAAGGTTTCTGGGTTGCAGTTTGATAGTTTCAGGTATTTAGTTCTGGCTATTCCAATACATTAAAACCTAAAGAGGGTTATCTATATAGTGCATAAGAATGCCCACCAGAGTGACCTGTTGACTCCATTTGGAATCTCTCAGCCACTGAAACTTTATTTTCTTTCATTTCCCATCCCCCTTTTGGTCAAGATGTTCAATCCCATGATGTTGGGTCCAGATTCATCCCTGGGAGTCATAGCTCATGTTGCCAGGGCAATTTACACCCCTGAAAGTCAGATCCCAGGTAGAGGGGAGGGCAGTGAGTCCACCTGCTGAGGTGGATTAGCTAGAGAGAGAGGGCCACATCTGAGCAACAAAGAGGTACTCAGGGTAAGACTCTAGGCACAATTATAAGCAGGTTTAGCCTCTCCTTTGCAGTAATGAGCTTCATAAGGGCAAATCCTGAGATAGAGGGTTTGGCACAGCAAACCACCCGTCGTCAATGTTTGCAAGAACCTCAGCAACAATCCAGGTGAGGAAGCCCAACACCTCTGCATTTTCCCCCATCTCTTCAGGGTAGCCGCATATATATATTTTTATTCTCTGTCCAAATTACTTTGGAATGTGTCACTATTTCACACTAACCTATGCAAACCTACCAGGTCTCACTTCCTATTGAAAGTTCCATGTAATTATGGTATTTGAACAAACTGTATGAATTAAATTATTTAGGAAATATAGATCCTGCATCAACTAAACATCTCTTTCCTTAGTCTCACATGGAATTTGAAGTTTTAAACCAGTTAGTATCATCCTTTACCCTTTGGCCCGATTTGCCCTAGTCCTAAACATATCTCTAATTGAAGTCTAGAGACTTTTCCAACTTTTTTAACAGTTGCTATATGTGCTAATACTGACCTTCATTTTTGCCAAGTTCTAGCTCTGAGTTTCAGGTGTCACACAGATACCCAAAGTTCCAGGGATCAATCAGGTTATACACAAAGGGATCAGCATCTCAGAATCTGGAGATACCCATTACAATTCAGGAAAGGATGTGACTGCTGTAAGAGCTTACAATCTAGGGACCATTACAATAAGCATTCCCCTGAGAAGCTGTGCTCTAAGATTCAATTCTGAGTTTACACATTGTAGTTAGTCCATTTTGGTTAGGCATCATACTGTTTACCTTTTTTTCTGGTGTAGTTCACTCAAAATGCTGTCTACAGGATCCATTCACCTCGTTGGGTGTCTCACAGCTTCACTCCTCGCAGTTGCTCAGTATTCCATTGTATGCACACACAACATTTCACCACTCGGTTCCTTAGTGTACCCTTAGGCCACCTCCACGCATTGCAAATCATGCATACTGTCTCCATAAATACCAGTTTGCAAATGTCCATTCATGTTCCTGCTCTCACTTCCTCCAAGTATATGCCCTCTAATGAGGTTGCAAGACCTTATGGCACCCACATACTTAGCTTCTTGTGGAGCTACCCCACTGTCCTCCAGAAAGGCTACAACATTCTGGCTCCTAACCAACAGTAAATATGTACATCCCTCTCTCCATGTTTTCTCAAGCACTTTTATCCCAGTTTATATTTTTCCATACAATTTTATAGAGCTATATTCACATACCATGTAATTATCCACAGTGTACAGTCAGTTGTTCATGGTATCATCATACAGTTGTGCATTTATCACCACAGTCAGCATTTGAACATATTGATTACTATGAAAAAGATTTTTTTAATGAATAATGTAAAAGATAATACCTGGAATAAACCCCACCTGGTTGTGGTGTGTAATTCTTTTAACGTGCTGCTGGATTCGATTTGTGAGTATTTTGTTGAGCATTTTTGTGCCTATATTCATTAAAGAGATTGGTCGATAATTTTCTTTTTTTGTAGTATCTTTGTCTGATTTTGGTATTAGGGTGATGTTGGCTTCATAGAATGAGTTGGGTAGCTTTCCCTCTTCAGTTTTTTTTTTGAGTTTGAACAGGATTGGTACTAATTCTTCCTTGAATGTTTGGTAGAATTTACATGTGAAGCCATCTGGTCCTGAGCTTTTCTTTTTGGGGGGCTTTTTGATGACTGACTCAATCTCTTTATTTGTGATTGGTTTGCTGAGGTCCTCCGTTTCTTCTTGAGTCAATGTTGGTTGTTTATTCTTTTCTAGGAAGTTGTCCATTTCGTCTAAGTTGTCTAGTTTATTAGCATATAGTTGCCTGTAGTATCTTCTCATTATCTCCTTTATTTCTGTAGGGTCAATAGTTATGTTTCCTTTTCCATTTCTGATTGCATTTATTTGCATCCACTCTTTTTTCATTTTTCTTAGCCTAGCTAGGGTTCCATCAATTTTCTTGATTTTCTCAAAGAACCCACTTCTGGTTTTGTTGATTCTCTCTATTGTTTTCATGTTCTCAATTTCATGTGTTTCTGCTTTAATCTTTGTTATTTCTTTCTTTCTGTTTGATTTGGGGTTAGTTTTCAGTCTTTGTCTACTTCCTCCAGGTGAGCAGTTAATTCCTCAATTTTTTCTCTCTCTTCTCTTTTAATATAGGCATTTAGGGCAATAAATTTCCCTCTCAGCACTGCCTTTGCTGCATCCCATATTTCGATATATTGTGTTTTCATTGTCATTTGTCTCAAGGTACTTACTAATTTCTGTTGTAATTTCTTCCTTTATCCACTGGTTTTCTAAGAGGGTGTTGTTTAACCTGCATATATTTGTGAATTTTACAATCTTCTGCCTGTTATTTATTTCCAACTTCATTCCATTATGATCTGAGAAAGTATTTTTAATAATATCAATATTTTTAAATTTCTTGAGACTTGCTTTGTGACCCAACATGTGGTCTATCCTAGAGAATGTTCCACGAGCATTTGAGAAAAAAGTGTATCCTGCTGTTGTGGGGTGTAGTGTTTTATACATGTCTGTCAAGTCTAGTCCATTTATTGTACAATTCAACATCTCTGTTTCCATATTGATCCTCTGTCTACATGTTATAGCCATTGATGAGAGTGATGTATTGAAGTCTCCAAATATTATTGTAGAGGTATCTCCTTCTCCTTTCAGTGTTCTCAGCATTTGCCTCATGAATTGTGGGGCACTCTGGCTTGGTGCATAAATATTAATGATTCTTATGTTTTCTTGATGAATTTCTTATTAATGTATAGTGTCCTTCTTTGTCTCTTTTAATTTTTTTACTTTTGAAGTCTAATTTGTCTGATATTAATATAGCTACTCCTGCTTTTCTTCTGGTTGCTGTTTGCATGAAATATCATTTTCCAACCTTTCACTTTCAGCCTATTTTAGTCCTTGTGTCTAAAATGAGTTTCTTGTAGACAGCATATAGATGGGTCCTGTTTTTTAATCTGTAATTGGGGAGCTTAATCCATTAGCATTTAACGTTATTACTGTAAGGGTAGTACTTTCTTCTACCATTTTGTCTTTTGGATTTTATATGTCATGTCTTATTTTTTCCTCTCTCTCCTTTTACCCTTCCTGATAATCTTCATTTCTACATTATTCTCCAAACCTCTCTCTCCTGTCGTTTCCTATCAGCCTGTAGCACTCCCTTTAGTATTTCTTGTAGTACTGATTCATAAACTCTCTCCATGTCTGTTTGTCTGAACATATTTTAATTTCTCCCTCATTTTTGAAGGACAGTTTTGCTGGATATAGAATTTTTGGTTGGCAGTCTTCTCTTCCAGTATTTTAAATATATCATACCACCATCTTCTCACCTCTATGGTTTCTGTGGAGAAATCTATCCATATTCTTATTGATCTTCTCTTGTATGTGATGGATTGCTTTTCTCTTGCTGCTTTCAGAATTCTCTCTGTGTCTTTGACATTGGACAATCTGATGAGTAAGGGTCTTGGAGTCAGTCTATTGAGATGTATTCTGTTTTGGGTATGCTGTACTTCTTGAATCTGTGATTTTCTATGTTTCATAAGTGTAGGGAAATTTTCAGTGAATATTTCTTCTATTATTCTTTTGGCCCCTTTTCCCCCTCTCTTCTCCCTCTGGGAAGCCCATAATACCTATATCTGGGTACTTCATGTTGTCACTCAGCTCCCTAAGACCCTGCTCGTATTTTTCCATTCTTTTCACCATCTGTTCTTTTGTGTGTATGAATCCAAAGTCTTGTCTTCCAGTTCACCGATCCTTTTCTTCTGCTTGTTCAAATCTACTGTTGTATCCCTCCATTGTCTTTTTCATCTCCTCCATTATGCCTTTCATTCCCATAAGTTCTGCCATTTGTTTTTTCAAGTTTATGACTTTCTTTATGGTCATCCAGTGTCTTCCTTATATCCTTCATCTCTTTTGCTATCTCTTCCCTCAGTTCATTGACTTGATTTTTGAATTGATTTAGGAGATATGTTTGAACATCTTTAAATAGTTCTTCCCTCAGTTCATTGAATTGATTTAGCATTAGTTGTCACAACACCTGTATCTCGGTTGAACTATTAGTTTGTTCCTTTGGCTGGTCCATGTTTTCATGTTTCCTGGTATTGCTTGTTATCTTAAGCTGTCTAGGCATCTGACTTTCTTGATTAGTTTATTCTGGAGCTTGTTTTCACTCTTTTACCTAAGGTTTTCTTCTTGGTTGGCTTTGCTCTCTAACCTTTGGTATTTAGTTAAGCCTATTCCAGACCTCTAACTTAGGTTCTATTTAGTTGATCTGAGTTTTTTTACCTCTTGTTTTTCTGTTTCTTGCCCTGTCTTTAGGTCACCTTTCCTCAGTTATGGTCAACCCCAGTCAGGTTTTCCCAGTCCAGAGAGGCCCAGGTCTCAGGAGGAGGATATGGAGTTTCCCTGAGAATGGGACCCTCCTATCAGAGCTTTATACTCTGTGCTTTTCCTATCCTGTCCAGCATGTGGCACTTGCCATCCCATAGCTCCCCCACCAGTGTAAGGAGGTGTGCAGCCTTTAGTTCTTCTGGTGACCCTGACCCTGTCAGGCGTGTGGCTGACTTTAGTTGGTTTCTGAATTCCAGCCCCTGGGGTCTGAGTTTCCTGAAGAGGAACTTTTCTTCTTAGAGTTATGTCCTTTAGGGTATTGTCTCCCCTACTAGACTTATGCTTTGTCTCTCAGAGCAATCAGCTCAGCTCTTGCCTGTGCCCAAATTGCAAGTCTTTGAGGCTTTCTGTAGTGGGCTACTTAGAAAAGTCATTTTTTTAAAAAATGATGAAAAGATAAAAAAAAAAAAAAGAAAAAAGGCCCAGTATAGACAATTTAAAGAAAAGTGCGTTAGTCTTATTATCTCTCCCTACTAGATAGTTACTCTGAGACACATTTAATCCCCCCCCTTACAGTTCTGATGGGCAATTGAAGTGCAAAAAGATAAGGAGTTGGAGAGCAATTGAGTAGTAAACAAGAAACCAGAAAAACCAGCTTTTCAGAGAAAGGCACTGGTTTCCTGGGTTTGCATATGTGCCTTATTCTGTTTGAGCCCAGCCCTTTTCTGTATTATGTTCACCACCAACTCCAAAAGTCTCTTTTCTTTGTTCATTTTTTTTTTTTTTTTTGCCATTTTTCCTAGCCCTATCTCCTCTCCACTGGGCTCTCTGTTTCCATATTCTCTAGTGTCTGGTCTCAGTTTATCTATGGTTGGAGTTTTTGTTCAGCAGTCTGAGTTTGTTAATCAGTTCCATAACTGGGGCTGAGTTGTGTCTCCCTCCTGGTTCTCAGCACTGATGGCCCCTCCTCCCTCAGAAAATCAGTCGCAAAACAGTCTGCTGTGCCTGGGAGGAAGGGTCATGATTCCCCTGGTGGTGAGAATTTACAGGTTTCGCTGATCTCATCTGCTCCATGTGTTTGAGACTGTTGTATGCTGTGTGTCTGAACTCAGATTTCCCTGAGGTATCTGTTCCACACAGTTCCTGGCTGTCTACCAGCTGCCCCAGAGGAGTAACTAAAACCCACACCTCAGCACTCCACCATCTTGCCCTGCCCCTGCCATCTTGCCCCACCCCTACTTGTCCATTTTATACTTGGGTTATTTGTCTTTTTATTGCTGAGTTGTAAGTATTTATTTATCCTGGATGCTAGACCCTTATAAAATGTATGATTTCTAAATATTTTCTCCCATTCTGTGTGTTGTCTTCTCACATTCTTAATGGTGTCTTTTGATGCACAAAAGTTTTGAATTTGAGGGAATCCAATTTATCTATTTTTTCAATTGTTACATGTGCTTTTGGTGTTATATCTAAGAAACTGTCAAATCCAAGGTCAAGAAGATTTTCCCCTTTGCTTTCTTCTAAGAATATTATGGTTTTAGCACCAATGTTTAGGCCCTTGATCCCTTTTGAGTTAATTTCTGTATGTGGTGTGATTTAGGAGTCCATCATCATATATTTTGCATGTGGACAGCCAATTTTCCCAGCACTATTTGTTGATGAGACTATTCTTTCCCAATTGAAGAATCTTGGCACCCTTGTTGAAAATCAGTTGGCCATAATAGTATAGGTTTATTTCCGGGCTCTCAATTCTGTTCCATTGGTTTATTTGCCTATCTTTATGCCAGTAACACACTGTTTTGATTATTGAAGATTGGCAGTAAGTTTTGAAATTAGGAAGTAGGAGATCTCCAACTTCGTTCCTCTTTTTCAAGATTGTTTTAGATATATGACGCCTCTTGCAATTCCATATAAATTAGAGGATTAGCATTTCCATTTATGCAAAAAAGCTGCTGCAATTTTGACAGGGATTGCTCTGAATCTATAGATCAGATGCCAATCAATGTTTTGACCATCTTAATAATATTAAGTGTTCCAGTCCATGAGCATGGGATGTCTGCCATTTATTTTAGTGTTCTTTAATTTTTTTCAGTGAGGCTTTGTAGTTTTCAGTGTACAAATACTTCACCTCTTCAGTTAAATTTATTCCCAGGGATTTGATTATTTTAGATGTCATTGTAAAGGGAATTGTTTTCTTAATTCCATTTTGGATTGTTTATGCTGATGCATGGGAGACACAACTGATTTTTCTGTGTTAATCTTTTTTTAATTTTAATAATTCAATTTTATTGAGATATATTCACATACTATACAGTCATACAAAGCATACAATCAGTTGTTCACAGTACCACCATATTGTTTTGCATTCATCACCAAAATTAATTTTTGAGCATTTTCATTAGCACACACACAAAAGTAAAAAGAATAAAAATTAAAGTGAAAAAGAACAATTAAAGTAAAAAAGAACACTGGGTTCATCCCCCCCCCTCATTTTTCTTCTCATCCATCCATACACTGGACAAAGGGGAGTGTGAGCCACATGGCTTTCTGAATCCCATGTCACTCCTCAAAAGCTACATTTTATACAGTCGTCTTCAAGATTCAGGGGTTCTGGGTTGTAGTTTGATAGTTTCAGTTATTTACTACTAGGTATTCCAATTCCTTAGAACCTAAAAAGGGTTATCTATATTGTGCATAAGAGTGCCCACCAGAGTGACCTCTCAGCTCCTTTGGAATCTCTCAGCCACTGAAACTAGTTTCATTTCATTTCACATCCTCCTTTTGGTCAAGAAGATGTTCTCCATGCCATGATGCCAGGTCCAGATTCCTCCCCGGGAGTCATAATCCACATTGCTAGGGGTATTCACACCCCTGGGTGTCAGATCCCATGTAGGGGGGAGGGCAATGAATTCATCTGCCAAGTTGGCTTAGCTAGAGAGAGAAGGCCACATCTGAGCAACAAAGAGGCATTCAGGAGGAGACACTTAGGTACAATTATAAACAGGCCTAGCCTCTCTTTCACAGTAACAGTCTTCCCAAGAGCAAGTCTCACAACTGAGGGATCAGCCCATCAAACCACCAGTCCCCAATATCTGTGAGCACATAAGCAACTATTGAGGTGGGGAAGCCCAACACCCCCACATTCTCCCCCAGCAATGTTCACATTAGTGGTAGCATATAATATTTCTCTTTTTGAGCCTGGCTTATTTTGCTCAGCATTATGTCTTCAAGGTTGATCATGTTGCCATATGTTTCACCACATCATTCCTTCTTACTGCCGCATAGTATTCCATCGTGTGTATATACCACATTTTACTTATCCACTCATTTGTTGAATTACATTTGGGTTGTTTCCATTTCTTAACAATTGTGAATAATGCTGTTGTGAACATTGGCATGCAGATATCTGTTCACATCACTGCTTTCAGATCTTCCAGGTATATACTGAGAAGTGCAATTGCTGAATCGAAGGGTAACTCTATATCTGGTTTTCTAAGGAACTGCCAGACTGTCTTCCAGAGTGGCTGAACCATTATACAGTCTCACCAACAATGAATAAGAGTTCCAATTTCTCCATATCCTCTCCAGCATTTGTAGTTTCCTGTTTGTTTAATGGCAGCCATTCTAATCAGTGTGAGATGGTATCTCATTGTGGTCTTAATTTGCGTCTCTCTAATAGCTAGTGAAGCTGAACATTTTTTCATGTGTTTCTTGGCCATTTGTGTTTCCCCTTCAGAGAACTGTCTCTTCATGTCTTTTGCTCATTTTATAATTGGGCTGTCTGTACTACTGTCATTGAGTTATAGGATTTCTTTATGTATGCAAGCTATCAGTCTTTTGTCAGATATATGGTTTCCAAAATTTTTTTCCCATTGAGTTGGCTTCCTCTTTACCTTTTTGACAAATTCCTTTGAGGTACAGAAACTTCTAAGCATGAGGAGTTCCCACTTATCTATTTTTTCCTTTGTTGCTTGTGCTTTGGGTGTAAAGTCTAGGAAGTGACCTCCTAATACAAGGTCTTGAAGGTCTCCCTACATTATCTTCTAGGAGTTTTATGGTACTGTCTTTTATATTGAGATCTTTGATCCACTTTGAGTTAATTTTTGTGTAGAGTGTGACATAGGGACCCTCTTTCATTCTTTTGGATATGGATATCCAACTGTCCCAGCCCCATTTGTTGAAAAGACTCTTATGTCCCAGTTCAGTGGCTTTGGGGGCCTTATCAAAGATCAGTCAACCATAGATCTGGGGGCCTATCTCCGAATTCTCAATTCAATTCCATTGATTGAAATATCTATCTTTGTGCCAGTACCATGCTGTTTTGACTACTGTGGCTTTATAGTAAGCTTCAAAGTCAGGGAGTGTAAGTCCTCCCACTTCATTTTTCTTTTTTAGAGTGTTTTTAGCAATTTGAGGCATCTTCCCTGTCCAAATAAATTTGATAACTAGCTTTTCCAAGTCTGCAAAGTAGGTTGTTGGAATTTTGATTGGAATTGCATTGAATCTGTAGATGAGTTTGGGTAGAACTGACATCTTAATGACACTTAGCTTTCCTGTCCATGAACATGGAATATTTTTCCATCATTTAAGGTCCCCTTCTATTCCTTTCAGTAGAGTTATGTAGTTTTCTTTGTATAGGTATTTTACATCTTTGGTTATGTTTATTCCTAGGTACTTGATTTTTTTAGTTGCTATTGAAAATGGTATCTTTTTCTTGAGTGTCTCTTCACTTCTTTCATCTCTAGCATATAGAAACATTACTGACTTCTGTGCATTAATCTTGTATCCCGCTACTTTGTTAAATTTGTTTATTAGCTCCAATAGCTGTATCGTCAGTTTCTCAGGGTTTTCCAGATATATAATCATACCATCTGCAAATAAGAACAGTTGTACTTCTTCCTTTCCAATTTGGATGCCTTTTATTTCTTTGTCTTGCCAGATTGCCCTGGCTAGCACTTCCAGCACAATGTTCAATAACAGTGGTGACAGCGGGCATCCTTGTCTTGTTCCTGATCTTTGAGGGAAGGCTTTCAGTCTCTCACCATTGAGTACTATGCTGGCTGTGGGTTTTTCGTATATGCTCTTTATCATATTGAGGAAGTTTCCTTCAATTCCTACCTTTTGAAGTGTTTTTATCAAAAAGGGATGTTGGATTTTGTCGAATGCTTTTTCACCATCTATTGAGATGATCATTTGATTTTTCTCCTTTGATTTGTTAATGTGTCGTATTACATTTATTGATTTTCTTAGGTTAAACCATCCTTGCATGCCTGGAATGAACCCCACTTGGTCATTGTATATGCTTTTTTTAATGTGTCTTTGGATTCGATTTGCAAGTATTTTGTTGAGAATTTTTGCATCTATATTCATTAGGAAGATTGGCCTTTAGTTTTTGTTTTTTGTGGCATCTTTGCCTGGTTTTGGTATTAGATTGATGTTAGCTTAATAAAATTTGTTAGGTAGTGTTCCATTTTCTTCAGTATTTTGAAAGAGTTTAAGTAAGATTGGTGTCAGTTCTTTTTGGAAAATTTGATAGAATTACTCTGTGAAAGCTATCTGTCCCTGGGCATTTATTTGTGGGAAGATTTTTGATGACTGATTGGATCTCTTTTTCTTGTGATTCATTGGTTGAGGTGTTGTATTTCTTCTCTGGTCAGTGTATGCTGTTCATATGTTTCCAGGAAATTGTCCATTTCCTCCACATTATCTAGTTTGTTGGCATACAGTTGTTCATGGTGTCCTCATATTTTTTTTTAATTTCTCTGGGATCCACAGTAATGTCACCTTTGTCATTAATTATTTTGTTTATATGGGTCTTCTCTCCTTTTGATTTTGTCAGTCTAACTAGGGGCTTGTCAATCTTGTTGATCTTCTCAAAGAACCAACTCTTGGTGTTATTTATTTTCTATATTGTTTTTTTGTTCTCTATGTCATTTATTTCTGCTTAATCCTTGTTATTTCTTTTCTTCTAGTTTGTTTAGTATTAGTTTGCTGTTCTTTTTCTAGCTTCTTCAGTTTTTCTATTAGTTCTGTGATTTTAGCTCTTTCTTCCTTTTTGATGTATCCATTTAGAGCTATAAACTTCCCCCTCAGTACAGCTTTTGCTGCATCCCATAGGTTTCGATATGA
This sequence comes from Choloepus didactylus, assembly GCF_015220235.1. Taxonomy (NCBI): domain Eukaryota; kingdom Metazoa; phylum Chordata; class Mammalia; order Pilosa; family Megalonychidae; genus Choloepus; species Choloepus didactylus. The sequence continues at coordinate 99,546,805 of NC_051316.1, forward strand.
AGTTTTCCCCAACAATTTCTTTGAATACTCTTCCTAGATCTTTATCCTTCTCTTCCCCTTCTGGAACATCAATGACTCTTATATTTGGATGTTTTATATTATCTATTATATCCCTGAGGTTCATTTCAATTTTTTCAGTTTTTTCCCCATTCTTTCCTTTGTTCTTTCATTTTCCATTATGTCATCCTCAAGGTCAGTGATTTGCTGTTCAGGTTCCTCTAGTCTTGTACTATGAGTATCCAGAATCTTTTTAATTTGGTCAACAGTTTCTTTTATTTCCATAAGATCATCTATTTTTTTTATTTACTCTTGCAATTTCTTCTTTATGCTCTTCTAGGGTCTTCTTCATGTCCTTTATATCCTGTTCCATGCTCTCCTTGTTTGTATTTCATTCTTTGATTAATTGCTCCAAGTACTGCATCTCCTCTGATCTTCTGATTTGGATGTTTGGGTTTGGGTTATCCATATCATCTGGTTATTTCATAGGCTTTAAAATTTTCTCTTGTTTTTGACCTCTTAGCATTTGCTTAACTTGATAGGGTCCTTTTAGGATATGTAGGCTAATTGAAAGACTAATCTCTAACTTGTCAGATCTACAGCCTGGTGGTGTACACTTTGTCTAACTAACCAGCACGTGATGTCCACAAGCCACCTATTCCCCTCAAGCTAATTCTCTCCAACTTTGTCTTTGTGGTAAGTCGTGGTCTGATGCTTGTGGGGATCCAGTTCGTGTACCAAGTTTGGGTGTGTTGTTGGTGCTGTTCACCCTGAATGTGGGGTGTGTGTCTGAGCAGTTAGGGAGGGAGGGAGGCTTTAACAGTCAAACCTCCCAGGTGTTCCTGGAGATTTAGCACTGTTGCAAGAATCTAAACCTTCAGTTCAGTCTCGCCACAGATTGTCTCTGCTGCTGACCCACAAGTCCTTGGTACTGATGTATGTTCCCTGTGATTTCCAAGTGGGTCCCTCTTTCAAGCCATGCCTTTCTGGGGCCTCTCCTCAGGGAAGGCTGTGCTATGCCACAATTGTGTGCCATCCCTCAAGGAAAGTTCTGGGCTGCCGGGTCATGTAGGGGCATTCCCAGGCTGTTGAAAGGATGGCTTTATGGGGCGTGTTAATTTTCCCCTTTTCACACAGCTCCACCTTCCTAGCTCCAGGAAAATTAGCTGTGGGTATGCAAAAGGCTATTGCCCACACCCAATATTGTGGCTTGTGCCTGTGTTGCTGGAAACACTTCCTGTCACACTAGATTATTTGGTGTGGCTCTAGACTGTGGCACTGGCACCTGGCAGGAGCATTCCCAGCCTGCTGGGAAGATGGCTGTGAGGGGAATGGTTATTTTCCCCTTTTGGCTCACCTCTGCCTTCCTCGCTCTGAGACAATTAGCAGCAGGTGCACAAGGCTATCATCCATGACAGATATTGAGGGGTATCCACAGCCTGTTCCTGCTGCGCTTCACTGTGCAGTTCTCGCTGCTGTATCTGCAGCCGCTTTTGTGTTTTTTAAGAAAGAACTAGTCCAACTCAAAATGCCAACCCACAGTTTCCCCACACCGCAGCGTGGCTGCTGGATATTCAGCAGGCTTACTCACTCATTTCAGAACATAGACTTCCATTTTCACCAAGTGCACGGTCCCTGTGGATTTAGCAGACCTTGTCCAGCTGGTGCATCATTGGAACTAGTGTTCTCGGTCACTTTCTGGCCTTTATCTACTATTTGTCACGGAGTTGTTTTTTTGCCCTGACATCTTCCAGAAGTCCTTCATGTTAATCTTGTATCCTGTAACTTTGTTGAATTTATTATTAGGTCTAATAATTTTCTTGTGGATTCTTTGGAATTTTATATATGTAGTATGAGGTCATCTGCAAATAGAGATAGTTTTACTTCTTCCTTTCCAATATGGATGCTTTTTCTTTTCTTGCATAACTTCTCTAGCTAGAACTTCTAGAAATTTTACTATGACTTTCAGGAGGCTGCATCTCAGCTTCCCAGCCTCCAGTGTGATTACCTAATACTCATAGAATATTTATGGAGGGAAAACTGGCTGTGTTGGGAGTCCTCAATATTCCAGTATGTCATGAGCATATCATTGAATGTGAAAATTCTTTCTAGTTTCTCTTTAACCTAGTAAAATCTTCTATGAGGGCCAAGCCAGATTGATCCCAATTCTGAGTCCAGTATCAGCAAATGGTCCCAGGGTCAAAAACAAAAACAATGAATCAGTAGTTTAACTTGCCAAAGCTCCTTCCTTTTTGGAATTTAAACTCATCCAGTTCCTTTTTCTGTCAAAACTTTCTGAGGTCTTTAAAAATAAGACTTTGACATATTTATCCATCCCTCTTCCCATCCATAAATCCATCTTATTTTGTACATGTTTTTATGCATTTCATAGTAAATTGTAGATACCAGTACACTTGCCCTAAATACTTCAGCATGGATATTATTCATTGGAATTTATACTTCTTTACAAATTTTTGTTAAAATTTTACATAAAATGAAATGCCCAAATGTGTACATTCACTGAATTTCAAGAAATACATATACCTGTGTAGCCTAAACTCTTATTCAGTATTCATTATTACCATCGCCTCATAGAGTTCCCTTTTGTCCCTTAGCAGTCAGGTCTCACCCATAACCCCCCAGAAACAAACAGGGCTCTGATGTTTTCAACAATATGTTAGTTTTGCCTGTTCTGAAGTCCTCTCAGGTTAGACTAAACCATGATAACCAAAGCTTCCCTGTTGAAGCTTGACTTGATTTGTAGTGGAGTGCAAAGAAGAAAAAACAAAAGGAAAAAAAACCTTTACTTAGAGGCAACAAGGAAAACAAGAGCTATCTTAGTGGCAAAAATTGGGGAAGACAACTTCACATTTAGTTTGAAGCTGAGATACTGGTTGGAGCCAGCCAACAGTCTCCAGATTAGCCAGAAATTTAACAGGGAGATCTGGGGAATGAGACAGCCATATTGAAACAAGATAAGCTCCCACATATCCCTGACAGTCAAGAAGACTGCATGTATGTGCAAATCTGCAGGCATGCTCAGAAGAGACCTGAGAGGGCCAAGCTATTTTCACACCTTTGCCTGAATTCAAGTCCTTGTGTATGTACACAGAGAGAAATGTAGGCCCACTAGTTGTAAAAGCTAGGGGAGACTTCAAATGTGTTCTCCAACTAATAGATCAACTGGTAAAGAGAGAAAGCCTTACTGGATCAGGGTAATCTCAGAGTGACCACTAATCTATGCTGGTGTAGAGATGATCCATAGGAACTCAGGCTTAGAAATAAAGATAAAAGTTTTAAAGAACATTATCAGAGATATTAATGGCTGCATACTGTGGGGTAGATACACTGTAAAATTTCTTCAACTTCATCCTCAAGGAGGGCTTTTGTGTAAAGCACTGAGCTTATGCCACTCATTTCTGTAGGAAGAGGAAGGCTGTGATACCCAAAGAAAAAAGCAGGGCAAGAAAAGTCTTGAATAAAATTTTCCCCCCAATATATCCTCTAACAGAGAAGCAATAGAGCTCTTTCTTGGCCAATCCTTTTGCTCCTTATATCCCATTTCATCTCATAACAGCCTTCCTTCTCCTATAGGTTTCTCAACTTTTAATAATATTGTGATTTTTCTGGAGTTCTTGTTACCTTCAGATTCTCAAGAGTTATTTTGGAGGGGGAGCCAGCAGTCTAAGCTACTTGCCATTTTAGCAATAACTTGAAACTGAAATGCTCAGAGAAGTCAAAACACCCACCCCAAAGAGGCAGGGTCAGGACGCTTAGAATCAAAGCCTGTTTTACCTGATATCCTGTTCTGATTTCCTTCTGCCACAGCTTCCAGCTTCCCTGGGAAATACCCCAGAGCAACCTATACTGCTAACATGGAGACACATGCATATCCATGGGGACAAAATTTGTCAAATGCAAAATCACTCCGCACTCATTCCTCACATAGTCCCTGGTAATTTCTGCACCTTGGGGGCCAAAGTATGCAGCTAGGACAATTACCTCATATTTATCTCTGATGAGCAGCCAGAGGAAACATACTCCAGAGGCCCAGAACCTAGAAATACTGCAGCCACAATTTCCAAAAAGGACATCTAACATCCATCACTGAAATATAGTTTGCTGCTTTGTAGCTGGCTCAGTGAAGCCTGCACCACTGGCTCCTCTCACCCTTCTATTTCATTACACACTGAGAAGAGCTATGGATGCTTGAAGGCTTGGTCCTCAGTGTAAAGTTCCCAGAGAGGAGAACTGTAATTACGGGTCTGGTTCCTTTGGTGGTGTATACTATTTGGGCCAGATAAACATAGTAAGTACGGAGAAAGGGGCAGCGTTATGTTTCCCTCTAGACCCCAGATGCCAGTCAGCATTCTTCCTTCCTTATCTCTCAGACCATCCTGAGATGAGCAGTGGGAACTACTCCCTTGCAGAATGAGTCACCTGTGTCTGCCTCCTGCAAAGGGAAAGGTTTATCTCAGAGGTGGATGTGATACAAGATATGTAAAAGCATGGGATTTGTCTTCAGTGTCCCAGTTTGTTATTACCTTCCTTGTGACCTTGTGCAAGTGATTAGTATCATTGAGCCTTGAAAACTCATCTGTGAAATGCTTGTAATAAGATTTATGAGTAATCAATTATATGCTGCTGTGTATGCTGCTTAGGGTTCAATAAATGGCAGCTCTTATTGCCTGTTAGGTGACTTGGGGACCTGAAAAGGAGGGAATGTGAGTCTTATTGGACATATAGTGAGAATGGAAACAACCTGGTACTCACCTGTCCAACCAGTACCCATCACCTTGCTTTTGTATCTTAATCTTTTGACTGGTTGCTCTCCCTTCCCTTCCCTTCCCGAGAAGGAAACAGATGGGCAGACCTTTTAGGAGGGTCCAGTGACCTGGAACTATGAACACAATTGAAAGGGATGGGGGTTGCTCTGGTAGAGAGGGCTGTAAGTACCACCCTTTCTACAATTTTTGTCATGTCTCTTTTATCTCTCTCCAGAAATAGTGGCATAGACAGAAGCAACCATTCCCGTGTCTCTGAATTCCTCCTCTTAGGTCTTTTTGAGAGGCCAAAGCAGCAGCCTGTCTTATTTGGCATCTTCCTGAGAATGTACCTGGTCACTGTCATGGGGAACCTGCTCATCATCCTGGCCATTGGATTGGACCCGCACCTCCACACCCCCATGTACTTCTTCTTAGCCAACCTCTCTTTTGCTGATATCTGCTTTTCTTCCACCACAGTCCCTAAGATGCTGGTGAACATCCATACCCATAGTCAGACCATCCTGTATGGGGGGTGTTTGGCCCAGATGCATTTTTTCATGATGTTTGGGGCTCTGGATGACTTTCTCTTGGGGGTGATGGCCTATGACCGCTATGTGGCCATCTGCAGGCCTCTTCACGACACCACACTCATGAGCCCCCTTGTGTTCATGCTCTTTCTTGCAGCATGCTGGGTTCTTACCAACCTTGCTGCCCTCTTGCACACCCTGCTGATGGCTAGGCTGTCCTTCTGTGCAGGCAACACCCTTCATCACTTCTTCTGTGATGTGCTCCCTCTGCTGCAGCTCTCCTGCTCAGACATCCACATGAACCAGGTAGCCCTGTTCATGGTGTGCTCCATGATACTTACTGCTCCCCTCTCACTGATCATCCTGTCATATGCACGCATTATCTCCACCATCCTCAGGGTTCCCTCTTCCTCGGGTAGGCAAAAGGCCTTCTCCACTTGTGGGTCCCATCTCACTGTTGTGTTCCTGTTTTATGGCACAGCCATTGGTGTCTATTTGTACTCCCCTTCTTCACAATCAAGCAGCAAGGACAGGATTGCATCTGTGTTTTACACAGTGGTGACCCCCATGTTGAACCCCTTCATTTACAGCCTCCAGAACAATGATATGAAGACTGCCCTAAGAAAGCTTTTTGGAACCAACATGATCTCCTTTCAGGGACTTTAATTCTACATCTGTATTTGGAGGTTACTCCCTTGAGGGTCCATGTGTTTATGAAGCAGTATCATCATCTCCTTTACCCTCATTTGCTTAGCTCTTAGAGAAAAAAATCATCTCAAAGTTAGTCCCATAAACTCCAAAATCCAACAGTGTATGTGGTTGGTATATTTCATAAAGGACCTTTATTGTCTATAAATGTGAATTTTTCTCTGATATTTAGAGGGTGATCTCAGCCTGATTGGGGCAAGATCAATCAAAACTTAATTTGTTTGCATTATTCTAATGAAAGTGTGAAAATTTTCAGGAAATATATTTCAACCAGCATTTATTAATCCCTCCTGTTTGCAGTCACTCTTCAGGCACAGGAAGTATCTATTCCCTGCCCTGTTGGAACTTACCTCTCTTTGTGGTTGTTAGTTGCATACTTAGGCAATTAATTGTAATACAGGTATGATTATGATGATTTTCATATAAAGCTTAATATTTCTTTCAGTTCATGTCCTTAATCCACTGAATGCATTATGCTATTTATTTTCCTAATTAGAACACTGTAATTATCACATGTTTTTTAGACAGGGAGACTGTCGCTAGTAAATGGGAGAAGTAGGATTTAAATTTGTTTCTTGTCTGTCTCTGGAGTCCAAATTTCACATGCTTTACTAACCTGATTTTCAGTGCTAATGTTGGCACCAAAAGACTCATGAAATTCAATACATATATGTACACTGATGACTGCATGTGCCAGGCACTGTGCTATGCACTATTGGTAAAATGTAAAAATGAGTACAATATTGTCCCTGTTTCTAGATGGTAGAGACAGACACAGACACACATTCAATTTAGTGTTAATAAACTCAGGTGGTGATAGTTTCCATAATAAGGGTTGATACACAGAGGGAAGAAAAATAACTCTGCCTGGAGGGGTCAATTGCAATTTTACCTGGGAGGTGACATTCCATTGAGACTTAAAGTGTGAGATCATTTGGACTGGTGAGGAAAGAGGAGCAGTGAGGGTTCCATAGGGACAGTCTGTTTGCAATTAAGGCCAGGCAGCTTTTTGCTTCAGCCTTGGAATTGTTTCTTAGTGGTTATCTCTCTGAATGTGGTCCCAGTTTAGTTGAATTCTCTTGCTCAATTCTGTACTTTTGACTCTCTCCCCCTTTTCCTTAGTGTCATTGCTTTTTGTCAATGTGGCTGCAGATTATTAGTATTGCCTGGAGCTCCAGAACTCTCCATAGATGATGCCCTAGTATCTTTAATAAAAACACAACAAAACAGGCTCTTCTAGGGCAACAAGCCTCGAGAATACTGTTGTGAGCTTTCCTTCCCATTGGCAAAAGGGCAGATGAAGTAAGGCATGGAAATAACTAGTCTGTAATTACTCTTTTAAGAGAAAAATCAGAAGGGAATAGAGAATGTTGACAACACCAATAATTCCCTGAACACTTATTTCCAGTTTAACTCCATTATAATTAGCTCAAATTTTTATTCCTTGTCTGCCATTTTCTCCACTTCCCCATAAAATTCCTTCCCAGGCCTGCTAGAGACTGTATATTGCTCCACCTCTTAACACTGTTTATTTCATTTTTATATGTCATTTTAAATAATAGAAACAATATTATAAGAGTGAAGCATCCACCGCTTCCCAAGGGTCTATTTATATTTTTATCTTTGACCACTTCTACTCCCATTCAAAAAAATGACTTAATTGGAAAGATTCATGCTCTGCCTGCTGGAATGATTTCTCTTCATCACTGGTCTTTTGAGTCATTCCTGGGTGGGCTTGTATGACAGAAGTCCACCCATTTTCTGCTCATCACAATGTATTATCTCAACATGCCAGGGGTGTGAGTTGAGTGAAAGGAAACTGTGAAACCCATGTAGAGGACTGACTGCTCCTGCTGCACTCTCTGGACCTATTTTGGCCTAATCCAAAATACAGCAGTTCCATCGTATGATTTCTTGCTGCACCCTGACTCAGATTTTGAAAATGGGTGAGGAACATTATATTTTATTACAACATCTAGCATCAGTCTTCCTCTTCTATTTTTTTTTTTTTCTGAGTTTTTGGTTATGTAAGTTAAATAAAACTCTTGTTAGCTTCCCATCTAGCTCAGCCAGCCCTAGAAACACCATGGTATATTAGCCGTTTCCAGAGGTTCCTAGGTCAGGAGCCCCTGGCTGCCATTCTGGCCTTGCTGCACATTTTGGCATTTTCTTTCACATTGCCTTTGATGATAAAGTGTTGCCTCTGACGTTCCAGAATAATTTTATCCCTGATGGTGCTAGGGGTCCATGCTCCATGTTAGTGTTTTCTATCAACTGTGGCTTAGGGAAGAGAATCTCTAGTGAATTATTTGTAAATACTGGTACCCTCCTCACTGGTGTATTCTTTATTGCTTTAGTGAAAAAAAAAAATCTGGTCCTTTCTTGGGAACATAAATTGCTGGTGGGTCGTCTGGTCTCATATAACAAATCCCTTCTAATGTGTCCACATCTCTGAGATTCCTGACTCTTCCTGAATACAGTGCTATGGTGTTCTAGCATCTGCATTTCATGTACTATGTGGCACCATCATTTCCCAGCACCAATCAGCAATCCCAGCAGTGTATTTGAACTTGTTCCAGGTGATCCTGTCTGCTCAGTCATATGAGAGTGTTCCCACATCAGTTTTCCTCTCTCCAGCCTTATTTTCCAGAACTTTCTGGTCTCTTATTCTGAAGATCTACCTCCATTTCTGTCCCTCCAGTTATTGCTGGTGTGTGTTAGGCAGATCCTGCTCCTCTTTTTGATGAGTAATTTGTATATATTTTCATAGCAGGGGCTGTTATTTCCTGTTGGAGCTATGCTGAAATATGTTCCAAGTTATTAGTTTAGACAAAATGAGGGGAGGTGGGCATTTTGAAAAAGGTAAGCATCATCTTGTGAGTCATTTGCCTCAGATGAGACCTTTATGAGTTATCAATTGCTGTATAACAGACTACCTCCAGACTTCATGTTTAGAAAAACAACAGTTTCCTTAGTTTACATTTCTGTGGGTCAGCAGTTTGGACTAGGCTTAGCTGGGAAGGTCTTTAGCTGTTTTCTGGTAGGCTCACTGATGTCTGTGTAGCCAGAGTTCCATCAGCTGGGTGGCTATATTGCTGAAGATTGATGGATTGTTGACTGAGGCAATATGGAAGAATCAGGGTTACATGCCTTTCATCATACAACAGACTGTCCTAGGCTTGTTACCCTGGTGGCAGTGATCACAGAGCAGAAAGAAGATAAACCCCAATGTACAAGCAGTTTTTAGATCCTTGCTTATGTCACATTATCACTCCTCATTAGCCAAAGCAAGATTTAAGGCCAATACATATTTAATGGATGAAGATTTAATCTCTTGATGGGAGGAGATACACAGTCACGTTATCATTTAGTTTGCTAGGCTGCGGAGAGTAGATATCATAAAATAGGTTGGCTTTTAATAGCGGAAATTTATTAGCTTACAAGCTTACAGTTTTGAGGCCATAAGAATGTCCAAATCAAGGCATCACCAAGATGATGCTTTCTTCCTTTAGTATGGCAACCAGCGATCCTTGAGTCTTCTGTCACATGGCAAGACCCGTGACAACGTCTGCTGGTGTCTGGTCTCTTCTGGGTTTCATTGCTTTCAGCTTCTTGCTTCCATGGCTTTCTCTCTCTCTCTGCCTTTAAATTTTATTCTCTTATAAAGAACTCCAGTAAGAGGATTAAGACTCACCCTGGGCAACACTTCAACTGAAGTAACCATATCAAAAGGTCCTACTTACAATGGGTCCACACCCACAGGAATGGATTGGCTTGAAGAACATGATTTTCTGAGATTCATACAGTTCCAAACTACCACACATTACAAGGACATGAAATCAGAGATGGGAAAAAGTTGTGGCAAATTTTTATGTCTACCACAAAAACTTTTCATGGTGATCAGTTAATGTCATTGCTCTTCTCTGTCAAGAAGAAGGGGACTGATTCTGACCACCTGTAAGATTTAAAGGATTATGGGAATTCCAGGGACTCCATCCAAATGTCCCAATAACAGATTTCACATTTCCACCCTTTCCCTATCAGAGCCTGGAATGCAGAATAGAAAATCTTCTATGACTATGCTGTTAAAACTCTTATGATCAAATCATGGGCCTGATTTTCAGCACAAACTGCTTTCTCGCAGCAGATGAAGGTTCCTTTAAATGCTGATATGCAGCCCTTCTGGATTTCAGAGTATACCTTTAACAGATAGCTGGCTGAGCTGAATCTGTCATTATTATTCTTCAATATGTCTAGCAAAGGGAAGAAAAGAAAATCAAATCCACAAACCTTGAAATTAGCATTGTCCCTTATTTTTTAAGTGCCAGAGCTAGTGCATAAGTCAGTGATTCCTCTTCTATCTCCACCTCTTTCCAGTCTACCACAGTGGAGAGTCATGGTAATAGTGATGCTGCCCATACCAGGTGTTAATATTGCCACATTTTTACCATTGTGACTCTTGCCATCTGAACAGCAAGTGACCTGATTTGAGAATCCTATTGTGAAGATCTATGTTTAGGGCCAATTTTGTTACCAGTATCTTAGTCTGGGTTTCTTCAAAGCAGACACTGAGATAAAGACTTGGGTACAGATAGTTTATTTCAGAGATAGTACCAGGAAACACAAATGAAGGTGTTCCAGTTTGCCAATGCTGCTGGAATGCAAAACACCAGAAATGGATAGGCTTTTATAAAGGGGTTTATTTGGTTACAAGTTACAGTCTTAAGGCCATAAAGTGTTCAAGGTAAGTCATCAACAATCAGATACCTTCACTGGAGGATGGCCAGTGGTGTCTGGGAAACCTCTGTTAGCTGGGAAGGCACATGGCTGGAGTCTGCTCCAAAGTTCTGGTTTCAAAATGGCTTTCTGCCAGGATGTTCCTCTCTAGGCTGCAGTTCCTTAAAAATGTCACTCTTAGTTGCTCTTAGGGTGTTTGTCCTCTCTTAGCTTCTCTGGAGCAAGAGTCCACTTTCAACAGCCATTTTCAAACTGTCTCTCATCTGCAGTTACTCTCTCAGCTTCTGTGCATTCTTCAAAGTTTTCCTCTTGGTGGTAGCAAGCTCACTGCTTCTTTCTGAGCTTTTATAGGGCTCCAGTGAACTAATCAAGGCCCATACTGAATGGGTGGGACCATGCCTCCATGGAAATGATCTAATCAGAGTTATCACTACAGTTGGGTGGGGCTCATCTCCATGGAAACAACCTAATCCAGATGTTCCAACTTAATTAACACTAATATGTTCTGCCCCCACAAGATTGCATCAAAGAACATGGCTTTTTCTGGGGGACATAATATATACAAGCTGGTACAGAACGGGTAGGGAAAATGAGATAGGGAAGGAAGAAAAGTCAATGAAGGATGCAATAATATGTGAGTTATGCTGAGAACAGCTGTTCTGGTTTGCAAATGCTGCAGTTATACAAAATACCAGAAATGCATTGGCTTTTATAAAGGGGATTTATTGAGTTACAAATTTAGAGTTCTGAGGCCATAAAAGTGTCCAAACTAAGGCATCAACAAGATGATACCTCCACTGAAGAATGGCCGATGGTGTTGGAACACTTCTGTCAACTGGGAAGGCATATGGATGGCATCTGCTGTTCCTTTGTTTCCAGGTTACATTTCAAAATGGCTTTCTTCAAAATGTCTCTGGGTCTCTCTTAGCTTTTTCAGCTCCTGTGCATCTAAGCATTGGGGTTCTCTCTTAGTTTTTCCAGAGCAAACTCTGTGCTAGCATCTCCAAGCATCTCCAAGTATCAGTATCAGTGTCAGCTATTGGTTTCTCTCCAAAATGTCCCTCTCAGCAGCTCTAAGCTCCTTCTGTTTGTGAGCTCTTTTATGGGACTCCAGTAATTAATTCAAAACCCACCCTGAATGGGCAGGGTCCGTATCTCCATGGAAATAATTTAATCAAATGTTTCAGCCACAGTTGATTGAGTCACATCTCCATGGAAACAGTCAATCAAAAGATTCCAACCTAATCAATACTAAAACATATGCCCCCACAAGATTGCATTAAAGAATATGGCTTTTGGGGGGACATAATATATCCAAACTGGCACATTCCAACCCCTGGACTCGAAAAAGACATATTCTTTTGAAATGCAAAATACATTCATCCCATGACAATATCACAAAAGTTTAAATACTTTCAGTAATAATAGGTAAGTGCAAGATCCCATCAAAATCAGTCACAGGTGTGGTCTTCTCCTAAAGTAAAATTCCCTTCTGGCTGTGGACCTGTGAAACCTAGAACAAGTTGTTTGCTTCCAATGGGGGGGACAGTCATAGGATACACATTCCCATTGCCATAAGGAGAAACTGAAAGCAAAATAGGGTTCACAGGACCAAAACAGTTCCTAAAACCCTCAGGGCATACTGCATTAGATTTCAAAGTCTGACTCATTTATCGAATGACATTTATCCTTGGGGCTAGAGAGAGCAGGAGTCCAACACTTTCCAAGGGCCTTTGCAGCAGCTGTTTTCTCTCCAAACACTGGGGTGAGTGTTCCAACATATCCATGCATTGGGAAAACCACTTTCTTCTCAACCCCACCCTCCTCAAACATCGGGGCACCAACTGGACTCTGCCTCTCTGGGGCAAAGGCTCTCCCCTCTGCAAACAGTGGGGTGGTGGCCAGGCTCTCCCTAATCCCTAGGGAATGTGCTTCACCCTCTCTGAAGCCTGAGGTGGCAGCACTCTTCCTGAGCATTGAAGTGGAACACCCACCTTATGCCTCTGGGGCAAACTCACCCTTTCCACATGCGTGTGTTGCTCTGCTCTCCTTGCTGGAGATTTCTTGACTCAGACCTCAATTTCCATGGTTGTGCCTTGAAGAAATTTTTCCTTCAATTTTTTCCTTCTCCATCCACTCCACTCCAGACTAGCAGTGGTTCTGTCTATACAGATCTCACAAAAAATTTGTTGGCTTGGAGTGAAGCATATAGGGGTCGAAACCATCAGACAATAGGGCTTTCCACAAATCCTTTCTGAATAACTCCATCTCCAATCCTGGCTTGTACTGGAATGGCTGTCAGTTTCCATGTTTGGTTAAATCCCCATGTGGGGCTGTAGCCAATGGGGTTTCACTTTCTGGAAGCCCAGACTTTCCCAGACCATCAATTTCTGGTTTCTTTGAACCCAAGAGTTCACTTTTCAGCTTTTCTCTTTCTTCTCACATTTTATTACAAGCTGCAAGGGAAAACCAGCTACATCTTCCACATATAGTTTGGATATCTTTCCAGCTCAGTATGCCAGCTCATTGCTTTCAAAGTATGCCTTCCATCTGACACCAGGATTCACTTTTGGCAAATTCTCTGACACTTTAAAGCAAGGATCACCTTTCTTCCAGATTGCAAAGACACATTCAACGTTTCTGCTCAAGGCCTCATCAGAAGTATCTTTAGAGTCCATATATCCACCAACAGTCTCTTCAAAGCCATTCAGGCCTTTTCTATCAAGAGCCTCATAATTCTTCAAGAATTTCCCCCTTGTCCATTAAAAAGCCATTCCAACACATTCGGTATTTGCTAACACAGCAGCATCCCACTTCTCTGGTACCCAGATCTGTTCTAGTTTGCTAATGTTGCCATTATGCAAAATATCAGAATTGGATTGGCTTTTATAAAAGGGATTTATTAAGTTACAAATTAATAAATTTCAGAGGCCATAAAAGTGTCCAAACTAAGACATCAACAATATACCATCATTGAGGAATGGCTGATGGCATCTGGAACACTTCTGTCAGCTGGGAAGCCATGTGGATGGTGTCTACTGTTCCTTAGCTCCCAGGTTACATTTCAAAATGGCTTTCTCCAAAATGTCTCTGGGTCTCTCAGCTTCTTCAGCTCCTGTGTGTCTAAGTATTGGGGTCCTCTCTTAGCTTCTCCAGAGCAAACTCTGAGCAAGCATCTCCAAACATCTCCAAGCATCTCCAAGTGTCAACATCAGTGTCAGATTTTGGTTTCTCCAAAATGTCTCTCTCAGCTGCTCTGAGCTCCTTCTGTTTGTGAGCTATTTTATAGGATTCCAGTGATTAAATCAAGACCAACCTTGCATGTGTGTGGTCCATATCTCCATGGAAATAATTTAATCAAACGTTTCAGCCACAGTTGATTGAGTCACATCTCCATGGAAACACTGAATCAATAGGTTTCAACCTAATCAACACTAATACATCTACCCCCACAAGACTGCTTCAGAGAACATGGCATTTTCTGGGGGATATAATATATACAGAGTGGTACAGATGTCCATATGGTGGAGGGAGAGATTGAGTTATAGATTGCCAGGAAGCCATTGCCAGAATGCTACAGGGTTTGGAGAAACCACAATCTTGCCAAAACTTCCAAAGCTGTAAAACCATAAATTCTTATTTAAGCCAACTAGTCAGTGATATTTGTTACAGCAGCCATGGCAAACTAAGACAGTTTTTGATACAAGAAAGTGGGCACTATTGTGACTAACATCTAAAAACTGCAGAATGTGTTTTGTAATTGGAAATGGGTAGAGAATTTTGAAGCACTTGATAGCAAAAGCCTAGATTACCTTGAACGATGACATATGGTAGAAATATGGATGTTGAAGGCAGTTATGATGAAGCCTTAGAAGGAAAGAATGGTTATGTTACTGAAAACTGGAGTAAGGATGACCCTTGTTATAAAGTGGCAGAGAATATGGTGGAATTGGTTTCTGATATTGGATAGAAGACAAAAATTGTAGGCATTAACTTGGATATTTAACAGATTAGAGTTCCAAGAAAAGTGTGGAAGGTGCAGCCAGGTTTCTCCTTGCAGCTTATAAAAAAATGCAAGGGGAAAGAGAAAATTTGAGGATTTACCCATTAAGGAAAAAAGAACCAACAATTGGTGATTTGGAAAATTCTCAACCACTCCAGATAGTGTGCTCTTGAGACTAGGACCAGAAGTGTCCTTAACAGGGTGATCCCTGAGACTCTGGAGGTTAGTCCCAGAAAAGAGTGCTCCTTGTGAGGCTATGGCTGAATAAACTTTTGCTAAACAGATTAGGTTTATGACCCAGAAATCCATTCAGCCATCTCAGAGTAAGTCAGGAATGGAAATGAAATTATCCAGTAGGGATGTGTGGAAGATCCTTTTGTCTGATGGCCCAAACCCACTTGAATTTGCATATGAGACTGTCAAGGTTTTTGAGGATTTTGTATCAGGAGAAACACAGCTAGCTTGGACTGAAAAGGAAAAAGATGGGATGGATTAAAGGAAGAATGTCTTTGAGGCCAGAACCATGGAAGCAAAGGTCTGGACTTGAAATCTAGTGGAATTTGCTTGCTGGGTTTCAGATTTGCTTGAGAATCATGGCACCTTCTTTTTCCTTCCAATTTCTCCTTTTTGTAATGGGAATGGCTATTCCATGTTTGTCCCACCATTGTATTTTGGAAGCAGATGACTTGTTTTCTAGGTTTCATAGGTCCACAGATGGAGCAGAATTTTGCCACAGAATCAAGAATACCCATAAATGATTTAGATGGGATTTTAAACTAGTTGTTACTTAAATGACTTACTGAAGTTGTTTGGGGTATTGGGGTGGGGTGAATGTATTTTGTATGTGGAAACAACATGTCTTTGGGGCTCCAGAGGGTGGTCACTTATGGGGTTAATCATGTCCCCCAGAAAGGTTTAAGTCCTAAACCCTTGGTCATGTGTATGTGAACCAATTTTCAAATAGGATCTTTAAAGGTGATATTAAAATGAGGCCAAACTAAATCACCACTGGCTTTAATCCAATATGACCAGGGTAATTATAAGCAAATGAAATTGGACACTGTGGCAGTAGGAGGCAGAAGGCCATGTGACAGAGGTAGAGATTGAGTTACAGACTCCCAGCAAGCTATTACCAGGATCGTACAGATTTTGGAAACAGCATGATCCTGCTGACCCTTTGATTTTGGATTTCTGTCCCCCCAAACTGTAAGACAATAAAATCCTGTTGTTTAAGCCAAGTCTGTACTTTGCTATACCATTCCTGGCAAACTACAAAACCATCCAATTATTTTTTATAATTCATTTATTGAGATATAATTCACCTATCATACAGAATACTATTAAATTATACAATTCATTGTTTTTCATGTTTTCACAGAGTTGGGCGACCATTACCTCCATCAATTTTAGAACATTTTCATCACCCAAAAAGAAACCCTGTACTTTTTAGCTCTGAATCACCAACCCTCCATCCACCCAGCACTAGGCAATAATTAATCCACTTTCTGCCCCTATGTATTTGCCTATCCTGAACATTTCATTTAAATGGAATCATAAAATATGTAGTCTGTTTTAACTGGATCCCCACTGCTTCATGTTATCTTGAAGAGATCTATTGTTGTTTGAGGCAGACTCTTCCCAGGCTTAGGACCTTGCCTCTTTAGCACCACAAAGTTATGGAAAATTTTAATATGACTTCTAAGAGTCTTCATTCTAACTTCTCAGACCCTCATGTGATACCCTAAAATGTAGCAAATATCTGCTGGTATTATGATTTGGGACTGCATTGAATCTATAGATAGATTCAGGGAGAAAATTGGTATCATAGCAATATTGGGCTCCCAATCCCTGAACGTGGTATACCTACATATCGATTTAGTTCTTTATTTTATCCCAGCAATGTTTTGTAGTTTTCCATTTAAATGTTTTGCACATATGCTTTTTATTCATTCCTAAATGTTTTATTTTTCTTCTTTTCTGAGAATATTGTATATAGCAATTGTAATGCTTTGATTTTTGTATATTAACCTTAATTCATGAGACCTTGCTATATTCATTTGTTTACTACTTTTTTGGAAAGTTTCTTAGAATATATGCATAAACAGTAGTGTGTTCTGCAAATATATACAGTTTTACTTTAATCTTTATGATCTTTATATTTTTATTTTTATTTATTTTTCTTGCCTTATAGCAGTGGTTAAGACCTTCAGTTTTATATTGAATAGATGTAGCAAGAGTGGTCATCTTTGCGTTGTCCATAATTTTAGGTAGAAAGCATTTAATACTTCACTCTTAAGTTCAATGTTAAATGTATGTTTATTATAGATGTCCCTTATCTGATTGAGAAAGTTCCCTTCTCTGTCTAGCTTTCTGAGAGCTGCTTTTTCCTCCTTGAATGGATGCTTAGTTTTGTCAAAGGCTTATTCTGAATCTGTTTGGCATTCATATGGCCGGATTTTTCTTCTGTTTAATATGGTAAATTTGAATAATTGATTTTCAGATTTTAAAATCAATTAATTCCTTGGATAAATCCTGTTTTTTTGTCATGATAAATTGTCCTTTGTTATTGTTGGATTCAATTTATTAATAACTTGTGAAGGAATTGTGTACTGATGTTAATAAGGGATGTTGGTCTATTATTTCAGCATGTTCATTCTAATTTTGGTATTAAATGCTGGCCTCATAAAATAACTTGTGTACTATTTCTACAGCTTCCCTTTGCTGAATAAGTTTTTATAAGATTGGTGGTGTTTCTTCCTTTGATGTTTGATAGGATCCACCAGAAAAGCCTCGTGAGCCTGGGGATTGCTTTGTTAGAAGGTTTAAATTATCAATTCAGTTTCTTTAATTGACATGGGGGGATTCACATTTTCTGTTTCAATCTGTGTCAGTTTTGAATAGTTGTATATTTAGGGAATTTGTTGATTTTCATCTAATTTGTCATTGTCCACATAAATTTTTTCATACTCTCTCATACTCAGTCATAATCTTCCTTTCCTTTCTGATATTGGTAATTTGTGTTTTCTTTCACTTTTCTTAATTACTCTACTTAATGGTGTGTCAATTTTGTTGATCTCAGAGAACCAACTTTGTTTCTGTTTATTATCTCTGTTTCTTACACCTATTGTATTTCATGCTTTCTGCTTTTATCTTTATCATTTTCTTCTGTATATATTTCTTTGGGTATATATTGTCCTTCCTTTTCTGGCTTCCAAAGGTAAAATCATAGGTCATTTATTTTATGACTTTTCCTCCTCCTTTCATGTAAGGATTTAGACTGATAAATTTTGCTTTAAACCTTGCACTAGCTCAAACTCATCAATTTTGGTATGTTATCTTTTTAAAATCTTTCATATTGAAATAACTGTCTGATTTCTCTTGTGATTTATTCTTTCACCTATATATATTTTTAAAGTGTTTTGCTTAATTTCTGAATATCTATGGTTTTTCCAGATATCTTATTGTTGACTTATTTTTTAAACTTTTGTTTTAAATTTTTCATAATTAAAATTTTTACTGTGGAATAATTTCATATGTAAAGGATATTGCCAAAATAGTAAAAAAAAAAAACCATTCTCCTATACCCTATAATCAGTTTCCCTAAATAACCACAATATAATTATCAAAATCAGGGAATTAATATTGATAAAATTCTATTAAATTTCACAGATCTCATTCAAATTTTGTCAGTTGTGTGAGTAATGATCTTTATCAGGTCCAAATTCTAATCTAGGATCACATATTGCATTTCACTGTCAAAGTTTCATTTACTTTGGTACAGTTTTTCAATCTGTCTTTTGTACTCTTGACTCTTGAAGAATAGTGGATAATTATTTTGTAGACTGTCCCTCAGTTTGGAATTATCTAATGTTTCCTCATGATTGAACTTAGGTATACCATTTTGACATATCACAAAAGTGGAATTGTATCCTTCTCATTATATCATATCAGGGAGTAAATAGTTTTGGTATGTTTTATAACAGGTGATGTTTACTTGGATCTCTTTATTATAGTGGTCTCTGCCAGGTTTCTCTACTCTAAAGTTTCTATTTTCCCTTTATAATAAATAAGTATCATATGGGAAGAGCTTTGAGAATTCATAAATATCCTGTTTCTCTTACTACTTTTGTCCACAAATTTTAGCATCCATTGATGATTGTTGCCTAGAATAATTAATACAATGATATTTGTCAAATGGTGATTTTCTGATTCTATTAGTCTTTTTATACTTATTAACTGGAATTTTACTATAAGAGACAGCCTTCCCTTCTCCTCCATTTATTCTCCTCTGAATTCCTGAAATGATGTCTCTGGCCTCATGGAGATGGCAATGCCCTCCTGCTAAGGAGTCTCTCCAAGGCACGCTTCATGTCTTTGTTTCTCAGGCTGTAGATGAATGGATTCATCATGGGGGTCACCACAGCATACATCACTGCTGCAATCCTGTCTTTGCCAGCTGAATCAACCATGGAGGGAAGGAAGTACACTCCAATAGCAGAAACATAAAACAAGCAAACTGCTGAGAGGTGGGAGCCACATGTGGAGAAGGCCTTCCACTTCCCACTTGCTGATGGTACCCTCACAATGGTAGCCACAATGCGGATGTAAGAAATGATGATTAGCAGGGGGATAAAGATAGTTAAAGCCCCTCCCCAGTATATCAGCACACATTGGTTGGCATAAGAATTGGAAGAAGACAGTTTTAACAGGGGGAGAAGTTCACAAAAGAAGTGGGGGATGATGCTGTCAGTGCAGAAGGATAATTGAGCCAGGAGAATGGTGTGGGTTAGAGAGTATGAATGAGTAAGGACTAGGGACATGACCACCAGCAGGATGCAGCATCTGAAACTCATGACCAAGGTGTAGTGAAGGGGGTGGCAGATAGCCACAAGCCGGTCATATGCCATCACTGCCAGGAGGAAAACATCTAGACCAATGAACCATAGGAAGAAGTAGATCTGGGACAGGCATCCAGCATAGGAGATGGTGTGCCTGTGAGACTGGATGTTCACCAGCATCTTAGGAATCGTGGTTGTTGATAAACACACATCAGTGAAGGCGAAGTTGGCCAGGAAGAAATACATGGGAGTGTGAAGGCGCAGATCCAAGCCAATGGCAAGAATGATAAGAATGTTCCCCACCACAGTGACCAGGTATATGCCTAGGAAGATGACAAAAAGAAGAGACTGCTGTTCCTGCTGCTCAGAGAGGCCAAGGAGGAGGAATTCAGAGATACTGGTGTGGTTTCCTGGTTTCATGTCACTGGCGTAACTAAGGAATAAAATGGAGGATGACACTTCAAAAACTTTTCTTGCCCTTATATCATCTCAGTGGAAACAAAGGCATAAAAAAAGGTGTCACCAGAATATTAATTAATATTAATTAATCAGAATATGCATTATCTCATTGAAACTTCAAAGAATCTTATGATGTAATTATTGCTGTATCCATTTTATTGATGAAGGAACTTAGTCTCCTAGAAAGAAGCAGAGATGAAGGTAAATTTTGGCAATTCTGAGAGTAGAGTATGTGATCTTAACCTCTCCACTCTTCTGTCTCTGATAAGTCACCTAGAACTAATACATTTATTCACTCTGCAAACATTTGTCAAGTAGTTACATGTCAGCCTCTGCTCTAGACACCAAGGAAACAATGGTGAAGAATATAGCAAGGTCCTGCCCTCATAGAGTTAATATTCTAGTCTAAGGCAATATATAATAAGCAAACACTTAAATAAACAAGAAAATAAGTGATAAAGTGAAAACAAAATACAAAGATGACTAGCAGATTAAATTAAGTGGTCAGAAAAGAAGTCACTATGGAGAAATGGATAAGAAGGAGCCAGCCACATGAAGAATTCAGTGGAAGAATATTTCACATGCAGGAAACAGCAAGTACAATTGTGTGAATGAGCACATACTTGTGGAGCAGAAAGAAGGCAAGTGTGGCTCACATATGGCCAGCAAAGGAAAGTGGTAGGAGAGGTTGTAGATGTGGGCAAGAACAGGTCAGATTTGGCCATGGAGTACAGAGTGGGGAGTTCTATTCTGAGTGCAATGGGAGGCCTGTGGGGGTGGGTTGGTGGGTCAAAGCAGCACATAGCCAAGATTTGATTTATGATATGGAAAGGTCATCTACTACTGTGTAGAGAACATTGTGGGGGCAAGAGTGCAAGCAGGGATGCCAGGAAGGAAACATATTCAGGAGCCCACCATGGTAGCTATGGAAATGAGAGAGTGAATTGGGGTGGCTTTGGGCTGTGTTTTGGAGAACTTAGTGACTTGCTTAAGGAACCACATGTGGCAGTTCTGGGTTATAGAGTAAAAGGCTTTTACTCCACTACCTGCACTAAGGGTACAAATATTAAAATTTTCTAAAGTATATGGGAAGACATTAAGGTGATTTCATCTACCGATGGGGGCCTTTTAAAGAGTATATGCCTAAAAATATTTGAGAAATGACATCTAGAATATTTGTCAAATGGCAGGATGCCTGGAACATCCTGGAAACATAAGCTTGAGAGGAGGGGTGCCAGAGATCTGGATGACTCTGAGTTATATTCCCGGAAGGGGTGGAGGGTGGAAAAAGGAAGGGCTTCAGGGACAATTCATAGGACTGTAGACATAAAAAGCTTCTATGAGGTGTTTACTATGTGCCAATGACTAATTCACAAAGCCTATAAACTATATATCATTACCCTACAATTTCAAATCAGCTCAGAGAGGTTAACTGACCATCTTAAGACCATACAGCTAATAAGTGGATAAGTCAGTATGCAAACTGAGGTCTTTCTGACACCAAACCTGGCATTTGGTTTATTATTCCATGCCACCTCCCAAGTCAAGCAGACTTTCATTTTTCTCAATGCTACAGTTATGTGCCAGCTTCTTTGGGAATGTAACCATGTGGTGTAGACCGAGTCTTTGGAATGTCCCCATATTGGGTCTAGGGAGCCATGTCTGTAACTATTCATCTATTTAAATACTTATCAATTGCCAGCTATATGTCAAGAATGCGTGTAGGCATTGGGTATTTACAGTTAATCAAAATAGGCACAGCTCCTGCTGTTATGGAGCTAACAGGCTAATTGGGGAAAATGGTAATAAATACATAAACATATAGTTTTAAACTCTGATTAGTATTAAAAAGGAGAAAGTATAATAGGAGGACCTGATTTAGATTGGAGCTCTGTAAAAGCTTCTTTGAGGAAGTTAAATATAAGTTGGGACCAGAGGTAGTAATTAGATATGTCAAGAATAGAAATAACAGTAGGGCTATAAGCTTTCCAGCCTATGTGAAGGTCCTAAGATAGTAAAGGGCCTGGCCAGTATGGGAGGACTAATGTGTCTGGAAAACAGTGGGCAAGTTGATGCATGGCATGAGCTCTGGCTGCAGGATTGAACCATGGAGTTACTTGAATGAAGCTGAGCCATTCAGGTTGTCTTTTCAAAACCTGGAGTTAGGATTATAGAGTTTAGCCAGCTGGTGTTGGGCTCTGAAGATATAAGTTCATCTACAGTTGGGAGAAGAGGCAGAGCCCTGGTCACTATAGCCTTGTGTAAATGTTTGTTACAGAGGAACAGAACCTAGAGATGTCTGTAGGGAGGATATTTGAATAGACTTGGAGAAAAGAGCAGTCAAGAAGCCTGGCATTCCACAAAGACATAGAGTAGCTGCCTGCTGATTTTCCAGTTTACTTCAGTTCTTGAGTCTTTCCTTCTTTTCTTTATTCTTTTTCTTTATTCTTTTTTTTTTTTTTCTGTAATGAGAGGCAGAATGACTTAGTGCTCAAGAACATAGACTCTGGGGTAAGACGAACCTGCCTCTGTCATTTACTAGCTATGGGTAAGTTGCAAAACATCTCAGTGATAACAACACAATAACAACAGCAGCAGCAGCAAGAAAAAGAGATCAGTACTGAGTGTTAACATCCTGCCATGCACTGTCCTAAGTGCTTTAATTATTTCATCTCATTAGATTTTCACTATTTTATATGATATACTCACTATTTTCCTGGTAAGGAAACTGAGGTATGAAGAGTTGAAATAAGTGGTCTCAGATGGCACAGCTAGTAAGTAGAAAAGCTCAGACTTGATCTCTGATTTACCTTATTCAGCACTTACCAAACTGATCCCACCCAATCTCAAATGCTATTGTGCCATGGGTTCTGCAGCCTTAACACTTTCCTCTTGGAAAATGGTGAATTCACATCACAGTCCAATATAGAGATTTAGCCTCTTCCCTTGATGAAGTATAAATGAAATTCAGTGCTGTAGGTAACTGTGTAGCAGATTTCTGGAGTCACAGTAGATGGTGGGGGCTCATACTGAGAATATTTACCAGGTTTGGAGGCCCCAGAGACCTAATTAGAGGGAATAGAGACTAATTGTGAATCCCTGAAGAGAGAAGGTTCCATGCTGTTTTCAGGTGGGACTCCTGTTCTGCTTACAAACTTGCAGACAGTGTGCCCCATTGTTATCTCCTTGGGATGCAGTGCTCTGAATTTGCTGCTGTTGCCTTAATCACATCAAACTGTGACTCAGAAGGAAGAATTTGAGTAAATGGTCCAAGTGGAGACAGAAATGAGGCATTTCTTTCCTGAATGTGTCTTCACATTGTCTTGGCCCCAGTATCTTGGCCAATATTCTATCCCTTCTGTGTCTTATACTCCTCATTAATGCAGTTGGGGTGTGTTTTGGTTTCCTAGGCTGCTCAAAGCAGATGCCATGAAATAGATTGGCTTAAACAATGGGAATTGATTGGCTTACAGTTTGAGGCAAGGCAAATGTCCAAGCCAAGGCATCATCAAAGGGATGCTTTCTTCCTGAAGAACAGCTGCTGGCAATCCTTGGCTCCTCTGCCACATGGCAAGGCACATGGCAGTGTCTGTGGTCTCTCCCTTCTCCTCTGTGTTTTGTTGCTTTCAGCTTCTTGCTTCCATGGAATTCTCTCTCCTATCTGTCTGTCTGTCTGTCTGTCTGTCTGTCTATCTATCTATCTATCTATCTATCTATCTATCTATCTATCTATCTTCATTCTCTTATAAAGGACCCCAGTAATATGATGGATCACACCTTAACTGAAGTAGCCTTATCAAAAAGTACTACTTATAATGGATTTACACCCACAGGAATGGATTAGATTTTGGAACATGTTTTTTTCTGGGGTGCATACTGCTTCAAACCACCACATGGTATCTTTTGTAGAATGGAAATTCTTAAATTTAATGTAGAAATGTTTCAGTTGTGTCTGATGTACAACTTTTTTTTATGAGATTCATCCATGTTTGGTGTGTTTGTGTGGTTTATTAATTCTTATTCTGTTTGAAATTCCATTATATAAATACACCACAATATTTTAATCCATTATAATGTAGATGACCATTTAGGTTGTTTTCAGTTTGTACTATTCTGATTAGGGATGCTGTGAATATTCCTGCAAATATCTTTGGTAAGTATATATGTTTGATTCTCTGGGGTTTATACCCAGGAATGGAAATACTGAGTCATGGAGAATACTTAAGTAGATACTATGTAATAATATTCTGAAGGGTTAATACCAATATGTACTTCCAGTTGTAGCGTGAGAGATTTTATTGCTCCACATCCTCAATAAGACTTGGATAGTTAGTCTTTTAATATTTAGCCATGCAGTAGTATCTCACTATGGTTTAAATTTTTTTTTTTCTCCCTCTCATTTCCCCACCACTTCCCAATTTTTATTACAGTATTATGTTTACATTGTCCAGGTTTATAACAGTCACACTCTGTAGACTAACGATAACTCCCAGCATTATTTAATATTGTTTTTTAAATGAATTTTTAAAACGAATGTTCATAGATTCTTCATTCTTGAGTTTTTTATTTTATTCATTTCTTAATTGACTGGATTTCAGTTGATGTTGTTATTTTTTGTCTTTATCGTCTTAAAGTAGAGCTCTATCAAGATAAAAATCACTGCTTATTTGTTGCCTGGGAATAATCACATGGTCTTTCCTGGAGAACCAGTAGGTATGGTTTTCTGGCAATAAGTGGTCAGAGAAGTCTGAGGCCAGCCAGAAGTTTCCCCTTTGTAGGTAATTTGCTTTTTCTGAATAGGGACCTAAAGAATTTTTTCCCCAATTTTTATTTTGAAAAACTTCAAACCCATAGCAAAGTTGCAAGTACAATGAACAACTCTTCATCCTGACCCATCAATTGTTAACATTTTGCCACATTTGCTTCCTCTCTCTTGTTCTCTCTGTGATGATTGCACCCTTAAATACTTCAGCATATGTCTCCTAACAAGGACATTTTCCAACATAACCACATTATAATTACCATACTCAGAAAATTTAACTTAATGCAGTACTTCACATAATACACAGCCTATATTCAATTTTCCCTAATTGAACAAATAATGTCCTTTGTAGCTGTTTTCTTCCCCATCTGGAAGCCAATTCAGGCTCATGCCTGGTCATTTCTCCTAAGTCTTCTTTAATTTAGAAGAGTTCTCCAGCTTTTTAAAAATTGTGGTAACAGAAAATTTGCCTTTAACCATTTTTAAGTTTACAATTCACTGGTGTTGTGCCACCATCACCACCATCCATTACCAAAACTTTTTCATCACCCCAAACAGAACTCTGTACCTGTTAAGCAATAACTCCCCCTTCTCTTCTCCCCCCAGCTCCTGATAACTTCTAATTCACTTTATATCTCTATGAATTTGCCTCTTCTTAGTATTTCATGTAAGTGAGATCATACAATGTGTGGCCTTTTGTGTCTAACTTATTTCACTCAAGAATGCAATTACTTATTTCACTATCTTATTTCACTCATGTCTTCAAGGCTCATCCATGTTGTAACAAGTATCAGAACTTCATTCCATTTTATGGCTGAATGATACTCCACTGTATGGATATTCCACATTTTGCTTTCCATTCTTCTGTTGATAGACATTTGAGTGTTTCCACCTTTTGGCTATCATGAATGATGTATAAGCATCTGAGCCCTCCAGCTTTTTTGTCTTTCTTTGACAGCATTGATATTTCTAAAAATCCAGGCCAGTTGTTTTCCAAGAGGTCCCTCATCTTGGATTTGTCCAATTATTTCCTCTATATTAGAGTCAAGTTAAATATTCTTAGCAGGACTATCATATAGGTGATGTTCCTAAAGTATTAATTTCCTTGAGTTTCAGTTGCTTAATTATGACGTGTATTGATGTTAAACATTGTGTAACAAATTTTACTGGAACACAGTGTGTCCTTTCAGTTCCCAGATTCAGTTCCTTCTTCATTTCAGGGAAATTCTTTGTATTTTATCTTTAAAGGCATATTCTGCTTCATTTATTGGCTCTCTACTTTATACTAGATCATCTATGTCTGTCTTGTCTATTAGCTTCTCTCTAGTCGTGTCAATGTCTTTGGTTTTTTTCTTCCGCACACACCATGGTTATTCCAAACCTTTCCTCTGTTGAAGTTGAGACTTTCAGCCATAGCTATTCAGTCCCTTGCTGTTTCTAATCTATTTGTTTTGTAACATGCTGCTTTATTTGTGTCTTTCAGTCTGCAATCTCCCTTTTACTTCTGTCCAATGTTTCATTGTTTCATCTTCCACATTCTTAAAAACTTGAATTTGTTTTTATTAATCTGCACTATAGCATGATGCTATTTGTGAAGAATTTCCTTCTGTTCATTCACTTACGTTTTCCTCTTACATGCTTTGTTCTTTTTTCCTTGATGTACTACGCTTGCAACTGCCATGCAATTTCTTTTCATTTTGCTCATGCTTGGGCAACTTTGTGAATTCATTCCTTTCGTTCAGATGTAGCGTGGGTGACTTCTTGATGTCCCAGTGTGAGAAACCAGTTTGTTTTCTCTCAAAGTTAAAGTGAAAGGGTTGGGTATGTTATGTTTTATTCATTCTCTAGCCTAAGAGAACTGCATGGAGGGGTGGGGATCACCATTTATTCAACTCTTCTTTCGTGGCCTGTATGGGCATGCCCAAATCTAGCTTCAGCCCACAACAGGGATCGACGAAGATGGTGAGGATGGCCTCCGAAGGGTCCTGGACGAAGTGTTCCAGAACAGCATCGTGCTCTTCCGTCCACGTGGCATCCGCCAGTCCGGTCAGCATGGCTCGGGAGAGGAAGAAGGGCTTCACATCCACCTGAGGCTCCTCGAATTGTCCTTTCTGTACTTCTGGTTCTTCAAATCTTGACTCGGGCTCCTCCTGGAGTGGCTTGGGCGTGGGTGCGGGTTCGGGCTCCGGCTTGGGCTCAGGCTCAGGCTGGGGTTCTTGTGGCTGGGCGCCCACCTCAGCCTGGAGCGCCAGAGCTGCCCGGGCAGCCTGAGCAGCTCGCTTGGCCCGGCTGCCCTTGGCACCCCCGCGGCCACTCGCTCGTTGCTTCTTCTCAGCTTTGCTGGACATTGCGCAGGCGCAACCTGGAGACACACCGGCAGCTGGGAGTCCACAACCAGATCTCACCCCAACCCAGCTTCGGGATAGTGTGATCTCTTTTGAATTCACAAATTTACTGAGAACGCCTCCCACCCCACTCCCACCCCACCTTGCTCCATTACCCACAAGGGGCACTATGGTTTAAATTTGTATTTCTTTGATATCAGAAGAATTTGAACATCTTTTAATATGTTTTTCAGTCATTTGAACTATGTCTTTTGTGAAGTGGCCATTCTTATTTTTTGTTCATTTTTCTACTGAGGTTTCTCCCTTATTCTTATTGATTTGAAGGAGTTCTTTATATATTCTGGATTTGGATTTTTTGCTAAAGATAGATAGACTTTTCTCCCACCCTGTGAGTGCTCTTTTCACTATCTAAATGATATATTTTGATGAATGATAATTCTTAAATTTAATGTTGTCCAGTTTGTTCCTTTATGGTAAGTATTTTGTGTTTTGTTTTAACTTGGCCACATTTATAAAGATATTCTCCTATGTATATCCAAAAAGGCTTTAATTTTGTACCATTTATATTTAGATCTATGATCCTTCTGGAAGTGATTTTGTTTATGGTATAAGTTATAATTCATCTTTCTTCCATGTGGGTATTCCTTTACCCCAGCACTATTTATTGAAAAGGCCATCCTTTCCTCATTGCATTGTAGTAACACGTTTTTCACATATCAGGTGATCATACATATATGGGTCTGTTCTGTTTCATTGGTTTGTTTATCCTTATTACAGTAGCACATAGCTATCCTTACAATATATTTGTAATAATCTTAATATTTAGCAGTGTAAGTCCTCCTACTTTATTCTTCAACAAGATTATCTTGGCTACTGA
Source organism: Choloepus didactylus (assembly GCF_015220235.1). Lineage (NCBI taxonomy): Eukaryota > Metazoa > Chordata > Mammalia > Pilosa > Megalonychidae > Choloepus > Choloepus didactylus. The sequence continues at coordinate 99,574,824 of NC_051316.1, forward strand.
TAGCTCTTTATATTTCCATGTAAATTTTAGAATTAGCTTGCCAGTTCACACAGACATAAACACACAAATCTACTGGTATGATTTTGAATGGAATTGCCATGGGAGTTGAATATCCATATGGAAAAGCCCAGAGTCTTATATTTTTTATTGTAGAATATAACATAATACATAAAAATGATTGCTTTCTAAGTGCAATTTAACAAGTATTTAGAGAGCAAATTTCAAAGAATATTATAGGTTACTATTCCATGTTTCAATATTTCCTTATTATGAAATGTAACATATGTACAAAAAGGTAATATATTTCCAAGTATGATTTAGCAAGTAGATAAATAGGAAATTTCCAAAGTTATTATGAGTTATAGTAGTATAGTTTCAGTTATTTTCTTATTATGAAATAAAACATATGTACAAAAAGGTATAGCTTTCAAATTATAATTTAACAAGTAGCTGTAGAGCAGATTTCAAAGATGCTATGGGTTACAGTTCCACCACTTCAGTTCTTTCCTTCTAACTATTCTAATACCTTAGCTACTAAGAAAACCAAAATTATCTAAAGATTCAGCTTTCATAATCCTTTGTGGAATTCTTTCTTTCTATTGCTATCACTTTCCTGATCTTCAGGGATGTCTAGGCAGTGACCACCCTAACCTGTTTATGTTGAAAAGGGAAGGGGTGTCAACTTTATTAACAAAGGGGACACATCTAGTTGATGTTCTTGAAGAGGCTATTTCCTCTGGGTTTTGGGACTTAGCTGGCATAGCAGCACCCTGAAGGATTTAAGTTTCTGATGAATAAACTTAGTGATTGAAACTTTTATAGAGTCTCAGATAGGGATCCAGGTATTCTTTAAGGTTTTTGGTAGTACTGTTGACTTGGGCTTATCATATTGTGGTCATTTGGCATATCTAGGTGAAGCTTGCATAGGAGTAAGCTCCAGGACAACCTCTTGATTCTATTTGAATTCTCTTAGCCACTAAAGACTTATTTTGTTGCCTGTTTTAGTTTGCTAATGCTGCAGAATGCAAAACACCAGAGATGGATAGGCTTTTATAAAACGGGGGTTTATTTCACTACACAGTTACAGTCTTAAGGCCACAAAACGTCCAAGGTAAGACATCAGCAATCAGGTACCTTCACCGGAGGATGGCCAATGGCGTCCGGAAAACCTCTGTTAGCTGGGAAGGCACGTGGCTGGCGTCTGCTCCAAAATTCTGGTTTCAAAATGGCTTTTTCCCAGGACGTTCCTCTCTAGCAAGCTTGCTCCTCTTCAAAACATCACTCACAGCTGCACTCCGTTCAGTCTCTTTGAGTCAGCATGTTTTATATGGCTCCACTGATCAAGGCCCACCCTGAATGGGTGGGGTCACACCTCCATGGGAGTATCCCACCAAAGTCACCACCCACAGCTGGGTGGGGCACATTCCAAGCAAATCTAACCAGCACCAAAACGTCTGTCCCACAAGACCACAAAGATAATGGCATTTGGGGGACACAATACATTCAAACTGGCACATTCCACCCCCTGGACCCCAAAATGACATTATCTTTCCAAATACAAAATACATTCATTTCATCACAATATCACAAAAACTTAAACCATTTCAGTAACAATAGTTAAGTACAAGATCCCATCAAAATCAAATATAGGCATGGTCAGTCCTAAGGCATACTTTTCCTTTAGCTTTGGATCTGTGGACTTAGAACAAGTTATATGCTTCCAATATACAAAGGAGGGACATTCATAGGATAAACATTCCCATTGCCATAAGGAGAAACAGTAAAGAAAACAGGGTTAACAGGACCAAAACAGTTCCTAAAACCTGCAGGACAAACTCCATTAGATTTCAAAGTCTGAGAGTCATTTACAGAACAACGTTGCATCCTTGGGGCTTGAGAGAGCAGGAGTATAACCCTTCCTAAGGGCCTTTTCAGCAGCCCTTTCCTCTCCAAATGCTTAGGTGAGTGCTCCAACATACCCACACATTGGGGTGACCACCTTCTTGCCCCCACCTTCCTCAAACCTCGGGACAGCTCCCGGATTCCCTTCCATCTCCGGGGCACACGCTCAAGCCCTTCAGAACAGTGTGGTGGCAGCCAGGCTCTCCCCAATTCCCTGGGAATGTGCTCCAACCTCTTTGGGATCTGAGGTGGCAAAACTCTTCCAGAGCATCGAGGTGGAATGCCCGCCCTCGACCTCCAGGGCAAACTCACCCTTTCCATGCATGTGGGCTGCTCCGCTCTCCCAGCCCGAGACCTCTTGACTCCAGACCTCAACCTCCATGGCTCTGTCTCTGAAGAGATTTTTCCTTTAAATTTTTCCTTGTCTGTCTCCTCCAGTCCAGACCGGCAATGGCTCTGTCTGTAAAGATCTCGCAAAAGTTCTGTTGGCTTTGCATGAAGCATGCAGGGGTCAAAGCCATCAGACAATAGGACTTTCCACAAATCCTTTCTGGATAATTCCATCTCCAATCTTCACTTGTACTGAAATGGTGGCTGGGTTCCATGTTTGGTTACATCCCCACGTTGGGCTGTAGCTTCTGGAATTCCACCCCCTGGAAGCTCGTAATTTTCCAAGCCATCAGCTTCTGGTTTCTTTGAACCCAAGAGTTCAGTTCTAAGTTTATCTCTCTCTGCTCGCATTTTACTATAAGCTGCAAGAAGCAGCCAGGCTACATCCTCCACATGTAGTCTGGAGATCTCCTCAGCTAAGTATTCCAGGTTGTCATTTTCAAATTCTTCTTCCATCCAACACCAGGACTCAATTTTGCCAAATTCTCTGCCACTTTAAAACAAAGATCACCTTTCTTCCAGTTTACAACAACATATTCATCATTTCTGCTCAAGTCCTCATCAGAAGTATCTTTAGAGTCCATATTTCCATAAACAGTCTCTTTAAAGCAGTTTAGGCCTTTTCTATCAAGCTCCTCAGAATTCTTCCAGAAACTCCCCATTATCCATTTAAAAAGCCGTTCCAAGATGTTCGGTATTTGCAAACACAGCAGCAAAAGCACCCCACTTCTCTGGTACCAAAATCTGTTCTAGTTTGCTAATGCTGCAGAATGCAAAACACCAGAGATGGATAGGCTTTTATAAAATGGGGGTTTATTTCACTACACAGTTACAGTCTTAAGGCCACAAAACGTCCAAGGTAACACATCAGTAATCGGGTACCTTCACTGGAGATGGCCAATGGCATCTGGAAAACCTCTGTTAGCTGGGAAGGCACATGGCTGGCATCTGCTCCAAAGTTCTGGTTTCAAAATGGCTTTCTCCTGGGATGTTCCTCTCTAGCAAGCTTGCTCCTCTTAAAAACGTCACTCATAGCTGCACTCCGTTCCATCTCTGAGTCAGCACATTTATATGGCTCCACTGACCAAGGCCCATCCTCAATGGGTGGGGCCACGCCTCCATGGAAATATCCCATCAGTTATCATCTACAGTTGGGTGGAGTGCATCTCCATGCAAACAACCTATTTCAAATGTTCCAACTTAATCACCACTATTATGTCTGCCCCACAAGATTGCATCAAAGAATATGACTTTCTCTGGGGGACATAATACATTCAAACCAGCACATTGCCTTTCCCCCCTTTTGTTCAAAAAGGCATTCTCAATCCTTCGATGCCAGTTTCAGGCTCATTCCCAGAATCCATGTCCCATGTTGCCAGGAAGGCTCATTCATCTTGAACCCAAGTTTTAAAAATAGGTTTAATTTCAATTTCAAAATATTTGGAAGCTTAATTAGGCAACAAACCAAAGTGATATAGCAGACATAATAATACAATTAGCACATTTGATCTATGAATATATCAAGAACACTGTGTCCAGAATTCTGGGAGTATTTGCTCTACTCAAACCAAATAAAACAGTTAAAAATGGGTGATATATTAGCTTATAAGAAAGATTCAAGAGTGTCAGCCAAGTCACATTCTACAGCCACAAAGTAATTCAGCTAGAAGTCAATAATAAAAAGATAATCTTCCACAGGTGTTTGGAAATTAAAATAGATATGTATTTAAAAAATCCTTTTGGGTCAAAGTATCAATCATAAAGAAAATATTTCAAATGAAAGATATATACAAATAGTATAAATGAAAACTTGTAAGCTGTGTAAGAAAACATAATTTGATAGTGAAATGATTTGCCATGCAAAAGGTTAAACAAAAGCTGGTATAGTTAGTATCAAAGTATATTTTAAGATGTCATTTCTCCTGCATATTTTTAATAATTGGGTTGTTTGTCTTTTGTATGTGTTCTGGATTCAAGTCCTTTATTAGAAATGTGTTTTCAAATACTTTCTGCCAGTTTGTGGCTTGTGTTTTTATTATCTTAAGAGTTTCTTTTGAAGAGCAGATGCATTTCACTTTTATGAAGTCTAATTTATGCATTTTTCTTTCATAACTTTTGTGTCCTACTTAAGTCTTTGCCTACTCCACTTTACCAAAATCTTATCCACTGTACTCTCCTAATACTTAAAAATTTCATCTCCTAAATATTTGAGCTATTTCAAATTACTTTTTGTATTTTGCATGGCATAAGAATCTGTTCATTATTGCACATTGATATTGAATTGTTCTAGAATATTGTTTAAAAAATAATCTTTTCACAGTGAATTGTCTTGATGCCTTTGTAAATAATTAATCAGCCATGTATGTATTGATCTATCTCAGAATTCTTCATTCTGTTCCATTGATCTATATGTCTATCCTTATGCAATTACCAAATTATCTTCATTACTATGGATTTATATTAAGGCTTGAAATTAGGTAGAGTAAGTCTTCCAATTCTGTTTTTCATTTTCAAGTTGTTTTGGTTATTCTAGTTCTTTTGAATTTCCATATCATTAAGAATTAGCTTGTCAATTTCTAAAAATGGCATTCTGGAATTTTTATTTGGATTGCATTGACTGTATAGATCAATTTGATGAGAACTTGGCATCCTAATAATACTGAGTAATCTGATCCATATGCAAGGTGTATCTCTCCATTTATCTGAATCTTCTTTAATGTCTCTTGTGAATGTTTTGTAATTTTTAATGTACTGGTCTAGAACATATTTTGTAAAATTTATCCCTATATATTTCTTAATCTTTATACCATTATAAACTGTATTTTAAAAATTTAAATGTTCAGTTGTTCATTGTTAGAATACAGTACTATTGTTTGTTTCTTTTAACATTTACTTTGAATCCTGAAACCTTGCTAAACTCACTTAGTTCCAGTAATATTTACATAGAGCCTGAAATTTTCTATATAAACAATCAAGACATCTTTGAATAAAGACAGTTTTGTCCCTTCTTTTACAATCTGTATGGCTTTTATTTGTGTTCCTTTCCTTGCTGCACTGTTTAGGATTTTCAGTACAATGTTGAATAGAAATGTAAGTATCCTTGCCATGTTTGTGTTCTTGGGTGAAAGCATTCATTCGTTCTCCATTAAATATGTTAGGTAGGAGTTTTTTGAGGATGCCTCTAATCATTTTGAAGAAGTTTTCTTCTACTCTTAGTTTTGTGAGAATTTTTTTTTGAAAATTAGCTGCTGTAAAATGCTTTGGACTTCTTACAAATGCATTTATTTTTATGAAAATTATATTTCATAATCAATTACCAATATTTTTGTAATTGGAATGGGGATTTTTCAGTTTCATACTCATCTGAATTTGCCGTCTTTTTTGTTTTTACAATATATTATGATGTTTTCACTAACTTCTCCAGTAACGTTGACTGTTATATTTGCAATTAGTAGAAACAATATTGTGTGATTATATTTTCTACCTAATTTCTTACTCATCTTTGCATTTTAAGGAGTGGCAATTTGCAAAACTGGTCTTTCTACTAACTTATTTTCAATGAAATGGTCTGGTTCTATATATATAATACAGTAGTACAGAGGCTTGCACTAAATACTACCCTTAATCCCTATTTCCCTCTCCCAACATAGGAAGTAAGAGCCCTGGTTGTAGCATGCCTTTTGACTTTCCTCAGAGATTCCTGAGTTCATGGCGAAGCCAGACTTAGCATATATCAGAGAGCATCCAGATCTCAACATAAGGGTCAGGTCACTGCCCTTCTTTGTGCCCATGAGCCAAGATGACCAGTGGGTACTGTAGAGGACTTGCTGTCATGCTGCTATATTTCAGAGAGAATGTCATTTTTCATTCCCTCTTCAGGGGTATGTGGTTTATAACCCTTACATCTAACCCAGCTCCCCAGTCAATGAAATGTTAAATCTGGAATCCACCCTCAATGACCTTGGGTAGGTCATTTATCTCTTTGTATCTCTTTGACTTGAGTTTTCACTTATGATTTAATATATATTAAATGATTTAATAATAATTACCTTGTCTACCATAGAGTCCCTCATTAATATTTATTTTTGAAGTTAAAGTATGTGAAAACTGTTTGTAAATTGTATGGTGTGTAAATTTGATTGGTAAACATTTTAGGAAGAGGTATCTGACAACACAGTGTGTCTGGTTATTCTAACTAAAGAGGGCGTGACTTCTATTTTAGAATGTTAAGAGCCTGGGTTCTGGTCAGAGAGACATACCTTGTGATTCCACCTGTTTTACTTATGAGCTATGTACCTTTGTACATTTAAATAATGCGTGCTTTTGTTACCTCATAGTTAAAATATCAGATTTACTAGGGCTATGGTGAGGATTTAAATAGAAAGTGCATGGAAAACCCTTGGTGTACATAGTACCTAGCCTTATTTTAAAGTTGTTTTGGAATCATAGACTGGACACTTCTGTTGATGGGGAATTTTAAATGACTCTCATTAGCTAAGACCCAGCCTATTTCATTTCAGCCTGTGACAAAGCTTTAGTAATTCTGCTCCATCACTTTTAAGAGGAAATGATGATACCTCTTTCCTGGTGCCCATTTCAGTTTTCAACCATATTAAATTACTGAAGTTTGAATCTGGCTGGATATAAAGAAATAAATTTCCTCAACATAGAGATTTTGCATTATAATATATATATAACATATATATATGTAGCTTAGTGTATTATCAGGGACAAGACTGTTGTTTAATAAATATTTGCTGAATAAAGAAAATATCCCCCAGTTTCCTTGGAGGAAATCTTGTTAGTTATTGTGAGGGTTTGAAGTATTGTAAGAACCACAGTGGGACAGACTTGTTACTCATAAATCAACAGGTAGGTGAAGTAAATAGAGTGTCACTAAAAATTAATGATTTTCATACTAAAAAGGACATTACTATAAGGTCATGGCCATGTTCACTGTTGATAGGTCCTTGACATTTCCCATGTTCCTTAATCCCCAGCAAGTCCAAGAGCAGCATGAGGTGGGAGAACCAGAGCAGTGTGTAGAAATCCATCCTCCTGGGACTTCCCATCTGGCTAGAGCAGCAGGGTGTGTTCTTCTCCCTCTTCTTGGGCATCTACCTCACCACATGATGATGGGGAACCTGCTCATCATCCTGCTCTTGAGGCTGAACTCTCACCTCCACACCCCCATGTACTTCTTTGTCTGCCACTTTGGCCCTCACTGATGTCTCTTTCTCTTCTGTGACTGTCACAAAGATGTTGATGGGCATTCAGACTAATTACAAATCCATTACCTATGCAGGATGCATTTCCCAGATTTACTTTTTCATACTGTTTTGTTGTCTTGATAACTTCCTTCTTGTAGTGAAGGTATATGGCAGGTATGTGGCCATCTGACACCCACTCCACTACACCACTATCATGATAGAGGAGCTGTGTCTCACTGGTGTCTGGGTCCTTCTCTTGTGCCCATGTCCCATTGCACACCCTTCTTTTGGCCCAAGTGTCCTTCTGTGCTGGCAATTCCATCCCCAACTTCTTCTGTGCTCTCTCAGCCCTCCTGAAGCTGACCTGCTCAGACACCTCCCTCAATGAATCATCTTCATTGAGGGGGATTGTTTTTCATCCTACCTTTGGGTAATATCTTGGGTTCTTATATCTGTATTGGGACCACTATCCTCAGGATCCCCTCTACCAGGAAGATTCTTCCAAGCATTTTCAATCTGTGGTTCTCATCTCTTTGTGGTGTCTTTATATTATGGGACAATCACAGGCATTTATTTTGTCTCATCAGGCAATTCAAGCAACAAAAATATAACTGCTTCTCAAATGAATACAGTAATGACTCTGATACTGAACCCCTTCCTCTACAACTTGAGGAAAAGGGATATGAAACAGGCCCTAGAAATATTTGCCGATAGGCCTAACTTCTTTAAGTTACAGTAACTCAATCTTGAGATTTTGGTCACAAGCAGAGTCAGATATGTCTCCTTTAAATAGTTTATATTTAAAAACTCCATTTGACTGCAAAAGAATATGTATTATCTTGCTGAATACAATGTTCTTAATTTTCCAACAAGTTCAAGTTTGTTACTTGGGTTGTTTGTTCTTCTTTATACAGAAAAACCTCAGAGATACTGCAGGTTTGGTTCCAGACCACCACAATGAAGTGAATATCACAATAAAGTGATTCACACAAATTTTTCAATTTCCCAGTGTATATAAAAGTTATGTTTACACTGTAACATAGTCTATTAAGTGTGCAATAATGTTATGTCTAAAAAAGCAATGGAAATACTTTAATTAAGAAATACTTTATTTCTAAAAAGTGCTAATAATTATCTGAGCCTTCAGAGAATTGTAATCTTTTTGATGGTGGAGGGTCTTGCCTTGATGTTGATGGCTGCTGACTGATCAGGGTAGTGGTTGCTGAAGGTTGGGGTGGCTGTGGCAACTTCTTAATATAAGACAACATTTAAGTTTGCAACATTAACTGACTCTTCCTTTCATGAAAGATTTCTCTGTAGCATGTGATGCTGTTTGATAGCATTTTATACACAGAACATCTTTCAAAATTGCAGTCACTCCTCTCAAACTTTGACACTGCTTTATAATTTAAGTTTGCGTAATATTCCAAATATTTTGTTGTCATTTCATCAGTGTTCACAGCATCCTCACCAGGAGCTGATTCCATCTGAAGAACCCACTTTCTTTGCTTATCCATAAAAAGCAACTCCTCATCTGTTAAGGTTTTATCATGAGATTGCAGCAAGTCAATGTTCAGGCTTCACTTCTAATTCTATTGTTGTTGCTATTTCCACCATATCTGCAGTTACTTCCTCCACTGATGTCTTGAACCCCTCAAAGTCATTCATGAGGGTTGGAATCAACTTCTTGCAGATTCCTGTTGATTTTGATATTTTGACCTCCTCCCATGAATTACAAATATCTTTGATGGCATCTCTTTGCTTTGGGGCTAGTTTTCTGTTCTTTCTCTTGTCCTCCAGGTGAGCAGCTAATTCCTCAATTTTTGCATTTTCTTATTGTTTAATATAGGCATTTAGGGCCATACACTTCCCTCTTAGCATTGCCTTTGCTGCATCCCATAAGTTTTGATATGTTGTGTTCTCATTTTCATTAGACTTGAGATATTTACTTATTTCTCTTGTAACTTTTTCTTTGACCCACCCACTGATTGTTTAAGAATGTCTGTTTAGTATCCATATATTTGTGAATTTTCTAGCCTTCTGCCCGTTATTGATTTTCAACTTCATTGAAAAGACAACTGTCTTCATTGATAAGACAATTCCTGGATTTCTCAGCAGAAACCAGGAGGCAAGAAGGGAGCTGTATGACATATTTAAGAAACTGAAAGAGAAAAACTGCCAACCAAGAATTCTATATCTGGCAAAATTATCCTTCAAAACTAAGGGGGAGTTTAAAATATTTTCAGACAAACAGACACTGAGAGTTTATGAACAAGATACCTACTCTACAAGAAATACTAAAGGGAGTGCTACAGGCAGATGGGAAAAGACAGGAGTGATTTATATAATTTCAAAGTTTTAAAATTTATTGAGACTTGCTTTGTGACCAAGCATGTAGTCTATCCTGGACAATGATCCATGAGCACTTGAGAAAAATGTATATCCTGCTGTTTTGGGGTGCAATATTCTGGAAATGTCTGTTAAGTCTAGTTCATTTACCATATTATTCATGATCTGTTTCCTTTTTGATCCTCTGTTTAGATATTCTGTCCTTTGAAAAGAGTGGTGTATTGAAGTCTCCAACTATTATTGTATATGTGTCTACTTCTCTCTTCAGTTTTGTCGGTGTTTGCCTCATGTATTTTGGGGGCACTCTGGCTTTGTGTATAAACATTTATGATTGTTATGTTTTCTTGATGAATTGTCCTTTTTGTTAATACATAGTATCTTTCTTTTTCTCTTTTAATTGTTTTACATTTGAAGCCCAATTTGTCTGATATTAGTAGGCTACCCCCACTCTTTTCTGGTTGTTTTTTGTGTGAAATACCTTCTTCTAGCCTTTCACTTTACAAATAATTTTGTCCTTGGGTTTAAAGTAAGTCTCTTGTAGACAGCATATATATGGGTCCCAGTTTTTTTTAATTCACTTTGCAGTCTATGTCTTTTGATGGAAGAATTTAATCTATTGACATTTAATGTTAGTACTGTAAAGGCAGTAGTTTCTTTTACCATTTCCTCTTTTGGATTTTATATGTCATATCTTGTTTTTCTCTCTTTTTACAATTACTGATAAATTTCATTTCTATGCTGTTTTCCAAACTTCTCTCTCCTGTCTTTTCCTATCTGCCTGTAGCACTCCCTTTAGTATTTCTTATAGAGTAGGTATCTTGTTCATAAACTCTCGGTGTCTGTTTGTCTGAAAATATTTTAAACTCCCCCTTAGTTTTGAAGGATAATTTTGCCAGATATAGAATTCTTGGTTGGCAGTTTTTCTCTTTCAGTTTCTTAAATATGTCATACAGCTCCCTTCTTGCCTCCTGGTTTCTGCTGAGAAATCCAGGAATTGTCTTATCGAGCTTCCCTTGTATGTGATAGGTCACTTTTCTCTTGCTGCTTTCATTATGCTTTGTGTTTTCTAATTTTATTTTTTAGAGGTTTTCTGCTGTTTTTAAAAACATATAATTTAGAATTTTATCCCTAGACATTCTTTAAATCCAGGAATCTGGAGTTTAAACTGTTTTTCAGATAACACTTTTGTTTACTTCTGCCTGATTCCAATTTAAACCAAATTCTTATTTTATGATTTTTAAATCATGGATGTAGTTTGAATTTTTGTCCCACTCTTTTATCAGAAGTTGAAAATTCTCAGAAAATAATTTTAAAAAAATACACTGAAACCCAAAACTGAAAAGAGAAATTTGTTTGCTGTGTCCCATCATGTGTTGGATTTTTTTAGTTAATCCTTATGCTGTCAGCTTCAGTGATCCTGGCTTTAGATGGAGAGCTCCACTGTCGTTATTCATCTGTCCATACATTGACTCTGTGCTTTGCCTTTTGTTTCTTATGAAGCCTTTAAAAATGAAATTATTTCTCTAGAGATTGGCACTCACCTTCACACTTTCTTGACTATTTTAACCTTCAATAATAGGATTTTTCTTATTTTCTTCACGTTTATCCATGCTTTCTTAAAATTCATTTTATTCAGATATATTCACATACCATACAGTCATCCAAAGTGTACAATCAGTTGTTCACAATCCCATCATATAGTTGTGCATTCATCAACACAATCTATTTTTTGAATATTTTCCTTGTACCAGAAAAAGTAAAAATAAGAATAAAAAATCAAAGTAAAAAAGAAGACCCAAACCATCCCCCCCACCATATTTTTCATTAAGTTTTTTGTCCCCATTTTTCTACTCATTCATCCATACACTGGATAAAGGGAGTGTGATCCACAAGGCTTCCACAATCACACTGTCACCCATTGTAAGCTACATGGATATACAATCATCTTCAAGAATCATGGCTACTGGGTAGCAGTTTGATAGTTTCAGGTATTTACTTCTAGCTATTCCAATGCATTAAAACCTAAAAAGGGTTCTCTATGTAGTGCATAAGAATGCTCACCAGAGTGACCTTTCTACTCCATTTGGAATCTCTCAGCCTCTGAAACTTTATTTTGTTTCATTTCACATTCCCCTTTCGGTCAAGATGATGTTCTCAGTCCCACGATGCTGGGTCCAGATTCATCCCAAGGAGTCATAGCCCATGTTGCCAGGGAGATTTACACTCCTGGGAGTCAGATCCCATGTAGAGGGGAAGACAGAGAGTTCACCTGCCAAGTAGGCTTAGCTAGAGAGAGAGGGCCACATCTGAGCAACAAAGAGGTACACGGGGAAACTCGAAGGCACAATTATAAGCAGGTTTAGCCTCTCCTTTGCAGTAACAAGCTTCATAAGGGCAAGTCCTGAGATAGAGGGCTTGGCACACAAAACCACTAGTCCTCAGTGTTTGTGAGAACATCAGCGACAATCCAGTCAAGGAAGCCCAAAACATGCATTTTCCCACAGCAACTCAGGGGGCCCCAGAAATATATATTTCTAGTCTCTGTCCAAATTACTTTGGAATGTGTCGCTATTTCACACTAACCTATCCAACATACCAGGAATCACTTCCTATTAAAAGTTCCATGTAATTATGGTATTTGAACAAACTGTATGAGTTAAATTGTTTAGGAAATATAGATCCTGCACCAACTAATCATTTCTTCCCTTGGTCTCACATGGAATTTGAAGTTTTAAAACACAGTCTGATTTGCCCTAGCCCTAAACATATCCGCTTCATTCATATCTCTAACTGAAGTCTGGACTCTTTTTCAGCTTTTTTTTTTAACAGTTGCTATATGTGCTAATACTGACATTCATATCTGCCGAGTTCTAGCTTTGAGTTTCAGGTGTCACACAGATACCCAAAGCTCCAGGGATTGATCATGTTATACACAAAGGGATCAGCATCTCAGAATCTGGAGATACCCATTACAATTCAGAAATAGATGTAACCGCTGTAAGAGCTTGCATTCTAGGGACCATTACAGTAAGTGTTCCCCTGATAAGCTGTGCTCTAAGATTGAATTCTGAGTTTACACATTGCAGTTAGACCTTTTTGGTGAGGCATTATAGTGTTTGCCTTTGTTTCTGGTGTAGTTCACTCAAAATTCTGCCAGCAGGATCCATTCACCTCATTGTGTGTCTCACAACTTCACTTCTCACAGTCGCTGGATATTGCACTGTATGCACACACAACAGTTCACGATTCTGCTCCTCAGTTGATGTACCCTTAGGCCACCACCGCCCATTGCAAATCATGCATGCTGTCTCCATAAACACCAGTGTGCAACTGTCCGCTCATGTCTCCACTCTCAGATCCTCCAAGCATATGCCTCCTAATGAGGTTGCAGGACCTTATGACACCCACATACTTAGCTTCTTGTGGAACCACCCCACTGTCCTCCAGAAAGGCTACACCATTTTGCCTCCGAACAAATAGCAAATATGTACATCCCCTTCTCCATGTTTTCTACAGCACTTTTATCCCTGTTTATATTTTTCCATACAATTTTATTGAGCTATATTCACATACCATATAATTATCCACAGTGTACAATCAGTTGTTCACAGTATCATCATACAGTTTTGCATTTATCACCACAGTCAGCACTTGAACTTATTATTACAAAGAAAGATTTTTTTAATGAGTAATAATAAAGATAATGAAAAGAAAAATAAAGTATCATACAATGCAATGTAATAGTAGGGTCAGACAGCAGCACCACTACCAAGAATCCAAATCCCTTCCTTATATCCCCCTCTCATAAACATTTAGCTTTGGTATATTGCCTTTGTTACATATAATGGAAGCAGATTACAACATGCCTATCCACCATAGACTCCAGTTTGCTTTGATTATATTTTTCCCCACTACCATCTCCTTTCCAACTCTCTGCAGAGTTGACATTCATTTCTTCTCCCACATGCAAGAACAGGTTTATATTTGTACATTTAGTCACAATGATTGGCCATTCCAGTTTTTGCTAAGTTAAAAATCCCAGTCTTCATCTTCTATCTTTACCTTAGGTATCATTCATGCCCCTAGCCCACCTCTTTCAGCTTTACTCATGGACATCTTTGTTCAGTGTACTTACAACATTGTGCTACCATCACACAGTATTATTTTAACTATTTCTGGATCTATACAGTGAATCCTGCTGAACATTCTGTAGTCCTTCAGCATCAAATGTCCCATCTCTAACTTCTTTCTATCTCCTGATAGCCTGTTTTACCAGTTTTTAACTCTCAAAGTTTGCTCATTAATGTTAGTTCATATTAGTGAGACCATACAGTATTTGTCCTTTTGTTTCTGGCTAACTTTGCGCAACATAATTTCCTAAAGGTTCAGCCACATTATTATATGTTCTGTGTCTTTGTTCTCTCTTACAGCTGTGTAAATTCCATTGTGTGTATGTACCACAGTTTGTTTATCCACTCATCCATTGATGGACATTTGGGCTGCTTCCATCTCTTGGCCATTGTGAATAATGCTGTGATAAACTTTGGTTTACGAATGTCTGTTCATGTCTTAAGTTTCAGTTCCTCTGAGTATATACCTAGTAATGGAATAGCTGGGTCATATGGCAAATCTATACTTAGCTTCCTGGGGAATTGCCACACTGTTTTCCAGAGTGGTTGCACCATTCTACATTCCCACTAACATTGAATAAGTGTGCCTCTTTCTCCACATCATCTCCAGCGTTTGTAACTTTCTGTTTTTTGATAATGGCCATTCTGGTAAGTGTGAGATGATATCTCATTGTAGTTTTGATTTGCATTTCCCTAATACCCAGTGAAGGTGAGCACTTTCTCATACGTTTTTGAGCCATTTGTATTTCCTCTTCAGAAAAGTGTCTGTCCATGTCTTTTGACCATTTTTTAATTGGGCTGTTTCTTTTTCTATTGTTTTATTGTAGGATTGCTTTATATATTCAGAATAGTAAACCCTTATCTGATATGTGGTTTCCAAATATGGTCTCACATTGTGTAGGCTGCCAGTTTACCTTTCTGACAAAGTCCTTTGATGTACAAAAGTGTTTAATTTTGAGGAGATCCCATTTGTCTATTTTTTTCTTTGGTTGCTTGAGCTTTGTGTGTAAGGTCCAGGAAACCACCTCCCAACTGAAGATCTTTAAGATTTTTCCCTACAGTCTTCTGAGTCTTATGGTCTTAGCACTAATGTTAGGTCTTTGATCCATTTTGAGTTAATTTTTGTATAAGGTATGAGATAGGAGTCCTCTTTCTTTCTTTTGGAAATGGATATCCACTTCTCCAAACACCATTTATTGAAGAGGCTGCCCCATACCAGTTCCTTTGGCTTGAATGCCTTATCAAAAATCAGTTGTCTGTAGATGCAAGAGTCTATTTCTGAACGCTCAATTTGATTCCATTGGCTGGTATATCTATCCTCATGCCAGTACCATGCTATTTTGAGCACTATAGCCTTGTAATATGCTTCAAAGTCAGGTAGTGTGAGACCTCCCACTTTGTGTCTCTTTCTCAAGATATTTTTTAGCTATTTGGGGCACCTTGCCCTTCCAAATAAATTTGGTTATTTGTTTTTCTACTTCTGCAAAGTAAGTTGTTGAGAATTTAATTGGTATTGCATTGAATCTACAAATCAGCATAGGTAGAATTGCCATCTTAATTATATTTAGTCTTCTAATCCATGAACATGGTATGTTCTTCAATTTTTTTAGGTCCTGTTGAAATTCTTTTAGCAATTTCTTATAGTTTTCTTTGTACAGGTCTTTTGTGACCTTCATGAAGTTTATTCCTAAATGCTTTATTCTTTTGGTTGCTATTGCAAATGGAACTTCTTTCTTTATTTTTTCCTCTTGTTGCACATTACTTGTGTATAAGAACACTACAGATTTTTGTATGTTGATCTTGTATCCTGCCCCTTTGCTATATTCATTGATTAGTTCTAATAGCTTTGTTGTAGGTTTTTCTACATTTTCTACATATAGAACCATGTCATCTGCAAAGAGTTAAAGTTTTACTTCTTCCTCTCAAATTTGGGTGCCTTTTATTTCTTTTTCTTGCCTAAATGGTCTAGATAGAACTTCCAGCACAATGTTGAATAACAGTTGTGACAGTGGGCATCCCTGTCTTCTTCCTGATCATAGAGGGAAAGCTTTCAATCTCTCCCCATTGAGTACAATGATAGCTCTGGGCTTCTCATGTATTCTGTTCATCATATTGAAAAAATTCCCTTCTATTCCTATGCTTTGAAGTGTTTTCATCAAGAAAGGATGTTAAATTTTGTCAAATGCCTTTTCTAAATTGATCGAGATGATCATGTGGTTGGTCTGCTTTGATTTATTGATGGGGTGTATTACATTAATTGATTTTCTTGTTTTGAACCAGACTTGCATACCTGGAATAGACCCCACCGGGTCGTGGTGTGTAATTCTTTTAATGTACTGCTGGATTTGATTTGTGAGTATTCTGTTGAGGATTTTTGTGTCTATATTCATTAAAGAGATTGGTCTATAATTTTCTTTTTTTGTAGTATCTTTGGTTTTGGTATTAGGGTGATGTTGGCTTCATAGAATGAGTTGGGTAGGTTTCCCTCTTCAATTTTTTTGAAGAGTTTGAACAGGATTGGTACTAACTCTTTCTTGAATGCTTGGTAGGATTCACATGTGAAGCCATCTTGTCCTGGGCTTTTGTTTTTTGGGGGAGCTTTTTGATGACTGACAGCATCTCTTTACTTATGATTGGTTTGTTGAGGTTGCCTATTTCTTATCGAGTCAATGTTGCTTGTTTATGCTTTTCTAGGAAGTTGTCCATTTCATCTAAGTTGTCTAGTTTATTAGCATATTGTTGCTTATAGTATCTTCTCATTATTTCCTTTATTTCTGCAGGGTCAGTAGTTATGTGTCCTTTCCTGTTTCTGAATGTGTTTATTTCCATTCAATCCCCCCCCCCTTTCTTTTTGTTAGCCTAGCTAGGGATCCATAAAATTTGTTGATTTTCTCAAAGAACCAACTTCTGGTTTTGTTGATTCCTTCTATTGTTTTCCTGTCCTCAATTTCATTTATTTCTTCTCTAATCTTTGTTACTTATTTCCTTCTGTTTGGTTTTGGGTTAGTTTGCCATTCTTTCTCTTGTTCCTGCAGGTGAACATTTAATTGCTCAATTTTTGCTCTCTCTTCTCTTTTAATATTGGAATTTAGGGCAATAATTTTCCCTCTCTGCCCCGCCTTTGCTGCATCCCATATGTTGTGTTTTCATTGTCATTTGCCTCGAGATATTTACTAATTTCTCTTGTAATTTCTTCCTTTACCCACTGGTTTCCTAAGATGGTGTTGATTAGCCTCCATATGTTTGTGAATTTTACAATCTTGTGCCTGTTATTTATTTCCAACTTCATTTTATTATGATCTGAGAAAGTGTTTTTTATAATATCAGTATTTTTAAATTTGTTGAGACTTGCTTTGTGATCCAATGTGCAGTCTATCCTAGAGAATGTTTCATGAGCACTTGAGAAAAACGTGTATTCTGCTGTTGTGGGGTGTAGTGTATTATAAATGTCTGTCAAATCTAGTTCATTTATCATACAATTCAACATCTCTGTTTCCTTATTGATCCTCTGTCTAGGTGTTTTATCCAATGATGAGAGGAGTGCATTGAAGTCTTCAACTATTATTGTAGAGGTATCTACACCTTTCAGTGTTCTCAGTGTTTGCCTCATGAATTTTGGGGCACTCTGGCTTGGTGCATAAATATTTATGATTGTTATGTTTTCTTGATGAATTGGCCCTTTTATTAATACATAGTGTCCTTCTTTGTCTCTTTTAATTGTTTTACTTTTGAAGTCTAATTTGTCTGATATTAATATAGCTACTACTCCTTTTTTGTGGTTGTGTTTTCCATGAAATATCTTTTCTAACCTTTCACTTTCAGCCTATTTTTGTCCTTGCATCTAAAATGAGTTTCTTGTAGCCAGCATATAGAGGGCTCCTGGTTTTTAATCCATTCTGCCAGTCTGTGTCTTTTTATTGGGGAGTTTAATCCATTAACATTTAGTGTTATTACTGTAACTTTCTTCTACTATTTACTCTTTTGGATTTTATATATCATGTCTTATTTTTTCCTCTCTCTCCTTTTACACTTCCTGATAATCTTCATTTCTACACTCTTCTCCAAACCTCTCTCTGCTGTCTTTTCCTATCAGCCCATAGCACTCACTTTAGTATCTCTTGTAGCACTAGTCTTTTATTCACAAACTCTCTCAGTGTCTGTTTGTGTGAAAATATGTTAATCTCTCCCTCATTTTGGAGACAGTTTTGCTGGATGTAGAATTCTGGGTTGGCAGTCCTTCTCTTTCTGTATGTTAAATATGTCATACCACTGTCTTCTCACCAATATGGTTTCTGCAAAGAAATCTGTCCATAGTCTCTTCGAGCTTCCCTTCTATGTCATCAGTTGCTTTTCTCTTGCTGCTTTCAGAATTCTCTCTTTATCATTGACATTGGACAATCTGATCAATACATCTCTTGGAGTTGGTCTATTGGGATCTATTCTGTTTGGAGTATGCTGTACTTCTTGAATCTGTAATTTTCTTTTGTAAGAGTTGGGAAATTTTCAGTGAATATTTCTTCTATTATTTTTTCTACCCCCTTTCCCATCTCTTCTCCCTCTGGGACAGCCATAACATGGATATTCATGCATTTCATGTTGTCACTCAGCTCCCTAAGACCCTGCTTGTATTTTTCCATTCATTTTGCCATCTGTTCTTTTGTGTGTATGAATTCAAATGTCTTGTCTTCCAATTCACTGATCCTGTCTTCTGCCTGTTCAAATCTACTGTTGTATCCCTGCATTGTCTTTTTCATCTCCTCCATTATGCCTTTCATTCTCATAAGGTTTGCCATTTGTTTTTTTATGTTTATGAATTCTTTATGGTCATCCAGTGTCTTCTTTATATCCTTCATCTCTTTTGCTATCTCTTCCCTCAGTTCATTGACTTGATTTTTGAATTGATTTAGGAGATTTGTTTGAACATCTTTAATTAGCTCTTGTCTCAATTCATTGAATTGATTTTGCATTAGTCATCTCAACTCCTGTTTCTTGGTTGAACTATTAATTTGGTTCTTTGGTCCATATTTTCATGTTTCCTGGTATGGCTCATTATCTTAAGCTGTCTAGGCATCTGATTTCTTGATTAATTTCTCCTGGAGCTTGTTTTCTCTCTTTTTCTGAGGGTTTTCTTGTTGATTGGCTTTTTTCTCTAATTTTTGGTGTCAATTCACCTTATTCTAGATGTCTTATTTAGGTTCTGTTTAGTTGTTCAGAGTTTCTTACCTCTTGTTTTTCTGTTTCTTGCCGTGCCTCTATGTAGCCTTTGTGTGAGAGGGTCTCCTCATATATGGTCAACCCCAATCAGGTATTCCCAGTCAAGAGAGGCCCAGGTCTCAGGAAGAGGATATGGAGTTTCCCTGAGAATGAGACCCTCCTGTGGAGCCTTTAGACTCTGTGCTTTTTCTATCCTGTCCAGCAGGTGGCGCTTGCTAGGCCACAGCTCCCCCACCAGTGTAAGGAGGTCTTGATCCTTTAGTTCTCCTGGTGACCCTGACCCTGTTAGGGGCATGGCTGACTGAAGTTAGTTTCTGAATTCCAGCCCCTGGGATCTGAGTTCCCAGAAGGAGGACTGCCACTCTAGCTGGACCATTCCCCCCTATTCTTGGGGAAGTTATGCCCTTTAGGAAATTGTCTCTCCGACTAGATGAATTACTTTCTCTCTCAGAGCTCTCTTAGATCTGCTTTTGCCTGGGCCCAAATTTCAAGTCTTTGAGGTTTTCCATAATGAGCTACTTAGAACAGTTATTTAAAAACAAAAAAGATAAAAAGATAAAAAAGTAGAAAAAATAAAAAGAAATCCCAGTATAGACTATTTAAAGAAAAGTGCTTTAGCTTTATTATCTCTTCCTACTGGGTAGTTACTCTGAGACAGCTTTAATCCCCCCCTTGCAGTTCTGAAGAGCTATTGAAATGCAAAAGATAAGGAGTTAGAGAGCAATTGAGGAGCAAACAACCAGCTTTTTGGAGAAGGTCCCTGGCTTCCTGGATTTGCATATGTGCCTGATTCTGTTTGAGCCCAACCCTTCTCTATATTATGTTCACCCCCAACTCCAAAAGTCTCTGTTTTTTTTTTTGTTTGTTTTTGTTTTTGTTTTGCTGTTTTTGCTAGTCCTATATCCTTTCTGCCAGGCTGACTGCTCCCACATTCTCCAGTGTCTGGTCTTAGTTTATCTGTGGTTGGAGTTTTTGTTCAGCAGCCTGAGATTGTTAATCAGTTCTGAAACTGGGGCTGGGTTGAATCTCCCTCCTGGTTCCCAGCACTGACAGCCCCTCCTCCCCTTGGAAACCAGCCACAAAACAGTCCACCATGCCTGGCAGGAAGTGCTGCAGGCCCTCTGGCCTTAAGATCTTATACATTTCACGGATCTCTGCTGCTCCATGTGTTCGAGACTGTTGTTTGACTCATATCTGAACTCAGATTTCCCTGAGGTGTCTGTTCCACACAGTTCCTGGCTATCTACCAGCTGCCCCAGAGGAGTGACTAAAACCCACACCTCACCACTCCGCCATCTTGCCCTAACCCTATCTATGCTTTTAATTATATATTTTTACTTATTTTCAGAATTTCTAGGAATTTGTTAGAAGGGATACTAAATCCTTTGTACTTAGTTTGGATAATTTCTAGGAAAAGGACTTCCAGAAATATTTGATCATTTTTGATAAGAGTAGTATAATGGACTATCTTTTCACTTAACCATAACGGCTTTAACTTACATCATAATCTAATATTTGCCACTAATATTAAAAGAATGCTATATATAAACCATTTTGATTATCTTTATTATTCAATAAAATCCTTTTTGGACTCTGCATTAAAGACACTGACCATTGCTTAATTTTTATAAATAAAGAATATTTTACTCATTCCTGGATTTTCTTTTATGTAGTTGTGGTTATGGTGTACTGTGATCACTTAAAAGAAAACAAAACATAAAAACAGTATTTATTTAAAAGCTTTTATTCTTTTTATTTAGTTAAAGTGTAGTATCTCCAGCATAGGCCAAATAATATATATGGATTTTTTCAACAAATTATAAGTAAGAGTACAGAAACAAAACAAACAAAATCCTGTTGCCAATACAGTTTTTTCACACTTTTAACATCCCCCTCAAGGCAAAGTGCTGATCACTTTTATTAATGGTAGATGGTATAGAATATATATCATTAGCACTCTGGATAATTAGCTTGGCCACTGAAGTCTTTGTTCTTTTTCTGGGAATTCCTCTCCCATATTCCCTTGGTGTGCTCTTGGAATTTTATGATTTTCAGCATCAGTCCATATATCCTGTACTATCCAGGCTATACTAGATATCTTAGTACTGGGGTTCTTAGCCCTGGCCATTTAAATACAAATTATTATAGATCACACATATCAATTAGGGAAAAGAGAAAGACTATTATCCAATGTTTCTATTAATGTTTAAGGAATGGTCAATTGGCACTTTGAATCCATTCTGACCTCCTTTTAGTATTATGCTGTATACTTCAAGAAGTGGAAAGAAAAAAGAGTACATTTTCCAGCCTCCTTTGTAGTTAGGGTCCTGTATGTGAATTAGGTTCTATCAGTTAGATCCTCTTATATGAAATTAGCAATGCTAAAAAAAAAAGTAAAAGGCATCCTGATGTTTTTCATTCTCTACTGTCAGAAATATTCATGGAGTATTTTTTTCTGCAACAGAATCTTGGCATCCAGTCGACAGGCCCATAGATGCTGAGAGGCAGTTGCATTGGGGGTGGCAGAAAGACCCCATATTTTTGTGTCCAGCAATCAAGTTTGTTGGACTCGTTAGGTAGTTTTGATGTTGACTTCCTGATACTTGAATTTCATCCCGTTATGCTCTTGCATTCAGTAGTTTCAATGGCAGCCTTCTGATTGATTCTTCCTTCCTAATTGAATAAGGGAATTACTCCAGGTGGTCAGATTTATATTTTTAAGGTTATTCCTGGAGAATCAGCCTAGAACCTGTGATCCTATAATACTTTAATGTCTCTGTAAGCACCCACTCCCTGAAAACTTCCTTTCTACTTAAAACACCTAGGGTGATTTTTTTCCCTACACAGAACCTTGATTAATACAGTAGGTAATGAAATGTAGACATGGTCTTGGAATAGTTATGACACCAAACTCATTATGTTTATGTGGATAGACAGAAAATTCCTCAGTTCCAAATGAAAATATCACTATTGATTTCTAATATAGAAGTGAAACTTACTTTTCTTTCTGAAATACAGCCTCTGTTTGTTGATAACATGGAATTTGTACCTGTCTTTTTTCCCAGTAGAAAGAAGTTATTTCAACTCTCTCTTAAAAGAAGAAAAAGATTGTCTTATCTCTGGAGCAATCCCTAGATATCCAAAAGAGAGTATTGCCTAAAATAATTTAATATAAAAATTTTAAATATTTAAATTCCTAATTATCAAAGTCATATTTCATGGTAGAAAATATGGAAAATACAAATTAAAAATGGATGTTGAAGAAAGAAAAGTAAATTTATGTGTAATTATATCACCTTGGGAGAGTCACTGTTAATATTCTGGTTTATTTTATTCCAGTTTTATTTCCAGCCATGTATTATTATTTCATATTAATAATTTACTATGTTAAAATATGTTATCAAAGAATTGGAAAATCCACACAATAGGCCATCATATCGATATAATATAATTAAATTAACCAAGCCTTATTAATTAAATTTTATTTGTTTCTGTTCCTCTAATGATTAATATCTTTATAAACAAACTCTGGACAATAGTTTTTACTATTTCATTGACTCCTGGAAATTAAAGAGTAGCTCATAGGGTACAAATATTTTTACTATTCTTAAGATTTAGTCAACTTAATTCCTGGAAAGCTTTGCAAATTTATATTTCCATTACAGCTGCGTTTGTGAGTACCTTCCTTACCTACCTCTTATAATATCTACCAGTATTCTATAACATGAATTTTGGATGTATTATTTAAAAAAGACTTTAATTTATGATTTTGTACCATGTAAAGGACTTTTTCCAGTCTCAGAATTTTATTAGCTGTAATTCCAGTATATAGTGGGATTTTAGATACCATATAAAATCTCTAAATTTTCATTCTCAAAAAATGCTTTTCCTTAGTAAAACATATTAAAGTTTGATTGTATGTTTTAAAATATCAGGTGAGGACACATAGCTTCTGGGGAAAAAAAGTAAAGTATACCAGTGACCTTTTTATTTCTGGATTCCTTATTTAGAATATAAATATACTATTCTTTTCCAACTAACTCCTTCTGCCTGAACAATATCCTCTTTATTTTCTGAGTCTTGTGGGGCAGGGTGGGGGCATGGTTGTAAAAGTGAGGAAAAAGAAATGGATAATGTATAACCATACTACATTCAGTCACATTCCTGGCACCTAAAATTTTCTGGGCTTGGAAATATTTCCAGGCACATTCTACTTATCTGATATATGTTTGGTACCCTTGAAATGCTAATGGTCCTGGGGAAGAATAAGCATTATTTACAAATTGAGTGCATCCATTTTAAGGGATATAGTCATCGTTAGCTAAGTGTCCAAAGAATGTAAATTTCATTTGAGATTCCTAGTATAGTCTATTGATAGAGGAGAGAAAGCAGACTTGTGTAGCCCATCAAACTGCATGGTGTACCTGGGTGACTGGAGGGAAAGGGTGATGATATTAGAGGTAGGATATTAGTTCAGAAAAAGAGGGACATTACCAACACACAGAAAACTTGCTTTTTCTGACTTCTTCTTTGTACTAAAAACTGCAGTAGTAGATTTTTGTGGTCAAGGCCAAGTAACCTAATTCATGGCTAAGACGTTTTAGTCCAGTTCCCCAAGTTGGCTCATTATTCCTACACCTTCTATCCAAGGAGAAGTGACAGAAGATGAAGGGAGAATGTCCAATGGGCAATGCCTGCATGTACCCAGTCTTCTTCCTTTAAAAATAAAATCTATTGTACAACATAGTATTCTGCACTTTTCTTGTCTTCTGAACTTTTAAAATCCTTCCTCAAGTCTTGTGACCTTGCTACCTTTTAGATCAGAATTAATTCTAGTCTTATTCTCTTGATTCTAAACTCCGTATATGGCTCTCTTTTGGGAATTGAATCATGTATCCCAAAAAAGATATGTTCAAATCTGTGGTGTGAACCTATTTGTAAATAATACTTCTTGAAGATGCTATTATTACTTACGATGTGACCAGATCAAATCAGGGTGCTCTTAATTCATATAACTGGAGATCTTATAAAGAGAGGAAATTTGGATGTAGAAGTCAGTAGAAGCCAGAAGTCAAAAGAAGCCAGAGTGGAGAGAGAGAGATCACCATGTGACAGAGGAGTGCAGCCACCAGAACAGCACTGACTCCAGAGGAAAGCATGGCCTTGCCAATGTCTTGATTTTGCCAACATCTTCTAACCTTCAAAACCATGGAACAATAAATGCTTGTTGTTTAAGCCAACTCTTTATTTAGTATTTGTCATGGCAGTTTTGGTAAACTGAGACACCATCATAGAAAATCATACTCTTCATTTTTAAAAATTTGATCTAAGGTTATTTGATCTTGAGACTGGAGAACTCTGTTTAGGTACCTTGCTAATCATTGGAACATTTCATTTTCTGATTCCAAAGATACACACATTTTAAAACATGTAAATATAAAAAGGAAAACAACCTATAATTCCACCATAAACAGATGACCACTGTTTATATTTGTGACTTCTTATAATACCAATTTCTACTAGAATATATTTAATCAAATTAATGCTCTAAAATTCCCAGCAAACTTGTTTCATTGTTTTGTAAATTAGCTAATATTTTATGACAGAATCCAGAAAATCAATTGTGCACTTGGTACATGGTTGACACACAGTAGGCATTCAACTATAGACTCCTCTCTTAGTTTGCCAAGTTGCTATGGCAAATACCACACAATGGGTTGGCTTACAAAAACAAGCATTTATTGGTTCATGGTTTTGGAGGCTAGAAGTCCAAAACAAGGGTTTTGGGAAGACCATGCTTTCTCCCCAAGTCTATAGCATTCTGTTGCTGGCTTACTACAATTCTTGGGTTCCTCTGCTTGCATTTCTTCTTTCCATCACATGGAAAACTCTTTCTCCTTGAGTCTCCTCTTCTAGTTTCTGCAGACTTCCTGCTTCTTGCTTCTCTCTGTGGCTGTCTATGAATTCCCTTTATAAGTCCTCCTAAAGTATAGATTTAATGCCACCCTGATTCATTTGGGCCACAATGTAACTAACAATAGCATTTTCAACATGTATTCACACTTACAGGAACATGGATTAAGATTAAGAACATGTTTCCTTGAGATACAATTCAAGCTACCATAATTCCTTTATGACATTCCTCACCGTAACATGAGAGGTCTTTAATGAGGAAAAAAGGGGATTTTAAGTAAATACAATAAAATATATGAATTTAATTCTCCATATCCAATCATAACCTCACCAATATTAGCCTTATATATGCTTCTAAAATGTCCCTGTAATGATCCCCACAATATGGTATCATAGAAAGAAAATGGGCATCAGAATCAAACTTACCTAGTTTTGACAAGTTATTTAAGATCCAGAGTTACAGTTTTCACAATTCTACCTCAAAGAACTGATGTGAGGAACAATGAGGAATACTGTATGGGCTCAAGAAATATTTGTATTCTTCTCCCTTCACCTCATCACATGTTTCCCTCAGGACAGAGTTCCTTGGCTGGAGTCAGACACCATATACCTTAGTTCACTGTGGGTAATGTGCTGGTTTTAGAGATGAAACAGAGGATATGGTATCCAGTTCTTAGTAATGGTTGCCTTGTTGGAATCAGAAGAAAGAGTGAGGCAGAATCAATTCATTCTATAACCTCAAAAGAATTAGAAATATCCTATTACATCCCTAAGAATTACCTGATAGCCTTCCCTTGAAATCAGTCTTCGAGTGGTGGAATCATCGAAGTGATGGGAGAGCAGGGGTGTGTTCAGGGTGCCAGGAGCAGGCATCACTATTATGGTAAGAAGAACATTTTCCCACTGCCAAAAAGTTTACCCAAAGCCTCCTTCATGTTTCTGTTCCTCAAGCTGTAGATGAATGGGTTTATCATGCAAATAACCACCATGTAGAGAATGGCAGCCCTGCTGTCCCCTTCTGTAGAGTGAGATGATGGAGGAAGTAAATACACACCCATAAGAGACACATAGAACAGCAGAACCACTGTGAGGTGAGAACTACAAGTAGAGAAGGCCTTCCACCACCCTCCAGAAGAGGAGATGCCAAACATACCCCAGAAAATGTGGATATAGGAGAGGACAATCAGCATGAGGGGAATGGTGAGGCACAGCAAGCCCAGGGTGATGATCATCAGCTCATTAATACGGATATCTGAGCAGGCAAGCTTCAGCAGAGCACTGGGATCACCGTAGAAGCAGGGAATGGCCTTCTGGGCACAGAAAGCCACACAGGTCAGCAGCAGTGTGTGCATCAGGACAGGGCAGTTGGTTAGTACCCAGCAGACACCCAGCATGAGTGCACAGAGTTGGGGACTCATAGTTGTGCTGTAATGCAGTGGTTGGCAGATGGCCACATAGTGATCATATGCCATCACAGCTAGGAGAAAATTGTCAAGGACACCAAACATAAGGAGGAAATATAGTTGTGTAAGGCACCCAGAGTAAGAGATGGTCTGACTCTGGGCATGAATGTTTGCCAGCATTTTGGGGTAGAGGCAGAAGTGAAACAGGCATCAGTTAATGATAGGTTGGCCAGGAAGAAGTACAAAGGAGTGTGCGGGTGAGGGTCAGAGCTGATGGCCAGGATGATAAGTAAGTTCCCCACCACGGTGACCAGGTACATGTCCAGGAAGATGCCAAATAGTGGAGGCTGCTGCTCCAGCTTCTCAGAGAGTCCTAGAAGGAGGAAATCTGAAACAGAGGTTTGATTCACTCTGCTTGGTTTTCCCATCCCTTGTAATTCTTGTTATCTGTGTAGACAAAATCCTTCCATGGTCAGTATTTTATTATTAGATCAATTCAAATGTATGTATCAGTGTGGCCATAACTGTGCTGGGGAGAAAAGGAAAACAAATAGTCCCTCCTAATGTGAATCTTTGGGTCTCATTGTGGATGGAAGAAAATATCCATGGGACATTTAGAGAATGGTCAAGACAATATCCATTGAAAAATAAATTGCACATTGTATGGTATAGTAGAGTCCAGAGAAAAGAGATCAGTTTGACAAGAGAAGTCCATGTAGAGTATTTGGAGGAAGTTGGATTTCAGTATGACCTTGATGGCAGAATAGGAAAAGTCACCTACACTTGTTAATTGGAAATGGGGTCCATGGTCTCCCTCACTTCCCTTCCCCAACCCTAACACATGCACATGTGCATACACACACGTACACATTTGAACCTTCTATGTTGAGCCCCCAAAATAACTTTGGAGAATAAGAAAGCCTCCTTTCCACTTGCCTCCCTAGTTTCTAGAACTTGATCTCCCCCATCCAGCTCTGGTCCCTGTGCTCTTCCCTAATTGGGGGCAAAAGAGATGGATGTTTCTGTGGCATCTCATTCTCCCAATCCACTGTTAGGACCTCACATCTTCAAATACTACAGGGGGCCACCCTCTCCCCTCTATCACTATCTCTCTCCTATCTCCTTGTCCTCCTCCCCTTTTACTCCTTTGCTCCTGTGTCTACTCTGGGAATTGATAGTTTAGTCCCCTTCGATGTCTCCCATGATGATGTCTCTTGGACATCATCATGATCAGTACTTACTTATTAGAGGCTTGCTAAGTGCCAGGCACACTGTTGACATTATTTTACTTTTCACAAGGCTATGTGATAAGCATCGTTATCCTCCACAATTGTGCAGCTGGCAAAACTGAGTCTCAGAGATATCTGATGTACCAAAGATCATGTAGCTGGAAAATGATATTAAAATGCAGGTATGCCTACTGCAAACCCTGCGCCTTCACCCTTACACTGAACTAAATCTCTTTGATGTTTACTTCTTATAAAGATATACGGGGGTGAAAAGAATCAGACTCTGGTTCTCTGGGCTTGAATATAAGCTGCTCTGTACTTCTGCTCCCCTCAGAGTTAGAGCAAGCTAGTGTGTGAAGCCATCTCATATTGGTCTCTTAGAAACTGTGAACTTAGAACCTTTGTAACTAGTTTAGTCCTACACTTGTTCTTTTTGTTCAGAAGAGAGGCTTCTGATCTTCACCAGAGACTCAGCTCACCTACCCCAGAAACTTTTACTTAGGCTGGTAAGTGTGGTGTGTGTGTGCTACCCCTTTCATATCCTCTCCTGTGAGGATATGGGTCAATTTCATGCATCTTCAAATTCTCCAATTTCAAATTCTTCAAATTCTCAAATAATTCTCTCCTGTTGATGGAAAATTCACAATAGGGAACTCGCTGTCTCAGGGAGAGTGAAGATGTGGTCTATTGAATTTAGAGATCTTCAGGAATAACTGGAGTGTATGATTCATTTTCATCTTGACTAGGCTTGAGAAGGCAGGAATCTTCCTTAGGGTTATAAAGGCTCCTGGAATACCAGTCCCCAAAGCTCTCATTAGAGCCTGCCTTGGTGTTGTGCAGCCTGTTCTCCAGCCAGCTCTGGCTGAGTCCTGGGGGAATGGAGGACATCTCTTTCCCAGGAGTTGACTTCTAGGGAGTGTGAATCTGAAACTTTTTGCTGAGATGCAGTGATCTTCAGCCAGACAAGCAGGCCTCCTGGGAACTCCTTTCTATGCACTGGGCAGTTCAGTATCTGCCCAATGCCTTAGGTAAAACTGGATGAGGGAGAAGCTAGGAAGATAAGTGGTTTTTTTTTGTCATGTTTAGTTTTTTTTTTAAATATTCATTTTATTGATATATATTCACATACCCCACAGTCATAC
Source organism: Choloepus didactylus (assembly GCF_015220235.1). Taxonomy (NCBI): domain Eukaryota; kingdom Metazoa; phylum Chordata; class Mammalia; order Pilosa; family Megalonychidae; genus Choloepus; species Choloepus didactylus. Next base: position 99,603,706 of record NC_051316.1, read on the forward strand.
AAAACAAATCTTACATTTGAGTGTTCACAGCACCATTACATAGTTGTACATTCATCACCAAAATCAATCCCTGACACCTTCATTACGACACACACAAAAATAACAAGAATAATAATTAAAGTGAAAAAGAGTAATTAAAGTAAAAAAGAACACTGGGTGCCTTTGTCTGTTTGTTTCCTTCCCCTATTTTTCTACTCATCCATCCATAAACTAGACAAAGGGGAGTGTGGTCCTTATGGCTTTCCCAATCCCATTGTCACCCCTCATAAGCTACATTTTTATACAATTGTCTTCAAGATTTATGGGTTCTGGGTTTTAGTTTGATAGTTTCAGGTATCTACCACCAGCTACCCCAATTCATTAGAACCTTTAAAGGGTTGTCTATATTGTGCGTAAGAGTGCCCACCAGAATGACCTCTCGGCTCATTTTTTAATCTCTGTGCCACTGAAGTTTATTTCATTTCCTTTCACATCCCCCTTTTGGTCAAGAAGATGTTCTCCATCCCACGATGCTAGGTCTACATTCCTCCCTGGGAGTCATATTCCATGTTGCCAGGGAGATTCACTCCCCTGGATGTCTGATCCCTTGTTGGGGAGATGGGAGTGATGTCACCTTTCAAGTTGGGTTACCTAGAGAGAGAGGGCCACATCTGAGCAACAAAGAGGCATTTGGGAGGAGGCTCTTAGGCACAATTATAGGGAGGCTTAGCCTCTCCTTTGCAGCAACAGTCTTCCCAAGGGCAAGTCCTGTGGTAGAAGTTTCAGCTCATCAAACCACTAATCCCCTAAGTCTGTGGGCATGTTAGCAACCATCGAGGTGGGGCAGGCCAATACCCCTGCATTCTCCACCAGCTCCTCAAGGGGGCTCTGCATATTTTTTCCTTGTTTTTTTTTTTAAACTTTTTTTTTAAATCAAGTGTATGAAAAATAAAAAAAAAAATTTAAAAAAACATACAATAAAAGAAAATTCCAAAGAGACCATAATAAGTGAGTAAGAGAAAGACAACTAACCTAAAATAACTACTTTACTTCCAACATGTTCCTACTCTACCCCAAGAAAGTAACCTAATATAGCAACATTTCTATAAACTTGTTCCTACTATACCCATCAGAAATTAACAGACCATAGTCATTCCTGGGCATTCCCAGAATGTTAAATTTACCCATGATAGCTTATCTGTTCTTATTGGATTATTGTTCCCCCTTCCTTAATTGCTCTCTGTAAACACATGCTCATTGTCAGTTCTTCAGCTGTAGTGATCATTTATATGACTCTATCAACCTTCTGATCCATGACTTTCTCTTTCCTTTTGGATCAAGTGTAGATTCTTTAACATGACTTCCAAGGTTCTGCATGATCCACACCTGCTAATCTCTCTTGCCTCATTCTGAACCATTCCCCAACCCTTTGAAATATGCATTTCAGTCATCATAATTGTCCAGTTTCTCTAATCTGTCATCCTTTCTTTACCAAATGCTCTATACCAAATGCTCTGCCACTATACTACCATGTCACCTGGCAACTTTCTATTTGTCTTTGTTGTCTCAAGTTTCTGCTTACTTGTGACTTCCTACAAGTGTACTTGGCTTGACCCCTTTAGTTTGGGTTTGATGCCCTTCTTTATTCCCACAGTACTTGAAACATATTTGCCACATACTTTTCCTTTCTTTTTCACAAGATTGGGAGCTCTTTAAAATAAAAGAACTCTGTTTTTCAAATATTTATACATAGTAATTCACAAAGTTCTTCCCACATAGTACTTATTTAGTATATTTATGAATGTGGTAAAATTAATGAATGAATTACTGAATGAAGTAAAGAATAAAATTCTCTCTCCTCCACTTGATTCCGTGTCTTTTCTCTGATTGCCCTACCCTGAATGGAGTAGGTTTCTGAAGATTTCTTATACTTTAATTTTTATAGTTAAAAATATTTCTTGATCCCTGATCAAGTACCACTGATTATTATATGCCATAATTGATTTAAAAAAATTTCTGAATGCATTCAGTAAATTTGAAGTTTCTGTAGGAAAAAGAAAACTTTCTTTTGGAGAAGCAGAAGTCCAATTATTCCTTGAGAAGTGATTTTATTCTCCAGGGAAAAGCAGCAACTCTCCTCCCAGCTCCAAAACAAATCTTTTAAGGTCTCAGTTTTAAGGTAGGCAGCAGATGCAATGGAAAGAAGCTCTAGGTTTGAAGTTAGTGTGTTGGGGTTTGAATCTTCATTTGGCCATTTTCTTTCAAGCCACACTCTGAAACACATTAAAATGGAGACAGTACTATCTACCTCAAAATTATTGCCATGATTAAATGAGCTCCTGGATGTGCAAATCCTTTGTAAATATATGAATCTGCAAAAAACAAAAGTCCTCATTTATAGTCTCAAAGGAGTTGACAGTCTTTAGTATCTGACAAAGACATTCTCCATTGAGAATGTGAAGGAAATGCAGTAGTTACTCCCCAATTGTCTTTCTCCAGTAACTTGTGGCCTTGGTCCCTTGGGTTCCCAACCTGGCTGGTAAAGAGGGATGCTCTTGTCATTGTCTTGGAGCTGGTGAAAAAGAGAGAATGAGCCTCTTTCCCACTTCATGGTAAAGCCCCTGACTTTTCTTCTTTTCCCAGCTCCAGCTCTCTTGCAGAGAAAATGAAACTCTCTCATTCCATAGAACTAAAAGTATTTGAATTCATCATTCACTGACCTAGGTAATAGCAGTGATTGTAGAGTTCACTTAGCAGTGTGTGTGTGTATGTGTGTGTGTTTGCATGTGATAATAGTCTGTGTGTGTGTGATAATAGTCTGTGTCAGATCTTGTAGATACCTTGGGTGGACATAATAATTATAATTCCTTGTGGTGTGTACTTTCCTTTCTAGGGACATGCTATCTCTTTTACAGCTTTGCTGAATATCTGCCCTGCATCTAAGCTGTGAAAGTCAGTAGTCCATCCAAAGCTTGGCCAGGGTCTGACCTGCTTTTGTCCTGGAACACTGAAGAATTGACTATCTGCAGCTGTCTTTGTAAATTCTGTAATTCACACCCTCTTTTTTTATTCACTCCCAATCATCTGAGTAACTTACTTGTTTAGGGACCACATTCATCCAAAGGTGTTTGGGAGATTACAGATCCACCTTCTCTTTAATGCAATGAGAAATACTTGACCAGTTGTATTCTTCCCATCAAATGATACTCTGTTGGAGGCAATATAGCATAGTGGTTAGGAGCATGGGTTTGAAGTCATACAATTATGAGACTGAATTATCTCTCATCATTTTCATGTTCTATGATTTTAGGCACATTACTTACACTCTCTAATCCCTAGTTTCTAATTGGCTCAGTGAGAATCCTAATGCTTTTTGTATGGACCTGTTAGAATGTAAAAGCCTTTTTCTCTTGCTAAAAGAATTTCAGATGTCATCATCCTATTCAGGGTGGTGTTTTGGGTAGATATTTGAGAGCCTAATGTGTTTCTGTAAATCACACCAAATAGATGTAGTTCTGCATCCCCACATTTCCTCCCCTCCATCCCCCAGGCCAAAATCTGACACAGATAATCTGAAGACCCTCAAGAAACTAAGAGAGAGGATACTTTCTTTGATATCCCACAGTCTATGAAGGTTCTGGAGTCAAGGGTCAGATCCAAGGTGCTGGGATCTGTACAGAAAGCTCCAGCCTCTAAGACTAAGTAGCGAAGTCTCTTTAATCTACTTCTCACAGACCTAATAGTAAAGCATTCATAAATATTCTGCTTCTGTTTCTATATATGATATAGAACCAATTGACTACTTTGCTTTAGTCATTGAAAGTTAACATTTGCCATGTTTTTTTTTTTTACCTGCTGGGTTGAGTTGGTTCATAATTGCCCTCTTCCCTTTATTCAGTTGGGGGCTAGAGGAATCAGGGCTGGTGGTACATGGTTGCCTTCTGAATACAGTAGAAAAAATTGGCAGTGGGACTTCTGCATAATATCATCTTGCTTTTTTTTCTTTAATCTTTTTTTGGAGACTGTGTGACCAGGTGGGAATGGTATGTTAGCAATCTTTTTCCCCTTCTTTAAAGGGAAGAGAATTGCCAGACCATGGACTCTATGCTTCACTATAATATCTTTATGTCAATAACCTTGAATTTGACTAGCTGGCTTATGAGCAGAAGATAGGGTCTTTACCATAGGCCCTTGGGATCAATTATTTGAATGCTAGATGTATAGACTGGTCAAAATATTTCCATTGAACTTTAATAGTGAAAATGATATTAACTACTGTCAGGAAAGCATAGGAATAAGAGAAAATTGGAGATTGTTAAAGAGAAATAGAGGTACACTGGACTCCTAAATTGATTATTTCATGAAGTGATTCCTTTTAAAATGTACAGTGCATCACTTCTTATTCAACAACATTTTGCCTTTTCTCTTCAACTTCCCCCACCAGCCTCCTGCAGCTGAAATACTGGTATGAGGAGAGAGAACCAGAGCAGTGTGTCCGAATTCCTCCTCCTGGGACTGCTCATCGGCCAGAGCAGCAGGGCATGTTCTTTTCCCTTTTCCTGGGCATGTACCTCACCACGGTTTTGGGGAACCTGCTCATCATCCTGCTCATCAGGCTGGACTCTCGCCTCCATACCCCCATGTATTCTTCCTCAGCCCCTTGGCCCTCACTGATATCTCTTTCTCATCTGTCACTGTCCCCAAAATGCTGATGAACATGCAGACACAGCATTTATCCATCTCCTTTAAGGGGTGCATTTCTCAGACATACTCTTTCATATTATTTGCTGACTTGGACAGTTTCCTTATAACTTCAATGGCCTATGACAGGTACGTGGCCATTTGTCACCCTCTCCACTATACAACCATCATGAGTCACAGTCTTTGTGTCATGCTGTTGGCAGGGTCCTGGGTCATTGCTTCTGCTTGTGCTCTTTTGCATACCTTCCTCCTGACCCAACTGTCCTTCTGTGCAGACCGCACCATTCCCACTTAATCTGTGACCTTGCTGCCCTGCTCAAGTTGTCCTGCTCAGACACCTCCCTCAATCAATTGGTAATCTTTACTGCAGGTTTGGCAGCCATTATGCTTCCATTCTTATGCATTCTGGTTTCTTATGGCCATATTGGAGCCACCATTCTCCAGGTTCCTTCTACCAAGGGCATCTGCAAAGCCTTGCCCACTTGTGAATCCCACCTCTCTGTGGTAACTCTCTATTTTGGGGCAATTACTGGTCTATATTTTCTTCCCTCATCCAGCAATGCCAGTGAGAATAACATACTTGCTTCAGTGGTATACACAGTGGTCACTCCCATGTTGAACCCTTTCATTTATAGCCTGAGAAATAAAGACATGAAAGGAGCTTTGAGAAAACTCTCTTGAGTAAGAAAACATATTCTTCCTACTGATATTTGCCTTTCTTTTAAAACATCCATTTAATTTTATTTCCACAATTATATGTGAATATAAATTATTAAAACTTGAGCTCACTCTTCTTTCCATATCTATCACTCAGAAATCTTTACTGGCATTATTCTTATATGTGTTAGAGAAAACAGTAAAGTGGATATGTTCTGTACTGCTTTATTGATTCTTGTCTTGTATAATGGGATTGGAGAAAAATTTGAAGATGCTATGTTATTTTGGCTGTTATCATTAGACCATCAGGGCTGGTCCTTCCCCAAATTTCAAAATTTTATGTAAATTGTGTTTAGCCTCTCTTAACCTCTATTTCTAAGGAATTTTCCATTTTTGTGATGATATGGCTCCTCTTTCACTTGGCACGCAGGCATGCATGGACTCTGACCTGTCCAAGAACTTCCAGGGCTAACATGCTAAATTTACTCTCCTTACGTGATGATCACACTGCTTTCTTTTCCTCCTGCAATATAGCCCACACCTTCTTTCTCCTCAAACAGATAACAGATATTCAGTGCACAATAAAATCTAATCTATGTTGTCTCAGGCACTGACCAATCTAATAATTTAATATGCATTAATATAATCTAATTTAATCCTGACAACAACCCTATGAGGTAGGTTAGGGAGACCCAAAAAGAAGCAGAACATCCTAAGATCACAGACCTAGTGAAATTTGAACCTTGGCTCTCTAACTCCAGAATGAGTCAGTGTGGCAAGAACTATAATAGTTTATACAGAATGTTATGTAATTTCTAAAGGGGAAAAATTAACTCACCCAGGTGGCTGAGGATATGAAAGACTTCCTAGAGAAAGTGTTGCTTTAACTGAGCCTTAACAAATGAGAATTATTTTGACACACAAAATTTTATCACATCCTAATGATCATGGGAAGAGGGGGGAGCATGTATCTGGATGTTAAACTGGATGTTTTAACTGAGGCACAAAGATTTGTCATACACCAGATACCTAAATGAGTTGTAAGACAGACAAAATGCAGATGTTTATAGGAAATGCCCAATAATCAATTTCATAATTCTTGAGCCTCTCAGCCTAGATATGGATCTAAAAAGAGCTAAAAGCTAGAGATAAAAAGCAGTCTTGTAAATGTTTCTTTTGAAGAAAACAATGTTGGGCATCAAATTCTCCCAAAGAGGAATGAAGTGCTTTCTTCCTCACTGCAGAGAAAGAAGTTTCAAAAGAACAATTTAGAGTGTTTGATATGTATTAATATATATGTGTGTGTGTGTGTGTGTGTGTGTGTGTGTGTGTGTGTGTGTGTGTGTATTCATCCCCTAATTTAATGAGAGCAAGAACAAAGGAAAGCATAAGGAGGGAGAGAGAGAGAGAGAGAGAGAGAGAGAGGGAGGGAGAGGGAGAGGAATACTACGTGGTATGAAGCCATTTTCAGTTATTCACAAGAAGAATAATTAGAAAGTCAAGGAGACTCTAAGAGGAAGAATAACAATCTGCATAGAGTGTATCACTGGGAAACCAGGGGCTATGAGGGGAAGATTACACAGGAAGAAAATGCTTTAGCAATATAACAGGGGTTGTGTGGGTCAACAGTCTGGAAGTCTCTGCATATCCCTTAGCCTGGAAATAACAATAAGGGAATGAGTCCATTTTAACCATCATCCAACTCCAGAGAAGTCAAAGCCTTCTTGATATTGGTAGCTATCAAAGCAGCACATTCTTGTCACCTCTTTCTCATTTTTCCTCCTCATGGTACATCCCCAGAAAGGTGGGCTCAATATAACTGCAACTGGATTTTGGAAAGATGAGTGTAAAACAGATAATATGCCATTATGACTCCTCTGTGGGCCTCAGATTTTTGCCTGAGTTGGATCCAATGAGGGGAAGGGAAATTTAACTACAGAATTGAGACAGTGTTTGAGATAGAAAGTAACCTTTACTCTTTCTAATACCTAGGTGTTAGCAGAAAATTCATGGGGTCCATAAGAGTTTTTATTTCACAGAAGAGGAAAACAATCCTCAATTGAATAAGTTTTGAAAAAATAGAAGAAATATTACATCTCTGAAGGAGCACTTGTTTAACATTCCAATTATTAGTTGTGATAGATTGGATTACCATTAAAAAAATAATTACTCCTTCCCCCATTTCCATGATGGGAGTAACTTTCTCACTCCATTGATGTTTGGGCTTGCTCTTATGATGTACGGGCTTTTTCATACCCTTCTTTATCAATTAGCTATTGTCACAAAAATGCTAGATGGTAAATGGCCAAGAAAATCTCAGCATTGTTCAACAATAAATATTTATTTTCTTTATGAATCTGAGGATTTGTGGGGGTTGGCTGATACAGCTTGGGCTGGACATTATGCTGGTCTTGGCTGGGCTCACTCATGCTTTGGGGACCAGCTGTGGGTTAGCTGATCTAAGATGGGCTCACCTGATTTGGCTCTTTTCTACCTCCTACTACCTGAAAATGGACAGATATTCTCTCAGCCTTCCATCTAATCCCTTTATTGTCCTTATGCCCCAGGTTCAATTGTGACTTGTAATATAGCATCATCAGCTCCCAGTTCTTAAGTTCTCCCCTGCGTTGTAGTGGTGAGGCTGGGAACAACATTTTCTTGATCTCCCATTTCTAAATGGCTCTTGTTCAATGCTTTCCAATCAGAGGAACTCACGAAAATGCAGAAGAGGTGAAGCCATTACTGTCTGGAGGCAGTTGTAGCCAGAAACATAGGCAGATGTGAGATTGTTTTCCATTGAGCTTTATCAACCACATGCATAACTGCTGCAAACCTATACAATTGGGGTGGTTTCTAAGTCATTCTTCAGATTTTTGTCTACTGCCATCAAACCTTTGGAACCATCCATTTTATGATTTAAGGCTGAAATCTTCGGTATTAACTTTTTTCATAAAAAAAATGCCTTGTTTTATCATCTTAAATTGAAAAAGATCAAAGTATTGGATTATTTGTTCTTTTGGGAAACAAGAACTTTCAAACACCATGGGTGGGTATGTAAATTGGTGACAACTCTTTAGAGATTGATCTGATGTCTGTATTCTTTGACCCAGCAAGTCTGATTTTTCTCTCATGATATTCTTTTTTAATACAATTTTATTGAGATATACTCACACACCATATAATCCATCCAAAGGATACATACAATCAATGGCTCACAATATCAATCCAATAGTTGTACACTCATTGCCACAATCAATTTTCAAATATTTTCATTACTCCAAAATAAAGAAAAGAAATAGAAAAAAGAAAAAAATGAATAGAAAATAACACCCAAACCATCACATATGCCTTATTCACCCCTATTATTTCTATATTTTTGACATTATTTTATTACTCATCTGCCCATACACTGGATAAAGGGATTGTCAGTCACCAGGTTTTCACTGTCACATGGTCACACGATGAAAGCTATATAGTTACACAATTATCATCAAGAATCAAGTCTACTGGATTCAGTTATTTCCTACTAGCTATTCTAATACCCTAGAAACTGAAAAGGAATATCTATACAATGCATAAGAATAACCTCCAGATTGACTTCTTGACTCTATTTGAGATCTCTCAGCCACTGAAACTTTATTTTGTTTTATTCATTTTCCCCATTTTGGTCAAGATGGCCTTCTCAATCCCATGATGCCAGGGCTAGGCTCATCTCTGGGTGTCATGTCCCTGGTTGCCAGGGAGTCATACACACCTGGGAATCATATCCCATGTAGGGAGGAGGGCAGTGAGTTTATTTGCAGAGTTGGCTGAGAGAAAGAGGCCACATCTGAGCAACAAAAGAGGTTCTCTGGGGTTGACTCTTAGGCATAATTATTAATAGGCTTAGCTTCGCCTTTGCAGAAATAAGTTTCACAAGGGCAAGTCCCAGGATTGAGGGCTTAACTTATTAAATTGGGATTCCCTAATGCTTGCAGGAATGTCAGGAATGCCTCAGGTGAGGAAGTTTAATAGTTCCATATTTTCCCCCATTTCCTCAAGGGGACTTTGCAAATACTTTTATCTTTTCTGCCCCAAATACTCTGGGATGTTATCGGGGTGTCATTTTAACCTGTACAGAAGAACAAGATCTCATTCCCAATTTTAGGTTCCATGGAACCATGTTGTTTAAATAATTTCACTATATAGGTTATATTAGAAAGCATGTTACAGAGAATATAAATTTTGTACCAAATAAACATGTCTTAAATCACAGTTAAAAGTCAGGAATAGATGTGATGACTGTAAGAGCTTACAATCTACAAACTTTTGGAACAAGCCTCATTGAACACTCAACACTCCTATATCATCGATTGCCCAATATCTGTCCACATTCTATCCCCAGGTACCTATGCAATTGAATTCAATTCTCAGCAACTGCTCATTATAGTAATTTTATATTTGTTCTTTCATTTCTGGTTTATTTCACTCAACATAATGTCCTCTAGTTTCATTCATCTAATTGCATGCCTCACAACTTCATTCCTTCTTGCAGCCATTCAATATTTATTGTATGTATACACCACAGTTCACTCTTCCATTCACCCATCAGTGTACCCTTAGGCCACCTCCATTCATTGCAAATCGTAAGTACTGCTGCCATAAGCACCAGTGTGGAAATGTCTGTTGTGTCCCTGCTTTCAGTTCTTCCAAGCATATACCAAATAACAGGGTTGCAGGATCATAAGGCAACTCTGTACTTAGTCTCCTGTGGAACCACCACACTGCCTCAGAGTGGCTGCACCATTCTACTTCCTTACCAACTGTGAATATGAATACTTTTCTCTCCACATCTTCTCCAGCACTTGTATCTTTCTGTTTATTTTCTAACGTTTTATTCACACACCAGGCAATCCATCTTGAGTGACCAATCAATAGCTCCTAGTATAATCACATAATTAGGCTTTCACCACCACAATCTATATGAGAACAATTCCATTTCTTCCACAGTGAAAGAAAAGAGGAAGAAAAAGTTAAAAAAGATAAAAGAATAAAAAATTAAATAATAAAATAAAATAAGAACAACAACAAAAGAAGCCTGTATCCTTCCGTTATATCCCCCTCGGTTTGCATTAGTTTGGTGTATTGACTTAGTTACAATTAATGGAAGGATATTAGAATGTTATTGTTAAGTATAGACCCTAGTTTGCATTGCTAGTATTTTTTCCCATATACCATCCCATTTTCAACACCTTGCAATGTTGACATTCACTTGCTCTCCCTCATGTAAAAACTTTCTTATATTTCTACATTTAATGACCATCATTGTCCTCTCTACTTTTTGCTAAGTTATACATTCCCATTTTTATCCTCTATCTTTCCTTCTGGTGTCATACATACCCCTAAACTTCCTCTTTCAACCATACTCATGCTCAGCTTTGTTCTTTATACTTACAATATTGTGCTACCATCTGATAGTATTGTGCTATCCATTTCTGGATCTTTACAATCAATCCTGTTGAAAATTCTGTACTCCTTCAGCATCAAACACCCAATCTCTAACCTCTTTCTACCTCCTGATAACCTGTGTTCTTAACTTGAACTTTCAGAGTTTGCTCATTATAGTCAGTTCATATTAGTGAGGCCATAGAGTATTTGTCCTTTTGTTTCTGGCTAATATCGCTCCACATAGTGTTCTCAGATTAATCCATGTTGTTATATGTGTCATGACTTTATTTTTCTCACAGCTGCATAATATTCCATCACATTTATATACCATGGTTTGTTTGTCCATTTGTCCATTCATGGACATTTGAGATGTTTTGTTGATGGACATTTGGGCTGTTTCCATCTCTTGGCAAACATGAATAATGCCACTATACACACCAGTTTACAAATATCTGTTCACATCTTAGCCTTCGTTTTCTCCAAGTGTATACCTAGTAATGGTATTGCTGGATCACATGGCAATTCTATGCTCAGCTTCCTGAGGAACCGCGAAACTGCCTTCCAGAGCCATTGCACCATTCTGCATTTCAACCAACAGTGAATAATTGTACCTCTTTTTCCACATCCTCTCCAACACTTGTAGTTTACCATATTTCTCATAATAGCCATTATAGTAGGTGTGAGATGATATCTCATTGTGGTTTTGATTTGCCCTAATAGCTAGTAAAGTTTAGCTTCTTTTCATATGTTTTTGAGCCATTTGTATTTCCTCTTTGGAAAATTGTCGGTCCATGTCTTTTGCCCATTATTTAATTGGGTTGTTTGTCCTTTGGTTGTTGTGTTGTAGGATCTCTTTATATATTCTGCATATTAAACCCTTATCTGACATATGGTTTCCAAATATTATCTCCCATTGCATAGGCTGCCTTTTTACTTTCCTGAGAAAGTCCTTTGATGAGCAAAAGTTTTTTAATTTTCAGGAAGTCCCATGTAGCTATTTCTTCTTTCCTTGCTTGTGCTTTGGGATAACGTCTAGGAAATCACCTCCTGACAAGATATTTAAGACATTTCCCTATATTTTCTGCTAAAAGTTTTATGGTCATAAGCTCTAATGTTTAGGTCTTTGATCCATTTTGAGTTAATTTTTGTATAAGGTGTGAGACAGAGGTCCTCTTTCATTCTTCTGGATATGAATATCCAGTTCTCCAAGCATTTGTTGAAGAGGCTGCTCTGTCCCAGTTGAGTAAACTTGACTACTTTATCAATTGCCCACAGATGAGAGGGTCTATTCCTGAACATTCAGTTCAGTTCTATTGATCAGTATACCTGTCTTTATGCCAGTACCATGCTGTTTTGACCACTGTAGCCTTGTAATATGCTTTAAAGCTGGGTAGTATGAGACCTCCCACTTCATTTTTCTTTCTCAAGGTTTTTTTAGCCATTTGGTGCACCCTGCCCTTCCAAATAAATTTGATTATTGGTTTTTCTATTTATGCAAAGTAAGTTGTTGGGATTTTGATTGGGATTCCATTAAATCTCTAAATCAATTTGGGTGGTAGTGACATCTTAATTATAGTTAGTATTTCAATCTTTGTACAGGTATGTCCTTCCATTTATTTAGGTCATCACTGACTTCTTTTAGCAACTTTTTGTAGTTTTCTGTGTATAGGTCTTTTATGTCCTTAGTTAGAGTTATTCCTGTGTATTTGATTCTTTGAGGTGCTATTGTAAATGTATTTTTTTCTTGATTTCCTCCTCAGATTGCTTCTTACTAGTGTATAGAATGATTTTTGCATGTTGATCTTGTACCCTGCTACTTTGCTGTACTTGTTATTAGCTATAGTATCTTTGCTGGAGATTTTTCACGGTTTTCTACATATAGGATCATTTCATCTGCAAACGGTGAAAGTTTTAGTGCTTCCTTTCCAATTTGGATGTCTTTTATCTCTTTTCATTGTCTAATTGCCTTAGCTAGAACTTCCTGCACAGTGTTGAATAACAATGGTGACAATGGGCATTCTTGTCTTGTTCATGATCTTAGAGGAAAAGCTTTCAGTCCTTCCCCATTGAATACGATGGTAGCTGTGGGTTTTTCATATATTCTCTTTATCATGTTGAGGAAGTTTCCTTCTATTCCTGTCGTTTGAAATATTTTCATCAAGAAAGGATGCTGAATTTTGTCAAATGCCTTTTCTGCATCAATTGAGATGATAATGTAGTTTTGCCCCTTTGATTTAGTGATGTGGTATATTACATTAATTTATTTTCTTATGTTGAACCACCCTTGCATACTTGTAATGAAACCCCCTTGTCATGGTGTATATTTCTTTTCATGTGATGCTGGATTCAATTTGCAAGTACTTTGTTCTGAATTTTTGTGTCTATATTCATCAAAGAGATTGGTCTGTAATTTTTTTTCCCAGCAGTATCTTTGTCTGATTTTGGTATTAAGTTGATGTTGGCTTCATAGAATGAGTTAGGTAGATTTCGTCTTGTTCAATTTTTTTGAGCAGTTTGAGCAGATTTGTCCTAATTCAGTCTTAATTGCCTGGTAGAATTCACATGTGAAGCCATATGGTTCTGGACTTTTCCATTTTGGAAATTTTTTGATGACTGATTCAATCTCTTTCCTTGTGATTGTTTGTTGAGGTTATCTATTTCTTCTGATATGATGTTGGTTCATATTTTCTAGGAAGTTGTCCATTTCCTCTAAGTTGTCTAGTTCGTTATCGTATAGTGGTTCATAGTACCTTCTCATTATCTCTTTGTTTCTGTGGGGACAGCAGTTATTTCCCTCCTCCCATTTCTGATTTTATTTATTTGCATCTGCTCTCTTTTTCTTTGTCAGCCTGGCTAAGGGTCTGTATAGTTAGGGTTCTCCAGGGAAACAGAATCAATGAGAGATACCTATGAATTTAAGATTTATAAAAGTGACTCACGCAACTGTGGGTATGCATGAGTCCAAATTCTGTAGGTCAGACAGAAAACTGGCAACTCCAGTGAAGATGTTTGATGAACTCCTCAGGAAATGAACTGGCAACTTTGACAAACTCCTCGGGAAATGAAGTGGGATCTTCAATGAACGTGTTCAATGAACTCCTCAGGAAATGATCTGGCAACTTCTACGAACTCCTCAGGAAACACTTTGCTGGTCAGCTGAAGAAGTGAAAGTCCTCTATCTGTCTCATTTAAAAGTCTTCAATGGATTAATTGTATTAAATCCAGCCAGCTGCATTCTCTCATTGTGGAAGACATACCCTTCATTGACATCATCAGTAACAGCTGCAGCCAACTCACTGATGATTTAATAAAGTAGCCTGTTGGTTTATTAACCAGCCACAAATGTCCTCACAGCAATGGTTAGGCCAGTGCTTGCTTGACCAAACAGCTGGGTACCATCACCTGGCCAAGTTGACACATGAACCTAATTATCACAGTACACTCCTTGTGAACTTGGCAGTTATACACATCACCTAAAACCATACTTTATCCTTAAGTAGGGAACAATAACAGACATATATTTCATCTAACAGTACTTTGCTGTGCAGTGTACAACTGGAAACATGCTAAATCTCTCCAGAGTAGGGTGCAAGTCCTTGGGTGATATTAACTCTTAAAACTGATTTCCTTTAGCTTGAATACAGCAAAATGAACAATACAGCTTATGCCATATGATAAGGGGATAAGACAGAGAAGAAAGAAAAGATATTTGCTTTAAAGAGAAATACAAACATACTCATAACAAAACAAGGAGGAAATATTCATGCCATCATGGTCCTCATTTCTGTAACTGGTCACGTGGCCGTAGTTCATATTTATCACTACCTTCCTCCACTACCGATTCTGTGTTCCCTTTACCCTCAGCGAGCACTTCAGCTGGCTGTGGTTCTTTGCCTGTTGGGGTGACCCAACCTTCATTCCTGAAGTTTCTTGGCCACTGGTAGTACTGCCTGGATTGGGTTGTTTCAGTTTTCCATTGACTTTAATCACAGGGCATGGCAGTACTAAGAGACACCGTAGGGGATCTCCTGTATTCCAGGAAAACTCTTCTTTACCTCCATTGTGTAGTTGCGGTGCTATTTCCCCTTGATAGTCAGGATCAATCACCCCAGCCAGTAGAGTAATCCCCTTCCTTGCCTGTTGATTCAGAGGCATAAGAAACCCAAAGTGGCCAGGCGGCAGTCTTAACTTCCAGTTCAGTGGGATTCTTGTGTTTCCTGGTGGAAGCACTCCTCTGTTTGGAACAAAGACTTGTAAACCAGCAGAGCTTAAGCTTGCAGGGACAGGAAGCAAAAATTTACCTAGTGGATCACTAGGAATGATAGTGAGTGGTGCCACTCCTGTTTTCACCCCTTGATTCCTGTACCCATGAATCCTAGCTATGGGAGAAATAGCACCATAGAGTGGATGCTGATTTAGAGCACACACAGCCTCATAGAGAACACTGCCCCAGCCCTGCAAGGTATTTCCACCTAGTTGGCACCATAATTCAGTCTTCAACAGGCCATTCCACCATTCTGTCAACACAGCTGCCTCTGGATGATGGGGAACATGGTAAGACCAGAGAATTCCATGAACATGTGCCTATTCCCTCACTTCATTTGCTGTGAAGTGGGTTCTTTGGTCAGAAGCAATGCATGTGGAATACCATGATGGTGGATAAGGCATTCTGTAAGTCCATGGATGGTAGTTTTGGCAGAAGCATTTCACGCAGGGAAGGCAAACCCATATGTGGAGTATGTTTCTATTCCAGTAAGAACAAATTGCTGCCCCTTCCATGATGGAAGTGGTCCAGTGTAATCAACCTGCCACCAGGTAGCAGGCTGATCACCTTGCAGAATGGTGCCATATCGGGGACTGAGCAGTTGATCTCTGCTGCTGGCAGATTTGGCACTCAGCAGTGGCTGTGGCCATGTCAGCCTTGGTGACTGGAAGTTCATGTTGCTGAGCCCATGCATAACCTCCATCCCTACCACCATGACCACTTTGTTCATTAGCCCATTGGGTAATGATAGGACTTCCTGGGGAAAGAGGCTGATTGTTATCCACCAAATGGTCATTTTATCCATTTGGTTGTTGAAATCTTCTGCTGAAGTCACCATCTGGTGAGCATTCACATGGGACACAAATATCTTCAGGTTTTTTGCCCACTCAGAAAGTTGTACCTACATACCCTTCCCCAGACTTCTGTGTCACCAATCTTCCAATCATGTTCCTTTCAATTCCCTGACCATCCAGCCAAACGATTAGCAACAGCCCATGAATCAGCATACAAATGCACCCCTGACCAGTTCTCCTTCCAAGCAAAGTGAACAACCAGTTGCACTGCTCAAAGTTCTGCCCACTGGGAGGAATTACTCTCACCACTGTCCTTCAGGGACATCCCAGAAAGGGGCTGCAGTGCTGGAGCTGTACACTTTCAGGTGGTGCCTGCATATCATGCAGAACCATCATAAACCAGGCCCAAGTTTTCTCTTCCTCAGTCAACTGATTATAAGGAACTCCCCAAGATGCCCTAGCTATGGGCTGGGAAAGAGAAGGTAAGGTGGAAGGAGTGGGGGCCATGAGCACTTGGGCCACTTCCCCATGTAACTTACTTGTACCTTCAGGACCCGCTCGAGCTCGATCTCGTATATACCATTTCCATTTTATGATGGAGTGCTGCTGTGCATGCCCAGCTTTATGGCTTGGTGAGTCAGACAACACCCAGCTCATGATAGGTAACTCAGGTCTCATGGTAACTTGATGGCCCATGGTTAAGCATTTTGTCTCTACTAAGGCCCAGTAGCAGGACAACAGCTGTTTCTCAAATGGAGAGTAGTTATCTGCAGAGGATGGTAAAGCTTGACTCCAAAATCCTAAGGGCCTGCATTGTAATTCTCCTATAGGGGCTTGCCAGAAGCTCCAAACAGCATCTCTATTTGCCATGACACTTCCAGCACCATTGGGTCAGCTGGATCATATGGTCCAAGTGGCAGAGCAGATTGCACAGCAGCCTGTACCTGTTGCAGAGCCTCATCTTTTTCTGGTCCCTACTCAAAACTAGAAGCTTTTCTGGGTCACTCAGTAAATGGGCAGGAGTAGCACACCCAAATGACAAATATGTTGTCTCCAAAATCCAAAGAGGCCAATTAAGCATTGTGCCTCTTTTTTGATTGTAGGAGGGGCCAGATGCAACAGCTTATCCTTCACCTTAGAAGGGATATCTTGACATGACCCACACCATTGGACACCTAGAAATTTTACTGAGGTGGAAGGCCCTGTATTTTTGTTGGATTTATCTCCAAGCCTCTGCCATGCAAATACCTTACCAACAAATCTAGAGTAGTTGCTACTTCTTGCTCACAAAGTCCTATCAACATGATATAATCAATATAAAGGACCAGTGTATGTCTTGTGGGAGGGAGAAATGATCAAGATCCCTGCAGACAATATTATGACATAGTGCTGGAGAGTTGATATAACCCTGAGGTAGCTCAGTGAATGTAAACTGCTGTCCTTGCCAGCTGAATGTGAACTGTTTCTGGTGGTCCTATTAACAGTTATTGAGAAAAAAGCATTTGCCAGATCAGTAGTTGCATACCAGGTACCAGGGGATGTGTTGATTTACTCAAGCAATGATACCACATCTGGAACAGCAGCTGGCAATTGGAGTCACCACCTGGTTAAGCTTACAATAATCCACTGTCATCCTCCAAGACCCATCTGTTTTCTGGAAAGTCCAAATAAGAGAGTTGAATGGGGATGTGGTGGGAATCACCACCTCTGCATCCTTCAAGTCCTTAAGAGTGGCATTAATCTCTGCAATCCCTCCAGGAATCCGGTATTGCTTCTGGTTCACTATTTTGCTAGTCAGAGGCAGTTCTACTGGCTTCCACTTGGCCTTTTCCACCATAATAGCCCTTGCACCACGAGTCAGGGAACCAATGTGAGGATTCTGCCAGTTGCTGAGTATGTCTATTCCAATTATGAATTCTGGCACTGGGGAAATAACCACAGAATGGGTCTGGGGACCCACTGGACCCAGTGTGAGATGGACCTGAGCTAAAACTCCATCAATCACTTGATCTCTATAAACCCCAACTGTGACTGGTGTACCAGAGTGACATTTTGGGTCTCCGGGAATTAATGTCACTTCTGAACCAGTGTCTAATAATCCATGAAATATCTGATCATTTCCTTTTCCCCAATGCACAGTTACCCTGATAAAAGATTGTAGGTCCTCCCTGGGGAAGGCTGGGAGGAAGATTAACAGTATAAATTTTTGGCAGTGTAACAGGGTCCTTCCCCAAGGGTACCCAGCCTTCCTTTCATTCAAGGAGCTCTGGATCTGTAAACTGAGTCAAGTCTGGGAATTGATTAAGGGGCCATGAGTCTCTATTTTTGTAATTCAATGGAGACTTTTGTTCACTTGACCTAGAATTCTTCTGCTTATATAGTTCAAACAAGAATTTAGTCGATTGCCCATCTATTTTACTACTTGGTACTCCATGATCTACTAGCCAATGCCATAAGTCTCTGCAAGTCAGATTCTTTTGATTGCCACTTTGAGCCTGTTTTCCATTATGGGAGCCATGCCCACCTTGTCTTTGCAGGTAACTGCAGGCACTTGGCTTCTGCTGGCTCGGGACTGGATTATCCCCATTGTGTTTAAGGATTCCAGCTCAGTGACAGCAGTTCCTACAGTAATGTGACCTACATAGAAGGGTGACTACAGAGCTCTTCAGGGATGATGGAGCTAATCTCACAAATGCATTCCTCAAAGTCCTGGTAAAAGGTGTGTTCTCTAGACATTCCAGGGGTGTGTGAGCAGGTCTTCCAATGTAAATCCTCTCTAACATTCCAACTTCTCTAAGCCTTTGAATCCCCTCCTCTATATTGTACCAGAGCAGTTCTGGCATTTGAAGCTCCTGTAATGCTGGCCAACTTTTGATCCATGTTTCAGCCAACCACCCAAACAAACTATTAACACCCCTTCTAATCCCTTGAGCTACAACATTGAATGCAGAATCTCTGTTTAGTGGGCCCATATCAGTAAATTCAGCCTGATCCAAACTTATATTCCTTCCACCATTATCCCACACCCTTAATATCCATTCCCACACATATTCCCCTGGTTTCTGTCTGTATAAGTGGAAAACTCATACAGTTCTTTTGGAGTATAGCATACTTCCCCATGGGTCACACTTTGTACTTCACCCTTCGGGGCCTGTTGGGACTTTAGTTATAGGTCTTGAAGCAAAGACTGGTGGTTGGGGTGGGTCATGAAAAGAATTAGAAGTATCCCTCAAGCCATTTACCTCAGGACATTTTCATCTGTTAAAACAGGATTAATCTCTCCAGACAGAAGAGTGAGAGCTACTTCCTCAAGGGAGGTGATTACAGGATTATTAGGCACTGAAGGATTACTCTCTTTAGGTGGAGTTTGGATGATAGGCTCCTTAGGGCAGACTGGAGGTGGGGAAGCTGTTTCCTCAGGGCAGCCCACTACAGGTAAATCTAACAATGACTCAGCAGAATCCAGGGTTCCAATGTCCTCACTGCCATTATTATCAATCCATATGTCCCCATCCTAAGTTTGGGATTCCCATTCTTTTCCTATCAATGCCTTTACTTTAACAGCAGACACCCTGAGAGGTTGTGATTTTAGTTTGTACTGTAAATCTGCTACTCACACAATAAGAGTCTTCATATGGTTTTCAGAAATCTCAAGTCTGCCAGCACAGGAATTAAGATTTTCTTTCAGGACACACATAGAAACCTTTACATCTGTCATGTGGCATTTACGTTTTAAACTTGAAGCCTTTAGCTCATCCCTTTCTCTTACAACTTTATCCAATGTATCTAAGAGCAGCCGGCCAACATCATTATACCTCTTAATTCTGCAAAACTCTGTGAAGGTGTCAAAAACAGTTACCCAGAGCCTTGCTTTGTACAAGAATATGATTAGGAGAATCAAACGGTGCTATTTTGTGTATCTCCTTTACCAACTCATGCCATGGACTGTCAGTGCCCTCTTGATTGTTGGAAATGGAGTCATTAGTACCTTTGAATCTAATCAGAGTAGAAAACAAATCATAAAAGCCCATTTTAAGATTCCATGTCTCAAGAACCACTCCCAGTACCAAGTTGTACTAGTTAGGGTTCTCTAGAGAAACAGAATCAATGAGAGATATCTATGAATATAAGATTTATAAAAGTGACTCATGCAACTGTGGGTATGCAGAAGTCCAAATTCTGTAGGGCAGGCAGCAAACTGGCAACTCTGATGAAGATGTTCGATGAACTCCTCAGGAAACAAACTGGCAATTTCAACGAACTCCTCAGGAAATGGTTCGCTGGTCAGCTGAATAAGAAGTGAAAGTCCTCTATCTGTCTCGTTTAAAAGTCTTGAACAGATTAATTGGATTAAATCTAGCCAACTGGATTCTCTCATTGTGGAAGACATGCCCTTGTTGATGTCATCAGTCACAGCTGCAGCCAACTGACTGATGATTTAATAAACCAGCCTGTTGGTTTATTAACCAGCCGCAAACATCCTCGCAGCAATGGTTAGGCCAGTGCTTGCTTGACCAGACAGCTGGGTACCATCACCTGGCCAAGTTAACACATGAATCCAACCATCACAGGGTCCATCTATTTTATTGATTTTCTCAAAGAACCAACTTCTGGTTTTGTTGATTCTCTCTGTTATTTTTATGTTCTCAATTTCATTTATAACTACTCTAATTTCTGTGATTTCTTTCCTTCTGTTTACTTTGAGGTTAGTTTGCTGTTCTTTCTGAAGTTCCTAAAGGTGAGCATTTAAATCCTTGATTTTTGCTCTTTCTTCTTTAGTATAGGCATTTAAGGTGATAAATTTCCCTCTCAGCACTGCCTTTACTGCATCCCAAAAGTTTTGATATGTTGTGTTCTCATCTTCATTTGCTGCAAAATATTTCCTGATTTCTCCAATAATTTCTTCCTTGACCCCAGGGTTGTGTAAAAGTGTGTTGTTTAACCTCTGTATATTTGTGAATTTTCCTGCCTTCAACCTGTTAGTGATTTCTAACTTCATTCCATTATAATCTGCGAAAGTGTATAATTTCAATCTTTTTAAATTTATTGAGACTTGCTTTTTGACCCAAGATGTGGTCTATCCTGGAGAACAATCTGTGAGCCCTTGAGAAAAAATGTATATCTTGCTGTTGTGGGGTACAGTGTTCTGTAAGTATCTGTTAAGTCTAGTTCATTTATCATTTTATTCAAAATCTGTTTCCTTATTATCTTTTGTCTAGATATTCTATCCATTGATGAGAGTGGTATATTCAAGTCTTTAACTACTCTTGTAGAAGTGTATACTTCTCCCTTCAGTGTTGTCAGTGTTTGCCTCATGTATTTTGGGGCACTCTGGCTCAGGGCATATATATTTATGGTTACTGTGTCTTCTTGATGTATTTTCCCTTTTATTAATTCAGTGTCCTTTTTCTGTTTTAATTGTTTTCTATTTAAAGTCTACTTTATCTGATATTAGTATAGTTACCCCTGCTCTTTTATGATTGTTGTTTGCATGAAATATCTTTTTTCAATCTTTCACTTTCACTGGTTTTTGTCCTTGGGACTTAAGTGAGTATCTTCTAGGCAACACATACATCTCTTCTGTTTTGGTTTGTTTTGTTTTGTTTGTTTTGTTTTGTTTTTTATCCACTGTACAAATCTATGTCATTTGATTGGGGAATTTAATCCATTAACATTTAGTATGATTACTGTGAAGGAATTCCTTTATTCAACCATTTTTTCCTTTTGGATTTTATATGTCATGTTTTCTTTTCTTTCCTTTTACCCCTTTAGTTACCCTTACTAAAGATTACTGCTAATCTTCATTTCTACACTCTTCTCCAAACCTCTCTCTCCTGTCTTCTCCATCTGTCTGTAGTTCTCCCTTTAGTATTTCTTAAAGAGCAGGTCTCCTGTTCATGAACTTTCTCAGTGTCTGTTTATCTGTAAATATTTTAAACTCTCCCTCATTTTTGAAGGACAGTTTTACTGGATATGGGATTCTTGGTTGGCAGTTATTCTCTTTCAGTGTCTTGAATATATTATACCACCTCCTTTACTCTACCATGAGTTCTGCTGAGAAATCTGCACTTAGTCTATTGAGCTTCCCTTGTATGTGATATGTCGCTTTTCTCTTGCTGCTTTCAGAATTCTTTCTTTGTCTTTGACATTTGACAATGTGATTAGTAAGTGTCTTGGAGTAGGTCTATTTGGATCAGTTCTGTTTGGGGTACACTGAACTTCTTGAACCTGTAATTTTATGTCTTTCATAAGAGTTGGGAAATTTTCATTGATTATTTCCTCTTTTGTCCTTTCTGCCCTTTTACCCTTTTCTCTTTGTAGAAACCTCTTGACATATAGTCGTGCATTTCATGTTGTCATTCAGTTCCCTGACACTCTCCTTGTATTTTTTCATTTTTTTCCTTATCTGTTCTTTTGTATGTAGGATTTCAGAAGTCTTGTTCTCTAATTCACTAATCCTTTCTTCAACCTCTTCAAATCTGCTGTTGTATGTCTCCATTCTGTTTTTCATCTCTTCTATTCTACCTTTCATTCTCCAAAGTTCTGTCATTTGTTTTTTCAAGGTTTTGAGTTCTTCTGTGTGGACACCCTGTGTCTTCTTTATATCCTTCATCTCATTTGGCACATTTTCTTCCAATTTGTTGATTTGATTTAGAAGATTTGTTTGAACATCCTTAACTAGTTGTGTCAATTCCTGAATCTCAGTTGAGGTGTTTTTCCTTTGACTGGTCCATAGCATCATGTTTCCTGGTGTGACTGGAGTTTTTTGTTTTTTGTTTTTTTGTTTTTTTTTTCTGTTTAGGCATCTAATTTTCTTGATTAGTTTATTCTGGAAGTCATTTTCTCTTTTTTGCCCAGGACTTTTGTCTTGATTGTCATTGATCTCTATCCGGTCTTTGTTTATCTCACCAGCCAGCTGTCACATTGAACTTGCCCCCTAGTATGCACCCCCCTCCTATCAGCAATCAGGTACCCACAGCTGCATGCCTTAGGGAAGGAAGGTAGGCACTGGGTAAGTTCACTGTGTGTGGTAAAACAAATCTGCTGGCTTCCAGTGGTGCTGTTTTTCAACAGCCAGCAAGACCTGGGTTTGTTTTAGATCTCTTCTTTAACAGTTGGGTCATCCATATTTCTCAGCCAAGGTTTCTGTGCAGGGCATGTAGACCAGCTCCTGTGGTCCTAAGAAACAGTCTGAAGCATTTTTTTTTTTCAAAATTTCTTATGGAGTTTGATTGAAGACTGTCTGTTTAGTACAACACAAGCTTTTTAATAAACTTTTAATTTCATTTCTTACATGGATAAAGCAGGATGTTTCCTCTTACTGAGTAGAAACAATAAAATGCAGATATTATTTGGATGCTGAATTAGATTCATTTATAACTCCCCTTTCAAATATTTTTGTTCATTACTACAGTCTTATTGTTCTGGTTGGCTGACTTTGTAAGAAGTAAATATTATAAATTTGAATCTTTAACTTTATACTGATCAAATGCTGCTTTTTGGTTTTATTTAATATCTTGTAGTTACCATAAGATTTAATGGCAAAAAAAATTCTATTACTAGGTTAAATTAGAAACCCATTAATATAAGCAAATGGATGCTTGCATTTAGGAAACTAAGGCTTGCCTAAGTTGCACACATTGACTCTACACTTGGTTGTTATCCAACCCAAGTCTTGCTGTGTGTCAACTCTAATTTCATTAAATATTGCTTGAAGGATGAGGCTGAAGGTGGAGCCACCACCTTTTTTTAAAAATCTAATTTTATTGATACTGTTCACATACCATACAATCATAAAAAGATCCAAAGTGCACAATCTTTTGCCCATGGTACCATCATACTGCTGTGCATCCATCACCACAAACATTTTTTTTCAATTTTTAGAACATTTTCATTACTCCAGAAAGGAAATAAAGACAAAAAAAGAAAACTCAAACCCTCCCATTCCCCTAACCACCCCCCTCCATTATTGACTCATTGTGTTGGTATAGTACATTTGTTACTGTTGATGAAAGAATGTTAGAATACTACTAACTTTAGTACATAGTTCGCAATAGGTATATTTTCCCCTGTATAGCACTCTATTATTAACTTCTAGTTATAGTGTCATACATTTGTTCTAGTTTATGAAAGAGATTTCTAATGTTTGTACAGTTAATCATGGAAATTGTCCACCACAAGATTCACTGTTTTATACATTCCCATATTTTAACCTCCAACTTTCTTTCTGGTGACATACATAACTCTAAGCTTCCCCTTTCAACCACATTCACACACCATTCAACACTGTTAGTTATTCTTACAGTAACATGCTACCGTCACCTCTGTTCATTTCCAAAAACTTAAGTTCAACTTAAACATTCTGCTCATAATAAATGACTGCTCCCCATTCTTTAGCCTCAGTCTATAACCTGGTAACTTATATTTCATATCTGTGAGTTTATATATTATAATTGGTTCATACCAGTGAGACCCTGCAATATTTGTCCTTATGTGTCTGACTTATTTCACTCAATATAGTGCCCTCAAGCTTTCTTCATCAACCCATTTTTTAAGATGGTTTTGTTCACCCACCGTACATTCCATCCTAAGTAAACAATTGATGGTTCCCTGTATAATCACATATTTATGCATTCACCACCATCACCACTATATAAGGACATCTCCATTTCTTCCACAAAAAAAGGAGGAAGAGTCAATGAAGGTAGAGAGACAAAAGAAAAAGAAAAAGAAAAAAAGACAGCTAAAAAGTAATAAAAGGAAAGATAGAATTAAACTAAAGTACAATAAAAGAGTCATACACATCATCAATGCCAAGATGCCTTACCCCTCCTTTATATCCCCCTCTTATGTTCATTTACTTTCATATATTGCCTTTGTTACATTACAGGAAGCATAATACAATGTTTCTATTAACTATAGCCTCTAGTTTGCAATGATTGTATTTTTCCCCAATACCACCCTATTTTTAACATCTTGCATAGTTGACATTCATTTGTTCTCCCTCATGTAAAAACATGTTTGTAAATTTTATCACAATTGTTGAGCACTCTAGATTTCACTGAGTTATACAGTCCCAGTCTTTATCTTTCCTTTTTCCCTCTGGTGTCCAACATGCTCCTAACCTTCCTGTTTCAACCATACTCACAGTCTTCTTTGTTCAGTGTACTTACATTGCTGTGCTACCATCACCCAAAACTGTGTTCCAAACATCTCACTCCTGTTTTTTCCAATCTGTATGTAGTGATTTCTTTGGTATTTCCTGTAGCACAAGTATCTTGTTCACAAACTCTGTCATTGTCTGTTTTTCAGAGAATATTTTAAACTCTCCCTCATATTTGAAGGACAGTTTTCCCAGATATAGGATTCTTGGTTGGCAGTTTTTCTCTTTCAGTATCTGAAATATATCATACCACTTCCTTCTTGCCTCCATGGTTTCTACTGAGAAATCCGCATGTAGTCTTATAAAGCTTCCTTTGTATGTGATGGATCACTTTTCTCTTGATGCTTTCAGGATTCTCTCTTTGGGTTTGATGTTTGATAATCTGATTATTAAGTGTCGTGACATAAGTCTATTCAGATCTGTTCTGTTTGGGGTACGCTGTGCTTCTTGGATCTGTAATTTTATGTCTTTCATAAGAGATGTGAAATTTTCATTGATTATTTCCTCTATTATTGGTTCTGCCCCTTTTCACTTCTGTTCTCCTTCTGGGACACCCATGACATGTACATTCATGTGTTCATGTTGTCATTCAATTCCCTGAGACGTTGCTCATATTTTTCCATACTTTTCCCTATCTGTTCTTTTGTGTGTAGGATTTCAGGTGTCTTGTTCTCCAGTTCCTGAGTGTTTTCTCCTGCCTCTTGAGATCTGCTATTGTATGTCTCCATTGTGTTTTTCATCTGTTATGTTGTGCCTTTCATTTCCATAGATTCTGCAACTTGTTTTCTCAAACTTTTGATTTCTACCTTATGTTCGGCCAGTGTTTTCTTTATGTCCTTCAAATCTTTTACCATATGATCGCTGAACTTGTTGATTTGGTTTTCGAGTTGATTTAGCATATTTCTTTGAAAATCTTTAATTGATTGTGTCATTAAAGTGAATCAGTATCTCTACCGTATCTTAACTGAGGTGTAAGTTTGTTCCTTTGACTGTACCATATATTCATTTTTCTTAGTATAGTTTGTAGTGTTCTGTTGTCTAGGCATCTGGTTTCCTTGGTTACCTCAATCAGATTTTCCCAGACCAGACTGGGTTCAGATCTCAGAATGAGGTTATTATATTCACTGTCAAGTTTCCCTGAGGGTGTGCCTTAGAATTTTGATGGACATTCTTGTAAGGTCTTTAGCTGCTGTGCTTTTCCTAACCTGCCCAGCAAGTGGCACCTGTCAGTCTTTCCCTCCCAACTGTTGTAAGGAGATGTGGCCCTTTTAGTTTCTGTTTTGGCTCTTTTCCCCTAGGCCCTAGGGTCTGAGCACTGAAGGGAGGGCTGGCACTATAGCGGGCCTCACCTCCTGCCTCTTAGGGAAGATACACCCTCTAGGGTGTTATCTTCTGCAATTGAATGGCTCCTTTTTCTCTCTGACTCTGTTATCTCCACCTCTGACTGGGTCAGAGTGCTGCAAACTGAAAATGGCTGAGGCTCATTCCACTGAGCCTCGCAGGTTAAGAGAGAGAAAAAGGGAAAGAAAGCTCCCTATCAGAGCTAGTCCATGGCCTCCCAGTTTTGCCAATTGGCCAGGGATAGCACTTGGTCTTCTGGGCTCTCTTTCCCAGGAAGGGAATTTTCTGGCTCTTTAAGGTCAGTCATCACTAAAAGTCTCTGTTTGCTTGTTAGGGGTTTGCCTATGTTTGTAGCTTGTATTCAGCAGTCCACATTTGTTTATTAAAACCCCAACTGGTGTTGGGATGAGCTATATTCATTTGCTCCAGGACTGCTGGTTTCTTCCACAGTGAGGTTTTGCAGCTCAGTCTCCCATGGGGAGAGGGTGTTCCTGGCACAGTTCTACAGTTTTTACTTACAGAATTTATGCTGCAATCTCAGTCATCCCACCCAAACCAGACTGGTGTACAATGTGTGGACAGTCATGGTTGTCCCCCAGCAGTTATTCCAGATTATTTACTAGTTGTTCCTGGTTGTTTATTAGTTGCTCAGGGGGACTAAGTTAATTTCACTCCTCCCTATGCTGCCATCATGCCCTGAATGGAGCATCCTTTTAAAAGTGTTTCAATTTCCTTGAACCTTCCACTCTGTCCAGCAGATGGTGCTTTCAGTAACTTAATTGGTCTCAGAAGCTGCTTTGCCTCCAAGCACAGGCATCTGCACTGGTGAGGTGAAACTACATTATTGTTATGCCTTCACTTTGCTGGCAAAATCTGGGTCAATATGGGGCTGTGTCTCCCACTCCACCTGTGGCAGAGTATTCCCCCAGCTGACCTAGTCTTCCAGGTTTCCTCTAAGCAAGCAAGTGGCCACCCATTACTGCTTCTCTCAAGGGTGGAAGAAGGAGAAGGAGGCCACATCTGAGCAAGAAAAGAGGTTCTCTGGAGGTTATCCTTAGGCATAATTATAAGCAGGCTTACCTTCCCCTTTGCAGGAATGTTTCATAAGGGCAAGCCCCAAGTTTGAGGGCTTGACTTTAAATTGGGAGTCCCTAATTGTGCTGGTTTGAATGTATTATGTCCCCCAGAAAAAGCCATATTCTTTGATGCAATCTTGTGGGGTAGACATAACAGTGGGGATTAAGTTGGACTGTTTGGATTAGGTTGTTTGCATGGAGATGTGGCCCACCCAACTGTAGATGATAACTGATGGGATATTTCCATGGAGGCATGGCCCCACCCATTCAAGGTGGGCCTTGATCAGTGGAGCCATATAAACATGCTGACTCAGGGAGATGGAACTCAGTGCAGCTGTGAGTGATGTTTTGAAGAGGAGCAAGCTTGCTAGAGAGGAACGTCCTGGGAGAAAGCCGTTTTGAAACCAGAACTTTGGAGCAGATGCCAGCCATGTGCTTTCCCAGCTAACAGAAGTTTTCTGGACACCATTGGCCATCCTCCAGTGAAGGTACCCGATTACTGATGTGTTACCTTGGACACTTTATGGCCTTAAGACTGTAACTGTGTAGCCAAATAAACCCCCTTTTTATAAAAGCCAGTCCATCTCTGGTGTTTTGCATTCTGCAGCATTAGCAAACTAGAACACTAATGCTTGCAGGAATTTCAGGAATTCCCTAGGTGAGGAAGTTTAATATTTCCACATTTTTCTCCAGTCCTTCAGTGGGTCTTTTTTATTTTCTGTCCAAATATTCTGGGATGTATCAGTGTATTACATTAACTTGTACAAAAGAATAAGATCTCTTTTCCTATTCTAGGTTCCATGTAATTACATTGTTTAAATAAACTCACCATGCATATTAGATAGTGTGCTACAGAGAATATAATTTGGAACAAATACACATCTCTTAAATAACTGATAAAACTCGGAAAGAGATGTAACTGCTGTAGGAGCTTACAATCGAGGAACATTTACACTAAGCCTTATGGAACATTCTGTACTCCTGCATCATCAGTTGCCTGATCTCTGCCCATGTTCTATCCCCTGATAATCTATGCTCTTGAATTCAATTCTCAGCATTTGATTTTATTTCTTCACACAAATTTTCAGCCCCATTTTCTCTTGTTCCTTTCCTTCTATCACTCAAAATGTACCTATCTGAGTATATGTGAGTACATATATATTCTAGAGAACTTGCTATTATCCCAGGAGCCACTGACTTTATGTACATATTTTTTTGCAATCATTTTTCTTTCTTTTCCTTAGATTGGGTAATTCTTTTCATCTTCAAAGTTTGCATATTCTTTCTTTCAAGTATTGATTTTTCCTTTCAGATATTTAACATTTTAGTTCTAGGAGCTCTCTTTGTATTTTTACTAGTTTTTCCAATTTTCTGCTGAGATTCTCCATCTATTTACTCATTTTATCCATCTCTTCCTTTATGTCATTGAATATACTTAGGAAGACTGCTAAGTCTTTTTTTTTTTGGCTAGTTCATTGGAGGAATTTTTTGTTTGCTGTGACAAGGGAAGTCTGGTACCACTTAACCTGTCATGGATGGAAATAGAAGCTAGATCATTCATTTTATGCCTTTTTTCTTTTCTGATATATGTATTTAAATCTTTAAGTTTCTATTTATGTACCACATTACCTGAACCCACAAGTACAATGTCATATCATATATTATGAAAACAATTTCTAATTTCTATTGTGACTTTTTAAACAAATTCATTATATAGAAGTTTATTTTTTAATTGAAGTTTTCTGAATTTTTGATTGAGGTTTAAGGAATAAATGCTTTCTTAATCACACACATTTTAAGTTGCCATCTTTTTGTATTTCTTCACTTGTATACGCTAATGAAATGATCACTCAGGTGAGGTACAGACCATTTCCAGCACCACAGAAAGCTTTCTTCTTCCCCTTCCTATCAGTATCCTCCCAGGGGTAAATGTTCATCTGATCTCTATCATCACTGATTAGTGTTGCATGCTTTTGAACTTCATATAATTGGAACCATACAGTACACAATCTTTTATATGTGAGAGTTGTCCCTCAATATTATGAAAGTGATTCATCTATATTTTTGTATATATCTGTAATTTATTTTTTTCTGTGGTATTCTACAGTATTCCCCAGAATGAACATATGACAATCTAGTTACCCATTGTCCAGCTGGTGGATAATTGGATTGTTTTATTTTTGTCTAGCAAGAATAAGTTTCAAAGTACATTCTCATACTGGTTATTTATTGAGCACAAAGGGTTGACTTTGCTGTATATACAACCAGGAGCAGAAGTTCTGGGTCATGGATTATACACTGCTTAGTTTACTTGCTCTCCACATGTACTAACACATCATAAATCTATAGTTATTAAGAAAATGGGTAATAATGCATAGACAAAGAATAAAGTTATGGAATAGGGATCCAAGTAAACAATTTATGCATATAAAAAATCAGAAAAATGAAAAATTGGCATTGCAAGAATAGTGGAGAAAACATGAATCATTCAAATAATTTTTAAAATTCCATTATTAATATGGAAAATAATTAAAATTAATCTCTATCTCACATTACATTAAAAACAATCAATTCCCATATGTTATTTCCAGGACTGAAGGCAAAGTTTTAAATTTTACATGAAAGGAGAGGATGTTCTTTTTATGTACTTGGGACAGGGAAGTATTCTATTTCTTGTTAAAATTCATATATATTTGGTGTAAATCACAATGCAAAGGCAATGATTCAGTAGCTAATGCCAGTTCAAAAATCTATCATGGGATAGAAATTTCTAAGTGCTATAATAACTGGGGTCTGCTGAATTCTTATCAAAGCATTTCCTGCTGATATTTGATTATTCTAATTCGTCAGGTGTCTGTGTATGCATGTGTGTGTGTTGAATTAGTATTAATAACTCTGAATGCAAAGGGCATTTACCTTGACACTGACACTACAGATCCTCATTAGCCAGCAGAACTCTGCACTGTAGCTACTTATGCAAATGGAAGATGCCACCCCTGAGAGGAAATCAGAGTGCATTGTTCCTCAGCTGTTGCCCCCTTTCCTGATTTCATAACTCTTCCTTATTGTCCATAAAATGGAATGACTGCCATTTACAAGGTGACTTCCTCAAAGAAGTACTTTTAAATCAAGAACTAATTTGCACACAGATCATGAAAGATCCATTAATAACTTTAAGTGCAATAAAAATAAGACACAGATAGTAAAAATAAAAGTGTAACAATGCACTTCTAACATAAACAAAATTGAAGGATCAATATTAGAAGAGTTACAACTACAAATAAAAGTAACAGAATATTTAAAATATACAAGATGCAAGGTACCTTCAAGAGAAGAATATATAATTGAAGAAGAGGCATAAGGGGATTCAACAATATTTGTAGTTTCCTAATATTTCAGATTAGAGATTGTTAAATATGTATTTCTTTTAACATTATTGTTTAAAGTGTGTCATTTATCTAAACATACATGTATACAATATCCTATATATATTTAAATTGCACATATATATTTATATAAAATATGCTCTTTTGTTTGTATGCTATTTCAATATTTGGTATGCTATTTCAATATTTTTTAAAGTTTAAAATAAAATTTCCAGTAAAAGGAGTTAAAAGATTACTCAGTCTGAAAAATACTGAAGGGATTTGAAGGGCCCAGACTTTGACCTCACACATACAGTACTGAGAGAATCAATTCCACTAAATATTGCTGGGTTGGTAGCACAAGGCTAACTACTAAACCTCTCTTATTTGAAATTCCTGTCTTTATACCAATTGTTAAGAGTAAATGGAATAATGGCTATGGAAATATCTGTCAAGGTAACTGGGATATAGTTAATTTGTTTACCTTTGCCTTGAGTGAAGGAAGGCAGAGTCTCTAGACTGAAGACAAAACTTTAACATTTTCTATGAAAACTATATTTAGATATATTTGGATTAAACTACACTGAGGTCTGGCCCTGAATTCAGTTTAGGTTGCCTGGATTTCCTGATATCCTGCCTAGGCATTCTCAAACCTATACACTCAAAGACTGAACTTTCTTATCGTAATGGACTGATCACCCATAATAACAACACTACCTAAAGAATAGCTTTATCATTTATTCTCACTGCCATGCCTTGCTCCCAGTTGGCCACTGTAGGACACCAAGAGTTGTAGACAAGTTTTTGTTCACTACCTGGGCCTATACCAATTCTATCTGGAACACTTTCCTGTCTTTTTGCAGAGACTGCCTCATTTCAGTTTTTGGCAAGGAACCCCCCCCACACACACACACACAAATCAAACATACATACACACACACAAACAGTAATACAGATGTCACCAGCTATATTAATCAGGGTTCTCTAGGGAAACATAACCACCAGGAGATATCTGTAAACTTGAGATTTATACAAGTGTCTCATGCAACTAGGGAGACACACGAGTCCTAATTCTTTTGTGTAGGGCAGGCAGTGAGCTGGCACCTCTGATGAAGGTCTTCAATGAGCTCCCCAGGAGAGCATGGGTGTCTAAAGAGAAAGTCTGTAAGGTAGGCTGTGAGCTGGCACTCCGATGGGGTTCTTCAATAAATTCCCCAGGAGAGGTTGGCTGGCTGAAGAAGTGAAAGTTCTGTCTCTTCTTCCTTAAAAGTCTTCAACTCATTGGATTAAATCCAGCTAATTGAATTCTTTCATTGTGGAAGACACTCCCTTCATTGATGTAATCAGCCACTGATGTAATCAATTGACTGATGATATAATAAACCAGCTTTCTGGTTTATTAACCAGTCACAGATATCCTTGCAGTAATGGTTAGGCCAGTGCTTGCTTGACCAGACAACAGTGTACCATCACCTGGCCAAGTTGACACAAGAACCTAACCATCATGCCATCACTCTCTGCTCACAACTAAAAACCAAAATTTGGACAATGGGTAAGAAATTTGAAACAAACGTAAAACTAGATCACTAATTAATGTCATTCGAAAACTATATTCCAAAATTATGAAAGAATTAAACTCAAAAATATCAGAAGAAATAATTTTGTTTTTTTGAGAAGGGGAAAAGCTCTGTTAATATAGAATATAAACTATAAAAACAAAAAAGTGGGAAGCTCTGACTACTAAAAAATTTTAAGCTTAGAGTGAAAGAGATACCATAGATAAAGAAAAAAAGTTCTAAATGTTATTGGGCAGTTACTAGTTTTAATACTCCAAAATGAACAGGAAAGCTAAATGGAAGAAAATTAAGTTCAAGATGAAATAGAATGGCTGTAGAAAGAGGGCACATCAAGACTCAATAAGGAACAGGTATTCAGAGGAAAGGATGCTCACATTGCATGTGCAGACAGAGCAGATCTTGCATCCAAGTTGTAAGGAAAACAGTGCCCATCATGGTGAACATGTTCCTTTACTGAATATATTTCCCAGAGCCCCTTTCATATCCCGATTCCTTAGACTATAGATAAAGGGATTTAGCATGGGAGTGACCAACATGTACATTACAGCCACAATGGCATGCTTGTCATTGGAGTTACTGGATGAAGGGAAAAAATACATACCAATTATTGCTCCATAGTACAGAGACACCACAGATGTTTTCCTACATTGTCTTCTAGGATTGCATTGAATCTATAGATGATTTGGGTAGAATTGACATCTTAATGACATTTAGTCTTTCTGTTCATGCACATGGAATATTTTTCCATCTTTTTAGGTCCCTTTCTATTTCTTTTAGTAGAGTTATGTAGTTTTCTTTGTATAGGTATTTTACATCTTTGGTTAAGTTTATTCCTAGGTACTTGATTTTTTTAGTTGCTATTGAAAATGGTATCTTTTTCTTGAGTGTCTCTTCACTTCATTCATTTCTGCTATATAAAAACATTACTGACTTATGTGCATTAATCTTGTATCATGCTACTTTGCTAAATTTATTAGCTCTAGTAGCTGTCTCATTGATTTCTCAGGGTTTTCCAGATATAAGATCATATCATCTGCAAATAATGACATTTTTACTTCTTCCTTTCCAATTTGGATGCCTTTTATTTCTTTGTCTTGCCAGATTGCCCTGGCTAGCACTTCCAGCACAATGTTGAGTAACAGTGGTGACAGCAGGCATCCTTGTCTTGTTCCTGATCTTAGAGGGAAGGCTTTCAGTCTCTCACCATTGAGTACTATGCTGGCTGTGGGTTTCTCATATATACTCTTTATCATATTGAGGAAGTTTCCTTCAATTCCTACTTTTTGAAGTGTTTTTATCAAGAAGGAATATTGGGTTTTGCCGAATGCTTTTTCAGCATCTATTGAGATGATCATTTGATTTTTTCTCTTTTGATTTGTTAATGTGTTATAGTACAGTAATTGTTTTCTTATGTTTAACCATCCTTGCATGCTTGGAATAAACCCCAGTTGGTCATGGTGTATGATTTTTTTAAATGTGTCTTTGGATTCTATTTGCCAGTATTTTCTTGAGAATTTTTGCATCTATATTCATTAGGAGATTGGCCTGTAGTTTTCCTTTCTTGTAGCATCTTTGCCTGGTTTTGGTATTAGAGTGATGTTAGCTTCATAAAATGTGTTAAGTTGTGTTCCATTTTCTTCAATGTTGTGAAAGAGTTTAAGTAAGATTGGTGTCAATTCTTTTTGTAAAGTTTGGTAGAATTCCCCTGCGAAGCCATCTGGCCCTAAGCATTTATTTGTGGGAAGCTTTTTGATGACTGAATGGATGTCTTTGCTTGTGATTGGTTGGCTGAGGTTTTCTATTTCTTCTCTGATCATTTAGTTTGTTCATGTGTTTCTAGGAAATTGTCCATTTCCTCTACATTATCTAGTTTGTTGGCATATGGTTGTTCATAGCATCCTCTTATCATTTTTAAAATTTCTTCAGGGTCCACAGTAATGTCACCTCTCTCACTGATTATTTTGTTTATTTTGGTCTTCTCTCTTTTTAATTTTGTCAGTCTAGTTAGGGGCTTGTCAATCTTGTTAATCTTCTCAAAGAACCAATTTTTGGTGTTACTTATTCTATTGTTTTTTTGTTCTCTGTGTCATTTATTTCTGCTTTAATCCTTGTTATTTCTTTTCTTCTACTTGGTTTAGGATTAGTTTCTGTTCATTTTCTAGCTTCTTCAGTTGCTCCATTAGTTCTTCAATTTTAGCTCTTTCTTCCTTTTTAATGTATGCATTTAGAGCTATAAATTTCCCCCTTAGTACTGCTTTTGCTGCATCCCATAGGTTTTGTTATGTTGTGTTCTCAATTTCATTCATCTCTATATATTTAGAAATTTGTCTTGTTCTTTCTTTTTAAACCCACTGATTTTTTAAGAGTGTGTTGTTTAACTTCCAGGTATTTTTGAATTTTCTAAGTCTATGATGGTTATTGACTTCTAATTGTATTCCATTGTGATCAGAGAATGTGCTTTGAATAATTTCAATTATTTAAAAATTTATTGACACTTGTTTTATGTCCCAGCATATGATCTATTCTGGAGAAAGATCTGTGAGCACTAGAGAACAATGTGTATCCTAGTGATCTGGGATGTAATATTTTATATATGTCTGTTAATTCAAATTCATTATCAGATTGTTTAGGTTTTTAATTTCCTTATTGGTCTTCTGTCTGGTTGATCTATCTATAGGAGAGAGTGATGTGTTGAAGTCTCCGCAATTATTGTGGAAACATCCATTGCTTCCTTTAGTTTTGCCCTTGTTTGTCTCATGTATTTTGTGGGACCTTGATTAGGTTCATAAATATTTGTGATTGTTGTTTCTTCTTGTTGAATTGTCCCTTTTATTAGCATGTAGTGGCCTTCTTTGTCTCTCATAACATCCTTGCATTTAAAGTCTATTTTATCTGAGATTAATATTGCTACTCCTGCTTTCTTTTGGCTGTAGCTTGCATGAAATATTTTTTCCATCCTTCCACTTTCAATTTCTTTGTGTCCCTGTGTCTAAGATGAGTCTCTTGCATGCAACATATTGATGGTTCATATATTTTATCCATTCTGCCAATCTATATCTTTTGATTGGGGAGTTTAATCCATTTACATTCAATCTTATTACTGTGAAGGCATTTCTTGAGTCAGCCATCCTATCCTTTGGTTTATGTTTGTCAGATATATTTTTCCCATCTCTCTCTTAATGTCCTGTAACATACCTATACTGAATCTCTTTAGTACTGAACCTTTCTCCATGTCTCTCTCTCCTTTCTTTGTTTCTCTGTTGGTAGGGCTCCCTTTAGTATCTCAAGTAGGGCAGGTCTCTTGTTAGCAAATCTCTCAGCATTTGTTTATCTGTGAAAAATTTAAGCTCCTCCTCAAATCTGAAGGAGAGCTTTGCTGGATGGAGTTCTTGGCAATTTTTCTCTCTCAGAATTTTAAAGATGTCATACCACTGCCTTCTCGCCTTCATAGTGGCCACTGAGTAGTCACTGCGTAGTCTTATCCTGTTTCCCTTGTAAGTGGTGGATTACTTCTCTCTAGCTGCTTTCAGAACTTGCTCCTTCTCTTCAGCATTTGACAATCTGATCAGAGTATGTCTTGGAGTGGGTTTCTTTGGATTTATTCTGTTTGGAGTTCGTTGGGCATCTATGATTTGTGTATTTATTTTGTTTAGAAGGTTTGTGAAATTTTCCCCATCAAATTCTTTGAATACTCTTCCTAGACATTTACCATTCTCTTCCCCTTCTGGAACACTAATGACTCTTATATCTGGGTGTTTCATACTGTCCATCATATCCCTGAGGTCCATTTCAATTTTGGGGGGGGTTTTCCCCATTCTTTCTTTTGATCTTTCACTTTGTGTTCTGTCCTCTTCAAGGTCACTGATTCACTGTTCCACTTTCTCTAACCTAATACAATGAATCTTTTAAATTAGGTTGACAGTTTCTTTTATCTTCATAAGATCATCTATTTTTTTATTTACTCTTGCAAATTCTTCTTTATGCTCTTCTAGGGTCTTCTTCGTGTCCTTTATATCCTGTGCCATGCTCTTGTTCTTTGTCTTTAGTTGTTTGATTAATTGCTCCAAGTACTGTATCTCCTCTAATCTTTTGATTTGGGTGTTTGGGTTTGGGTTATCCATATCTTCTAGTTTCTTCATATGCTTTGAATTTTTTGTTTTTTTTGGCCTCTTGGCATTTGCTTATCCTGATAGGGTTCTTTCAGGATATGTAGGCTTATTAGAACAATTATTTCTGATTTGCCAAATCTGCAGCTTGGTGGAGTACACTTTCTCTGACTAACCGGCAGGTGGCATCCATGAGCCACTTATTCCCCTCAAGCCAGTTCTCCCCAACTTTGTGGTGAGTGGGGGTCTGAATCTTGTGGAGGTCCAATTGGTGCACCAAGTTTCTATGTGTATTTGTTGCTGCCTGCCCTGAATGCAGGGCAAGTTTCTGAGCAGTTAGGAAGGGAGGACGGCTTTAATAATCAAAACTCCCAGGTGTTCCTGGAGATTTAAAGCTGTTGCAGGAGTCTAAACCTTTGGTTCTGTCTCACCATAGTTGGTCTCTGCCGCTGACCTACAAGTCCCTGGTATTGGTGTATGGTCCTAGAACTTCTGAGGGGTTTCCTCTTTCAAGTCTGCCCTCCTAGGGCCTCTGCTGAGGGAAGACTGTGCTACATCACAGGTAAGCACCATCCTCCAAGGGAAGTTCTGGGCCACAGGGCTGTGTAGGGGCATTCCCAGCTTGCTGAAAGGATGGCCATAAGGGGCATGTTAATTTCCCCCTTTTTGCACACCTTCACCTTCCTAGCTCCAGGACAGTTAACTGCGGGTGTGGAAAAGGCTATCATCCACACCAGATATTGAGGTGTGTGGGTGGTTTGCGGGAAACACTTTCCTCCACATTGGGTTGTATGGTGCAGCTCTGTGCTGCAGCATTGGTATGAGTGTTCCCAGCCCACCCGGAAGATGGTTCTATGGTGCATGGTGATTGCCTCCCCCATTTTTGCTGACCTCTGCCTTCCCAGATCTGAGACAATTAGCTGTGGGTGTGTGAAAGGCTATTGTCCATGCCAGATATTGAGGCATGCCCATGGGTTATGGGGAAGCAGTTCCTTCCATGCTTCACTGAGCAGCTTTCACTGCCAGACATGCAACCGCTTTTCAGTTTTTAAACTAATCCATCTCCAAATGCAACCCCTGGTTTCACCCGACTGTGGCATGGCTGCTGGTTCCCCAGCAGGCTCACTCACTCATTTCAGAATGCAGACTCCTGGTTTCACCAAGTGCACAGTTCCTGAGGATTTAGCATACTTTGCCCTGCTGGTGCGTCGGTGGAACTGGTGTTCTGGAGCACTTTCTGTCTTTTATCTAGTATTTTTCATGAAGATTTTTTTTTTTTGCCTTGTCTCTCCTAATCTGCCATCTTCCTGTCTCTCCAGATATTCTTTATTTTTCCCAACTATACCTATGTTTACAGAAGCTGTGACTGGCCCAAGGTTTGGAGGCCTGTGATTTAACAAAGCTATTATTAAATTTCTGGCCAAGAAAAGAAGAGAGGAAAGCTATGACACAGAGAACTGATATATCCGAACTATGCTGCCTTGAAGAATTTTGGGAAAGGTTACTGTATAACTTACATACAATAAAATTCACCTTTAAAAAATATGCAGTTTTTTCCAGTTTTTGATAATTTTTTTATTGAGATTGTTTAGGTACCATACAATTATCCAAAGTGTACAATCAGTTGCCCATGGTACCATCATACAGATGTGCATCCATCAACACAATTTTTTTTTCAATTTTTAGAACATTTTTGTTACTCCAGAAAAGAAATAAAGACAAAAAAAGGAAACTCAGATCTTCCCATACCCCTAACCATGCCCCCCTGCATTATTGATTTATAATTTTGGTATATTAAATTTGTTACTGTTGATGAAAGAATGTTAAAATACGAATTGTAGTGTATAGTTTGCAATAGGTATATATTTTTTCCTATATGCCTATTTTAAACTTCTAGTTATAGTGTCATACATTTGTTCTAGTTTGTGAGAGAGATTTCTAATATTTGTATAGCTAATCACAGACATTGTCCACCATAAGATTCACTGTTTTATACATTCCCATCTTTTAACCT
Organism: Choloepus didactylus; assembly: GCF_015220235.1. Lineage (NCBI taxonomy): Eukaryota > Metazoa > Chordata > Mammalia > Pilosa > Megalonychidae > Choloepus > Choloepus didactylus. Next base: position 99,642,170 of record NC_051316.1, read on the forward strand.
CCAACTTTCCTTCTGGTGACATAAGTGACTCTGAGCTTACCCTTTACACCACCTGCACACACTTTTCAGCACTGTTAGTTATTCTTGCAATGTGCTACCATCACTTCTGTCCATTTCCAAACATTTAAGTTCACCCTAGTTGAACATTCTGCTCATAATAAGCAACCACTTCCCATTATTTAGCCTCATTCTATATCCTGGTAACTTACATTTCATGTCTATGAGTTTACATATTATAACTAGTTCATATCAGTGAGACCCTGCAATATTTGCCTTTATGTGTCTGTCTTATTTCACTCAATATAGTGCCCTCAAGCTTTCTTCATTAACCCATTTCTTTTTAGATGGTTTTGTTCACACACCATACATTCTTTCCTAAGTAAACAATCATTGGTTCCCTGTATAATCACATATTTATGTATTCAGCACCAGAGCCACTATCTATATAAGGACATCTCCATTTCTTCCACAAACATGAAGAGTCAAAGAAGGCAGAGAGAGAAAAGAAAAAGAAAGGAGAAAGAGAGAAAAAATAAAAACAAAAACAAAACAAAACTTGATAGCTAGAAAGTGACAAAAGGAAAGATAGCATTAACCTAAAGTAGAATAAAGAGACAACATCATGAATGCCAGGAGTCCCGCACCCTTCCCATATGACCCCACCCCCATATGCATTTAGCTTTGGTAAATTGCCTTTGTTGTATTAAAGGAAGTATAATACAATGTTTCTGTTAATTATAGTCTCTAGTTTGCATTGATTGTATTTTTCCCCAATCCCACCCTATTTATAACACCTTGCAATGTTGACATTCATTTATTCTACCTCATGTAAAAACATATTTGTACCTTTTATTAAAATCATTAAAGCACCCTAGGTTTCCCTGAGTTACACAGTCCCAGTGTTTATCATTCATCTTTTGTTCTGGTTTCCCACATGGTCCCAGTCTTCCTCTTTCAACCATATTCACAGTCATCTTTGTTTAGTGTACTTACATTGCTGTGCTACTATCTCCCAAAATTGTATTCCAAACCTCTCACTTCTGTCTTTTCCTTACGTGTTTCCTATAGAGTAAGTATCTTGTTCACAAACTATGTCATTGTCTGTTTGTCAGAGAATATTTTAAGCTCTCCCTCATATTTGAAGGACAGTTTTGCCAGATATAGGCTTCTTGCTTGGTGATTTTTCTCTTTCAGTATCTTAAATATATTGCCCCATTTCCTTCTTGCCTCCATGTTTTCTATTGAGAAATCTGCACATAGTCTTATCAAGCTTCCTTTGTAAAGCGATGGATTGCTTTTCTCTTGCTGCTTTCAGGATTCTCTCTTTATCTTTGATGTTTAATAATCTGATTAAGTGTCTTGGCATACCCTATTCACATCTATTCTGTTTGGGGTATGCTGTGCTTCTGGATCCATAATTTTATGTATTTCATAAGAGATGGGAAATTTTCATTGATTATTTCCTCTATTATTGCTTCTGACCCTTTTCCCTTCTCTTCTCCTTCTGGGACACCCATGACATTTACATTCATGTGCTTCATGTGGTCATTCAATTCCCTGAGATGTTGCTCATATTTTTTCATTCTTCTCCCCATCTGTTCTTTTGTGTGTATGCTTTCAGGTGCCTTGTTCTCCAGTTCCTGAGTGTTTTCCTCTGCCTCTTGACATCTGCTGTTGTATGTTTCCATTTTCTTTTTCATCTCTTGTGTTGTGCCTTTCATTTCCATAGATTCTACCAGTTGGTTTTTTGAACTTTCAATTTCTATCATATGTACAACCAGTGTTTCCATTATACGCTTCATCTCTTTTGCCATATCTTCCCTAAACGTTTTGAATTGACTTATTATTAGTTGTTTAAATTCCTGTTTCTCAGTTGAAGTGTAAGTTTATTCCTTTGACTGGGCCATAACTTCATTTATCTTAGTGTAGGTTGTAGTTTTCTGTTGTCTAGGCATGGTTTCCTTGGTTACCCCAATCAGGTTTTCCCAGACCAGAATGGGCTCAGGTCCCAGAAGGAAGAAATACTCCATATCCAGTTTCCCTGAGTGTGTGTCTTAGAGAGTTGGTACACCCTGTGATGCCTCAGGTCACTGTGCTTTTCTGCCCAGCAGGTGGTGCCTCTCAGCCTGTAACTCCAGACTGGTGTAAGGAGGTGTGGCACATGGCTGTTTTCCCCCAGGCTCTGGGGTCTGGTTCTGAATGGAAGGCAGGTAGTAGAGCTGGGCCCCACCCCTTTAATCTTAAAAAAGATAGACCCCTAGGGAGAGGTCATTAGCATTTCCATGGTTTCTTTCTGTCTGTGCTCTCTCTACCTTTGTTTGGGTCAGACTACTGGGACTAAAAATGGCTGAGGCTTTCTCACTGACCCGAAACAGGGACAGAAAGTCCCCTTTAGGGCTAGTCTGCAGCAACCCTCTGGCTCTCCAAGGACAGTTGTCACCCAAAGTCTCTTTCTGCTTTTTGGGGATTTGAGCTTGTAGTGAGCAGTCTACACTCACTAATTAAAACCTCAGTTGGAGCTCAGCTGAGGTATATTCACTTGCTGGGAGAGAGCTTCTCTCTAGCACCACAAGGCTTTGCAGCTCAGGCTGTGCAGGGAGGGGTCTCCCAGCTTGGAGCCACAGTTTTTACTTATGGATTTTATGCTGTGATCTCAGGCATTCCTCCCAAGTCAGGTTGGTGTATGATGAGTGGATCGTCATGTCTGTCCCCCTGCAGTTATTCCAGATTATTTACTAGTTGTTCCTCATTTTTTATTAGTTGTTCCAGGGGACTAACCACCTTCCACTCCTCTCTATGCCGCCATCTTAGATCTTCCCCAGAGTATACAGTTTTGACAAATCTATACAGTGATGTAACTATGACCAAAATCAAGATAAAGAACATTTCCATCACTCCAAAATGTTCATTGTGCCTTTCTGCAGTCAGTGATCTCCTCCTATCCCCAGTTCTTGGGAACTACCAATCTGTTCTCTGTCCCTGAAATTTACATTACTTTATTTCATCCCACAAATTTTGATCTATTGTGTTTTCATTTTCATTCACTTCAAAATAGATTTTAATTTCTGTTTATTTTATCTTTCACCTATGAGTTATTCAGAAATGTTTTGTTTAATTTCCAAATGTTTGGGGATTGTTTAGATATCTTCCTGTTACCGTCTTCTAATTGAATTCCACTGTGGTTCAAAAACATACTTTGCATAATTTCAATCTTTTAAAAATTGGATGAAATTTGTTTTAGGGTATAGAATATGGTCCACCTTGGCTGATATTCTTTCTGCTGTCTCTAGTTCTGTATTGGCATTTGTTTCTTAGAGGACCTGAACTATGTAACAGTTAATAGAAACACTTCAAAAATGTGTACTGAAATTTTCAGGTTGGATATTATGAATAATGCTATCACAATTCTAGCATTGTACAAATTTTTGCATGGACCTATGTTATCAGTACTCTTGGGTATATACCTAGGTGGGGAATTGCTGGGTTATATGGTAATCCAATGTTTAACTTTTTGAGGAACCACCTGTTTTGCAAAGTGGCTGCATCATTTTACATTCCCACCAGCAATGTATGAAGGTTCTACTTTCACTACTTCCTTGCCAACACTTTGTCAATCTTTTTTACTATATACACCCTAGTGGGGGTGAAGTGGTATCTTACTATGGTTTTGATTTGAATTTCCCTGATAAGCAATGATTTTGATAATCTTTTCATGTGTTTATGATCATTTGTATATCCTCTTTGAAGAAATGTCTATTCAAATCCTTTGGCTATTTTTAATTGGGTTATTTGTCTTTTTATTATTGAATTTATTGTGCCAATCTTTGTACATTAACCTGAGAATGTTTTTATTCAACCTGAACTTTATTTCAGGGTGGAAATTCTGGGTCATAAGGTAATTCTGTTTAACTTTTTGAGGAACCTGCAAATTGTTTTGAAAAGGGGCTGTGTTCCAGTTTGCTAGAGCTGCTATTAGGCAAAATAAGGGAAATGGAATGGATTTTATAAAGGGGGTTTATTAGGTTACAAATTTACATTCTATGACCATAAAAGTGTCCAAGCTAAGGCATCAACAGGAGGATACCTTCACTGAAGAAAGGTCAATGGTGTCTGGAACACCTCTGTCAGCTGAGAAGGCACGTGGCTGGCATCTGGTGGTCCTGGGTTTTGTTTCAGCTCCTCTCTCTCAGCTCCTGTGTGTCCTTGCTTCTTTCTCTCTAAGCATCTGGGGGTCCTCTCTTACTTCTCCAGGGCAAACTGAGATTCATCTCTTAGCTTAACATCTCCAAATGTCCTGTCTGCATCTCCAACCATCTCTGAGCATCAGCAAGCATCTAGGTTTGTGTCAGCTCTTAGCTTCTCTCTTAAATACTCCAGTGAACTAATCAAGACCCACCCTGAATGGTTGGGGCCACACCTCCATGGAAATAATTTAATCAAAAGTATCACCCACAGTTGGGTAAGTCACATCTCCATGGAAACAGTCAATCAAAAGTTCCCACCTTAAGCAAAGGCTAATAAAGCTGCCCCCACAAGACTGCATTAAAGAACATGGTTTTTTGGGGGGCATAATATATCCAAATCAGCACAGGCTACACCATTTTACATTCCCACTAGCAATGTATTAAGTTTCCACAAACTCTACTTCTTTGCAAACATTTTTTTAAATGTGTTAAATAGTTATTGTTCTTTTCTTAACAAGATAAATTATTTTTCCAACTTTAGTTATTATGTTCTTTGGAATGCGCTTTGTCTTTAAACCCTAACCTTGTCCCGAACAATCTCTCACTGTCTGATGGACAACCACTGGAGGCCTAGAGGGGGAGGAGTTTGTTTTCCAGGGCAAAGATGGAGGAGATGATGTCATCAAGGTCATTGGAGTTGACTTCATTCATGAAGATGGGGGGGAGCAGTGGAATGGCAGCCAGGAGAGAGGGCTCTGAGCAGGGCTGCTGGGCTTATGGAGTAGTTGGCTCCAGAGTCCTTGGGGGATTCTCCTTGGTGGCTGACTCCCCCATGGCCTCTCTGCTGTTCCCTTCACTGTTTTCCCGAATGGGAGAAGCTGCAAGGAGAGGTGAAGAAGAGGCTCCTTTGTATGCTGCTGAAACAGATTTCATCTTGGTAGAAGTGGCAGTGGTTGTTCTTTTACTGGTAGCACTTTGCCAGGTCTGAGCCAGGGGGGCCCAGAAGATAGACTAGATGATGGTGATGGCCTCCTCATGCTCAGTGCCACCCCCTTTTGGGAGACCGGGCTGTGAACACAGGGTATGGGGGAGCTCCTATTTGGAAAGTGTGGCATGCTGGGAGAGTCTGAGCCACATGCTTTGCTTGATAATAGCTTAACCCTGAACTAGATGTCCCCTGAAAGCCACCTGAAATACAACAGCTGCCTCATCCAGAAAAGCTTCTTTTCTCCTCATCCAGTACAACTTCCACTGGGTCTGCAGGATTCTGGCAGCCTCCTCTCTTCTCTGATCTTCTCCTCACTTGTCAGCACAGGGGGGAGACGCCCAGGAAACAGCACCTTGCTGAGCATGACTGCCAGTTGGATGGGATGTTGGAAGTTCTTCTGGGGTCTTGTGACTTATAGGATCATCTTTCTCTTCTTTCTTAATTTTCTTCCAGTTCTTGAAACTTTTTGGTAAGTGTCTGAATTTCCTCTCAAAGCCTTCTCTTTCTCTTCTCACTTTTCTTCACATTTTGCAGCTCCTTCTCCAAATCAGCTTTTGTCTGCACTAACTGCTTCACTTCCAAGTCCCTGTCCAGCAGCTGGGTGGGCAGGGTAGCCCACTCACCCTTCAGGCTCCTTAGGTGCTTGAACTCTTCAGGGCTGTCAAGGTGCAGTGGTGACTGCACCACAGAGCTGGACACAGGCTGAGCCAGGGGGCTTGACTTGGCCAGTTCTGAAGCATGCAGCTTGGGGCTTTCCATCAAATTTATTTTTTCCCCACCTCTGCAATCCACCTCAGCAGCCTGAGCTTAATCCACTCCATGTAACCCTTTATTTTGGAGATGGTGGGTGAATTGGTCAGCACCTGGTCCATGTCCTCCTTCACGCTCTGGTTCTCCTTGGTCAACTCCTGGACACCCCTAGACAAGGTCAAGAGAGTGCTGCTCATTTTCTTCTGCCTCTTCAGGTCCACCTTCCTCTCCACTGGGGACTTCTTTCCTGTTCTTTCAGAACTTGTCAAAAGAGTCTGGAGAGGATGAATCTCCTTGTAATAGGTCTTCATGGGAATCCTCATCTCCTCCAGGTTAGTGGTCTCCATGTCAGTCTGCAGTTTGTTAATGGTACTTTCCTTCTCCTTGCACTGCTGCTCCAACTTTGTTTCAGCCCATTAACAACCCAGAAAGTATCAGGCCTTTTCTCTAAGTCTGAACAAAATACAGGCCTTGAGTTGGTTCCAAAAGCTGTTCTATCTGCAGATCCTTCCTGCTGTTTTTTTCTTCAAGGCATCAAAACTTTGTTCTCTTCAGATCCCCATCACCTCTCTGCATGTGTAATGACTTCTTCAACTCAACAATCTTGTCATACATACCTTTCTCTCTGTAGACAGGTGTCCTAGGGACATTATCATTGCTGGTTTCTTAAAGTTTCTTACGATAGTAGGGTGTGCTGCTTAGGGTGGTGGGGTGGTGGGGTGAGGGAGTGGTCCATGCATGCTCCACGGTAAGGTCTGATTTCAGGGGTTGGGTCAAACTTCCTTGTTTTGAAGTTCCAAGCCATAGATTTTGTGGGGTCAGAGACATCCTGCCACCAAGAAGCATGCCCCCTGCTGTCCTTAGAGGCCTCCAGGATGACACATTTTTAGGTTTAGAGTGATACAGTGATTCTTCTCTGAGGCTGGTTCCCTGGGGCCCAGGGACATGGTGGCACTGCCCTGTGGCTCCTCCGTGTAGAGAGTATGGCTGACAAGAAGGTTCTGGGCTCTGTGGGTGCCTGTAGCCTCTTCACCTGCCCGTGCACGAGGTGGTGAGCCCGACACTTGTTATCATCCATTTTTTTTTACTGTAGCCAACCTCATGGGGCTGAAGTTTTATCTCATTGTATATTTGATCTGTACTTCCCTAATGACTAATGATGATGTTTTAGTTTCCTACCTGCTCAAGCAAGTGCCATGAAATGGGTCAGGTTAAACAGTGGGAAGTTATTTGCTCACAGTTCGAGGCTTCAGAAATGTCAAGGAGATGCTTTCTTCCTGAATACTGTAGTGTGCTAGGGCTGGATGCTGGTGATCTTTGGTCCTTAGCTTGTCACACAGCAAGGCACATGGCAGTGTCTCCTGGTCTATCCCTTCTTTTCTGGGTTCTGATGTTCAGCTTCTTGCTTCCTGTGGCTTTTTCTCTGTCTGAATTTCATTCTGCTTACAAAGAAAATGAAAAAAAAAGGACTATTCATATGTCTCTGACCCCAACTCACTTGACTGAATTCCTGATAACTGCCAGGCTTGCCAGCATTTCTTGTCACTGGGGACAACTTTGTAGTTCGACCCTATACTGCTGCTGAGCTTCCTCCTAGTAGCCAAGTATTGTCTGATACCATTCTTTTGGAGTTTCCCACTCTCTTGTTTGACTCTATTTGGTTACCTTTACCCATTAAATCAAATCACTCTGTAGAAATTGCTGGCCATGCCTCTCACCAGGTTGAAGTTCTGTCCTTGGTTAGTTGCTTCTGTTCCAGTCCTTTCAAGTCAGAGTCTCCTTTAATTTCATCTGCTTGTGACGATGAGCATCCATCCTTCCTTGAATGTGAGCCTTTCAAATCCATAATCAACAAATCCAGAGAGAAAAGCATGTCTAAAAGCCTGGGGTTCTAGTCTGGGCAGTACCCTTTATGGAGCAGAGCATGTTCCCCAGCCAAGAAATGCCCACAAATCTTCCTTCATGTCTCTGTTCTGCAGGCTGTAGATAAAGGGATTCAGCATGGGGATGACCGTTGTGTATATCACAGATGCCACCATTCCACTCCCTGCTGAGTAAGAGGATGAGGGCTGGAAATACACCAGAAAGAGGGTCCCATAGAATAGAGTGATCATTGTCAGGTGAGACCCACAGGTAGAGAAGACTTTGTGCTTTCCCCCAGCAGAGGGGATCTTGAGGATGCTGTGGATGATATGGGCATAAGAGACCAGGATGCAGGTGAGAGGGATCACACCTGAGAGGACTGCTTCAATGAACATCATAACCTGAAAGATATGGGTGTCTGAACAGGCAAGCTTGAGGAGTGGGAGAAGATCACAGAAAAAGTGTGGGATGACATGGGAGGCACAGAAGGAGAACTGAGCCACCAAGAGAGTGAGTGAGGCCAGGAGGTGGGAGCAGAGCCAGGATGCATCCACCACCAGCTGGCAGTGTTGGGGCCGCAAAATCATTGTGTAGTGGAGAGGAAGGCAGATGGCCACATAGCGGTCATATGCCATCACTGCCAGCAGGAAGTCATCCATCAGGATCAAAGCCAGGAAGAAGTACATCTGTATGAGGCACCCAGTGTAGGAGATGGTGTGCTGCTGCATCTGGATGTTCACCAGTATCTTGGGTGCAATGCTACAGGTAATGCAGGTATCAATGAAGGACAGGTTGACCACGAAGAAGTACATGGGTGTATGGAGGTGAGTGTGAGAGCTGATGGCCATGATGATGAGCAGATTTCCAAGCACAGTGACAAGGCACATGCCCAGGAAGAGCCCAAAGAGGAGAGGCTGCTGCTCCAGCCAGTCAGAGAAGCCCAAGAGGATGAAGTCAGAGATGCTCGTTTGATTTCTAATTTTCTTCTAAGGTAGGGAAATTAGTAATCCTGCTTAAATAAAACCAGGCTCTAAAAATTACAGAGTCCAGCAGTCTGGTCTGTTTTTCTCTATTTTCTGGGAAGATCAGTGAGACTCACAAGTGGCTATAACTGCAGCTGTGCAAATATGTACAAATATGAGGAGAGAGGGCTATGATAATGAGATTCTTGATAGGGGATAGTTTTGTTCTAGACACCTGTATATGGGAAGTTTTCCCTGTAGATTGCCTGAGAGGCTGAACTGGAGTTCACCTAGAAAGAACCTCTTCAAGTTTTAATTCCTTTTTTTTTTTAAACAAGTGTAAACTCTGTCAAGTAACTTAATTATTAAAGCCCCTGTATTAACATTAAAATAAGTAAAAACAAATCTATCACATACAGTTATTCAGAGACTCAAATTAAAAGAAGAAAGGAAATGAAATGATTTGGAAAACTCTAAATAGATTTAGAGGGGTAAATTACTGGTATTGATCTAGGGTGGCGGCTGAGAATGATTCTGAGAACCACCCCTGTCTAAGTGCACAGAGAGTGAATTGTACTCTGTTATCGCATAGGTGCTAGGTATTCATCCCTGGTGGGCTAGAGGAGGTAAGGTCTGATACCCATTTCTCCAGAATGACCTCATGATGGACTCTCAGGAATCTGATGAACACCAGGGCTAGGAACCACTCATGGTGATCAAAAGATCCAGGAAATTATTGGCTGAGAGGGAGGAAGGAAAGAAGAAGAAAATAGGCAGGAACACTATGGTGTGTGTGTCTGTGTGTGTGTCTGTGTGTGTATATGTGTTTGTGTGTATGTGTTGTATGTGAGTGAGTGCCTGAGACAGACTCTGCTCAGTGCCCCCAATCCCATGCCTCAGTTCTTACCTGGAGATGTGGGTCAACCTCAGACCCTGCCACTACCTTCAAGGCAAGTTGGTTCATTGTCCCCTTGTCTCCCGAAGAAGGCATGGTTGGATCTGCAGAGACCTTGCCTCTCAGCAGGAGCAGCTCAGAGTGAAGACTCAGTGCTGGAGGTAGCTGATTCAAAGCACAGGAGCCAGGACAAACTGTTGACTTTTCACATGGAGTATCTGCTGGGACCCAATCCCAGACATCCTAGTTAGAAACAAGTTGGGGAAAATGTCCAACTCCCAGCTGTCCCCTATAGACTGTGGCTCCCTGTGTCACAGCAGTGACATCGATACCTCCACTTAGAGCGACCAGGGCTGGGGACCATGGGGGCACAGCTCTTGGTATTTTTCCTTCTGGTGAAGTGCAGGCTGGATCTGACCTCTCCAGCCCTCACTTAGAGCATCAGCCTGCCCCTAATAATGAGTCTTTTTCAATTGAGCCATTCTGATGTAGAAATGATAAAACAAAATGGAGTTACTATGGCTAAGAGGTTTAAAATGGAATTGGGAGGCCGCTGTATGCACATCTCAATCAGATATCACAAACTGCCGAGGTATGCAAAATCAAAAGCAATGATATTTCTGAGGACATCTGGACACCATGAACCAACCACAAGGTAAATAAGAAAACTGTCTAACTTGAAGGACATTTGGAAAGTCCCAAATATCCGCTAATCATAATTCTTTACAAACAATTTATGTAATCCTCTTTTTCTTTAAAAACCCTTGCTTGAAAGCCCCAAGACAGGACACATTTTGGGTTGGTACCTGAATCTATGCTCCCCAAATTGCTATTCTAAGGCCTCAAATAAATACTTTTGTTGCCTTGCAGTTTGGTTTATTATTCTGTCAACAGAAGGGTTTATGATGATATCTCCTGATGGTTTTAATTTGAAATTCAGTGATTACTAATGAGATTAAGCATTTTTAATATTTCATATTTTTTATTTTCTATTTTTGTAAGTGCCTATTCAATTTTTGGAGTCTATTTTTCCATTTACTTATGTTTTTTTCTTCTGGATTTGTTTAATTCTTTAAATATTCTGGATTTAAGTTCTTTCTTGATTATATGTGTTCAAAATAGTTTCCTTTTTTTTCCAGCTTGTCTCTTCACTCTTTTAAAAATTGTGCTTTTTGAGAAATAGTTTTAATTTGATTGATTCCTAAATACTTTTCTTTTTGTTTAGCTTATTTTGTTTTGCTTATTTTGTTTCTGGTTTAAGAAATCCTTTTTATCCAAGGTCAGTGTACAACTAAAAAATTTTTTGCATATTGCCTTGGGATCCATCTTACTTTGGCTAAGCCAACTTCCATCAACACTAACCTTTGGCCTATTTAATAAGCAGGTTTTCAGTCTTGGGGCATAAATTACCCCAGAGTCCAAACCTGCATCTATGGCCACTACACACACACCTCACCGAAAACCCATAGCTAGTCCCAAATGATAAGTTACTATTCCCACTGCCCTCAGACCCCAGTCCATTTCCCTTTTCCTGTGAGTTTTCTTTAAGCTAACCAATCCTTGACTTCCATGGGAAATCTACAAACCTCTACCCCTGGACCACAAGAAAGGCAGATACTTTCGGGTCCCTCTTCCTCTGCTTGTGTGCTCCCCATGGGCAGTTGAGCCACTGGAGCTGACTGCACTATCCTTCGACCCCTCATGTCACCCCACTCTCTCTGGGACCTGTGAGTAATAACTATCTTTCCTCATGCATTATGGTCTGGGTTTCCCACTGTGCCACACCTGACCTACACCTGGATACAAACTTAAAATACAACTTAACTAATTTGGAAGTCAGGAAGATATTTTCCAGTATTCCCTTCTGAAAGCTTTCTAATTTTGCCTTTCACATTTAGGCTTTTATTTCACCTTGCATTTATTTTGTGCTGCTTCTTGTGAAGTAAGGGGTCTGGTTTTTTTTTTTTTTTCATTTTTTATTTTGTTGTTGTTGAACAACAAGTTTGTTTATATCCAAATTTTCTAGGCTCCTTTTTGACAATTCCATTCTTTCCCCATTAATCTGCAGGGCTATCTGTGTCGACAGTGTCATATATGTGAGCTTTCTCCTCTACTCCATTTGCCAATACTTCATTGTCTTATTAATTATAGCTTGGTAGTAAGTTTTTATATCTGGCAGAGAAAGTCCTCCCACTTTGTACTACCTCAAATATTTCTTAGCTACTTCTTTAGCAATTTTCTTATTTTTAAATTTATATATTTATTTCCAATATTTGTATGTGGATTGGGCATGCACACATAAAGTTGTTGAATTTTTAAGTGGAGTTACTGATTCAAATAATCAGTTCAGAAAGGAGGCTCTTGTAATAATGATAGTCTTCCAACTCCTGTTATATATTCATTTATGGATATATCAATAGTACATGTCACCAATGTTTTATTGCTTTTTATATTGAGGTCTTGTACATATTTTATCAGATTCATTTCTGTGTACTTGATATTTCTAAATGATATTTTAAACCTGATATTTTTAAGTACTTAATTTCTCTTTGTTACTGATACAGAGACATACACTTAAGGATTGCTTTTGCATCTTGCTAAATTTTCTTATTAATTTTAATATTTAGACACATTTGGAATTTTGGTTATACAATCATGCCATTTGTGAATGAAAGGCAGTTTTGTTTATTTCTTTACAAAACATATCTATCTTTTATTTATTTTTCTTCCCTTTCTGCACTTGTTGGGATCTCCACTATAATTTTTGAATAGTGGTGCTGACAGCAGTTCTTATGTCATTCCTCATTTTGACAGCAAAGATTCAAGTATTTCACCATTAAGTGTTATATATGCTGTAGTATTTTTTTTAAAATATCTTTTAAAAATGAGATTAAGGAAGTTTCTCTTTATTTTCATTTTTTTAAAGAGCTTATTGTGATTGAATGTTGAATTATTATAAAATGCCTTTTTTCCATCTGTTGAGATTATATGATTTTTTCCTTCATTCTGTTAATATGGTAAATTACTTTGATTTTTAAAAGCATTTTAATTTTTTTTTATCATTCAAAAGAGCATCATTTTTAAAAAATGCTTGCAACTTCAACCCTTTATAATGATTTTCTGTTTCCTCAATAAGGAAAGCATGCTTGATCTTCTCATGGACAATGCTGCACACACAGAAGAACCACAGATTCTAATGACATGCTTTTTTGTTTGTTTTTGTTTTGTTTTAGACAACCTTACAATAACTTAAGTCTCACAGAAGGGACCCTCAAAGTTGGCCTGGCCACATGCCATATGTGGATTTTGATGCCTTCCCAACCTTCTTTTTCTTTTTTTTTTTTTATAAACATGTTTTATTTGTTTTGCTTATAGCATCAGAAATGAAAACTACTTGCATTTCCCTAAACAGGGAAATCAATCTGAAACACATACTGGTGCTTTTCAAAAGATAGTAATTTAAAAGGTTGTTAGCAACAGGCATTTGATCTATTTTTCTTTTAAAAACCCTCAGACTGCAGAAGAGTTATGATTATCCATAAAAGATTTTCATCAGGGACTCGGGCAAGATGGCGGCATAGAGAGGAGTGGAAGCTAAGTAGTCCCCCTGGAACAACTACAAAAAACCAGAAACAACTAGTAAATAATCCAGAATAACTGCGGGGGGACAAGCGAGACCATCCACTCATCACACACCAACCTGAATTGGGAGTAATGCCCAAGAACACAGCATAAAATCTGTAAGTAAAACCTGCGGAACCAGGTCGGGAGACCCCCTCCCCCATAGCCCAAGCTGCGGAGCCGCGTGGTGCCAGAGAGACGCTCTCTCCTAGCAAGCGAATACGGCTCAGCTAAGCTCCAACTGGGGTTTTAAGTAGCGAGTGTGAACTGCTCACTACAGGTACGCAGCCCCAAAAAAACAGACAGAGGCTTTGGGTGACGACTGACCTGGGAGAGCTGGAGGGTCGCCTTGACTGGGTCTGAAGGGGACTATCTGTTTCTTTTTTGGCTCAGTGGAGAAAGCCCCAGTCATTTTAAGTTTCCAGGGCTGTGACTCAGGGAAGGGCGGAGACAGCACAAGCAGAGAGAGAGAGAGACCATTGAAATGCTAATGACCTCCACCTGGGGGTTTTGTCTTCTCTAGGAGGAAAGGGGTGGGGCCCTTTCCATTCAGAACCAGACCCCAGAGCCTGGTGGAACACGGCCATACCTCCTCACACCAGTCAAGAATTACAGGCTAACAGGCATCACCTGCTGGGCAGAAAAGCACAGTGACCCGAGGCATCAAAGGGTGGAGCAATTTTCTAAGACACACCCTCAGGGAAACCAGATACTGAATATTTCTTTCCTCTGGGACCTGAGCCTGTTCTGGTCTGGGAAAACGTGATTTGGATAACCAAGGAAACCATGCCTAGACAACAGAAAATTACAACCTACACTAAGAAAAACAAAGTATGGCCCAGTCAAAGGAACAAACGTACACTTCAACTGAGATACAGGAATTTAAACAACTAATGCTAAATCAATTCAAAAAGTTTAGAGAAGATATTGCAAAAGAGATAGAGGCTGTAAAGGAAGGACTGGACATGTATACGGCAGAAATCAAAAGTTCAAAAAACCTACTAGTAGAATCTATGGAAATGAAAGGCACAACACAAGAGATGAAAGACACAATGGAAACATACAACAGCAGATCTCAAGAGACAGAAGAAAACACCCAGGAACTGGAGAACAAAACACCTGAAAGCCTACATGCAAAGGAGCAGATGGAGAAAAGAATGAAAAAATATGAGCAACGTCTCCGGGAACTCAAGGATGAAACAAAGTACAATAATGTACATATCATTGGTGTCCCAGAAGGAGAAGAGAAGGGAAAGGGGGCAGAAGCAATAATAGAGGAAATAATCAATGAAAATTTCCCATCTCTTATGAAAGACATAAAATTACAGATCCAAGAAGCGCAGCGTACTCCAAACAGAAGAGATATGAATAGACCTATGCCAAGACACTTAATAATCAGATTATCAAATGTCAAAGACAAAGAGAGAATCCTGAAAGCAGCAAGAGAAAAGCGATCCATTACATACAAAGGAAGCTTCATAAGACTATGTGCGGATCTCTCAGCAGAAACCATGGAGGCAAGAAGGAAGTGGTGTGATGTATTTAAGATACTGAAAGAGAAAAACCACCAACCAAGAATCCTGTATCCAGCAAGGCTGTCCTTCGAATATGAGGGAGAGCTCAAAATATTTTCTGACAAACAGACAATGAAAGACTTTGTGAACAAGACACCTGCCCTACAGGAAATACTAAAGGGAGCACTACAGGGTGACAGAAGACAGGAGTGGGTGGTTTGGAACACAATTTTGGGAGATGGTAGCACAACAATGTAAGTACACTGAACAAAGGTAACTATGAATACGGTTGGGAGAGAAAGATGGGGAGCATGTGAGACACCACAAGAAAGGAGGAAAGATAACGACTGGGACTGTGTAACTTGGTGAAATCTAGAGTATTCAACAATTGTGATAAAATGTACAAATATGTTCTTTTACGAGGGAGAACAAGCAAATGTCAACCTTGCAAGGTGTTAAAAATGGGGAGGCATTGGGGGAGGGATACAATCAGCATAAACTCTAGAGACTGTAACTAATAGAATCATTGTATTATGCTTCCTTTAATGTAACAAAGGTGATATACCAAGGTGAATGCAGATAAGAGGGGGGAATAGGGGAGGCATGTTAGACACTTGACATTGGTGGTATTGTCTGATTCTTTATTCTACTTTGATTTAAGGTTATTTTTCCTTTTGCTGCTTCCTAGCTGTCATTTTTTTGTTTGTTTGTTTCCTCTTTCTTTTGCCTCTCTACCTTCTTTGACTCTCCCTCCTGCCTTGTGGAAGAAATGTAGATGCTCTTGCTTAGTATGAACAGAATGTTCAATTAGGATGAACTTAAATGTTTGGAAATGAACAGGGGTGTTGGTAGCAAGATGTGAGAATAACTAACAGCGCTGAATGGTGTGTGAATGAGGTGGAAAGGGGAAGCTCAGAGTCATATATGTCACCAGAAGGAAAGTTGGAGGTCAAAAGATGGAAATGTATAAAACTGAATCCTATGGTGGGCAATGTCCATGATCAACTGTACAAATACTAGAAATCACTTCATGAACCAGAACAAATGTATGACAATACAATTAGAAGTTAATAATAGAGGGGCATATACTATTACAAACTATATACTACGGTTAGTAGTATTTCAACATTTTTTCATAAACAGTAACAAACGTACTATATCAATACTAGGAGTCAACAATTGAGGGGGGTTGGTTAGGGATAGGGGAGGTTTAGAGTTTCCTTTTCTTTTTTTCTTTTTTCATCTTTCACTTTATTTCTTGTCTGGAGTAATGAAAAGTTTCTAAAAATTGAACAAAAATTAAGTGTGATGATGGATGCACAGCTGTATGAGGGTACCCAGGGGCAAGTGATTGTACACTTTGGCTCTTTGGATAATTGTATGGTATCTGAACAATCTCAATAAAAATGAAAAAAGAAAAAAATCTCTTTAGCAATTACAAGGACTTTATAGTGATGATACAAGCTGCTGGGGGGAAACATACCTATGAATGTCAATGTTATGAACAGATCAGAAGATTCAAAGCTTTCTAAAAGAATTTTTAGTATTTTGGAATTCCACAGCAGTTTTTATTTGTATACTGCCTCTGTGTTATATTATCTATCTAGTAAAAAATTTTTTTAAATATCTATAGATCATATGAGTTTTGGAGGAGTTGAATGTAAATATCTTTTTAAATTGAGAACTAATACATATACAATATTTTATAATTCAAACAGCACAGAAACTTAAGAATAAAGCAGGTATAATTCACTTACTGCTCTAGATCTAAGGTGGCGGAAACACTGTTAAAAATTTGAAATATATATTTAGGAATTGTTTTAAAGTAAGCTGTCATACTTTTTTCTTTTACAAAAATAAGTACTTTGTACTTGTGTTTTTAATTATACACCTCCAAGTGATTTTAAAAATATTTTTAATTTGCAAAATGGAAACATTTTGTTCTTTTGGATTTAAGGGTAATATCAGTTGGATGTGAAATACTCAAAAGTGTAGAATTAAATCGGGTATAAAGTAGAAAGTCAATTATAATCCTACTTTAAAGATTTGTATTTATGGGAAAGCATGCATGTGTGTATTTTAACCAACAGTTATATAATACCATGTACTATTTTTAACCTCTACTTTTTTTTACTGAATAATATATCCTGGACAATTTACCATGTTGATGCTTTTAGTCCCACCTTATTGTTTTCTGTTTTTTTTTTTCTTTGTTAGAGAAGTTGTGGGTTTACAGAACAACCATGCATAAAATACAACATTCCCACATACCACCCTTTTGTTGACACCTTGCACTGGTGTGGAACATTTGTTAACAATTGGTGATAACATATTTTTACAATTGTATTATTAGCTGTGGTCCATGGTTTAACTTAGTATTCACTATTTGTGTAACTCACTGTTTTTTAAGGCTTTAATAATATTTCATGGTATGACCACAATATATTTATTTAACCACTTTCCTGATTTGTAAGATTCAGATTTACCCATTGTTTTAATTTGCATTTCACTCATTATTGGTCAGCTTAGTTTTCATGATATGCTAGCCGTTTTTAAAAATTTCTTGTCTATTGTGTGTTCTTGTCATATGATTCATATTTTTATTATATAAGAAAAATATTTTTCTCTAAGCCTGTTTGTGATTAAGTTTTTGGGGGGTGGTGGTAGAGGAAATGGGCTCAGTATTGTCTGCTCTAGAACTTCATATGAGTGAATCATATAATATGTCATCTTCTGTATACTTTAAGTGTATCAGTAATCTCTTCATTTTAATTGCTGAGTAGTGTTCCATTGTATGGCTCTACTATAATTTGTTTATACAAATGCATGTGATGGACATTCTGGTGGTTTCCAATTTTTTTGGCTGGTATAAATAAAGCTGCTATTAACATTCATGTAGAAAAGAAAAAAAAAATTTTTTTTCATCAGTACCTGTACCAATTTAGGTGACATTACAGCAAGATCCAATAATTAATTAAAGACAATGTACATGTCATAAGGAATGATATACAGTACCAATCCTTACAAAACTCATTGTTAAAGAAACTGTTAAGTGTTCAAAGATATCTAAATACTTCACATTAAATACAGAAATGGCCATCCAGATTACATGCAGTATTTTTTGCATATTTTTCAAAAATTGCCAAAGCCTAGTTTTGCATTTTGGCTTTGTGTTCTACAGTATCAGCTGTTAAAAGCAATTTATATGTTTTTAACAATGGTAGTTTGTCCAGATGATGAACAGTGCCGTGTCAAAGCTGATAGCCAGCCTTAAATGTGTGATCAAGGGCCCATGCATAATTTGGTATGCAACTAAATGTTCAGTGCTCCAATTCAGCTGGAAAACTGTGAAATGCAGTTGTTTTGCCAAACCACACTCCACTCTTTCCATCTTCCTTTCATGGGATATAATTTAGTTTCATCAATTACCATTGAACAAACCTAGGGCTGATTTTTAGTTTTTAGCCAATGTTAGAAAAGTCAATCTCACTTTTTCCAAACTACTTCAAATCACTAAAGAGATATTATCATCCTATAAATTATGTTTTACTCCTAGGCAAGGGTGAGGAATGTATCAATTGCAAGTCTCAAGATAATGCTTAGGACAGAAGATGCAGAATAAAAATAGTTTCCTTCCATGTACAGGTAATATAAAGCTGACAATTATGGTCCTGTCTTTAAGGGATGAAAACAGTCCCTTTACAATAAGTTTCTTGAAAGGGAGAAAAAATAGATACTAACTCTTCTGGTAACATATTATGGTACACTGGCCAGTGTGTTTTTGATGATTAAACATAATCCTGTGAATCAGATTAATTCACTTGCTGAGTGTTCATTTGTGGCATCCGTCTGTTGGGTCTTTGGGGCCCTACACAACCTTGTGGGGTTCCCTGTGGTCCACTCTGCCCAGAGCCTCACCTGAAATTCTGCTGATATCAATCCCTCTGATATCCAGAATAGTCCTGCTTCCCAACCTTCTTAGCATAAACAAAACAAAACAAAACAAAACAAAACAAAAAACCGATTCTATTACTTAGGGTTCAGGACAGTTTTGTTTTGTTAGATGTTCTTTTGTAGGATAATTTTTTTTTCCTACATATCCTCAATAATTCTTCCTATCAGTACCCTTTTCTCTCCTTTTGAACTTCTGAGGCACAAAAGGTCTCTTCATTTGGCACTATAAATTACTTTTTTTTTCTTCTGTAGGATAACTTTTGATGGTATGTCAAATGCTGGACCATTTTGGGTGCCTCTAGACAAATCCTTGGAAGACAAAAATGTCTGATTAATTTTTGAATTTTGAATCATCCTTGCATTAGTGGGAAAATGCAACTCATTCATGATAAATGACCTTTTCTTATACATTGCTGGATTTGATTTGCTAATATTTTGTTTGGAATTTGTGAGTTGTATTCATGAATGAGATCTGCCTCTAATTATATTTTTGTGTAATGACCTTGTTGGCTTTTCTCATTTAAGTTGGGCTCAACATGTCAATGGGGTTTGTGAATGTCCCTCAAACTTTATTACATGGAAGAGTTTTTCTAAGCATTAATTTTTTCTTGAAAAATATTTTAAAATTAGATCCCACTCTTTTAGCTATCTGGGCCAGGAATTTTCTCTGAGGAAAGGTTTTTGACTAATGATTTCATTTTCTTAATTGTCATATATCTGTTAAGGTTTTTAATTTCTCTTTATATCAGTTTTGATAAGTTATATTTTATTTTCCTAGGAATTTGTCAGTTTAACCTAAAAATTATGTTAAGTAGCAAAATATTATTTATAACATTCTCTTATTTTATTTTAATATCTGAAGAGATGTCATATTTTATCCTTGTTTTTGTTATTGGTGGACTTTTTCTTAATTGGTTTCACCAAAGGGGTTTAAATTTTGTTCATTTTTTCAAAGAATAATCTTTTAGCTTTTCTGAGATTCTCTATTGTGTGTTTTTCTGTTTCAGTATTTTTTGCTTTCATGTTTATTACTTATTTTCTTTACTGCTCCTTGCATTGATTTTGCTTTTATTTTTTTAACTTCTTTAGATGGATGCTTAGTTCATTACTTGAAAGCTGTTTTTGTTTTTTTTGTTTTTCATTTTCACATATGGCCATACATTTCCTCCAAATAAAGTTTTAGTTGCATCCCACATGTTCTGAAATACAACACATTTGTTGTCAATTGACATAAAAATTATTTTTAACATTATTTTTTTAATCCTAGATTATTCCTAGGTGTTTCTTAATTCTTAATTATTCTTAATTTCTTAATTATATGGGGATTTTAAATTTATATTTTTGTTATTAATTTTTAGCTTATTTGCATTTTGATCTGTCTGATACCAAACCTTTGATATTTGTTGAGATTTTCTTTTTTGGCTCATGTTTTGCAAATGTTCCTTGTATGCTTAAAAAGAATGTGTTCTTTGCAAGTGTTGAACGGTCTGATCTACATGGTCATCTATATGAATGGTCATCTATCTATGCATTTGTTTTTCAAATTTTCTGTATCTTTACTGATTTTTCTCTACTTGTTCTATCAATTACCCAGAGAAGTGCATTAAAATCTTTCACTAAGTGGAAAATCATAGATTATTATGTACTCCAGAAAAAACATGTTGCTAATCTCATTACTGTGGGTGTGAACCCTATTGTAAATAGGACCTTTTGAAGATGTTACTTTTAGGTACATTGTGACCAACTAAATCGGGATGGTTCTTTTTTTTTTTTTTTAATTAAGTGGAGAGTTTTATTTTTTTCATGCCCAAGTAAACCTGGGTGATAGGCTCTCCTTGCCCCTCTTCCCACCCTCAACCCCCTTATCCTTCACAAGAAGAAGAAACATTTCCTTTAACTCCATACTTAAGAGAGCACCTAAGCTTTGGCAGCTGACTTGTAATTGGTCTGAGTGTGAGCAGAACGGTCAGAGGCATTGAGCCACTTGGGCATCCAGTAACAGCTTAGTCAGTTAGCTCAGCCTGTTTAGTGGTGTTCACAGATTTGCCAGTAGTAATAACCTTATTTAGTTTTAGGAGTGTTGAAAGGAAATTTTTGTGCTGCAGTTGCCATCATTGTATCATCACCCTGATGTTCAATATATTGCTGTGAAATTCTAAACCAGGAATTCTTCACTGTGGCTATTCTATCACCAAAGGATTATTTTGGTAACCAGAGAATGTCTGTAAGTATCAAGTTAGAGTTCTCAAATGCCTTTCTCAGGAGATATTTTTCCATCCCATTCTTTGGAATTCTTATTTATAGTTGCAGAGACAAGTAATAAGAAGAAACGTGATGATCCAGGAATGGGACTCTCAGTTCAAGGCCATGGGCAGCACTAGTTCGATTTACAAGGGGAACCTGTAACAAATGAAGTTCCTTTAGAAGCCTCTCACTCTATTCCTCAGCTTTTTAAGCAGAAGGAGCCTGGTAAAAAATATATGTAACCCTGCCCTCGCCAGAGAAGATCATGACACAATCTGTGTTCTTCCGAGTGTACTCAGAAATTAAATACATACCTACTGAAGCATGAACTGTTTTAATATATCATAAGCTTCCAAAGCAAATATGACTTCATCCAAGACCTGAATACCTTCTTCAGAATTAAAGAGGACTTCATGGTGTTCACTTCCAATATGATTTTCCACCTTTCTAGCAGCCAGTAAATCAGGACTGTTTTCCATGCCAAATGCAAATGTCTGGAGAGGGTACTATATTTGGACCTCTTTTAGCTGCTTCAACAAGGTGGCAGCAACCAAGCTGGAATCCAGTCCCCTTATAAAAGTCTGCCAATCCTTCTGTCATCAAACATTTCTTAATAGCATTGTCAAAAAGGATTTGGAGGTTGCTTTTCACAGTTTCTATCTCAAAACCTGGGAACAGTTTCTCCACAACTCTCTTAGAGTGCATGCAGAATATAATCTCTACAGTGATATTTAACCATTTCTACGGATGCAATTCAACCATTGGGCTTTAAATCCCAAACTTCATAATATCACCAGAAAAAAAGGCTCCACTTTCAAATAAAGAAGTCCAGGAGGGCTTCACGTTAAGAAGAACTTTAGTTTCTGAACACATGGCCAAAATCCATCTTCTGTCATGGCTTTGAACAAAGGTCTGACTCCATAGGTATCTCTTCCCAGGAAGAGATGAAGGATTATCTCACCATCTACTTTGGGCTGGTAATTCAAATGCAAAACAGTATTGCATCTCTTTGTGATTGTAGATTTCACCATTCTAACACAGCCACAAATAAGGATATTTCTTCACTAGAATTGGCCGCATTCCAAACAGCTGCTAGACTACTGCCAACAGTAGTTTATGCATCCATACACAAACAGCAGTTTCTGTATCCATTGACATTCTCAAAACGAAATCCATCTGGACCCCGGTGTGTAATCTGCATGGCACTCAGGCACTGAATAGAGAGGCAATCATTGCTGCCAAAAAGAGCCCAAATGCCGCACAGGGTGGAGCAGGGCTACTGGCTCTTTAGGTGGAAGCAGCCTCCTCCTCCTCGCCCAAGCGAGCCTCCTGAGCGCAGCTCACTCATTTCTCTATCCCTCAAGGGGTCACGACATGGGCTTTCCTCGCTAGCTAGCTCCCAGGCGGTGAACAGTCAGGAGGCGCCCGCCCTGCCCTCTCTGTCCGCAGCAGTCGCAGCATCTGTGAGGAGCCCCAGACCGCAAGTGGCCGCACCACCTGCCCGGCGCCAGGCCCCAAGTGTCCACCACCCCCGCCCTGAGCTACCTGGGGCAGGTCCGGAGGGCGCGTCGCCGGAAGGTGCGGCCCGGCTTACCTGGGCTCCTGCAGGCGGGCTGGCTGAGGTGCGAAGATACACACATGAGGTGCAGCCGCCAGGGGGGGTTCTTAATTCCTGGAGGCCTTATAAAGAGAAAGCGATGGGAGGCACCAGAAACCGGAAGCTAGAGGCCGGAAGTTAGCGGGATGTCGCAGGTCAGCGGCGAATCTGTTAAAGACGAGGAAGTTGGTATATGTCGGGAAAGCAGAGAAATGCAAGCATTGCCAGCCAGAATGCTATCCATGGGAAGAGGGAAGCCTTTCTTGCCTTCTAAACTGTGAGTTAATAAATTCCGGTTGTTTAAGCCGACCCATTTTATGATATTTGCCATAGCAGCCTAGAGACGAAGACACTCAAAAACTTCAGAATTGAAATGAATAGTCATTTAGTACTAATATAGCTAGTCCTGTATTTTTAATGGTGTATGGTTTCTCAGCTTTTATTTCCAATATTTCTGTACTTTTATGTTTTCAGGTAAACTTTTGTTTCAAAATGGAAATAACATTTTTTTATTTATATGTAAATGTAGAAGAACAGAAAATACAGAAGGTATAAAGAATAAAATAAAATTAGCCACAATAGAACCCACAGAAAATTTACTTTTATATATCCATTATAAAGGTCTTTAGAACTAAAAGGGAGGTTGGGGGTAAGAGAAAGTGGGTAATTTTAAACTGGGATTCATGTGGTAGAGATATAATCAAAGAGAAAGTTATCATGATGCTATCTTAGCTGTTAAATTACAACTCTAGATTGCAGGTTCCAGTCTCTTTTTGAGAACTTCAAACCAGCAAAATCAAGTTATCAACTCTTTTTATTAAATGCCAATCATTTAGTTTCTTTTAGTGACTAATGTAGCCCCTGACTCTGCTCCTCCTAAACTTTACCATTCTGAATTGAGTTTACAAGGTAGTTCTAGAATGTGAAGATGAAAGAAAAGTGGACACCTCTTAATTTAATGTAGAAAGCATAGGTATTATCCACAACTGATCATGTTGAATTGGAAGAGGAGCAATATAAAAGTGAGTTCACTCTGGCAATGCCACATTCAATCATCTAGCTATTGTGTAATGCTAATTTAAAGATCATCTATTACCTATTATTTCACCATTGGAAGAAAAAATTGCCTTAAAATTAACAACAAAATATTAGCCTTTCCCAATTGTCTGCCAGAGAATATAGTTTAAGTAAATCAATATTTATTGTAAAATATTTTTCTAGTTGTTTCTTTTCTATTTTATTTTAGTTTTTACTTTTTAAAACTATTACAGAAATTGTGGGTTACAGAACAATCACACATAAAATACAAGATTCCCACATACCACCCTATTGTTAACACTCTGCATAGGTGTGACACATTTGTTACAATTGATGATAGCATATTTTTATAATTGTACCGTTGATACAATCCATGGTTTAACTTCAGGTTCACTGTGTTGTGCAGTTCCATGGATTTTTAAAAAATATTTTTTATTCTAGTACCATATATACAAACATTTCCCCCTTTAACCATTTTCAGTTGTGTATTTCAGTGCTCTTAGTTATTTTTGCAGTGTTGTGCTATGATCATCACCACCCATTATTGAAACATTTTCATAGTTCCACAAAGAAACAATAAATTCCTGTTGTTAAAGCCACCCATTTTGTGATATTTTGTCATAGCAGCCTGGAAACTAAGACACTCAAAACTTTAGAGTTGAAATAAATAGTCATTTGATGATAATATAGCTAGGCCTATATTTCTAATGGAAACTTTTCATTTCCAATGTTTCTGTATTTTTATGTTTTCAAGTAAAATTTTTTATTGAAGAATTGTTTAGGTATACAGAAAGGTATATGAAATCATAAATGTATAATTTGGTGAATTTTCTCAGTGTGAAAACTCACATAGTCAGCATCTAGATCATGAAACAGAACATGACCAGCTGCCCAGAAACCCCATTTGGGTCTCCTTTAAATTCCTACTCTTCCCCCATTCCCGCAAAAACCAACTGTTAACTCTTTTGACTAATTTTGCCTGTTTTTGAATTTTACATAAATAGAATCTTCCAGTACGTGCCTTTTTTATATCAGGGTTCTTTTGTCCAACATTATTACATTTGTGAGATCCATCCATATATTTACATTTAACAGTAGTTTACTTATTTTAATTACTATGTAGGATTGCATTTTGGGAATACTGCACAATTTATTTATCTGTTTTACTGTTGATGGCATCTGAGTTATTTTCAGCTTTTGGCTATAACAAATAGTACTGCTGTGAACATTCTTGTACCTGTCTTTTGGATTTTGGGGATATATCATTAGGAGTGGAGTTTCTAGATCCTAGGACAATGCAGATGTCAACTTTAGCAGATATGGTGAAATAATTCTATTGTTGCACCAATTTACACTCTCAAAAGTAATGTTTTGAAGAACCTTCTGCTTCATATCCTGCCAACATTTATTGGTATTGCCCTGTCTGTCTGTCTCTCTCTATTTTTTTAGCATTTTTGAAGATTTCTGTATGTCCCTCTTTTATAAGCTCTTTACAGACATTATATTATTTAATTTACAACAACCCTATCATATAGCTGTCACCATTAGTGCCATCCTCATTTTACAGATGAGAAATTCATGTACAGAGAGATTCTAAGTTGACCAAAGTCCCTAAGCCAGTAAAGGTGGAGTTGGCCTTAAAATCCAGAGCACTGTGACTCAATCCATGTCCTTAACCACTGTATAACTTACTTTATGACTAAGCCTTTGAAAAGAACTTGATAGTTACTTTTTATTTTATTTTTATTAGAGAAGTTGTGGGTTTACTGAACAATAATGCATTAAACATAGTATTCCCATGTATCACCTCACCACCAACACTTTCTATCAGTGTGGAGTATTTGTTACAATTGATGGGACACAATTTTTAATTGTACTGTTAATTAAAGCTCTGGTTTAACTTAGGGTTCACTTTGTGTAGTGTAGTTTCCATGGATTTCTTAAAAATTTTGTTCTGTTAACATATATACAATCTAATATTTCCCCCTTTAATCGTATTCAGAAATATATTTCAGTGCTATTATTACATTCATAATGTTGTGCTACCATCACCACCATCCATTTCCACAACATTTCCATCATTCCAAATAGGAACCCTGTACATTTTAAGCTTTGACTTCCCATTCCTTATCCTACTCCTCTACTTCCCCCCCACACACCCCTCTTTTCCCCTGGTAACCTATATTCTCGATTCTAACTCTATTAGTTTGCTTATTTTAGTTGTTTCAAAAGAGTGAGATCATATACTATTTCTCCTTTTGTGTCTGGCTTATTTCACTCAGCATGATGTCTCCAAGGTTTATCCATGTTGTCACATGTACCAGGACTTCATTCCTTCTTATGGCTGAGTAATAGTCCATTGTATGAATATATCACATTTTATTTATGCGTTCATTGGTTGATAGACCCTGGGTTGCTTCCATCTTTTGGTAGTTGTGAATAATGACACTGTGAACACTGGTGTGTAGTTATCTGTTCAAGCCCATGCTTTCAATTCTGTTGTGTATATACCTAGTAGTGGGATTGGTGGGTCATATGGTAATTCTATGCTTAGCTTTCTTAGGAACCACCAAACTATCTTCCATAGCAGCTGCACCATTTACATTGCCACCAGCAATGAATGAGTGTTCCTATTTCTCTGCACCCTCTCCAACACTTATTTTCTGTTTTTGTTTTTGTTTTTGTTTTCTTAATAGCAGCCATCATAATGTGTGTTGAAATGGTATCTCATTGTGGTTTTGATTTACGTTTCCCTGATGGCTAAGGATGTTGAGCATCTTTTCACATGCTTTCTGGATATTTGTGTATCTTCTTTGGAGAGATGTCTGTTCAAGCCTTTTGCCCATTTTTAAATTGGGTTGTTTGTCTTTTTGTTGTTAAGTTGAAGAATTTCTTTATATATTCTGGATAGTAATCCTTCATCAGATATGTAGTGTGCTGGTTTGAAGCTGTTATGCACTCCAGAAAACACCGTGTTCTTTTATTCCATCCCTGTGAGGGTAGACCTACTGTGAGTGGGACCTTTTGATTAGGTTGTTTCAATTGAGCTGTGACTCAGCCCATTCAAGGTGGGTCTTAATCCTTTACTGGAGTCCTTTATGAGAGGATAAAAGGCAGAGAAATTTGTAGAGAGATGCGAGGGAAACACCCTGGATAAGCAAAAAAGGACCCTCAGAAATGGAAAGAGCCAGAACCTGAAAGCAGTGAAATCCAGGAGAGAAGGATCAGCAGATGCTGGCCTTGTGCCTTCCCATGTGACAGAGGGACCCTGGATGACAGGAGCTTTTCTTCAGAGAAGGTTTCCTCTTGCTGATACCTTAATTTGGACATTTTTCACCACCTTAGAATTGTAAGTTGTAACCTAATAAATCCCCATCCTTAAAAGCCAGTACATTTCTGGTATATTGCATTTTTGCAGCTTTAGCAAACTGAAACGTGGTTTCCCAATATTGTCTCCCATTATGTAGGTGGTAGTTTTACTTTCATGATAAAGACCTTTGAGGAACAAAAGCTTTTAATGTTGAGGAGGTCCCATTTATCTATTTTTTCCTTTGTTCCTTGTACTTTGGATGTCAAGTCTAAGAAACTGTTGCCTAACCCAAGCTCCTGAAGATGCTTCCCTATGTTTTCTTCTAGGAGTTTGATAGTTCTAGCTCTTCATTAAGGTCTTTGATGTATTTTGAGTTGGTTTTTGTATGTGTTGTGAGATTGGGGTCTTCATTTTTTTTTTTTTTTTTTTTGCATCTGGGACCCAGTTTTTGCTACACCATTTGTTGAAAAGACTTTTTTTTTTTTTTCCTGGTTGAGTGGTCTTTGCCACCTTGTCAAAAATTAGTTGGCCATAAATATGAGGGTTGATTTCTGAGCTCTAAATTCTGTTGCATTGGTCTGTATGTGTCCTTGTGCCAGTACCCTGCTGTTTAATTACTGTGTCTTGTAATAAGTTCTTAAATTGGGAAATGTGAGTTCTCCAACTTCATTCTTCCTTTTCAAAGTGGCTTTAGTATTCAGGGCCCCTTACCCTTCCACATAAATTTGATGATTGGCTTTTCCATTTCTGCAAAGAAGGTTATTGGAATTTTGATTGAGATTGCACTGAGTGTATAAATTGCTTTGGGTAGTATTGACATGTTAACAATATTTAGTTTTCCAATCTGTGAACATGGAATGTCTTTCCATTTATTTAGGTCTTCTTAAGTGTCTTTCATCAGTGTTTTGTAGATTTTTGTGCATAAGTGTTTACATCCTTGGTTAGATTTATTCCTTGATTTTGATTGTTTTTTTATTTTTTATTTTTTTAAACTCAATTTTATTGAGATATATTCATATACCATACAATTGTTCAAAGTGTGCAGTTCACAATATCATCACATAGTTGCGCATTCATCACCAAAATCAGTTTTTTTAACTTTTTTAAAAAATTAATTTACATATCAAAGAAAAAAAAAACATTTCCAAACAAAACAAAGCAATGCAATGGGGAAAACAAAATCTTGAGATAACTTCATTCCTTCTAATATACTCCTACTGTAGCAAAAGAAAATTAATGAACCATAGTCATACCTGAGCATTGCCATATCATTAAGATCACCCTGAATATCAAGTTTTTAACATTTTTATTACTACAAAAAATAAGAATAAGAATAAAAATAAAATTAGAAGTAAAAAAGAATGCCCAGGCGCCAGCCTACCACGTTTTTGGCTGTGTGCCCTTTCTTGCAAGATTGTAAATAAATTCTTTTCTCCTCCAGAACCTGGTGAGCATTTTTTGTATAATGGTTGTTTCTAACAACTTGGGGGCTTGTCCTCCAAAGCTTCAGAGGGGGACCCCCGAGGTGGACAAAGGGAAGGTGCGCCCCGCTGATCGAGCGGTCTTGGACTCTGCCATTGGGGGCCCATCTCCAGCAGCTAAAGAGCCCGAGACCAGATGCTTGGATCTGCTGGTTGTGGATGAGAAAAAGGGGAAAAGGGAAAGCCTGCTTCTGGTTGACCAGGTAACTCCGTGCATGGACCAAGGTAAGGAAAGAAATATTATATTACCTTGGTGGTTGAAACATTCTAAGAGTCTGGGGCTGATCCTTAGGGAAAGATGCCCAAACAAGACTCAGAATGGAGAGATTCTGATGAGCCTAGAGCTGATCCTAAGGGAAAGATGCCGAGGCAAGACTCAGAATGGGAAATTGAGGCAGTCAGCTGGCTGGGAATAAAGGAAAAGGGATACCTTTAGGGTCCCCCGGGAACATTCCTCTAAATAATCCATTGGGAAACACGTTAAAACATTGGGCTGAAAGTGATCAGACCAAGGGAAAGGATCAAAGAAAATGATCAAATATTATTGTTACGTTTAGACAAAAAAAAAAAAAAAATAAGGCATTTTGCTGCCAGATGTATTCTGGCCAAAATATAAGGCAGAAAAAGGTTGTCTCTGTGCTGACCTCATGTGTCATGTTAATAAAAATAAACCTTTTTCCAAGGTAGAATCAAACTCTGCCATGTGCTGGCTGCAGGGAAAGGAGAAACTGAAACCTAGGATAAGCATTCCCCCGCCTTATTGTTTCCCCTCCCCCACTGGGGCAGGAACCATTAAAGCCTGGGGTTTTGGTGGAACCAGTCTATGCCCCAAGGTAATTGGAGAGCCAGTTAATGCTGACTGCTCCAGTAATTACAACCCATCAAAAGTTAAGGAAAGAAAGAAAAAAAAATGGAGAGATATCCAAAAGTTTCCCTTTCTGAAGGCTCCTAAAGAAAGGAAGGTGAGAATCATTAATGAAAAGCCTAGCAAGGCTAGCTGAATAACAATTAAATCAATTCTTAAACTCTGGTTTATGTAAATATCCCCTTCTTGGGAGAAGAAAGGGGAATGGGAAAGAGGGCAGCTATGAGAGAAAGAGAGAGGCAGCATCCACCTGAAATAAAATTGGCTGTACCCATATCCCCAAAAGAACCATGGAAGTTGAGGTCTGAAGTCAAGTGATCTCGGGCTGGGAGAGTGGATTGGCCCACATGCATGAAAAGGGTGAGTTTGCCCTGGAGGTTGAGGGTGGGCCTTCCGCCTCAATGCTCTGGAAGAGTTTTGCCACCACAGGACCCAGAGGGTGGAGCACATTCCCAGGGGAATAGGGAGGGCCTGGCCACCACCCCACTGTTCAGAGAGGGTAGAGCATTTGCCCCAGAGAGGCAGAGTCTGGGTGGCACCCCAATGTTTAAGGAGGGTGGGGCCAAAAAGGTAATCTCCCCAACATCACCCCAGACTTTGGAGAGAAAAGGACTGCCACAAAAGCCTCTGAAGAGGGTTGGACTCCCGCTTTCTCAAGCCCCAAGAATACAATGTCAT
Source organism: Choloepus didactylus (assembly GCF_015220235.1). Lineage (NCBI taxonomy): Eukaryota > Metazoa > Chordata > Mammalia > Pilosa > Megalonychidae > Choloepus > Choloepus didactylus. The sequence continues at coordinate 99,672,114 of NC_051316.1, forward strand.
TCTGTTAATGACTCTCAGACTTTAAAAGGTCAGCTTTATAAAGGAATTTGAGCCTAATATGCAGAAAAGATCCAAAAAGTGGATGAATGGCTGAATAAGCCATTGGAGGAAATATTCAGAGAGTCTACAAGGCAGGGATGAAACAGACAAAAATGAGATAGAGAAGTAATGGGAGCAGTTAAAAAAAATAAAAATAAAAAAATAGAAGGGGGAATTTGTAGCATCGGGTTTGTGTGATTCTCTATTTGTATACTTATGTGGGGCAAAATAGGTACATATTTTAGTGTGTTGTGTAATTAAGTCTAAGGCATGTGGAAGTTACATTTAAAGTTCCTTAATGTGTATATCAGAATGCACAGGAAGTTATATGCACATTTTCTAGGACTGTATTTGGATGCATTCTGAGAGTTAAAACTTCATGAATCTAATGGAAGTTTAAGTTGTATGTTTATACAGGGATGTTGGATAGTTGTATGTAATGAAAGCATGCAATATAATTACGTAGGAGTCTTTGGAACTGTGGATGTTTGTCAGTGTATAATTTAAAACTTGGAAAAAATTTCCTGTGTACTCATCTATAGTAAACTGAAACTATTTCTTTGTGTCTTTATAACGTATACTAGTTTGTGTGTACTCTAACGCTGGGCCATTGTGTGCAGTTTCACAATAGTGTGAAGAATGAAAACAAAGTGAGAAAAACTGTGTAAATGTTTTCTATGTATATGTAACAGTAGTGTATTGGCTATACATGCTTGTAAATGGGCATAACGTATGTATGTTGTGCCAGTTTGAATGTATTGTGTCCCCCAAACACCATTATCTTTGATGTAGTCTTGTGGGGCAGACGTTTTAGTGCTGATTGGATTTGCTTGGAATGTGCCCCACCCAGCTGTGGGTGATGACTCTGATGAGATATTCCCATGGAGGTATGGCCCCACCCATTCAGGGTGGGCCTTGATAAGTGGAGCCATATAAATGAGCTGACTCAAAGAGAAGGAACTCAGTGCAGCTGTGAGTGACATTTTGAAGAGGAGCAAGCTTGCTAGAGAGGAACATCCTGGGAGAAAGCCATTTTGAAACCAGAACTTTGGAGCAGACACCAGCCACATGCCTTCCCAGCTAACAGAGGTTTTCCGGATGCCACTGGCCAACCTCCAGTGAAGGTACCCGATTACTGATGTGTTACCTTGGACACTTTATGGCCTTAAGACTGTAACTGTGTAGCCAAATAAACCCCCCTTTTTATAAAAGCCAAAAAAAAAAAAAAAAAAAGCCCAATCTCATACTGCCTTTTTACGCCTGTTATTCATTTACTTTTTGTCCCCCTTTTTTCTACTCATTTGTCCATACACTGGATAAAGGGAGTGTGAGCCACAAGTTTTTCAGACAGTCATACCATAGAAGCTATATAGTTATATGCTAGTCTTCAAGAATCAAGGATACTGAATTGCAGTTCAACAGTTTCAGTTATTTCCTTCTACTTCCTCTAGTACACTGAAAACTAAAAAGGGATATCTATATAATGCATAAGAATTACCTCCAGAATGACCTCTTGACTCCATTTGAAATCTCTCAGCCACTGAAACTTTATGTTGTTTAATTTCTCTTCCCCCTTTTGGTCAGGGAGCCTTTCTCAATCCCATGATGCCAGGTCCAGGCTTCTCCCTGGGAGTCATATCCCATGTTGCCAGAGAGATCAACATCCCTGGGAGTTAAGTCCCATGTAGGGGGGAGGGCAGTGAGTTTACCTGCCGAGTGAGCTTAGAGAGAGATGGGCCACATCTGAGCAACAAAAGAGGTTCTCTGGGGGTGACTGTTAGGTACTATTGTAAGTAGGTTTAGCCTCTCCTTTGCAGTAACAAGCTTCATAAAGGCAAGCCCCAAGATCGAGGACTTGGCCTACTGTTACGGTAGTCCCCTATGCTTGTGAGAATATCAGGAATTCCCCAGGTGGGGAAGTTTAATGTTTCCACATTTTTTCCCCTGTCCCTCAAGGGGGCTGTTCTAGTTTGCTAATGCTGCGGAATGCAAAACACCAGAGCTGGATTGGCTTTTATAAAAAGGGGGTTTATTTGGCTACACAGTTACAGTCTTAAGGCCATAAAGTGTCCAAGGTAACACATCAGTAATCGGGTACCTTCACTGGAGGATGGCCAATGGCATCCGGAAAACCTCTGTTAGCTGGGAAGGCACGTGGCTGGCATCTGCTCCAAAGTTCTGGTTTCAAAATGGCTTTCTCCCAGGACGTTCCTCTCTAGCAAGCTTGCTCCTCTTCAAAACGTCACTCACAGCTGCACTTCCTTTTCCTCTCCTTGAGCCAGCTCATTTATATGGCTCCACTGATCAAGGCCCACCCCGAATGAGTGAGGCCACGCCTCCATGGGAGTATCCCACCAGAGTCACCACCCACAGCTGGGTGGGGCACATTCCAGGCAAATCTAATCAGCACCAAAAGTCTGTCCCACAAGACTACATCAAAGATAATGGCGTTTGGGGTACAAAATGCATTCAAACCAGCACAGGGGCCCTGCAAATAATCCTTACTCTCTGCTCATATTACTCTGGGATGTATAGGGGTTTTGTGCTAACCTATGCAAAACAACCAGCGCTCACCCCTTATTCAAGGTTCCATGTAATTATGGTGTTTGAGTAAACTGACCATACAAATTAAATTATATAGCATGATACAGGAAGTATAGATTTTGCACAAAAAAAACATCTCTTCCTTTGGTCTCACACAGAAGTTGAGGTTTAAAAACACAGTCAGTATTATCCTTTACCCTTTAGTCTGGTTTATCTTAGTTCTAATCAACTCCATTTCATTCATATCTCTAATTGAAGTCTGATCTCTTTTTCAGCTTTTTTTAAAACATTTGCTTTATGGGGTAATGTTCACATTCATAGCTGCTGAACTCTGGCTCTGAGTCTCAGGTGTTACACAGATACCCAAAGTTACAGGGACCAACTAGGTTATATACAAACAGCTCAGCATCTCAGAATTTAGGGATAACCATTACAACTTATGAATAGATGTGGCTTCTGTAACAGCTTACAATCTAGAAACCTTTACCATAATCTTTCCCCTGATAACCTATGCTCTCAGATTCAATTCTCAGAGTTTGCACATTATAGTTAGTCTGTATTAGTGTGGCAATATAATGTTTGTCTTTTCGATTTTGGCTTATTTCACTCAACATACTGCCGTCAAGATACATTCACCTAAGTGTATACCTCACAGCTTCATTTCTTCTTCCCACTGCTTGGTATTCCATTGTATGTATACACCACAGTTCACGCATTCCATTTATCAGTCGATGTATCCTTAGGCCACCTCCATCCATTGCAAATCATGAATATGGCTGCCACAAACACCAGTGTGCAGTGTCCACTCATGTCTCTGCTCTTAGTTCTTCCAAGTATGTACTCAATAACAGGGTTGCAGGACCATATGACAACCCCATAGTTAGCTTCCTGTAGAACCACCACACTGCCCTCCAGCTGGTCTGTGCCATTCTACTTCCCTACGAACCGGGAATAGGTACATCCGTCTCTCCACATTTTCTCTAGCATTCGTATCCCTCTGTTTATTTTTTTTGAGTTTTGTTCATACATCATATAATCCACCATAAGTAAATAATGAATGATTCCCAGTATGATCACATAATTGTGCATTCACCACCACAGTCTATTTGAGGACATTTCCATCTCTTCCCCAAAAATGAGGAAAAGAAAAAAAAAGAGGAATAAAAATACAAAAGATAGGGAAAAATAAAAATAAAATACAATGAAAAGGTCAGATAACATCACCACCACTGAGAATCCCACATCACTCCCTTATGTGTCCCTCTTATAGACATTTAGCTTTGGTATATTGCCTTTGTTACAATTAATGGAAGCATCTTACAATGTTACCATTAACTATAGAGTCTAGTTTGCATTGATTGTGTTTTCCCCCTGTACCATCTATGCCTGTTTGGATGTATTATGTCCCCCAAAACTCCATGTTCTTTCATGCAATCTTGTGGGGCAGATGTATTAGTGTTGATTATATTGGAACCTTTTGAATGTGCGTGATACCTTTGGTTAGCGTGTGACCTCTGATTGAATGTTTCCATGGAGGTGTGGCCCCACCCATTCAGCATGGGCCTTGATTAGTTCACTGGAGTCTTATAAAGGGGATCACAAACAAAAGAAACTCAGAGCTGCAACTTACAGACACATTTTGAAGATGGCCATTGAAAGCAGAGTTTTGCTGATGCTTTGGAGGTACTAGCCCAGAGTTTACCCCGAGAAGCTGACACAGAGACATTTTGGAGAATGCCATTTTGAAACACAACCTGAGAGCAGCTAAGAGTGACAGTTTGGAGAACTGCTGCAGTCTAGAGAGGAACATCCTGGGAAAAAGCCGTTTTGAAACCGAACTCTGGAGCAGATGCCAACCATGTGCCTTCCCAGCTAACAGAGGTTTTCTGGATGTCATTGGCCATCTTCCAGTGAAGGTACCCAATTGTTGATGCCTTACCTTGGGCACTTGATGGCCTTAAGACTGTTAATGTGTGACCAAATAAACCCCCTTTATAAAAGCCAACCCATTTCTGGTATTTTGCACAGTGGCAGCATTAGCAAACTGGAACACCATCCCATTTTCAACACCTTGAAATGTTGACATTCATTTGTTCTCCCTCATTTAAAAACATTCTTATATTTGTACATTTAATCACCATAATTGAACACTCTAAGTTTTGCTAAGTTAAACAATTCAAGTCTTTATCTTCTATCTTACCTTCTGATGTCATACATGCCCTTAGCCTTCCTCTTTCAACTGTACTCACACTCATCTTTGTTCAGAGTACTTCCAAAATTGTGTTACCATCACACCCTATTATGCTATTCATTCCATTTCTGGATCAATACAATCAACCTTGTTGAACCTTCTGTATTTCTTCAGCATCAAAAGCCCAATTTCTAACCTCTTTCTATCTCCTGATAATCTGGGTTCTCAACTCTCAAATTTCCCTTATCAAATGTTAGTCCATATTAGTAAGATCATACAGTATCTGTCCTTTTGTTTCTGGCTAATTTTACTCAACTTAATGTCTACTGTCTGCCATTTTGTGCTTTGGATTTTATATATTGTGCCGGTTTGAATGTATATTGTCCCTCCAAATGCCATTATCTTTGATGCAGTCTTGTGTGGGCAGGAAATCTATTGGTGTTGATTGGGTTGGAGACTGTTGATTGGATGTTTCCATGGAAATGTGATTACTCAACTGTGGTTGAGAGATTTCATCAGCCAATTTCCATGGAGGTGTGGCCCTGCCTATTCAGCATGGGCCTTGATTAGTTTACTGGAGCACTATATAAGCTGAGACAGAAGGAGCAAGCTTGCTACAGCCAGGAGGGACACTTTGAAGAATGCATGGAAGCTGAGAGAGTAGCTGCAGATGAGAGACAGTTTGAAGATGGCCATTGAAAGCAGACCCTTGCTCCAGAGAAGCTAAGATAGTACAAACGCCCCAAGAGCAACCAAGAGTGATACTTTGAAGAGGAGCTGCAGCCTAGAGAGGAACGTCCTGAGAGAAAGTCATTTTGAAACCAGAACTCTGGAGCGGACACCAACCACATGCCTTCCCAGCTAACAGAGGTTTTCTGGATGCCAATGGCCATCCTCCAGTGAAGGTACCCAATTGTTGATGTGGAGCCTTGGACACTTGATGGCCTTAAGACTGTAACTGTGTAACCAAATAACCCCCTTTTATAAAAGCCAATCCATTTCTGGTATTTTGCATCCTGGCAGCATTAGCAAACCAGAACATATGTCATATCTTATTTTATTTTTATTTTTCTACTCTCTCTCTTTTCACACTTACTGATAGTCTTCATTTCTGTACTCTTCTCCATACCTCTCTCTCCTGTCTTTTCCTATGTGCTTGTAGTGCTCCCTTTAGTATTTCTTTTAGAGCAGATGTGTTGTTCACACAGTCTCTCAGTGTCTGAAAATATTTTAAGCTCTCCTTCATTTTTGAGGGACAGTTTTGCCAGATATAGAATTCTTGGTTGGCAGTTTTTCCCCTTCAGAATCTTAGTATATATCACACCATTGCCTTCTCACCTCTATGATTTCTACTGAGAAATCTGCACATAGTCTTATTGAGCTTCCTTTGCATGTGCTTTTCTCTTGCAGCTTTCAGAATTCTTTCTTCTTCTTTGAAATTTGATAATCTTATTATTAAGTGTCTTGGAGTTGGCCTACTCAGACCTATTGTGTTTGTTGTACACTGCACTTCTTGGATTTGATAATTTTATGTCTCATAACAGATGGGAAATTTTCAGTGATAATTTCCTCCATTATTCTTTCTGCCTTTTCCCTTCTGTTCCCCGTTGGGATGCCCATGACACATATATTCATGTTCTTCATGTTGTCATTCAGTTCCCTGAGACCCTGCTGATATTTTTCCATTCTTTTCTCTTTCTGTTCTTTTGTGCATAGGATTTCAGATGTCTTGTTCTCCAGTTCATGAATCCTTTCTTCTGTCTCTTCAAATCTCCTGTTGTATGTCTCCATTGTGTTTTTCATCTCTTGTATTGTGCTTTTCATTCCCGTGAGTTCTGCCAATTGTTTTTTCAAACTCGTGAGTTCTTCCTTATGTTTGCCTAATGTCTTCTTTATATCCTTCATCTCTTTTGCCATATCTTTCCTCAGATCATTGAGTTTTGAATTGATTTAGGAGATTTGTTTGATTAATAATCAGCCGTTTCAATTCTTGTATCTCCGTTGAAGTGTATGTTTGTTCCTTTGACTGGGCTGTGTCTTTGCTGTTCCTAGTGTGATTGGTAATTTTCTGTTGTCAAGGCATCTGGTTTCCTTGATTACCCCAATCACATTTTCCCAGACCAGATGGGCCAAGGTCTCAGGTGGAGGCTGTATTCAGTCTCAGGTTTCTCTGAGGGTGAGACCCAGAAGATTGTCAGACTTTCCTGTGAGGCCTCTAGACTCTGTGCTTTTACCATCCTGCCCAGCAGGTGGTGCTTGTCAGCCTGCAGCTCCTCACCAGTGTAAAGAGGTGCACCATGTTTAATTCTCAGTGGACCTTGTCCTGGCCAGGGACTGAGGGTGTCACAGCCAAACTTAGGCTGTTTCTGACCCCACCAGGCCCTGGGGTCTGAGTTCTCTGAGGGAGGGCTGCCACTTGAGCTGGGCGCCCTTTTCGTAGGGAAGGTAAGCCCTTTAGGGAATTGTCTCCTACACTTGAGCTTTCCTTTGACTCTCTGACTATCTTAACCTCCACCCTTGCGGGTCAGTGGACAATGAAAATGCCCAGGCTTTCTCTAATGAGCTACTTAGAATGAGAGAGAGATAAGGAAAAAGCAGAGGTATCCCATTTCCGAGCCAGTTCCCCAGCCTCCAAGTTCACCAGGCAAGAACTGCCAGTTGCTTACCTGGTACTGTGTGTCCCTTTTTTTGGACGACCCCAGCCCTTTTCTAGTATTCTGAGCTCAGGCGACTCAAAAACCTCTGTTTTTATTTATTTATGTATTTTTTTCCCATCAGCCCCCACCTCTCCACCAGATAACCTCTGGGTCATTTTCCTGCTTACTCCGGGTTTATCTGTGCTTGTAGCATGTATTCAGTAGTATAAATTTGTTAATTAAAACTGTAGTTGGAGCTTGGTTGAGCCACAATCCCTTCTTCGCAGCAGGGACTGCTGCTTCCTCCCGGAGCGAAGTTTTGCAAGTCAGGTTGCCATGCTGGTGGGGGAGGGGTGCCAGCTCCACAGTTCTGGGAGCTTTACTTACAGTTCTATGCTGTGATCTCAGCCATTCCATCCATTCCTGACTGGTGAACAATATTGTCTGATCATGGATGTCCCCCCACCAATTGTTCCAGAGTGTTTTCTAGTTCTTCCTGGCTATTTACTAGTTGCTCTAGTGGACTAACTAAATTGCACACCTCCCTGTGCCACCATCTTGCCCCAGATATTTGATTCTTTTAGTTGCTAATGTGAATGGAGTTGTTTTCTTGATTTCTTCTTCCAACAGTTCGTTGCTTATATATAGAAACACTACTGATTTTCAGTTGTTGATCTTAACACCCTGCCTCTTTGCTGAATTCATTTATTAGGAAAAGGGTAAAATTTAATTTCAATACCATGCAGATGTACTTTTCCTATACCCCTCTGGCCCCCACCATTTTTTGTATTTGTTACCATTCATATCTTTGTATATTGTATGCCCCAAAACGTAGATTTGGTATTACTTTTTATGCATTTGCATTTTGGCACCTGTAGGAAGTAAGAAGTGGGGTTACAATACAATAAAATAATGCTGGAATCTATAATTACCCAAATGGTTTTCTTCACTGCAGGTCTTTGTTTCTTTATGCTGCTTTGGACCACTGTCTAGTATTCTTTCCTTTCAGTCTGAAGAACTCCCTTTATCATTGCTTGTAGGGCCAGTCTAGTGTTGATGAACTCCCACTGCTTTTGTTTATCTGAGAATGTCTTAATCTCTCCCTTATTTTTGAAAGAGTCTTAGCAGAAAAAAAATTCTTGGTTTGCAGTTGTTTTTCTTCAGGACTTTAAGTATTTCAACCCCCTGCCTTCTTGCCTCCATGGTTCCTGATAAGAAATCAGGATTCAATGTAATTGAGACTCCCTTGTGTGTAACACATTGCTGTTCTCTTACAGCTTCCAGAACTTTCCCCTTGTCCTTTGCATTTGATAGTGTAATCAGTATATAATGGGGTCTATTTTTCGTCATGTTTATCCTGTTTGGTGTTCTCAGAGCTTCTTGGATGTGCATATTCACAACTTTTGGTAAGTTTAGGAAGTCTTTTGTCATTATTTCTTTGATTATTCCTTCTGCCCTTTTTCTTTCTTGTCCAAAATGTGTATGTTGGTGTGCTTGATGTTTCCCATTGTTGTCTTAGACTGTTTTTTGCTTTCATTTTTTTTCTTCCTATTCCTTAGCCTGACCAGTTTCAAGTGTTTTGTCTTCAACTTCACTGATTATTTCTTCTGCCAGCTCCAATCTGCTGTTGAAACCCTTGTGGACATTTTCATTTGAGTTATACTGTGTTCTTCAACTCCAGTAGTACTGTTTGGTTCATTTTTAAAATTTCTGTCTCTTAGACTATCATACTGCTCATTCATTCTTTTTCTGATTTCCTTTAGTTCTTTCTCTAAACTTTCCTTCATCTCCTTGAGTATTTTTAAGATCATTTTTTAAAAGGCTTTGGTGTGTCCACATTCTTGTCTTCTTCTTTGATGTTTTCTAGATTTTTATCCTATTCCTATGGGTGGGCCATAATTTCCTGGTTCTTTGTTTGCCTTGTACTCTTGTTTTGCATACTGTACATTTTAATATTTTAAAATGTAAAGTCTGGGATTTACTCCCTTGGATGTCTGTTTTTAGGTTTTGTAACCAGCTAGTGATAAGACAGAAATTTTCTTGAGCTTCAGTCCTCCTATCAGGAAGATCTGCCCAAGGCAAATGCTGTGTCTTTCAGGGCCTCTGTGTTGTCCTGGACTTTTGCTTATTAGCTGTTTTGGAGTTCCCTGTGTACAGGATTTTGGTTGTCCCCTCTGTTTTCCAGGAGAAAGACCTCCCTCTCCCGGGTGTTTGAAACTGGTAGGCCTTTGTCCCAGACTGTCTTCCTCTGTAGTTTTCAATACTCCTTTTGTTGTCTCATGCTGCTTTTTCCTGGAGGGCAAATTCTGGGAGGTTGGTTACCCTGAATAGGACTTTCCCAAGTCAGTCTTTCCCAGCCAAAACAGGGCCAGGGATCCATGAAGGTTTGCATGATGGCTCCACCATACCCTGGGGAGAGGATATGGAAATGCAGCAAAAGCTTCTCCGATGGCTCCCCTAAGCTGAGCTTTTCTGGCCTGCCCAGAAAATGCAGTCCTTCAGGTAACTTTACTCCGCAGCCCTGAGAAAATGCTATGTCTTTAAATCTCCATTGCCTCTGCCCCTCTGTGGGCTGAGTTGAAACAATAGCAGCCCTCAGAGGTGGGATCCAGTGTTAAGAATTTGCTAATCAAAAGCTGTGATCCGCAATCAACTGCATCCACCGCTGTTCTTAGGGAAGAGGATTTTTAGGTCTCTTTCTGTCACCAGTGGGCTATTCAGGGACTGGACCCTGTAGTGCCTGCTGTGTGAGTGGGGGTTGGGCACTGGAAGCTCCTGCATGGAGAGAGTAATTTATACTTCTTTATTGTAATTTATCTGCTGCTTCCTCCTACTCTTCCATGGATGCTGTGCAGTGCTCTTCTGTTCTCTAGAGTTTCAAAATAGTTATTTCAGACAGGTCCTGCCTGTTTAATAGTTGTTTTTTTTTTTTTTTTTTTTTTTGGGAGGACTGAGTCCTGGAGCTCTTAACTTTGCCATCAATCCCCAAAGTCTCTATGTTTATCTTTTTAACATAATCATTCTGGTGGGTGTTTGCTGGTATTGCATTGTGCTTTTTTTTTTAACTTTTTTATTGTGAAATGTAACATACATACAGGAAAGTGATAAAAAGTGATAAATTTCTAAATACAGTTTAACAGATAGGTATTGAGGATATTTCAAAGTACAGTATGTTTACAGTTCTGCAATTTCAGGTATTTCAGGTATTTCTGACTGTTCTAATACACTGGAAACTAAAAAGAAATATCTATATAATGACAAAGTAGTTATAATCATTTATTAAATCCTAACTTCTCTGTTAACAACTCCTCCCTCTCATTTGATCATTTTCTCCATCTTCAGGAATATTTGGACAGTGACTATTCTAACTTCTGTATGTTGAAAACAGATGTCGACATTATGGGGTATAGGAATGAAACTTGATGTTCTGAGAGAGACTGATAGCTCTAAGTTTCAGGGCTTACCTGGTATAGGAACAATCTGGAGGTTTTAAGTTTCTGGAAAATAAACTTAATAAGTAAAACTTTTATAGAGTCTTAGAGCCCTCAGTTTTCCTTAGGGTTTTCGGAATACTCTTGGTTGAGGCTTGAAATACCATGGCAATTTGTGATGTCTAGCTGAAGCTTGTATAAGAGTAACCTGTAGAATGACCTCTTGACTCTAATTGAGATCTCTGAGCCAATGAAACCTTATTTTGTTACATTTCTCTTCCCCCTTTTGGTCAAGAAGGCATTTTCAACCCATGATGGCAGAGAGGCCCCTCCTGGGAGTCATGTCCCACATTGCCAGAGAGACTTACATCCCTGAAATGGAGAGGGTAATGAGTTTATTTAAAGAGTTTGGCTGAGGGGGTTTCAGAGGAGGGGGGAGGAGGGAGGGGAGAGGGAGGGGAGGGGGTGAGAGAGAGGCTACATCTGAGCAACAAAAGAGGTTCTTTGGGGGTGACTCTTAGGTGTGTTTATAAGTAGGCTTAGCTTCACCGCTGCAGAAAAATAACAGCTATACACAGCTACACATAAAAGAAAACCCAAAACACCCCATATCACTTATCCTCCCAATTACCCAATTATTTACCCCTAGTACAGGTATGGTACTAGTAAGGTATTGCTGTTAAATATAGTCCATAGCATACAATAGGTAAGTTTCCAAGTATACCACTCTATTATTAACTCTTTTTACAAGTGTCATACATTTGAAGTAGTTCATGCAAGAACTTATTTATGTTTGTATTAATTGGTGAGATACATGACTTTAGACAATGCTTTAAATCATATTCACGTTCAATAGGCACTATTACTTGTATTCCCAATAATAAACTACCATCATCTCTATCCATTCCCAAACATTTAAAATCCACCTTGTTAACAAATCTGCACATATTAAGTAACCATTCCACCTTCTCCAGCTTCCCTTTATCACTAGGTTTCCTGTATTCTACATTTTAAGACTCCGAGTTTATATTTTCTTTGTGGTTCATATTAGTGAAATTATACAATATCTATCCTTATATGTCTGGCTTATTTCATTCAGCATTTTGTCTTCAAGTTTCATCTATGTTGTCACATACTTCAGGACCTCATTCCTTCTTACTGCTGCATAATATTACATTATATGTATATACCACATTTGGTTTATCCACTTATCTGTTGAAGGGCACTTGCCAGGGCCAGGCTCATTCCTGGGAGTCATGTCCCCTGTCACCAGGGGACATATTCCATGTAGAGAGGGAGGTTAATGAATTTTTTTTTTTTTTTTTTTTTTGCAGAATTGGGCTTAGAGAGAGAAAGGCCACATCCTAGCAACAAAAGAGGTTCTCTAGGTATAATTATAGGTAGGCTTAGCCTCCCTTTTACAGTCATAAATTTCTGAAGAACAAGCCACAAGATCGAGGGCTTGACTTATTAAATAGAGGGTTCCTAATTTGACTTAGCATATCTTCTGTCCAAGGTAAACAATCAGTGCCTTACATGTTCTTCACTTAGTTGTACCATCATCATCACTCTCAATTTTAAACAATTATCATAACACAAAACATTCCAAAGCTCTTAGCCCCTAATTATGTATCCCTAGTATTAGTGTAGTACTGGTAAGGTATTCCTATGAAATATAGCCTGTAATATGCAATGGGTAGTTTTTCCCATATACCACTCTGTTGTTAACTCTTTGTAGCAGTGTCATAGCTTAGAAGTATATCATGCAAGCACTTACTTATATTTGCAGTGCTAATCTGTGGGATGTATGCCTTTAAACAACCACTTTCCAATCATGTTCACCTTCAGTGTGGCACTACTACTTATAATCCCATTAATGAACAACAATCCCTCCTGCCCATTTGCATTCCCATACCTTTAAGTTCACCTTCATTAACATGTCTGTACATATTAGTTTATCATTCCCCCTTCAATAGCTTCTGTCTATCTCTAGGTCCCCTATAGTCTATATTATAAGACACTGATTTTACATTGTTCAGATAGTTCCCATTAGTGGGAATATACAATATTTCTCCTTCTGTGTCTGACTTATTTTACTCAGCATTATGTCTTCAAGGTTGATTCATGTTGTCGTATGTTTCAGGACCTCGTTCCTTCTTACTTCTGCATAGTGTTCCATCATGTGTATATACCACATTTTGTTTATTCACTCGTCTGCTGAAGTACAGTTGGATTGTTTCCACCTTTTAGCAGTTGTGAACAATGCCATCATGAACATTGGTGTGCAAATGTCTGTTCATGTCACTCCTTTCAGATCTTCTGGGTATATACTGACAAATGGAATTGCCAGATCATTGGGTAACTGGGTAACTAGTTTTCTGAGGAACTGCCAAATTATCTTCCACCTTGGTTGTACCACTAAACTTTCCCACCAGCAATGAATGAGTCCCAATTTCTCTACATCCTCTTCAGCATTTTTAGTTTCCTGTTTGTTTAATGGCAGCCATTCTTATTGGTGTGAGATGATATCTCATTGTGGTTTTGATTTGCATTTCCCTAATAGCTAGTGTTCTGGTTTGCTAAAGCTGCCATTATTGAAATTACAAGAAATGGATTGGCTTTTATAAAGGGGATTTATTAGTTTACAAATTTACGGTTCTAAGTCCAATAAAATTGTCCAAACCTAGGAATCAGCAAGAGGTTGCCTTCACTGAGGAAAGGTTAATGGCACCTGGAACAACTCTGTCGGCTGGGAAGGCACGTGGCTGGCATCTGCTGGTCCTTTGATTCTGAGTTCTGGTTTCGAAATGGCTTTCTCCAAATTATCTCTGGGCTTCTGTCTTTCTTAGCTTTTTGGTTCTCCTGGGGTGTTCCTCTCTAAGCATCTGGGAGTCCTCTCTTAGCTCATTTGTGGCAAACTCTGGGCTTCATCTCTTAGCTTAGCATCTCCAAACATCCTGTCTGCATCTCCCAGCATCTCTAAGAATCTTTGTCAGCCTCTTAATTTCTCCCAGGGGCAAACTCTGAATTATGTATCATAGCTTCTCTCCAAAATGTCTCTCAGATTCTCTAAGCTCCTTCTCTTCATGAGCTCTCTTACAGAACCGCAGTAAACTAATGAAGACCCATGTGAATGGGCTCGTTCACACCTCCATGGAAATAATATAAACAGAGTTCCCACCCACAAGTGTGTGGGTCACATTTCCATGGAAACAACCTAATCAAAAGGTCCCACCCCAATGAGTCTGCCCCTAGAAGTTTGCATTAAAGAACATAGTCTTTCCTGGGGTACATAACAGTTTCAAACTGGTACAGCTAGTGAAGATGAATATTTTTTCATGTGTCTTTTAGCCATTTGTATTTCTTCTTCAGAAAAATGTCTTTTCATTTCTTTTGCCCATTTTATAATTGGGCTGTTTGTACTATTGTTGTTGAGTTGTAGGTTTTCTTTATATATGCTCGAAAACAGTCTCTTATGGGTTATATGGTTTCAAAATATTTTCTCCTGTTGTGTTGGTTGCCTCTTCACCTTTTTGAAAAAGTTCTTTGAGGCTCAAAAGTTTTTGATTTTGAGGAGTTCCTGTTTATCTATTTTTTCTTTCATTGCTTGTGCTTTGGGTTGTAAGGTCTAAGAAGCTACCTCCTATTACTAGATCTTGAAGATGTTTCCCTTTATTATATTCTAGGAGTTTTATGGTACTGTCTCTTATATTGATGTCTTTAATTCACTTTCAGTTAATTTTTGTATAGGGTGTGAGGTAGCGGTCCTATTTCATTGTTTTGGATATGGATATCCAGTTGCCCCAGCATCATTTGTTGAAGATACTGTTTTGTCCCAGTTTCAGTGGATTTGGGGGTCTTATCAAAAATCAGTTGACCATATACCTGGGGGTCTGTTTCTGAACTGTTGATTCAATTCCATTCATCAATTTATCTCATCTTTGTACCAGTACTATGCTGTATTGAGTACTGTGGCCTTATAGTAGGCTGTAAAGTCAGAAAGTGTAAGTCCTCCCACTTTGTTCTTCTTTTTTAGAATCTTTTTGGCAATTCGAGGACCCTTTCCCTTGCAAATAAATTTGATAACTAGCTTTTCCAAGTCTGCAAAGTAGGTTATTGGAGTTTTGATTGGAATTGTGTTGAATCTGTAGATCAGTTTGGGTAGAACTGACATCTTAACATTTTGCCTTCCTATCCATGAACACAGAATATCTTTCCACCTATTTAGGTCTTCTTTGATTTCTTTTAGTGAAGTTTGGTAATTTTCTGTGTGGAGGTCTTTTTTGTCCTTGGTCAAGTTTATTCCTAGGTATTTGATTTTTTTAATTGCTATTGTGAATGTAATTTTTTTTCTTGAGTGTCTCTTAGGTTATTTCTAGTGTATAGGAACTTGACTGACTTTTCAACTAATCTAGTATCCTGCCATTTTGCTGAATTTATTAGCTCAAGTGGCTTTGTTGTCTATTTCTCAGGATTTTCCATATATAAGATCATATCATCTGCAAATAATGACAGTTTTACTTCTTCTTTTTCTATTTGGATGCCTTTTATTTCCTTGTCTTGCTGGATTGCTCTGGTGAGAACTTCTAGCACAATGTTGAATAATGGTGGTGGCAATGGGCATCCCTGCCTTGTTCCCAGTCTTAGGGGGAGGGCTTTTAGTCTCACCATTGAGTACTGTGCTGGCTGTGGTTTTTTCACATATGTCTTTTATCATATTGAAAAGTTTCCTTCAGTTCCTACCTTTGAAGTGTTTTTATCAAAAAGGATGGTGAATTTTGTTGAATGCTTTGTCAGCATGTATTGAGATGATCATTTGATTTTATTCTTTTGATTTGTTAATGTGTTGCATTACATTGATTGATTTTCTTATGTTGGACCACTGTTGCATGCCAGGATGAACCCCACTTGGTGGTGGTATGTTGTAGTTTGCTAATGCTGCCAGAATGCAAACACCAGAAATGGACTGGCTTTTATAAAAGGGGGTTTATTTGGTTATACAGTTACAGTCTTAAGGCCTTCAAGTGTCCAAGGTAATGCATCAGCAGTTGGGTGCCTTCAATGGAGGATGGGCGATGGTGACCAGAAAACCTCTGTTAGCTGAGAAGGTATGTGGCTGGTGTCTGCTTCAAGATCTTGTTTCAAAATGGCTTTCTCCCAGGATGTTCCTCTCTAGGCTGCAGTTCCTCAGAATGTCACTCTCAGTTGCTCTTGTGGTGTTTGTCCTCTCTTAGCTTCTCTAGAGCAAAATTCTGCTTTCAACAGCCATCTTCAAACTATCTCTCATCTGCAGCTCCTCTCTCAGTTCCTGCCCATTCTTCAGAGTGTCCCTCTTGGCTGTAGCAAGCTTGCTCCTTCAGTCTGAGCTTATGTAGTGCTCTAGTAAACTAATCAAGGCCCATGTCGAATGGGCAGGGCCACATCTCCATGGAAACCATCCAATCAGAGTCATCACCCACTGTTGGGTGGGTCACATCTCCATGGAAACACTCAAAGAATTACATTCTAATCAACAGTAATACATCTACCCACACAAGATTACATCAAAGATAATGACATTTTGGGGGACATAATATGTTCAAACTGGCACATGGTGTATAATTCTTTTAATGTGCCTTTAGATTTTATTTGCAAGTATTTTGTTGAGAATTTTTGCATCTATATTCATTAGGGAAACTGGCCTGTAGTTTTTCTTCCTTGTAGTACCTTTATCTGGTTTTGATGTTAGAGTGATATTAGTTTCATAAAACGAATTAGACAGTGTTCCTTTTTCCTGAATTTTTTGAAAGTGTTTGAGCAGGAATGATGTCAGTTCTTTTTGGAAAGTTTGCTACAATTTCCCTGGGAAGCCATATGACCTGGGCTTTTATTTGTGGGATGCTTTTGATGGCTGATTGGATTTCTGTATTTGTGATTGGTTTGTTGAGGTCTTGTATTTCTTCTTGGGTCAGTCTAGGTTGTTCATGTGTTTCCAGGAAACAGTTCATTTTTCTTCTAAGTTGTCTAGTTTGTTGACATAGAGTTGTTCATAGTATCCTCTTACAATCTGAAATTTCTTTGGGATCCATAATAATGACCCTTGTCTCATTTCTGATTTTACTTATTTTGGTCTTTTCTCTTTTTGACTTTGTCAGTGTAGCTAAGTGTTTGTCAATCTTGTTGATCTCAAAGAACCAACTTTTGGTTTTATTTATTCTCTCTCTGTTTTGTTTTCTTGGTCATTTATTTCTGCTTTAATCTTTGTTATTTCTTCTCTTCTACTTGTTGTAGGGTTAGTTTGCTGATCATTCTCTAGCCTCTGCAGTTGTTTAGTTAGTTTTAGCTCTTTTTTCCTTTTTGATGTATGCATTTAGAGCTATAAATTTCCCTTTCAGCACTGCCTTTGCTTTATTCCATAGGTTTTGATATGTTGTGTTTTCATTTTTATTTGTCTCTAGATATTTGCTTGTTTCTCTTGCAATTTCTTCTTTGAACCACTGGTTGTTTAGGAGTGTGTTGTTTAACCACTATATATTTGTGAAACATCTGGTTCTTTGGTGGTTACTAATTTCTAGTTGCATTCTATTATGGTTGGAAAATGTGCTTTGAATAATTTCAGTCTTTTAAAATTTATTAAGACTTGCTTTGTCCCCTGTCATATGATCTATCCTGGAAAACTTTCCCTGAGTGTTAGAGAAGAATGTATATCCTAGTAATTTGGGATGTAACAATTTGTATGTCTCTTAAGTGCAATTCATTTATCACATTGTTTATGTTCTCAATTTCTTTATTATTCCTTTGTCTAGTTGTTCTATCTATAGAAGAGTGTGGTGTAATGAAGTCTTCCACTATTATTGTAGGAATGTCTATTGCTCCTTTCGCTTTAGCCAATGTTTATCTCATGTACATTGGTGTTCCTTCATTGGGTGTATAAACATTTATGATTTTTATTTCTTCTTGGTGAATTGTCCCTTTTGTTAATATATAGTGTCTGTGATGGTTAGGTTCATGTGTCAGCTTGGCCAGGTGATGGTACCCAGGTGTCTCATCAAGCAAACACTGGTCTACTCATCACTGCAAGGACATTTGTAGCTGGTTAATAAACCAGAAGGCTGGTTTATTAAATCAGCAGTCAATTGGCTGCAGCTCTGGCTGATAACATCAGTGAAGGGCATGTCTTCCAAAATGAGAGAATGCAATAAGCTGAATTTAATCCAGTCAGTTGAAGACTTTTAAGCGAGACAGATAGAGGACCTTCACTTCTTTGGCTGACCAGCAAAACGTTTCCTGAGGAGTTCATTGAAGTTGCCAGTTCATTGCCTGAGGGGTTCATTGAACATGTTCATCAGAATTGCTCATTTGCTGCCTGAGGAGTTCATTGAACATCTTAATTGGAGTTGCCAGTCTGCTGCCTGCCCTACAGAATTTGGACTTGTGCATACCCACAGTTGTGTGAGACACTTTTATAAATCTTACATTTATAGATATCTCTTGTTAATTCTGTTTCCCTAGAGAACCCTAACTAATACAACTTGGTACCAGGAATGGTTTTTGAGAAACAGAATCTTAAAATGGGATTTTACCATTGGTTTTCTACTTTGATTAGATTGAAGGTCACTGATGACTCCATTTCCAGTCCTCAAGATGGCACCGACAGTCCATGGTATGAGTTGGCAATGGAGATATACAAAATATCACCATTTGATTCTCCTAATCATACTCTCGTATGAAGCAAGGCTCTGGGTGACAGTGTTTTTGGCACCTTCAGAGAGTTTTGCAGAATTAAGAGGTAAAATGTTGGCTGATTGCTCTTAGATATGCTGGATAAAGTTATAAGGGAAAGGGATGAGCTAAAGGCTTCAGATTTAAAACTTAAGTGCCATATGACAGATGTAAAGGTTTTTATGTGTGCCCTGAAAGAAAATCTTATTTCCTTTGGCCGCAGACTTGAGGTTTCTGAAAATCAGACCCAGAGTCTCATTGTGGGAGTAGCAGGTTTACAATGTAAGCTAAAATCTCAACCTTGCAGGGTGTCTGCTGTTAAAGTAAAGGCATTGATTGGAAAAGAATGGGATCCTGAAACTTGGGATGGGGGCATATGGATTGATAATAATGGCAGTGAGGACATTGGAACCCTGGATTCTGCTGAGTCTTTGTTAGATATGCCTATAGTGATATGTCCTGAGGAAACAGCTTCCCAACCTCCAGTCTGCCCTGAGGAGCCTGCCATCCACCCTCCACCTAAAGAGATTAACCCTTCAGTGCCTGCTAAACCTATACACACCTCCCCTGAGGAAGCAGCCCTCCCTCCTCTGTCTGGAGAGATTAATGCTGTTTCACCAGATGAAACTACAACAGAATGTCCTGAGGTAAATGGCTTGAGGGATACTTCTAATTCTTTTCATGACCCACCCCACCACCAGTCTTTGCTTCAAGACCTGTAACTAGACTAAAGTCCCAACAGCCCTTGAAGGGTGAGGTACAAAGTGTTACCCATGAGGAAGTAAGCTGTACTCCAACTTATACAGACAGAAATCAGGGGAATATTTGTGGGAATGGTTATTAAGGATGTTGGATAATGGTGGAAGGAATATAAAGTTGGATCAGGCAGAATTTACTGATATGGGCCCATTAAGCAGAAATTCTGCATTCAGTGTTGTAGCTGAAGGGGTTAGAAAGGGCATTAACAGTTTTTTGGGGTGGTTTGCTGAAGTGTGGATCAAAAGGTGGCCGACATTACCTGAGGTTGACGTGCCAGAACTGCCATGGTATACTGTAGAGGAGGGGATTCAAAGGCTTAGACAGATTGGAATCTTAGAGTGGATTTATCATGGAAGACTTGCTTTCACACCCCTGGAATTTCCAGAGGACACACCTTTTACCAGGTTTGTGAGGAATAAATTTGTGAGACGAGCTCCATCATCTCTGAAGACCTCTGTAGTTGCCCTTCTCTGCAGGTCAGATATTACTGTGGGAACTGCTGTCACTGAGCTGGAATCCTTAAACGCAATGGGGATAATCAGATCCTGAGTTGGCAGAAGCCATGTGGCAGCAGTTAATTGCCAAAGATAAGGTGGGTGTGGCTACCATGTTGGAAAACAGTCTGAAGGTAGCAGTCAGAATAATCTGACTTGCAGAGACTTATGGCATTAGCTCGTAGATCATGGAATGCCAAGCAGTGAAATAGATGGGCAGTCTACTAAATTCTTGTTTGAGCTGTATAAGCAGAAGAATTCTAGGTCAAGTGAACAAAAGTCAACCTTGAATTACAAAAGCAGAGAGTCACAGCCCCTTAATCAGTTCCCAGACTTGAGACAGTTTACAGATCCAGAGCCCCTTGAATGAGGAGAAGGCTGGGTACCCTTGGGGAAGGACTCTGTTACACTGCCAAAAATTTATACTATTAATCTTTTTCCCAGCCTTCCTGAGGGCAACTTATGGCCTTTTACCAGGGTAACTGTGCATTGAGGAAAAGGAAATGATCAGATATTTTGTGTATTATTAGACACTGGTTCAGAAGTGACATTAATTCCAGAAGACCCAAAATATCACTCTGGCCCACCAATCAGAGTTGGGGCTCATGGAAGTCAGGTGATTGATGGAGTTTTAGCTCAGGTCTGTCTCACAGTGGGTCCAGTGGGTCCCTGGACCAATTCTTTAGTTATTTCTCCAGTTCGGAATGCATAAGTGGAATAGACATACTCAGGAACTGGTAGACTCCTCACATTGGTTCCCTGACTTGCAGAGTGAGGGCTCTTATGGTGGGAAAGGCCAAGTAGAAGCTGCTAGAATTGCCCCTGTCTAAAAAAATAGTAAACTAGAAGCAATACTTCATTCCTGGAGGGATTGCAGAGATTAATGCCACTCTTAAGGACTTGAAGGATTCAGAGGTGGTGATTCCTGCCACATCCCCATTCAATTCTCCTATTTGGCCTGTGCAGAAAACAGATGGGTCTTGGAGGATGACAGTGGATTATCGTAAGCTTAACCAGGTGATGACTCCAATTGCAGTTGCTGTTCCAGATGTGGTATCATTGCTTGAGCAAATCAACACATCCCCTGGTACCTAGTATGCAGCTATTGATCTGGCAAATGCTTTTTTCTCAATAGCTTTTAGTAAAGACCACTAGGAGCAGTTTGCATTCAGCTGGCAAGGCCACCTGTATACATTCACTGTGCTACCTCAGGGGTATATCAACTCTCAAGCCCTGTGTCATAACATTATCCGCAGGGATCTTGACCATTTCTCCCTCCCACGGACATCACACAGGTCCATTATATTGATGATATCATGTTGATTGGGCCTAGTAAGCAAGAATTGGCAACTACTCTAGATATGTTCATAAGGTATTTGCGTGTTAGAGGATGGGAGATAAATCCAACAAAAATATGAGGCCTTCCACCTCAGTAAAATTTCTAGCTGTCCAGTGGTGTGAGGGCATGTCTAGATATGCCTTCTAAGGTGAAGGATAAGCTGTTGCATCTGGCTCCCTGTGGCCAAAAATAGAGGCACAACACTTAGTTGACCTCTTTGGATTTTGGAGACAACATTCCTTATTTGGGTGTGCTACTTTGGCCCATTTGGCAAGGAGTCTGCTCTAGGGGACAGTGGGTCTGGCAGTTCCTGGGGCTCTGAGTGGATCACTCTGGGGATGTGGGGCTTTGTGTCTCCCCTTCCAGTTCAAATGCCCTGCAGTCCCTGTTTGCCATGTGCCTGCAAACCTCTGGGGATGGGGAGAGGCTTCTGGCACTTTTGTGTGCACTATTGCCTCTCCCTGCCTCTTGTATGAGTTTTTAAAGATTCCTTTGGTTACAAGTCCTTTCTGATATATATATTTCAAGTAAGTTTGCCCACTCACTGGGTTGCCTTTTCACTCTCTGTGGATCTTAGATGAAGAAAATAACTTAGTTTTTATGTAAGCCAATTTATTTTAAATTTAATTCATGATTTTTAATTCTATTTAAGAAATGTTTGCTTACTCCATGTTCGTTATGATATTCTATTTTTTTCTAAAATCTTTATTGCTTTACTTTTAAAATTGATATCTACAATCCATTTATGATTGGCACTTGCATATCTTGTGGGGTAAAAGTCAAGACTATGTAAGAATGATGATTCAAATTTTCCTCATGTAGGTATCTAATTGGCCAGTGATAGATTATAGAAAAGTCCAATTTTTCTTCACTGCACTGCAGGGTCACATTTATCTTACATCAGGTGGTCATAGATATATTTCTAGTATCTTTATTGGCCTATTTCAATTCTTTGTTAATATTGGTTTATTCAGGTTAGCTATTTCTTTTTGTGTCAATTTAGTATTTTGTTTCAAAGAATTTTCCAATTTCATCTAAATTGCCAAATGAATTGAATAAAGTTATTCATATCTTTCTGGATGTTCTATTAATATCATTAGGTTCTTTAATGTTGTCTACCTTTTCATTTCTGAAGTTGACAGATCATTTTTTTTAATCTCTATTTTCTTTATCAGTATTCTTAGGGCTTTACCAATTTTTGTCAAACTTTCTAACAAACACGCTTGGCTTTCACAAATCAGAAGAGATCTGAAAATAATTCTATACCTTCCTTCTCAAGCCAGATAATATGGTGGTATGCTAGGGGTAGTCAAAATCAAGGGATAAATTTGGCACATATTTCTGAAGCATCAGTTTTACTGAGAAGTAGGATTAAAAATATAGTTTTTCTATCAAAACAGACATGGTAGTATAGGATATAAACACTGGGCTTTAAATTACACTAAAAAATGACTTTGAAGAAATTTCACTCTTCTTACTCATCCGAGATGGGAATTATTGATACTGTGGTGTACACAGCGGTGACCCCATACTGAATCCTTTTATCTGCAACCTAAGAAACAGAGAAGTGAGGTATGCCCTGTGTATACTCATAAGTAGAAGAGACTTCTCTCTGCGATGAACTGTTCTACAGAGGATGAATCAAGGAGTAGAAGGTGAAGTTCTTTATGGAATTTCCACTTCTGTTTTCATTTTTAGACCAATAACTACCCACTGTTATCATGTGGCAACTTGAGGACAAGCTGTTGACTCTCCTTACTTTGTAGTTAACCTGGATATCAGGAAAACTAAATTAAGGGCTGAGATGTGGCCAAAG
This sequence comes from Choloepus didactylus, assembly GCF_015220235.1. Taxonomy (NCBI): domain Eukaryota; kingdom Metazoa; phylum Chordata; class Mammalia; order Pilosa; family Megalonychidae; genus Choloepus; species Choloepus didactylus. Next base: position 99,695,064 of record NC_051316.1, read on the forward strand.
TTCTGGGTAATGAAAGAGTCCCAGAGTTGCTCCATCTCTTTAGCTGGATGACTCTTCCAGTTGTAGACCAGGCCATAGAACTCTCCAACTCTGTGACTTTGGGTAAGTCATAAACCTTTCGTTTCCTCATCCTGTTCCAGTTGAAAACATCATGATATAACAACTTCTCAGCTTATAGCATGACAATCAGGGTTGAATTTTAACAAATAGAGGGTCATCTGTTAATCTACATGAGTAGCATCTGATCAGATTCATTAGTCAGATTAGTTAGGGTTAATTTCTCATAGGTAGCTCATACCTGCAAGAAATGGTATGGAAAAAAGGGTTTGTGCAAGGTAGGATATGGACAGAGAAAGACACTAGAAGCTTGGGATTTGCCAAGATGGTTTTAGTTTAAAAGAAAATAGCCAGTGCAAATCTTGGAGACTGGGAAGTTTTTTCCCCTAAGAACATATACTGATGGGGATGGGATAGCTCTGCATCTGAAAAAGAGTGAGTAGTGGCTAGGGGTAGGGTTGTGATGCATTAAAAGTGAGACTCGCTTTACTCCATTTTGGTGAGTTTGTGTGGGAGGATATATAAGCTAGCAAAATGAGGGTGAGAGCTGGTTTAGAAAGACCTATTTGCAGCACAAGACCCATGTGCCTGGTGTTGTCTGTGAAGTTGGAGTTGGGGTCAGAGGTTCCTACTTTTCATTGATTTGGAGACTAACTCACTCTTGTCAACAGAATTTGAAATATCCAAATACCTCAGATATGGTGGTAAAGAATATGGTGATCAATGGTGAATATTCTGATTCCATGTTACTGCGGACGTGGAATTCAGAGCTCCACCCTAAGTATCTCTTTGAATTTAACTGGGATAACCCAGAGAAGAGCAGTGCAGTGAACCTATGGATGATAACTGCAAAGCCAACCAACACTAGGTGTCAACTTCAGCTTAGGGGAAGAATATAATGGAATAAAAAAATCAGGTTAACAACAGGAGACACAGAGCTGTACCATCTCATACCTGGATGGCTCTTTCAATTATAGATCAGGCACTTACTAACTGTGTAACTTTGGGCAAGTCACAAGCCTTTCTGAACCTAAGTTTTCTCATCTATATGCTAAGAATAATAGGATATTACATGGGTCTGTTGATATATCATTATATTTATAAATGACTGTGCAATGTGAAAATATGTCCATGGTGATTTTACAGGATAGAAAAGTAATAAGGTGGTGTTCAGTGCTTAAACACTTCATTTATTTATAGCATCACCTATTGTCCTAGGCACAGTCAGGGATAGTAAGATGACAACACTTTCACTCTGGAGTGGTTTTTGTGTGTGTGTGTTGGAGAAGACAGCTGTGCAAGCCATTAACAGGAGTCAGAGAGAAGTTAATGCTGGAACAGGGTAATGGCACTGAGCTTTGGGCACCAAGAGGGCAAAGGAGTTCACTCAGGTTGTGGGAGGAGAGTGGTGGCATCCAAAAGGCTTAAAAGCAGTTGAAAACACTGAGCAGTAAGAAACTGTTCTTTATTTCACATGGATATAGTATTCTAACATCTTTTCTAGAAAAAGATTTTGTCATTTTTTTAATTAAAACATTGAAGACTAGTCTGATTTTCTCTATTATTGTTTGATTTTTTTTCCCTTTCTTTTCCTCTCCCGTATCCAGTATCCGAGGTACAGATTAATTGGTTCCTGAGGGTTGCAAGATTTTTGGAGGGAAGGAAGTGCACAGAGAGCATAACAAAGGGAAATGACAGTTAAGATTTGATTTCTTTTATCTAAATTTTATTATTTAAAAACTGAAAATAAAGTATATGTTAGTGGATTATCAGAGGCCAGGGAAAGAGAAGCATTTGAACACCTGTGTAGCAAGTTTTGGATAGAAGGCCAAAGTGAGTGATGCCAATGTGGGCTGGAAGGGCTGCCTGCATCCTTCACTGGTGAAATTGAAGGAGGATGAAGTACTGAGGGTCCCACTCCTGTGCCCTATGGAAGAACCTCCCTGGTCCCCGGGAACCTTTCTACTTCCTACATTTGCCTTCCATCCCCAAAGATGAGGGAAGAGAGAGCAATCAGACAAGAGCCTCATGATTGCTGCTGAGGTTTTGCCCAGCTTCCAGTGGGGAGGGCATCTGGTCCTTGGTCTCTGAGCTGAGACACAGAACAGGGAGCTGTTAGTTCTCAGGTGGCAGCAGGACCCTCTCTGGCCACAGTTGCTCTTCTGTCAACTCCATGGAGGGAGAATATGAGTGGTCTTTGAATGGCAGGGCAGATGCTGCCGGCCTTACTCTGGGCCCTGTGGCTGGCTCCCTTGGTCTCTTCAACAGTGACTGCTGTCCCTCACTGTGCCTCAGACACTTACTCTTGCAGCCCATTGCTTCCCCAGGGATCTCATTTGTCCCTTAGGAATCCAGAGAAAGGCTTAGGGATCCTGGTAAAGGCTGTACCCCCAGACAAAGCCAGGTCAGGGAAAAGATTGTGTTGGTTCCTCTCTGTGTCCTCCGTGTCCAGCATGAGGAATGCATTGACTGGATGAATGAACAAATAAATAAATGCAGGGATGGATGATTGAGCCATTGAAGTTGTAAAACTGATGTGGTAGGCAGAATTGTAAAGATGTTTCCCCAAGATCTCCATCCACCTGTTATTCAATCAAATAGTAATCTAGGTGCTACTATGAAGAAACTTGGGAATGGAATTAAGGTTACTAATTAGCTGACTTTAAAATAGGAGATTATCCTGGATTATCTCGGGCTGAATATAGTCACATGAGCCCTTAATAGCAGAAGAGAAAGGCAAGAGAGTTGAGGCAGAATGAAGTCAAGTTTAAAAAGACTTGATCTGTTGAAGATGCAGGAAGTTAGTCAGGAACCATGGAATGCAGGCATCATCTAGAATCTGAGACTGACCCTGAGCCAACATCAGCAGGGAAATGGGGAACTTAGTCTTACAATCACATGAAACTGGATTCTGCCAACAACCTGAAGGTGCTTGCAATCAGATTCGTTCCCAGAGCCCCAAGAAAGGAACACAGCCCTGCTGACACCTTAATTTGAGACTTGTGAAACTCAAAACAGAAGCAGCTGAGCTGTGCTCTGCCTGGATTTACATCAACAATAGAAAACTAATAAAACTGGTATGTCAAGGTTGACGATTTCAATTGTCACTAAATTTTCAACTGTTTCATTACCTCCTAAATGCTTTCTCTTCTTCCATCTCCTTCCCCCTCTCAGATACTGTTTAAACAACCTTTAAAGTTCTTCTTGAAATTTAACAATTCACTTTCTTGTTCAGGAACCCAAATACTTAGAGAATCAAAGTTAATCTTGTCTGCTTCATCTCCTAACCTCATTCATTTTTTCCTATTCTTCACCTGATTACACTCTGCACTCTAACTAAATAGGATGATACCCCTTCCTTTCTCCCTTCCTTCCTTCCCTCTTTCTCTCCTTTCCTTCATGTGTTCCTTCCAGACTCCCTCCTTCCCACCTTCCATCCTTCCTTCCTTTGATATCAATGCACACACTTGTATAGCATCTTCCATGTACTGAAGCTTATTCCAAGCTCTCCAAACACTAAATTGTCTAATCCTCACCACAAACCCTGCTTAAGGTCACACAGAGAGCAAGTGGTAGAGTATGGGATCTGAACACAGTGTCTTGCTCCCTACCACTAAGCTATACTTTCTCTCAGAGATATTAGTAGTTACGTAATTTTGCTCTGTGTGAGCTACTGTTCTAAGTGCTTTACTTATATGAATGTATTTAATCATCACTACAACCTATGGGAGGTAGTTGAACAAAATAGTTAAAAACTCAACTCCTGGAATCAGAATACTTGGGTTCACATCTGAAATCTGCCTTTTACCAGCTAACAAACCTGAGAGAGCCACTCAAGTTTCTTTATCTCAGTCTCCTCACAAACCCCATCACATTGGGCAGCTCTCAGGAGCAGATGAGACAATGTATTAAAGCACCAAGAGCAAGAACCTCCAAAACACTTATTATAAAAATTCTTATTGTTATATACCAAACTCTAGAAATCCAAATGAAGTGACCCATGGAAGATTAAATAGCTAACATAAGGCATCACAAGCATTTGTACCAATGCCTCTGATTTTATGATAAAAAGGTAATGATTCATGAATTGTAACAAACTTACCACACATTAATGCAAGGTGTTAACAATAGGGTGGTATATGGGAGCTCTATTTTATGTCTGAGTTTTCGGTAAACCTGTAACTTCTTTAATAAAACAAAACAAAATGAATGAAACAAAACATCCCTTAGGGTAGGAATGATGAATTCATAAATAGGATAGAGAAAGGGATATTAGAGATATAAAGGGACAGTCAACAAAGAGTAGTGTCACAGAACCCAAAGGAATAGTTTTCAAGGAGTGTTGACTGCAATACTCAGTGCCACTGGAAAGACTGTTAGTTGAGAATTGAGGTTTATATATTGTAAAACCAATGTGAATTATAATTATATATATTAGTTGAGATGATACACTGTAAATGATACACTTGAGATGAAAAAGACAGGAGTCTGATTTCAGTGAATTCTACAGTAAATGCAAAGTAAGGAAGAAGAGACTAAAATTGCTGCATATGATCCAGCAATTCCATTACTGGTTATATACCATTTAAAGAATCATCTCTAAGAATATAAACAATATTAAGAAGCAACTCAGTGCCTACAGCCATGAAGCTCATTGTCAAATGCAGCACTATCCAACAGAAATATTATGTGAGCAGTATTTGTAAATTTAAAATTTTCTAGTAGCCACATTAAAAAGTGAAAAGAGAAATGTGACATTATAATAGTATATTTTATTTAACCCACTATTTCAAAAGGTTTTTTAATATGTCATCAACATAAAATATTACTAATGAAAAAAGGTAATGAGCAAAATATTAACAGTGGTTATCTTTAAATGGAGGGATGGTGAGTAATCTTTTTCCTAGTTCTTTATATCCTACAGTCTTAGTATAATGAACATCTTTTGTCTTTCATTAGAGGCACACAAAATAAGGTCAAGTTAAAAAACTAAAGAGTAAACATTTGTCATGATAACGAATAAACACTCACTGCTAGAGTCTTAGATACAATCCCAGTTGTGTGATTTTAGGTCAGTCATTTGATCTATGTGTGCCTAGTTTTCTCCTCTAGGTTTATTGTGACTCTCTTGATCCCAGCAAATATTGTATCTTTTGGGTCTAGCCTTCTCCATATGGAGGTCAATCCTTCCCAGTGAGTTTATCCCAAAGTCGTGCTTGGAATGGCCCATGAAACTCTGAGCACTTGACCTTGCTCAGGTCTTGCCAGCAGTTCTTGTAGTTGATGGGAATTGTTACTCATACTCTGAACTGTTAACTACACTTTCTCCTAGAATCTAAGTTTTGGCTAATGTCATATTTTTGGTTGTTCCTAACTTGGCTAATGTCATGTTTTTGGTTGTTCCTAACTTTCTGGTATGAATGTGCTTGGATACTTGTACCCATTAAATCAAGTCACCCTATAGAAATTGCTGGCTATACCCTCTCACCAGGCTGAAGCTCTGTCCTTGATTGCTTCTATTCCAGTGCTTCTAAGTCAGAGTCTCCTTTTGTTTTATCTGCTTGTGATGATGAGCATCCATCCTGTCTGGAATGTGAGCCTTTCAAATTTATAATCAACAAATCCATAGAGAAAGGCATGTCTAAAAGCCTGGGCTTCTAGTTTGGGAAGGATCCCTTATGGAGTAGAGCATGTTCTCCAGGCAAGAAGTTTCCACAAAGCTCCCTTTATATCCCTGTTCCGTAGGCTATAGATAAAGGGATTCAGCATGGGGGTGACCATCGTGTATGTCACAGATGCCACCATTCCAGTCCCTGCTGAGTAGGAGGATGAGGGCTGGAAATACACCAGAAGGAGGGTCCCATAGAAGACAGTGACCATTGTCAGGTGAGAGCCACAGGTAGAGAAGACTTTGTGCTTACCCCCAGCAGAGGGAATCTTGAGGATGGTGTGGATGATGTGGGCATAAGAGACCAGAACACAGATGAGAGGGACCACACCTGAGAGGGCTGAATTAAAGAACATCATAACTTGAAAGATATGGGTGTCTGAACAGGCAAGCTTGAGGAGTGGGAGAAGATCACAGAAAAAGTGGGGGATGGAATGGGAGGCATAGAAGGAGAACTGAGCCATCAGCAGAGTGGATGAGAAGGCCAGGAGGTGGGAGCACAGCCAGGAAGCAGTCACCAGCAGCTGGCAGCATTGGGGCTGCAAGATCATTGTGTAATGGAGAGGAAGGCAGATGGCCACATAGCGGTCATATGCCATCACGGCCAGCAGGAAGTCATCCATCAGGGTCAATGCCATGAAGAAGTACATCTGCACGAGGCATCCAGTGTAGGAGATGGTGTGGTTCTGTGTCTGGATGTTCACCAGCACTTTGGGGACAATGGTACAGGTAATGGAAGTATCAATGAAGGGCGGGGTGACCACAAAGAAGTACATGGATGTATGGAGGTGAGTATCAGAGCCAATGGCCATGATGATAAGCAGGTTTCCCAATATGGTGACCAGGTACATGGCCAAAAAGAGTCTGAAAAGGAGAGGCTGCTGCTCTGGCTGTTCAGAGAAGCCCATGAGAAGGAAGACAGAGGTGCTGGTTTGGTTTCTAATATCCTTCTAAGATAGAGAAATTAGAGAAAAATCCTGCTTAAATAAATCTAGGCTTTAAAAATTAGAGTCCAAGCTCTTTAGTTTGTTTTTCTCTATTCCCCTAAGAGGTCTCTGAGGTTCGCAAATGACTGTTCCTGTAGGTGTGAAAATATGTATAAACATGAGGAGTGTGGGACTCTGACAATGAGGTATTATAATGGGGTTGGTTTGGGTTCTAGACTCCTGTAATATGTTAAGTTTACCCCAGAGATTGCCTGAATAAGGTTGAAGTGGTATTCACTTGGAAGGAACTGCTGCAAGTTTTAATTCCTCTTTTTAAAAACAAAAAACAGAACCTTAGAATAACTGAACTTCACTGCTTTATTGTGGAGCTCATTTTAAGTTCCTGCATGTACAGTATTTAGAGGGCATACAGGGTCCTGTGCATTTGTGAGAGGGTGTGTGTGCTTATTGAGGGACATGGAAGAGGAATCATCCTGCAGAGAGGAGACAGCTGAGACTCTGGGGTCTTGCTCTGTATTGGTACTGCCCTGGCCCTTTTTGCATTTGAAGACCATTCCAATGAGTTAATATGGCTATGGGGATGTTGAAAACTGAAAAGCACTGTATCAAGGGTACATTGTTTCTATTTTCATCATCAACCTCAACCTCAACATTATTAGTTTTATGATCACTGGTTTTGGCATCATAGAAACTGGCTGGGAATCCTTTCTCTGCCTCTTATTTAAGTAGGGCAAGTTACTACTTTGTAGAGTCATAGAAGTTATAATTGGATAACATGTTATCCAATTAGGGCAGGCCTTCAATAATGGTAGTAATTGTTATTATTAGTAGTAGTAGTTGATGAAATGTGAACCTAGGACACATGATGCAATGGATAGCATCAGGGCTTCCCTGCTCAGTTCCTCACACCACCTTTTAAACCTTGAGAAATGTTAACCCTTTGATCATTGCTTTCCTTATCTGTAAGATGCAGATAATAACCCTACCTCATAGATTACTGAGGGTGCCAAATGTTAAAATCAGTTGAATTTTCTTCATGATCTACAACATGCAACAAAATGAGAGATTCTAACTTTCCTGTTTGATGGCATGGAGGAGAGTGGAAGGAACAGAGACTTCCAGTGATTTCCTGCTTTGTAGAATCTTTCCTGCTGCAGTCCCAATAAATTTGGGAGTCTTATAGTCTGATAGCCTGCCCATGGCCAGGCAACTGGAAATGTTCTCGGGTAGCTCAGCAAAGCCACATGGCCTTTCTTCACCAAATACTCTTAATTTACTCAAAAGTCCTATGTGGGCCAAGAGATGGTTTGCTATCGGCTCCCTAGTTGCCATGATCATTTTTGTGTATCTTCTTGATTCTAAAATGGGCTATTTCTGAGCAGGAGATGGAGAGAAGAGGACAGTAAGAGTGAAGGGGTGGGGACATGAAGATTTTGTGTGTGTTTGGGGGAAGAGCAGATGGTCCTTGCCCAAAAAGTGTTAGACTAAGAAGCAAAATGATGATGGCAAAGAGGGGACTGAAAAGACTATTATATGACCTCTAAACTTTGGTGCTCAAGCTCAGTGTGACTGGGTTGAGTTCAATTGTATGTTGTAATTGCAAACTCCACTGAGTCCAGCCTAGTGGCTAGGATTGCTGGCTCTGAGGTCACAGTGGCCTTAGTTTAAGTTCTGGCCTCATCACTTGTTGGAAGAGCTACTTGGGAAAATTGCCTAAGCCTTATTTTTCTTAATTGCAAAACAAGAACTGTAATAGGATCTGCCTGTTATAGGTAGATATGAGGGTTATCATAATATGTATGTAAATCAGTTAGTACTTTAGATAGCATGGAATAAGCCCCTGATAAATGTCAGCTGTAATTATTTCTGCTATTTAACAAAATTACTTAATGGATTTCTGTGTATAAGCATTAGGAAACTCACATAATAGATGTTCAATAAGTTCCTATTGAAGAAATATAGAGAGAGACCCAGACAATCTCAGAGCCACAAGAAAACCCAGAGATGATCCTTTCTGAACTACCACCTAGGGCAGGAAACCTATAGTAGCTCTGATAGTGGTCATCCAGTTTGAAAGAGAACTCACTGCCTTCTAATATTTACCCATGGAATCACCACAAAATACATTTGTGGCATAAAAGAATAAAACATCCTAAACTTTGCATTTCCACTATCCTTTTTTTAGCTGACCTTGGTCATAACAAGTGACCACATCTTTGCTTTTTTTTACTAGTGGAATCATTGATTTGTTAATCATTCAGCAAGCATGTCTTGAGTGCCAGCAGTCATGCTAAGTACTGGGGACACAGAGGTGAAGAGATACCCAGTCACCCTTCAGATATTTGAAGACAGTGCCCACATTCCCCTAGGTCTCCGTTTTCCCATGTGTACTATCCCTTTTCTCCCCAGGACATGGCTTCAAGTGCTCTCTCATGTCCAGTCACCCTCTTCTTCTACTTCCCCCACATGGCTGACACTCCCTGTGTGACAGATATGTATGTCTATTGAAAATGTAAAATCTTGGGGGACAGACCAAATTCATATGATTCTAGCTTCTAGAGATGAATGGAATCTTAGAGATCATGTAATTCAGAGGTTTCCAGATTGTTATCTGAGGAACCCCAGAATTTCATGGAAAAGGCTCAGGAGGAACCATGGATTAGGAATAGTGTGGAAAGGGTGACTTAAGAGTCTCTGTCAGGATCCTTCCTCTTTGCCCAGAGAAATTCTGCTTTCCTGTGTTGTACAAATAAAAAATAATAGGATAAATTTGAAGAGAAGCTTCCAATCCTAAAGAAAATCCCAAAATCTATATTCTAGTGTACATGATTAACTTGCATAGGACCAAATGAGGCCTAAAGAAGGAGATTGGTCATTTGATATTGTAACAAGAGTTAACAGCAGAAGTGATATGACAAGCCTGGTCTTATGAATTTTCTCCTCCTTCATCATTCTCATGTTTCATGCTTCCAAAACCTGTACCTCAGGCGGCTCTAAAGTTGGGATGAGGTCATTGGGATGGACTCTCTTTAGCAGATCTGGTTTTGGGGGAGCTCTGAAGCCAGGCTGGAATGATGGAAGCCTGATCAGCATTCCCTGTTGGCTTCAGAGCAGCTATGCTTGTTCTCCAAACCTGTCAATCCCTTTGCTTGTAGTCTCACCCATTAATAGCAAATCATTCTTCCTTTTTGCAAATTAGGAAGGAAAACAAAGGAGTGTAGAGTAATTTGAGTCACTCAAGCAAAGAAAAAAGGGAGGCAGGGTGGGTAAAATCAGATAACTTGGTTTGAAGTCCCAACTATTACATTAATTTGCTATACATTATTGAGCAACTCATTTTCCTTCCCTGTAAAATGCATGTATTAGATTAGATAGGATAATTTCTAAGTTTCTGTCATGCCAGGGTAGAAACACTGTAGGATGGGTAAGGTTGAGGATACCAGTTACTTACTTGGATGGTCTTTGGAGCGTCCAAGTACTTTCTCTTCAACCTTGTTGGCTCCTATGTCTAGAGGAGGAGTGGAGGGCTTGAGATGTAGATTGGATGTTCATATCAGGTAGGAAAAGGAAAAGCCCTCAGGTTCTTGTGGGAGGGGTCAAAACCTGCAATACTCGTTGTGTGGAACCTGTGTGATTGTTGCCTCAATCTAGAGATTGTGGTATCACCTCCTGAGGTGGTCACTTTTCTTCTTCCTTTAGGGAGGTGACTCCTCAGTGTAGCCCCAGACACTAGAATCATGAGCCTTTCTTCCATGCCCAACTTGTGACCACCTGACCCTTTCAGCTTTCAACAAATGTTATTGGATAGGGTGGGGGCTTGGAAGTACCTGCCTGTCTTACATGTGACTGCACCCAAGGAGTTAGGCAGCCTCCTCAGGACCAATCCCAGGGAGCTCATTAAATACTTTGGTTGGGAGAGGAGTAGAGACTTTTCAGCAGAGACCATGGAAACACAGGGTACAGAGTAGCATTTTCCTTACAGCTCTAGAAAATTAGTCACTTGTTATTTCAGTAATTTGTAAGGAGACAGAGGGGAGATATATAGAGAATGCCTACGACTACCCTGAGATGTAGGAGAGAATATATAGAGTCAAGGGAAGAGTCCTCATCCAGGAGTTGAGAGTCCTGTTCTAGTCAGCCAGAGTTATTAGAGGCCACCTGGAGGACCAGATAAAACATTAGATTGGAACTAATTAACGAAACAGCCACCATTCTTTGAGTAGATATAAGCCAGAGACTTTATGTGAAATCTTGTAAATGAAGTATTCTCATATTTCTAGAGGTGGGATTTGAGGCTCAGCTATGTTAAGTGATTGTTCATATTACAAAGAAAATAATTTGTGGAGCCAAGATTCAAGCCCAGTGTTGTCAGAATTCCACAAAATTCCCTGTTGCTTTGTGAAGACTATAGCTGGCAAAGGTCTTACACTGCCTTCCTGTCACATTTCCCAGCCCTGGTATCATAAACCAAGATATTTCTTTCATTTGCCTTCTCTGCTAGCCTGTAGGCTTTATGGAGGCAGGGTCCACATTGTTTTCCACAGGAACGCCAGGACCTAGCCCAGTTTCTGACACTTGGCTATGCACAGAAACTTGTTAAATCAACAAATGAATACATGATACACACCATGCCTTTTTTGAAAAGCTGTTTTATTAACATGTATTCATATACCATATAGTACATCTGCATAGTACAGTGGCTTTTAATGTAATCAGAGTTGTGCATTTATCATCACAATCAATTTTAGAACATTTTCCTTACTCCAAAAAGAAAAAGTCCATACACCTTAAGAGTCACCTCTCACTCCCGCTATGTTTCCCCAGCTCCAGCTCTACATAACTACTAGTCTAACTCTGTCTCTATGGGTTTAAATTTAAAGAATATTAAATTTAAAGAAAATTAAATTAATACTGACATACATTTGTTATGGTTCATGAAAGAACATTCTTATATTTGTACTATTCACCACAGACATCATCCACCATGGGGTTCATTAAGTTATACAGTCCCATGTTTTATCCTCTAGCTTTCCTTTTAGTAGCTTACATAACCTAAAACTACCCCTTTCATCCGCAGTCACACACAGAATTCATCACTGTTAATTATACTCATAGAAATGTGTTACCATCACCTCTATCGATTTCTAAACATCTATAATCAACCTAAATAGAAATTCTGCATCAGCTCCCCATTCTCTACCCCCATTCTATCTCTTGGTAACCTATATTCCAGACTCTAACGTAGAACTCTAAGTTCTCTTATGTCTGGCTTATTTCACTCAACATAATGTCCTCCCGGTTGTCACATGCATCAGAAGTTCATTCCTTCTTACTGTTGAATAATGTTCCATCATATATATATATAAACACATTTTGCTAATCCATTCATCGGTTGATGGACGCTTGGGTTGCTTCCATCTTTTGGCAATTGTGAATAATGCTACTGTGAAAATCAGTGTGTAAATATCTGTTCACGTCCCTGCTTTCAGTTCTTCTGGATATATACCTAGTAATAGGATTGCCAGATCATATGGCAATTCCGTAGGTGGTTTTCTGTGGAACCCTCAGAGTGTCTTCCACAGCAGCTACACCATTATACATTCCCACCAGTATTGAATGAGTGTTCTTCTTTCCCCACATCCTCTCTAACACTTGTAGCTTTCTGTTTTTTTTAATAGTGGCTATTCTAGTATGTGTGAAATGATATCTCATTGTGGTTTTGATTTGCATTTTCCTACTAGCTAGGGATGTTGAGTATCTTCCTGTGCTCTTTGGCCATTTGTATTTCCTCTTTGGAAAAGTTCCTGTTCAAGTCTTTTGCCCACTTTTAAATTGGTTGTTTGTCTTTAACAAATTTTAATTGTTGTGTTGTGGGATTTTTAAAAATATATTCTGGATATTAAGCCCTTATCAGATATGTGGTTTCCAAATATTTTCTCCCATTATAGGCTGCCTTTTTACTTTCTTGGTAAAGTCCTTTGAAGCACAGAAGGTTTTAATTTTGAGAAGTTCCCGTTTATCTATTTTTCTTTCATTGCTTGTGCTTTGGGTGTAGTCCAAGAATCCATTGCCTACCACAGGATCTTGAAGATGTGTGCCTACATTTTCCTCTCTGGAAGTTTTATGGTCTTGTTTCTTATATGATGACCTTTGATCCATTTTGAGTTAATTTCTGTATAAGGTTTGAGGTAGGGGACCTCTTTCATTCTTTTGGATATGGGTATCCAGTTCTCCCAGCACCTAGAAGAGAGTATTCTGTTTCAGTGGGGTGGACTTGGCAGCCTTGTCAAATATCAATTGTCCATAAATGTGAGGGTCTATTTCTGAACACTCAGTTCTAATCCATCAACCAGTATATCTATCTTTATGCCAGGACCATGCTGTTTTGACCCCTGTAGCTTTGTAATATGCTTTAAAGTCAGAAAGTATGAGTTCTCCAACCTAGTTCTTTTTTCAAGATGTTTTGGCTATTTGGAGCCCCTTACCTTTCCAAAGAAATTTGGTAATTGGCTTTTCCATTTCTGCACAGTAGGCTGTTGGAATTTTGATGGGATTGCATTGAATCTGCAAATCAATTTGGGTAGATTTGAAATCTGAATGATATTTAGTCTTCCAATCCATGAACATGAAATGTCCTTCCATTTATTTAGGTCATTTTTTGTTTGTTTAATTTCTTTTAACAATGTTTTGTAGTTTTCTTTGTACTGGTCCTTTACATCCTTGGTTAAATTTATGCTTAGATTTTAAATTTTTCGTTGCTATTGTAAATGGAATTTTTTCTTGGTTTCCTCCTCAGATTGCTCATTACAGTGTATAAAAACACTACTGATTTTTGCTTGTTGGTCTTGTATGCTGCCACTTTGCTGAACTTGTTTATTATCTCCAGTAGCTTTGTTGTAGATTTTTTGGGGCTTTCTATGTATAGGATCAAATCATCTGCCAACAGTGAAAGTTTTACTTCCTCCTTTCCAATGTAGATGGTTTTTGGTTCTTTTTGTTGCCTAATTGCTCTTGCTAGAACTTCTAGCACAATGCTAAATAACAGTGGTATTGGGCTTTCTTGTCTTGTTCCAGATCTTAAGAGGAAAAGCTTTCTGTCTTTAACCATTGAGTAGAATGTTAGCTGTGAGATTTTCGTATGTGCCCTTAATCATCTTGAGGAAGCTTCTTTCTTTTCATATCTTTTGAAGTGTTTTAATCAAGAAATGATGCTGGATTTGTCAAATGCCTTTTCTGCATCATTTGAGAAGATAATATGGTTTTTCCACTTCAGTTTTCTAATGTGGTGTATTACGTCCATTGATTTTCTTGTGTTGAAACACTCTTGTGTGCCTGGGATAAAACTCACTTGATAATGGTGTATAATACTTTTGATGCGTTGTTGGATTCCATTTGTGGATATTTTGGTGAGGATTTTTGCATCTATATTCATTAGAAAAATAGGTCTGAATGTTCTTTTCCTTTAGTACCTTTATCTGGCTTCATAGAATGTGTTAGGTAGTGTCCCCTTCTGTTCAATTTTTTGAAAGAGTTTGAGCAGGATTTGTATTAGTTCTTCTTGGAATGACTGGTAGAATTCACCTGGGAATCCATCTGGTCCTGGGCTTTTCTATGTTGGTAGGTTTTTGATGACTGATTGAGTCTACTTAACTTGCAGTTGGTCTGTTGAGCTCTTCAATTTCTTGTAGAGTCAGTTTAGGTTGGTCGTGTGTTTCTAGGAATTTGTTCATTTCATCGAAATTTTCTAATTTCTTTGCATACAGATATTCACAGTATCCTCTTATGATCCTGTTTGTTTCTGTGGGGTCAGTAGTGAGGTCTCCTTTCTCATTTCTGATTTTATTTATTTGCATCTTCTCTCTCTTTTTCTTTTTAGACTAGCTAAGGGTTTGTCTATTTTATTAATCTCCAAGAACCAACTTTTGGTTATCTTTATTCTTGCTATTGTTTTTTAAATTCTCATTTTCACATATTTCTACTCTAATCTTTGTTATTTCTTTCCTTCTCCTTGGTTTAGGATAGTTTATTGTTGTTTTACTAGTTCCTCGAGGTGTGCAGTCGGATCTTTTATTTTAGCTCTGTCTTTTTTTTAATGTAGGCATTTAGAGCTATAAATTTCCCTCTCAGCAGTGCCTTCACTGCATCCCATAAGTTGCCTTTTTCATTATTTTTATTTGTATGATTTATTTTTAAACAGTTGTATCCACACACAATACAGTCCATCCAAAGTGTACAATCAGTGGCTCTTAGTATAAACACAGAGTTGTAAATTCATCATCACAGTCAATTTGAGAACATTCTCATTGCTCCAAATATAAAAATCACATACCTCTTATATCCCCTATTATTGATGAAAGAATATTTTAATATTACTGTTAACTTTAGTCCATAGTTTGCATTAGGTGTGTTTTTCCCATGTATCATCCTATTATTAATACCTTGTAATAGTGATGTACATTTGTTCTAGTTCATGTGAGAATGTTCTTACATTTGTACTATTAACCATAGCCATTGTCCACAACAGGGTTCACTGTTAAACAGTCCCATGTTTTTCTTCTATCTTTCCTCCTAATAACATATATGACCCAAAATTTCCCCTTTGAAACATAATCACACCCATAATTCAGTGCTGTTAATTACAGTAACAGTAATGTGTTACCATTACTTTTATTCATTTACAATCATTTACAATCAACCTTACTCAAAATTCTATACAGACTGTCAGCTTCTCATTCTCTACCTTCGTTCTGTCTTCTGTTATACTGTTCTCTAGAGTTTACTCATTATAATTAGTTTATATTAGTGAGACCATATGATATTTGTCTTTTGTGTTTGACTTATTTTCTGTACATAATGTTCTCAAGGTTCGTCCACATTGTTACATGCATCAGTACTTCATTCCTTCTTACTATTCAATAATATTGCATTGTATGTATTTACCACATTCTGATTATCCATTCGTCAGTTGATAGATACTTGTGTTGCTTCCATCTTTTTGCAGTTATGAATAATGCTGCTATGAACATTGGTGTGCAAATGTCTGTTCACATCCCTGCTTTTGGTTCTTCTGTATATATACATAGTAGCAGGATTGCTGCATCATATGGCATTTCTATACTTAGCTTCTGGAGGAACTGCCGAACAGTCTTCCTTAGTGGCTTCACCATTCTGCATTCCCGCCAGCAGTGAGTAAGGGTTCATATGTCTCCACATCCTCTCCTACACTTGTAGTTTTCTGTCTTTTTAATAGTAGCTATTCTAGTAGGTGTGAAGTGATATCTCATTGTGGTTTACAGCCTTATTCTCCTTACTCTCAAATTGCTCAAAAGGCTCTAGCCTCTTATCTCTGTACACTATTCCTGAAACACATTCCAGTGTCTATTGCCTTTACATGCTTGGTTGCTTCCCACTATACAAAGTGTTCTCCTTATTTGCTTACGCTTTGTACCTTCATCTGGATAAATTCAGTCCCATCATTCAGGGTGATCTTAGATCACTTCCTCCTAGAAGTGTTTCCCAAACACCTTCCAAACCCATGCAATTTCTATTTCTTTGAGCACATATAGGACATTATAACTCCTTGAATACAGGCCATAGTCAGGCTTATAGAAGAGTTACTTTGGGACAGCTTTATTCTGTTTTATGGCTGTCAGTCAACTGAGGATGACAGAAACTGTTTTCCTGAAATCTGCATTCCTAGCAGTACCTGGCATGGGATTGAACATATGCTTGGTGAAGGTCTTTGAGGGAACCTCGTGTTCTGAGTACCAAGCCAGTGGTCTTACTGCTAGCCACCACCACCTCTTGTGACATCTTTGGGTGCCAAAAGGAAAATGGGAAGGAGGTAAGGTTAACCTGGAGATCACTCAGGTAAATTCCTAGTTATGACTTTGTTCTTTCTAAGAGTATATTCTGTCCCTTAATTTCCCCAAACCCCTCTTCATATCCTTGTTCCGTAGGCTGTAGATGAAAGGGTTCAGCATGGGTGTCACCACGGTGTACATAACTGTGGCTACCCGGTCCTTCACTACTGAGTACATGGACAGGGGCCTAAAATAGACATAGATGATACTACCATAGAAGAGGGTCACTACAGTGAGGTGGGAGCCACAGGTAGAGAAGGCCTTTCTCTTCCTGGCTGCAGTGGGGATTCTGAGCACAGAGATGACAATTCGCAGGTAAGAGAAGAGTATGCACAGGAAAGGGGTCAGGATGACCGCCAGGGTTTCAGTCATGAGCACAATCTGGATGGGGGAGGTATCAGAGCAGGACAACTTTAGCACAGGTTGGGTGTCACAGAAAAAGTGCTTAATGGTGTGAGAGGCACAGAAAGACTGATGAGATATGAGCAGTACCCCGAGCACAGAGTGCAGATGGGAGATGGTGCAGGAACCCAGTAGCATGAGGAGGCACCGCTGTGGGTTCATGACCACATTGTAGTGGAAGGGGTTACAGATTGCCACCAGCCGATCTATGGCCATCGAGGCCAGCAGATAACTATCAGTGTTCCCAAAGGCCAGGAAGAAGTACATCTGGACCAGGCAGCCCACATAGGAGATAGCCTTTGTCTCTGAGAGTAAGTTTATCAGCATCTTGGGCACAATGACTGTTGTGAAGCAGATATCCATGAAGGACAAGCTGCTGAGAAAAAAGTACATGGGGGTATGGAGCCGGGAGTCAGAGTGGATGGCCAGGATTATGAGGATGTTTCCCACTATGGTGACCAGGTACATGGTGAAGAAAACAGCAAAGAGGGGTTTTTGCAGCTGAGGGTTGGAGGAGAGGCCCAGAAGAATGAAGCCTGAGGTGCTGCTGCTGTAGTTCTTTATCTCCATGACTTTGGACTTCCTGGATGGGGGCTTGAAGAATCATGGAATGAATGCAAAGGGTATTTTTGTCAAGAGAAAATTCTTATTCTTCAACCTATAAAAATGTCCCAGTGCTACTTGTTTGGATTTTTAAGAATGTTTACTTCAATAAACTACAGAGAAACAGGGAATAAAATCTAACAAGGGGAAAGTTGAAAAATTATAAGCTGCTTCTTGAATTAGACATCAGAGGTTCCCCATGTGTTCTTAGGGACTTCTAAGTGGCTTCATTTGTTTGAATTCTCCTCAGTTCTCTTTGTGAAGATTCTTCTTGGGTTGTTCTTGATGATCTTCTTAGCCTCCTTTTTGTCCCTTGGGAAGAGGCTTCTGGGTCTGTCTGTGAATCAGAATGTTTTCATACCAGGGGCCCACATAACTTCACTACTGCTCATAGGTCTGTGTGAGCAGGGAGTGACGATGGGTCAAAAATGAGAATCAAGCCTAATGAATGTGCCTTGGTACCCAGAAAATTCTGATGAGATTTTTAGAATCTTCAGAGCAAAGTCATGTCAATGTTAATTTAAGGATTTCCATTTCACAAATACAGGCGACTTTCGGCTAGCATGATCTATCTCCTTAGATGAAAAGTTCCTGATCTTTGTGTGCCGCTCACAATAGGAATACTACCAGGAATAGCCTGTGTTCCTGAGATATACTATTTAAATACAAGAATATTTCTTCTTAAAAATTATGAAGTTGTCATTTTAAACATCCAAATAGTTAAATCTATATATATAACTTAGATTGTAAGAGTCTCATTTTTACCAGTATTATTTAAAAGGTAAAGCAGGGATTGCTCCTCTTATGGCTACTGTGCTATATTCTTTAGCTGAAAGTATATGCCAGAGAAAAATGAAGAAATAGGAGGTATAGAGATTAGAGGAGGCAAAATTTTCATTCTAAGTAACATGATTTTCTCTCTAGACAATCAATGTGATCTTCTGAAAAACTATTAAAAGCTATAAAGATTTCCCCTAGGTGGCCAAATACAAGATAAATATACACATATCAATACCTTCCTGTATTAGAAAAATTTAATAGGAAAAGAAAATTCCAATTGACAATGGAAAGAACATCTAAAAAATACTGATGAGTAAACCTCAAAGAAGGAAGAATATTTATTTGAAGAAAGAACACAAAGGGAGATCTGAATAAATGGAGCATATGCTCCTAAAAAGGAATATCAATACTTAAAAACATGATTTATTTTTAAACTAATAAAATTCAGTGCCAACACAAATAATTACCCCACAGATTTTTTAATGGAAATTGATAAGTAATTATAAATTCATTTAGAGAAATAAATGTCTAAGGAAAGACAATATAATTTTGGAAAAAAATAAGAATGAAAGGGAGCTTTTTATATACCAAATCAAAGAACATACTAATGAAAAACAGTGGTATACTTACGCAGAGAAGAATATAGACTAATATAGACCATCCTGTATTTCTTTATTTGTATATCTATAAAGATATTTATCTATATAGGAACTTAATGTATACTAAAGTCCATTTCATAGCAGTGACGAAAGGATAGATTATTAAATGACATTTATGATAATTGGCTGAACACTTGGTGGAAATAAGGGTAGATTGCTATCTAATGCCATACATAGAAATAAAACCCATATGGATGAAATAATCAACAATAATATAAATACTAGCTAAAAATAAAGGAGGATATTTTTATGGTCTCAGCATGGGAATGCCATTATAAACAAGAAAAGGAATGTAGAGTCAAGAATGATAAAATACTCAAAAATTTATACCAAAGAGACCATAAGCAAAGCTAAAATACAAATTACTGCCTCAAAGAAGATATCTGAAACACTTTTACCAAAGAAAACATGTGGAAATGTGATGATCAACCTTACTGGCAATCAGAAAATACAAATTAGACACTGAAATACAATTTTCACCCATCAGATTGGCAGTAATTCTCAAACCATAGATATGCAGTAGAGAACTATACTGGTATGCTCTTTGCGAGCTGACTTCCTCTTACTTCCAACTGCCTTGGGCCTCCTTGGCTGACCCACGACTTCTATACCCTCCTTTGCTCTAAAACACATTTTGATACTTTTGATTTAGTTATTTCTACTCCCATTTCTGCATCTGGGTGATTTCCTCTCTTCCTTGCCTCCAGACAGGAAGGTTTGAAGGGGACTTTGGACCCAAGCTCTGTCAGATCCTGAGCAAATAGTATCTCTCTGCTTTTACTGCAGCAGGACCTTAAATCTCTCCTAGACCCAGGTGTTTTGGAATTCATCTTCTCCCTGTCTACCTTCTTGCCACTGCCAGCACTAAGGCAAACAGGTCAGCCATGTTGGATACATAGTTCTCTTGAAGAGATATATCCTACTTAGGAATTCTGCAGGGCTCTTTTCGGCATGTGTCCTTCTCTTTTCAGGTCCCTGAAATCTGTTCTTTCTGCCTAGTTGTTGTTGTTGTTGTTGTTGTTGTTGTTGAATCTTATATCACAGTAGAGTATTACCTCATGTCTTTCTCTGCCCAAAAGAAGGAGGTTCCTCTGCCTCATTTCTCATTTCTTATTCAGTTCAGGTTGAATTTTATTCTGGGCAGCTTTAGGTCTCACAGATCCCCTATTGAACCCAATTGAATAAGCTCTGGGCTGGTTTCAGGTAACTTCTTTATCACTTCATGTTTCTGTCTGTCTTCTCCTGCTACTTACTGCTTTCCTGGATGCCAGGGTCTGCCTCTCTCCCTTTTAGTGATTCAGTGAGTTAGGCTTTCTAGTTGTCATTTCCTTCTGGTTCCTTGCTTCCCTGTGCCCAATCACTATTCATAATTGCAACTGTTAAAACTTCAAGTACAGACTGCCTCCTGGATCATGAGAAGTGCTAAAGATATGGATTCCCAGAGAGCTATGCTTGACTCAGTTATCATGGGGCTTTAGACAACTCTGGGTTTCACTTTCATCTTTTTAACATCAGGCAGGTGATTGTCCAGTTTCAAGAATTCCAGGCAGAGAGAGCTCTCAATATTTGGAGGCCAGCCCAGTCCCTTGTGAAATAAGTCTGACTTAGAAAATTCTTCACGAGCTAAATTTTGCCTTTTTGTTGTAGCCATTTAATATCCTTGGTTGATTGACCCATTCTTATCACTTAAAACAGTTTAGTGAGTCTAGTGTGTCTTTTTTTGTGGACACCACCTAATGTCAGCTCCTCCAAATGGCATGGACTGGCTTTTCTGGTCTCCCTCTCACTACTGGTCTTAGACTCCTCTCCAAACTGTGGGAAAAAGCTGAACAACACTGCAGGAGTTCAGCAAATTGTTGAAGAGCCCTGCAGTCCTGAAGCCCATGCAGCTTCTTCCATGGTATACCCAAAACTGGGATGCAGAGAATCATCATGCAGAAACTGATTCAGACACAGACTGACCATTATGGTGATGAGTACTTTCCACTTGATCTCACCTTTTCCAGAGAACTCGGACATAGTCTTAGTCTGTCTCACAGCTACCCGAAGTTTTGATTTTTTCCATATTCCTTCTGAACTCTTTGTTAATTTTTCTAATGTGTATTTTAAAATTCAGCCCAGGGTTGTGGAGAGAGCCCTGGACTTGGAGCCAGAAAAAGAACTGAGTTACAGGTTTCACTCTACTGTTCTGCAACCTTGAAAAAATAAATTAATCTATGCAAGCCTTCATTTTATTCATCTCAAAGAAGGTAATATCATCTTTATAAAATTTTTATCAATGTCTAAATTTAAATTATATGCTAGATGTGAGGGCATTTTATAAAAGTGTGCTATGCAAATGTGTAGAAACTCCAAGCCGTGTCATCCTCCCATTGCTCTAAGATTAAGATTTTTCAATCTCAAAACTACCAAGTGAGTATCCAATTGCTTGAATATCTTTTGAGACAGGGACCTCACTTTCCTTCATGTCTTTCATATGCTTTCCTTACTTACCTGTCTCTGTGCCTTAAGGCACACAGTTATCTTTAATGGTCTGACAGGTTGCCACCATCTCCAATTTTGATGGCGAGCAGGAACACATCCAGACTGAATTTCTATAAGGCTATTCCAGTGAGCATAGGGCTAAAAGGTCCAGCTTTTAAAAGTTCCAGAAAGTGCATGTTTCTATTTCCAGCTCTGCTGTGAGTTAAATGAGTCATAGTTCTTAACAATTTGCCTCGTTTCTATATCTATAATGTCAGGGAGTTAGACAAGATGTGTTTTCTAGCCCAGATGTTATATTATAGACTCAAAGATAAGTGGTCATTGAAAATATGCCCCTTGGATTATTTATGTGAAGAAATGTATACTTTTTTATCAATCTGTTCAAATAGTTGTGCTTCAAGTGGTATTCGCTGAAAACTAATGTCTTATGTTATTCTGCTGTGGTGGCAGTGCCTCTTGTGTGGAGATACCCACTTCACTGCAGCCGCTTCCATTGTACATCTTCAAACATGGTATTTAATAGCTAGCAGTTAGTTACATAGCATTTATGTGTGACAGGCACTGCTCTTAGAACTTTACTTCAAACCACCACATTTTGAATAATGAAAGAAAACTGGAGTGACTCACTAAGGTTGCAAATCTAGAAGACAGTGCAGTCTAGCTCCAGAGTGAGTGCTCCTAATCCCTGCATTATCCTACTATTCTTGTCCACTTGTAACCCTGCTGACCCAGTTTCCTGAGAAGGTAACGGTGTGGGTCTCAGTTGCAGCATATAGGCTATGCTGTTTAAGGACCAAGGCCAGTGTCTAGAACACTGCTTTGTTCAGAGTAGATGCTTCAGAAGTGTTAGATAGTGGATTACATGGAGAGAGAAGGAAAAAAAATAGAGGGAGAGACTATGCTTCCTGGATTTTAAGATGGAAGAGAGAAGATAGGATCAAGAAAAGGGAGGAGGATCACACAAAAATGTTGACCCACAGTCCCCATTCCCAAGGATCCCTCAACCTGCCTACCTGTGGGCTCAACAGATGAGTTCTGGCGTCCTGAATGAGATTGGGGCCTGCCAGGAGGTCAAAATCAGTCTCTGAGTCTCTGAGGGAGGAGGCAATATAGAAGTGTAGACACAGCATCAGAAATGTACTGGTTCTTCTCTACCTCCATGGGAATTGGTGATAGCAAGGGAGTCCCAGGGGCCTTGTCCTCAGAATGTTACAGCCTGGGGGATTGGCCCTGTGGTTTCCCAGAAGGGGAGAACATTACTGATGCCCTCATTGTTATGTGTCCAGAAGCCTGTGGGGAATCTGGTCTCATACCAGGGAGGTAGATTGGAGCCATGAAGTGGCAAGAGTGGAGCATGTTCATGCACATGTGTACTCTGTGTACATGTATGTGCTTGTCTGTATGTAGGCTTATGTGTGCCTCCCTGGAAGGAGGGGTAGCGGCCTCTAACATCCCTGAGGTCCTGTGTCTGCATATGTGACCGTATCTAGGTGAAGATGTGATGACATGGGAAAGAGGTTAAGGGACAGGCTCTGAGCCAGTCTGCCTAGATTCAGATGCTGTTTCTGTGTCTTCAGGCTGTGTGAGCTTTTGCAATACTTTTCCAGTCTGAGCCTCAATTTTTACTTCTGTTAAAGAAAAAAGATAAAAAGTGATTAAAAGTAACAGTTTGCTTTGGGTGAAATAAGTGGAAAGTCCAGATGTGAATCTTGATATCCTAGCTTTGGTGTAGAGGTTAAAGGAGGAGCTCTGGAGACACATTCTCTGAGTTCGTATCCAGCTCTATCACTCACTGTGTGACCTCAGGTGAGTTTCCAAACCTCTCTGGCAGATAGGAATAGTCTTGAGGTGCATGTGTTAATTGATAAATGTGTGGAAGACAGAAAATTTAGGCTTTGTTAGAGGAGCAGGGAACTGGAGTAAAGTGGAGCACATAGATGGCGGGTTAAGAGCATGGGCTTTGGAGTCAATGTCTGAGTACAAATCCTTGCCTATCACTTTCCACGTGTGTGACTTTTGACCAGTTGTGAGACAGCTCTGTGTCTCAGGTTCTCATTTAAAAAGTAAGGATAATAGTCATCCTGACGTCACTATTTTATTAAATCATGTTTTAGTTTTGCATTAGTTAGTTTGCCTGGCACCAGAGCTGTCTTCATGGGCTTGTGACCTGTGCTCAAAAGAGCCCTGTGCTTGGTTTAAAACTGTGCTGGCACCATCTTGAAATTCTTAATTTTTGAACAAGGGATATCGCATTTTCATTTTCCATTAGTCTGCCTGGCTACATAGTCATCACTCAAAAAATGTTAATGATGATGATAATGTTGATGTGAATATTCCTATGCTACTCGATACTCCCCATCTTGCCAGCCCCATTGTCTACTCTATCGCATTGAGCTCTACACATTTAGTTGACTGGCTCTGATGCACCATGAGAACTATGTATGTTCTATGTAGACAGGCATTATATTGTTCCAGAATGGAAGCCGTTTCCTGAGCTTTAGTCTAGTGCATCCATCTGTACTCCCTTGGATTGTCAAACTGATGTCTCAGACTAATTCATCCCAAATGAAATTTACTTATCAACTTACTCCTATTTTGAAACATTCCACTCATCTTTTAAGGCCTAGTTCAGACATCACCTTTTGTGAAGTTTTCCGGACTCCTTAGAGAAAATTAAATAAGTGATGTCTCTAGCTTTTCCCAAAACTCTGCTAGATGGTAAATCCATCATAACCCTTTGTTCTATATTTTAATTGTATTTTTGTCCCACATCATGGGTGGAGGCTCCCATTAGACTCTGAGCTTCTAAATGCAGGTACTGTGTTCTATTCATGTAGGTATGTCCAATTCCTAACACCATGTGTTTGTCTTTTATACTGAACTGGGGCCTTGCCACAGTAGGCCTATGGAGAGAAGGGTTGAAATACAGGGATAAGGCCTGGGATTATGGGGGACTTGGTTTTCTCAGAGTTGAGAAGAGAAGAAAGAATTGTTAGGAAATGGGATATTCATGGATTTATTGGGGATTCTCAAAGATTTCACTGGGAACTTCCTCTTTTTGATACAAATTCTCTAACAGGTGGAATGGAGAGCTTGGAAAGATGAAGTTGACAGTGAAAGACAGCTGTACAGATGGGCTGTGTGGGCTTCCAACAGATGATAAATAATTATGGGAGAAGGAAAAGCTGTTTGTTCTAAACCAGGCCTGTTTCCACTCTGTCTTTCAACTTTCCCTAATTTATTTTCAGTCATTTCTCTCTAAGCTCCAAATTTCAATTGAGCTACTTACTGTATATATCCATTATCACCCCCACACCCAACTTGTTTCCCTTTCCATGGCTGGTACAGTCATTTGCCTGGTTATCAAAGCCAGGAACTGGGACTTGCCCTCAATTGTTCCCTCTTACTACTACCCACTCTCCTTCTATTTATTTACTCAATAAACCAAAACTTTTTCTTCACAATTTCCCAAGTCTGCATCTCCTCTCCATCTCCAGTGCCCTAGCCCAGGACTTATTATCTCCCATTTGGTTTATTATCTCAAGATGCAAATGTATCTTATAACAATGACTACAGCCATTTCCAATACAAAGTCCCTGTACAGAGAAACTGGGACCTCCCATTTGCTCTCATTTCACTGTCAAGTTGGAACAATATGCATTCCCTTGAAATCAAAAGTGTTTCTTTCCTGATCAGAGCATTGACTCATCTGGTTCAGATTCTTCTGGAATAGGAGTAGGAAGGGATCTAGGGGAAAGCCAGGGGTGTCCTTGGTAATACCACTTTCACCCAAGTGAAGGTCTGGCCCTGGATATGTCCAGCTTCCATTGATTGTGTTTGGGTAGGTATTTGGCACTTAGAGTTATTGATTCTGGGTTTGAGTTCTGATTTACCACTTACTGATGGTAGCTTTGGGCAAGTCACTTCACTTCTCTCAGTTTCCCCACCTTTAAAATGAGGTAATTAATTCACATCAGTAAGAAATATGGTATGAATGTATGGAAAGCACCCAGCCATGTGTGTGGAACATAGTCGGTGCTTGATTTCAGGTAGTTAGTTTTTTATTACCAGGAAACATAGTTGATATTGGTTGACATATTTCAGTTTAAATTAAAATATGTGATAAAAGTATGTGCTAATTCATCAAAGGATGGAAATTATTGCTGTTAATGGGCATTATGGCCAAGGACACTCAAGAAACATTGTCACCCATTTTAAGATCCAGCTGCTTCTTCCATGAGATTGCTAAGAGAAAAGCTGAGAAAGAAAAATGGCCAACCTGGAGCAATGTAACAGTTTTTGCCTGTACTTTGGGCCATGGATCCCAAAGCAGAGAAGTCTGGTGAGCTAGCTGGACTACAATGGGCATTCTTTTTGTTTCTAAACTAGTTATGTTTAAATAGCTTAAATTAAAGGATGCTATGGAGGATGCCACCTCTGACATCTTATGATGTTCAAATCCCAGTCTTGCATCTTATCACATCAGGCATTATGTAAGTAGACAATAAGTAACACTACAACAACAACATTTACTGAATGCTTATTATGACCCCCACATGGTTTTAGGACTTTATACATATAATCCATTTAATCTCCACACGAGTTCAATTATATTGTGACTGTTTATGAGAGAGATTGAATTAACTCACCCAAGACCTCAGGATTAGTGAATGGTGAAAACAGTGCAAGACCAGGGACTTTGATTTCAGTGGCTCTGGTCTTCTTTAGTTGGACTCCTTATATTTGGGAATAACTCTACCACTGTTTTTATTTTCTTGGGAGGTGAGAATCATATCAGAGAAATGACCTTTGAGCATACAAGTTACTCTGCTTACCAGAAATTGCAGCCCATTCAATATCCTGGATTGTGACAATCTGAAGTAAATCGTCATCTTTCTTTGACCATAGTCTGGGATCAGAGAGAATGGGAGAAGAGTTCAGAAAGGAAGCTTTAAATTCATTCCACTGGGGTAATATCCTAAACAGCTCTGTTAAATTTTACCCTGAACCAGATTCTTTAGGGTGAGCTTAGTTTATTCTAAGTACCACATGAATCAGCAGTGTGATGGGAGGGTCAAGAAATCTGAATGTAGAAGGAGGAAGGTAATAATCAGTCCCATTTTACTTTGTGTTGGCTAGATCCAAACAGAGTGTTATATTCTGTTTTTGGAAACTTACAGTATAGGGGACTTTGATAAATTGGTCTTTGTCCAGAGTAAGGAGACAAGGATGGTAAGGAGACCCAAAATTTGTTTTATGACATTTGATTTGGAAAGAGCCTGGGCATACAGCACAAGCAAACATAAATGGAAGAGGAAATATTGTGGAAGACCTATAGGAATAAAATAAAAGCTTCTGATGGACTGTTTTTAAAGACCTGAATATTTAAAGGAATATCGCTTGTTCTCATGTGGGAAGATTCAGTATTGTAAGGATGAACATGTATATCATACATATATATAAATTCATGTATGTCCTAATTAAAATCTCAAGATGATTTTTGTAATTGTTAAACTGATATTAAGTTTTCTCTTGAAAAGATCTTGTTTGATAATGGCCAAGAAGTTTTTAAAAATAATTATGAGACAGGACTTGTCCTACAAGATTTAAAAATGCATTCATATGATACAGCAATTATATGTACATATTGTTACTGTAGGAATAGGTAAACTTATCAGTGAAACATAATAGACATCCAGAAAGAGACAAATGGGGATTTAGAATATTTTAATGATAACATTTGAAATCAGTCACAGTATGGTATTAGAGTAATTGGATATACCTAGATAAAATAAGGTTACTGTCTTTAACCAGCTACTAATATTCCAAACCTAAAAAAAACAGAAGTGAAGATAGTATAGGAGAATATAGAAAAGACCAACAGATACAACAGCATGAAAAGTAACAACTTCTATACATCAATAGCTACCAAACCTATTAGCAATCAACATAGGAATTAGTCAAGAATTGGATAGCTTACACATCCTGTTGTGAGTTCTCTGTTATTTGAGGCAGTCAAACAGATGCTAGATGACCACAGGGTGAGCTCAGTTTGCAGGAGAGATCAGTGAATGGGTGTGGGCAATAAGAATGGAAATCACTTTTATAGGGTACTAATTGTTTAGATTTAAGGTGAGATTTTGGGATTCCTAGAATAGGACTGATTGAAAACAGAAATTGTACCCCAGAAACAACCTGGAGGTTGGGGAGAAATCATCTTCTGATTAGACCTTTACAGTGAGTACTCCC
Source organism: Choloepus didactylus (assembly GCF_015220235.1). Lineage (NCBI taxonomy): Eukaryota > Metazoa > Chordata > Mammalia > Pilosa > Megalonychidae > Choloepus > Choloepus didactylus. The sequence continues at coordinate 99,722,776 of NC_051316.1, forward strand.
CATCTGAAAAGCAAGAATGATAGTCCTTAAATCTGGATTTGTGTAAATAGAGAAAGATAAACTTCTTGGGTGGGAAAATATATCATCATAAAAACTTCAGTCCTAAACAAATTAATATGCAGATTTAATTATTTTCATTCACACCCCAGTGTGTGTTTTTGGAAACATGTTAGTGATCTAAAAATTCCTAAGTGGAATTCATATAATAATTGGTTTACCCTGTAGCCAAAGACTCAGTCAAATTTAGGTCCCCTGATTCATGTGTGATCCCACACATAAAAATTATTGGGAAAGAGAAAAACATAAGAGTTTATTACTTTTTAAAAGTTCTAATCAAGGAATAAATGTGTGACCTCATCAAAAGCATTTTTGGAAAATAGGATTCGATGAAGTAAGAATTACCTTACCACAGATTCTAAAAAGAAATGGTAGATCTGATTGCCAGGAATGAGCCTGGCCCTGGCAGTGAGGGATTGAAAATGCCTACTTGACCAAAAGGGGGAAAAAGAAGAATAACAAGCTGAGGTCACAGTGGCTGAGAGATCCCAAATAGAGTTGAGAGGCTATCCTGGAGGTTTCTCTTATGCAAACTCCAGCTGGACATCCCAGCTGGCCACATCATGCCGTGCTCTTACCAAAAGTGGTCCCCAAATACCTAGGTCCCTACCTGATATTCTATAAAAGATGCACTCACAAAGTTTTATCTTTCAGAAACTTAAATCCACTAGTGTTCCTTTCCAGACAAGTCTTAAAACCCAGAGGCAACAGCTCTTTAAGATAAACTATCAGATATGGCTCCCTTCCCCATACTCTCGACACTCCCTTTTAATATGAACAAGTTAGGGTGCTCACTGCTTAGACACCCTGGAGATGAAGAAAGAGATTAAGTGAGACGAACGAGTAGCAACAAACAAGGTAAGATTGAACAAAGGTCTATGAATACTGGAACTTTATATAATCATATATATGTGTGTGTGTGTATATGTATATATATATATTTGGATGCTGGTGTGTTGGAATGGCTGGAAGGAGGTAAATGACACGGTTGAACTGTAGCCTATAGCATCCCTTGGGATTTGCTCTATAGCTGCTGGTTGAATTGTGCCTTGAAGGTCTTCACCTTTCTGTATATACCTTGTATTGCATAAAGAGGAAAGAACTGAAATTGTGGAACTGTAACCAGTAACAATTTTTGAAATTACCTGTATGATTGCTTATTGAGCGTACATTGAGAGACGACAACTTTCTGTATGTATGTTATATTTTACAATGATGGAAATGGCTGAAGTTGTGGAACTGTGACCCATGATATTGTTTGAGATTTGCTCTTTAATTACTTGTGAAATCATACACTGAAAGTTATCATTGTTATATATATATATGTTAAAGTTCATAATTTAAAAAAATGGAAAAAAAATAAGATACGGTCATCAGACATTATGGTTTGACACAAGTAGAGACAATGGAATTAGTGGAACGGAAATAGATTCAAGTATATATTGGATATGATATATGTATACTGCTGACAGGTTAAATCAGCAGAAAAATATGTATTATTTAGCAAGTAATCCTGGCTTCTGAAAGATGGATATGTAAGTATTATATTAAAAATAAAGACATATTAAAATACAGATCTGAAAATAAAACCATGAGATACTAGAAGAGAATTAAAATATTTTTTAAATAGTAGAGACTTTCTTACTCAGAATATGAAAGAAAATGAATAAATTAGGCCATATAGAAAGGAAAAAGTATTGATTTTATAATTGGGGTCACAAGATAAATAATATATTTGGAGAACACACTTGCAAATAATTATGATAAACTTTAATTATGTGATAGGAAAATGACAACAGTCCCCCAAGAGGGAAGAGTATATAATGAAGCAATTCATAGAAGAGGAGAGCAAATATACAGTAAAGACAGGAAAAGATACCTAGCTATATCAATAGGGAAAACTGCCACTATCCATCATCAGACTGACTAAAATTGAAAAGATTAATTATATAAATTGTTGGGTTACAAAGAAATATTTACTCTTGTATGTTTCCCTTGAGAGTATGAATTGCTAGAATCTAATCTGGCAGCATTTATTTAAATTAAATGTATCTGTACCCTTTGACCAAACAGTTCCACTTTGGAATAACCTAAATGTCCATTAAAAGGATGGTTATTTATGCTATGTCATAGTAAATAATATTATGAATATTATAAATAAAAATAATAAATGAGTTGTATCCATATGTATTTCAACCTGAAGGATTTTTATTATGTACACTTATGTGATTAAAACAAGTTCTCCAACATGTTTTAATAATGTGTATAAAATAATCAATTTTTGTAAAAAGAAATATTTTTGCATGAATCTACAATCATGGATAATGGGTGGAAGAAAGTGAAGAATGTAGTTTATATTGGTTATCTGGACAAGAGGAATAAGTATAGAAGTTGATGGGGGAATAAAGGGTTGTTTGACTCCCTCTGAGGTTTGGATTGTTGTAAGGAGCTGGCATTCTATTGTATTTGGAAAGGAAAATTCAATTAAAAATGCAAAAAGGAACAAATTATCCTGATTAAATTGTAGAGGATGAATAATCAGCCCTTTGAATCTAAATGTTTTCCCCGTCTCTTCAGGGGAAGCTGGCCTTTGTTTCCTTCCTTATCTGAAAACAATTTTTGAAGTAGGCTCTTTTTACCTGCTTTAGGGAGTGAAATCAGCCCCAGTGAAGGATTATTTCAAAAAAGCAAAAAGAAAAGACCGAACTACAGATTCTGTTGTATATCATTTCCTGGATTTAAAAAATTGGGATTCCAGTATTTCTGTAAGAGATACCTGTCTCTTTTGCAGACACCCTGTCAAGACAGGTTGGTCAGGAGATGGCATTTGAGTTTGGCTTTGACAGCTGGTAGAATTTATGTTATAAAGGTCTTACAGTTTGGAGCAGAAAATTAAGATAGTGAGAATGTGCGAGGGTAAACATAATTGTTCCAGGGAAGGGTAAAAAAAATATGGAGTATATATATACTTTAGTTTGTGGTAGAAAATGGACTGTACACGGGTCAGAGGCTTGAAATCATGACAGTCATCCTTACCCAATTTGACACTTCCTTCCCCCCAGTTTAAAGTTTCCAATGGCTTCCCTTTAATCTGACTCCTCCCTTACCTTTTCAATCTTACTCCATTTTCACCACTACTTGCTAAGCTCTAGTTGTAATGGCGTCTTTTGGCTCCTCAATCATCAAACCCTTTGAACTTCTTCCTTACCTTGAATATCTTCCTTGCTTTTCATGGCTGAATCATTCTCATCCTTTAAGAGTCAGCTCAAATGTCACCTCCTCAGAGTGAGTTGGTAGTCTTGATGTAATCCAAATCTCCTTTCAGCTTTGAGGGTCCATATATCTATATACATGACTTGACATTTCAGAAGCCATGAGGTAGAGGTCTGCTCAGTGTATCAAAAGTGTGACCAATGTGTTTTCCTGTTCTGGATTTACATTAAAAACATTCAAAGCATAATTTCTTCTGGCCTCTGAGGTGGGCAATCATGAGAGCCCTGAGCTGATCGTCTCTGGGTGTTTTGGAGAAATAGAGACTAACACTGCTGAACAGAAGATGTGTCCCCAGAAATAGAAGAGAAAGGGGAAAAAGGGATTCTTAAAGCATTGCCTATTCCTACTCTTCCAGTCTTCACCTGTTCATTAGAAGCAGCACATGACATGAGTATTTCAGAGCAACAGGTCTGCAATCAGATAAGCCTGGGTTCGAATCCCATCTTAACCCCTTGACCAGTGGACAAGTAACTTCATTTTCCTGTGCCTAATGAAAATAACCAAATCATATGTTGTTTGCAGAGTGAAATGAGATAATTCAAATAAAATGCTTATCAGGGTACCTGACACTTAGTAATAGCCAGGTAAATATCAGGTGTCATCACAGTATAGTTGAAGCTATGGGTTGAGATGATCTGGAGATTTTGTGCAAAATGGGAAGTGGCCCTGACTGAAGCCTAGAGAACAAAATACTTCATTTATGCTGGTGGGTGAATAGCCAGGGTGGTGGTGAAAGGAAAGCAGACAGGAGAAGAAGACAGGAAATTAAATTTTTTTTTTTTTTTTAATGCTCTAGGTGGGGCCCCTCTCATCTCTTCTTCTCTCATCTTGACTATTGTGACAGCTTTCCAGCAGGTGTGCCTGTCTCTAGCCTCAGCATCTCCACTTTTTCCTTTTCACAGGTATTACATTAAATTAACCTTCCCAAGCAAGAATCTATTGTGTTGAAACACTTCCTACAGAACCCCATCATTTATAAGATAAAACAAAAGATCCTTGGTGTGGCTCCTTAGACCCTTCATGATCTGGCCCCTGCACCCCTATGCACCCTTATTGTTATGCTACAGATTCTCTCCCTCCTGTGGGCTTTGGGCAGGCTATACACATGCAGATTAGCTACTCCTTTTGTGCAGTAGAGAGTAGACCAATGCCAGTCAACTCATACTCTTTCTTAGAGAATCTTCAAGTGAAGGCATATGGATCAAATGACCTTGATGTTAATTAGATTTTTTGAGTTTGAAGAGGAGTACCCATCATTTTCCCCTGCTTATTGCTCAGTTTATTAAACTTACATGTCTATTAAAACTTTGAAAATCATTTTTTAAAATTTTAGTTTGATATATATCTAATTAAAGCTACAGCTAAAGATTCACTGCTGTGATATATCAAATTATCTTCATCTTTATTTCAGTTATTTTTAGGTTTATGAGTTTTACACATTGATATCAATACTTTTATTTTTATTTGTCCACTTATTTTATAGAATACAATAATGGTGAGGTAAAGAAATCATTTAAGGAATGACATGTTGGGGATCGAATCATGTTCCCCACAAAAGACTTGCTCAAGTCTCAATCTGCTTTCCTGTGATGGTGAACCCATTTATAAATGGGACTTTTGAAGATGTTATTAGTGTTTAAGATGTGGACTCATTTGTGAATAGGATCTTCAAAGATCCTATTTAGATGAGGCCAAATTGAATCAGGATTGGCCTTAATCCATGTGGCTGAAGATGTCATAAGGAGAAAAAGTCTAGGCAGACACACAGACTGAACAGGAGAAGTAGAAGCCAGAAGGAGCAGCACTGTGACAGAGATGTGTTGCTGACAGGGCGGTGCAGAAATGAGACACAGACACAAAGTTAAGAATTAAGGGAGCAGGGGGCCCATTGCATCTCATGCTAAGTGGACAATAATGCACCTTTGCTCCAGTTATTTATTTCCGAAGATTGGGGAGTATATGCTAAATGTCCTCAGGCTCGGGAGAGCCCACCAGATACCTATGTTTACATCCTGTTGCATATCAGAAGGAACAATCTCGGTTTAGGACAATAGTAAATGTTGTCATCATAGTCACAAGACACATATCTTTACAGGGTGGGCCCGCACGGCATTCCATGGAGGACTGAGGCTTAGCGTTCTAAGCCACCACCCTAGATATGCCTCAGGCAACATGGAAGACTCAGTTTCCCACATGTGCCCCTTTTTATTTTAGCTGCTGGCCAGATCTCTGCCACTTGGGCTCCGATCTGAGCTGGGCATGGGAAACAAAGTAGCCACGGGGGCAGGAGACCTCCCTTAAAAGGGGTGAGAGTTCAGAACCTTGCAAATCTGGGGGGGTGAGGATCTGTGCCCCACCTCTGTTGGCCCCCAAGTTTTCTCCTGATGGCCCCTCTGCGACTGTGCCTGTCTTAGGTTGTTCCTTCCCTGACGAATCTTACCCATCTCTGGCTAACCAGCCATCCTCCGGGGTCATACAGGGTGATGTAAGGGAGGGGCAATGCCCTCCAAGAGGGTTAGTTTTGTCTCCTTGACAGCCTATGCCCCATGGCCTCCATGACCAACAATGGTTTGGACCCAGGCAGCCAAAATAAGAAGGAGGGAAAACTGAACAAAATGTTTTCTTTTGCATTGCCAATGTTTATATCTTGTTGCAGCAATGGGGGGTTAGGAATATAAGCCCAATAGGTATAATTTCCAGAATGAGCACATGCCGGAGATATACTCATAGCAGTAGCAATAAGAGCCAACATTATTGCCGTCAGGTTAGAACCTGTCATAGGCAGCTTGTCTCTTTGGACTTGTTTTTCAGCATCCTGACATAATTTCTTTATCTGACCCCAAGTTGGATGTTGGGCTTCCCTAGTTTGGGGTATTGGCCCGATCACTGTTGTCTTCAGCGTCAGACCCTGGAACTGCATCACTGGTGGCTCGATGTCCCATAGGAATTTTCTTTTCTTTGCTGGGTTCATGGTACGGCTTCAGTTGTCGGGCCAGTATCCAAAGTGGTGCTCATCCATCACCTGGGGAAATACAAGCATAACCTCTTCCCCATGTTAATAAAGTACCCATTGTCCATTCATTAGTTACCATGTCCTTCCGCCATATAGGAGTGCTTTCTGGAAATAATGTTTCAATGTTGTCTTTTTAGCTGGAAAATGTCATTCTGCAGCAGTGCCACCCAGTTTTTCATAAAAATTTAGAAAATTTAAAGTAAATAAAGCTTTTGATAATCATTCATGGAGAGTTCCATCATCTCCCCCTGTTTGTTTTGTTAACATAGTTTTTAAAGTATGATGGGCACACTCAACAATAGCTTGTCCTCGGGGATTATAAGGAATACCAGTGGTATGACGAATGCCCCAAGTTGTAGTAAAAGTAGCAAATTTTGCAGATGTATAGGCTGGGCTATTATCAGTTTTTAAAGCATGAGGAAAGCCCATAGAGGCAAAACAGGCAAAAAGGTGAGTACCAACATGTCGAAATGTTTCACCGGTTTGTGCTGTGGCCCAAAGAAAGCCAGAGTACGTGTCAATGCTGACATGAACAGTGGCTAAGTGGCCAAAGGAAGAGATATGAGTAACATCCATTTGCGATAAATCATTGGGAGCTAGACCACGAGGGTTAACACCAGGATCCTGCAAAGGTGGAGCAGTAAGGAGTTGACAATTAGTACAAGAAGAAACAATATCTTTAGCTTGTGTTCTAGTAAGGGAAAATCAAGTCATGAGTCCTTGCACATTAAGATGAGTAAGTGAGTGAAAATGAGAAGCTTCTGAAATAACAGGCAGTAATAATTTATCTGCAGCAGCATTGCCAGCTGCTAAAGGGCCTGGGAGGTTGGTATGGGAACAAATATGGGTAATATAAAAAGGAGATACACGAGCGTGAATAGTTGATTGTAGCTCAAGAAAAAGGTTAAATAAACAAGGAGGCAACTGTTGCTTAATGGATGCTGTTTCAATTTTACTAGCTACATGAACAAATAGGCAGAATCAGATAAAATATTAACAGCCTCAGAAAAATCTGTTAAGACAGCTATTACAGCAGCCAGTTCAGCTTGCTGGGCAGAGAAATGAGGAAGATCTAAAACTTTGGACTTACGGCCAGTATAGGCAGCTCGACCTTTAGATGACCCATCAGTAAAAACAATGGGAGCATTGATTAAAGGCTCACAAGAAGTATACTTAGGCAGTATCCATTGTGTACATTGAATGAACTGGAAAAGATTTTTTGGATAATGATTATCCAGCCGGCCAACATAGTCAGCTAGAGCAATTTGCCAAGCTAGATGTTGCAAAATAACTGAGAGTTCTTTAGCAGTTATAGGGAGCACAATTAAATGAAGGTCAAAACCATTAAGTTGTTTTGCCTTTTTTCTGGCTTGAGCAACTAAAGTAGCTAAGAGATCTAGATAAGGGGAAATGGATTTAACGGAAGAATTGGGCAAGAAGATCCATTCTACAAGCTTATCATTTTGCAAAAGCAAGCCTGTGGGGGATTTGGGAGTGGAAAAGGTAAGTAGAGATAAAGGTTGTGTAGGATCAACATGGGATATCTGAGCTTGTTGAACTTTAGCTTCCACTAATTGTAATTCCTTCTCTGCAGCTGAAGTTAAAGATCTAGGGCTGTTTAATTTTTAATCCCCACAAAGGAGAGAAAATAGGTTGGAGAGCTCATAGTTAGCTATACCTACTTTGGGGCGAAGCCAATTAATATCCCCTAGTAGTTTCTGTAAATCATTTAAGGTGGTAACAGCATCTCTGCGGAGTTGTACTTTTTGGGGTTGAATTGTAAGTCTATTGATACTAGAACCCAAATAATGTACAGGCAAAATACGTTGCACTTTGTCAGTAGCAATATGCAATCCTACATCCTGTAAAGCTTTTTGAACAGCATAGAACAAAGCTTCTACTTCAGTCTCCTGAGGTACAGAGCACAAAATATCATCCATATAATGGATTATATAAGGTTTAGGAAAATTTAAATAGGCTGTAAGGCAAGGTTGACATAATATTGACAGATTGTAGGACTATTTAGCATACCTTGTGGTAAAACCTTCCACTGATATCATTTAGAAGGGGTTTTATTGTTAAGGGACAAAATAGTAAAAGCAAATTTTTCCTTATCTTGATCAGCTAAAGGGATGGAAAAGAAACAGTCTTTAATATCAATGACCACTAAAGCCCAGTTCTCAGGAATCATGCTAGGATTGGGGAGCCCAGGTTGTAAAGGTCCCATGGGCTGAATGACAGCATTAACACCTCTTAGGTCAGTTAACATTCTCCATTTTCCTGATTTTTTCTTTATTGGGAACACAGGAGAATTCCAAGGACTAAAAGACTCTTCTATATGCTGCAAGGACAATTGTTCTTGAACCAATTCATGTAAAGCCTCTAATTTTTCTTTTGTAAGCAGCCACTGCTCTACCCATACTGGTTTTGTTGTAGTCCATGCTAATGGGACAGGTTGGGGAGGCGAGTGAACAGCGGCCACCACTAAAAAGGTTTATATCCTAAACCAAATTGATCACATTGTGGTGAGACTTGTGTGGGTGAAGGGGTACCTTGCAAATGTACGCCAAGCCCACAGCTAGGGGCATACACCATATTTGCCATCATTTTGTGGCTTTGAATACTGTACACTCCACTAGGAGGAGGGATATGTACAGTAGCACCCCATTGTTCAAGTAGGTCTCTGCCCCAAAGATTAAGAGGCAGAGCAGCCACATAAGGTTGTAAAGTGGCCTTCTGTCCCTCAGGGCCAAGGCAAGGCAAAATATGAACACTTTGCATAAGTCCCTGAGGGGAGCCTAGGCCCACAACAGTAATTTGTGCCTCTTGCAAAGGCCAATGTTGTGGCCAGTGTTGTTGACTAATAATAGAGATATCTGCGCCTGTATCTATAAGTCCAGTAAAGCTATGCCCATGAATTGTAAGAGTACACATAGGGCGCGGCTCCTGCAGAGCCTCTGTGAGAAAAATTCCTGCCTTTCCTGTGCTAACAAAACTTCCATTTTCCTGATTTTTAGAGGAGGAACCAACAGGTACATAAGGTAATAAGAGTTGAGCAATTTTTTCACCTTTATGGGCAGTCCATGGAATAGCAGAAGACATGACCACCTGAATTTCCCCAGTATAGTTAGAGTCAGTGACTCCAGTGTGTACATGAACACCCTTAAGATTGAGAGAACTGTGTCCAAGCAAAAGACCCACCGTCCCTTTAGGTAAGGGGCCATAATAGCCAGAGGGGACCTTAACAGGATTATTGGGGAGAAGACATACCTCAGCATTGGCAGTGAGGTCTACTGCCAGGTCTACTGCTGTGCTCCCTGCTGTAGCTGGGGAAAGCTCCAAGATGGAGGGCTTGGAGCTGGTGGAGGGACAGCACATGGCCTCCAGATCTCCACGCTGCCTGGCTTCTGCCAGACCCTGCTGTACACTTGAGAGTTGGGCAGGTTTACAGCTATGCACAGAAAGAGGCAGCAGAAGAGGCGGGGGCCATTCCTTCCAGCAAGGTGCAGAAAGAGGTTTGGGGCATTGACAAGAATAAAAAGCTTGAGATTTTACTGGATCTTTTTTACCCTTATCATCATCAGAAAGAGGATTGGGACCAGTATTGTCATCAGACTCATTCTTCCTCCTCATCATCAGTTTTTAAAGTCTAAAGAACAGACTTAATTAAAGACCATGTAGACCTAATAGTAATAGGTAAATTAACTCCTTGCATTTGTTTTTGTTTCAATTCCTTACCTACCCACTCCCAGTCATGCAATTCAAGGGAGCCAAGGGTAGGGATCCAAGAGCAGTATTTTTCAATAACCTGTAGCAATTCTAAGATTTGTGACTCCCCCACCTTGACACCACTGCCCTGCAGCAGCTGCCATAAGAGGGAAATACAGGAAACATATTTATTGTGTCCTTCAACATTACCCATTACCCTGCTTATAATGCTCGGGGTCGTTTTACAAGGAACACAGACAAAAGACGGCTGTTACCTTCACCTGAGTTCCAGTGCTGCTGTACCTCAGTCGTTCAAGCGATTCTTCTGTCAGGAACCAGGTCCAGTTCTTCGAGCCCCATGTTGGGTGCCACTTGTTGCTGACAGGGTGGCACAGGAATGAGACACAGACACAAAGTTAAGAATTAAGGGAGCAGGGGGCCCACTGCATCTCGTGCTAAGTGGACAATAATGCACCTTTTCTCCAGTTATTTATTTCAGAAGATCGGAGAGTATATGCTAAATGTCCTCAGGCTCGGGAGAGCCCACCGGATACCTATGTTTACATCCTGTTGCATATCAGAAGGAACAATCTAGGTTTAGGACAATAGTAAACGTTGTCCTCATAGTCACAAGACACATATCTTTACAGGGTGGGCCCGCATGGCGTTCCATGCAAGCCTGAGGCTTAGCGTTCTAAGCCACCACCCTAGATATACCTCAGGCAACATGGAAGACTCCATTTCCCACAGAGATGGAAGCCAAGAACCCAAGGATTGCAACAAGCCAGTACCAGAATGCTGCAGACTCCAGAAGAAAAAAATGGCCTCTTGAGACCTTGATTTTGGATTTCTGGCCTCCAAAGCTGTGAAACAATAAATTCCTGTTGCTTAAGTCAACCTCTTATGTGGTATTTGTCATAGCAGCTCTGGCCAACTAACTGCAGACCAAAACAGTAATGCTAACAAAACAAAACTGTTGACTGTCAACGTCTTTCATGTAGTAGTGGGGATTTTTACTTTGGCACTTACAGTTTCATTTTGAGTATTACCTGAAATAATGATTGTAAAGACCAGTGCGTGGCTACAAAGTAAGAGGTCAAGACATGACAGTTGTTATCTGTGCTAAAAATTGAATGCAAATGATATATTTACTTTAATGGGATTAGAATGTACAGTGAGTGGGAGAAGGCCCAGAAATCCATTCTGTCTGCAGACACCAAGCAGCACTTCCAGTAAACTGCATTTTGGGCCTTGAACTTTGGGTAGACTTTGAGAGGATAGGGGAACAGAGAACCAGGTTGTATTAGCTTTCTTTTGCTGCCATAACAAATCACGAACTGCATAACCTCAAAACAGTAAAGTTTATTATTATCTGAGTTCTGTAGGTCAGATGTCAGAATGTCTCACTGGGCTGAAATAGAGGGGTTGGCCTTTCCTTCTAGAGACTCTAGGTCAGAAAAGTTCTTCTTGCCTTTTACAGCTTCTAGAGGTGCCTTCATTCCTTGGCTCATGGCCCCTTTCCTCCATCTTCAAAGCCAGCAATGACATAACTCTCTTACCATTCTTTGGTTGGCATAACTCTCTCTGACCAAAACCAGGTCACGTTCTCTGATTTTAAGGACTAATGTAAGTAGATTGAACCTGTCTGTATTTTCTAGGATAATTTTCCCATCTCAAGGTCTTTAACCCTAATCACATGTGAAAAGTTTCTTTTGCCGTGTGAGTTGGTTTGAATCTGTTATGTACTCCAACAAAGGCCGTGTTCTTTTAATCCATTCCTGTGGGTGCAGACCTGTTGTAGGTGGGACCTTTTGGTTAGGGTTTATCAATTGAGATGTGACCCATCCCATTCAATGTGGGTCTTAATCCTTTTACTGGAGTCCTTGATGAGAGGATAAAGGACACAGAAAAAGCCCAGAGACCTTAGAGAGAAGCACCCAGAGAAGTTTGGAGAGAAAAACCCCAGAGAAGCTAAGAGAGGACCCACAGAAGTTCAGAGGGGAAGTCACTGAAATGGGGGCTGAAAGCAGTGAAACCTGGGAGAGAAGGACCAGCAGATGCCAGCCATGTGCCTTCCCATGTGACAGAGGTGTTCCAGATGCCAGCAGCCTTTCTTCAGGGAATGTATCCTCCTGTTGGTGCCTTAATTTGGACATTTTCATGGCCTTAGTAGTCTAACTTGTAAGCTAATAAATCCCCATTGTTAAAAGTGAGTCTATTTCTGGTATATTGTATTTCGGCAGCTTTAGCAAACTGAAACACCATGTAAGATTATATATACACTGGTTCTGTGAATTAAAGTATGGTCTTCTTTTTGAGGGTGGCTGGGAGGGTTGATTATTCTGCTATCAAAGAATGAATCTGCAAAAGCAAAGGAGATAGATTTGATCTTCCATGCATTCTCTAATCAGTTAATGATTTCTTGGAATACTGTCTTTAGGAGAGTTGTGAGGCTACTTTGAGGTCAGCAAGAAAGATTTCCATGAAGGATTAACAGTGTTGTCTGTGAAGATGCAAGTGAAGAGTGCTGGTATGTATGCTGGAGTCTGCTGTCTTAGAATCTAGAATCAGTTTTCAATTGCTAATATGTATACCATTTCTTAGTGGCTTTTCTGGAGCTATTAAAATCCATGATACAGCTTTTTCCTCAGTTTCTGGATAATACTAGACCTCTGGTCTTAGAGCTCAGGTGGTGTGAATTGACAGATATGCAGGTTAATGTTAGAACATTAAGACAAGGAAACCTGTTTCCAAAGAAAACATGATGTAGAAAACAGATGACTGAGTGTGCTTACTACTTTTATGCACATGCCTCCATTCATCATTTATGAAATTATGGAAAATTGAGGGAAGATTTTGTTTTTCTTAGGCTCTGATTATTCTCTGTAACTTACCAAACTTTTTTGAAGATAAGACTCTTATTTGCACCTTTTATTGAACAGCAATGTCTCTGGTCTGAGTACTTAGTTTATACTTAATAATTGTATTTTTACTTAACCTGATATTAATTACTGAAAATTACTCTTACACAGGGTCGCACTCAGTCTGTTGGAACTCTGGTGATTAGTTACCTCCAGCAAGTAGAGCTTTTTCTTTCCTACGAAGCTGGTTGGGCACATGGTCTCTGAGCATCTTCAGCCATTTTAGGATGGTATGTCTTGGGCGGGTATGTGGGAAGAATTCTAAGATGGCCCCAAGATTATTTATAATCCCCTCTGGGTTCTGGGGGACTGGTGAATATGACAGACTATCACTCTTATGAATATGTTACATTGTGTCAGAGGTGATTTTGAAGGTCTAATTAAATTCCCTAAAATCATTTGGGTTTGACTTAATCAAAACGGACATTAATCTGAGTGGGAATGACTTAAGTTAAAAGATTTAAAAGAGGCAGAGAGATTCTCTGTTGGTGTGGAAGAAAGCCAATATCCATGTTTGAACTTCTTGTGGAGGGGGACATGTGGCTAAGAGCTGAAAGAAGCATCTGTGATCTGAAAGTGACCCCTGACCAGCATCCATTAAGTCAGCAGGCTCCTCCGTGTTGCAGTGTCTATGAACAAAATTCTGCCAACAACTTCAATAAGCTTGGAAGAGCATCCTGTACAAAAGATGATAATACAGCCTGGATGACACCTTGGTTTCATCCTTGTGAAACTCAAAGCAGAGAACTCAGCTATCCAGGGCACAGACGTCTAACCTATAGAAACTTTGAGATAATAAATGGCAATTTTAAGCCACTAAATTGTGTTATTATATAATTATAATTTGTGTTATTTTTTTTCCTGCAGCAGTAGAAAACTGATACATTGGGTATGGTTGTGAATAAGGTATTAACTGTCAGCTCCCAACCCTTCCATCTGTACCCTGTTTTGTGATGCTTGGACTGGGATTCTGCACACCACATTTCTTTGCTAAGTGGCTTCCTGTTAGATTCTGTACATACAGGTGCTAGAGGGAGATGTGAAGGGAAGGGGAAGGAGAAGGGACTTTCTCGTTCATTCTTGTTGTGGCTAATATTCCTGTTAGCATCATTACTGCAACAGGTTTTCACCCTGACAGCAGCATTTAGTTTTAGTTTTCAGAACCAGCCTTATCATGCCTCAGATATGGTAATAGAAACTCTTTTCTTGTCTCTGTATTGCATTAAAAAAAATTTTTTATTGAGATTGTTCACATTCCATACAATTATCCAAAGATCCAAATTGTACAATCAGTTGCCTATGGTACCATCCTACAGCTGTGCATCCATCACCGCAATTAATTTTTTTTTCAATTTTTAGAAAATTTTCGTTACTCCAGAAAAGAAATAAAGACACATGCAAAAAAGGAAACTTAAATCCTCCCATACCCCTAACCATGCCCCCCTGCATTATTGATTCATAATTTTAGTATAGTACATTTGTTACTGTTGCTGAAAGAATGTTAAAATACTACTAACTGTAGTATGTCATTTGCAATAGGTATACTTTTCTCCTTATATGCCTCTCTATTATTAACTACTAGTTATAGTGTCATACATTTGTTCTAGTTCATGAAAGATATTTCTAATATTGGCACAGTTAATCATGGACATTGTCCACCACAAGATTTACTGTTTTATATATTCCCATCTTTTAACCTCCAACTTTCCTTTTGGTGACATACATGACTCTGAGCTTCCCCCTTCCACCATATTCACACACCATTCAGCACTGTTAGTTATTCTAACAAAGTGCTACCATTACCTCTGTCCATTTTCAAAAATTTAATTTCAATGTAGTTGAACATTCTGCTCATAATAAGCAACTGCTCCCCATTCTTTAGCCTTGAACTATATCCTGGTAACCTATACTTCATGTCTATGAGTGTACATATTATAATTAGTTCCTATCAGTGAGATCCTGCAATATTTGTCCTTATGTGTGACTTATTTCACTGAATGTAGTGTCCTCAAGATTTCTTCATCAACCCATTTTTTTAAAGATGTTTTTGTTCACACCCCATACATTCCACATAAGTAAACAATCATTGGTTCCCTGTATAGTCACATATTTATGTATTCACCACCTTCACCACTGTCTATATAAGGACATCTCCATGTTTTCCACAAAGAAGGAGGAAGAGTCAAAGAAGATAGAGAGACAAAAGAAAAAGAAAAAAGAAAGAGGAAAAAAAACATGATAGCTAGGAAGCAACAAAGGAAAGACAGCATTAAACTAAAGTAGGAAAAATCAGACAACATCACCAATGTCAAGAGTCCCTTACCCCCCACTTATGTTCCCCTGTTATATGCATTTAGCTTTGGTAAATTGCCTTTGTTACATTAAAGGAAGCATAATACACTGTTTATGTTACTTATAGTCTCCAGTTTGCATTGATTGTATTTCCCCCCCCAATACCATCCTGTTTTTAACACCTTGCAAGGTTGACATTCATTTGTTCTCACTCATGTAAAAACATATTTGTACATTTTATCACAATTGTTGAGTACTCTAGGTTTCACTGAGTTATACAGTACCAATGATTATCTTTCGTCTTTCCTTCTGATGTCTCACATGCCCCTAACCTTCCTCTTTCAACCATACTCATAGTCATCTTTGTTCAGTATACTTACATTGCTGTGCTACCATCACCCAGGATTGTGTTCCAAACCTGTCACTTCTGTCTTTTTCTTTCTGTTTGTAGTGCTCTCTTTAATGTTTCCTGTAGAGCAGGTATCTTGTTCACAAACTTTGTCATTGTCTGTTTGTCAGAGAATATTTTAAACTCTCCCTCATGTTTGAAGGACAGTTTGCTGGATATAGGATTCTTGGTTGGTGGTTTTTCTCTTTCAGTATCTTAAATATATCATTCCACTTCCTTCTTGCCTCCATGGTTTCTACTGAGAAATCTGCACATAGTCTTATCAAGCTTCCTTTGTATGTGATGGATAGCTTTTCTCTTGCTGCTTTCAGGAATCTCTCTGTCTTTGACATTTGATAATCTGATTATTAAGTGTCTTGGTGTAGGCCTTTTCAGATCTATTCTGTTTGGGGTACACTGTACTTCTTGGATCTGTAATTTTATGTCTTTCATAAGAGATGTGAAATTTTCATTGATTATTTCCTCTATTATTGCTTCTGCCCCTTTTCCCTTGTCTTCTCCTGGGATACCCATGACATGTACATTCATGCATTTCATGTTGTCGTTCAGTTCCCTGAGATATTGCTCTTATTTTTCCATTCTTTTCCCTATCTGTTGTTTTGTGTGTAGGATTTCAGGTGTCTTGTTCTCCAGTTCTTGAGTGTTTTCTTCTACCTCTTGAGATCTGCTGTTGTATGTTTCCATTGTGTCTTTCATCTCTTGTATTGTGCCTTTCATTTCCATAGATTCTGCCTTAGTTGTTTTCTTGAGGTTTCAATTTCTACCTTATGTACACCCAGTGTTTTCATTATATGCTTCATCTCTTTTGCCATATCTTCCCTAAACTTTTTGAATTGATTTAGCATTACTTGTTTCAATTCCCGTATCTCAGCTGACGTGTAATCTTGTTTCTTTGACTGGGCCATAACTTCATTTTTCTTGGTGTAGGTTGTAGTTTTCTGTTGTCTAGGCATCTGGTTTCCTTGGTTAACCCAATCAGATATTCCCAGACCAGAACAGGCTCAGATCTAAGAAGGGGGCAATGTTCAGTATCACGTCTCCTTGAGGGTGTGTCTTAGAAGATTGACACACCCTGTGAGGTCTCTAGCTGCTGTGCTTTTCCTAACCTTCACAGCAGGTGGCATCTGTCGTCCTGTAGCTCCTGACTGGTATAACGAGGTGTGGTCCCCTTACTCCTTAGTTTCTGTTTTGGCTGTTTTCCCCCAGGCTCTGGGGTCTGGTTCTGAATGGGAGGCCAGTAGTAGGCCTGGGCAGCACCTCCTTCCTCTTAGGGAAGATACACCCCCTAGGGAGTTTTCATTTGCATTTAAAAAGGCTCTTTGTCTCTCTGACTCTGCTGTCTCCACCCTTGTATGGGTCATAGAACTGTGAACTGAAAATGGCTGAGGCTTTCTGCACCGAGCCACCCAGTTGAGAGAGAGAAAAAGGGACAGAAAGCCCCCCTTCAGGGCCAGTCCACGGTCCCCCCAGCCTCACCTGCCAGCCAGAGATAGCACCTGGTCCTCTGGGCTCCCCCTCCCGGCACAGAGAAGTCTGCCAGCTCTTTAAGGTCTCATCACTAAAAGCCTCTGTCCGCTTGTTGGGGATTTGTAGCTTGTATTGAGCAGTCCATGTTTGTTAATCAAAACCCCAGGTGGAGCTGGAATGAGGTATATTTGCTTGTTCAGAGAGTGCTGCTCTCTATCACAGTGAGGTTTTGCAGTTCGGGCTGCCATCGGTGAAGGGCTCTTGGTGAGGGTCCGCAGTCATTACTTACAGATTTTATGCTGCAATCTTAGGCATTCCTCCCAATCCAGGTTGGTGTGCGATGTGTGGACAGTCATGTTTGTCCCCCAACAGTTATTGCAGATTATTTACTAGTTGTTCCAAGTTGTTTATTAGTTGTTCCTGGGGGACTAACTAATTTCCACTCCTCTATTCCGCCATCTTCTTTCTCCCTCTCTGTCACATTTTAATTAAGGTATGTACATTGTTTTTTAAGATGTAATGTTATTGCATACTTAATAGACTACAGTATACTGTAAACATAACTTTTACTTGTACTGGCACTGATGTACAAGCACCGCACGATGTGCATAGAGCTTACTGAGCCTCATGGACCACAGAGCAGGGTGGACAAGGTTGGAAGGAGGAGCAAATGGACAAATGGAAGCTATCCCCACAATCACATTTCCATCTTCCATATGATGAATAGGGTGGTCTTTATAATTTACAAATAATTCTTTGTAATTATTTAGTCACTTCTCTGCTGTACACTTCAAAGATTCCCCCTTGTTCATTCCCTGTATTTGTAAAGTGATTTGTCATGATATTTGATGGTATAGAATTAACATGCAAGAATGTCAGTTTAAATCATTTTTTAAGATGGAGGAAATTAATAATGCTTACATGCATAATTAATAATATTGGAAACAAACCATGTTAGATCCAATTAATAAAACCTAAAGTTTTTCATTGAAAATATCAGTAGAGTATATAAACCTTTGGTGAGTATGAATACATAAAAGTGAGAGAACACTGAACTAAATAGCATTAAGAATAAAAAGTGGTGATAAAAATTACAGATATAAAGATGATTAAAATATTTAGAGCAAACATTAAGTACAACTACAATAAATATGAAGATTCAGATGAAATTGATGAATTTATACTAATGTGTATATGATCAAAATTGATGAAAGTTAGAAAACCTGGAAAGCCAAATTTAACTATAGGAAATTTAAATGGTTACCATAAAGATATTGTAGATAATGACACCATGTTTGCATAGTTTTACAAGTGAATTCCAGCAAACATCAAGACATTGATAATTCTAATATTATATAAATTGTCCACAGCATAGAAAAAGAAGTAAAGCTTTCTAATCCGTTCTATATGACACCAAATGAGACATGGAAAACACAAAAAGACAAAACTATGGGGCAATCTCACTTAAGACATTATATGCAAAATTTCTTTATTATATTGATAAGTAATCCAGATGAATAGTAAAGAATAAAAAAAGTACATCATGATCAGTTATAGTTTATCCTACGAATCCATAAGGATCAGAATTAGCAAATTTATGAATATGCTTCACTATACTAGCTGGTTACACAGGAAAAATGATACAACTTCTAATAAATGTTAATATTCTTAGATTTTAATATTTTTGATAAAAATTTTAATAAGCTAGGAATATGATGAAACTTCTTCAGCTTGCTCAAGATAAGGTAAAAATCTATAGCAAATGTGGTAGGTAATGGTGAAACACCAGAACAATCTAACTGAAGTCAGAAAGAAAATAAGGGTGGCCCCTACATTCCACCTGTTTAACATTTCACTAGAAGTTCTATCTAACACAGCAAAAGAATTCAACAGTTGAATTCACCATTGTTTGTGCATAGAGCTTATGTCATGTTTGTCCCCCAGCAGCTTTCCAAATTATTTACTAGTTCCAGGTTGTTTATTATTGTTCTAGTGGGACTAACTAACTTCCACTCCTCTCTATGTCGCCATCTTCTTTCTCATGGTACAAACATTTTAGAGGAGTTAAAAAAGGAATAAGCCATAATTGTTGAAATGGAAGAGGGAAAAATAGTTATTAGTGTAGACAATGATTGTCTGCCAAAAATATTTGAGAAACAGTTGAAAAATTATTAAATTTGTTGAGTTTAGTAAGTTTTCTAGATGAAGATCAATCTACAAAAATCAGCACCAGTAAAAAGAGAAAAAAAGCAAACCCATTTATGATGGAATAATACTTAGGAATAAACCTAACAAGAAATATGTAAGACATTTATGAGGAAAATAAATAAATATAATCAAGTCAAAGGTGAAAAATAAAGTAATGGCCAATATTTACTACAACTTAATGTGTTCCAGACACCCTTCCAGGTGTTTTACATATATTATTTTATTTAATCCTCACATCCATCCAATGAGATAGGTACTATAATTATCATAATTTCATGGATGAGGAAACAGACACAGAGAGATTGGGTACTTTGCCTAGAGTCACGCTGGTATTAAATGGCAGAGGGAGGATTCAAACTCAGGTATCTTGGTTCTGGATCTCATGCTGTTGCATGGTACTGTAAACTGCTTGGTGATAGTAGAAATGCACACTTAACCACAGAAACCATATCCCTTGGTGCAGTAGACAGGTATCCAGAATCACATTAATTCTACATGTCAACTACAGAAAAGATTTGGGGCATGCTGAGACAAAAGAAGTTCAAGTTATCTCTGAATGATTAAGGAAATGCAAGTAGGATACCTGTGACCTTGCTGAATCCTGTAGCAGATATAACTCCAGATCCCATATAGTAGCCATTTGCAATTATGTGGATGCTCCATATCTGAATCCTCCTCTCATATTGTGGTAGGTCCCAATGTCACTTGTCATGGTGGGAGAACCTCCCTCCAATTTATAGAAAAGAAAGGCATGAGTATTGTTTATCCCATTTTCCCTGAAAGCTAAAGCAAGAACCAGTGACCAATGGCTTGGCCAATCAGATGTATCATCTCATTTTGAATCTAGAGGTAGTGATATGAAGAATGAGAATTCTTTCTGAAAGAGGTCACATAGGTTTTTGGGCCTCTGAGGGTTACGCCCAGTGACTCTTGCTGTCTGTGTTGGCGGGGGTATACAAGCAATGGTGAACAGAGTTTGGTGGCTGCAGTGGTGTACTCGTCAGACTGGTTCTGGGGTATGATTTTGATTGTGATTCTCACTATATGAACTTTCTCATTCCTGTTCATTTTCTGAGTCTGGTTCCTTAGACTTCTAGGCAATTCCTGGACTCCACAATATCCTTTGAATAAGCTCATTTCCTCTGTAAACTAGCCAGAATCATTTTCTGTTGCCTGTATTTAAGAACTTTGTGAGCTACAACCCTGGCGTTTAATTTTAGGTCCAGAGAACTCTCTCAGTTAAGAGTCCTCTTTTGTTTTATGTCCTTTGGTTTTAAGGGATAACTTAGGACAAAATCTAATGGAAAAAAATCTGTATATATGTATCTAGTTTAGATATTTTTGGGAAATTCTAAAGGAAACAGATCTGTAAGGGGTAGTAGTGTGTCTCCCAAATCATAGGGAAAACTTGGAACTGTGTTTGAGGATTTTATCCAATGAAAGAAATCCTTATTCTGTTTATCCATTTTCTGAAGGCTCCCTTGACATCCTCATTCCTCAGGCTGTAGATGAAGGGCTTCAGCATGGGGGTTACCAGTGTGCACATGACTGTCACTATGAGATCTTTGATTACTGAATAGCTGGAAAGGGTCCAGAGGTGGACCCATGTGTGGGTGGTGTAGAATATATCCACTACAATGAGGTGGGAGCCACAGGTAGAAAAGGTTCTCCACTTGCCCTTGGCTGAGGGGATCTGGATGACTATTGAAATGATGCAGGCATATTTCCTCTAAATTTTGTGTCTCTTCTTCCTTTTTAATTTGTTCATTTGGCTTCTCCATATCTTCTAGATTCTTCAAGTGGTTTGTGATTTTCTGTTGGCTTCAGGGTATTTGCTTGTCTTGATAAGTTTATTTTAGGAAATACAGGATTATTTGACCCATTAATTATAATTTGAGAGAGCTATAGCTTGCTGCAGTGCTTTTTCCCTATCCTACCAGTAGGAGGCACTCTCAAACTGGTCTTCATTGAATTTCTCCTGTGCACTGGGCAGAGTCCACACCAGGTAGGGAACAATCCGTGCACCAGTTCTCCTTGTGCACTAGGGACTGCCTGCCCTGGGGCTGCAACGTGGGCCCTGAGCAGTTAGGCACAGTCTGCTCAAGGGCACCCTGCAGATCAAATGTGCCCTGCTCCCTGCCTGCCATGCACCAGAGCATCTCTGGGGTATGGCAGGGCTCCTGATCTGTTGGTATGGCACCCTCTCCTTTTCCCCCACACCCGGACTTCCATGGGGGGAGAGCAAACACTGCCTCCTGGGTACCCTCACAGGAGCTCCCAGCCATCTGGCTATGGAGGATCACCTCCCCAGCTAACCACCAAGGCAGGTGCATAGGAGTGGACAGCCACTTTTCAGTCCCTTGCCAGAGGTCATCTTGCTGCTACTGGCCCGGGGACAGAACCTGCAAAACAGACTCACCCTATACCTTGAGTTGCCCTGTCTCGCATTTTTGTCCACATGCCCTCCACGTACTGTTGGGGGCCCTCTATGGCTGATCACACCCCAAAACTGCATTCCCAGGTATCCTCCAGCCCCACTCTAGTTTCTTTCACAGAGGAAAAGCCTGTTCTGTCTCATCTACTCTGTCACCTTCACGGAAGTTCTGTTCTAACAACTTGTTTTTTGAATCACTGAGAGCACCTACAATGCTAGAAATGACAAATGGACACTATCTATTTTTGCCAATTGGCAGGAATCAGTTGGCAGGAAATCACCAATGCACACCAATCTGAACAAGGAGGAACATAAAATTGCCTACGAAACCAAATCTGCATACAGTATGAGCCTAATCAATATATAAGTTAGAAATTCTAACCACATGCTGAACTTATCTGCCAACCTGATTTTAGTTCACGTATCATAATACTGTTGCCTGGCCTAGCTCCCCTATAAACCTCCCCTATAATGTTGACCCTATTTCCATAACCATCAACATACAACAACAATATCCAAGGGCAAATCTCACACAAATATGTGGGCAATTGTAGACTGAGTCCATAAGCAATTTGACTGACCCAGGTGCTAAATGCAAGGCAGATAACACAAAATCTTGTTTGACCATAACATGATATGCTCCCCTTAAAACCACCTGGAATTGCACTAAGTCACACAAACTTCTCTTTATAGGATTACAGAGAATATAGGTAGCAGAAGGAGCCTGGTGATCATGTAAGGGAATTAAATAGCCTCTCATATTACAATCTCTTCTTCATCCTACCCTGGATAGAATTTCCTGAACTTGGGCTTAACTCTAAATCCTAGTGGAATTTTACTCTGCAGTGGAACCCCTGCAAACCACACTAGCCAATTCTCTGATGCTGCAGCAAGTCTTTCCAATATTCCTTCTGATACTGACTACCAAGTGTCAGTAATTTTGGTGTTAGTAGGAAAGGCATATGTGCAACACACCACACAACAATTGAAAGAAACACAGATAGTCATGTCCAAGGAGTTATCCACACAAATTAAATAACTTAAGGACTGGATCTCTTGGCCAAATCTCATTGTAATTTAAGGACCATGGTGTTATATAACCACATAACCCTAGATTTCTTATTGGCTGTTGACAGAGGGGGCCTGTGCACTTGCTAATACATCTTGCTATGTGTAAATAACACTCACCAAGTTTTACAGATCCCCAAGGACGTATGCCAAGGTGACCATAATCTTACTCTATCGACTAAATAGATTGAACAAATAAAAATTTTCTCCATTTTGGATCTTTCCTCCATTAAATGGGAAGACTGGCTGTAAACAGTCTTTGAGATCCTAGTTTGTATCATTACAGGATTCTGAGTCTTTGGGATGCTTTATTGCTTGCTCAAAAGTAAGGCATTATCAAACAACATGTAACTTATATCATAAAACAATGTAGGCCAAGGGATAGATTGGCATATAAGTGAGCCAAATGTAACCCCTGTGTATTGACCCTGGTGTTTACTTCTTCAAAGCAGACCAGGACTGTTGGCCCAAAGTCTACCAGCACCAAACTCAAATTCTTACACAGCCAATTGCCTTAATAGCCTAAATAAACATGATTTTAGACATTTCGCTCTTCCTGTTTTGCATACCCTGTGGAACTGCACCCAACATCCCTTAACCATAGATGAGAAAAACCCTGGGGTTATAAATGAACCAAACCACTGCTGCTCTTTGGAGACAGAACTCGCCCTCATGTTATTGAGTAACATCACTGAACATGTAAACTCTTTCTCTGATTCTTCTCTCCCATGAGAGTTTCCCTGGCCCTTTTCCTTTTGTGGGTGGTGGCTCCCCTGCATCTGGAAAATTCTCCTGCTGTGAGGGACCTCCACTCTAATGCAAACCTGTCATAGTGCCACCCTCAAATATATTTTGCCGCATGTTACTGTCATCTAGTGATCCTGCCATTTTCCTTGGTCAGCTCCTAAATCCTCAAATTTGCAGCAAATACATGGAAGAAACATAAATACATATTGCTGATTGAAAACAGCCAGTCTGAAAAGACTGTGTACTAAATGATTTGAACTGTATGGCCCGAGAGTTTCACTGGTACCCTTCCCCTTGTGCATGGGAGCCCTCCTATATTTAGTTTTCCAATCCATGAACATGGTATGTCCTTCAAATTATTTATGTCTTCCTTTCTTTATGTAGCAATTTTTTGGTATTTTCTTTGTATAGGTCTCTTATGTCCTTGGTCAAATTTATTCCCAAATATTTGATTATTTTGTTGCTATTGTACATGGAATTTTTTAATTGATTTACTCAGATTGCTCCTTACTTGTATATAGAAACATTACTGATTTTTGCATGTTGATCTTGTATCCTGCTACTTTGCTGTACTCATTTATTAGCTGTAATCATTTGCTGTAGATTTTTCAGGATTTTCTATATATGAGATCATGTTATTTGCAAACAGTGAAAGTTTTACTTCTTTCTTTCCAATTTGGATCACTATTTCTTTTTCTTTCCTAATTGCTCTAGATAGAATTTCCAGCACAATTTTGAATAACAATGATGACATTGAACACCCTTATCTTTTTCCTTATCATAGAGGGAAAGCTTTCAGTCTTTCCCCATTGAGTATGATGTTAGCTGGGGTTTTTTGCATGTTACCTCTATCTTGTTTTGGAAATTTCCTTCTATTTCTATCCTTTGAAGTGTTTTTACCAAGAAAGCATGTTGAATTTTGTCAAATGCCTTTTCTGCATCAATAGAGATGATCATGTGTTGTTTCACCTTTAATTTATTAATGTGATGTAATATGTTAATTGATTTTTTTCTGTGGAACCACCCTTGCATACCTGGAATAAAACCCACTTGTCATGGTGTATAATTCTTTTAATGTGCTGTTGGATGCAATTTCCATGTATTTTTTGAGGATCTTTGCATCTGTATTCGTTAAAGAGATTGGTCTGTAATTTTCTTTTCTTGTAGTATTTTTGTGTGGCTTTGGTATTAGGGTGATGTTGGCTTCATAGAATGAGGTAGCTTTCTCTCCTCTGCAATTGTTTTGAAGGGTTTGAGTGGGATTAGTACTAATTCTTTCTTGAATGCTAGGTAGAATTCACACGTGAAGCCATCTGTTCCTGGACATTTACTGGGGGGTAGTTTTTTCAATCTCTTTACTTGTGGATTGGTTTGTTGAGGTTGTCTGTTTCTTCTTGAGTCAATATTAGTCATTCATGCTTTTCTAGGAAGTTGTCCATTTCATCTAAGTTGTCTAGTTTGTTATATAGTTGCTCATAGTATCCTCTCCCTATCTCATTTATTTCTGCAGTGTGAGTAGTTAGGTCCCCCCTCCCATTTTTTATTGTATTTATTTGCTTCCACTCTCTTTTTTTTTTTTTTTTTTTTTTTGTCACCCCAGCTAAGGGTCCATCGATTTTATTGATCTGCTCAAAGAACCAACTTCTGTTTTTGTTGATTCTCTCTATTGTTTTCATGTTCTCAACTTCATTTATGTCTGCTCTAATCTTTGTTATTTTTTTCCTTATGTTTGTTTTGGGGTTGGTTTGCTGTTCTTTCCTTCAGGTGAGCAGTTAATTCCTCCATTTTTGCATTTTCTTATTTTAAAATATAAGTATTTAGGGCAATAAATGTCCCTTCTCAGCACTGCCTTTGCTGTATCCCATAAGTTTTGATATGTTATGTTCTCATTTTCATTTGCCTTGAGATATTTACTGATTTTTCTTGTAATTTTTTCTTGAACCACTGATTGTTTAAGAATGTGTTGTTTAGCCTTCATATGTTTGTGAATTTTCCAGCCTTCTACCTGTTACTGATTTCTAGCTTCATTCCATTATGATCCAAGAGAGTGTTTTGTATAATTTCAAACTTTTTAAATTTATTGAGACTTGCTTTGTGACCCAACATGTGGTGTATCCTGGAAAATGATCCATGAGCACTTAAGAAAAATGTATATCCTGCTGTTTTGGAGTGCAGTGTTCTGTAAATGTCTGTTAAGTCTAGTTCATTTATCATACTATTCAAGATGTGTTTCCTTATTGATCCTCTGTCTAGGTGTTCTATCTATTGAAGAGAGTGGTGTATTGAAGTCTCCAACTGTTATTATAGAGGTGTCTACTTCTCCCTTGAGTGTTGTCAGTGTTTGCCTCATGTATTTTCAGGCATTCTGGCTCAGTGCAAAAAGATTATTGTTATGCCTGTTTGATGAATTGTCCCTTCTGTAAATACATAGTTTCTTTCTTTTTGTCTTTTAATTGTTTTATATCTGATGTCCAATTTGTCTGTTATTAGTATAGCTACCCCTGCTCTGTTAGCGTGAATATCTTTTTCCAGCCTTTCATTTCCAACATATTTTTTGTCTTTGGGTTTAAAGCGCATATCTTGTAGACAGCATATAAATAGGTCCTAATATTTGAATCCATTTTGCCAGTCCCTTTCATTTGATTGGGGAATTCAATCCATTAAAATTTAATGTTATTACTCTAAAGGCACTACATTCTTCTACCATTTCATCTTTTGGATTTTATATGTTATATCTTGTTTGTTTGTCTCTCTTTTTACCCTTACTGATAATCTTCATTTCTATGCTCTTCTCCAAACCTCTCTCTCCTGTCTTTTTCTATCTGCCTGTAGCACTCCCTTTAGTATTTCTTGTAGAGTAGGTGTCTTGTTCACAACCTCTCTCAGTGTCTGTTTGTCTGAACGTATTTTAAACTCTCCCTCATTTTTGAAGGACACTTTTGCTGGATATAGAATTCTTGGTTGATGGTTTTTCTCTTTCATTTTCTTAAAGATATCACACCATTCCTTTCTCATTACCTTGTTTCTGCTGAGATATCCACACATTGTCTTATCACACTTCCCTTGTATGTGATAGACCACTTTTCTCTTACTGCTTTTATTATGCTTTGTTTTTTTTAATTTTATTTTTTAGAGGTTTTTTTGATGTTTTTAAAAACATATAATTTGGAACTTTATCTTTAGAAATTCTTTGAATCTGGGGTTTAAGCTGTTTTTCAGATAGGATTTTTGTTTACTTCTGCCTGATTCCAATTTAAACTAAATTCTTAGTTTATGATTTTTCAGTGATGAATGTAGTTTGAATTTGTGCCCCCATGTTGAATCAGAAGTTGGAAATTCTCTGAAAATACTTTTTTAAAAATACACTGAAACCCAAAAGTGTAATGAGAAATTTGCTTGCTGTGTCCCATCATTGCTTGGATTTTTCTACTTAATCTTTATACTGTCAGCTTCAGTGGTCCTGGCTTTAGGTGGAGATCACCTGTCCATACATTGATTCTGTGCTTTGTCTTGTTTCTTTTGAAGCCCTTACAAGTGAAACTATTTCTCTGTAGACTGGCACTCACCTTCACACTTTCTTGATTTTTCTATCCTTGAATAATAGGATTTTTCTCATTTTCTTCACCAAAAATAATATATTTTTACTTATTTTCAACATTTCTAGGAATTTGTTCAATGGGATACATCCTTTCTACCTAGTTTGCCTAGTTGCTAGGAACAGAAGTCCTAGAAACATTTGAACATTTTTGGTAAGTCTAAGTATAATGGACTGTCTTTTCACCTAACCATAGCTGCTTTAACTTAAATCATAATCCAACATTTGCCACTAATGTTAAAAGAATGCTATATATAACCATTTTGATTGTCTTTATTATTCAGTAAAATTCATTTTGGTGTCAGGATTAAAGACACTGACCATTGCTAAATTTTTATAAATAAAAAGCTTTTTTCTCATTCTTGGATTTTCTATTATGTAGTTGTAGTTATGGTGTGCTGTGATCACTTAAATGAAAACAGAACATAATTACAGTGCTTATTTGAAAGATTTTATTCTTTTTATTTAGCCAAAGTGTAGTATCTCCATCATAAACCAAAATAATATATGTATATATTTTTCAACAAGTTATAAACAAGAAAACAGAAACAAAACAAACAAAATCCTGATGCCAACACAGTTGTTTCACACCTTTAACTCCCCACCCAATGCAAAATGCCGATCACTTAATGGTAGATGGGATAGGGTATATATAATTAGCAGTCTCAGTGTAAATTAGCTTGGCCACTGAAGCCTTTGTCTTTTTTTCTGGGAATTCCTCTCTCATATTCCCTTTGTGTTCTCTTGGAATTTTATGATTTTCAGCATCAGTCCATATGTCCTGGACTATCCAGGCTGTACTAGATATCTGAGTACTGGGGTTCTCTGCCCTGGCCATTTGAGAACAAATTATAGATCAGACATATCAATTAGGGAAAAGAGAAAGATTATTATCCAATGTTTCTACTAATAAATTTTAAATAAATGGTCAGTTGGCACTTTGAATCCATTCTGACCTCCTTCTAATATGATGCCCTGTACTTCTAAGGGTGGAAAGAGAAAAAGAGTACATTTTCTAGCCTCCTTTGCAGTTAGGGTCCTGTGTGTGAATTAGGTTCTGTCAGTTAGATCCACTCATATAATATTAGGGATGCTGAAATAAAGTAAAGGGCATCTGAAGTTTTTCTTTCTCTATAATCAGAAATATTCATGGAGCATTTTTTTCTGAAACAGAATTTCAGTGTCCAGTTGATTGGCCCATAGATGCTGAGAGGCATTTGCATTGGGGATGTCAGAAAGACCCCACATTTCTGTGTCCAATAATCAGGTTTGTTTGACTCAATAGGTACTTTTGATGTTGACTTCCTGATACTTGAATTTCATCCCCTGATATTCTCTTGAATTCAGTAGTTCCAATAGTTTCAGTGGCAGCCTTCTGATTCCCCTCCTTCCTGATTGAATAAGAGATGTACTCCAGGTGGTCAGATTTATATTGTTTTTAGGGCTATTCCTGGAGACTCAGTCTAGAGCCTGTGATTCTATAACAATTCCAACAGCTCTGTAATCACACACTCCCTGAAAACTCCTTTTCTGCCTAGAACACATAGGGTGATTTTTTTTCCCTACAGAGAACCTTAATTAATACAATAGATAATGAAATGTAGACTTAGTCTTGGAATAGCTATGACACTCAACTCCTTATTTTTTTGTAGACAAAAAATTCCTCAGTCTCAAATGAAAATTTGACAACTGGTTTCTAATATAGAAGTAAAAATTACTTTTCTTTTTGAAATACACCCCCTGTTTGTTGAATAACATGAAAGTTTTAGCTGTCTTTTTTCCCAGTAGAAAGAAATTATTTCAACTCTCTTTTAAAGAAGAAAAAGATTGACTTTATCTCTAGAGCAATCTCTACATATCCAAATGATAGGTATAGGCTAAAATAATTTCATATAAAAATTTAAAATATATTTAAATTTATGATTATCAAAGTAATATTTCATTGTAGAAAATATGGAAAATACAAATCAAAAATGGATGTTGAAGAGAGAAAACTAAATTTATACATGATTACATCATCTTGGAAGAGTCATTGTTAATATTTTGGTTTATTTTATTCCAGTTTTTTTTCAGCCAAGTGTCATTACTTCATATTAAGATTATACTATGTTAAAACATGTTTTGAAAGCATTGGATAATCCACACAATTGGTCATCATATCAATATAACATAATTCAATTAGCCGAGACCTATTAATTGAATTTTCTTTGTTTCTGTTTCTCTCATGATTAATTTCTTTATAAATAAATTCTGGACGATGGCTTTTACTATTTCCCTGATTCCTAGAAATTAAAGAGTAGCTCATAGGGTACAAATGTTTTTAGTATTCTTAAAATATAGTTAATTTCATTCCTGGAAAGCTATACAAATTTATCTTTTCACTACAGCCACATTTAAGAGTACCTTCCTTATCTACCACTTATAATGTCTACCAGTAGTTTATAATATGAATTTGGGATGGTATGATTTCAAAAAGACTTTAATTTATGATTTTGTGCCATGTAAAACAGTCTTTCCAGTCTCAGAATTTTATTAGCTCTAATTCCAGTATATAGTTAGATCTTTAGATACCATATAAAATCTTTAGATTTTCATTTACAAAAAAATACTTTTCCATAGTAAAACATATTAAAGTTTGAGTATATGTTTTAAAATACCAAGTGAGGATGCATAACTTCTGGGGAAAAAAGTAAAGTACCAGTGACCTTTTAATTTCTGGATTCCTAATTTAGAAAATATATATCTACATACATACATACATATATACACTGTTCTTTTCCAAATAATTCCTTCTGCCTAACAGTATCCTCTTTATTTTCTGAGTCTTGTGGGGCAGGGTGGGGGACATGGTTGTAAAAGTGATGAAAGAAGAAATGGAGAATGTATAACCATACTATATTCACTCATATTCCTAGCACCTAAAATTTTCTGGGCTTGGAAATATTTCCAGGCACATCTACTAATTTGAGATTTGTTTGGTACCTTTGAAATGCTAATGGTCCTGGGAAAGAATGAACATTATTTAAAAATCAAGTGCATGCATTTTAAGGGATATAGTTGTGTTTAGCTATGCGTCCAAACAATGGAAATTTCATTTGAGATCACTAGTGTAGTCTAATGATAGAGGAGAGAAAGCAGACTTCAATAGTCCATCAAACTGCATGGTGTACCTGTTGGAGGGAAAGGGTGATGATATTAGAGGTAGGGTGTTAGTTCAGAAAAAGAGGGACTTGGCCAACACACAGAAAACTTGCTGTCTCTGACTTGTGCTTTGTACTGGAAACTGCAGTAGTAGTTTGCTGTGGTCAGGGCCAAGTAACCTAATTCAAGGCTAAGATGTTTTAGTCCAGTTCCCCAAGATGCTTCATTATTCCCACCCCTTCTATCCAAGGAGAAGGGACAGAGGAGGAAGGGAGAATGTCCAATGGGCAATGCCTGCAGGTACCCAATCTTCTTCTGTTAAAAACAAAATCTATTGTACAACACAGTATTCTGCACTTTTCTTGTCTTCTGAACTTTTAAAATCCTTCCTCAAGTATTGTGACCTTGCTATCTTCTAATCAGAATTAATTCTACTCTTATTCTCTTGATTCCTAAACTCTGTATATGGCTCTCTTTTGGGAATTGAATCATGTATCCCACAAAAGATATGTTTAAAACTCAATCTGCATTCATGTGGGTGTGTACCTATTTGTAAATTAGACTTTTTGAAAATGTTTTTATTACTTATGGTGTGACCAGATCAAATCAGGGTGCTCTTAATTCATATGATTGGAGATCTTATAAAGAGGGGAAATTTGGATGCAGAAGTCAGTAGAAGCCAGAAGTCAAGAAAGCCAGAGAAGAGAGGGAGAGATCACCTTGTAATAGTGGACTGCCATTCACCAGAACACCACTGACTCCAGGGGAAAGCATGGCCTTGCCAACATCTTGATTTTGCCAACATTTTCTTATCTTCAAAACCATGGGGCAGTAAATGCTTCGTTAAGCCAACCCATGATGTGATATTTGTCATAGCAGCTCCGGAAAACTAAGACAATGTTCTAGAAAAGTCATATTCTTCCTTTTTAAAAATTTGATCAAAGATGGATTTGATCTTGAGCCTTTGAGAGCTCTGTTTAGGTACCTTGCTAATCATTGGAACACTTCATATTTGAGTTCTGAAAATATATACATTTTAAATATATAAATATAGAAAAGAAAACAATAACCTATAATTCCACCATAAAAAGATAACCACTGATTATATTTTTGACTTCTTAGAATACCAATTTCTACTAGCATATATTTCATCAAATTATTGCTCTAAAATTCCCGGGGAACTTGACTTATTATTTTGTATTTTAGGGAATATTTTATGACAGAACCCAGAAAATCTATTGTGCACTTAGTACCTGGATGGCACACAGTAGGTGTGCAACTGTAGATTCCTCTCTTAGTTTCCCAAGCTACTCTGACAGATCCCTCACAGTGGGTTGGCTTAAAAAACAAGCATTTATTGGTTCATGGTTTTGGAGGCTAGAAGTCCAAAATCAAGATGTTTGCAAGACCATGCTTTCTTTCCAAGTCTGTAGCATTCTGTTGCTGGCTTGCTACAATTCTTGGGGTTCCTTTGCTTGCATTTCAGCCTTCCATCACATGGCAAATTGTCTCTCCTTCCACCTGCTCTTCTAGTTTCTGCAGATGTCCTGCTTCTTGCTTCTCCCTGTGGCTTTCTCTGACTTCCCTTTATAAGGCCTCCTACAATATAGATTTTTTCCTACCCTGATTCAGTTGGGCCACACTTTAATTGAAAATAGAATTTTCTAAAGGTCCTATTTACCCATGAATTCACACTTACAGGAACATGGAGTAAGATCACTTACCTAGTTTTTCCAAGTTACTTAATATCCAAAGTCACAAAGTCATATAAGGAATATTGTATGAGCTCAAGGAATGTTTGTATTCTTGTCCCTTCACCTCATTACATGCTTTCCAGAGGACAGAATTACTTGGCTGGAGCCAGACACAGTATACTTTAGTTCACTGTGGCTAATGTTATGGTGTTAGAGATGAAAAGGGGGAAATGGTCCAGGTGTTAGTAAAGGTTGCCATGTTGGGATCAGAAGAAACAGTGAGGAAGAATCAATTCATTCCACAGCCTAAGAAATAATTAGAAATGTCCTTTCTATTATATCCCTAACTAAGAATTACCTGATAGCCTTCCCTTAAAATCAGTCTTGGGGTGGTGGAACATTGAAGTGATGGGAGAGCAGGGGTATGTTTAGGGTGCCAGGAGCAGGCATCACTATTATGGTAAGAAGGACATTTTTCCACTGCCAAAAAGTTTACCCAAAGCCTCCTTCATGTCTCTGTTCCTGAAGCTATAGATGAATGGGTTTAGCATGGGAATAACCACCATGTAGAGAATGGCAGCCCTGCTGTCCCCTTCTGCGGAGTGAGATGGTGAAGGAAGTAAATACACACCTATAAGAGACCCATAGAACAGCAGAACTACTGTGAGATGAGAACTACAAGTAGAGAAGGCCTTCCACCACCCTCCATGAGAGAAAATGCCAAACACAGCCCAGAAAATGTGGACATAGGAGAGGATGATGAGCATAAGGGGAATGGTGAGGCCCAGCAGGACCATTATGATGATCATCAGCTCGTTATTGTGGGTATCTGAGCAGGCAAGCTTCAGCAGAGCACTGGGATCACGGTAGAAGTAGGGAATGGCCTTCTGGGCACAGAAAGCCACACAAGTCAGCAGCAGTGTTAAGTCTAGTTCTTAGACTTAACACTTTGAGGGCAGGGCAGTTGGTTAGTACCCAGCAGACACCCAGCATGAGTGCACAGAGTTGGGGACTCATAGTTGTGCTGTAATGCAGTGGTTGGCAGATGGCCACATAGCGATCATATGCCATCACAGCTAGGAGAAAATTGTCAAGGACACCAAACATAAGGAGGAAATATAGTTGTGTAAGGCACCCAGAGTAAGAGATGGTCTGACTCTGGGCGTGAATGTTTGCCAACATTTTGGGGATTGAGGCAGAAGTGAAACAGGCATCAGTTAATGATAGGTTGGCCAGGAAGAAGTACATAGGAGTGTGCAGGTGAGGGTCAGAGCTGATGGCCAGGATGATAAGTAAGTTCCCCACCACGGTGACCAGGTACATGCTCAGGAAGATGCCAAATAGGAGAGGCTGCTGCTCTAGCTTCTCAGAGAGTCCTAGAAGGAGGAAATCTGAAACAGAGGTTTGATTCACTCTGCTTGGTTTTCCCATCCTTGTAGTTCTTGTTATCTGTGTAGATAAAATCCTTCCATGTGTCAGCATTTTAGTATTAGATCAATTCAAAAATGTGTATCTGTGTGGTGGACAAAACTGTGCTGGGGGAAATAAGGGAGAATAAATGGCCCTTCCTAATGTGAATCTTTGGGTCTCGTTTGGGATGCAAGAAAATATCCATGGGACATTTAGGGAATGATCAAGATAATATCCATTAAAAAATGAATTGTACCTTCTATGCTATAGTAGGGACCCACCCCCACCCCCCCCAAAAAAAAGAGATCGGTTTGACAAGAGAAGTCCATGTAGGATATTTGGAGGGGTAAGAATTGAGTATGGCCTTGATGGCAAGATTAGAAAAGTCACTTATACTTGTCCATTGGAAATGAGGTGCATGGTCTCCATCACTTCCCTTCCCCAACCCTAATGCATGCACATGTTTACACACACATGCACACTTTCGAACCTTCTATGTTGGGCCCCCAAAATGACTTTGGAGCATAATAGAGCCTCCTTTCCCCTTGCCTCCCCAGTTTCTATAACTTGATCTCCCCCACCCAGCTCTAGTCCCTGTGCTCTTCCCTAAAATAGGAGCAAAAGAAATCTGTGTGTATGTGGTGTCCTATTCTCCCAATCCACTGTTGGAACCTCACCTCCAAAAATAGTACAGGGGTCCACTGTCTCCCCTCCATCACTATCTCTCTCCTATTTCCTTGCCCTTCTCCCCTTTTACTCTGTTGCTCCTGTGTCTACTCTGGGAACTGATAGTTTAGTGTCCTTCAGTGTTTGCTTTGATGATGTCTGTTGGACATCATCATGATCAGTACGTATTTATTAGAGGCTTGCTAAGTGCCAGGCATGTTGTTGGCATTATTTCCTTTCACAAGGCTATGTGGGTAAGCATCATTATTCTCCACAATTGTGCAACTGGCAAAACTGAGTCTCAAAGATACCTGATGTATCCAAGATCATTTAACTAGCAAATGAGATTAAAATGGAGGTATGCCTACTCAAAAATCTGTGCCTTCACCCCTACACTGTACTAAATCTCTCTGATATTTACTTCTTATAAATATATATGGGGGGTGAAAAGAACCAGACTCTGGTTCTCTGGGCTTGAAGATAAGCTGCTCTGTTCTTCTGCTCCCCTAGGAGTTAGAGCAAGTTGGTGTGAGATGCCATCTCATATTGCTTTTGTAGAAACTGTGACCTTAGAACCTTTGTAAATAGTTTAGTCCTTCATTTGTCCTTTGGTTCAGAGGAGACGCTTCTGATCTTAGCCAGAGACTCAAGCTCACCTACCCCATAAACTTTTTCCTGGTCATTGGGCTGTTATGGTCTGTGTGTGTGTACTACCTCTTCCATCTTCACCTGTCAGGGTTTGGGTCCATTTCATGCATCTTCAGATTCTCCAGTTCTTTTCTGTGGAAGCAAAATTCACAATAAGGAACTCCCTGTCTCAGAGGGAGTGAAGTCTATTGAGTTTAGAGTTCATTAGGAATAACTGGAGTGTATGACTTATTTTCATCTTGACTAGGCTTGAGAAGGCAGGAATCTTCCTTGGGGTTATAAAGGCTCCTGGAACACCATTCCCCAAAGCTCTCATTAGAGCCTGCCTTGGTGTTGTGCAGCCTGTTCTCCAGCCAGCTCTGGCTGAGTCCTGGGGGAATGGAGGGCCTCTCTTTCCTAGAGGTTGACTTCTTGGGAGTGTGAATCTGAACCTATTTCTGGGATGCAGTGAACTTCAGTGAGACAAGCAAGGCCTCCTGGGAACTCATTTCTATGCACTGGGCAGTTCAGTGTCTGCCCAATGCCCTAGGTAAAACTGGATTGAGGGAGAAACTAGGAACATAAGTTTTAATATGGGCAGTTCATGCTTGTGATTTCATGAACAGAGTAATCCTTATATGAAGCAAGCCCCTCTGCCCCACAAAAAAACCAAACTCGCTCAATTACATGAAGCAGTGTAAATAAAGCATACCAGGCAAAACGCCTGATATATAGAAGTTGCTAAAAATATTACTCATCTCCTTTGTTTTAATTATTACTAGTTGGTACTTACTGAACACTTTCATTATATAATCTCAAGTAATATTCAACAAGCTCAGGATGTAGCAACTATTATTAAGGAGTTAAGTTCCTGGTCAAAAACATGTGTGATTTTTCAGTCCTCATCATAAACAATTACAAAGGCTTTTCCTGGCAGGCCTGAAGGAGGAAAGCTGCCCTGCCCATGGACTTGGTGCAGAGCCAGTGCATTGTTGTCTCAGAAGGAAGCTGCAGTAAGGATTTAGGACCCCCAGTGGGTCATGCTCTTACCCTTATCTGCATGCCAGGCCTGTGGCTTCCCCAGGTGCCTCTGCTGAGACCTTTTGGGGTGGGGAAAGACCTTAAAGACACTTTTCTCCACACTGACTCTACTCAGTGTTTTTTCACTCCTAGCCCCTGCCTCCCCTTCAGCCCCATGGGTCCATAAAAGTTCAGGAGCCTTTTGTTCAGGCCTCCATCAGCAGTGAGACATCCTTCATGTCTATGCTGATCCATCTGACCCTCAAGGGTTGTGCCATTCCGTGGGGGAAATTGGATCAGGAGGAGCCAGTGTTTTCCTCTAGGTTGGTCCCTTGCTTAAAAATCACAGCAAGTAATCAGAAGCTTCACTGTAACGTTTGACACCTAACAGCTCAGCTCAGCTCAGCTCTCTCAGATCTTTTGCTAGGTACTTTGTTCTGTTAGTTTTATATATTTTTATATACTCCTTTCTATCCCATAGACAGGGAAATTCCACTTAATTATTTCTTCTAAATTTTAAATACAGACAAGATGGAATTTTTTATCATATTTTTTATTGTTGAATATAACACAGATACGTAGAAGTATTAACTTTCCAAGTGTAATTTAAAAAGTAGTGAGCAAATTTCAAAAAAATATTATAGGTTACAGTTCCACAGTTTCAGTTATTTACTTATTGTGCAATATAACATAAATACAAAAAAGGTAATATCTTTCAAAGTATGATTTAACAAGTCGATATATTGGAAACTTCCAAAGTTGTTATGAGTTATAATACCAAAGTTTTAAATGTTTCCTTATGGTGAAATATAACATATATACAAAAAGGTATAGCTTTCAATTGCAGTTTAACAAGTAGCTATAGAACAAATTTCAAAGGATGTTATGGGCTACAGTTTCACCATTTTAATTCTTTCCTTCTAATTATTCTAATACCATAGCAATTAAGAAAAAGAAAATTATATGAAGTTTCCATATTCACAATCCTTTGTTAAATTCCATCTTGCCTATTGCTATCCCTTCCTCTAGTTTAATCACTTTCCCGATCTTCAGGGATGTCTAGGCAGTGACCACCCTAACCGTTCATGTTGAAAAGGCATGTCAACTTTATGAGCAAAGGGGGCACATCTAGTTGATGTTCTTGAGGAGGTTATTGCCTCTGGGTTTTGGGACTTAGCTGGCATTGGAGCTCTCTGAAGGATTTAAGTTTCTGATGAATAAGCTTAGTGAGTGAAAGTTTTATAGAGTTCCAGATAGGAATCTGGGTATTCTTTAAGGTTTTGGGGACTATTATTGACTTGGGCTTATCATATTGTGGTCATTTGGCATATCCAGGTTAAGCTTACATACTAGTAACCTCCAGGACAGCCTCTTGACCCTGTTTGAATTCTCTTAGCCACTAAAACCTTATTTTGTTGCCTTTCTTTCCCCCTTTTGGTCAAAAAGTCATTCTCAATCCCTCAATGCCAGGGTCAGGCTCATTCCTGGAATCCATGTCCCATGTCACCAGGAAGGCTCATTTATCTTGGGGGTCCAGTCCCATTTTGGGGGGAGAGTAATGAATTTATTTGCAGAGTTAGGCTTAGAGAGATAAAGTCCACATTTGAGCAACAAAAGAGGTTCTCTGGAGGTGACTCCTAGGCATAATTATAGATGGGCTTAGCCTCCCCTTTACAACCATAAGTTTCACCCAAGCAAGCCTCAATGTTGAGGGCTTTACTTACAAAGTAGGGGGTTTCCTGAGTTCACATAGCGTATGTTATGTCCACGATAATCCATCCATATCTCACATTATCATCACTTAGTTGTACAATCCTCATTACCTTCAATTTTAAACAATTGTTATAACCTGGAATATCTCATAGCTCTTGTCAGTCCTTAATTATTTGTCCCTGGTGTTTGCGTAATACTAGTATGGTATTCATATTAATTATAGTCCATAGTCTGTAATATGTAGATTTTTCACATATAACCTTCTGTTGTCAACTTTCTGTGCTAGTGTCATAGCTTAGAAGTAAATCATGCAAGCACCTATCTGTATTTGTGGTGCTGATCTGTGAGAAGCATGCCTTTAAACAACCCCTTTGAAACCTTTTTATCATCAATACAGTGAGAAGATGGAATTTAGCAAAGCATTATGAATACTGAAGCTTTATGTAATTTTCTTTTTCTTAGTTGCTAGAAGGAAAGAATTGAAATCGTGGAAATGTAAAACATAGCATCCTTTGGAATTTGTGCTGTAGCTACTTGTTAAATTGTAATTTGAAAGCTATCACCTTTTTGTATATATGTTATATTTCACAGTAAGGGAATAACTGAAACTAAGGTACTATAACTCATAACAACTTTGGAAATTTCCTACATATCTACTTGTTAAATCATACTTTGAAAGATATTACCTTTTTATATATGTGTTCATATATTCTATATCCTTACCTTTTTGGTGAGTTGTTCAATCAGCTATTAAGAGAGGTGTATAACATTCTCCCAAAAGGATTGTGGATTTTCATGTTTTTCCTTTTGTTTTGTGAATTTTCACATATTTTAAATAAATGGTATTGAGTACTTACAGACTTAGCATTGTGATAGCCTCCGGTTACAGTGACACCTTTTTCATCATCAAAATCCCTATTTATTTCTGGTTTATTTCCCTGAAGTATGCTTTGCCTGATACTTGTATAGCCACATCCTATTTCCATGGTATTTTTATTTGCTGAATTACTTTAAAAGTTACCAGTTTTGAGTGGGCCCAAAACAAGAAAAGTCCTTGAAATATTTCCAGAAATAGTTTCTGGCTTGATACTGAGCCTTAGTAGAATAGAAACTAAGCAATTGACCATGAGCCACAAGCCACGAGCCACTAATATGCTATACAATGTGAACACTCCATCGTGTACCAGGTGTTCTCTGACCTATCAGACTGGACATTAACAAAGCACCTGTCATCAAATGGAATTGGTATAGATGATATATGATGTTCAAGGAGGTACTGAAGGCACAAGTTTCATGACTAGTTGACTGAGGAAGAAAGAAAAACTGAGTTTGATTTACAGAAGGTTCTGCATGATATTCTGTAACTACCCTAAAGTTGACAGCTTCAGCGTTGCAGGCCCTCTTTGAG
Source organism: Choloepus didactylus (assembly GCF_015220235.1). Lineage (NCBI taxonomy): Eukaryota > Metazoa > Chordata > Mammalia > Pilosa > Megalonychidae > Choloepus > Choloepus didactylus. The sequence goes on from NC_051316.1 coordinate 99,761,647, forward strand.
GTGACCCCACAGGACATTGGTGAAGTAAAATCCCCCAATGTTTAGAACTTTTAGTGGTACATCTGATTGTTCATTTTTCTCTGGAATGACAGATGGCTAGAAGAGCTGTCAACACTGATGAACTGTGGTTAAAGGTTTAATTGATAATGAGGGATTAGGAAAGAACAATATTGGAAAATTGGTGACAAGGATGTTTGGGGAGACTTCTCTGAGTGGGCAAAGAGTGTGAAGGTAATTATGCTCCTTGTGAATGTACACCAAAGAACAACCACAGTACAGAAAGATCTTAGTAAATGGGTGGACAAGATGAACAGATTGGTAGATATCATTCTCTTTTTAAAAATTAATTTTCTTTATATACACTCCATATCCACCAAACATCCATTCCTCCTTCCCCCCTCCATCCATCCCTTGGTAACTTGTAATCTACTTCTGTCTTTGTGGATTTGCTATTTCTAGATATTTCTTATCAGTGACATTGTATGATATTTGTCCTTATGTGTCTTGTTTATTTCACTTAGGATAATGTTTTCAAGGTTCATCCATGTTGCAACATGTCTCAGAACTGTATTCTTTCTTATGAATGAATAATATTCCATGGTGTGTATATACCACATTTTGTTTATGCGTCCATCATTGATGGACACTTGGGTTCCTTCCGTCTTTTGGGAAATTGTGAATAATGCCTCTATGAACATCAGTGTGCAAATATCTGTTCGAGTCTCTGCTTTCAGTTATTTTGGGTATATACCTAGAAGTGGGATTGCCAGGCCATATAGTAATCCTATACTTAACTTTCTGAGGAACCACCAGTTTTCCACAGTTGCTGAGCCATTTTGCATTTCCACCAGCAATGATTAAGTGTTCCTGTTTCAACACATCCTCTCCAACACTTTTCTATTTTTTTAATAGTAGCTATTCTAGTGGGTGTGAAGGGGTGTTTCATTGTGTTTTTTATTTGCATTTCCCTAATGGCTCACAATGTTTAGAATCTTTTCATGTGCTTATTGGCCATTTGTATATCTTCTTTGGGGAAATGTCTATTCAAGTCCTTTGCCCATTTTTTAAGTGGGTTGTCTTCTTTTTTCAACAACAAAAAGACAAAGAACCCAATAATGTTTATGACCAGATATGGTGTGCTGGTTTGGCACTGTTATGTACCCCAGAAAACTCCATGTTCTTTTAATCCATTCTTGTGGGTGTAGACCTATTGTGGGTGGGACCTTTGGTTAGGTTGTTTCAACTGGGATGCAGCTCACCCAAATCAAGGTGGGTCTTAATCCTTTACTGGAAGCCTTTATCAGAGGATAAATGGCAGAAACACACAGAGAGAGGGCAGAGAGATGAGAAACACCCAGAGAAGTAAGAAGAACTGAGAGGAGCTGAGAGAGCCACTAAAACCAGAATCCAGGAGAGAAGGACCTGCAGATGTGCCATGTGACTTCCTATGTGACAGAGGAACCCTGAATGCCAGCAGCCTCTCTTCAGAGAAGGTATCCTTTTGTTGATGCCTTAATTTGGACATTTTCATGGCCTTAGAATTGTAACTTGAAAATTAATAAATCCCCACGTTTAAAAGCCAACCCATTTCGTGTATACTGCATTCTGACAGCTTTAGCAAACCAAAACATATGGTCCACAAAAGGAATGTTCAGTGATGTCCTTAGAAGCCTTACTCATCAAAGCCAAAAAATGGAAGCAACTTATACATCCCTCACAAGGAAAATATGTAAATATGACAATTCATAAGATGAAATATTACACAGCAATAAGAACAAACTTCTGCTATATGCAGAACATGATTTAATCTAGCAGAAGTAATGTTGAGCTAAAGAAGCCAAATGCAAGAGTTCTACTCTATGATTCTGTTTATATGAACTTCAAGAATAGGCAAAATTCATCTTCTGGTGACATGAATCACAAGAGTGTTGACCTCTAGGAGGTTATAGTGCCACAGAAAGAGGAAGAGGGAGTCCTTTTTTTCTTTTTTTTTAATTCATTTTTACTGAGATATATTCACATACCATACAGTCATCCAATGTGTACAATAAGTTGTTCATAGTACCATCATATAGTTGTGCATTCATCACCCCAATCTATTTTAGAACATTTTTCTTGTACCAGAAAAAGTGAAAAAAATAAAAAATTAAAAAAGATCACCCAAATCGTCTCCCCCTTCTACCCTTTTTTCATTTAGTTTTTTGTTGCCATTTTTCTACTCATCCATCTGTACACTGCATTGAAGGACAGCAATCCACAAGGCTTTCACAATCACACTGTCACCCCTTGTAAGCTGCATTGCTATACAATTGTCTTCAAGAGTCAAGGCTACTAGATTGTAGTTTGATAGTTTCAGGTATTTATTTCTAGCTCTTTCACTGCACTAAAACCTGAAAAGGGTTATCTATATAGTGCATAAGAATGCCCACCAGAGTGACCTCTCAACTCCATTTGGAATCTCTCAGCCACTGAAACTTTGTTTTGTTTCATTTCACATCCCCCTTTTCATCAAGAAGATGTTCTCAATCCCATGATGCCAGGTCCAGATTCATCCCTGGGAGTCCTATCCCACGTTGCCAGGGAGATTTACACCCCAGGGAGTCAGATCCCAAGTAGGGGGAAGGGCAGTGAGTTCACCCACCGAGTAGGCTTAGCTAGAGAGAGAGGGCCACATCTGAGCAACAAAGAGGTACTCAGGGGGAGACTCTTAGGCACAGTTATAAGCCAGTCTTTTGACTTGATGGCAATGTAATATTCTTGATCTGTGGGGTAGTTACACTGATATATACATATGGAAAAATTCATTGAGTTGTGCATTTAAGATTTTTTGTATTTTACTGATATATTCCATAACTTAATAAAACTCTTAAAATTTGACTAGACGCTCTATACTTAGAGATGGGGCTGCAGATGTTGAGTTTCATTGTAGGTGATCTGGGTGGGAAGACTTTTTGAAGGCGTGACCCTCAATGTGAGTATCTTTAGTTTTTTCCTTTGGACTGGTCAGACCCCAAAGAAAAGTCTCTTAATTATTTGTCTTCAGGTCAGGGCCTGGTAGCTAAATGCAGATAAAGGGCTGTGGGTCTCAGACTTCAGCATTGGTGTGCATATGGTCATGTAATTCCCATTTTTTAGTATGATTGATATATTTCGGCCATCTGTAGCAAATTCTAGTCTCCAAACTCTCTGTTTTACTTTTTCTTGTCACATAACTTCCCAACCCCTCTTGGAATAGCAGAGGGAAATATTCTGGTAGTGTGGAGTGAGAAGGGGGACCTAGGGATCCAACTGACTCTCAAATAGATATCACTTTTCTCCTTATTTTGTCCTCACCTCCTTCACACCTAGATCGACAGGTATTAAGGTTTGCCAGTTTCTAGATCTTTTGAGGATTCTTTGGTATTGATCAGAATGGTTCTTTTAGTTTCTCCATTGACAACCTAGGATTTAGCTTTGCCAGGTACGTTAACTCAGTTACCACTCACCCACCAATCTGCTTTCTGACATCTGAAATTTTAGTACTACTGTTGGCTTTCCACTCTTCTCTGTCCTGGTATAATTTGTGTCTTTTTACAGAATCACCTTAGTTCTAGTACAATTATAGAAGGAAGTAAAATTAGATGCATGTATTTAATATAACATCTGTAACCAGAAGCATGAGAATTCCTTAAAGAAGTACATTGTCTGTGATGTGAAGATGTGGATATTGGCAGCTCCGAATTTCTTTGGAGGAGAAGCTTAAAGGTGGTAATCTTCTTGCAAGAAAGCAATTAAGTGATTTATTTACATAGAAAGCACGTCTTTACTTAGACCTCGGTTACAAATCAATACAAATAGCATCATTTTCTAAAATATTTTTATTCACGCTTGACATGATATTGACAAACCTCAGTCGTCCATACTTAAGAATATTATTTTTAACAATAGGCAGTATTTTTTATTTTATATAAGTCCTTGAGGGATTAATAGAGATTAGGGAGGATTCATTCATGCCACTCTTTAATACTACCACTTACATAGAGAAGAAAGAGGTAAAGCTTCCCAGTTTTTAATGAAGCCAACATTATAATAATTTGGTCTGTTATAAAGAGATACAGAGGAGAATTGGGCAATTAGGATTGTTGGCTCTAACAGGGCCCTAGGGACCTCTGTCCCATGATGCCTTGTATCTTGTAGATGCCCAAAGTGGCTCTTTTCAGCCTCCTCCCAGTATAAGTTTGATGACCTAACCTGTATATCTTCCTGAGTATGTCAGTGCAGGTTTCAGAATACAGCTATTTGCTTGAAGACCTGGGTTGGGTGAGGTCATAGTAGCATGTGTCCTATGTTGTCTTAAATACTCAGTACAGATCCTGTTCTCTCTGACCTTCTCTGTTCCGGTTGATGAATGTAACTATGATTACTCCAGCCTCCCCTTCAGCTCTGGGCCTTGACTTTGCATCTTTTTCTACTCTCTTGGGCTCTTCATCTGAAACCCTAGTCTCTCTTTCCCTTTCTCCTTATTTAGCAACCTAACTTTTGCTTCTAGTTTTTTACCGTCTGTATTTATTATTCTTGATCTTGAACCTTGTTTCCAATTATTTGCATCACTCAAGTAGAATCTGAGGTCTTTCCACTAAAAAGTCAGGTCATTTGCATTCCCTTCTTCTCAGTAACCAAGATAGCAGTGAGCAGAGAAATTTCAGACAAACAGTTGCAGGCTGGCAGTTCCTGCCTTTGGAATATTCTCTCCATCATGTCCAAGTTAGCACTTACCTGTTGGCAGACACAGTAGATCAAGAGGCTGCAGAGGTAAGTAAAGGGATCTTTTCACCTTGGAATAGCAGAATCATAGGTTGTCCCAAGATTCTAGAAGCACCTCATTAGTGTCTGTAAGATCTACAGAGTTTTCTGAGGATGAGAGACCCTTCTGGGAGAGGGAAGAGCCAAATGATGTGGAAAGACATACTAGAGCAAGGCCCTTGAGTAGAGAGAAAGTACGGAAGGCAAAAAGCAGGGCTTATGGTGAAGAGCTCTCAACCCTTTTTGGAGGATTTTGGGAAATTTATTATGTTAACTGGTTGGTGCCACAGACTGAGGGACCTCTGTAAGAAGAGCTTGTTCAAAGCATCATATGTTGGCAGAGAGAATGAAAGAGACAGGGTTGTGCCCTAAAATAACTTAGCATCCTTTTGAAGCCTCAATGGATATGAACTGGCTTACTTGCTGAAGGCAAGCGTCTGGAGGTCAGAAAAGCCTGGAGTTTGTCTGAGAGTCTGCATCACCCTACTGTTGACAAGATTCACAAGCAGTGAGGTCTTAAGACATGACCTCCAGGGCATGGTTATTAGAATATACCTAGTCAAAGCAGTCTAGTCTTCATGGGCATCATATTCCCATTGAGAGATGGAGTAGGGGAGAAAATAGCTTGTGGTTTTCTTATCTCTCAGAAGAAATTAGATAGTTCTGAAATGTGCTCTTTGGTTAGGGTAGAGATCATGGGCAGATAAATATGTGATAGTTCTCAGATATTCCTCTTGTTAAAATTTGAAGAACAATGCTTCAGTCTTCTACTGATTTGGAGGTAAAGTTTTCCTTAGATATGGGCTCTAAATAAAAATCAGAAAATGGGAACACATTTAGATCTACAACATAACCAAGAATAATGAAAAAAATGTAAATATAGCTGACTTAATGAAAGGGACACTAATCTGAGAGCCTGAGTACCCTGGCTGTTGTACCAGATCTTCCTTCAAGGTGCAGTGTGAACTTACTCGATTACTACGCCTTTCTGAATTTTAGCTTGCTTACTCGTGAATCAAATGGAGGGATTGGACTAAATAGAATTTTATTAATGTTGATGGTATCAAAAATACCTGAAGAGGATTTTGTTTTTAAATACAGGTGTCCAGACTGTACCCTCAAGAATTTAATTCAGTAGATGTGAGGTAGGGATCAAGATTCTGTATTCTTAACAAACATTCCTCTGGATTATGATAAACTTGTCCACAGACCAATGTTTAGGGACCTTTGGGCCAGACGATTTTTAGATTTTATCCAACCCTTAAACTTCATTATTCTGCTATCAAAGACAAATGTACAAAATGGGAAGAACAAGTGAGACTAAAGATGCCAAACTAGGAATTTGAGGGATTGAATATAAATATGGTTATAGAAAATGGCTTTCTGTCTTCATTGATTGATGATGCCATCTGTGGAGTCCAGTGCTATATTTGAATTCAGTCTCAAATGTGATTCCTTGTGAAAAGTATTCAAACATCCTAAGCCTTATTGCAATCATAATGATAGGAATCTCTTTTTCTTAGTGTTCTTTAAGGATTAGGGGAGGCAATCTGTGTAAAATGCTTAGTAGAGTGCCTGACAAAACAAGTGGCTAGTAAATGTTAGCTACAGGATGACAATAGCAATGACAAAAACTCAAATGCAGGGAGAGAGTGCACGACTCACTATTTTTTATTTCAGAAGTAACAAAGAAATCAAGGCACATGAGTGTTCCTTCTGTCTTTATGTTATATTCATTCTATAATGAGAGACTGTGTTTCTAAAAGAAGAATTTTGCATGGAATTTTAGGCCATCTAAAAAAATGTAAGATTAGTTCATCTCAGTCTACCCATGTGTACATGCTACTGCACTGATGACTCTGCTGTGAGGCTGTAGACCTGGTCCAAGACCAGCGCTGAACAGGCCCAGAGACTCCTTGGAAGAGGGTCCTCTGTGTAGAAGATTGACCAGAGAGAAACAAAGAAGGGGATGAAAAATTATGAGTTTCTTAAGAAAGAGAGAGAAAGGAAATAGGGTCAATATGGAGATAAAGTCAGGATTAGGAGTTATAATAAATTTAAAGAAGATTTGGGAGTTATAATTTGGCATATGTAGAGTTTTAGAAGAAACCTAGCATTCTAACTTCTCCCTAGCCTCCAGGTGCTGCAGAGTCATGGATGGGGAAAACCAATCTATCATCTCTGAATTTTTCCTCCAAGGAATATCTGAGTCACCAGAGCAACAGCAGTTAGTCTTTGGAATTTTCCTTAGTATGTATCTTGTCACCTTGACTGGGAATGTCCTTATCATTCTGGCCATTGGCTTTGACCCCCACCTCCACACCCCTATGTACTTCTTTTTGGTCAACCTGTCTTTTGTTGACATGGGTTTAACATCCTCTACAGTTATCAAGATGCTGGTGAATGTACAGACTCAACATCACACCATCTCCTATATGGGTTGCCTCACCCAAATGTATTTCTTTCTGATGTTTGGTGATCTGGACAGCTTCTTCCTGGCTGTAATGTCATATGACCACTTTGTGGCCATTTGCCATCCTCTCTACTACTCCACAGTCATGAGCCCCCAAGCCTGTGCCCTGCTGCTTGCAATATGCTGGATCTTCACCAACATTGTTGCTCTGACTCACACCCTCCTCGTGGCTCAGCTGTCCTTCTGTGTCATTGGGGAAATAGCTCACTTTTTCTGTGACATAATTCCTGTCCTAAAGCTGTCATATTCTGACACCCACATCAATGAGTTGATGGTGTTTGCCTTAGGAGGCACAGTACTCAATGTCCCCTTTATATGCATTGTCATCTCCTACATCCACATTGTATCAGCCATCCTGAGGGTCCGAGCCCCTGGTGGGGGGGGGGGGGCAAGGCCTTTTCCACGTGCAGTTCCCACCTCTGTGTTGTTTGTGTGTTCTATGGAACCCTCTTCAGTGCCTACCTGTGCCCTCCTTCTGTCACCTCTGAAGAGAAGGACATTGCTGCAGCTGCAGTGTACACAGTGGTGACCCCCATGTTGAACCCCTTTATCTATAGCCTAAGGAACAAAGACATGAAGGGGACCCTTAAAAGGCTTCTCAGTCACAGGACAATATTTTCCTCTTAGCTATAGTGGTAGCAATGATTAATTTAAAAAATATGCTTGGAGTAACATAATATTGCTTCATTTTCAGGTCTACCCATGCTAGCCATAAGATTGTAGTCAGAGAGGTTTAGTTATGTAAGCTCTCTGAGCCTTAGTTTTCTCATCTATAAAATGGAGATATCAATTGCTATCTAATAAGGAAGTTTAGAGGATTAAACTAGATAAACTATAAAATGCATCTAGTACAGTGGCAATAATAGTAGCTTTTTATTAACTGATTACTACTACTACTACTACTCCTGCTACCACTGTCATTCTGTATCCATACCCAACTCAAGAAGTCAAAAGAGATTTTTCTCCAAGATTCATTCCTTCCAAAAATATTTAGTGAACATATACTATGTGCTGGGAGCTGTTATAAATTCTGGAGAGACGGCACTGAACAACAAAATGTCTATTCTCTAATGACATTTTCCTACTAGGTTATTAAATTTGTCAGTCATCAAAATTGGAGGAGTACCTGTGTTGTTTATAATAGTAAATGTAGGTTAAGATAAAAAAAAAAATTAAAGGTTACAGGTTACATTCAAGGACATGCAGAATGGAGTTCCCCATCAGAAGATTGAAATTCATTGTTTAGATTTCCCAGCTGCTTGCCCTACTTCCCATGTTTCACCAAGCTTTCACCAGGATGTTAGAGCTCCTTGTTTTGCCTCTGCTCCCTGCTGTTCAGAAATGTTTTCCTGTCTAATAGATGTAAACAGGTGACCTTGATTCCTATTTTGACTTCAGGCAATGGTAGATCCAAAGGGAACATCAGCAACTTAAATTTGTTAGAGTGATGAAAATAGAATGATTCTCTTTGGTACATGGGTTTCTCTGCCTCAAGAATCCTAGAGATTTTATTTTAAAAAATATGGACCATACAATATTGATTCCTTATGTCTTTCTGGTATGACCAAATATCTATTGGCTGCCTAAATTCCCCCATTGCAGTTTGTTTCTCAGACCTAACATATCTTCAAATGCCTCATGATTCCTATACCTCTTAAGGAAGCATGTTTCATGTAATCAAACTGCCCAGGCTTCAGTAGTTGGTGAGTGCAGATGTGATTCATTTAGGGCAATATGCCATATTTTAGTACTTGAGTATTATACATGTTTGATGATGTGGAATAGGAAGTCTAGCCTCTCCAGATCTCCTTTCCAGGTATTCCCTCTAGGAGTCCTTGACTGGGATAAGGAAGACACACGTAAGCAGAGCTGGAGCTCGCAACACTGGAGTCCTCTTGCTCTGGTCTCAGTCTAACTCTTCTTCCATTCTGTTGTCATTTATTGCTCTGCTGGCTATGGGCCACTGACAATCTCCTCTGAGCCACTGACCTCTAGCTTTCTTTTAGAAATTGAACAGACAAGAAAATACCCTCCACTTCCCATGACCAGCTCTTTCAGGAAAGGCTCCTCTGGCAAAGTTATAGGGTCACTGATGACATTGTTCTTCTTGTACATGAGGGAGACTGAGATGTGAGATTACCAGATAAAACCTCAATTATTCTTGCAGCCCGTGTCTCCTCTGATATCCAGACCCTACTGCTCAGGCTAGCCCAATCAGCCCCACCTTCTTCACTCATGGTGGTTTTTCTTGGTGGCCTTCTGTTTTATTTTTCCCTTGCAAACTTCAGGGAGTCTCAATACATTCATACATCAGTACATGTCGGAACCCTGTTGGAGGTGGATTCAAGGTCTTTGCCACAGGCCCTGAACAAATCAGGAAATTTGTCTAAGTGTCTGTTTTGGTTCCGCCAGTTTTATTCTGTGGCAATTAATAGTTAGGTCAGTGCAAAGCATGCAAAAGGACAATGTTGCCTATAACTGTTCAATAGCCTAACATGGTTAGATCCCAGCCAGTCAAATAGTTGCTATCACATTAGAAGTTCCAAACTTATACCTCCCTTGATATGTATTATTTCACTCATCCCCAATCTCTACACTCAAGGTCACAAGGTCACCAATGTCAAGTAGGTCTAATGTGATAATGGCATTAAAATAATTCATACTGAAACACAGATTGTTTATAAATTTTTACATTTAAGTGGTATCATTTGATTGGAAGGTGCTTTAAATTGGAATCAGAGGTGATGGAGAGATTCCTGGTGCCCCTTGTGTATCTGGGCATTTGCTTTCCTCTTGTTTGGAACTCCTTTGGAAAAGCAGGTGGTTCAGAAACTTGCTCCCTCACTTCAGTAACATTGTTATACCTAATCAAAACCACTCAAAGAGTTTAGCCTTCCATTTTGTTCCTAAATATCAGTTCACAGAGCCCAAAATAACAATCTTTTATTCTACACCTACTTCCCATAAATTACTAAGACCTGTCTATTCTACCTTCAAAAGTATTCTCTTCTCTCTTTACAGTGCTACTGCCTTCATTCAGGCACATGTCATCTTCTACCTGGATGTTGGAATGTCCTTCTAATTGAGCTCTGTTTCCCCAAGCTCTCTAATCCATTGACTACACATCTAACACATTGAGTTCCTGAGTAATCTTTAAAGCACAAACATAACCTAGTCAGGTCTAATCCCTCACCCTGCACCAACACCTTAGTGGGGGCATCCTAGCCCCTTCATAATATAGCCCTTGTCAATCTGTGCATATTCATATCCTGATCCTTCTTCAACTCATACACACCTATATTTTTGGCAACACCAAAGTTTTTTCATTTCCCTGAACTTACCATGCTATTTCAATGCCCTGGTTCATGCTGTTCTTTCTGCCTAGAATGCCATTTCTCCCATTATGTATCAATCCTGAGCATCCTTCAATACCCAGATGAAGAATTACTTCCCTGTAAAGCTTTTGCTGATAACCAGGTAAAGTTAACTAGACCCCCTCTGTGCTACTACCATTTATTTTACTTTTAACATTGTCTTTAAGTCTCACTTTCTTCAGCTGTAAAACATAGATACTAGCACTCTCTGCATCATAGGAATATTATGAGGATTAAAAGAGGTAATACAGGTAAAACTTTTAATACATTGTTCAATTCACAGAAAACAGGCATAAGCACAATTGTTACTAGTATTACTATTTTAAAGCACTTTTTGTACTCTTCTAATATTTTTAGTTCACCTCTCTCTCTCTGCATGGCTAGACTGTGAGCCTCTTTAGCATGGAAGCAATGCCTTTATCCAGCTTTGTATGAACAGGGCCAGGCTAAATGACAGAATCTGTAAATAAGGAAAGTCTCCCTATTTTTCTGGTATTAATCTAACTTTTTATGCTTAATGGCAAATAAAAACTAAGTGAATCTAATTCTTTAGTAAATACCTTAATCTCTCACCTACTTTCCAAATGTGACAAAATAGGATAATTGTTATTTAGTCTTTTAAAACGTATGTTTGTCAGAGTTAAATTGTATGTCTGGTTTTTGTTTGTCCCAAGCTAAAATATAAGTGCTAGAGTTCTTAGTTCTGGAAATTTATGATTCCTGTCCTCCCTGAAAAGTCTGTCTAGTGTGAAACTTGGAAAGAATTAAAGCTAACTTTTCAGAAGGATATAAAGTGGCTGATTGAAGTGTCAACAATGACTAAATTACACATATTTTGGCCACACAACATATTTATGGTTTTCAAAAATTGTTGCAAACTTTATTCTAAACCCAATAGGATGCTTCATTGAGGAAAATCATGAAACTTAGCCCTGACATGGCTCAGCAAAATGCCTTAAATTAAGTACATACTTCCAACAAGTATTTCCAGATATTTTTTGTACGTATTCAAATCAGTGTGGAGTGTGCCATTTGCTTCGGGCTGTCCACATTCAAGGGAGACCAGTATGGGGGATGGGGTGGTGATAAAACACTTTTCAAAAGGGCTTGATTTCTTCATTTGAAAAATCCATTCAGAGCTGGGTCACCAGCCCAGTGCTGAAAATACGGACAATGGTACTGATCTGTCTAGAGGATGGGCTTGAAAGGGCTAAGCTCATGTTCAAGGCCCCAGACCACTGAACTGGAGTGCAGGCAGAGAAACTGAACCAGGTCCTCAGACTTGCAGGTGGGATGCCACAGCAGGGGGCAGGGTGTGCAGCAGCAGTTCCTGGGTATGCTCCGATTAACCAAGGCACACTTTATCTAGACCAGCAAGAAAAGGTTCTAGCCCTTTCCAGGTTTTGGTTCCAGAACTCTTTGGAGCTGAGTGTGTTGACATAGTGACTCAATGCCTGAAGCATAATCCTTCCACAAAGAAACCTGGGACATGAAAAGACAGCTTCATCATTTCCAGGTCAAGGGCCACTCTTTAGGTTAAACAAGTAAACAGTAAGGTACTCTTCTGATCTGTCTTTCTTTGTGCACTCATCCGCCAACTCACTTATTCATTTCACCTTAGTCATTGGGTTTTAGCTTAAGCCAGAGAAGATATGTTGTTTTATCCTAGAGCAGTTGTCTTCCTTGGAATTGGGAATATAACCTACATGCCATTCTGCCCCAGGGTGCCCCTTCTTCCCATAGTCACCGTCATTCAGGAGTGTTTGTGCAAGTTTCTGTCTGGAATTCATCTCTGGTGCAGAAGGTAGGGAAAGCTGACACTCATTATTCTTGGTCCATAATAGTGCTAAGCCAAGCTCATTATTGCATTTATTCCAAGTTGAAAACAGGTTAGGTGTTTTATGATTTTTTCTTTCTACACAGAAGAAGAAATTGAAGTTCACAGAAGTTAGGTAAATTGCCTGAAGCTTCATAGCTAGTGCTCTGGTAGATACACCTTGTAATTCAGATCTGTTTTTCCCAAATAATCTTTTCTTGTTGCCACATGGTGCTAAGCTTCTGAAGCATTTGTGATCCTGTTTATCCTTTACTAAGGAGAGGTCTGTAGAAAGAGATCTAGTTGTTCCTTCATGGGATGGGGAAGGTCTATTCCTTGGACTCAGAGTACAATCCTGGGGTCTCTAGCTGAGTAGAAGTGATTTTCAAGGAGACAGACAATGAAGAGACTGAATACAAAAGGAACCAAATTAAGTGGGGCCATTAGAATTTTCCAGACCATGGACATTTTATTTGTCTTTCTCATTCCCTTCCTGGATTGAGTCTGAGTTCCGATTGAAACTCACAGTTCAGTCAGAAAGCTTTATAGACAACTGATCTGAGAGTGAACTGCTGAATTAAGGTTATTATCATCTAGAAAGATGAACAGTGTTCCTAAAATCAGGACAAAGCCTTCAGTCCTTAAAGTGGAGCAGCTAAATTATAACAACGGACAGTTTCCTGATGCCATAAAAGGACACTATACAGTTTCTTCTCCTCACCCACCATCATCACTAACAGCAATAAAAAAATGTTGCAACCTTTCTATACCAAAGCAGTCCTGTTGTCCAACATCTTCCAAGGATTAATGAGAACTCATTCCCAAGAAATAACAGGAAAGAAAGAACAGTTTTACTAGCTGTGTAATTTGTGTGTCTAATAGGCAAGAGCAATAACCAGTAATGTCAATTCAGAATTCACATTTTATACTAAAGAGTTGTGAGAAAACAAGACAATGACTTGAGTAATCAAATGCAACTGGGACCAAATATTTACTGAGTAGTTAATCCATGCTGATCTTGAGATTAAGCAGTCTTGCATCTGGGGGTATGTGAATACATGTGTCTGTTAAAATGGAGAGCAAATGTTACTGAATTGAGATGGTTGCCCTGCTGAGGGGTCTCTCCAGGGCCTCCTTTATGTCCCTGTTCCTTAGGCTGTAAATGAAGGGGTTCAGCAAGGGGGTGACCACTGTGTACATCAAAGAGGCAACTATATCCTTGTCATTTGAGTTGCTGGATGAAGGCAGAAAATACAGCCCAATAATTGTTCCATAATACAGAGATACCACAGAGAGGTGAGAACCACATGTGGACAGGGCTTTGCAGATACCCTCAATAGAGGGGACCTTCAGGATGGTGGACCCAATGCAGCTGTAAGAAACAAGTATGCATATTAATGGCAGAGTAATGACTGCCAGTCCCACTGTGAAAATGGCCAGCTTATTGAGGGAGGTGTCTGAGCAGGACAACTTGAGTAGGGCAGCAAGGTCATGAAAGAAGTGTGGGATGCTATTGTCAGCACAGAAGGACAGCTGGGCCAGGAGGAGGGTGTGGGACAGAGCATTGGCACAGGAGAGGATCCAGGACACAACTACTAGTAAAGCACACAGCCCCTCCGTCATGATAGTGGTGTAGTGGAGGGGGTGACATATGGCCACATACCGGTCATAGGCCATTGATGTGAGAAGAAGGTTGTCCAGAACAGTAGAAAATATGAAAAAATACATCTGTGCTATGCATCCTGCATAGGAGATGGATTGCTCCTGAGTCTGCATGTTCATTAACATCTTTGGGACAGTGACAGATGAAAAGCAGACATCAATGAGGGCCACGTGGCTGAGGAAGAAGTACATGGGGGTGTGGAGGTGAGAGTCCAGCTTGATGAGCAGGATGATGAGCAGATTCCCCAGCACCATGGTGAGGTACATGCCCAGGAAGAGGGTTAAGAACAGGCTCTGCTGCTCTGGATGGATGGGGAGTCCCAGGAGGAAGAATTTGGACATGCTGCTGTGGTTCTCCAACTTCATGTTGGTCTTCTCTCTGCTAGAGATGAAGAGACATTGGAAAAATCAAAAACTAAGAAATAGTGAATTGTAGCAGACAGATAATAATTAGATCTTTCCACTAGTGAATATAATAATGTCTGTCTTCATTGCTATGTCCCTACAAGAGTCCTTTATCATGTAAAGGACAAGAGTCCTTTATCATGTAAAATGAGAGCATGCACCAACAGAGAAGAAACTTTGATATTGGAGAAAAGTTGGCTCAGTTTCCACTTTTCACCATTCAGGGTAGAGGCAGTCCAGACCAAGGGACGATGTGCAGCTACGTCTAGTCAGTTCAGAGAAAGCATCATACCATCTTAGCTGAGGGGTATTAACTTAAAATCTCCCCAAATTCTACTCTTTTGAAAACAATCATCTGGCTAGTCTTGAGCCTTTGAATTCTAACATATTGGACTTCAGAAATCTGACTTCAGAATCCACTAGTGAGGAAGATAATATAGGGAAGAAATTTTAATAACATATACCCTAGGAAAATTGGATCATAAATAAATAGCAAAAGTTTCCATTATGTATAAAGGTCTAGAAGAAAAGAAACATTTCTACTGATTGAACTCAGAGTTTCTCAGAGTTAAGTCTTGCAATATCGTTGCTATTAAAGATGGAAATATTACTGGCAGTGCATATTTATTACTAGTAATCACAGTTATTAGGCTGTTTTTCTACATTAGAACTATCTTCAACCTTTTCCTGACTCAGTAAGCACTCACGACACCTAAGAATCCACAGTCTGTAATAGAAAGAGTTGTTATCAAGAGAGACTAAAGAGAGGGACCATTGGTATGTTCCCTGCCTCCCTGCCATTTTTTTGTTGTCTATTTTTTTTTTTTTTTAGCTTCTATATTTAGTTTACTGGCATGTTCAACTACAGCACCTGCTAACCAGCCCATCAAAGTTCCAGATACTTTTAGGCTCCTTGGTCATTAATAGCGAGTATTTCAAAAACTCTGCTTGTGACCTACCTCAATAGCATAAAATGTTCTAGAGCCTAAGCTACCAAATTCTAAAAGGTAAGTAGGAAAAATTTTTGATTTCATTGTGTCTTAATAAAAAGAGCATTGTAAACAGTTCCTTTAAACCAAAACCAGTGCCAAATGTCAACACATATGCCTACAAATATCAAGTAAATGCAGGATGCTTGAAAGGATTTCATTATGTTATCTCTTCACTGGAAGAAAAATTCAAAACAGCTTTTTTATAGGTTAATGGTAGGCTTAAAACCCTTGGCTCCATTATGCTTATGAGTTGTAACTTTTCTTGTCGCATATGCTCTAAGATCCTCATTTTTAAGCTTGCCAAAAGCAGGCAACGTAACAGAATTCTGGAAAGACCAGTAAAGACGTGCAAAAATGTCCAGACTAAGTTCCTAGTCTGTCTCTGCTCCTTGAAGCACCTAGGGGCTCCTTGAGGCTGTGACTTAGGATAGAGCCCCATGTCCAAGGATAGTGTGGTTTTTGGGATTTCCCATTAAACTTGGGGAAAACAAAGGCCTTGTAACTAAAAGTAGATTCAGTTCCTGGCAACATCACTTCACATTTGTGAGTTCTGGGCAAATGAGCCTTAATTTTCTTGTCTCTAAACTGCAGATAAGACTAAGAAGCTAAGTCTTGAGACTATTGCAAATGCTATTGAAAAATGTATGTGAAGCACTACTGCAGATAGTTGGTACAAAGTAATGTTCGTTTCCTGTCCTGCATTTCATGTCATTCCTTTATCTCTCCACTCTGACTGCTCTGTCCTCTCAATAAGCAGATATTGACCAGAGTTCAGGTGCCAAAAAGCCACTTCATCATGGGATTGTGACCTGATTGAGGCAAAGACCATAGACAGCAGTGACAAAGTTGGGAATACAAGGAGAGTCCAGTCATATGCTGTTTAATAGAGAATTACTGCTCAGATATCCCACTATTTTGAACTTCTCTGTGTCTTTCTCCATTTTCTTCTCTCTGCACCCATGAACTTGTAAACATATCTGATCTGTGGTGTTTAGGATTTTAATAAAATTCCGTGGATCCAATTTGGTCATACTTCTTGTTCTGCCTAAGTCCATGACAAATGCAGACTCACTACATCCAGTCTGTGACTGATAATACCTCAACCAATGCTTGCTGATAACTGAAATTTATTTGGCAGTTAGACCATGTGCTGTAGAAGGCAAAACATAGGCTTTGGAGTTAGATGGAATGGACTCAAATAATCTGTCTACCATTTACCAGCTATATGGCTTTGTACATTTTAGAACCTCAGTTTTTCTTTTGTAAACTAGGGATAATAGTTCCTGAATCATGGTAAGAGTTAGATAAGGTAATGCATGTAAAGCACATGATTCATAGCAGGTGCCCTGTACATACACGGTGATATTGCTTACATTAGATATAACATACAAAGAACTCTGGGGAGGTAATTCAGTGACTTACCTTCAGTGGAACCCAGGCAAAAGTGAATGGGATGGTAGATCTTTCCTGAGCCCAAGGTTTGATGCCTTTCATGAAGGTATGAGACTATACTAGGGATTACAGGCAGGAAATCATCAAGCAGAATCTAACAAAGAGCCCCAATAATGGTGCTACATAAAGTCAGAAAAGAAACAAAACTCTAGCTAGAAGTGTCCTTCAGACATACTTTTAGGTAAAAGTAACAGTGCACTCTAAAGGGCAGGTGACTTGGGAAGAGAAGCCTACAAGAGTTCTATCACTGCACCCACTAAACAAGCACACATTCTGACACCTAGACCTTGAATGGAGAGATACGGCTTCCTGCAGGCTTTGGGAATGTGCCTGCTGATTTACATAGCCAGCAGTTTCTGTTTCTCATCTTCCAAAGGTTTGAGGTTAAAGTCACAAAAGGCTTCCTAAGAAATTGGAATAAGAAAAAAATGACAGCAAGAGCCAAAGAAGGTATGAGTGCATGTGTGCATGTGCACACACACACACCTGTTACTGATAAAAGGTATCCAGGCATGCTCTGAACTTTATGCTCAAGTTATCCATCCCCATGTAATATGGAATGGTTTCTCAGATTCCTGCTAGCACATCCAAGGACCAGATTTAACCTGCAAATTCTGTGGTCCTAAATCTCTCATTGACATCAGAGAGAAAAACTATGAGCCTGGAACTTACCCTTGTCTATTCATCTGCTCCAGAAATGCACTCCACTCTACCCACCAGGGAGAGGACTCAAGGGGACAGGGTAACAATCTATTGGTTAGAGACATGCATTACACATGTATTAATTGTTCTGTTTTCCCCTTACTCCCTCTAGGACAGATGGTTTTGGGCAGTCGTCCCTAAACTTTGATACTCAGCAGAGTCAGCTGGGGAATTTGTTTAATGTGCAGCTCTCAGCTCCACCTCCAGAGATTCTTTCATGAAGTCTGGGGTCAGTGATTCTGAGGCAAGTGGTTCTAAGGGTAGACTTTGAGGAAACACGGCTTTAGGAAGAGTGTCAGGGTGGATACCCTGCTAGTGTGAGCCTGAAAGAAGATGGGGAAAGACCCCCTCATTGCCCCCTCCCTGCCAGATTCAAGTTTCCCCTGGCTAGGTCACAGCTCGAGATGTATAGAGAGATTTTATTCCCCCAAATGGAAATTCCTTTTTGGTTTGCTGCTGTTGGAAGTAATTCCTCTTCACAATGAAACCCCAAAATATAGACATGAAGAAAAGGAGAAAGTTGAGCCTCACTCTCACATTATTCACTTTTCATCTTTGTGACATGTTTTTAAATTCATAAAACACATTTATATGAATAGGATTTATTTTATACAATATTTTATAATTTTATTTTTAAAAATTTATTGTGGACATCTTTACATATCAATACATATATATCTACTTTAGAATTTTAAATTTTTAGTCATTGATAAAGTGGTAATTTTTCACTGAGAAACTTTATCAAAGTGTATACCATGCCCTGAGATTATGTTTTTTTTTCTTAATTCATTTTATTGCAATATATTCACATATGCAGTCATACAAAACAAATCGTACATTCAGTTGTTCACAGTACCGTTACATAGTTGTGTATTTATCCCCCAAATCAATCCCTGACACCTTCAGTACCACACACACAAAATAACAGGAATAATAATTAAAGTGAAAAAGGGCAATTAAAGTAAAGAACATTGGGTGCCTTTGTTTGTTTGTTTGTTTGTTTTTCTCCTTCCCCCATTTTTCTACTCATCCATCCATAAACTAGACAAAGGGAAATGTGGTCCTTATGGCTTTCCCAATCACATTGTCACCCCTCATAAGCTACATTTTTGTACAATCGTCTTTAAGATTCATGGGTTCTGGGTTGTAGTTTGATAGTTTCAGGTATCTACCGCCAGCTACCTCAATTCATTAGAACCTAAAAAGGGTTGTCTATATTGTGCATAAGAGTGCCCAGCAGAGTGACTTCTTGTTCCTTTTGGAATCTCTCTGCCACTGAAGCTTATTTCATTTCCTTTCACTTCCCTCTTTTGGTCAAGTAGATGTTCTCCATCCCACGATGCTGGGTCTACATTCCTTCCCAGGAGTCATATTCCATGTTGTCAGGGAGATTCACTCCCCTGGGTGTCTGATCCCATGTAGAGGGGAGTGCGGTGATTTCACCTGCCAAGTTGGCTTAGCTAGAGAGAGAGGGCCACATCTGAGCAACAAAGAGGCATTTGGGAGGAGGCTCTTAGGCACAATTATAGGCAGGCCTAGCCTCTGCTTTGCAGCAAGTCTTCCCAAGGGCAAGTCCTGTGGTAGAGGGCTCAACCCATCAAACTTTATCAAAGTGTATACTATGCCCTGAGATCATCTGTTTTTTAATACGGCTACATTAATATTCCCACATGCACTAATTTTCTGGGCTCCACTGCCTTCATTAGTTAGTACCTGTTACTTGCTTCTTTGAGAAGGGAAAAAACCGACTAAAAAATGCCTATGAAAATACATGAGCAATGGAAAGCAAACTTGAACCCTTTGGAAAGGGAGGCAAGAATTCCAGATTGTTTCCATTCACCCATTCCCTTGGGACAAAGGTTATGCAATCAAATTAGATATATAACACAGGAGAGTTGCCATTACACTATTCCACATATATATGAAGTATTGAAGCCTTCAAAATGTTTTTATTTCTGTCTTCACATGCAAAAGGCCTCTAACATCATCACTGCCTTTAGTGTCATTCTAGCTGCTGGTTAAATACTAATTAGTCATATATATATATGTGTGTGTGTGTGTGTGTATATATATATATATATATAGAATTTACTAGTATTGCATTTTGTATTGGTTGGATTTTAAAAAAAAAGATGAAAGACTAGAGTAAAAATTTAATGTGATAATATGGATTGGATTTAAGGCAATTGCTTTCTTGTGGGCTATGCCAAGAAACATGAGGACTTTTAGAAATAAATGACATGACAAAATTTGTTAATGTCCTACCAAGAACTTCAATGGAGGTACTTTTCTCAAATCTAGTGTTTTATAACCAATGCATATTTTATCATGCATCTTGCATGAAATAAGTCATTAATTTAAAAACTGAAAACTATTTTTAGAGGAGTTATAGAACATGTGAACATGACCTAACCCTTTGAAGAAAGTCATAGAATTTTGAGTGACATTATCAAAGTTACAAGCCACACTGAAACTATAGTAAATGTGTAAAGCAATACCTCCATAAGGCTTGATGGAAATAAAAAATCACCGATGGACATGGATGTGATATTTTTGGTTTTATTTTCATTGAACACTTGGTTCCAAGATGTTATATTACAAAGCATGCTATGCAGTATCTGATATGTCTATGTTATGTATGGAAAAGAAGAGGAAACCTGATTGTTTGGGGAAGAATCTCTTGCCTTAGATGGTGAAAACAGAATCTTACTGCAGCTAGAATTAATTTTAAGATATCAACATTAACCTCTGACTTCTGTATTATTAAAATAATTTAACCTGTCTCTTGTTTCATTCCACCTACTACCAGAAGTCAAGTAGGGTGTTATAAATGTGCTTTCCCCAACTTCAAAGATTTATTTATCCTTTATGTCATCATTCACAGCATCCCCCTGGGATCCTATCAGAAATGCAAATTCTTGAGCCCCGCCCTAGAACTACTGAACCGGTGTCTGTGGTGGTGATTTTCAGTAATCTGAGTTTTAGCAAGCTCTCCAGGAATTTTCATGCACACTAAAGTTTGAGAAGCTTTGCTTCTCACTTCTCGTTTTGGGAAAGTAGGGTGTTCATGAAGGAGGTCAGTGCTGAATATGGAGTGGTATTTGTAGGAAAAGCAATGATGCATTTAGTAAGTCTGGGACACATTTTGGATATAAAGAATACAAAGAAGGTCAGCATGAAGCTGCTTCTGTTAAGGAGTGGTTGCGTATGGGGGCTAAGCAATATCAACCACACAGTGTGGGAAAATGGGGAGCACATATGGAAATCCTGAACTACATAGCCCTGGAACTTCAGGAGAGCCTTTGGATTTTTGTAACATTTTATACCGTGAGCAGAGAGCAATGTATTTCTTCTTACTTCAGTGACAATTCTTTTCAGTTCTTTGATTCTTGGAAATGCTTTAAAACAACAGGAGAGCAAAGGAAATGGAACTTCTAGAACAGTGTACAGAACAACTTCCAGTGACTCCTTAGTCAATTACTTTAGTACTCCTGAAATCCCAAGTTTGGAATGCTAAGTAGGATCATTAAAGCAAAAATTCTTGAAGATCTTCGATTAAGGTTCTTTTTCTATGAGCAGTTAGTCCCAATATCAGTATTATACTCGGCAGGACAAGGCAAATAGGAAGATGATGACTTTGACAAAGGGAAGAACCAGGTGAGAAGAGGAGGAAGAAATACAATATTAACCAAAACTGGAAGGATAACCCTAAAACAAACTCTACTTTGCAGAATGCAAACTGCTGTGAGTGGATTTATATGTATCATTGATTAATAGCATAAACAACAGAGTTGCTTATAGCCTCATGGTTTGGATTGTTCTGCTATCTAAATAAGAAACTTTTTAAGGTTTTAGAACCATTGCTTCCTTATTAGAATGGTCCCTGATTTTGTGGTAGACATAAAATTCATTGCATCCTATGTGCTTCCATAATTTGGTTCAGAGTACTTTTGCCATAGCTATAAGACTACAACTTTACAACATCAGAACACTTAACGGAGACCAAGAGTTGTTTAGAACAGTTTCCTGAGAAACCAATTGAAGTGGTCTTCAGGCCAGCTTGCATGACCTATGACTTCCTCATTGTGTAGTAGAAATGTAGTCTCATGCTAACCAGTAAATGATGCACTTCTAACAGCATGCATGCTAGTAAAGGGTTGAGGATTTCCAGTAGGACCATATTTAGTAAATACTGGCTTGTTTGAGGATTTTGTATTAACTGTTTAAATTATAATAAAAGTCACAGTAAGGTGGTTAATCACTTGGATATGAAAGTTTTGTATTCATCTTAGACTTTTGTTATGAGGTACATTTAAACTGTTAAAAGTTTTACAACACTATCTTCTAGGAATGGTATCTTTTTCACCTTTTGTAAGCCTGTATCAAACTCCTTGAAGCCTAAAATATCATGGGGGGTGGGGGAGCAAGGCACTCCAGAGCAGTGATTCTTAAAGTTTGTCCCCAAAGTGATGATCTAGGCCTACCTGGAAGCCACATGGTAAAACAGAGCCCAGGCCTAGGTTTTAGCTTAAAACAACAGGGTAAGAAGCTGAGTTACCCTTATGGTAGGAGAGGCCTTACTTAATTTACTGGCTTGGATGTTTTGCAGGTAAATTGAGCAGAGCAATAATAACTGTATTGGGGAGGAGACGAGAACCCAAAGGAGTCTGAGATATATACTTCTCTGAGGGTAAAGACTGGGTGATGGTGGTAGAGAAGGGTGTAAAGCACAAATCTAGTTGCAAAAGCATACAGATACAGTGATGCCATATATGCAAAGTTTCAAAACATGTAGATCAATACAATGTACTTTGGGATATAAATATATTTAACAGCACGTGTGGCATTCTGACAATGTAGGCAAAGTAAAGATGCACATGGGAAAGAAACTCCAAAAAAAAAAAACAAAAACAAATGATTTCAGTAGACCTATAAAGAAGAAAAGACAGGCCTCTTAATCTACATAAGAAAGAACAGTGAAATAATACAGCTAATTCTTGAGATTCTGGGCAGTGTGAAAGCCTGGGATTATGAGATACAACTATGGGTTGAAAATACGTGGGCCTCCACAAAATCTACTTAAATAAGGGATAACCAATTTTTATATTATAATATTACTATTACCTCCAAAATTGGAGAGAAAAGTAATAAAATTAATTTAGCATTTACTGATCAAAAGTTGTTTAAAAATAATAATATTGTTAATAAAAGACTGAAATTCTGGTCAACAAATATTTACCAACTATATACATCATGCCATAATTTGTCTTACAGTTTGCGGACATAGAAAGTGTTGAGACGCCTTCAAATTGCAAATCAACTACATGAGATCAACCAAAATGAGGTTTTGATTTTTAAAAATGTCAGATGTTACCATGAGAGAAATAGCACTTTTCCGAAGAGTTTCCTGAGAGCCTGTTTTATGTCCTTGTTCCTAAGGCTGTAGATAAAGGGATTAAACATGGGTGTGACTCCTGTGTACATGAGAGCTACAATGATGTCCTCCTCACTCGAATTGCTTAATTTTGGGAAAAGTTACTGCCCAAATATTGCCCCATAATACAGAGACACCACAGAGAGGTGGGAACCATGTGTGGACAAAGCTTTGCAGAACCCCTTGGTCAAAGGTACTCTCAGGATGGTGGCCCCAATGTAGCCAGAAGAGACCAGGATACATATAAATGGAAGGGTAATGACCACTACCCCTACTGTGAACATGACCAACTCACTGAGGAAGATGTTTGAGCAGGACAGCTTGAGCAGAGCAGCAAGGTCACAGAAGAAGTAGGGGACGGTGTTGTTAGCACAGAAGGATAGCCAGTTTAGAAGAAGTGTGTGGGAGAGCAATCTGGCACAGGAAAGAAACCAGGATACAGCTATAGTAAGGTACACAGCCCCTCCCTCATGATGCTGGTATAATGGAGGGGATGACAGATGACAACTTGGCGGTCATATGCCATTGATGTAATAAGGAAGCTGTCCAAGTCAGTAAAAAATGTGAAAAAGTACATCTGTGCAAGGCACCCCACATAGGGGATGGGTTGGTGATTTGTCTGCATGTCCGTCAACATTTTGGGGACAGTCAGATGAGAAAGAGACATCAGTGAAGGCCAAGTGGGTGAGGAAGAAGTACATGGGGGTGTGGAGGCAAGAGTCCAGCCTGATGAGCAGGATGATGAGCAGATTCCCCAGCACTGTGGTGAGGTACATGCCCAGGAACAGAATGAGGAACGTCCTCTGCTGTTCCAGCTGGATGGGAAGCCCTAGGAGGAGGAATTCAGATACGCTGCTACGGTTCTCCCAGCTCATGCTAGTCTTGATGAAGAATGGTTAAGGATGTTAGGAATTCTGAAGCAATCATTTTTAGCAGTCATATTTAAAACACATATGTTTAACTTCAGAAAGCGAGAAATTTAACCTGCTTTTTTTTTCTTTAATCTGTTGGCACGGAAGGAACTAGTAAATTGTCATTGAAGCAAATGTTAACAAGAGCCAGCATCTCTTGGATTACTGACAAAAAAAGATTCTTGCACCTGCAATGCTGAGGACCAGGCCATGGAAAATGTTGCCTCAACCAAGTTAATTCCCTGTGGTTAGTATGCCAAATCATCAAGTCTGGCATATCTACCACTAGAAGATTTGACTTCAACACCCATTGTTAAATTTCAGATGTGAGATGTTGTTTTCAAATGAAAGGGTGCAGAGTATAGTAGTTTATTCCTCAAAGAGCAGTCATCAATATACATTGGTTTTGATTTGTTTCAATTCATTAGAGGGTTCCTAAGACACTTTAAATTGTATCAATCCATTCTCCCTAAAGATCTTTTTTAAACGCTAACTTTCAACATGACTTCTCCTGTTTAAAAATTCTCAATCGATTTCCACTGATCTTAATTTGAAGTGTAACAAACCTAATATGCATTGAAGGCCCTATGAATCTGTGTCTCTCCTAAATTTTCAAACTCTTCCCCCCACCCCCAATTCACCACTCACATCACTCTCACCCTTGCTGCTTTCTCTGTTCCAGCTTCCCTGGAAAGGTACATTTACATTTGATATAATTTAGACTGCTCTCACTTGGTGGTTGTGGGTTTCCTGGGATCCCATGTCTTATTGAAGAAGCAAAGACCTATCTGGCTCCCAGAAAGCATTTTAGGAAAATTTATTTATATTTTATTGTCTGCTGTCAACCTAGACCAGGGTAAATGGCAACTCAACACTATCTTAATTTCTATTCAAAATGTATCTTTTCTAATTGATTCCCAATTCAGCTCCCCTTCCCTCCTTAGGCAATATTACACTACTCTTATCATAAAAAATAGTGAGGCATTATTAGAAAAGATGTCCAATGAAGTGGAATTTTATCTGTATCTCAAGTTTTCATCATCTTCCTGTGTGCGCCTTCCATCTTAAAATGCAACACCTGCTATTAAGTTTTGGAAAGCAGAATAATGACTCCTAAAAATGTCCACATCCAATCCCCAGAACCTGTGGTATGTTATTGTACATAGCAAAGGGAAATTAAGGTTGCAGATAGATTGAAGTTTGCTAATCAGCTGCTCCTAAACAAGCATTCTGGATTATCTATATACAATCTCAGGGGTCTTCTTAAGTGGAAGAAGAAGGCAGAAGAGAGAGATTTCAAGATGCACACTGCTGGCTTTTGGAGATGGAGGGAGGAGGCACCAGCCAAGGAATGCAGGTGTCCTCTACAAGCTGGGAAAGACTAATAGATTTTTGTCCATCGAGTCTTCAGAGCCCAGTGAGACCTACTTCTGTCCTCCAGCACTGTAAAACAATAAATTTGTGTGTTTTAAGCCAAGCCAGTAAGTTTGTAGTAATTTGTTACAGCAGCCATAGGAAACTAATAAAGCAGTATTAGGAAGATTTCAGGTATATCCAAATACTCTGGTTGTCTGGTTACCAGTATGCAACAAAAAGCATGTGTCCTTCCCCCAGCTTCCACTTTGCACACAACAAAATAAAGCAATCGCTTAATAGAGCCAATTCCAAACTAACAGATATGGAAATAAGGTTATCTCATTAGAAGCATTTTTCACTAATCACAAAGGAGGCTCTAGATCACCCTCTGTCCTAGAAAATCTCCAAATCAACCTTCCTTTGATAAGAAGAGGCAGAATGTTAGAGAGAGCTCTTAAGCATCAAAAGGGCTTCTAGCCAGGAACAAAAATTCAGCAGAAAGTCAGTGTTGGATTTCAAATCCTCCTGTCACTTAACTTAAGGGCATAGACCTTATTTCAATTCCAAAAAGGCATCCTTGCCCTAACATATGTTAAAAATAAACACTGTGTTCAAAGTGTTAAGTTCAAGCTTCTTCCTTTGTCTAGTGCCACTGAAGGAATGAGGCATTGCACCTCTCTCTCTGTGGATGCAGTGTGAGACTATGGGGGAAATCCCACAGATTCAAGTATGAGATGGGCTTGGCTCACAATCACAGCTGGCTTTTGGGTTTTTTGCACCCTAGCAGGTTTCTTATCCTTTGTAAATCTCAGAAAGATAAGGATCTTTAATAATCAGTTATACTCCATATGGTTATTGTAAAAATGAAATGAAATGACGTATGTAAAGCCCCTGATATCTCTTCTCACATATAGACTTTTGATCAAAAATGTTGGTTCGCTTCCTGCTACAGTTAAAAATAAAATACAAATCTACCTAGAGATAGAGCAGAAGAATTTACATAATTTATATTCTTTTATACCCAGGAGAAATTTTTTCATATCAATTCTTTTGCTGAAATCTGGGTTTTAATATCTTAGACAGAGGTGTGAAATTGAGATTAGAAATTACTGGCAAAAATCAGGATGGAAAACCAACAGCTGCAAAATAGGAAACATATAAACATAGAGAGGTAAACTCTATTCTACTGCTGTAGTTATCATTCAGGCAAGTCTGTTTACCAGGAAGGGAAACTGGAAAGGATAGAAGTTTTTCCTCAGAGAAGTAGCTTATTTTCTGATACCCAGAAGCTAAATCCAGTGTTCATGCCCCAAACCATATTTTTGGATAAGCTGGATGATTTACCAGGCAGCCAAGTGCCAGCCCACAAGCAGCCTACTGTAACTCCAAGCCAAAGGCACCAGAGTAACCATAGCAGCCTCTGTGAATAAAGTTCTACTGAGTAAGTTTAGTATCTAGATTCAGCAAAACATGACTTTGTTTATACTGATTCCAGTTTCTTACGTCTTCCATCCCTCATTGGTCTCTCTTCACTCCAACCTTCGTCTCAACTTCAGGTGCATTAATATTACTTCACAAATATAGAATGAGTCTGAGCAATTCCTACATACTCAGACATGAAGGGCTAAAAAAGTAACCCTTTGGAAGACATTTGTCCTTAGAAAGCACGCGTGCTCAAGTATCTGGACCCATGAAACCTACCAGGGGTATGGCACTGCATTAGAGTGCTGTGCTAATTAATCAGAGAGGAATGAGGCCAATGGCATCTGCAACAGCTGTCAACTGGGAAGGCACGAGGCTGGCATCTGTTGTTCCTTTGCTCCCGGGTTTTATTTCAAGATGGCATTCTCCAAAATGTCTCTGGGTTTCTCTTGGCTTAGCATCTCCAAGCCTCCTCCTATCTGCATCTCCAAGCACTTCCAAGCATCAGCAATCATCTGGGTCTCTCCGAAGGTTTCTCACAGCTGCTCTTGGGATATTTTTGTCTCTCTTAGCTTCTCCAGAGCAAACTCTGGGCTAGCTTCTCAAAGCACCAGCAAGTGTCCTGGCCTGTGTTGGCTGGTTTTAAAAGACCCCAGAAAACTAATTAAGACCTACCTTGAATGGTTGGGGTCAAATCTCCATGGAAATATTCAATCAAGAGGTCACCCCCTAATCAAAAGATTAATAAGTGTGCCCCCCCACAAGATTGCATTAGAGAATATGGCTTTTGGGGGGACAGAATATTTATCCAAACCAGCACACCCACATTCTGGTGTTAGTTTTGATCTAGTGGTGGAAGCAGATGGAGTAGTAATAAGATCTTACCTGTTTTTGTATCTGTGAGGAAAATGGTGATTGAACCTAGTTCCAGATATGCAGCCTGCAGGAAAGAAGCACAGTCCCCAAATGTCCAATCAATGGGAGGAGGAGGAGGAAAGCAATAATCACATCCAAAACAAGCAGTGTGCCATGATAGAAAGTCAGATAAGCCACATTTTGGGGCACTGAGAACAACAAATTCTGGACCAAACCTCTCAAGCAATACAAGTAAAGGAAGAATTTTGGGAGAAATGTGCCATGAAGCAGACAGTTAAGGAGCTATATCTAGTTCTGAACTACAATGGTTATACTGTTCCTACTTGATGCAGCAAAACCATGTAAGGTATGTATATGCATTTTAAATCTGAACTGTAACTGACATTGCCATTGACTCTGTTCAATTTAGCTATAGAGTTGACCTCAAACTATATATTATTATTCAGAGAGTCATGTGGCTTTTTTCTTCATTCTACTTGTTTGACTGAATTCAAATTCTGGGCCATCTACACAAAACTAGACTTCCACCCACAAGAGAAAGTGCCCCCTCTTAATCCATATCAATTTAATGACATTCTCCTTTCTTCAACTTGTATGTAATTGGTCATGCATGACCTCATAGTGCCCGGTTTGTGCTCTGTCCTAACTTCTCCACAAAACAGCAGTGGCAACAACAACTGTAATATATTGAACAGTTAGTACAATCCAGGTATGTACTATTAACATAAATTCTTGGATCGATGTCTTGTTATATGCATATTTTATAGATAAGGAAAATGAGCCTCATTTGGGATAAATGGTATTGCCCCAAATAATATCTTGGTAGATGTCAGGGCTGGGATTCACTGCATGTTCTTGGCTATTGCACTAGGCTGCCACAGCAAGGAAAATTCAAGTAAACCTCTGTCATTTACATTGTAAAAGCGGAAAGAAGTTTTAAAAAAGAGGATTTTCAGGGAGGTAGAAAGAGGGGGCTTTGGTTAGGAACAGTCTGGACCCTATCAATTAGGAATCTAAAGCAGAGAGATCTTTGAGGAAGCTTAGCTCTCAAGCCAGTCAAAGTTGGCTGTTGATTTTCTTCTGTCTCTGTCCTCTCTGCTCTCAAAAGAAACTTTCTATTGATGTTAAAATGTTGCTTTAGTGCCTTAAAAATAATTGGTCTGGAGGAGAGGAGTGAATGGTGCAGTGGAGGACACAGAAGCATGGAGATTTTTGATGGGAGAGAACATATGTTCTCTAAAACCATACTCCCAGGAAGGATATAGTTACAAGAGATAATGGGAGAATTTGACATGTGCAAAGAGATGATTGGAATTTCAAAACAAAAACACTTTCAGAATCCTGAGAAACTCACCCAAATGGTTCAAGTAGAAAGAAGGGGAATATGCTTAAAAGAAGCAGCCCACGAGGTTCCAATGTGGAGACATTTTGGTCTAGTGGAGAACATTGGAATCAGATGTTGAGAGTGAATCTCAGTGTACCTTATCCAAATTGTGGGAATTCAGGTAAGAACCTATTCCTTTTCATAGTCTCAGTCATTCATCTATTAAGCAGTTCTAATAAAATATCCCTCATTTGGTACTGCAATTCTCCCTGTTTTTTACATGGCATTTGAAAATTAAATTATGTTTTATCTTTTTATCTTAGCTAGGTTGGAAGCTCCATTAAGGACACAATCACATATTTTTGCTCATTGTATCCTTAAAGCCAAACAGAGTTCCTTACACTAATTTGACATGGTGATATGTAGCTATTTACTCCAGAAAAACATGTTCTTAAGCATGATTGATGACTGTGAGTGTGAACCCATTATATGTATGACCTTTATGAGGTTACTTCCATTAAGGTGTGGCCCAACTCAATCAAGATGGGTCTTCATCTTACTGGAGTCTTTTATAAGCAGAATGAAAGTCAGAGAGAGAGGGAGGGAGAGAGAGAGAGAGAAAGAGAGAGAAACCCATGGGAAGCAAGAAGCTGAAGGTCAGAGGAACTCAGAAGATTAGACAGAGGCCAGGAGAGGCCTCCATGTGCAGTGCCATGCGACAGAGAAGCCCAAACCAAGGATTAACGGCAGCAGCCCAAGAGCACCACTATTTTGGAGGAAAGCATTGCCCTGATGCCTTGATTTGGATGTTTTCCTAGCCTCAAAACCATGAGCTTATAAATTACCATTGTTTAAGGCAACCTATTTCATGGTACTTACTTGAGCACTCAAGGAAACTAAACAGTTGGTGATCAATTAAAAATATAGATGGATGAATGAATTGTGTTGTACACAGTCTTGAAATAAGGTTCTCAAATAAATGAGAGCTCCCCTTTTCTTATTTCCTAAAATTATCTTGAACGTGAGTGGGTTGAATAATACCTTCATGATTTACAATCTTTCTCCTTAATATTAATAGATTCCTTCAGGAATTACCAAGGAAACTACTGAAAATTTGGAGAAATATATTTTTTAATTCAGTTTTATTGAGATATATTGACATACCGTACAATCGTCCATGGTGTACAATCACCTGTTCACAGTACCATCATATGAGTTGTGCATTCATCACCTCTATCTATTTTTGAACATTTTCCTTACACCAGAAAGAATCAGAGTAAGAATAAAAAACAAAAATAAAAAAGAACACCCAAATCATCCCCTCATCCCACCATATTTTTCATTTAGTTTTTGTCCCCATTTATCTACTCATCCATCCATACACTAAATAAAGGGAGTGCGATCCACAAGGTTTTCACAGTCACACTATCACCCCTTGTAATCTACATTGTTTCACAGTCATCTTCAAGAGTCAAGGTTACTGGGTTGGAGTTTGGTAGTTTCAGGTATTTACTTCTAGCTATTCCAATGCATTAAAACCTAAAACGTGTTATCTATATAGTGCGTAAGAACGCCCACCAGAGTGACCTCTTGACTCCATTTGAAATCTCTCAGCCACTGAAACTTTATTTCATTTCATTTTGCATCCCCTTTTTGGTCAAGAAGATGTTCTCAATCCCAGGATGCCAGGTCCAGATTCATCCCTGGGAGTCATATCCTGCATTAGCGGGGCGTTTTACACCCCTGGGAGTCAGGTCCCACGTAGCAGGGGAGGGCAGTGAGATCACCTGCCAAGGTGGCTCAGTTAGAGAGAGAGGGCCATATCTAAGCAAGAGGCACTCAGGGGAGACTCTTAGGCACAATTATAAGCAGGTTTAGCCTCTCCTTTGCAGTAACAAGCTTCATAGGGGCAAACCCCAAGACAGAGGGCTCAGCATGTCAAGCCATCAGTCCCCATGTTTGTGAGAACAGCAGCAGCAATCCAAGTGAAGAAGTCTAACACCTCCACATCCTCCCCCAGCTCCTCAGGGGGTCCTCGAATATATATTTTTATTCTCCACCCAAATTACTTTGGGATGTGTTGCTATTTCACTCTAACCTATACAGACCTATCATCTCTCACTTCCTACTCAAAGTTCCATGTAATTGTGGTGTTTGAACAAACTGACTGTAGACATTATATTGTTTAGAAAATATAGATCCTACACCGAATAAACATTTCTTCCCTTGGTCTCACATGGAAGTTGAAGTTTTAATAACATGTTTTATTTTTAAAATTACTAGAATATTTATGAATAGAAACCTGTATGGTTTAATTTGCTAATATATCCATTTAACATGAAAAGCATAATAAAGATAGAAATTGAAACAAGCAAAATTTGTAGAAACAT
Organism: Choloepus didactylus; assembly: GCF_015220235.1. Taxonomy (NCBI): domain Eukaryota; kingdom Metazoa; phylum Chordata; class Mammalia; order Pilosa; family Megalonychidae; genus Choloepus; species Choloepus didactylus. Next base: position 99,793,018 of record NC_051316.1, read on the forward strand.
TTCAAAATAACACTAATTTATGTGACATAATATTGTTTAATTGTAACTAAATTAATAGATCAACAGTATTATCTTTAGTAGTGGGGATTTTAAATTCAAATTAAATTCTTTCTTAATCTCTGTTTTTTAAAATTTTACCAATAGTAACAGTGGTAAATATTATTTATAATGTTAAGAATTTCAAGACTTTGTTTACTAAATTCAGATAATAAAACCAGATGCTTATCCCAAACTTTCCTAGTAATCAGTCCTTTAAAGGCAATTTCAATCAATATTAATTACCAACTTTTAGAAGGTATGTACTAAATTGCAGTATTATATCAATTTGCATTAAATAGTACTCAATCCAGTTTTTTCTGCAATCAGTAATAGGAAATTAATATCTGATTTTTTTTTAATTTACTGCAGATATAGAAAATACCTTAGTTTCAGCATAGAGTTTGCTGGCAGGCACTTGAAGGACATAATTAAATGTAGGAAATGATGATTTCAAAAATTAATTCAGAACAAATAAAATTTCTTGTAATTGTTCCCAATTTCCTTCAAATTGGGATAAATGAACTAGGAAACATCTCTTTCTTTGCTGATGAACTAAATTCAAAGTAGTGAAAGTAGTGAGTTAATTTCTCTGTCGTCCCAAGGTATTTTCTTAATGCTCTATCAAAATTCTATGTCCTCAAAAAACTCCAGAAACTAAACAGTTATTTTTAACCTATGTTTCAATTCTAAGAGTTTAGTTTTCAAACTTAATTCAAGATGAAGGATGTTCAGCAATTGTCCTAGTTTTGCTTTAGGACAAACCATTTTAATGGTGATTAGAATTTCTTAACCACACATTAAACCTAGGACTGTCATTTTTATGTTATTGTGTGTTGCAACTGTCATGGTAAATAAAACACCAAAACTGTAGACTGGAATTTCCGTAATTAGGTTTCTAAAGAGAAATCAAGCATCCACAAGCCAATACAGTCCTGCCAGAGATCACAGCACTGGCTCCTTCACTGGCTGAGCATTTGTCTGTTCTGTTGACAGGACTAAAAGCCATATCATCTGTGGAAATACATTTTATTGTTATCAAAACATTAAAGTTAATCTCTATTTTTCAGGAACTGTGGGTAATGTTTAAATAGCCTAGTAAATAGATGGAAAATGGGTTAATTGATTGAAAACAAAGGAAATAAGAATATAACATAGTAATTCCATGAATATTTAGTCTTGTCAAGGACTGTGGTCGAGAATGGTAGATAAGATAGCTCATTTCAGTTGGGTCAGGGGATTAGGCTTAATGAGAGAAGGGTGGTCACTGAATGACCATGCATGTAGGCACTATGTTTTGAGTGCTTGGCACTGGATACAGAGGTGAATACATCCCAGCCCCATCTTTAGGAGTATATAGTGAAATGGGGCATTTGGCTACAAACATTGCATCCTAGTGACATCAGAAAAGTTTGAATTTCCTTTGGTTGTGTAATATCTACCATAATTGTATCTGCGGTAATGACAGCAACTAAAACAGCAATTTTATTTTGAGCCTTTTACTATATGCCAGGCCTTATACTAAGCACTTCACATATATAGTATTTTCATTCTTTAAAAAAATTAGGTATTATTATTATAGAGATAACAATACCTCAGATTTTAAGTAATTTGCCAAAGTCACAGACTGTGTAAGTGGAATATCCTAGAATTATACTGTTTTATTTGGTGCCAAAGCCCTGCTTTAGACCATTAAATCACACTTATATTAAATTATAGGGAGCTAATGAGGTTATGACTGTGTGTGATTGGAGTAATGATATGAAAATGTCTGCCATCTGAGGTGTCTGGGCATAAATTGAATGGCCTCTTGTGCCCCATCATGGTAAGTGGCATTTGAATCAGGTGGCAGGGCCTTGAGATAATGTTAACCTTCCCTTGAGGGCATGTACATACTTTCTGACTCTATGTAGTGGCAGGTGTTGTACCTGACCTCCCCTGAGGAGGCCCTAGAGGAAAGGTCTCTGGAGCCCCAGAGCTTGTAAATCTCAACTAGCCCCAATTTCTAGCTCCAGCCAACAATCTGCCATTGAGCACCATGGTGAGAGCCGTAAGGTCTCACAGGAGGTTGGGGCCACAAAGCCCCCTGTTAGAACAGTCCCTTCTTGGCAGGTGAGTGTGGGGGACAGGGAATTAGCCTTCATTCTTTGGTTTCCCTTTGACCCATACTTGTCTATTTGTGCATAATTTATCCCTCAGTCTGTCCTCATCCCTGCTTAGCACTATCCTTTATCCTTTATGTCCTGCCCTCTATTTCACCAGCTTTCCTTTTCTGTTTTTTTCATGTCTGCTTTCATTCTCTTTCATTTCCGCTATTCCATAACTCCCTCCATTTCTACTGTCTTTCTGTCCATTCCATGTACTCATCCTTCTTTCAGTTATCATCCACGTTATTTTTTTTTGCCACTAAAAATCTTTATTTCTTTTTCTTTTTTCAGCCACATGTTTTTCTAATTCTCATACTCAATACTGTTCTTCTGTCTTCCCATTTCAAAAATCCCTCCTTATTTTCCTATGTTCTTTTTTTATCCATTCACTGTGTACTTTCTCCACCCTGCATTTCCATTCTCTCTTTTTCACCACTGCTTTGCAACACTTTCTTTGCTTTCCCTTCACATTTGTCTTTTCCCCCACTGTGTTTTCATTTCTTTCTCTCTGACTCTCACCATTCTTTTCAGTCATCTCTCTGTCACTGCCTAACAGTAAGTTTTAGCAGCATGGAACTTTAGGAAGGAAAGTTTAGGAGAAAATTGCAATTAATAGTAGATACTGTTTTTCAATAAAATTATTTTCCGAATTTTCATCACATATACATGCTAGTCATACCATAGTTACCTTTATTCATTCAGAGTGCTAACTGTTCTCTAAGTAAAATGGAGGGCAGTTTCGGTAGCAACCAGAAGGGTTCAGATTTCTTAGACTCTGTTGCAGTTGTTTTGCATCCTTAGGAATCTTTTCCTGACCTAAACTCAACCATGACCTCAACCAAAGCTGAGATTGGACTTGCTCTAAATATGCTCCCCTAGCCTTTTTTTTGCATATATTTGTTGAATCATTTGCCACACTGTTGTTTATCCAAGATTTATTTTTATTTCTTCTCTGGGATTGTTAGAGGGAACAGTTTTTGTGATTTGTATTAATATTCCTGGAACAGGTAAAAATCAATGTTAGTAGAACAGATGAATTAGTCAAAAGGTGGATGGGAAAATGAATGCTCTTCTGGATCATTTGACTACCTTCTGCACTTATTCTAGCCAAGTTTGTTTCCAGGGAACCATAGACAAATTCTCCAAAATTCCATCCCTTAAATTCTTTCTCTCCTCAGGTTTTTCCAGGGGCATAGATTTCAGTTGGCTGATCTCTGTTTAAATTAGTGATTTATTATCTGAGAAAAATAGTTGTTGACAATTGCTCATATAAATTTTTAAAAATCCCCAGTGATTCAGATCTATACTGCAGTGTCTCCTCCATACTTCTCTGCCTCCTCTCCTGCTTTTCCTCTGACTGTCTTTCTCTATACCCCCTTTTTCTTCTGGTCCCCATCATTTTCTGCTTTCTTCATTATTAATCTGGTGGTATGGATCTTTCATCCCCTTACTGTAGCAGTGATGTGGGTAACTGTTGGAGATTAACTTTTATGATTCATCAGCATCAAATTGATCAACAGGACCCTAGGACCGGATACAGTCTTTAGATTTACTCATAAGGAGCTTCCACATGAGTGAAATGGGAGAGAAAGTAAACAAACAAACAAAAAAAATGTAGAAAAGCGATAAACTCAGAGAGAAGGAGGAAGAGACTCTTAATTTTACAGTTTTATGGGAATTGGTAAAAAAGCATTATCGAAAAAGTACTTGGTCAATGATGTCCAATGTTAAGGGACAAAGAAGAAGGGTTGAGACAAGGAGTGATTAAAATGTCCATTTCTCTTGTTTAAATATCAAATTCTTCTGCTGACTATCTGTGAAATCTTGAGCAAGTTGCTTAACCTCCCTGTGACACAGTTTTTTTATCTGTAAAATGAGAATGAAAACAGTACCTTTTTCACTCATTTGCAGAATTAATAAAATCATGCATGTACAGAGCTTAATACCGTGTTTGGGTTTATCAAGGGCTCCGGAAATGCTACCTTTTCTTGCTCATTCTCCTCCTATTGTTATAGATCATTGTACATGGTGAGGAGTGCCTTGATAACTTGGGAAGGAAAAGTTCGAGTACACGGGTTTATGTGTAAACTATATTAATTATGCTAAATATATGAAAGGGAGCAAATAGTTGATAGATAGTAAGATACAAATTATCATTTTAAACACAAGTAGGTATTTTATTTCATCCTTCCAACAACATTGTATGGTTTGTATGCCCATTTCATGGTTGAGATAACTGAGACCCAGATCAGTTAAGAAACTTGTAAGACAGTTAGGGACTTGGAGCACAGGAATTTGAACTTATGTTGGCTTGGACCACTACTCCATGTACCAAAAATCTGTAAACAAATCATATATATATCACAGAATAGATAAATTCATTGTTTTATATTCACATATAGGGATATTATATACCTGTGAAAACTATGAACCACAGCTATATGTAATAATGTTGGTAAATATAAGTAGTAAAATATTGAGAAATAAAATCAAGTCCACCCCAAATTACTTAAAGCTTGCTACCCTTTTTAAAAATTAAGACCATCTAAAACTTAACAATAATCTTTTTTTTTTGGAATACATATACAGGTGTCTCTCACACACACCCATAAATACATATATAATAATATGTATGAACATATAGTACCAAAAGCAAGGGAAAAGTTAACCCAAAATTTAGGAGGTTCGTTACCTTAAGTAGGTAATGACAGGGGAATGCGATGGATAATGCCTATATAAGTAGATATAAATTATAGTCAGTGATCTAATTTCTATATTGGACAGTGTGTCAATGGTCTTTAAAAAATAATATTCAAAACCAAGGGAGCGAGAAAGTAAGAAGGTGATGTTTGGACAGATGAAGAGAATGGAGCATGAACCAAGGATTATGATTTCTCTAGTTCTGTTCTGAGACTGGAGGAAAAATAGGCAGATAAAGGTCTTTCATCTGTGTCTCTTACATTCTTGCTAAAGATTTCTGCCTCCTACTCCAGAGTCCTTTCTCTGGCCCTAGTTCCCTAAGATCAGCCCTTATCCAGAGTGCTTCCATCAGAAGCTCGCTGTAGAACTTATGAGAATACAGAGAAATGGAATAGTATTTAGAAACAGAACATACCTAGAGATGGAGAAAAACAGTTTAGGTTTGTTTCTTGCCTAAAGTGGATAGGTCTCAATAGTTATAATTTACATGTATTGTGACCAGTTTTTTTTTTTTTTCCAGAAGGCTTTTGGCAAAGATTTGGAAGTAAATCTCTGATAAAATCTCTGATTTTCCTAGCTCTAAGGTGTTACCTAATTCTGCTGGTAACTTCTTGATCTCAATGACAAATTGACTTGAGGGTCCCTGTGTGAGTGTGTGAGTAGTCAACTGAAGTGGATGTTATTTTGAGCAAGAAAGGTGTGCTTAGTTGTGAAGGAATAAACATGAACAATTGTAGAAAATAAAAGCACTTGTATCTTGGAGGCTATCCTTGCCATTACTGTTTAAAGTTGCAAACATAGAAGTAGTATAAAGATCAAGACAATGAACTACATGTATTTAATACACAGTGAACATAATTTAACATTTGCTCTTTTGGCTTCAATTCCTATTTTGAAAGAATTAGACTACTACAGATACAATTAAAACCAAGCTGCTTCCTTATCCTAGTACCCTTTCTACTTCTCCAAAGGTACCCACTATTTTGAATAAACTATTTTTATTGTCTTACATGTTTTTAGAATTTTATTACACATGTCTATATTACGAAATAATACTTATTCTTTAGACAATTTTAAAAATTTCACCTCTTATTGTTTTGAATCATCCTGCAACTGGCCTTTTTAAGTTAACATTATGTCTTAGAGATTTAAGCTTCTCAATATACACGGCTCTGTTAAATTGCATTTGACTACTGTATAGTAGGAGTCAACCACAATTTAAAATGTGTAAATAAAATTTTGTGCAGTATTTAACTGAATAACCTGTTATTTATCCACTGATTTTCAATGACAGATATCTCTGTTGTAAATCAAATTTATGTAAATTTTGAGGTTTTTTTCATGCTGTCTTTTTCATGCCACAGTTCCATTTAACCACATATTAAGCCACAAAGGGAGTATCAAAAAGTTTCAAAGGACTAATCTCATAGAAGTTCACTTCTCTGACATCAATGCTATTAAATTAGAGTTCAGTAATGAAAAGAATGAGAATGAAATTTTCAATAATGAAATCAATAATAAAAACGTGTTTTGGACATGACCTCTTCAGCCACTGTCTTATGCATCTGTTGAGTTTTTAATTTGAATGTGAATGTATTATTTTCTAGTATTTCTTTTTTGTTTCTTTTGGAATCTGTTTTATTTTAATTTTATGACATCCTGTTTCTTGTAATTTTTATTCCTTCTTTTAGACACTAAGTATTTTAATCATATTTAATTTATAATCCCTAAAAGATTGCTTAATTATATGATATTTGAAGCGGGTTAATCCCATTATTTGTTGATTGCTGACTGTCTTAATAATGAATAGGTTTTGTGTGTGCTTTGTAGTGTTGAATTCTGAGCCCATCTTCAGAGGGTTCTTATTTGTGGTATTCTTGGGCAGTCTGATTTGAGAACAGGTCCCTCAGGGGAAGTTTTATTTTTCTTGTACAAGGTACCCCTAGGCTTCTACCAGTCTGAGAATGATTTTTATATTACAGATTTTCAATTTGAGGTTTCTAGGGTTATGTGTATTGTGTAAATCAGGATTTTCAAATCCGTATGTGTTACAGACCCATAATTGCATTCTCATGGGAAATGTTTTTTTCCACCACGTAGTCCAGGTGGAGAGAGCTGAGCTTCCTTTGGGTTCTCCAACTAGTGGAGATTATGTCTGTGTGTGTGTGTGTGTGTGCGCGCACGTGTGTACACGTGCATACCTTTTAGCTGAGGATTTAGCCTTTTGAATATCTTAAATTTATGTGGCAATCTGTAAGCTCCTCCCTCACATAGGTCTAGCTCTCACCTCCTGGTCTCATATAAGTGTTATTGCTCAAGCCTCTGGACTCTGAAGACTGATTACACACTTCCTCCCACCTACCTACCCTCCCCCCATCATGGACAGTTTAGATCTCTGTTTGTCAGGTCCCTCTTTGATTACAGACCTTCAGATTTCCCTTATATTCTTGGGAGGTCACTTATGAATTTAAAAGGGTGATTATTATCTAAAAATGTCTCTCTGTTTTCTGTGGGAGATATTTATGTTATTTAAGATTTCATATTTCAGGAAGTGGAAATTCTCAGTGAAACATGAAGATGTATAGAAACATGAGAGCTTTCTATGTTTAGGGAATAACAAATAATGGGTTCACTTAGCATGAGCCTGGTTAGATGGTGCTCTGGTTGGCTAATGCTGCTGTATTGCAAAATACCAGAAATGGATTGGCATTTATAAAGGGATTTATTAGGTTGCAGAATTACAGTTCTAAGGCCATAGAAGTGTCCAGACTAAGGCATCAACAAGAGGTTACCTTCAGTGAAGAATGGCTGATGGTATCCAGAACACCTCTGTCAGCTGGGAAGGAAGTGGCCGGCATCTGCTGCTCCTTTGCTCCCAGGTTGTGTTTCAAAGTGGTGTTCTCCAAAAGGTCTCTGGGCTTTTGTCTCAGCTCCTGTGCATCATTGCTTCTTTCTCCCAGGACTTTTCTTCCTAAGCATCTGGGGGTCCTCTCTTAGCTTCTCTGGGGCAAAATCTGGGCTTCGTCTCTTAGCTTAGCATCTCCAAATGTTCTTCTGTCCGCAACTCCAAGCATCTTTAAGTGTCAGCTCCCAAGCATCAGTGTCGGTGTTGGCTCTGGAGCTCTCCTAAGTAGTCCAGTGAACTAATCAAGACCCACCCTGAATGGGCAGGGTACATACCTCCATGGAAATAATTCAGTCAATGCTTCTACCCTAATCAACAGACTAATCAGTTTGTCCCCAGAAGACTGCATTAAATAAATGGCTTTTCTGGGGGGCATAATATATCCAAATGGCAGAGATAAGTTAGGTAATGATAATGAAAGACCTTAAAAGACAGATCAAACTCTTTGGATTTTATTCTGAAAGCCCTTAATGGTTAAATACTCACACTTTGAAAGTTTTACTCTGACATCAGCATGGAAGACCTTTTGGTGGAGATAGAGAAGCCAAAGAAGGAGGCTACTGAAATTAGTACAAGTCAGAGACACTGAAGCTTAAACAGTGATAACAGACTGAGAGCAAAGGACGGATATGAGTGAAATATAGGAATAAAAGAGTGATCGGATGTGGGGGATAAGGGAGGGATTGTCCCCTGTTTTATATTTGGGTAATTGGGTGGGTGATAATGTTGATGCCATTGATAGAGACAAGGAATAAAAGAGAAAAACAAAATCACTTCATGATAACCTGAAGCAATTTCTCTATAACAGCCATACTCTTAAAAAGAACCATTTCTTTATGTGTTATATATTTTAATAGTGCATTATGTTCATTACAGATTCAGAAAGAAGAAATCACGAGGACTTCTGTGAGCTGAGCTTTGAACAGAAGGTGAGGAGCTGGAGACAGTGAGTATAGGTAATTCTCTCATGAGGTTTTCCATCGGAAGGCGATAAATCAGTAATTGGATGAGAAGACAAGACTGAATGAAGAGACTTTAGCAGGGTTTTCTGATTAGATGGAAGGGGCCCTAGTGTGGGGAAAAGGAAGAAATAAGGGGAAAAATGCTATAATAAATTAAGAGAGTGAAGTCCCAGACCTACGAAATAGGGTGTAGCGGGATTAGAATTGACTCTAGTTCTTTAACATACAATAACATATGAACATATGCGTAACATAACTGAATTAACTAGAATTCTTATGATCCCTAACCTCTGATGCATGATTTGCTTTGTGATTTAAACTCTCTCAGACAGGCTCATTGTCACTCATCATGGGCTGTGCGCCTAACGCTTCACATTCTCCAGTCTTCTTGCTCCTTGGCTCTCAAGAACTAGACTCCCCCACAGTCTCCTCTTTTTCTTCTTCCTGGCTATTTACCTGAACACCATACTGGGGAATGTGACTTTGGTGCTGCGTATCTCCTGGGACTCCAGGCTCCAGTCTCCTATGTACTATCTGCTCTGTTTCCTCTCCATGATAGACATGGGGCTGTCCACAGTCACCCTGCCCCAGTTGCTGGTCCATCTAGTCTCTGATTACCAAGCCATTCCTGCTGCCCGCTGCTTATCCCAGTTCTTTTTTTTCTATGCATTTGGAGTGACAGACACACTTGTCATTTCTATCATGGCTCTGGATCACTATGTGGCCATCTGTGACCCTCTGCACTACCATTCAGTGATGAATCGCCAACTCTGTGCCCGCTTACTGGCCTTATGCGGGATGGTGTCCACAGTGCACACCATGCTGCATGTGGGACTCCTTCTGCCCCTTCTCTGGACAGGGAACACTGGGGGCAATGTTCACCTTCACCACTTCTTCTGTGACCACCGACCACTTCTGCGAACATCTTGCTCTGACATACATTCCAATATGCTAGCCATATTCTTGGAAGGTGGCTTCCTCATGCTGGGCCCCTGTGGCCTAATTGTGCTCTCTTATGTCCGCATTGGGGCCACCATCCTATGTTTGCCTTCAGCTGCTGGTCGCCGATGTGCAGTCTCCACCTGCAGCTCCCACCTTACCATGGTTGGCTTCCTGTATGGCACCATCATTTGGGTCTACTTCCAGCCTCCTTCCCAGAATTCTCAGGACCAGAACATGGTGGCTTCCATGATGTATCGTGCTGTTACGCCCTTGGCCAACCCATTTGTGTATAGCCTCCGCAATAAGGATGTCAACAGTGCCCTCCGCAGGCTGCTTGTAAGGGGGAGAGTGGATTTGTGATGAGCCTGCCTCAAGGCCATATTAGGTAGGTGAGGACTGGAATGGTGGGAAGATTTTGAGCATTGCTTGTTGTGGGAGGACGAGAAGGAGGAATGGCTAAGACAACTTGAGGAGCTCCATATTTGGCTCTTATTGACGGTGTGTTCGGGCAGAGCTGTGAACATTCCACATTCAGGCACACGCATGCTCAGTGCTCCCTCAACAACACATCTCAGGCCATTCATCTTCATCTACCAAAGTGGGTGTAAATGAGTCAATATAGACTTGGGTCACTTTAATTCCAGAGTTTTGAAGGACTATGAGGATAATGTGAAATTCTACTGGAAAATAGTGGAGTTAAACATAGTCACGTTTAATTGGATGTGCTTGCTGTAGGAGTGTTTTTTTTTTCCAAGTTTTGTTTTGTGTACATTTCTTTTAATTTTTTTCCCATGAAAAAAGGAAAAAAATAACCCAAATGCTTGTGTACTTTTCTAAACAGAATAAGGTAAAACACAGGAGAAATTTCTGTTCTTTCTGCCAAGTTCATTTAATCTGGTGTGGGGATGGGAGAAGCAGGGGCAAGGAAATAGTCCAGTGAAATAACATGTGGTATGATGGATGCTGTGTCTGTGCAACTCCACATCAGAAAGTAAGCAGAAGATCACAGTTTAGACAAATGGTGCTGGCAATTTCCCTACCTATTCCATTCAGTGAACAGGTGTATATCCAGAAGTGAGTATGAAATGGGAGTCATGGTTTTGCTGTTCCATCTGTCAGTGTCAATTTCCATTTCAAACTATTCTTCTGAGTAAACGAAGATATGGGAAACTATTCTAATAATGTAGAAAAATATCTCAGCTCTTTGGTAACTGAGACATTAAGCCTTATTTTTTTGCCTCTTGAGAAATTTACAAAGTAATTTTGACAGAACCTTGATCCACTTACTGTTGCTCCTCACCTCACTCAAGATACAACTTCACTCAAATAGAGTGTAAGAAGGGGTTTTCTGGGCTGAGAATTTCTGGGACATACGGATTTACAGTTTATGAGAGAACTCTAGAAGTAACACTGAGAATCACAGAGCACTGTCTTGGTACACCTCCAAAATCCCTGGTGTAGCCAAGTTCTGGACTTCTCTGTTTCCTCCCCTTTCTGACTTTGCTCACTTCCGTTTCTATTCCTCACTTATTTTCCCATATCAAGGCACTGTCCCCACCCCTGAGATGTCCACATCCCAGTTATCATCTCTTACTCCCTTCATCACTTCCATTGTGTCTTCATCATCTTCTCACCAGCATTGTCTGTTACTTAATACCTTGTAACTTTTTCAAGCTATTAGTCCCTTTTTGTATTTACTAATTACAATTTAAAGGTTTCCCTTGTCTATGACCTTTAGATACATCCCCACCTCCCCACTTCCAAATTGTGTTAGCCAAATTGTGTCTGTCCCCCGGAGTGGTCCATAGCGTGGAATCAGATTTATCATAAGGTTTCTCTTATCGTGATCTTCAGAGCCCTGCTGGGATAAGATGTACATATATGCAGCAATGCCCTTTTGAATTCCTGTTTTTTTTATTTTAATCCTGAACAGTGCTTATCCAATCTTTATTTCATCACTCATTTATTTTCAATTACCTTGCTATACTAGGCAGTCCAGACCACCTGTCTCTTTAAGCACTCATTTTTTTGGGTCCCTTTTTCCAACACATCATCTCAACAAAGATTCTCTTTATTTCTGCTTGTTAGAGAAGACTAATGACATTGATTTTCTCCATTCCTGCAGGCTCAGTGCAGGTAGACTTTTCATTCAACCACCTTACCTGTAGCCTGGTTCCCATCCTATCCCCTCCCAAATTCTCTTGGTTTGATTCCCACAGTTTTTTTAGTCTTACTTGCTTTTTCAGTATGTCTCCTTCTATTACCTTAAAACATGTATAATTTTTAGTGATTGCCCTTAAAACTGCTTTTCACTTTCCCCAATAGTTATTTGTCTTTACTTATTTTCACATTTTTACTCACCTGCCTGTGATTTTTGAACATAGTTTGTTTTGTCACTCACACACTGGAATCCCATGGTATTGTACTAGTCCTGTCCTCTAACTAATCTACATCTTTTCTGTTCCCCTGTCTCACACCTCTTTCTCCTCCAACTTTGGGTCTTAGGTGCTTTGCCTCTGCTTTCTCATTCTTTCAGAGAACACACTCACTCTTACTTTTCAAATATCACTTTTCTACTCATGTTTTCCAAATGACTGTTGCCTTACAGTAAGTTAATTTTCCACACTAGGTTTATTCCCCAACATCTTAATTTATTTCCACTGTCACTGCTGAGATCTCAGGCTCCAGTAGATCATTCTTGATTCTTCTTTTCTCCTACATTTGTGCTTTTCAATCTTTTCTGTTAATCAGAATGACTTGGGGAGTTAAAAAAATTCTGATGTTGGTCTCTGCCTCTAGGGATTTGGATTCAGTTGGTATGGAGTGGGGTTCAGGTATTAGTACATTTGAAATGTTCTCCAGTTTTTCTAATGTATATCCACAGTTGGGAACTGCTAGCCTTAACATTGTTTGTTTTGCAGTGTCAATTATTTCTCTCAAATGTCTCTCACACTTGAATACCAGTAATAGCTAATTCCTATAGAGGAATTACTATTTGCCAGTATTTTAGGTGCTTTTCATATATGAACTCACAAACCCACCGGTGCTGCTTTGGATATATTATGCCCCCCAGAAAAACCATGTTCTTTAATGCAATCTTGTAGGGGCAGACTGATTAGTCTGTTGATTAGGGTGGAGACTCTCATTATTTCCATGGAGGTGTGGACCCTGCCCATTCAGGGTGGGTCTTGATTGGTTCACTGGATTACTTAAGAGAATTCAAGAGCTGACACAGATGCTTGCTGATGCTGAGGGATGCTTGGAGTTGTGGACAGAAGAATGTTTGAGATGCTAAGCTAAGAGGTGAAGCCCAGAGTTTGCCCCAGAGAAGCTAAGAGAGGTCCCCCAGATGCTCAGGGAAAAATGCCCTGGGAGGAAGAAGCAAAGATGCACAGGAGCTGAGAGAGAGGAGTGAAGACAAGCCCAGAGACATGTTGGATAAAACCATTTTGAAACCCAACCTGGGAGCAAAGAACCAGTAGATGCCAGCCTCATGCCTTTCTAGCTGCCAGAGGTGTTTTTGACACCATCTGCTGTTTTTCAGTGAAGGTATCCTTTTGTTAATACCTTAATTTGGACACATTTATGGCCTTAAAACTGTAAATTTATAACCTAATAAATCCCTTTTATAAAAGCCAACCCGTTTCTGGTATTTTACATAACAGCAGCATTAGCAAACTGGAACAGATTTTGGTACCAGGAGTGGGGTGCTGCTGAGTTTGTAAATACCAAACATGTTGGAGCAGCTTTACAAATGGATAAGAGGAAGATTCTGGAGGAATTGCAAAGAGCTTGGTAGAACAGGCCTAGATTGCCTTGAAGAGACTGTTGGTGGAAGTATGGACTCTAAAGATACTTCTGATGAGGCCTTAAACAGAAATGATGCATTTGTCATTGCCAACTGGAAGAAAGGTGATCCTTGTTTAAAAGTGGCAGAGAATTTGGAAAATTGAATCCTGATGTCAGAAGGAAGGCAGAAATTGAAAATGATGACCTGGGATACTTAGCTGAAGACATCTCCAAACATAGTGTGGAAAATGCAGCCTGGCTTCTCCTTGCAGCTTATAGTAAAAATGTGAGAGGAAAGAGGTAAGCTGAGAACTGAACTCCTGGGTACAAAGAAACCAGAAAATAATCATTTGGAAGATTCTGGGCTTCCAGAAAGTGAGACCCTGGAGACCCCATGTGAAGTTTTAACCAAACATGGAATCTGACCACCATTTTAGTACAAACCAGGATTGGAAATGGAGTTATCCAGAAAGGATTTTTGGAAAGTCCTATTGTCTGATGGTTTTGACCCCTGTATGCTGCATGCCAAGCCAACAGATTTTTTTTTGCGATGAAATCACTGCCAGCCTGGATTAAAGGGGACAGTTGAAGAAAAAATTTCTTCAGAGAAGGCAGAACCATGGAAGCCAAGGTCTGATGCCAAGAAATCTCAGACAAGGAGAGCACAGCAACCGATGCACGTAGAAAGGGTGACTTTGCCCCGAAGACAGAGTGTGGGCCTTTTGCCTGGATGCTCAGGAAGAGTGCTGCCACCAGCCTCAGAGAGAGTGGAGCACATTCCATAGGAATTTGGGAGAACCTGGCCACTACCCCACTGTTCAGAGAGAGGAGAGCCTTTTCCCCGGAGAGGCAGAGTCCAAGTGGTACCCTGATATTTGAAGAGGGTGGGTCCAAGAAGAAGGTGGTCTCCCCAGTGCTTGGATATGTTGAAGCTTTCACCCTAGCATTTGGAGAGAAAAGGGCTGCTGCAAAGGCCTTGAAAAGGGTTGTGACTCCTGCTCTCTCAAGCCCCAAGGAAAAAACTTCATTCAATAAATGACTCTCAGACTTTGTAATCTATTGAAGTTTGCCCTGCAAGTTTTCAGAACTGTTTCAGTCCCGTGATCACCATTTCCCTTTCATTTTTCCCTATGGCAATGGGAACATTTATCCTATGACTGCCCCTCCTTTGTTTATTGGCAGCAGATAACTTGTTCTGAGCTTCACATGTCCACAGCCAGAGGTGAATGTTAGGACTTTGTACTTATGTATATTTTGATGGAATGAATGTATTTTTGCATTTGGAAAGAACACATCTTTTAGGGGGCCAGGGGGTGGAATGTGCCAGTTGGGATATATTATGTCTCCCAGAAAAGCCATATTCCTTAAGGCAATCTTTTTTTTTTATTAGAAACACAACTTTATTTAGAAAAGTAGAAAAAAAGACCATAATGACACCATACACTTAACTCCCAGATTTAATAATTGTCAGCATTTTGCCACATTTGCTTTGACTATATACATTTTTTTCTTTGCTGAACCATTTTTTTTATGCTGTCAGGTTTTTTTTTTTATTTTATTTTGAAATAAATTCAAACTTACAGGAAGAGTTGCAAAAACAATACAAAATCTATACACCGAACTCCAGCATATCCCGACCCCCTCCTCCTATACCCCAATCCGCCAACTTTAACATCCTGTCACGCCACCATTTCTTTCTTTCCCTCCCTCCCTCCTTCCCTCCCTATCTGTCATCCATCATCTATTGCTCTGTCTTCTGAACACGTGAGAGCAAGCTGCACACATCCTTGAACAAACAATGTAATTCACACAGACAATTCCCATGCACAAGAGCATTCTTTTATGCAATCCCATTAGGTGCAGCTAAGAAGTTCAAGAAATTCAACATTGATACAAAGCTTATATTCTATATTTCCTCTTTTTTTTTTCTTATGTCCCAACTGTGCCCCTTTGAGCCTCCTCTCCTCCATCCTCAGATCCCATCCAGGATCATCCTTGGCATTTAATTGTCATTATCTATTTAGACTATCTTTCTCTCTTTTTTTTTTTTTGCAACTGTGGAAACATATATACAGCCTAAATCTTCCCATTCCAACCCCTCCCTAGCATTCCATTAGTGGGATTAATCACATTTAGAGTGTTGCAATGCTATCACCTTCCCACCATGCATTACTAGAAATTTCCCTTCACCTCAAACAGAAACCCTACACTCATTTCTTAACTCCCCATTGCCCCTTCCCCAATTCTTATAACCCATATTCTACTTTTCGTCTCTATGGTCATATTCTCTAATACTTTCTTTGTGTTTACCGTGGGGCCTAAATTTAACCTCTTAAATCTATCACAGTCTTATTTTGCTATGATACCAACTTAACTTCAATAGAACACATAAACCATTTTCCTATACTCCTCCATTCCCCCACCTTTATGTAGTTCTTGTCAAAAATTACGTATTTTACATTGAGTCCAAAAGCACTGATTTGTCATTACAGTTTATGTATTTTAGATCCTGTAAGAAGTAAATAGTGGAGTTACAAATCAAAAATACAGTAATATGGAGGGTGGGGCAAGATGGCAGACTGGTGAGCTGTATGTTTTAGTTACTCCTCCAGGAAAGTAGGTAGAAAGCCAGGAACTGCGTGGACTGGACACCACAGAGCAATCTGACTTTGGGCATACTTCATACAACACTCATGAAAACGTGGAACTGCTGAGATCAGCGAAATCTGTAAGTTTTTGCGGCCAGGGGACCCGCGCCCCTCCCTGCCAGGCTCAGTCCCGTGGGAGGAGGGGCTGTCAGCTCCGGGAAGGAGAAGGGAGAACTGCAGTGGCAGCCCTTATCGGAAACTCATTCTGCTGATCCAAACTCCAACCATAGATAGACGGAGACCAGACACCAGAGAATCTGAGAGCAGCCAGCCCAGCAGAGAGGAGACAGGCATAGAAAAAAAACAACATGAAAAACTCCAAAATAAAAGCGGAGGATTTTTGGAGTTCTGGTGAACATAGAAAGGGGAAGGGCAGAGCTCAGGCCCGAGCTCAGGCCCTGAGGTGCATATGCAAATCCCAAAGAAAAGCTGATCTCTCTGCCCTGTGGACCTTTCCTTAATGGCCCTGGTTGCTTTGTCTCTTAGCATTTCAATAACCCATTAGATCTCTGAGGAGGGCCCTTTTTTTTTTTTTTTTTTTAATCCTTTTTTCTTTTTCTAAAACAATTACTCTAAGAAGCCCAATACAGAAAGCTTCAAACACTTGCAATTTGGGCAGGTCAAGTCAAGAGCAGAACTAGGAGAGCTCTGAGACAAAACGCAATAATCCAGTGGCTGAGAAAATTCACTAAACACCACAACTTCCCAAGAAAAGGGGGGTGTCCGCTCACAGCCATCATCCTGGTGGACAGGAAACACTCCTGCCCAACGCCAGCCCCATAGCCCAGAACTGCCCCAGACAACCCAGTGTGACAGAAGTGCTTCAAATAACAGGCACACACCACAAAACTGGGCGTGGACATTAGCCTTCCCTGCAACCTCAGCTGATTGTCCCAGACTTCGGAAGGTAGAGCAGTGTGAATCAACAAAGCCCCATTCAGCCATCATTTCAGCAGACTGGGAGCCTCCCTACACAGCCCAGCAGCCCAGAACTGCCCTGGGGGGACGGCACTCACCTGTGACATAGCACAGTCATCCCTCAACAGAGGACCCGGGGTGCACAGCCTGGAAGAGGGGCCCACTTGCAAGTCTCAGGAGCCATATGCCAATACCAAGGACTTGTGGGTCAGTGGCAGAGACAAACTGTGGCAGGACTGAACTGAAGGATTAGACTATTGCAGCAGCTTTAAAACTCTGGGATCACCAGGGAGATTTGATTGTTAGAGCCACCCCCCCGCCCCGTGACTGCCCAGAAACACGCCCCATGTACAGGGCAGGCAACACCAACTACACACGCAAGCTTGGTACACCAATTGGACCCCACAAGACTCACTCCCCCACTCACCAAAAAGGCTAAGCAGGGGAGAACTGGCTTGTGGAGAACAGGTGGCCCGTGGACGCCACCTGCTGGTTAGTTAGAGAAAGTGTACTCCACGAAGCTGTAGATCTGATAAATTAGAGATAAGGACTTCAATTGGTCTACAAATCCTAAAAGAAACCTATCAAGTTCAGCAAATGCCACAAGGCCAAAAACAACAGAAAATTATAAAGAACATGAAAAAAACAGACGATATGGATAACCCAAGCCCAAGCACCCAAATCAAAAGACCAGAAGAGATACAGCACCTAGAGCAGCTACTCAAAGAACTAAAGATGAACAATGAGACCATAGTACGGGAGACAAAGGAAATCAAGAAGACCCTAGAAGAGCATAAAGAACACATTGCAAGACTAAATAAAAAAATGGATGATCTTATGGAAATTAAAGAAACTGTTGACCAAATTAAAAAGATTCTGGACACTCATAGCACAAGACTAGAGGAAGTTGAACAACGAATCAGTGACCTCGAAGATGACAGAAGGGAAAATGAAAGCATAAAAGAAAGAATGGGGAAAAAAATTGAAAAAATCGAAATGGACCTCAGGGATATGATAGATAATATGAAACGTCCAAATATAAGACTCATTGGTGTCCCAGAAGGGGAAGAAAAGGGTAAAGGTCTAGGAAGAGTATTCAAAGAAATTGTTGGGGAAAACTTCCCAAATCTTCTAAACAACATAAATACACAAATCATAAATGCTCAGCGAACCCCAAATAGAATAAATCCAAATAAACCCACTCCGAGACATATACTGATCACACTGTCAAACACAGAAGAGAAGGAGCAAGTTCTGAAACCAGAAAGAGAAAAGCAATTCACCACATACAAAGGAAACAGCATAAGACTAAGTAGTGACTACTCAGCAGCCACCGTGGAGGCGAGAAGGCAGTGGCACGATATATTTAAAATTCTGAGTGAGAAAAATTTCCAGCCAAGAATACTTTATCCAGCAAAGCTCTCCTTCAAATTTGAGGGAGAGCTTAAATTTTTCACAGACAAACAAATGCTGAGAGAATTTGCTAACAAGAGACCTGCCCTACTGGAGATACTAAAGGGAGCCCTACAGACAGAGAAACAAAGAAAGGACAGAGCGACTTGGAGAAAGGTTCAGTACTAAAGAGATTCGGTATGGGTACAATAACGGATATTAATAGACAGAGGGGAAAAATATGACAAACATAAACCAAAGGATAAGATGGCTGATTCAAGAAATGCCTTCACAGTTATAACGTTGAATGTAAATGGATTAAACTCCCCAATTAAAAGATATAGATTTGCAGAATGGATCAAAAAAAATGAACCATCAATATGTTGCATACAAGAGACTCATCTTAGACACAGGGACACAAAGAAACTGAAAGTGAAAGGATGGAAAAAAATATTTCATGCAAGCTGCCGCCAAAAGAAAGCAGGTGTAGCAATATTAATCTCAGATAAAATAGACTTCACATGCAGGGATGTTTTGAGAGACAAAGAAGGCCACTACATACTAATAAAAGGGGCAATTCAGCAAGAAGAAATAACAATCGTAAATGTCTATGCACGCAATCAAGGTGCCACAAAATACATGAGAGAAACACTGGCAAAACTAAAGGAAGCAATTGATGTTTCCACAATAATTGTGGGAGACTTCAACACATCACTCTCTCCTATAGATAGATCAACCAGACAGAAGACCAATAAGGAGATTGAAAACCTAAACAATCTGATAAATGAATTAGATTTAACAGACATATACAGGACATTATATCCCAAATCACCAGGATACAC
This sequence comes from Choloepus didactylus, assembly GCF_015220235.1. Classification (NCBI taxonomy): domain Eukaryota; kingdom Metazoa; phylum Chordata; class Mammalia; order Pilosa; family Megalonychidae; genus Choloepus; species Choloepus didactylus. The sequence goes on from NC_051316.1 coordinate 99,812,299, forward strand.
ATACTTTTCTAGTGCTCATGGAACTTTCTCCAGAATAGATCATATGCTGGGACATAAAACAAGCCTCAAAAAATTTAAAAAGATTGAAATTATTCAAAGCACATTCTCTGACCACAGTGGAATACAATTAGAAGTCAATAACCATCAGAGACTTCGAAAATTCACAAATACCTGGAGGTTAAACAACACACTCCTAAACAATCAGTGGGTTAAAGAAGAAATAGCAAGAGAAATTGCTAAATATATAGAGACGAATGAAAATGAGAACACAACATACCAAAACCTATGGGATGCAGCAAAAGCAGTGCTAAGGGGGAAATTTATAGCACTAAACGCATATATTAAAAAGGAAGAAAGAGCCAAAATCAAAGAACTAATGGATCAACTGAAGAAGCTAGAAAATGAACAGCAAACCAATCCTAAACCAAGTACAAGAAAAGAAATAACAAGGATTAAAGCAGAAATAAATGACATAGAGAACAAAAAAACAATAGAGAGGATAAATATCACCCAAAGTTGGTTCTTTGAGAAGATCAACAAGATTGACAAGCCCCTAGCTAGACTGACAAAATCAAAAAGAGAGAAGACCCATATAAACAAAATAATGAATGAAAAAGGTGACATAACTGCAGATCCTGAAGAAATTAAAAAAATTATAAGAGGATACTATGAACAACTGTATGGCAACAAACTGGATAATGTAGAGGAAATGGACAATTTCCTGGAAACATATGAACAACCTAGACTGACCAGAGAGGAAATAGAAGACCTCAGCCAACCCATCACAAGCAAAGAGATCCAATCAGTCATCAAAAATCTTCCCACAAATAAATGCCCAGGGCCAGATGACTTCACAGGGGAATTCTACCAAACTTTCCAGAAAGAACTGACACCAATCTTACTCAAACTCTTTCAAAACATTGAAGAAAATGGAACACTACCTAACTCATTTGATGAAGCTAACATCAATCTAATACCAAAACCAGGCAAAGATGCTACAAAAAAGGAAAACTACCGGCCAATCTCCCTAATGAATATAGATGCAAAAATCCTCAACAAAATACTTGCAAATCGAATCCAAAGACACATTAAAAAAATCATACACCATGACCATGTGGGGTTCATTCCAGGCATGCAAGGATGGTTCAACATAAGAAAATCAATCAATGTATTACAACACATTAACAAGTCAAACGGGAAAAATCAATTGATCATCTCAATAGATGCTGAAAAAGCATTTGACAAAATCCAACATCCCTTTTTGATAAAAACACTTCAAAAGGTAGGAATTGAAGGAAACTTCCTCAACATGATAAAGAGCATATATGAAAAACCCACAGCCAGCATAGTACTCAATGGTGAGAGATTGAAAGCCTTCCCTCTAAGATCAGGAACAAGACAAGGATGCCCGCTGTCACCACTGTTATTCAACATTGTGCTGGAAGTGCTAGCCAGGGCAATCCGGCAAGACAAAGAAATAAAAGGCATCCAAATTGGAAAAGAAGAAGTAGAACTGTCATTGTTTGCAGATGATATGATCTTATACCTAGAAAACCCTGAGAAATCGACGATACAGCTACTAGAGCTAATAAACAAATTTAGCAAAGTAGCGGGATACAAGATTAATGCACATAAGTCAGCAATGTTTCTATATGCTAGAAATGAACAAACTGAAGAGACACTCAAGAAAAAGATACCATTTTCAATAGCAACTAAAAAAATCAAGTACCTAGGAATAAACTTAACCAAAGATGTAAAAGACCTATACAAAGAAAACTACATAACTCTACTAAAAGAAATAGAAGGGGACCTTAAAAGATGGAAAAATATTCCATGTACATGGATAGGAAGGCTAAATGTCATTAAGATGTCAATTCTACCCAAACTCATCTACAGATTCAATGCAATCCCAATGAAAATTCCAACAACCTACTTTGCAGACTTGGAAAAGCTAGTTATCGAATTTATTTGGAAAGGGAAGATGCCTCGAATTGCTAAAGACACTCTAAAAAAGAAAAACGAAGTGGGAGGACTTACACTCCCTGACTTTGAAGCTTATTATAAAGCCACAGTTGCCAAAACAGCATGGTACTGGCACAAAGATAGACATATAGATCAATGGAATCGAATTGAGAATTCAGAGATAGACCCTCAGATCTATGGCCGACTGATCTTTGATAAGGCCCCCAAAGTCACTGAACTGAGTCATAATGGTCTTTTCAACAAATGGGGCTGGGAGAGTTGGATATCCATATCCAAAAGAATGAAAGAGGACCCCTACCTCACCCCCTACACAAAAATTAACTCAAAATGGACCAAAGATCTCAATATAAAAGATAGTACCATAAAACTCCTAGAAGATAATGAAGGAAAACATATTCAAGACCTTGTATTAGGCGGCCACTTCCTAGACTTTACACCCAAAGCACAAGCAACAAAAGAGAAAATAGATAAATGGGAACTCCTCAAGCTTAGAAGTTTCTGCACCTCAAAGGAATTTCTCAAAAAGGTAAAGAGGCAGCCAACTCAATGGGAAAATTTTTTGGAAACCATGTATCTGACAAAAGACTGATATCTTGCATATATAAAGAAATCCTACAACTCAATGACAGTAGTACAGTCGGCCCAATTATAAAATGGGCAAAAGATATGAAAAGACAGTTCTCTGAAGAGGAAATACAAATGGCCAAGAAACACATGAAAGAATGTTCAGCTTCACTAGCTATTAGAGAGATGCAAATTAAGACCACAATGAGATACCATGTAACACCGGTTAGAATGGCTGCCATTAAACAAACAGGAAACTACAAATGCTGGAGGGGATGTGGAGAAATTGGAAGTCTTATTCATTGTTGGTGGGACTGTATAATGGTTCAGCCACTCTGGAAGTCAGTCTGGCAGTTCCTTAGAAAACTAGATATAGAGCTACCATTCGATCCAGCAATTTCACTTCTCGGTATATACCCGGAAGATCGGAAAGCAGTGACACGAACAGATATCTGCACGCCAATGTTCATAGCAGCATTATTCACAATTGCCAAGAGATGGAAACAACCCAAATGTCCTTCAACAGATGAGTGGATAAATAAAATGTGGTATATACACACGATGGAATACTACGCGGCAGTAAGAAGGAACGATCTCGTGAAACATATGACAACATGGATGAACCTTGAAGACATAACGCTGAGCGAAATAAGCCAGGCACAAAAAGAGAAATATTATATGCTACCACTAATGTGAACTTTGAAAAATGTAAAACAAATGGTTTATAATGTAGAATGTAGGGGAACTAGCAATAGAGAGCAATTAAGGAAAGGGGAACAATAATCCAAGAAGAACAGATAAGCTATTTAACATTCTGGGGATGCCCAGGAATGACTATGGTCTGTTAATTTCTGATGGATATAGTAGGAGCAAGTTCACAGAAATGTTGCTATATTAGGTAACTTTCTTGGGGTAAAGTAGGAACATGTTAGAAGTTAAGCAGTTATCTTAGGTTAGTTGTCTTTTTCTTACTCCCTTGTTATGGTCTCTTTGAAATGTTCTTTTATTGTATGTTTGTTTTCTTTTTAACTTTTTTTTCATAAAGTTGATTTAAAAAAGAAGGGAATGTTAAAAAAAAAAAAAAAAAAAGAAAAACAAGGAAAAAAAAAAGGATGTAGTACCCCCTTGAGGAGCCTGTGGAGAATGCAGGGGTATTCGCCTACCGCACCTCTATGCTTGCTAACATGACCACAGACATAGGGGACTGGTGGTTTGATGGGTTGCGCCCTCTACCACAGGTTTTACCCTTGGGAAGATGGTTGCTGCAAAGGAGAGGCTAGGCCTCCCTGTGGTTGTGCCTAAGAGCCTCCTCCCGAATGCCTCTTTGTTGCTCAGATGTGGCCCTGTCTCTCTAGCTAAGCCAACTTGAAAGGTGAAATCACTGCCCTCCCCGCTACGTGGGATCAGACACCCAGGGGAGTGAATCTCCCTGGCAACGTGGAATATGACTCCCGGGGAGGAATGTAGACCTGGCATCGTGGGACGGAGAACATCTTCTTGACCAAAAGGGGGATGTGAAAGGAAATGAAATAAGCTTCAGTGGCAGAGAGATTCCAAAAGGAGCCCAGAGGTCACTCTGGTGGGCACTCTTATGCACACTTTAGACAACCCTTTTTAGGTTCTAAAGAATTGGGGTAGCTGGTGGTGGATACCTGAAACTATCAAACTACAACCCAGAACCCATGAATCTCGAAGACAGTTGTATAAAAATGTAGCTTATGAGGGGTGACAATGGGATTGGGAAAGCCATAAGGACCACACTCCACTTTGTCTAGTTTATGGATGGATGAGTAGAAAAATAGGGGAAGGAAACAAACAGACAAAGGTACCCAGTGTTCTTTTTTACTTCAATTGCTCTTTTTCACTCTAATTATTATTCTTGTTATTTTTGTGTGTGTGCTAATGAAGGTGTCAGGGATTGATTTAGGTGATGAATGTACCACTATGTAATGGTACTGTAAACAATTGAAAGTACGATTTGTTTTGTATGACTGTGTGGTATGTGAATATATCTCAATACAATGAAGATTTAAAAAAAAATAAATAAAGGTTGCCCATAAGGTTTTGCTGAAAAAAAAAAAAATACAGTAATATTGGTATTTATATTTACCATTTGATCTTTACTGGAAATCTTTATTTCTTCATGTGGTTTCAGTCAATTGTTTAGTGTCCCTTCCTTTCAGCCTGCTCAATTCCCTTTAGCCTTTCTCATAGGACTGTTCTACTGGTGATGAAGTCCCTCAGCTTTTGATTCTCTGGGAATGTTTTCATCTCCCCCTCATTTTTACCCTCCAGTTGTTTGTGAATTTTCTAAGTCTCTGATGGTTATTGACTTCTATTTGTATTCCATTGTTGTCAGGGAATGTGCTTTGAATAAATTCATTTTTTTTTAATTTATTGAGGCTTGTTTTATGTCCCAGCCTATTGTCTATTCTGGAGAAAGATCCGTGATCACTAGAGAAGAATGTGTGTCCTGGTGATTTGGGATGTAATGTTCTATATATGTCTGTTAAATTTCTCTATCTCTTTCTCTCCTTTCTTTGTTTCTCTGTCAGTAGGGCTCCCTTTAGTATCTGAAGTAGGGCAGGTCTTTTATTAGCAAAATCTCTCAGCATTTGTTTGTGAAAAATTTAACCTGTCCCTCAAATTTGAAGGAGAGTTTTGCTGGATAAAGTATTCTTGGTTGGAAATTTTTCTCTCTCAGAATTTTAAATATGTCATGCCACTGCCGTCTTGCCCTCATGGTGGCTGCTGAGTAGTCACAACTTAGTCTTATGTTGTTTCCTTTGTATTTGGTGAATTGCTTTTCTCTTGCTGCTTTCAGAACTTGCTCCTTCTCTTCAGTATTTGACAGTCTGATCAGAATATGTCTTGGAGTGGGTTTATTTGGATTTATTCTATTTGAAGTTTGCTGGGCATTTATGCTTTGTGTATTTATATTGTGTAGAAGGTTTGGGAAGTTTTCCCCAACAATTTCTTTGAATACTCTTTCTAGACCTTTACCCTTCTCTTCCCCTTCTGGTACACCAATGAGTCTTAAATTTGGATGTTTTATTTTATTTATCATATCCCTGCAATCATTTCGATTTTCTTCATTTTTTCCCCATTCTTTCTTTTGTTCTTTCATTTTCTGTTCTGTGGTCCTTGAGGAGGCTGTCTTGTTGTTCAACATCCTCTAATCTTGTATTATGAATATCCAGAGTCTTTTTAATTTGGCCAACAGTTTCTTTAATTTCCATAAGATCTTCTATTTTTTTATTTAGTCCTGCAATTTCTTCTTTATGCTCTTCTAGGGTCTTCTTTATGTCTTTTATATCCTGTGCCATGCTCTTCTCCATGTCCTTTATATCCTGTGCCATGCTCTGGTTGTTTGTCTGTAGTTCTTTGATTAATTGTGCCAAGTACTGTGTCTCTTCTGACCTTTTGATTTGGGTGTTTGGGTTTGGGTTCTCCATATCATCTGGTTTTATCATATGCTTTAAGATTTTCTGTTGTTTTTGGCCTCTTGGCATTTGCTTTACTTATAGGGTTCTTTTGAGATATAAAGAATACTGATCTCTAGTTTGTCAGATCTACAGCTTGGTGGTGTATACTTTCTCTAACTAACCAGCAGATGGCATCTGTGAGTCACCTATTCCCCTCAAGTCAGTTCTCTTCAACTTTTCTTTGTGGTGTGTAGGGATCTGATTCTTGTGGGGTTCAACTGGTGCCCTATGTTTGGATGTGTTGGTGCTGTTCGCCCTGAATGTGGGGCGTGTGTCTGGGTGGTTAGGGAGGCAGGACAGCTTTAATAGTCAAACTTCTCAAGGTTTTTGGCATAGAGTCCCTGGGATTTCTGAGCCGGCCACCCTTCTCAGCCGTGCTCTTCCAGGACCTCTCCTGAGGGAAGGTTGTGCCACATCACAAGTGCGCGCCAGCCTCCAGGGAAGCCCTGGGCTGCCTGGACATGCAGGGGCGTTCCCAGCCTGCTTTAAAGATGGTTGAATGGGGGATGTTAATTTCCCCCTTTTCACACAGCTTCGCCTTCCCAGCTCTGGGATAATTAGGTGTGGGTGCGCTAAAGTCCACTGACCACGGCCGAGATTGTGGCGTGTGCACAGTGCCTCAGGAATCACTCCCTATCACACTGGGACCCTTGACCCGACTCTGGGCTATAGCCCTGGCCCAGGCAGGAGTGTCTCCAGCCTGCCGGGAAGATGGCTGCAAGGGGCGTGGTTTCTTTCTCTTTTTGGCTACCCTCTGCCCCCTCTGGCTCCAGATCAATCAGCAGTGGGCTATCCTCCATGCCAGACAACAAGACTTGGCCCAGCCCGCTCCTGCCAAGATTCACTGAGTATTTCTCACTGTCATAACCACAGCCGCTCCCAGTTTTTTTTTTATTTTTTTAAAAGAACTAGTCCATCTCCAAACACCAACCTATGGTTTCCCCACACCACAGCATGGCTGCGGGACTTTCAGCTGGCTCACTCACTCATTTCAGAATGCAGACTCCTGCTTTCACCAAATGCATGGTCTCTATTGATTTAGCAGACCTAGTCTGGCTGATGCATAGCTGGAACTGGTGTTCTGGGTCACTTTCTGGCTTTTATCTAGTATTTTTCATGGAGGTGTTTTTTTGCCCTGTCTCACCTAGCTGCCATCTTAAGTTCCTCCTAGGCAATCTTGTTGGGTAGACTGATTAGTCTGTTGATTAGGGTGGAGACTCTGATTAAATTATTTCCATGGAGGTGTGGACCCTGCCCACTCAGGGTGGGTCTTGATTGGTTTACTCGATTACTTAAGAGAACTCAAGAGCTGACACAGATGCTTGCTGATGCTGAGAGATGCTTGGAGTTGTGGACAGAAGGATGCTTGGAGATGCTAAAATAAGAGATGAAGCCAGAGTTTGCCCCAGAGAAGCAGTGAAGTTATCCTCTTGTTGATACCTTAGTTTGGATACATTTATGGCCTTAGAAGTATAAATTTATAACCTAATAAATCCCCTTTATAAAAACCAATCCATTTCTGATATTTTGCATAGCCAAAACACCTCCCAATAACCTTCTGTGGGAGGAACAATTGTTATTCTCAGGAGGCGCAGAAAGGATAAGTAACATGCTATGGGTCCAATCCTGGTAATGAAGTTTCAAAGTCTTCCCCATTTGGCTCTATGCTGCATTGCCTCTCCAAATGGAACTACACTCAGTTCTCAGAGCCTTCACTGGTGAATCTTTATCACATCCCTCTCAAATTACTAATGGACCTCTTTGCTATCAATCAGTCTGTTCCATACCTCATGGTTATGAATAAGCACAAGTATGCACATGGCATTGGATTTGGAGTCAGCAGACTTCTCAGCTCTTAGTTCTATATATTCTTTTCTGCATAACTTTGATCAAGGCACTTACCTCTGTGAGCCTTGATTTTCTCCTATTACCCACAGATTATAATATCTGCATGACTTTCCTCTCAAATTTATTATGAGTCGACTAAGATTATGTTTGTGATTGTGCTTTGTCAGCTGTTAAGTGATATAGAAAAGTTCTCAATATTATGACCTGTTTTTTTAAGGTGCTAACATCATTTTTGAAATTAGATTATAAGCTTGAAGAGTGAATGGCTAAACTTGAAAGGTGAAATCACTGCCCTCCCCCCCTACGTGGGATCAGACACCCAGGGGAGTGAATCTCCCTGGCAACGTGGAATATGACTCCCGGGGAGGAATGTAGACCTGGCATCGTGGGACAGAGAACATCTTCTTGACCAAAAGGGGGATGTGAAAGGAAATGAAATAAGCTTCAGTGGCAGAGAGATTCGAAAAGGAGCCGAGAGGTCACTCTGGTGGGCACTCTTATGCACACTTTAGACAACCCTTTTTAGGGTCTAAAGAATTGGGGTAGCTGGTGGTGGATACCTGAAACTATCAAACTACAACCCAGAACCCATGAATCTCGAAGACAGTTGTATAAAAGTGTAGCTTATGAGGGGTGACGATGGGATTGGGAAAGCCATAAGGACCACACTCCACTTTGTCTAGTTTATGGATGGATGAGTAGAAAAATAGGGGAAGGAAACAAACAGACAAAGGTACCCAGTGTTCTTTTTTACTCCAATTGCTCTTTTTCACTCTAATTATTATTCTTGTTATTTTTGTGTGTGTGCTAATGAAGGTGCCAGGGATTGATTTGGGTGATGAATGTACCACTATGTAATGGTACTGTAAACAATCGAAAGTACGATTTGTTTTGGATGTTCTTTTTTATTCTAATTTTTATTTTATTTTTTGGAGTAATGAAAAGTTCAGAGATTGATTATGGTGATCAATGTACAACTATGAACAACTGATTGTGCACTTTGAAGGACTGTATGTTGTGTGAATATATCTCAATAAAACTGCATTTAAAAAAAAATAAAATTAAATAAAATTAAAAAAAAAAAAGAGTGAATGGCTATGTCCTGTATTTATTTTCATAGCAGCTGCCACAAAGCACGTGCAGTTCTTATTAATACTCACTAAAAACTGCATTCTCTTTTGCTGGATAAGGTGACATTTGTACAACATTGGGGAAAAAATTACTTTTTGCACTGGAGTGGTAGATTTTCCCTGGTACTCTACCCCTGCCCTTTGAATCATGTTTTCTCTTTTCTTTTCTCTTTCCTTCTTCCTTCTTTCTCTTCCTCTTCTGCTGTTTCTTCTGCTTCTGTTTCTGACAGAATTTTCTAGTGTACTTTTTATCACACTTTAAGAGGGGCCTGCATTTCTAATGCTATTTCCATGATTCCAGTGCTGCTGTTTTGTGGACCACATATGGAGTGGCAAGTTCCTATGGTGCTTTGTTTAATTAAAAAAAATCCCACGACTATAACACAGGCATTTTATTCATGTACATGATTTCATAATTGCTTTAATTATATAGTGTCAAAAGAACTGGTCCTGGAATTAGAAAGAAGAGAGCTTTACTAACACTATAACAGTTCATGAATTGGCAACATCAAGTAAAAGCAGGGGGCATTGGGAATTGATAGTCGAAAAACAAAACAAACAAACAAAAATAACAAAACTGGCAGTTGTCAAGCGAGTTCTGTTCTAGTAGTTCATTGGAACATCAAGTCAAAATGAAAGTTGTCCATAACTGATTGGTCAGAGTGCAGGCCTCTTTTCTTGTACTGCTTCCTGTAATTCTCATTCTTTAAGCCACATGTTCTGTGACGTCTGGTTGCATCAGCATAGCGTGTTCACCTTATGTGCTTCCATTGCCAGGAGGTGACCCAAGGTCTGAAGGTCAATTTAGAGTTCCTTTAACAATATGGTTTTGAAAAATGCTTAACATCATGTCAAAAGAACTTTCCATGATGTTACAGTGTCACTGTAATAGTAATTTTCAAACAGCTAAGTGCTTGGTGGTAGACAATTTGGTCCTCCATCCTCATGTTTCCATAAGAGAATCAATCTCTACCTCACTCTCCAGAAGTGAATAATTTGCCAGGAAAACTTCCTTTACCTGCTACTTGTACATTGGAAGAGAGGAAACTTCTCTAATTACATCTGTTGGGTCACATCCTACATCCAGTGCACAGAGTTAACTTTCTTCCAAAGCAGGAAGCAAGTTCTCCTGCCTGCAATCAGGTCAATCCTGAGATTCAGACTTTTGTGTCAGTGGTTCTCAACCCTTCAGCATATTAGAAACAGATGCCCAGGCTTCACCACAGACCAATTACTACAGAATATCTAGGGCTTGGGCCTGGGTGGGCTAATTTTATAAAGCTCTCCAGTGCACAGCCAGGGTTGTGACCTACCATTCTGTGCAGTAAGCACACTATGCCCAGTCATGTTTCTGTTCTCTCTCTCCAGGTACTGGGAAGGTAAGTCCTTTCTGTGGGGAGCTGGAGGTGGAGAAATTATCTTCATTTGGGAGGGTAGTGAAGGTAATGAGGCCTCAGGTCCTAGCTATCTGTTCTAATTCAGATTTACTGTTTAATAAAGTTTCGACGCCTGCTCAACTGGTTAGAATCTGAGTGAGGCAGGGATAACTGGTAACCTTTTAACTTCCTACACTGAACCATGAATGGATGTACCACTATTTACTAACACTTGGAAATTAATGTTGTCTCCTTTATATTACTGTTATAAAGAATGCATGTTCCTCCATATTTTGGATTATTGCCAGAGCTGGGTTTACTTGAAGACAGTATATGATTTTATTTTGGCTCATTTTTTTCTCATACAGTCTGGGTTTTTCTGATTTCATTGCCATATTATAATTTAATGTGTTTCTCTGTACTCTTTTTCTATAAGTTGGATGTACATGTAGATTGATCAGATTCATGCTTGATTTTTGGATGAAGGGGAGATACTACTTCATAGGTGGTGATGTGGATGTGTTCTTCCTTTGGGAGAGCATAATGTCTAATTATGTAACTTTTTCATGGAATTTTCAGATGTTGCTGTTCATACCTGGCTATTCTTTAGGGGCAAAATCAAATCAAAGGTGTTTATGTGGAGGGACGAGTGTAGAGGGAAATAATGAGAAGAAATGTTCTAAAATCTGGGACTGTCTTCAAGGGCCACTATTGGAAATTAATCACTTCCAACCATTTCTTTTTTTATTTATATTAGAGAAGTTGTAGTTTTACAGAAAAATCTTGCATAAAATACCGAGTTCCCGTATACCACCCTATTATTAACACCTTGCATTGTTGTGGTACATTTGTTATAATTAATAAAAGAAAATTTTTATAATTTACTATTAACTGTAGTCCATAGTTTACATTAGGATTCACTGTTTGTGTTGTACAGTACTATGGTGTTTTAAAAATTTTTATTCTGGTAACATATATACAACCTAAAATTTCCCCTTTTAACCAACTTCAAACATATAATTCAGTGCTATTAATTATGTTCACAATGCTCCCATCACCACCATGTATTTTCAACACTTTCCCATCACCCCACAAGGAAACAATTTAAGCATTAACTTGCCATTTTCTATTCCCATCCCAGCCATCAGTAGCCTATATTCTAGTTTCTGACTATGAAGTTGCTTATATTAATGATTTCATATCAGTGAAATCATATAGTAATTGTCTTTTTGTGTCTGGCTTATTTCACCATGATGCCTTCATGGTTCGTCCATGTTGTCTCAAGTATCAGAACTTTTTTATGGCTGAATAATATTCCATTTTATTTATATACCACATTTTGTTTATCCACCCATTGGTTGATGACCACTTGCGATGCTTCTGTCTTTTGGCAGTTGTGAATAATGGTGCTATCTGGTTGAGTCCCTGCTTTCAGTTCTTTTGAGTCTATATCTAGAAGTGAGATTGTCAGGTCATATGGTAATTCTATACTTAACTTTCTGAGCAATCACCAAGCTGTCTTCTACAACAGCTACTTCCAACCATTTTCATTCTCTTTGGATCCTTCCTCAGATTCCAGGGTGGGAGGGCCTCTGAGAGTGCTATCAGACTGTATTCATTGGGGGAAGAAATTACTTCTCCAAAGGAAATAAGGATGTCATTAAAGACTCAAAAATGGGTTGTCTCAATAAAAAATAACAAATGTCACTCTGGCTCCTGATAAAGGCATTACAGTTTTTTAGTCTACTGATAAAAATATGTTTCTCTATTTCTGCTGTACTTTGATCATCACCACTAACAGGTATTTAAATGTTCTAGCTAGTTACTGAGTTTCTTATGTGTAGGTGAAGGTGAGAAAATACTGTTTTGCCCCTAATTTGTGGCTTATATTCTATACTGATAAGCCATGTGTCATTGTTATTACATTTCAAATGAAACTAAGAATTTCTTCAATTTGCATATAAACTCAGAATTTTTTAATATGATATTCCTCCTCTTGCTGTTTCTTCTCTTAGTTTTCAAAAACTTTTTTATCAGGTAGTCTGATAATGATTGTTCTAAAATACAATAAACAAAAAATGTATAGGTGAAATCCAACAAAATGGTGCAGTTGGGTAAAGATGGGAAATGAGAAAGTCATTGGAGGGCAGGGTGGAAACATGATTAATGGCTGTCGCAGCTATTCCCTACTATCTCACAAAGTCCCATGCCTTGTACCTAATCCAGCTGAGTTAGGATGTTTCAGCTGATAGCAAACACTCAATAATTACAGGAAGATATACTAGGAGAATTACTTCTTGAGAAGATGAATGGAATCATTTCCCCTTGGGGTTTCTACTTGCTGAGCTGTTGACATTGTACAAGACTGTGCTACAGGTAGAATTGTTTTCAGAAGTTTTCTGGTCTTTGCCTCAGCAAAGACTTAGGTCTAAGGAATAAGAGGGAGCAGGCTCCTGAGTCACAGTCCCAGCTGATAAGGGAAGGTGGAGGGGCTCGGCTGAAGTGCAATTAATATTTCTTCTGAAAACAACTGGTGCCTCCTGAGGTTGGTAGAATCCCAGAGTGAGTGTATGTACATGAGGCTCCTTTATGAGCATCTCTGTAAAAAGACTTTTATGAAAAATGCCATAAAGGAGATCCATAATTTTGGGAGGTTGCAGGAAAGAGGGAACACAGCTCTGCCCAGACTTTCTAACTTGGGTATTTGATGTTAGATACAGAGAGAAGGTCAGAATAAGGGCACAGTGTGCCTAATACAAAGAAGGGCTTAGAAAATCATAAATCATAATCCTCTTGTAGAAAATGATGAGATTGAGATATTGATACCAAAATGCCAAACAGAATAGAATGGAGTCCAATTGTTATGGTCAAGTGAAGAAAAAGGTTGGAGGACTTGTGAATTATAGCTTGGCAAGATACCATTTTTGAGTGGATATATGAAGGCTGAGATGGAGAATATAGTTCAGCAATCATGGAGGGTATAGAGAGATATTTCAGAGTTACCAGATGCTGGAAATGTGTGACAGAAAACCTAATTTATTTTATAAGAGTTTGGACAATTGAGTTCATAGACAGATAAAGGAGGTTCTGGTTTATACATCTCAGATCCAAACTTTGTGATTCATTAACCTAAGATGGGAAACATACTAGAAATAGAATTTAGATCAAGAGGACATTAAATAAAGCACATTTTAAACACAGAGCAATTGATATAACATTGAAGGCCCACAATATGTCCCTGGTGCATTCATCAAAGTGGAAAGTCAAGAATGACCAGTGATGAGGACTTGACCCTCCAGCTCTCCCCTCACGCAGACTCCATATGTCCCAGAAGCATCAGGAGGTAACAAGAAATCTGTGATGCTTTTCTGTCCCTTTCCAGAGATTCTCTCACTCCCTTTTCTCTTTCTCCTAAGTTTCAGTTTAGTTTACTGTCTTGAGGTGATCCAGTGTTGTCTGTGTGTATCTTCATATCTCTACTAAAAGAACTACTCCTCTTTCTGTCCTCCTCTAGCATCAGCATCCTTGATCCTTGAAAGTTACCTACAGGGGATCCACAGAGCTCATGCTCTGAAGGGAGTGGTGTTGGCTTACTGGAAAATAAGAAAGATGGAAGAGTCCTTGGAGAAGCCAGCCAAGAGCATTATCACTGATTGTTACTCTTATTGCATATAACTAATTTGAAAATACAGTTTTGCTTTTCTTGGAAGAAAATGGACTCTTAATGATATTATATTCTTATTCCCTTGGATATTTCTACACTCTCTGCCATTTTTCCTTCTTGAAGAACTTTTTCTCTCACCCTTTCCCATGAAGGGGTTACCCTGGTTCTCTTCATTCAAACTTCTGCTTCTCTTTCACCATCATCTATATCTCCTCATAGACATTTCTATGTGACCACAAACCTCTAATGACTAAAGGATCACAGCAGCATAAATTTGAGCCCTATCCACTGAACACAGAGAAGGATACAGGAATAAAAATAGACAAAATAACAGACCTTGGAAATATGTAAGTTTTCTTTCTCTTTTAAGTTTCGGTTCCCTGCATAGTCTTTAGAATAAAGGAATCACCAAGACAGATATCCTGAAAGTCATTTTGATTCTTTTGGTAATTTCCTACTCTGGCATTCCACAAGGGTGACTGTCTTACGATTTTGTATCCTCTTTAAATATGGATAATGTATGTCTTTTTCTTTGGGAAATCCTAGCAAGAATCAATCTATGAAGACCTGGCTACCAGCCTTTTCCCTTTAGACAGAGTATAGGTTGGAAAATTACCTTTTAATTTGTTGTTTGTTTGGCTCTATTCACCTACTTGCTTATTTATTGCAGTACATATTTTTCTGGTTATAAAAGTGCTATCTATTTATTCTAGAAAATTTAGGTAACAAAAAGTATAAGGGGTAAGTTAAAACCAACTACAAATGCACTGTCCAGAAATTGACACAGTTTCTATTTTGGTATTTTCCCTTGCATTTTGAATGCATAACTGATAAACTGTGGTCATATTGTACATACTGTTTTATGTTATATGTTTAGAAACATAATATTATATTCTGAATAATTTTATCCTGCTCTTAAATATAATCCAAAGGATTATTCTTTATGTTTACACAGTTTTTATTATGTTAATGTAGTTTATTGTTTAACTTGTTCCATATAATTGGACAATTATGTAGTATACAATTTTGAATTATCCTTTGATGAATATTCTTATACAGAGTTGTATGGTCATTTCTGATTAATACTTTAGGAAAAAGTTCCCCAAAGCAAATGCCTTGGTCAAATTTGAGAATTTTTTCAAGGTTCTTTCTCCACATGGCCAAATTGCTTTCCTGTGAGATTATTTAAAGTTGTGTTTTATTTCTAGAGGTTAATACCCACATATTCCCCAACATGGGCATCAAAAAAAAAAAAAAAAAAACAAAACTAATTCATGAGTAAGATGATATCATGTATATTCATTTATACTTCATTAGTTATGAGTGAGGTACACTTTTCTTCCTTTGTCACTCTCAGAGATTACTGTTTTCATTCCTCCTGAGAAGATGAGAAACAATGCATAGTAGTTGATATTAAATATTTATAGGTGGAAGTAATTAATTAAAGATGGCCTGAAAATATATGACTAAGGAGATTTGGGAAAACCAAAATCCAGCTAAGAGGATTCAAATATGTTTCAGGAAAATGTGGCAGATGCAAAAGAAAGCTGGAGCTTAATGAATTGAATGTCTTTGCGGTGAAAGACAATGTGAGTGGCTAACACAATGTCCAGTAAGGCGGTGTTCAAAAGGCAGTAAATGTTTACTTCTAACACTATGCAGGGGAAATGTTGCTGACTAGTGGACTCGAGTACTAATCCTTTTTGTGGCTAAATTCTTATAGTGGCGAGAGACAACTTAGGAAAGTAGAGCCATCTCTAATTAGTTGGCATCTAACTGAAAGTATCAGATTTACCATATACATTAATCCCTCCATCCATCCAGGGATCCCAGCAAAATAATAATAAAGGAAAAATCCCATATCAATAAAGGTAAAGATAGGAGAAATCATCAGCATATGTGAATTTCAATGGCTTTTCAGGAGATAAAAAGCAAATAGACTACATAGCTGGGACTGCAGTGGTGGAGAGTGCTGCTTAAGGGCAGTGGCACCAGACCCAGAGGTACTTACGGGTTCCAAGGAGAGGGAGAGGGTGTGGTTGGTTGAAGAGGTGTGTACACTGGAAAAACATGTTCTTAAAGTTAACCCATTCCTGTCTGTGTGAACCCATTGTAAGTAGGACCCTTTGATGAGGCTACTTCAGTAAAGGTGTGGCCCACCTCAGTGAGGATGAGGCTTAATCCTATTAGTGGAGTCCTTTGTAAGAGAATGAAATACAGATACAGAGAGGGAAAGCCATGGAAGCAAGAAGCTGAAATCAAGGAAACCTGGATGGGAAGGGAGAGACTAGCAGACATGGCCACATTCTTTACCATGTGACAGAGGGGCCAAGGGTCACCAGCAGCTGGTCTTCGGGAATAAACCATCACCTTGATAATGCCTTGATTTGGACATTTTCCTGGTCTTAAAACTGTGAGCAAATAAATCCCCATTGTTTAAACTAAGCCATTTCATGGCATATGCCTTGAATAGCCTAGGAAACAAAAGCAGAGGGAGAACAGGGAAAGAATGCAGAATATTGGGGGGAGGGTAGTTGACTGAAATGAGAAAGTCTGCCTACAGTACAACTAAGTCAGCTGTTTCACAAATATCCTCCCCTTTTGCCCTATCTTAAATACTCAGTTTATGACAACCTAGTATTTCATTTCCCATTAAAACTTTGATAATTCTTTTTTGAAAAGAGACAAAATTAGGGCTATTAAATTGGGTATTAGAATCCCAGAGTAAAGTCATTCTTTTTATTTAGGAGAAATAGCATAAAAGCCAGTTCCCTATATGATCATTTAGTCAGCTTTTCTATTCCTAGGAGAGAATAGTGGCGACACATATATACAAGTACAGTAGCAGAAAAAATTGACACCTAGACCACACAACCTGTAATCACCAGATGTGACAAACAAGAAACTTAAAAGTAAAAAATGAAGATGAGAAACTGAAAAATTGATTTCAGAAGGAATTTCAATCATTCAAGGAACAAAAGATAATATAAAAAGATGTATTTTCAAAGAATTGCATCCACAAAACAATAGGGCATTATGGTAAAGGAACTAACAAAACATGAAAGAGCTCCTGTATATTAAAGATATGATTGCCAGAATAAAATATATACCTCAGAGCTTAGACTAGAAATCAGAGATAGAAAGCACAAGAAAAAGACTTAGCTAATAAATCAGAGATTTAATATACAATTATTAGGAGTACCAGAAAAAATGAGATGGGAAGAAATTGAGGGAGTAAATAATACAAGAAAATCTCCCTGAGCCTTAGATAGGAAAGCATTTTCAGATAGAAAGGATCTACTAAATTTATCACAGAATAAATGAAAACTGATCTACCTGCAGCAACATCTTTATAAAGTGTAGGGATACCATGAATAAAGACTCTAAAAGCAATATTATCAAACAAAGTAATAATGCCTTCACAATTAAGTGTGATTACAAAATGAATATACTTTTAAACATGCAAAGACTCAGACAGATTACTTCCCATTACTCCATTCTGAGATAATTACTTGAATATGATTTTAAAATGGGGGTGAAAATCTGGAAAGACAGAGTCATGAGATATACACTATGGTACAGAAATCACTTAAACCCCAGGATTCCAAGGGCAGAACAGGCCTATAGAGCAGTCACTCGATACTGGAAGAGAAGGTGAATGGACTCAAGATAATAATGTCTTTAAGAAGAAGAGAAGAATGGATTCCAAGCTGTATTAGTTATTTTTTACTGTGTAATGAATTACCACAAACCCACACACCTTCTCAGTTTCTGTAAGTCAAAAATCCAGGAATGGATTGGCTGGATCCTTTGCTTGTCTCTCAGAAAGCTACTATCAAGGTGTTGGCCAGGGCTGGGTCTCATCTGAAGACCCTGCCTTGATAAGATCTATGTCCAAGCTTAGGTGGTTGTTGGCAAAATTTTTGTACTGAGGACTTCAAGTGCTAGCAGGCTGTTGGCTGGAGACTGCCCTTTAGTTGCTTGTCTGATGGGCCTCTCCAAGATGGCAGCTTGCTTTGTCAAAGTCATGCCAATAAGGTAATAAAGTCTGTGAGCAAGACAGAAGTTACAGTCTTTTTAAACTCAATTGTGAAAATGACATTCCATCATCTTTATCATATTCTATTAGTTAAAAACAAGTCACTAGACAAACCCAGGGGTGGGGATCATTGGGGTTCAGAGCATTGAGCGTCTCCGTGCCACACTCTAACTGAATGCTTGAGGATGATGATACTAAAAACTGTGTGAGTGTGTGTGTGTCTATGCATTTCTGTATGAATATATGCATTTATGTACATGCTTTTATGATATATACATATCTTTGAGAAAATTTATAATAAATTAAAAGCCTATTATGGCAGTATTATTTAGAGGACTTAATGAAGAATAAGAATAAAACACTCTTTTTATCTGGGAGATATTCTCCTAAGTGGTGTGGAACCCTGGATTCATAAAAAATGCAATAGGAGTGCTTTATTTGACTCTACTGTATATGATATTTACTAGTAAAATAACATGAATGTTGCTCACTTGTTTTCAGCTTTTACCTGTAAGAGTTAACTGTGGTTACAATTCAGAATGTTTTCAATCTTGACAATGTACCAATAAAAGCACAGCTTTCTGAAGTTTGAAGGTGCAGGAATAGAGATGGAGGGAAGTGTAAAGGTGCTAATATCCTCATGTAACCTAATATAAAGTTGATGTAACAGTAAATGTATATTGTACATATTTAAGTATAACATTTAAAAGCAGAAGAGTGGCCAACTGAAGAAGTAAAATAAGTATCAAAGGTTGAAGAAAGGAGAAATAGTGTGGATATTGTAAACATGTTTAAACTTCATTTTTTTGTAGTAGAAAGCCAAAAATATCTTAAATTGATGAATGAGGAATAGGGATTTATAAGCAGATAGCTCATTACTTAAAGGCATAGGGTAAGAACCCTAAGAATATTAAATTATGTTAAATTAAACTAGAGATGTGTGGGCTTAAAGCAGGGGAACTCTTCTTTTTATTATGTGCTCTACTGTACCATACTGTATTGTTGTGATTTTTTTTACCATATTCATGAAAAATACCACCAAACAATCCTTATTCATATACCAGCAAGACAAAATAACATCTTTTTTGTACTATGTAGATGTGCCTCTAGGGGAAACGTGAGCTGAAAACACATGAGAATCCCCTCCAATGTTATATAATATTATTCATTAAAAATTAATCATAAATGCAGTTAATGATATTTAACCATGTCTACTCTCACCCCAGGTGAATTTAGTTGACTTAATGGAACCTGACCAACTCTGACCAAAAGAACAAAATTAAGCTTTTGGACGTACAAAGTCTTCATTCACGTGGCTCATCCAAAATGCAGAGACTCTTAGGTCTGGTTGGCACTTTGAGTGCTTAAATTTGATAAAACTACCCAGGGTTAAGTCTAGGTTTTGTTTGTCATGTCCTATGAGACCTTCAGCAGGATAGAAAATATTTGCTTTAGTTTTCTCATCTATAAAATAGTTTCTGCCATATGGGAGCTGTAAGGATCAAATGTAAGATATTTAACATGCTCTCTAGCACATAACAAGTACCACAGAAATCCTGTTTAATGGTGCCTTTCTCATTATACAGTGAATTTCATACAAACAGAGACCATGTGTGATTTATCCAACTCTCTTTAGTATCCATCGAGTTGAGAGATTTTAAGTGCTCAATAAATGAACCTGGAATAAATGAAAAAGTGGAAGGGTGGATGGATGGATGGATAGATAATGGCACGAGAAAGAAATTTTTTTAAAAAAGCTATTTTGGAAACTAGAAGCATCCATGCAAGGAGAAATGTTTCCTATAAACTACCCCTGGAGTAAATGGCAGTCTTACTTGATCCTAATACTTCCTCTTTTCAAGTGACGTGGACTGTTTCTGATGGCCACAAGAAACAGGACTGAAGTGACTGAGTTTGTTTTATTGGGACTGTCCAACTGGCTGGAGATGCAGCCAGTTATTTTTGGGATTGTCCTTACCATGTACCTGGTGGCAGTTATTGGCAATTCCCTATTACTGTTGTTGCCAGCTCAGACCCCAAGCTTCAGACCCCTATGTATTTCCTGCTTAGCCAGCTTTCCTTTATTGACATATTTCTGACTACCATCACTGTTTCTCAGATGCTAGTGCACACACTTTCTGTGAATCGAACCATCTCCTTTGCTGTATGGTCCAGCTCTTCTTTATGACTGTGGGCAGCGTGGAAGGACACTTACTGGCTGCCATGGCCTATGACTGCTTTGTTGCCATCTGTGATCCCTTAAGATACTCTGCCATCATCAGCTGCCACCTCTGTCTGCGCATAACTTTGACCTCATGGGTGGTTGTCAGCCTCAACAGCCTCCTTTATATTGTGTTGGTTACCCATTTAACCTTCTGTGGCAACCAGATCACCCACTTCTTCTGTGACATTACAACCCTGTTGCAGCTCTCCTGCACCCGACCAGTGGTCAGTGAAATGCTGATATTCACTGAGGGTGTAGCTGTGGTGGTCAGCCCCTTCTTCATTTTGGGCTCCTGTGCCCGCATTGGTGTTGCCATAGGCCACATGCACTCAGTTGCTGCCCTGCGCAAAGCCCTGTCCACCTGTAGTGCTCACATCCTGTCTGTCCTACTACTGTATGGCTCTGTAATCCGCATGTACCTCCAACCATCCTCCAGCTATGACCTGAACCAGGATCGTCAGGTCGCCGTCTTCTACACAGTAGTTACTCCTATGCTAAACCCACTGATCTACAGCCTGAGGAATCAGGAAGTTAAGTGTGCTCTGCACAGGCTTGCTAGGAAACTACATGTCAGGAAACTTGCAACCTGGTTCCCAGGCAAAAAGAGAATGACAGCACTTCTTCTGAGCTCAAGTAGTTAACATACAACTTGAGAATGCCTCAAGCTGATGGGTTACACATGTAATAACTGATATGGCTCATATTCACTTGGGATAATCTTCCCTGGTAGGTCTCTCTTGGGTGGATTTGGGAAGATGTGAGTTGATAAATAAATGGCTAAGGTCCATGTTGATCAACATAGAATCTCAGAACATTGTAACTGAAAAGGTATTTTTAAACCACCAAACCGAAACCTCTCATCTTTCTTATATACCATCTGGGATGCAGAGGACTACTAATAATGATTTCCAATCACTATGGCCTATAGAATTTTGAATATTTCAATAATGTGGCATATAATTTCTTCTGGAGAAAAGTCAAAGTGAGTTCAAAACCATTATATAGAGGAGTGAATTTTGAATAAGACATAGAATAGCCTAAGCCTTTCTTAAAATTCTAAGATTTTTATAGATTCCCCCTCAGTGCAATGACCTCTCAACCCACAATCATAAAAAGCAAATGCAATAGCTAGTGACTCAGTTATTTCTTCGGTACCCCTGTGCAACCTAATAAAAGTTTATGTGGGTCATTGATAATAGAGAGTAGAGGAGTTGGCACAGTGTCCCTAATACCAAGAGCATGAAGTCAGATTTGGCGTATATATGGGAGATAGACTTGATTGGACGTATTGATGGATTGGATGTAGTATTTACGGGAAAAGGAAGAATCAAGGAGGAACTGTGAAAATGGGAGGAATCATCATGTCATTTACTTAGATGGGGAAAGTGTTAGTAGAAAGCATGTGGATTGGGGGCAGGCAGACAAAAACCAATAGCTCTGTTTTGACCATGTTAATTTTAGATATTAGGTATCCATGTAGAGCTGTTTCAGAATAGTCTTGAGGCTCAGGTAGAGGTCTTTTCTGGAGATAGAATTGTTAGAGGCAAGAAAACATTTTTGATATTTGAAGCCATGGGACTGAATAAAATTATCTAGTAAGATAGTGTAGAAAAGAGTAGAGAACTATGGTCAGAGGCCTGAGATGAGGGGCACTCTAACATTTAGAGATCTGGGAGAAAGATAGCAAAGGAAACTGAGAAGCAGCTATTGGTAAGAGGAAAAGGAGGCTAAGTTTGACCTGTCATAAGCATAGAAAAGGGAATGTTTCCAGAATGGAGGCATGGTCATTCTCTCAAATGTAGTTTAGAGGCCATTAATGGGAACAGAGAATTGACTATTAGATTTGGCAAAATATGTATTACTGAAACTTTGATAAGAGCATTTAAGTGAAATGTTAGGGGCAAATTCCAATTAAAGTAATTTTAGGATAGATTAGAAAGGGAAGAAGTGCAGACTGTGATTGTAGACACTTTTTTGACATTATTTTTTTTATTTGTTAATTTTTTTAATTTTTAATTTATTTTTTATCAGAGAAGTTGTAGGTTTACAGAAAAATCATGCCTAAAATACAGAACTCCCATATACCACCCTATTATTAATACCTTGCATTAGTGTGGTACATTTGTTACAATTCATGAAAGAACATTTTTGTAATTATAATTTTTGTAATAGATAATTTTTATATATTATTATATGTATAATTAATATATATAACTATAGTCCATGGGTTTCAATAGGGTTCACTGTTTGTGTTGTATAATCCTATGTTTTTTTTATTCTAGTAACAAATACAACCTAAAATGTCCCATTTTTAACCACATTCACATATATGATTCAGTGTTGTTAATTATGTTCACAATAGACCATTCTTAAGTGCAGTTTGGCTGACAAGGTAGACAAAAAGTGATGTGTAACTGGAGGAGAACATAGAGTCAAGTGAAGGTTTCCTTTAATATTTTTAAAGCCTAGTGACATTAAAGCATGTTTGTATCTGACAGAAATAATCCAAGAAAGAACAAAAAATTAATGATTCAAAACAGAAAGGAAAACATTGCAAGAAACATATCTTAAGGAAATTATTTTACCTAGGAACTGAGCCACTTCTACTTCAACAGAAAGGAAATCAGAGTATAAGGATACATATGTAGGTGTGTTAGTGGATTTGGAGGTGGAAAATGGCAAATGGTTAAAGAGAATTCAACTGAGAGTGGTGAGGGTGGGAGTATTTTAGAGAATTATGAAAGAGAAGATATTCATGCTGACATTTGGGAAAGGGAAATACTAGGTAATGCTATAGGATTATCTGAAACTATTCAGTGTCCTTTTGAGTATTTTGTTCATGTGTTTATTAGTCAAGTCAACATGGTTGAGTGATGTTATCCAACAGTATTTGAGTACTCAGATGCAGGCATAAATAGGCAAAATGTTGGGTTTACCTTGGGTTTACCTAGTGCTCAGATTTTGCCAGTTAGAAGAAAGGGGACAAAAGAGTTAAGGGTGTTTACAAGAATATGGTTAGGATTCTGGACCACAAAATTTGTTCTTGTTGAGTGGGAAGGAAGGGCACAAATTAAGTGACAGATAATGAAAAATAATTTCAATGGATAATAAATCTCTGTGGTATCAGAGTGGGGGTACAGAATTAAATAAGCTGAAAGGATAGAAGCTGAAAGCAAATCAGATATTCAAAATTGAGATTTCACAGGTGGTACAGTTATTGGTGAGGGTAAAGTCTAAGATATGCACTTATGACTGGGTGGCTGAGATGGTTAAAATACAAGATTGTCGAAGTGAAAGACATCAGGAACTGAGAATTAGTTAGACCATTTATATGGATGTTCACATTTCCAAGAACGATAATTAGAGATAGAGAATCAGATGCTGAAGTCATCAACGAATGAGGGAGAAATACCACAAAATTGGTAGATGACAGTAACAAGGATAGAAAAATCTAACTGAGACAATTTCAGAGAAGCTTGAAATTTTGAAGGCGAGAGGGCCGAGGTCTCTTGATGGATTGGAATCTGAAACTGTTAAGCTGTAAAAACCCAAATGACTCCTCTTCCCATCACTGCGGAATTACTTTGGTTCTTGATATTGCTTCTCTTTGTAAATTTAAGTCATTTTTCATTCTTGGAACAGGCCAGCCTTTTCACTTGCTCCCTGTGCTTAACTGCACCAGAGAAAGAATTTGATGGGCCAAAATGAACCAGGTTAACTTTGGTCTAATCTAAACTGTCTAGGGAGATGTGAACACATAATACAAACACAGATTCATAGGCCAACTCTTGTGTTGTTGGTGTCTGTGTGTGTGTGTATGCATATGTGTATGCAAGTGTGTGTGTGTCTGTGTGTGTGATTTTCAAAGTAAAGGGAAACAGATCCTTAAACCCAGGGAAGAAATTAATTCTCAGTTCTGTAGATAAAACATTTCATGTACTTTCAGAAAGGAAAATTCAAGTTATGTGTAGCCCAGAAATGAAAACAGTCTTCAGTGAGACCATCTCAACACCCAGGGTGCATTTTTAACACCCTGTGTTTAGAGTGTCTCCCTAAGGGACTCTTCTGTTCTTAAAAACAAGTGTAAAGCAAGTGCTTACATTAGAAAGACTATAGGTTAAGGTGGGATATATTCCCTGCTCCCCTTTATGTTCAGTTTGTAGTCTGTGTTCTCTGCTTTCTGTGCTACGAGGGCAACCTTAGCTTTAAGTTTCTGGGACAGTGGCTGAAGCATCAGAGCTTAGAATGGTAGTGAAACAGAAAGGAAAAAAATATATGGGGGAAAAGAAGGAGGTCAACTAAGCATCTGTACACAGAGAATATGAGAGAAGAAACATCTTAAAACAAAAGTATATCAGAAAAGGCATTTTCACGGTTAAGAGCTTAGAGTTTCCTAGGAAACTCACTGTCCTTGGCAGTCAAGGTGAGTGGAACTCTGTTCAGTATTGTCATGCAGACCCAGATGCTTCTGTATTAGTTCTCTCTCATTCCGACAGTGTTATTCTTGTTTGAATCAGTGAATCTGGGTTGTTAGGACTGGGTCTGTATTCTAACTAGAAGAAAAAAGCCAAGAAAATAATTGGAGGGAAAACAGTTTCCATCTAAGCAAGTGAAGCAAACATTCCTTCTGTTCATATGTCACTGGTGAAGACTTAATTACTTAACATATCTAAATGCAAGAGGGAGTGGAAAACAGAGTTTCTAGATGTGCCCAGTTAAAACTTTGGTAACTCTATTACTAATAAAGGACAAGGAATCAATAGATAATGGGGAAAAATTGAAAGCTTCTGCTACAAACCTCTTTCCACATTTAGCAAGGCAAATAATTCCTTACTTTCACCTCTGAGTCTCTAAGCTTTTCAGTTCCATGTGTTCTCTCTGAACAATCCCCAGTTCCAGTGTATTAGTTAGGGTTCTCTAGGGAAACAGAACTGACAGGAGATATATATTATGTAAGTATTATGAGATTTTTTATAGCAACTGGCTCACACAACTGTGCGGACAGGCAAGTCCAAATTTTGTATGGTAAGCTACAAACTAGGAACTCCGATGAAAGTTTTCAGTGAATTCCCCAGGAGTAGCTGACTGGCTGAGGTGGAGATGGGAAATCTCCCTTCTGACTGCTGAAATCATTACTTCTTCTTTGAAAGCCTTCAGTTGATTGAATGAGACTTCTCTCATTTTTGAAGGCAGTCTCCTCAGTTGATAATAGATGTCATTAGCCATAGACAGACTCAACTTACTGATGATTTTAATCCATGAAATACCCTCAGAGTAACAATCAGGTCAGTGCTTCTTGGCCAAACAACTGGGCACCAAAAAACCTAGACAAGTTGACAGATGAACTTAACCATCACACCCAGCTTTTATGAGGTTGCCAAATTTCAGACTCCCTTCAGGTTCCTTTTCAAAGAAGTCATTCTCTAATCTTTCTGTATGGCCCACTAATGTTGCCATGTTTCTGTAAACTTTATCTAGAACGTTGCTATTCAAAGTGTGGTTCAAGCACCAGAAACAAGTTTTGTGGTAGCTTGTTAGAAATGCACAATCTCAGCTCCCTCCCCATCCCAGATCAACTGAACCAGAATGTGCTGTTTAACAAGATCCCAAACGATTGCCCACTTAAACTCTGAAAACTACTGCTCTTATGTTGGGGACGATTAAGGTAGCATGTATAAAATCCACCCTCAGCGATGCCGGAGATATGCAACATGGCCGCTAGGGCTGATGCAATAACGGCTTAAGTTGCCCTCAGCCTTCTTTACGGAAGTGATAGCCATTCGCGCCTAAGATTCGCGCCTAGAGTGCTAGCTTTACAATCTGCCTTCTACCCCAGCAACAGTAGCTACCAATCCTGTGCTAGCCTTACATCTGCCATCCGCCCTAGCAACAGCAGCCACCAATCCTAGACCGCCACCCGCCCTTGCTAGCCACTCCCCCTCTCTCCTAGAGTATATATGCTCTGCCCCCTCAATAAAGATTTGCAGCTTGATCAGAAACCTGTCTTGCTGTCATTCCTCGTGTCTCTTGTCCCATACCATTCCTCCCTCACAGGACTCGGAGCCTCCATTGAACGTCCCGCGGGCCGGGACACTCTTATATTGTACACACCTCAGGATGCATAATTTACATTGATGACAAATGTTCAGTTAAAACTGGGCTAATCTCCCTCTGCCTTCCCCCATCATCAAGGAAAGTGGCACTGGAGGGTGCACACTTTTTTCCCATTTCTCACTGAGGTATAGGCCATGCTGCTGTAAATAACAAGCTGTATTCCTGGACATACCTACCTTTAGTTGGGGGAAGGTAAAGGAGCATATTTCCCTCCTTGAGCTGTATAGCATCACAAACTATACAAAGAGAAAGACTCCACTCTCACACTCAACTGCTTCCAAAGACTTTCTCAGTGACTCCATAGTGTAGTACATCAGTTTGACTTCCGTGCAAGGCTTGATAGGGCATCAGCAACAAGACCCAAAGGGTTTTGGAGCATGTGAGGGGCAGATGAAACCTTGGTTAGGGCAGTAATCTGTTTTTAATCTGGTTCTAAAGGAGAATGACCAAAGTTCAATGCTTGGTGTCCAAGGGTGGAATTACATGCTGTCAACACCCCTGTGATCAGGAACAAGACATGATGCCCCTGTCACCACTGTTACTCCACATTGTCCTTGAAGTTCTTACCAGATAAATTAGGCAAGAAAAAGGAATAAAAGGCAAACAGATTGGAAAGGAAGAATTGTAACTTTCTCTATTTGCAGGTGTCATAATCCTATAGACAGAAAATCCTGAGAAGTCCACAGCAATGCTCCTATACCTAATAAATGAATTAATCAAAAGGGTAAAAGATCAACTGTCCCAAATCAGTAGAGTTTATATACACAAGCAATGAACAATTGGAGCAAGAAATCAAGAAAAAAATCCCCTGACAATAATAACTGAAGGAATCAAATATCTAGAAATAAATCTAACCAAAGATATAAAGGACTGTTAAACAGAAAGCTACAAAATATTGCTAAAATAAATAAAAGAAGTCCTAAGTAAATGGAAGTTTATTCCGTGTTCATGGATTAGAAGACTAAATATCATTAAAAAGTCAATACTGTCCAAAGCAATTTATGGATTCAGTGCAATCCCAGTCAAAATTCCAACAACCTTCTTTGCAGAAATGGAAAAGCCATTCATCAAATTTATATGGAACAGTAGGATGCCTGGAAAGTTAAAACCATCTTGAAAAAAATAATAAAATTGTAGGACTCACACTTCCTGATCTTAAAACTTATTACAAGGCCATAGTAATCAAAATAATGTGGTACTGGCACAAGGATAGACATTAAGACCAATGGAATAAATTGAGAGCTCAGAAATCAATCCTCAAATATATGCCAACTGACTTTTGACAAGGAGGAAAAGATCACTCAATTGGGAAGGAATAGTCTCTTCAACAAATGGTCTGGGGAAACTGGCTCTCCATTTGCAAAAACAAAGAAACAAAAACAAAACAACAGCAAAAAAGGAGGAACACCACTTCACACCATATACAAAAATCAACTCAAAATGAAGCAAAGGCCTAAATATAAGAACTAGAACTATGAAGCTTCTAGAAGAAAACTTTGGGAAGCATCTTCAGGACCATGGTATCTTAGACTTTATACATAAACCAGAAGCAACAAAATAAAAAGAGATAAATGGTACCTCATCAAAATAAAAAAACATTTGTTCCTTTATCATGATAGTAGAAAGACAACATACCCATTGGGAGAAAATATTTGGAAGCCACATGTCCCATAAAGGATTAATATCTGAAATGTATAAAGAAATCCTTCACCTTTACAACTGAAAGGCAAGCAACCCAATTTAAAAATGGGCAAAAGATTGAACAGAGAGCTCCCCAAAGAAGATATACAAATGACCAGAAAGCACATGAAATGTTGCTCAATATCATTAGCCATCAGGGAAATGCAAACCAAAACTACAGTGAGATACCATTTCACCTCCCTTTGAAATGGCTGCTGTAAAAAGAAAGAAAATAACATTTTGGAAAGGATGCAGAAAAATAGGCACACACATTCATTGTTGATAGTAGTGTAAAATGGTGCAGCTAATACGGAAGCAGTTTGACGCTTTCTCAGAAAGGTAAGTACAGAACTACTAGGTATGTACCCAAAGAATTGAAAGCAGGAATTCAAACAGGTATTCACACACCAATGTTCATAGCAGCATTATTCACAATTGCCAAAAGATGGAAACAACCAAAGTGTCCATCTACTGATGAATGGATAAATAAAATGTGGTATATACACATACTGGAATATTATTCATCTGTAAAAAGGAATGAAGTCCTGATACATGCAACAACGTGGATGAACCTTGAAGACATCATGTTGAGTGAAATAAACCAGACACAAAAGGTCAAATATTGTATGATCTCACTGATTTAAAACCATTAGAATAAGCAAACTCATAGAGTCAGAATCTAGAATATAGTTGAGCAGGGAACAGGGGCAGAAGGATAGGGAATGGAAAGTTAAGGCTTAAAATATACAGGGTTCCTATTTGGAATGACGGAGGTGTTTTGATAATGGACTGTGGTGATGCTAGCACAACATTTTGAGTGCAATTAACAGTACTGATATATATATCTGAATATAATTAAAAGGGGAAATTTTAGATTGTATATATGGAACAGAATAAAATTTTTTAAAATCCATGGAACTACACTATACACACAGTAAATCATAAGTTAAACCATGGACTTCAATTGAAAAAAAAAAAAAACCACCCCTGTGGAAATGATCTAGTCTCCAGCAAGAACACCAATTCCAGTGATTAGATATCAAGCACCTAAAAGGTACATTGGAACTTGGTGTGCTTGTGGGTACCCAAGAACTTCCCAAAGTGACAGGAATCATGGAGACTTAGAGATAACCATGATGGTGCTATGGGCAGCAGGAGATGCAACTGACCTGGAATTATCAATGTGGCTTTTGATCACTGCTCTAGCAGTATGGGACTTTCATTTATTTCTTAAATTTATTTAACCCACATTTGTTAAGAATGTATTATATTATAGTGCCTGGAATATGTGTCCTGAAAGAACTTACAAAAGAGTAGAGATTGTAAACAAATAAGAGAAATGACGAGAAGGATTTATAGGTTTTGTTGTGGGGGCACAGAATAGGTATGTTCAGTTATCCTCTGGTGGGGAGTTGGGCAGGTCAGAAAAGACTTCATAATTTGGGTGGCCATATAATTTATTGTCCAATTCAGCATACCTTTGAGAAATAAAGAGGGTGATATTTATAATTATACTAAGACAATAAGAGTAATTAAATCTTTTGGGCAACCATTTCATCCTTCAGAAATTTACCTTAAAGTGTTCAAAATGAAACCAGAGTTCAGCAGCCCAAGGGAAAATGCTGAAAGTCTTTGGTGATGGTAATATAAGGTAGCGGTTAAGAGGATGGACTCTGGAGCCAGTTAACCACAAATTGGAATCCCAGCTGTCATTACTTGATATGTGATCCTCGACAATTATTTAACTACTCTGTGCCTCAATTACCCATTACTAAAGAATGGAGTAGTTTTAGGGTTGTAAGGATTTTATGAGTAAAATATACGTGAAATATCATAACAGTGACAGGCTCAAAGTAAATAGCATATATGTGTATTCCATTATGATTATTATTATTATTGCCAGTAGCATACCAATGAAAAAAGAATGAGTAAAAGGGGCAAAGAGCTGCTAAGTAACGAGCTGGATATCTATGTATACCTAAAGGATATTGATGAAATGAGAATATGGCCAGGAACAAACCCATTTCAAAGATGTAAATTTTGACTAAGACCTATTTATAGGTTACAAGAAACCCTTCTTCTAGTACATGACACAAAATTACCATGATTTTAGCTCCTTCTCAACTCAGTGCCATAAACACTGATATAATATAATAAAAATTTTATCTAGATCGATGGAATAAGTCTGCCTTTACTTACAACTTCTGCCCCATGTCCTGAGAGACCCCTTTCACCATTTCCTTTTTTTTTTTTTTTAGTTTTTTTTTTATTAGAGAAGTGTGGGTTCACAGAAAAATCCTGGATAAAATACAGGATTCCCATATACCACCCCACCACCTAGCATTGGTGTGGGACATCTGTTACAATTGATGACACATTTTTATAATTGTATTATTAACTACAGTTCATGGTTTAACATAGTGTTCACTATTTTATAATATAGTTCCATGAATTAAAAAAAAAATTTTAATTCTAACATTTCCCTTTTTAATCTTATGTATTTCAGTGCTGTTAATTATGTTTATAGTGTTGTGCTACCATTACTCTCATACCAAAGCCAGATAAAGATACCACAATAAAACTACAGACCAATCTCTCCAGTGAGTACAGATAGATACAAAATCCCAAACAAAAACACCTGCCAACTAAATACAGCAGCATAGTAAAAGAAATTTACATTATAATCAAGTGGGATCCATCCCTGGCATGCAACATTGGTTCAACATGAGAAAATCAACCAATGTAAGAAAACACATCAACACAAGGAAGGGAAAATAACCACATGATCATCTCAATTGATACAAAAAGGCATCCGACAAAATCAGCACCCCTCTTTTACAAAAACAGAGCACTAGGAATAGAAGGAAACCTCCACAACATCACAAAGGGCATACATAAAAGACTCACAGCCAACCTCCTACCCAGTGGTGAAAGGCAGAAAGTTTCTCTCCAAGATCAGGAACAAGACAAAGATGCCCACTGTCACCACTGCCACCTTACACCGCATTGAAAGTTCCCACCAGAGCAGCTAGGCAAGAAAAAGAAACAAAAGGCATCCAAACTGGAAAAGAAGTAAAATTTTCCTATTTGCAGATGACACGTTCCTTATCATGAAAAATCCACAATAAAGCTCCTAGAGCCAATAAATGAATTTTGTGAATGTTTTAAGAACTATGTCTAGAGTCCTAAACCTAAACCAAAGGACTCCAGTTAATCTGAAACCAGATTACATTTCCATTCTAATTTCACAATCCTGTATTGCAGCTGTATTTGCTATTCTAATCAGTGTAGAATCCTTTAGTTATTCATGAGCCAGCTTAAATACAACCTCTTCCACTAAGTGGGGGTTGAAAGCCACAGGAATGCAAAGGCTCTGGGGTTGAACTAAGTCCCAACTCGACTTTTATAGAAATGCTTTCACAAAGTCACGCTCTTAACTTTCTGGCCCCCTCTTGGCCTTGGATTTCACACCAAGGAAGTTTTGAGAGTTGACAGTAACACTGCAAGGAGGAGCATGAGGGGTACAGATGGTGAGGCAGTCTGAATTTATGCTTTCATTTGTGATACAAAGAGAAAATATAGGCCTGAGAGCTCCTTTGAAGGTAGGATAAGAGAAATTGTAAATGAGAGATCTCTCTGTCACATTGTAGAATGGTATTTGCCCATATTCGTAGTCTAGGAAAACCCCAACTTTGTGCAATTTTTCTCTCAAGGAAAACCTTTTTAAACGAGAAAAGACCCAGAAGGTAAAATCACTCCCCATAACAGATCCTGTAAGAATTTGTCTCCAAAAGCATTGGGTCTGTCACCCTTTTGGCTTGCAGAGTCCTTATAAATGCCCAACTGCCACTTGGTAGTCTTTTCTACATCCACCTCCCAGTAATGCCTCCCTGAGGTGAAGCTCTCCACACCCAACACAATGGCATGGAAGTCAAATCTCTTTGGGTTGTCAGGTACATCCTGGAGGACATTTCCAAATCTCATACTTCTCAGGTCCTCAGATACAATTAGAAAGGGATGAGCTGTTTCAGGATCCAAAGTTACATATCTTTGGAATACTCGTAGCATTTCGCTCATTCCTGTTATTTGACAGAAACTCAGGTCTGTGATATTGGCAGGCTCTAGACACTGAAGCAGTAGTGACTCATTCCTTTCCAAAGAATGTCTTGCATTCTGGAGCACTGCTAAGGCAGATTGCCCACACTTCTTCTCTAGCTCTGTGGTGATCCTTTGTAGGCTGCAGATATGTTCAGAGACCCTGACTTCATTCTCCTTTAGTTTATTCATGTTTTCTCTTCGCAAATTATTTAGTCTCTGTAGCGTCTCCTGGAATTCCTCCTCTAGCTCTCTGGAAAACTAGATCAGTTGATTCAGACAGGCTTCTCTTATATCTAGGTTGAATACGCATCCTTGTAGTCTCAAGAGGTGCATCTCATTCCCTTCATTCAACAACTGGAATCTTATCCTATATTCAGATGCAATCATCTCTTTAAAATTCTGCTCCTCTCCCTGAATCATCACCATTCTTTCTTGCTCATCAGCCAATTTTTTTTAGCTACTTCAAGTTTCTCCTTCAATGTGTTCAATATTTCCTGGAATAACTTCTTGTAATTCACAGCAGCCTCTTCTACTCCATATACCATGTGATTCTTGTGTTCTTGGGACAGAAGACACTTGACACAAAGTGTGATTTGGTCATCATCACAGAATAGCTGTGGTGGTTCCAGGTGTTTCACACAGTGGTAATCTTCTGGGATTTTTTGCTGTAGATGTGAGCTGAGACTTTTGGACATCCTGGCATGTGTTGCTTTTTTTTTAATAATCCTGAGTTATTTCCTTTAGGGAACAATGGAGACTGAATGGCTTTTATCTGTTCAGTTGTTTCCTCAGCCTTTCTCCTCTCCCTCACTCTCTTGCTCTCTCCATCAGGTAGTCAACTGTCTCGCCATTTCCTTTTGATCCTACACTAATAATCACTGAACTACCTACATTTTAATAGACATCCTGGCTCTTGGACTCATTCTCCATGCCCAACATTGATTGGCAGCTGACAGATATCCAGAATCACATTAATTCTACATGTCACCTGCAGAAAAGATCAGGGGTGTGCTGAGACAAGAGAAGTTCACGTTATCTCTGAATGGTTAAGAAATGTAAATGGGAGAGCTATGACAGTGTTGCATCCTGGAGCACATATAAATGCAGATCCCATATTGTAGACATTTGTAATTATGTGGATGTCCCAGTATCTAACCCTCCTCTATTATTAGAGTAGGTCCCCATCTCACTTGTCGTGGTGGTAGTGCCTCCCTCCAACTTATAGCAAAGAAAGCATGAATATTGTTTATCCCATTTTCCCTGAAAGCTAGGGCATTTGCAAGTGACCAAGACTTGGCCAATCAGATGCATCACCTCATTTTGAATCTAGAGGTGGTGATGTGAAGAATAAGAATTCTTTCTGGAAGAGGTCACGTAGGTTTTTGGGCCTCTGAGTGTTAGGCCCATTGCCTCTTGCTGTCTGTGTTGGTGGGGGTATACAAGCAATGGTGAACAGGGTTTGGTGGCTGCAGTGGTGTTCTCAGCAGACTGGTTCTGGGGTATGATTTTGATTGTGGTTCTCACTATATGACCTTTCTCATTCCTGTTCATTTTTTGAGCCTGGTTCCTTAGCCTACTTGGCAATTCATGGATTCCACAATATCCTTTGAATAAACTCATTTCCTCTGCAAATCAACCAGAATCAGTTTCTGTTGCCTGTATCTAAGAACTTTGTGAGCTACAACCCTGGCATTTAATTTTAGGTCCAGAGAACTCCCTCAGTTATTAAGTCATACAAATGTTTTGCACTAAGAACATGGTGGTTCCCTTTTGTTTTATGTGCCTTGGTTTTTTTTTTATGTTTTTTTAATTCAGTTTTATTGATATATATTCACATACCATACAGTCATCCATGGCGTACAATCAGCTGTTCACAGTGCCATCATATAGTTATGCATTCATCACCTCAATCTATTTTTGAACATTTTCCATACACCAGAAAGAATCAGAATCAGAATAAAAAATAAAAATGAACACCCAAATCACCCCCCATCTCACCCTATTTTTCATTTGGGTTTTGTCCCCATTTTTCTACTCATCCATCCATACACTGGATAAAGAAGTGCAAGCCACTGGGTTTTCACAATCACACTGTCACCTGTTGTAAGCTACATTGTCATACAATCGTCTTCAAGAGTCAAGGCTACCGGGTTGGAGTTTGGCAGATTCAGGTATTTACTTCTAGTTATTCCAATACATTAAAACTAAAAAGTGTTATTTATATACTGCATAGAAATGTCCACCAGAGTGACCTCTTGACTCCACTTGAAATCTCTCAGCCACTGAAACTTTATTTCATTTCCTTTCGCATCCCCCTTTTGGTCAAGAAGATGTTCTCAATGCCAGGTCCAGATTCATCCCCAGGTATGTGCCTTGGTTTTAAGGGATATCTTAGGACAAAACTTAATGAGAAAAAAATCTGTATGATATGTACCTAGTTTAGATATTTATGGGAAGTTCCAGAGGAAGCAGATCTATAGGCAGTAAAAACATGTCTCCTGAATCATAGGGAAAACTTGGAACTGTGCTTTGGGGTCTTATCCAAAGAAAGAAGTCCTTATTCTGCTCATCCATTTTCTGAAGGCTCCCTTGACATCTGCATTCCTGAGGCTGTAGATGAAGGGGTTCAGCATGGGGGTTAGCACTGTGTACATGACTGTTACTATGCGACCTTTGATTACTGAATAGGTGGAAAGGGGCCGGAAGTAGACCCATGTAAGGGTGCCATAGAATATAGCCACCACAGTGAGGTGGGAGCCACAGGTAGAAAACGTTCTCCATTTCCCCTTGGCTGAGGGGATCTGGACAACTACTGAAATGATGCAGGCATAAGAAGCAATGATGAAGGCCAACGCTACGTTAATGACAATAACACCTTCTGTGTGAATCATCAGAGTGTTGAGGCGGGTGCTGGAACAGGAGATCTGCATCAGAGGGTAGAGGTCACAGAAGAAGTGCAGGATCCTGTTTTCTTCACAGAAGACCAGGCGGCCCATGAGAAGGGTGTGCAGCAAGGCATGAAGGTGGGAGAGGACATGGCACACACCCACTATCTGTGCACACCGAATTCTGGTCAGAATCATAGGGTAGTGGAAAGGGTGGCAGATGGCTATGTACCTGTCATAGGCCATCACAGCCAGGAGGAAGTTTTCCATTGCTGCAAAGCAAATGAAGAAATAAGTCTGGGCTAGGCAGCCCATATAAGATATGGCCTTTGTAGGAGAGAAGATGTTTTGTAGCATCTTGGGGACTGTGGTGGAGGTGAAGCAGATATCTGCCAAGGCCAGGTTACTGAGGAAGATGTACATGGGGATATGGAGGTGAGCATCAGAGATAATCAGTGTAATGATGACAAAGTTCCCTGAAATATTGATGGCATACATGAGTAGAAAAAGAAGGAAGAATGGGATCTGCTCTTCTGGATAGGTAGAAATGCCCAAGAGAACAAAATGGGATACACTTGTCCTGTTGGTTTGGTCCATCTGTTGCCATAAGGACAAAAAGGATAACCTGTATTATTCAATGCTGCTCAAATTCCACTATAAAGGAAAAAATGGTCTATTTGCAAGGCACTAGTGTATGTCTTACCTAATTTCATATCACATAACCCAATGAGGCAGGGATTATGAATTCCATTTTACAGAAAAGGAAATAGAAGCCCTAAGAAGGAAACTTGCTTGTCTGTGATCCAGAGCTCATAACTGTGGTACTGGGATTCCAAGGCAAGTTCCATGCCTTTTGCACTAAGTTATAGATTCCTCCTGTCAGAATTAATCTTTCCCTTCTTGCTTGCTCAGTCAATAGCTAACTGTGTGAACTTGGACTGATCCTTTGACCTCTATGATCATAATCTTTCACCCTAGAAAATAGGCATAAATGTCTGTCTCTCCACAGTTGTAAGAAGGATTAATGTGATATGAGTATGCTAATCAGTAAATCATCACCACCATCACCACAGCTATTATCACTTCCTCTTCTCCGTCTTTCTGCAACAATGTGTTTGAACACTCTTATCATATTATTCATTGTATTATACTAATTAATGTTTTTGTCTTACCTCTCCTTTAAATTATGGGCTATTTTAAAACATTACATAGAAGATTCTTAATATTTGTTGCATTCTGTTTTATCCACTAGGTATGCCTTTTCCTCCTTTATCAGTGTAATGAATTTCTATTTTCCCTTTGAATGCCAGATTAAAAATCACTTTCTCAGTGAAGCCTTCCTTTCTTTCCAGTGCCACCCATCTCAGTGCAGGTGAAATCAGATTTCTTTTGTGCTCTTGCTGTGCACTGTGAAAACTTGTAGCATAGCATGTGTGACATTATATTTGCAAATGTGGTCATTGTCTCTTCTCAAGGACTGGGAACCATTTTATAATCTGTATATCCCAAGTGTGTGGCACATTTGAAACTTAAGGAAAACTTGATTAATATTTATTGGATGGATGGATAGATAAATCTAATAGAATTGTAAAATGGGAAAGGAGATTTTATGCTCCCAGAACTTGGTTTGAGCCATATCCCAAGAAAAGGATCCTTTCATTGGGATCTTTACTATGAAAGGAAACTAGGAAAGACTTGGGCATCTGAGTAGGCTTTTACTTTATAGCTGCTTTTGTTGTCTAATGTAACCTATAGTGTCGTTAAAATAGTTCAAGTTCTTTATTTGGACCATTTATATTTTCCAAAATAATATAAAATTTTCATTATCAGTAATATTATCACCATCATCATAGCTAACACAGAACATTTATCTTGTTCTAGGGACTTTGCTACATTAGCAATTAATTCTTGGAATAACCCCATGAGGTTAAGTATTGTTATTATTACTATTATTATTACTATTTCAGTTTTACAAATTAGAAAACTGAGGTATGGAAAGTTTAGATTCATAAAGGGCAAAATCTGAATTTAAAGTCATGTTTTTTCTGGCTCCAAAGCCTGTGCTATTAACTACTATATAATCCAACTCCCCAAAGTGAAACCAAGACATCTTAGTGCATGGTAATAAGATCTGTTGATGGGCTATTTAATGAAGTAATCTGTCTGCTGAAAGGAAGGTCAGGTCATTTAGTCCAACAGTTTTCATTTTAGGGAACACATAACCCTGGTGGCACCCAAGGTCTTCCCAAAGAGTATACAGACGTTCATTTAGGAGAATCAGTTTCCTGATTCTCAACTTCCCTTTTTCTCTTTCCTAAAATCATTTTGTCTCATAAATTACCTGCTGTGAAGATTTCATCTTATGCATTAACTTGTCTCCCGCTTAAGAAATGAAAGACATTCCTTTCATCCACCCCAAATGTTACTAGTGTATTAGCTCAGGATATAAAAGGAATATCAAATGAATTGAATGAAGGGACAATTAGAAATATTGAGACAATTAATAACTTTAGTAGCCAGATAACCAGTCCCTTTGCAGGCCAGGAGGTTTCCGATTCTTTGCTTTCAAAAAAATTGAAGGAGGAAATGTAATGTTGGCAGTACAGCATTAAAAATAATTTTAGATAATAGACAATACTGTAATTGTTGTTGTATTACTTGAAAGGGGTCAAAAGGATGAGGGACATTACTATATAAAAATCTGTTTAATTCCCATTTACTTCTGTATGTGAATAAATCCTACATCTATAACAATAAAACTTCACAGTAGAATTGAAGCTGATTTTTGACTCATTATAGTAATAGTAATAAGTAACATTCAACGATGCATGAACTAATTGGAAAAAAAAAACTTCTTTTGCATTAAATTCCTTTCCAATAAAACTTTTATTATTTAGATTTAATAATTATTTTCAAAAGTTTATATGTCTATGTACCTTGAATATATATAGACACATTGCCCATTTTATTTACTTACCTTCTTCCCTGTAGAAATGGAGTTATTCTTCACTCCTGGTCTATCTGCTTTCATGCCTCAAATTAAACGTGAACATTAGCCTGTTCAAATCTAAAGGTCTGGAAATTCATAATATGCTACTCAACCATACTGAATTGATTTCTGTATAGTAGAATGATAAATGAGAACTAAGAGAGGTAGCCATATTTACTGAGCACATACTATATACCAG
The DNA here is from genome assembly GCF_015220235.1 of Choloepus didactylus. Classification (NCBI taxonomy): domain Eukaryota; kingdom Metazoa; phylum Chordata; class Mammalia; order Pilosa; family Megalonychidae; genus Choloepus; species Choloepus didactylus. The sequence goes on from NC_051316.1 coordinate 99,850,577, forward strand.
GAATTGTTCTAAGAACTTTATATATGTGTTTTTCATTTGGTGATCACAGAAATTCTGGTTCTATTATCTTCATTTTATAGAAGAGGAAACTGAAGCTCAGAGAGCTTCTATGACATGCTCAAGGTCTTTGAGCTAGTAAATGGTAGAATTTGAATTTGAATTCAGCCCCAACTGACCCCAAAGCCCATGCTCCTTCCAATGGGCTGTGCTCTTAAGCTTTCCCTGACTATTCTGTTACCTATGTTTCTCACTTTTCTACTATCCTGTGCATTTAGCCAGTGATAAGTGCCCATCACATTGTTTTTGTTTGATCCTCATTATAGAACTAGGGGGTAGATATTATTATTCCCATTTTTAGATCATGAAACTGAGGACTGGCAGGATGAATTAACTTCTCCAAGATCACAGGGAATATTGTTGGAGCCAAGTTGGTCATAGACCTATCTGTCTGACTCAGAAGCAATGCTCTTTCTGCCCCTCCTCACTCTGCTTAATCCCCATGTTTCATTGTCTTCTGTGCTTGGTTTCCCTGGTTAGTCTGTCATTGGAATTGGAGTCTCTAGATCAAAGCCCCCAACTTTAGCCTCCAGGGCTGGGAATCAGATGGCCCTGAGATAATGGTTTGAGAAATATGAGATGTCTCTTTTGAGTTCTTAGGAAAGGTCTAAGGAGAGACTGAGGTCTACTTGACAACAGGCCATGGAAGATCTCTCTTGGGTAATGTCCATTCAGCTCCTTTCTCAAAGGAGCTATCTTATAAGGCTAGTGAGAGCCCCAGAAGTGGTGGAAGGTGAGCTATGGAGTCCCACTTGTTTTCCTTGTAGATGGCAGAGGTCATCTTTCCTGACCTGTTAGGGGCAAAGAAGAGGAATGTGGTGTGGGATGAGGTGATAGGAAGCCCAGAATGGGGAACTAGAGAAGAATCTTGCTTTATATAAGCCTGTGGATAAGGAAACAGGAGTGTGGTGTGTGGGAATGGATTTTGACACAGAAATCAGAAGAACTGGGCCCTGGTCTGCCATGAAAATTTTCTCTATGACCTTGGGAAAATCTCTTCACCTCTTGTTTTCTTCTTCTTGGAAATGAAGAAAATATTATCTGCTTTAATATACAGGTTTTGTGAAAAAGAGATGTGAAAGCCCTTTAAAAAGTCTTATGAAACTTTTTTGGAAACAGTCCTATGAAACAGTAAGAAGTTGTTTTGAATTCCTATAGGAACTTGGGTTCCCTGTCACATACTGTACTCCTACAACTGCTGACATTCTGATCCATAGACCTCCCTGATAACTCGTTCTCTCTTTTATAAATAGAGAAGATATTTGGATAACACAACTTTCCCTGTTGTCTACCCAAGTTTCCCTGTTTGGTCAGTAATACCCAGAAGTGGATCAGTTGGTAAGAGAAGACAAAGCACACAACCATCTCCAGGGAATGATTTCTGGAGTACCCAACCCTAATTCTCCACAATACCTCCCCAACTGTCTGGAATTCCATTAGATACTATTATTTTGACTCAGGGGAAATTTCTCTTAAAGGAAACACTGTTGACTAAGTAAATCATTCATACATTTTTGTCTTGCTAGGTTTTAATAAAAAGGAGGGGAGAGAGTCCATGAAGTCACAGCATATCTGAAGGTGGCGTAGGGGAGAGTTTCTGTGAAGAGAAGGGAAAAGCAAAAGAAGGAGGCTTAGGGAGTCAAAGATAAACTTAATAATACTCACAATATTGTACAAAGGATCAAATTTGAGAAAGATTTTCTTCCCTCCAGCAGTTACCGAGAGCCTTCCTGTCCAGAAATTCTCTAAGTTGCCCAGAAACTGAAGCGTAAATGTGCTGCCCTCTCAGTGCAGACACTCACCTTACTGTGGACTCCTGGCTGGACAGACATGGGCTGAACTTGGCGCTTACATCCCTATTCAGGAAACACATGTCATTAGATCTTATTTTAACAGCAGCTCTGAGGAGTCCACTCAGGAAAGGTAGAGGAAGGTGCCCAGCACAGAAGAAAGTCATCAGGGGAGGTCTGAAGGGTGTAGAGCAGCCAGACTGCTGCTGGTGCCTCTACTTTGTCAGGGGCAGGAGCACAGGTCTGGGGAAGGTGCTGGGAGCTGAGGTTTTATCACATGCTTCTGAATGGACTCCATGGTTCTCACTAGCATGGAGCCCCAAGTGTGTCGTTGTCCAAACTCACTGCCTTCACTTGGGAGAGGGACCCATGAGGGCAGGTACTTCCAGTATCAGCATTAGTGACTGTGGCTCAGCAACTCAACTGATCCCTGGGAGATATGCCTGGATTTTGGATGATGGGTTCACTGAGTGTGCTCCAAAACTTCTTTGTGAAGGAAACCCACAGAAACTCAGATATAATCAAGGCATGCATAAGGTGTTTCCCTGCCTCAAGTCCTTAGAGATGTAGCCTTCTGTTTTATTTTTCTTTCAAGTAACACATTCTTACTTTAAAAACATTAGCAGTGAAACATGTATCAAGTAAGAAGTGGGAGTCTTTTTCTTGTCTTCCCCATTCCTCTCCAGGGGTAACCACTGTTAAGGTTTTGATATGTAACCATGCAGACACTTTTCTATGTACATACAAACACATATATGTTCAATTTTGTTTTTTCAAAAATGGTGTCATGTTATACACATTATTCTGGAGCTTGCTTTGTTTCTTTTAACAATATATTATGGACTTCCTGTGGCACCATCAGAATTACCTCATTATTTTTAAAGGATGCCAAGTATTTCATAGAATATTAGGTGCACCACAAGTTATAAGCATTTCTCTGCTCATTCCACTTATTGTAGTGATTAATTTCATGTGTCAACTTGGCTAGATTGTGATGTCCAGTTGTTTGGTCAAGCAAGCACTGGCCTAATTGTTACTGTGAGGGTATTATCATTGCCAGTTGATTGCGCCTATAACTGATTGCATCTAAAATCAACAATGGAAATTGCCCTCAGCAATAAGGGGAATCTCCTCATCTAATCAGTTGGAGATCTTAAAGCCAGAACTGAGGATGTCAGAAGTCAGAAAGAATAATCTCTGCCTTTACTTCAGCTTACCTGCTTCTCCTAGAAAATTCAACCTCACCTTCTTTGGAGTTTCCAAATGTGGCCTGCCCTATGGAATTTGGACTTGCCACCCCATGGTCTCATGAGCCAATCCCTGTAATAAATATCATAATATTTACACATATATAATCCTGTTGGTTCTGTTTCTCTGGAGAACCCTAACACACTTAGCTTTATTTATTGATTTATTTGTTTATTGTTTATTACAAAAATAGTGCTGCAATGAATTTTTAAAGGCATATTGGTACAAATAGATTATATTTTTCTGGAAATAGAAGTGCTACATGAAAGCATATGTGAATTTTAAATTTTAATCAGTATCTACCAAATTGTGCTCCATAAAGTTTATACAAATTTGTACAACCTCCAAGAGCATATAAGAGTGCCCTTTTCCACACAGCCTGAGCAGCACTGTTTGCAAACTCCTTTTCTCCAAATCTAATGAGTGAAAAAAAAAATAATTTATGATAGTTTTACTCTTTATTTTACTTGTTATTGGGGACAATTTCTCTTATTTTTGACCATTTAAATTTTTTCTTTTTTGAATTTTCCAACCATATCCTTGCCCATTTTTTCTGTGTGGTTGCTGGGTTTTTGTTATTGCCCTCAAGGGTTTCTTATATGTTTGGGGAATCTGTTCTTATGCTTTCCTTCTCAGCCTCCAGCTTGGATAGATATTTTCTTTTTTATTTATGCTTTGCTCATTTTTGGACCACAAATCATTAGTTTCCCTAGAAAGGGCATCATATGCTATCAGTTGGATCTCAAATATCTGATTAACCTACACAGACACAGATAGTAAAAGTGAGTGCACACAGTTGGCAATAATAATGTTACTTTTGCTGGGTGCTTACTATGTGCCAGGCATTCTGCTTAAAAGTTCTCAGTTGCTTTTATCACATTTAATCCTCACAGTAACCATGTGAGCTAGATATTATTATTCCATATTCTCAGACCAGCAAACTGAAGCTCATAGAAATTAAGTGACTTGCCCAATGTCACCTAGCTAGTAGATGGATTTTTTTGGATTGAACCAAGAGACTAAACTCATAACCACACTACTCTATGAAGCCCAATAAATATTTGAGAATTTAATTTTAGCTTCAATACCATTTCTTTAGTGTCTATTCTTCATGGAAACTATATCATGTAATTTAAAATGTATCATCTAATTTATCCCTCACAACCCTGCAATTTGGGTTTTATTAAAATCCTAAATTGTAACTGGACTAAATGAGGCATGGGTTAAGAAATTTGTTAAAATCTCACTTAAACTGAATAGTAGGAATGAACTTAGAACTGGACCTTACCACTAGGTTGGTGTTTTATTCTAGTATATCACTTCACCTTTTGTAAGTATTGTGATAATGATCACTACAATGCTTTTGTGTGAGATGTTTCTATAGGAAGCAGTGGTATCAACATGGCAAAGTGGTAAGAGTTTTGGACTCAGACTTACTTTAAAAAAAATCATATGTAGTTATTGGTAGACTTTTAAAAATCTTTAAAAATAATGAAACGTTTCACACATATTTCCATTTTTATGAGGGGCTACATTGAAAGAATTAATTTATGAAAAGATTAGAGACTTCTCTATCTGTATCTTTAGGATGCTTTTAAAATCTTACCTTTGTCACTGCACTATCATGTCTACAACCAACTGATGTTGGTTCTGTGACCTGTGTGGCAAGCATCATAGTGGTAGAAAGGCCAAGTAGAGGTCCCTGAAAGTGCTCCCTCTGAGCCCAAACAGAAAATCAGAAACAATACAATATCCTAGGTGGAATGGAAGAAATAAGTCCATCCTCAAAGACTTAAAGGATCTGGGGTGACAGTGCCAATCATACCCGTTTCATTCTCTCATGTGGCCCTTTTAAAAACCAGGTGGATCATAGCATATGATAGTGGACTATGGTAAACTTAAGGAAGTGGTATTCCCAATTACAGCTACTGTTTCAGATGTTGTATTAATAAATAAATTAACACAGCCTCTGGATCTTTGTGTTAGACTATTGAACTTCCATATGAATTCTTATTAATACTAATCAGAATGTAGGATTAGAAGCACTTGGTACCAGTAGCATTAAATACATTCTTACCAGGGCCTTGTTGTCTTTCTTGCTCTTTGTTATAGTCTGAAGGGACCTTGGTGATTGGACATTCCACAGAATATAAAGTTCATTCAATGTATTGACGAAATCATGTTGATTGCCCCTGGGGAGAAGGGGGTGGTAATACTCTGTGTGCCCTGATAAATTACATATATGAAAGGGGTTGTGAGAAAAGCCCAACAAAGATTCAGAGGCCTACCACATGGGTAACACTTTTAGGGGTTCAGTGGTTTGGGGTATGCCAGGACATCCCCTTCAAGATAAAGAAAAAATTATTGAGCCTTTCACCTGTCTACCACTGAAAAAGAGGTACAGCATTTTCTAGGTCTCTGTATTTTTGAGACAGCACATCTTGTCCCTGGATATTCTGCTTTGATAAATATTTACTTGGTGACTGTAAGTTTGACAGATTTGAATGAGGCCTAGAGCAAAAGGGGGCTCTTCTGTAGGTTCTAGCTCTGGTATAAGTAACCTTGGCACTAGGCCATATAGTGCAAGAAACCCTATGAGGCTAGAGGTTTGTGATAGATAAGGATTATATGTAGAGTCTCTGGAAAGCATCAGTAGGAGAGGTGCTTAGAATCCTCTAAAAGATCTGGAGCAAGGCCAGTAGAGTTGATTGATGTCTATTTGAGCCTTCCAGACAATAGACATATAGTAATTGCTGTTGTAAGTGCCCATGATGAGCTGGGTATTGTCAGATCCAAGTCAGGTTTGAATAGGCACAGAAGTAATCTGTCATACAGTGGTACACAACCTAGTCTACAGGACACAGTAAGAAGCATCAACAGATGGCCAAGACCCAATTGTCCACAAGCCATCTACCCCTGCTACACTGTGCTTGCACGTAAGACTGTTTTGGGAATCTTCTTATGGAAATTTTCTTATGATAAACCTAAGCCTGGTTCAAGTATGGGTTGATTCAATATATTGATGTGAGCCAACTGTGACTACACTGTAGCAGGTGATCTGAAATACATCTGGTCATCAATGTGGTATGCAGAAGCGGCTTGAAATAAAAATATATATGGACTCCTGGGAAGTGGTATTGGTTTGGATGGTTATTCTGGGGGGTCTTGGAAGGAGCTATTTTGGAAAATTGTGAACAAAGTGGTCTGGAAAAAAACCATGGGGATGGTCTATTGAATGCAGGCACAAACTGTGTGGATCATTGCATCTCAAATAAATTTCCATCAGGGAACATCCACAGAAGAAGGGGCACTGATCATGTTAGGTTGGTAACAGGGCCAGACACTCTAGGGCTTGATCCATGAGCTGAGTAGCCATGATTGCAGAGAGAGAGGTTATGTATGGACCCAACAACATGGGCTCCTTCTCACTAAGGTTGATTTAACTATTGTTACTGAATACTTAACTTTTCATAACAGACACCAATGGTGACTCCTTGGTACCTTGGTATGGTACCTTGAAGAGAATAAAAAACACTTGATGGTGTTGATTTCACCAATTCTTTGACTCTAGGGGGAGGAGGCATCAATTTATCTTCAGAGGGATTGATACATTTTCTAATTCCTTTTCTCTGCCTGTAGTGTCTCTGGCAGAGTTTCTGATTTATTGTCATGTAATCCTCATAATACCTCCTCAGACTCAGTTGAGGAGACCTACTTTATGTTGAAGGAGGAATAGGTATATGACCATGTAATCCACTGATCCTACCATATCTGCATCACTCAGAAGCTGCCACCTGATAGAATGTTAGAATGGCCTCTTAAAAATATAGTAAGGTTGTCAGATTGGAGAAAACATCCTGTTTGCTTAGGGGGCTGTCCCTAAAGATGCATTATATACTTTTAACTATACAGGGATTTGTCCCCAATAGCTAGTATATATGGGTCTGGGAACTAATGGCTACAAGTAGGAGCGGTTCCCTTTCCATTACTCCCAGGTAGTGGTTCACTTGGGAATTTTGTGTATTCTGTTCTTGCAACTTTAAACTCTTATTAGACTAGAGGCCTTTGTTTCAAGGGGAAGGGGAGCACATCTATCAGGGGATATGGTAAGGATTCCAAAAACCTGAAGTTATTACTACTGAGTGGTCTTTTTTAGGTTCCTCATGCCAGCAGGTAAAGAAAAAGTTACTGTGCTGCAATGGTTACTTGATCTAAATTATTTTGTGGAAACAGGATTGCTGCTATGTAATTGAGGCTGGAATTTATGGGACTCACTGAGACACTGTCTGGTGCCTTCATGCCTGTTTATAACTGTAAATGGTTATAATGAGTTAGATTTACAATGGGTAGAGTTCTGGCTCTAATTGTTCATCAGAGAACCCAAATCTATTATGATATGGTAGTTTTAGAGCTGCTCAATAATAAAAATATTACATAATAAGAATGCAGGACATCTGCTAATAATGAATCATTGCTAGATAAATGCTTATAAACTATGTGGCATAATTGATAAAACTCAGCTGCTTGAAATGCTTAGAGAAGATGTAATTTACTACTGGGAAGATAAGAGAAACAACTGACTTAATTGGGGAACCCCCAGCATAACTGGATTCTGATTTACTTCAGTCTGCTTGTTTCCTTTGCTATCAAGTAAACACTGTTCATCTTTGGATCTGTAATAATGTTCTGAACAGGCAACTGCAGCAACCACAGCCTAGTAAAGACATGGTAACCAGAGTCTGAGAACCATCAGGATGAAGAGCTGAGATCTGCCACTGTACAATCAACATAGACCAGCAGAAGTGCTAGACAAGTACAAGGGAAATATAAAATGACTGGTAGAGGAGGGAAATATATCAGTTGTGATCTTGGGCCTACTGGAAGCAGTGGGGACTATAGATTGTCTCACTGACACCACCACCCCCATTGTCTTTCTTTTTCTTTGAGAAATTGTGATTGGCCAAAAGAAGTAGCAACAGAGTGATGTGAACTTAATGTGGAGCATTAAGTGGTCATGAGTGGTATAAGGGGTGAACTGTAGTAGATGCAGTTGTTGCCCCACCCTCAAGTCTTATCACTACCATGTGAGTTCCCCCCATAGACTACCTGATGTTAGCATCTGTATGTCTATCTGAGGGCTATCTCTGGCAGCCAGAGTGTCCCAGTGAACCCCTTGAGTTCCAGAGATAAATGCATAGCAGGCCAGAAGTGCCAAGGAATTAATGTTCCTTGAGAGCAGCCTTCAGTCTCAACAGATGGGAGGTGATGTAAAAAAGTCCAACTCCTTCACCTCTTGGGTGGGATAGTTTAGAGGTGTGTCTTTTCTCCTGGATTTCGGAATTCCCCAACCATTTTAAGCACTAATTACTCATAGTGCTATCTGACTTGATAATGTCCCTTTATTGCCTCCCCTTTTTGATCTGATTCCCTACTCCCTACTGGTGTTTCCTGGGAATCACCTCCAAAAGAAACAGTTTGCGCTCAAATCCTTATCTCATGGCCTGTTTCTGGGGTAACACAAACCAAGATGTGTTCTAATATTTTGGCTTTAAAACATCTTTTGAAAATCTTTCTCTCTTACTACAAATTTGGCCAGGACATTTTGAATGTTTTATTGCATGATGTATGCTATTGGGCAGTAAAATAGCATAAGAATATGCCTACCTAATTCTATGTGCCTTATTTTTAGTGAATGCAAAGGGCTACAACCATTAAAAAGCATGTGAATTAATTAGTTGACTGTGATTAATCAGCAGGGAGGGTCTAAGCTAACGAAACCAACGACAATGACAAGAACAACTAAGAACAGCTGCAGCACGACAGGGGCAGCAATTATATTTTGAGTCCCTCATATGTGCCAAGTAGCATGCTAGGTACTTGAATTACATTTCTCATTTAATGTTTCTTCAATATTATAAAACTTACATTATTACCTTCTTATTACAGACAAGGACACTAAGACTCAGAGAGGTTAAATAACTTAAGCTAAAATCACCTATCTCCTAAGTGGTGGAGCTGTGATTTTCACATTGTTGGGAGTGTTTAAGGGACTACAATAAATAATCTTCTTCCCACTTGAATTCTTTATCAATAACACAAGGAGAAAGAGAGACAGAGCTAAAATGTGACTTGATTACTGTTAAAGTCTAGGTTCAAGGACACATTTTGGGGTGAAAGCCTAAAGGGTTTTCTAACCAACCCCAGAGGTGTGGGACTAGGAGAGGCCTCCCGTGTGTGTGAGTGGCTGCTATGTCCTTGGAGTTACACAGGAGACACACATTCCCTGTAAGCAAGCTCATTCTCCAGAAAATGTGGGAGAGTCTGAGCTCACCATATCCATGTTGATCCAGATATTCCTGGGGCAGATTTAGTAAGGGGGGCAAAATTAAAAAATTATTACACTAATTGTGTTTTCTCCACACAAAGGTAGAGATCAAGCCTGGTAAAGAAACATTCACCCCACAAGTAGCCACAGTCTTTTACCTACATTAAATCCAGCTTTTGGTGACTTGTGTGAGGCAGATATGGAGGAATTAAACAATTGCTGGAAGAGCTCTCCTTAAAGAATTCTCCAACTCCATATCCGGAGACCCCCAGAATATATCCCAGAGAAAGTAATCACCTAAAAGATTCTTGATAACTGATAAGAAAACTGGAAATAAAGGTTCCAGACATGTGGGTGATTGGGGGTTGTCCCAATAAAGAGATAAAAGGGAAGCCCTAAGACTGATTAGGATACATAGTAGAACTGACGGCTTACATTCAGTAAATGTTTTTTGAGCAGTTATTGTGAGCCAAGTGAGTTTGCATATTATTTATTATTCAGAGTAATCCTATGATGTACCTGTTATTTCAGTGTTACAGATAAGGAAACCAAAAGTTAGAGAGGAGGAAGTTGCCCCAAGTTACATCATCTGAAATGTTGGACTTAAGGTCTTAGCTTCTAACTTCTGATTTCAAGTCTTGAGTTATTGCCACCATAACACTAAATAATATTTGAACTGGGTTATTTGTGGGGGCCCTTAGACTCACATAATCCAATCAATTTATTATAAAAAGGGGGAAACTAAGGCTCAGAGATATGAAATGATTACCCAAGGTCACACCATTCATTAATGGTATAGTCAGGACTAGAACCCAGGACTCAAATTAAAGCTCCATTTTTGTTCTTCTATAAAACACTGCCTGTCTAAATTTAAAGTATCAGACGATTTTCTTTGTGTTTTATTCCACAGTCATAATGAATCCATATTCTTGTGCTGGAGAAACCATCTATGGTTCCTTTATAACTTGAGCAAACAAAACATTGCACTTGCATTTCCATTTTCTTTCTATCTATCTATCTATCTTATCTATCTATCTATCTATCTATCTTATCTATCTATCTATCATCTATCTATCTATCTAACCCCCCATATGTGAACTTCTCTTAGGCATCCAGCAAAAATAAATAAGAACCATTTTGAGGGTTGGTAGTGAGGATTATTCAGAGCACACCAACTTCACAAAGATGATTCAAGTTTACTGATAATACTGGTCCTCTCCCTGTCCTTACATGTCAACCCATACTTTGAAATGTGAATATGAGAAGAAAGAAGTCTCAGGCTCATGGAAGCTACAGTAGCTGTCAGGAGGCAAATTTTCAACTCTCAACCTTGAATCTTGGAGTCCAGACCCCAAGATCCTGAGAAGAGAGTGTTAGAGTCTTTTTCTTCTGAGTAGCCTCCCCTGTGCCTCCTTCATATCCCTGTTTCTCAGGCTGTAGAAGAAGGGGTTCAGCATGGGGGTTACCATTGTGTACATTATTGAGAAGACTCGGTTCTTCCCACCTGGATGGGATGATGGAGTACATAAATAAACCCCAGTATCTGTGCTGTAGAACAGACTACAGAGAGATGGGAAGTGCAGTTGGAAAAGGCCCTTTGCTTACCCTTAGGGGAATCAAATCTCAGGATGTAAAAATAGGATGTAAGGATGCAGATGAAGGGTCCAATAAGCAATGTTCCTGCCACAAGGATGAGCACCGGATCATTAACATGAGTACTGGAGCAGGCCAGCTTCAGGAGTGGAACCAGATCACAGAAAAAGTGGGGTATGATATTGGGGCCACAGAAGGAAAGCCTGGTTACTAGGAGGGTATGAACCAGGGCATGGAAGGTAGCGATCACCCAGGACCCAGCCACCAACAGGATGCAATGCTGGGAGTTCATGGTCATAACATAGTGGAGGGGGCGGCTGATGGCCACATAGCAGTCAAGTGCCATGACAGCCAAGAGAAAGTTGTCCAGATCTGCAAATAGGCCAAAGAAATAGAGTTGTGTCAGGCACCCATCATAAGAGATCAGTTTACTTCCTGAGCCAATGTTATCTAGCACCTTGGGGATTATTGTAGAGATGAAATCAATGTCAGAAAAGGAGAGGTTGACCAGGAAGAGGTACATGGGTGTGTGGAGGTGCAGGTCAAAGCCGATGGCCAGGATGATGAGCAAGTTCCCCATCACAGTGACCAGGTACATGCCCAGGAAGAGCCCCAACAGGACAGGCTGCTGCTGCAGCTGCTCAGAGAAGCCCAAGAGAAGAAACTCATAGATGGTGGTCTGATTTCTTCTTTCCATGTCTGGAATGCTGTGTGAAATAAATGTTATTGTAATACAAATAGTAAAAAAGTAAAATAATGATATGTTGAAGGTACTTTGAATCCCTGTTTATTAAAAAAAAAAAGAGTCTGTGGTTTAAATGATTCTGTTTGGGTAAAGCTTGAAATTATAATCATGTACTTAAAAAACAACAGCTAGGAGAACCAAAATGAAATGACTTTGACCCTATGTGAAGACAAAAAATGAAGTTATAGAGTAAGAATTTTTCATCGTACTCGACTCCTTTTAGGCCCTTTTTAAGTTCCCAGATTTCACAGAGAAAAGGCTGCAGGAAGTGCATAAAATACTGTTCCTAATACCTCTGTAATGGCTGGGAATTACTTGATCTTAATGATCCTCTTATACTTCTTGATGAGGTGTGTCACCTCTTTTGCTGACTCCTTGGATTTAAAAGCCTAAGTTTTAGACTGACCATCCCAGCTCCTCACCCCTTCCTTGCTCTAGAAGGGTCTTCTCACATTTATTTATTAGATTCATTTGTTGCAAACCTGAATAGAAAGCATGAAGTTCTTAGTTTATTCTCCTGGTTTATGCATCAGTCTTTTGTGAGCTTGATTAATGTGAGTGAGTCAACTTCAGTCCAAGCCAATGCCTGGACAAGATCCAGTTTCTATATGTGTGAAGCTAATGGTCTTGGGCTATCCTTTCTACTCTGTGGTGGAGCGATCCTGAGAGATCCAGGTTCCTTCTTTACTGTTATTTCTGTCTCATCTCCCCTCAGTTGCAACCAAGTCCAGGTTCAGGAGCTAAGCAGATGGCAAGAAAGTACAGTGAGATATGTTCATTCAATTCTATCACATTTACAATAAGAATTACAAATAAATGAGCATTTATTCCAGCTTTCACTTTTCTGTCTTAACAGTAATTAAGCTTTAGGATCTCACTATTTGATAAAACATATAGTCTGTTCTACACAATTACACCAATTTGAAATGAAAAATTTACAAAAATTCTCAGAATCCTTCTGATATTCTAGGAAAATAAACTAATAAAACCTAGAACAATTGACTTTTGTGGAAAAATTTATTTCCTTTGGTTTCAACTTTATTACTATGGCAGATGTTCTAACACATGGCCAGTGGGTCCAAGCTAGGGCCCTAAATCACAATCACCTGGGGAGTATTTCCTATACTCCCCCTCAAAATTTGATCCCCACCATGCTTAAAACCTCTTGCAACCATCCTTAAATCCTCCACACTTAAAACCACTGCATTAGACTGATTGGTTAGTTTCTGGGGACAATATGTTTTGGAATAAAGGAAAGATTTAGTTTGTACTAAGAAAATCTTGATTAGCCTTCTGGCTCAAACCAAATAGTATGGTTTTGACTAAGTCATTTAACTTCTTTGAACTACAGTTTCCCTCTCTGTGAAGAGGGGATAATTGATAGGTTTTTGCAAGGCTCCTTATCATCATCAGGAGAATGCCAATGTATTTATTTTCATGAGATAATCAGACTTCTATGATTCTGTCTCTGTCTACTCAATGATACCACATCTGTTGTTCCATGCCACTCCACGTTTTCAGTCCTTAAACATTTCAGCACTTCCTGCCTCTATACCTTTGCTACTGCTGTTCCACCTTCCTGGGTGTCAACTCATCTTCACCTGGCAGGAGCTTGAGTGTCTACTTCTGAGAATATTCTACATTCTCTTGTTGGAGTTAATTGCTTTATCCTGGATACTCCCACAGCCCTTTATATGGGTCTCTGGTAGAACACTTGACATTTCATCTTATAATTACTTGCTTTTCCCCATGAGACAGTGAATACCTTAATGCCAAGGAGTCATTTTTATTCATCTTTTTTTTCTCTTTAGTATGTACTTGATAGTCATCTATTGAATAAAATAGTGGATGGAGGGGCAGTAAAGTGATTTTTAAACTATGATGAAACTATATGGTGTTATTATTTAGCTAACAGCATTGCCTTTTTACTTATAAATATAGTTAATTAAAAAGAAAACCCTTAAGTAAAGATCATAGATTGCCTAGCAGAGGTCCCAGTACATAGAAAGTATTCAAAAAGTATTTGTGAGCAAATGAAAACATTATTGTTGGATGTTGAATTAGTAAGTCTAACCAATTGCATATTTATGCAAGAATTGAATTTAAATTTTATGGTTAAACTACATTTTGTTTTTTAATTTTAAAAGAATGCAGGTGTAATTAATGCTTGGTATTCAGATTCAATACAAACATATCTGCTTATAGGTCTGAATCTGCTCCTCTGTGACCCTTCCCTTTGCTGACAAATGTTCCCCTAAATCTCTTGCTTATGTACATTTGAAAATGTAACTAACCTGATCTGGCAAGTTCTATCCACATATCAAGCCTCTCTCAGGAGTATATGGAGGTTTCAGGAAATTGTGGTTTCAGGGATCAGGAGGTTAAGTACATAGGCCAGTAAAATAGTCCTTTGGATTAAAGCTACCTAGCCATTTCACCCTTTAGAGACTAAATGATGTTAAGCCATCTACTACAGCTTCTGTATTTTATGAATGAGAAAACAGAATGTCAAAGAGTTGCAAAAAATCTGCCCAAGATCAATACTACCACTGGTACCAAAAACAGGGTTTCCCAAACTATTTCTAATGAACTGTTCTGCTTCTCATTATTATGAAAAAGGGAGAAGTATGGCCAGTGGCTTACAGTCATTCCTTAGTTAGGCGAAGAAGAGCTCCTCTATTCTTCACATTTAGGCCTGGGCACCACCTCCTTCCTCGTAGGGAAGATACACCCCCTAGGGAGTTTTCATTTGCATTTAAAAAGGCTCTTTGTCTCTCTGACTCTGCTCTCTCCACCCTTTTATGGGTCATAGAGCTGTGAACTGAAAATGGCTGAGGCTTTCTCCACTGAGCCACCCAGTTGGGAGAGAAAAAAAGGGACAGAAAGCTCCCCTTCAGGGCCAGTCCACAGTTCCCCCAGCCTCACCTGCCGGCCAGAGATAGCACCTGATCCTCTGGGCTCCCCCTCCCGGCACAGAGAAGTTCGCCAGCTCTTTAAGTTCTCTTATCACTAAAAGCCTCTGTCTGCTTGTTGGGGATTTGTAGCTTGTATTGAGCAGTCCATGTTTGTTAATCAAAACTCCAGGTGCAGCTGGACTGAGGCATATTTGCTTGTTCAGAGAGTGCTGCTCTCTATCACAGTGAGGTTTTGCAGTTCGGGCTGCTATGGGTGAGGGGCTCTTGGTGAGGGTCCGCAGTCGTTACTTACAGATTTTATGCTGCAATCTCGGGCATTCCTCACAATCCAGGTTGGTGTACGATGTGTGGACAGTCATGTTTGTCCCCCAGCAGTTACTCCAGATTATTTACTAGCTGTTCCAGGGGGACTAACTTCCACTCCTCTATTCTGCCATCTTCTTTCTCCCTCTGTATCACATTTTAATTAAGGTATGTACATTGTTTTTTAAGACATAGTGTTATTGCGTACATAATAGACTACAGTATACTGTAAACATAACTTTTACATGTACTGGCACTGATGTACAGGCAGCACATGATGTGCATAGAGCTTACTCGGCCTCATGGACCACAGAGCAGGGTGGACAAGGTTGGAAGGAGAAGCAAATGGACAAATGGAAGCTATCCCCACAATCACATTTCATCTTCCAGATGATGAATAGGGTGGTCTTTATAATTTACAAACAATTCTTTGTAATTATTTAGTCATTTCCCTGCTGTACACTTCAAAGATTCCCCCTTGTTAACTCCCTATATTTGTAAAGTGATTTGTCATGATATCTGATGGTATAGAATTAACATGCAAGAATGTCAATTTAAATCATTTTTAAGAGGGAAGAAATTAATAATGCTGACAAGCAAAATTAATAAAATTGGAAACAAACCATGTTAGATCCAATTAATAAAATCTAAAGCTTTTCATTGAAAAGATCAGTAGAGTATATAAACCTCTGGTGAGTATGAATACATAAAAATGAGAGAAGACTGAACTAAATAGCATTAAGAATAAAAAGTGGTGATCAAAATGACAGATATAAAGATGATTAAAAAATTTAGAGCAAACATTAAGTACAACTACAATAAATATGAAGATTTAGATGAAATTGATGAATTTATACTAATGTGTATATGATCAAAATTGATGAAAGTTAGAAAACCTGGAAAACCAAATTAACTATAGGAAATTTAAATGGTAACCATAAAGATACTGTAGATAATGACACCATGTTTGCATAGTTTTACAAGTGAATTCCAGCAAACATCAAGACATTGATAATTCCAATATTATATAAATTGTCCACAGCATAGAAAAAGAATTAAAGCTTTCTAATCCATTCTGTATGACACCAAATGAGATATGGAAAACATGAAAAGAGAAAACTGTGGGACAATCTCACTTAAGACATTATATGCAAAATTTCTTTATTATATTGATAAGTAATCCAGATGAATAGTAAAGAATAAAAAAAATACATCATGATCAATTATAGTTTATCCTAGGAATCCATAAGGATCAGAATTAGCAAATTCATGAATATGCTTCACTATACTAGTTGGTTACACAGGAAAAATGAGACAACTTCTAATAAATGTTAACAATATTCTTAGATTTTAATATGATTTTTGATAAAAATTTTAATAAGCTAGGAATATGATGAAACTTCTTCAGCTTGCTCAAGATAAGGTAAAAACCTATAGCAAATGTGGTATGTAATGGTGAAACACCAGAACAATCTAACTGAAGTCAGAAAGAAAATAAGGGTGGCCCCTACATTCCACCTGTTTAACATTTCACTAGAAATTCTATCTAATGCAGCAAAAGAATTCAACAATTGAATTCATCATTGTTTGTGCATAGAGTTTATCTCATGTTTGTCCCCCAGCAGTTATTCCAGATTATTTACTAGTTGTTCCAGGTTGTTTATTATTGTTCCAGGGGGACTAACTAACTTCCACTCCTCTCTATGCCGCCATCTTCTTTCTCATGGTACAAACATTTTAGAGGAGTTAAAAAAGGAATAAGCCATAATTGTTGAAATGGAAGAGGGAAAAATAGTTATTAGTGTAGACAATGATTGTCTGCCAAAAATATTTGAGAAACAATTGAAAAATTATTAAATTTGTTGAGTTTAGTAAGTTTTCTAGATGAAGATCAATCTACAAAAATCAGCACCAGTAAAAAGAGAAAAAAAGCAAACCCATTTATAATGGAATAATACTTGGGAATAAACCTAACAAGAAATATATAAGACATTTATGAGGAAAATAAATAAATATAATCAAGTCAAAGGTGAAAAATAAAGTAATGGCCAATATTTACTACAACTTAATGTGTTCCAGACACCCTTCCAGGTGTTTTACATATATTATTTTATTTAATCCTCACATCCATCCAATGAGATAGGTACTGTAATTATCATAATTTCGTGGATGAGGAAACAGACACAGAGAGGTTGGGTACTTTGCCTAGAGTCATGCTGGTATTAAACGGCAGAGGAAGGATTCAAACTCAGGTATCTTGGCTCTGGATCTCATGCTCTTGCACAGTACTGTAAACTGCTTGGTGATAGTAGAAATGCACACTTAACCACAGAAACCATATCCCTGGGTGGGAAGATAATGTAGTAAAGATTCTGATTCTGCACAAAATCAATGCATATATCCAATAGAAGCATAATAGGAATTATGCAAAAGTAGAAAATAATTTTGAAAAGCAGCAAAACAAGTGAGGTGGGCTTTTCTTCCCAATTAGAAAAACAGACAAAAAGCTATGCTAATTAAAATGGCATAGTTTTGAATATACAGTCTAGTGGATAGAAAAATATAGATTCCAGAAACAAATCTCTTCATAAAAAGACATTTAATCTTTTTGAATGTGGCAGGAAAGAGAAATGATGAGGCAACTTCATATTCAATGGAAAGAAAATAAATGTAAATTTCTACTTTGTACCATTTATAAAGTAAAATCCAGAAGGATTTAAAGATCTAAAAGACAAAAATCTATAAAACTATAGCAAGATGTGAGCTTAGGAACCCCCTACTTTAAGCCCTTTATATTGAGGCTTGCTTGGGTGAAACAATGGTTGTAGAGAGGAGGCTAAGTTCACCTGTAATTATGCCTAGGAGTCACCTCCAGAAAACCTCTTTTGTTGCTCAAATGTGGATTTTCTCTAAGCCCAACTCTGCAAATAAATTCATCACCCCTCCCACCCCAACGTGGGGCAGGACCCCCAAGGTGAATGAGCCTTCCTAGCCACATGGGACATGGATTCCGGGAATGAGCCTGACCCTGGCACCAAGGGATTGAGAATGCTTTTTGACAAAAAGGGGGAAAAGAAAGGCAACAGAATAAGGTTCTAGTGGTTAAGAGAATTCAAATAGAGTCAGGAGATTGTTCTGGAGGTTACTCCTTTGCAAGCCTCACTTAGATATGCGAAATGACCACAATATGATAGGCCTAAGTCAACAGTATTCCTGAAAACTGTAAAGAGTGCACTGAACCCTATCCGAGTCTCTATAAAGGTTTCACGCGCTAATTTATTCATCAGAAACTTAGATCCTTCAGAATGCTCCTATGCCAGCTAAGTCCCAAAACCCAGAGGCAATAGCCTCTTCAAGAACATCAATTAGATGTGTCCCCTTCGCTCATAAAGTTGACACCCCTTTTCAACATGAACAGGTTAGGATGGTCACTGCCTAGACATCCCTGAAGATCGGGAAAGTGATTGAACTAGAGGAAGGGGTAGCAACAGGCAAGATGGAATTTAACAAAGGATTATGAATACTGAATGTTTATATAATTTTCTTTTTCTTAGTTGCTAGGAAACTAGAATAATTAGATGGAAAGAATTGAAATGGTGGAACTGTAATCCATAGCATCCCTTGAAATTTATTCTATAGCTACTTGTTAAATGGCAATTTGGAAGCTATACCTTATTCTATATAAGTTGTATTTCACAATAAGGAAATAACTGAAACTATGATACTATAACTCACAAAAACTTAGGAAATTTCCTATATATTTGCTTGTTAAATCATACTTTGAAAGATATTACCTTTTTGTGTATATGTTATATTTCACAATAAGGAAATAACTAAAACTGGAATTGTAACCTATAATATTCTTTGAAATTTGCTCTCTAATGACTTGCTAAATTGCACTTGGAAAGTTGTCACTTTTGTATACATATGTTATGTTCTACAATAAAAAAAATGGAAAAAAAAAAGCTATAGCAAGAAAGTATAGGCGAATATATTTATAATCTTGGGGTTGAAACAGCCCTTCTTCAGGAAAATACAAATGCTGAAATTCTAAAAGAAAAGTCTAACAGCCTTGACTGCAAGAAAGTGAAAACATGCTTGAAAATGATTCCTTATACAAAATTACAAGGGAAGTAAAAGATTAGGAGAAAATATTGATAATATATATAACCTTTAAGATTATGTTCCATATAATACAAAGTGTTCTTATAACTCAATAAAAAATGACAATTATTCTAATAATGGCAGAGACAGTGATGTTTACCAATCATTCTTATGAAAACTTGAATTTCCTACTCCCTTAAAGTTCGGTGTGACCCCATGACTACTGCTCGCCAAAGAAATATGATTTAAGTGATGGTGTGTCATTTCTGGATCAAGGCAGTGGAAAAGCACATGCAGTTCTTCAATTTGTCTTTGCCTACTGCAGCAACTGAAGAGGTATATGTTTTAGCTAAACTATCAGCATTTAGCTCTGTCAGCGTGGCTTTCTCCGAATCTTTATATACATAGAGTACTCCAGTGACCCACAGTGGACATATAGTGTGAGTAGAAACTAAAGTATTATTGTGTTAAGCCATGGAGATTTTGGGATTAAGTTGTTATTGCAATGCATATAGTATATCCTGGCTAATATTATAATAGAAAATTGAGGACAGAATATAAACAGGCTATTCACAGGTAAGAAATAGAAATGACCAATAAACATGTAGATATATACAAATTAAAGGAAAAAAGATATAATTTTTGGACCAGTAGATTGACAAAAACAGAGGTTAATACTATATGGTGTTGTTGATAAATGTGTGAAGAGACAAGTGCTGTCACAGGCACTACAGTTTGGCATAGCCTTTTTGGAGGAAAATTTGACAGATACTATCAGATTTCACTTTTAAGTGTATAAGGCATACAACACATTTGAACAATATATATGTGTACTTATAGCATCATTGTTTGTAATAGAGAAAATAGAAAGAATTGAAATGTTCAGAAATAGGAAATGGTTAAATTATGGTGGCTTTATATTATAAAATATTAAAATACTATGGAGCAGTAAAAAAGAAGAGTGTAGACTGTTGATAGTAGCAACTTGGAACTATCTCTGAGACATGTTGGTAGATTAAAATTCAAATTACAAAATAATATATTTATAGAGTGTGATTTCCATGTGGTTAATCTTTATATTTTCATATGTAAAGATATATTTCTATATATAGTGGGTTTGAGGGTTGGGTTGAAGAAGGACTTTTAGTTTGTACTTTATAACATCTGTTTAAATCCCACTACTAGAATGCTTTCATGTGTTATCTGTGCACTTAGGAAATAAAAGAAACGGAGACTATAAATATGGAAGACTGAGAGAAAAAGAGAATTAAAATATTTTTATTATAGTACCTTCTCTCAGCAGCCAATATTGATGCACAAAAGGTTAAGAAAAGCATTTATTATATTGAAAAACATTCCTACAATATAGGGGAAGAAGGTCATTAATTTGCTTACCTCTAATATCACAACAGTGGTTCCAACAAATTAAATGAGGCACCTTGGGTCATTTCTTCAGATCATTGATTCTCAACCTTGATGTTCATTGGAATAATCTAGGGAGCTTAAAACATATTGATACCTGGGTCCAAAATTCAGAGATTCTGTTTTAATTGGTCTAATTTGTGACCTGGGGAATGGGATGTTTTTCACAAGCTCACCAGACTCTAAATGTGCAGAGGAAGTTGAGAAGCATTGCTTTAGGTGAAGTAGATTCCATCACAAAGAGTTTTTATTAATTTTCTGTTAGAGAAGTTGTGGGTTTACAGAACAATCATGCATAAAATACAGGATTCCCATACACCTCCCCACTACCAACACTTGCTTTGGTGAGGAAAATTTTATACAATAGATGATAGCACTTTTTAAAAAATTCTGCTTTTTTTTAACAGTAGTTACATTTGTTACAATTAATGAAAGATTATTAAAACAGTACTTTACTAATGTCCATAGTTTATGTAGAGGTATTTTTCCCCATATTCCCAACCTATTATTATTGGGTTGTAATTATTCTTATTACATGTTATGCCAATTTTGATGTATCATGTCCCCCAAAACTCCATGTTCTTTGATGCAGTCTTGTGGGGGCAGATGTATTAGTGTTGATTAGGTTGGAACCTATTGATTGATTGTTTTCATGGAGATGTGACTCAACCAACTGTGGACAGGACCTTGATTGGATAATTTCCCGAAGGTGTTACTCCACCCACTCAGGGTGGGTCTGAATTAAATCACTGGAGCCATATAAAGAGCTCAGACAGAAGGAGCTCATGACTTGCTGCAGTTGAGAGACACATTTTGAAGATGGCCATTGAAAGCTGACATTCTGGAGAATGCCATATTGAAATGCAACCTGGGAGCAAGCAGATGCCAGCCACGTGCCTTCAGAGCTAATAGAGGTCTTCTGGACACCATTGGCCATCCTTCAACGAAGGTACCCTATTGTTGATGCCTTATCTTGGACACTTCATGGCTTTAAGACTATAACTCTGTAACCAAGTAAACCCCCTTTATAAAAGTCAATACATTTCTGGTGTTTTGCATAATGGACAGCATTAGAAAACTGGAACACATGTCTTTATTTTATTGCTCATCTACCCATACCCTGGATAAAGGGGGTGTCAGTCACAAGATTTTAAAGTAACATGGTCACAAGATGAAACTTGTATAGTTGTACAGCCATCATCAAAGATGGAGGTTCCTGGAATATAGTTCAACAATTTCAGGTATTTCCTTCTGGCTATTCTAATGCACTAGAAACTAAAAAGAAATATCTATATAATGAGTCAGTAGTCATAATCATTTGTTAAATCCTAATTTCTCAGTTAAAACTTCCTCCCTCTCATTTAATCATTCTCTCGATCTTCAGGGATATCTGGGCAATGACCATTCTAACTACTTCATGCTGAAAAGATGAGTTGACCTTATGGGATAGAGGAATGAAACTGGTTGATGTACTTCAAAAGACTGTTACCTCTGGGTTTCAGGGCTTATCTGGCATAGGAGCCATCTGGAGGCTTTATATACAGCCCAAGGAATTCTTAGGACTTTCAGGAATACTATTGGTTGAGGCTTGGCATACTGTGGCAATTTGTAATATCTGGCTGAATCTTGCATAATGGTAATCTCCAGAATGACCTCTTGACTCTCTGAAACCTCTTAGCCACTGAAACTTTACTTTATTTCATTTTTCTTTCCACTTTTGGACAAGAAGTCATTGTCAATCCCATGATACTAGGGCCAGGCTCATCCCTAGAAGTCATGTCCCATGTGAAGGGAGGGTAATGATTTTATTTGCAGACTTTGGCTTAGAGAGAGAGACCACATCTGAGTAACAAAAGAGATTCTCTGGGGGTGAGTCTTGGGCATAATTATAAATAGGCTTAGCTTTACCATTACAGAAATAAGTTTCATAAGGACAAGCCTCAAGATTGAGGGCTTGACTTATTAAATTGGGAGTCCCTAATGAGAATATCAGGAATTCCCCTGGTGGGGAAGTTTAATACTTCCTCATTTTTTCTCCAGTCCCTCAAGGGACTTGCAAATACTTTTTTATTTACTGCTCCAAATATTCTGGAATGTATCAGGGTATTACAATAACATGTACAGAATAATAAGTTCTCCTTCCCTATTCTAGGTTTCATGTAATTATGTTGTTTAAATAAACTGACCACACAAGTTAAATTAGATATTGTGCTACAGAAAAGTTAAATTTTAGACAAAATAAACATCTCTTCCTTTGGTCTCACATAAAAGTTGAAGCTTTAAAATACAGACAATATCATCTTTTACCTTAATACTAACCAGATCATCTTCATTTATATCTGTAATTGAAGTCAGTTCTCTTTTTCAGTTTCTTTAACAGTTGCTATATGAAATAACACTGACTTTCAGTGCTGCAGAACTCTAACTCGGAGTTTCAGGTGTCACAGAGTTACCCAAAGTTCCAGGGAACTACCAGGTTATACACAAAGAGCATAGCATCTCAAAATTTAGAGGTAACAGTTAAAACTCAGGAATAAATGTGACTGCTGTAAGAGCTTCAATCTAGGAACCTTTACAGTGAGCCTCATTGAACATTCTGTACTCCTTATTCATTGATTGCCCAATCTCTGCCCACTTTCTATCTCCTGATAACCTATGGTCTCAAATTTAATCTCAGAGTTTGCTCATTATGGTTAGTTTATATGAGTGAGACCATACAATATTTGTCCTTTCATTTCTGGCTTATTTCACTCAACATTCTGTCCCCAAGGTTCGTGTTCCTCCTTGCATGCCTCACTACTTCATTCCTTTCTGGAGCCACATGACATTCTGTTGTATGTGTACAACACAATTTGCTCTTCCACTCATCTGTCAATGGACCCTTGGGCCACCTCCATCCACTGGCAATCGTGAATAATGCCACCATAAACCCCAGTGTGTGAATGTCTATTTGTGTCCCTGCTTTCAGTTCTTCTGAGTATATTTCTAGTAACTGGATTGCAGATCATACGGCAACCCTATACTTAGCCTCCTGTGGAACCTCTAAAGGGGCTACCCTACCCTCTACCCTCTAAAGGGGCTGCACCATTCTGCTTCTCTACCAATGGTGAATATGTATATCTCTGTTTCCATATTTTCTCCAGTACTTGTATATTTCTGTTTGTTTTTAAAGCAGTTTTTTTCACACACCATACAATCTGTCCTATCTGTATAATCAGTGGCTCCTGGTATAATCACATAGTTATGCATTCACCCCCACAATCTATATGAGAATATTTCCATTCCTTCTGCACAGAAAGAAGGAAAAAAAGAGTATGCTGGTTTGGATATATTAAGTCCCCCAGAAAAAGTCATATTTTTTAATGCAATCTTGTGGGGGCAGATTGACTAATCTTTTTGATTAGGGTATGGCCTCTTTTTTTAACCTAGTGAATAAAAATTTATTAGTATTTTTTGTGTGTATGTAGTTAAAACTTTAATACTTTTTAAAATTTTGAAATATGTTCAAACTTACAGAATAGTTACAAAAATATTATAAAATCCATACAAAGAACTATCTATCTATCTGTCTATCTATCCATCTATCTATCTATCAATTTTCTGAATGCTTGAGTGTAGGTTCTTTATGACATGCTCCTTGAATTCTTTTTTTTTTAAGTTAAATTCAGTTTTATTGAAATATATTCACATATCACACAGTCATCCATGGTGTGAAATCAGCTGTTCATAGTACTATCATATAGTTATGCATTTGTCACCCCATCTATTTTTGAACATTTTCCTTATACCAGAAAGAATCAGAATAAGAATAAAAAGTGAAAGTAAAAAAGATCACCCAAATCACCCCCCATCCCACCCTATTTTTCATTTAGTTTTTGTCCCCATTTTTGTACTCATCAATCCATACACTGAATAAAGGGAGTGCAATCCACAAGGTTTTCACAATCATGCTGTCACCCCTTGTAAGCTACATTGTTATACAATTGTCTTCAAGAGTCAAGGCTGCTGGGTTGGAGTTAGATAGTTTCAGGTATTTACTTCTAGCTATTCCAGTACATTAAAACCTAAAAAGGGTTATCTATATAGTGTCTAAGAATGTCCACCAGAGTGACCTCTCGACTCCATTTGAAATCTCTCAGCCAGTGAAACTTTATTTTGTTTTATTTTGCACCCCCGTTTTGGTCAAGAAGATATTCTCAATCACAGGATGCTGGGTCCAAATTCATCCCCTGGAGTCATATCCTGCATTGCCAGGGAGATTAACACCCCTGGGAGTCAGGTCCCACATAGAGGGAAGGGCACTGAGTTCACCTGCCGAGTTGGCTTAGCTAGAGAGAGAGGGCCACATCTGAGCAACAAAGAGATACTCAGGGGGAGACTCTTAGGCACAATTATAAGCAGGTTTAGCCTCTCCTTTGCAGTAACAAGCTTCATAAGGGCAAGCCCCAAGACAGAGGGTTTGGCATACCAAGCCATCAGTCCTCAGTGTTTGTGAGAACATCAGCAACAATCCAGGTGAGAAAGTCCAATACTTTTGCATTTTTCCCCAGCTCCTCAGGGCCATGCAATTACTTTGGGATGTGTTGCTTTTTTCACTCTAACCTATACAAACCTAACCATATCTCACTTCCTATTCAAAGTTCCATGTAATTATGGTGTTTGAACAAACTGGCTGTAGAAGTTATATTGTTTAAAAATATAGATTCTGCATCAAATAAACATCTCTTCCCTTGGTCTCACATGGAAGCTGAAGTTTTAAAACACAGTCATTTTTTACCTTTACCCTTTGGCCCGATTTGCCCTAGTCTTAACCACATCTGCTTCATTCATGTCCCTAATTGAAGTCTGGGCTCTTTTTCAGCTTTTTTGTTGTTGTTGTTCACAGTTGGTGTATGCACTAATGCTGACATTCATATCTGCCGAGCTCTAGCTCTGAGTTTCATGTGTCACACAGATACCCAACATTCCAGAGAACGATCATGCTATACACAAAGGGATCAGCATCTCAGAGTTTGGAGACAGCCATTACAATTCAGGAATAGATTTGACTGCTGTAAGAGCTTACAGTCTAGGGACCATAAAAATAATTGTTCCCCCATTAGGCTGTGCTCTAAGATTCAGTTCTGAGTTTGCACATTGTGGTTAGTCCATATTGGTGAGGCATTATAGTGTTTGCCTTTATTTCTGGTGTACTTCACTCAAAATGCTGTCTACAGGATCCATTCACCTCATTGTGTATCTCACAGCTTCACTCCTTCTCTCAGTTACTCAATATTCCATTGTATGCATACACCACAGTTCACCATTCTGTTCCTCAGTTGATGTACCCTTAGGCCACCTCAACCCATTTCAAATCATGAATACCGCCTTCATAAACACCAGTGTGAAAATGTCCATTCATGTCTCTGCTCTCAGATCTTCCTAGTACATACCCCATAATGAGGTTTCAGGACCTTAGGCCCCCACATACTTAGCTTCTTGTGGAACCACCACACTGACCTCCAGAAAGGTTACACCATTCTGCCTCCTCATTAACAGTAAATAGGTACATCCCTTTCTCCATGTTTTCCCCAGCACTTTTATCCCTATTTATATTTTTTCCTACAATTTTATGGAGATTTATTCACATCCCATACAATTATCCATAGTTCACATTCAGTTGTTCACAGTATCATCATATATTTGTACACCTATCACCACAGTCAGCACTTGAACATATTGATTACTCCAAAAAAAAGTTGTTTTATTTTCAGCAAACAATAAAAAAGATAATAAAAAGAAAAAAAGGTCATACAATAAAATATGATAGTAAGGACAGAGAAGACACCACTACCAAGAATACCATATCTCTCCTTTATATCCCCCACTCATACACATTTAGCTTTGGTATATTGTCTTTGTCACATTTAATGGAAGCATATTGCAATGTTACTGTTGACCATATACTCCCATTTGCTTTGTTTTTTCCCCAACACTATCCCTTTTTCAACAGTCTGCATGGCTGACTTTTATTTGTTCTCCCACATGTAAAAACATTTTTATGTTAGTACATTTAGTAACAGCCATTGGCCACTCCAGTTTTTGCTAAGGGTGTGGCCTCTTGAGTATTGTTTCCATGGAGATTTGACCCCACCCATTCAGGGTAGGTCTTGATTATTTCACTGGACTACTTAAGAGAACTCCAGGACAGATGCTTGCAGATGCTGATGCTTAGATGTGCTTGAAGATGCAGACAGAAGGATGTTTAGCTAAGAGATGAAGCCCAGAGTTTGCCCTGGGTTATGTTAAGACAGGACCTGCAGGTGCTTAGAGAGAAGTGTCTTGAAAGAAAGAACCAAGAAAGCACAGGGGCTGACAAAGGAGCTGGAACACAGCCTATGATCAGCAGACTCCAGCCATGTGACTTCCCAGCTAACAGAGGTTTTCCGGATGCCATCGGCCATCCTTAAGTGAAGGTATCATCTTGTTGATGCCTTAGTTTGGACACTTTTATGGCCTTAGGACTGTAAATTTGTAACTTAATAAATCCCCTTTATAAAAGCCAGTTCATGTCTGGTATTTTACATTCTGGTAGCACTAGCAAACTGGAACAAAGAGAAAACAAAAAGGAAAGAACATCTCATACCCCTCCCTCATATCCCCCTCTTATTGACATTTAGCTTTGGTATATTGCCTTTGTTACAATTAATGGAAGAATATTACTGTTAACTATAGACCCTAGTTTGCATTAAAATTGTATTTTTTCCATATACTATCCCATTTTAAACACCTTGCTATGGTGACATACATTTGTTCTTACTCATTTAAAATCTGCCTTATATTTGTACGTTTAATCACCATTGTTGTCTGCTCTAGGTTTTGCTAAGTTATACAGTTCTTGTTTTTAGCCTCTGTCTTTCCTTCTGGTACCATACATGCCCCTAGCCTTCCTCTTTCAACCATACTTACATTCAGCTTTGTTCATTATACTTACAATATTGTGATGCCCTCAAACGGTACTGTGTTATCCATTTCTGAATCTTATCAATCTTGTAAATATTGTGTATTCCATAAGCATCAAATGCCCAATCTCTACCCTCTTTCTATCTCCTTATAGCTTGTATTTTCAACTTTAACTCTTGGAGTTTGCTCATTATAGTTAGTTCATATTTGCAAGACCATACAGTATTTGTCCATTTGTTTCAGGCTTATTTTGCGCAACATAATGTCCTCAGGGTTCATCCATATTGTTGCATGCATCATGACTTTACCCTGTATTACAGCTGCATAACATTCCATCATATGTATATACCACAGTTTTTTTTAATCTACTTCTCAGTTGACAGATATTTAATCATTTTCCATCTATTGGCATTCATGAATAATGCTGTCATAAACATTGATGTGCAAATGTCTGTTCATGTCCATGTTTTCATTTCTTCTGAGTATATACCTATTAATGGAATTGCTGGATCATACGGCATATCTACACTTAACTTCCTAAGGAACCTCCAAACTGCCTTCCAGAACAGCTGCACCATTCTGCATTCCCACCAATAGTGAATACGTGTATCTATTTCTCCACATCCTCTCCAGCACTTGCAGTTTTCTGTTTTTTTTGATAATGGCCATGCTAGTAGGTATGAGATAATATCTGATTGTGGTTTTGATTTGCATTTCCCTAATAACTAGTGAAGTTGAGCATCTTTTCATATGCTTTTGAGCCATTTGTACGTCCTCTTTGGAAAAGCATCTGTCCTTGTCTTTTGCCCATTTTTGAATTGGGTTATTTGTCTTCATGTTGTTGAGTTGTAGGAGCTCTTTCTATATTTGGATATAAAACCTTATCCAATACATGGTTTCCAAATATTGTCTCTGATTTAGTAGGCTGCCTTTTAACTTTCCTGACAAAGTCTTTTTGATGCACAGTAGTATTCAGTTTACAGGAGATTCCATTTATCTGTTTTTTCTTTCATTGCTTGCATTTTGGGTGTAAGGTCTAGGAAAGTACCTCCTACCACAAGATCTTTAAGTTACTTCTCTACATTTATTTCTAAAAGTTTTATGGTCTTAGCTCTAATGTTTAGGTCTGTGATCCATTTTGAGTTAATTTTTATATAAGGTGTGAGACAGGGGTTCTCTTTCATTCTTTTGGATAAGGAAATCCAGTTCTCCAAGAACCATTTGTTGAATAGGCAGTTCTGTCCCAGTTGAGTGGACATGCGTGCCATATCAAAAATCAATTGCCTGTAGATTCAGGGTCTATTTCTGAGCTCTCAGTTTGATTCCATTGGTCAGTATATCTATCTTTATGCCAGTACCGTGCTGTTTTGACCACTGTAGCTTTGCATTATGCTTTAAAGTCAGGTAGTGTGAGACCTCCCACTTCGTTTTCCTTTATCAAAATATTTTTAGCTATTTGGGAAACCCTTCCTCCAAATGAATTTGATAATTGGTTTTTCTATTTCTGCTAAGTAAGTTGTGATTTTGGTTGATATTGCACTGAATGTATAAATCATTTTGGGTAGAATTGACATCTTAACTATACCTAGTCTTCCAGTCCATGAACACAATATGTCCTTCCATTTATTTATGTATCCCTTGATTTCTTTTAGCAATGTTTTATATTTCTGTGTATGGGTTTTTTATGTCCTTGGTTAAATTTATTCCTAAATATTTGATTTTTTTTGGTTATTGTAAATGGAGATTTTTTTCTTAATTTCCTCAGATTGTGCCTTATTAGTGTACACAAACCCTACTGATTTTTGTGTGTTGATCTTGTACCCTACCACTTTGCTGTGCTCATTTATTAGCTGTAGTAGCTTTGCTATAGATTTTTTGGTATTTTCTATATATAGCATCATGTCATTTGCAAACAGTGAAAGTTTTACTTCTTTCTAATTTGGATGCCTTTTTTTATTATTTTTCTTGCCTAATTGCTCTATCTAGAATTTCCAGCACAATGTTGAATAACAATGGTGACAGTGGGCATCCTTGTCTTGTTCCTGATTTTAGACGTAAAGCTTTCAGTCTTTCCCTATTGAGTATGATGTTAGTTGTGGGTTTTTTATATATTCCCTTTATCATGTTGAGGAAGTTTCCTATCCTTTGAAGTATTTTCATCAAGAAAGGATGTTGAATTTTTCTAATGCCTTTTCTGCACCAGTTGAGATGATCATGTGGATTTTCCCCTGTGATTTATTGATGTGTGGTGCATTACATCGATTGATTTTCTTGTGTTGAACCACCCTTGCATACCTGGAATAAAACCCCAACTGGTGGTAGTGTATTATTCTTTTAGTATGCGGCTGGTTTCTATTTGCAAGTATTTTGTTGAGGATTTTTGCATCTGTATTCATTAAAGATATTGGTCTGTCATTTTCTTGTAGTATCTAGTATCTTTGTCTGACTTTGGTATTAGGGTGATACTGGCTTCACAGAATATGTTAGGTAGCTTTCCCTCCTCTTCAATTTCTTTTTTTTCTTTTTGAAGAGTTTGAGCACTATTGGTACTAATTCTTTCTTGAGTGCTTGGTAGAATTCACATGTGAAGCCACCTGGTCCTGGACTTTTCTTTTTTGGAAAGTTTTTGATGACTGATTAAATCTTTTTACTTGTGATTGGCTTTTGAGGACTTCTGTTTCTTTTTTTGAGTGAGTGTTGGTTGTTCATGCTCTTCTACGAGATTGTCCATTTCATGTAAGTTGTCTGATTTGTTAGCTTATAGTTGCTGACAGTAGCCTCTCATTTTCTCCTTTATTTCTGTGGGATCAGTAGTTATGTCTCACTTCCCATTTCTGATTTTATTTATTTGCATCCTCTCTGTTGTTTAAACATTTTAAAGTTCATTCTGAATACTGGGTGAAGAGGAGATTATAAGAAGTCAAGGGTTACAGTAGGAACCTTAATCAGAAGCTATTGCAGTAGTTCAGGTTCAAAGTAATAGCTGGTCAATTTTCACATTATTTTAGATGGAGCTGTCTGTCATACTCTGGTTTGAGGAGGGGTAGAGTCATGCTAGGAATCAGAAACATACCCTGGATATATGCACACATAAACACACAAAGGCATATACTCATATGGCTGAATCTAAACTCTACTCCTGCTCTGACATGGCCCCTTAGGTGAAAAGCACAGATACCTTTAGCTAAAAGGCATAGGGCAGTTCTTCCATTTCTCTATAGAAGACCCAGAATCTAGTAAAGCAGGTGAGTCTAACGGTCTCAAAGAGGTATTACAACAGGGAGAAGAGTCACCAGTTTGCAAGCAAAGAAGACATATTCACACTCTCATTAACAGCTCCTGAACAATGGGCATGAGATCTAACTTTTCAAACCATGGAAAGAACCCAGGAGAACAAGAATCCCCAAGCCCCAAATTAAAGACAAAAAGCAAATAATTGCTTCATCTTCCCTCGAGGGAAGAATGGTTTGTCATTAGCAGGTAGTAGCAGAGTTCACCCTTGGAAGAACGGTGATAATAACCACAAAAACTACTTCTAGGAATTTGATGACTCACAAGGCTTTTCATCTTGGAAAAAATGGAATTCAAAGAGTCCACTCAAGCTGGAAATTGAGTATGTTAACCCAGGTGTTTTATTTCTGAACTCCATGCTTTTTATGAGCAACAGAACCACCTACACTTTTGCCATTTGAGTGAAGGACCCCAGGGGAATGAGACAGAGTTTTGTTTTGTTTTTTTTTAATAAATCTTGGTGCTACTGTCCCCAAACTGTAGATTCAGCTTATATGGTTCACATTACTCACAATATTGTAGAATGACATTAAAGAGATAGTTTTCAATAAGCCACTTACAAAATTGATTACATATTATTTCTGGATATCTCCAGGTCCATTTCTTCAATCTAGTTAGAAAATGAATGTCATGCCTATTTTTCAATGTGAAGAAATATAAATATTCATAAAGTGTTATAAATTTTGCTTTCTTTTTGTGTTAAAATCAAACTTCCCTTCTAACTTGTTATTTGTATGAAGAAATTTTGCAGGTATTTGGACTTCAGAAATTGTTGCTGAGGCATGTGAATCATAGTTGCCCTGATTATAATATGACAGTTGATCTGCCTGTTTTTACAAAAGTCGAGATTTGACAAAATTTCCTTCTCACACCAGAAGAAGATCATTGAAGTCCCTCGTTCCTTACATGCATGGAGACAAAAATTAAATCTTTGATGATGTTAGATTTCTTATTTAATTAGCCATTATGAGAACCTCAGTCTCTTTGAGATCACAAATGACATTTCTGCTTCCCCAGGTAACATGCCAATTCCTGGGATACTTTCATCTTTATCCTCTGTTACTCTAACTCCCACCCATCTTTCTTGGCCCTCTTAAAGACATACTTCCCTGTAATAACTTAGAATTTACTGAGAAAAATACATGAATATATGCACACACAATGAAATTGTAAACTGGGCAAAAGAGATTAATAAGGATTTCACAGAAAGGAAATGCAAATGAGCTAAGAAAAAATATGCTCAACCTCAATAGTGATCATGGAAAGAAAACTGAAAACTTCAAAAAGATTCAATAGTTTTGTGAGAAGCAATGATTTTTTATTGAGATAAAATTCACATAACATAAAATTCACCATTTTAACTAATTTAAAGTGTATAATTCAGTAGCTTCCAGCACATTCTCAATGTTGCATAATCTTCACTAATTACAGAAAGTTTTCATCACCCCAAAAAGCATCATGCCCCATTACCCCTTTCCGCATCCCCTGACAACTATGAATCTGCTTTCAGTGACTATGGATTTGCCTATTCTAGACAGTTCATTTAAATGGAATACTACAGCATGTGGCCTTTTGCAGCCAGTTTCTTTCACATATGTTTTCAAGGTTCCATGTTGTAGCAAGTATCAGTAAATCATTCCTATTTATGGCTGAATAATAGCCTTTTGTCTTGATATGCCATATTTTGTTTATTCATTCATTAGTTAATGGACATCATGGTTGTTTACACTTTCTGGCTATTGTGGAAAATGCTGCTATACATATTTGTGTTCTACTTTGTTTTAAATTCTCTTGGGTATTTATTTCAGATTGAAATAAGTTAGTCCTGTGTCTAATAATCCTTTTAATATACTGCTGGATTGACTTTCCTGGCTTTTTTTTCTTTTTTCTTTTTTTGTCTCTTTTGAATGTGTACTTGTTAGGGACAGTAGTCTCTAGTTTTCTTTCTGGTGCTTTGTCATTAGGCTAATATGGACCTTATAGAACAAGTTAGGAAGCATTTCCTTCCCTATTTTTCTTACAGTGTTTGAGAAAGACTGATGTGTTTTATGATAGATTCACCAGCAGAGCCTCTAGCCTAGACCTTTTTGTTGTTGGAAGATTTTTTTTTTTATTATGTCTGTTATAGACCTATTCAGACATTCTAGTTCTTCTTGAGTCATTTTTGGCAGTTTGTTTCTAGGACTGTATCCATTTCATCTAGGTAATCTAATCTGAAGGCATACAAATGTTCATAGTACTCTTACATTCCTTTTTTATTCCTGTAAATATCTGTAGTAATGTTCCCAATTTATTGCTGATTTTAGTAAGTTTAGTTTACTTTTGTTCTTGGTCAGTCTAGCTAAAAAATTGCCAATTTTGTTGATCTTTTCAAAGAACCAACTTTGGCTTTTATTGATTCTACTGTTTCCTATTTCACTTATCTCCACTCTAAACTTTATTTCCTTCTTTCTGCTGGCTTTGGGTTTGCTCTCCTTTTTATAGTTCATCAAGGTGGAAGGTCAGGTTATTGGTTTGAGATCATTCTTCTTTAATGTGGTCATGGCTGAAAATTTCTCTGAGCATTCTTTTTGCTTCATTCCATTAGTTTGGGTTGTTTTGTTTTCATTTCCATTAACCTGCAAGCATTTACTAACTTCTTTGGTGCCCTGGTTAAGGGTATATACTTTTTTGCCTCCACATATTTATCAATTTTCCTTCTACTGATTTCTAATTTCATTCTATTGTGGTCAGAGATAATTCTTTGTATGAGTTCAATCATTTAAAATTTTTTGACACATTTTGTGGCCTAACATGGTCTATCTAGAATGTTCCATGTGCACTTGAGAAGAATGTGTATTCTGCTGTTTTTGGATGGATTGTTCTGTGTTAGATATAGCTCCTTTTTATATTATTCAAATCTTATACTTCTTGGTTTATCAATTGTCCAGTTTTTTCCAACAGAAAGTTGGGATGTTGAAGCTTCTATCTACAATCGTTATTTTCCCCTTCACCAGTCATTTTTGCTTCATATGTTGGGAGTCTGCTGATAGGTACATTTATAATTGTTGTATCTTCTTGATGGATTGACACTTTTATCAACATATAATTGCCTTCTTTATCTCTTACAGCAACTTTTGTGTTAAGGTCTATCTTGTCTGATATTAATATGGTCATTCCAGTTCTCTTTTGGTTAGTGCTTGTATGCAATATATTTTTTCATTCTTTCACTTCCATTGCATTTGTGTCTTTGATTCTAAAATGAGTCTCTTCTCTTGTACACAACAATAGGTGACTCGTGGTTTCCTTAATGTGTTCTCCTAATCTCTGCCTTTTAATTAGAATTTAACCCACTTACATCTAATGTAATTACTGATAAGAAAGGAGTCAGGTTGCCATTTGTAATTTGTTTTCTAGGTCATAATTTTGTAGCCCAATTCCTCCATTGCTGCCTTCCCATTATACAAAAACTGCTTATATGGATCTGTTCCCCACCTCTCCTATTAGTGTTAAAAATTGCATCATTATATGTTGTATGTCCACAGACATTGATTTATATTTTATGTAGCTATCTTTTAAATAACATAGAAAAAAAAGAAGTACTGACCAGAAATACATTTATACTGACTCTTATATTTACATATTACCTTTAGTGTCCTTTTACTTCAGGCTAAAGGACTCCTTTTAGCATTTTTTGGTGGGTAGGTTTACTAGCAACATAGTCTCCCAATTTTTGTTGATTTGGGTATATGTTAAATTCTTCATTTTTGAATGATAGTTTTGCTGGATATAGTATTCTTGGTTGACAGTTGTTTTATTTCAAAATTTTGAATACGCCACTCTGCTGGCTTCTGGCCTCCATAATTTCTGATGAGAAATCAACTGTTAATCTTATTGAGGATCCCTTGTACATAACAAGACCCTTCTCTTGCTCCTTTGAGAATTCTCTCTTTATCTTTGACTTTAGAAAGTTTGATTATCATATGTCTTGGTGTGGTTCTCTTTGAGTTTCTCCTATTTGGGGTTCATTGAGCTCTTTGGATATGTAGATTCATGTCTTTGATCAAATTTGGGACATTTTCAATCACTGTTTCTTCAAATATTCCCTGTCTTCTCATTCTAGGACTCTTATGATACATATGTTGGTACACTTGATAGTGTCCCAACATTTTTAGGCTCTCTTCACTTTTCTTCACTCTTCTTTCTTTCTCAGATTGGGTAATTTCAGCGGATCTAAATTCAGGTTTGTTCATTTGTTTCTTTTTTGTTGTTGTTGGCTCAAATATGTTGATCCTCTTTGGTGAACTAATTACTTCTGTTAGTGCTTTGTTTATCTTCACCAGTTTTATTGTGGTTGATTTCAACTCTTTGGAGTGCTCTCTTAGCATTTCTCTGATTTCCTCTGTCCCATTCTCCAATGTTTCCTGTAGCTCTCTGAGCATATTTACAATACTGGAGTATACAATACTAGACTTGGGTTTGAGTGTGAGTTTCTATTTTTTTTTTCCCCAGTATATACCCCATACTTGACCATTTGTCTGCCATATATTTCTTTGTTGAAAACTGGACATTCCAAATATTACAAATGTGTAAACTCTGGAACAACAGTCTTCCCACTCCTCAGTTTGCCATTGCTGCCTGTTGTGGTGGCTGTTGTTTGTTTAGTGACTTTTTTGAACTAATATTTTAAAGTCTGTATTCTTTGTTTTGTGTGATCACTGAATTCTCTGTTTGGTTAGCTTAATGATTATCTACTAATTTGATTATTTCCTTAAAACTCCTGGAACTAAAAAGCAACAGCAACAACAACAATCAAAACCTCCCAGTCTTTGCCAGTGGCTCATTGTTTGGGCACTCCTTCAATACTTAGCTAGGCAGCTTTCAACCTTACCTTAGCCTTCACTTGCTGCTAGCACAGAGCTGGGAGGACAGTCAAAGGTGAGGACTTAGAGCCTTCTCAGGTCTTTTCTTAGCATGTGCTCCATTTTGGGCATGCATATGGCCTTTTAGATTCACAGTAGTTAAGTGGGGAGATTTTAAAAGCCCTTATTCTTCAAAGTTTTTAAATCCCTAACCTTTCTTCCCAGACCTTTTGGTGTCTACTGTTTTCCTTGTCCCATGTGGCAGTGGCTAATACATTTGCTTTTAAATATTTTTGAAAAATGCCTCTCAGGGAATCACTTCTATCTTGGGAGAGCTCAAAGTCAGGTAAAATAAAGACAACCTCCTTCAAAGTGCCAGAATGTGAGCCAAAAGAACCAACCACAATTCTTTGAGAAGAATAGTCTGCTCTGCTTCTTCCAGCACCAGGAATCCATACTGGGTATGTTGGTGCTGTCTTCAAGACTGCTGCCAAGTTCTCAAATGCTGATGTGGATGCTCATAGAAGCCCCTGGGCCATTGCTGGGTCATGCACTCGCAGTTTGGTGTATAGCTGGCACCCAGGCCTCAGTTCTGGCTCCATAGGTGCAGCACCTCACTTCCATGAGGGCTTCCCAGGGCCTGGAGCTCCTGAAACCATGCCTCGAACAGGCCTGTTCCAGTTTGCCAATGCTGCTGGGATGCAAAACACCAGAAATGGATTGGCTTTTAAAAAGGGGGGTTATTTGGTTACACAGTTATAGTCTTAAGGCCATAAAGTGTCCAACATAGCACATCAGAAGTTGGGTACCTTCACTGGAGGATGGTCAATGGCATTTGGAAAACCTCTGTTAGCTGGGAAGGCACATGGGTGGTATCTGCTGCAAGTTCTGGTTTCAAAATGGCTTTCTCCCTGGAAGTTCCTCTCTAGGCTGTAGCTCCTCTTTACATGTCACTCTTAGTTGATCTTGGGGCATTTGTCCTCTCTTAGCTTCTCAGGAGCAGGAGTCTGCTTTCAATGGCCATATTCAAAGTGTCTCTCATCTGCAGCTCCTCCCTCAGCTCCTCTATGTTCTTCAAAGTGTCCCTCTTGGCTGTAGCAAGCTCTCTCCCTCTGTCTGAGCCTATATAGTGCTCCAGTAAACCAATCAAGGCCCATGCCAAATGGGCAGGGCCACACTTCCATGGAAATCATCCAGAGTTATCACCTACAGTTGGAGGGTCACATCTCCATGGAAACACTCAATTAAAAAATCAGAATCCAATTAACACCAATAGTCTGCCCACACAAGATTTTATCAAAGATAATGATGTTTGGGAGGACATAATATATCCAAACCAGCACAAGGTCCCTCAGCAAGACTGGCCCAAAACAGAAATGCTGGTGCTGGACATATATGTTAGGGAAAGGAACACAAATGGAAGGAGCAGACAGGTCATGAGCAGGTGACAAGATTCAATTTTATATCAATTGATTAGACAAATTAGTACTTAGATTACTTTTTGTTGGCAATGGTGTATATCAACTGGAAGATAGGTATATTTATGTATATGTGTATGAAGAACATCTAAAGTCAATACTATATATGTCAAAAGGCACTAATTTCATCTAAGTCACTGAATTTATTGGCATACAGCTCTTTCTTATATTCCCTTACTAGCCCATTGATATCTGTGGTATCTGTAGTGATGACACAACTCTTAACCTCTGATACTGGTAATTTGTGTCTTATCTCTTTTTTCCCTAATCAGTCATCCTAGAGGTTTATCAGTTTCAGTGATCTTCTCAAAGAAGATTTTTTGTTTCATTTAGGTTTCTTTATTGTTTTTCTCTTTTCTATTTTGTTGACTTCTGTTCTCATCTTTATTATTTCCTTTCTTATGTTTTCTTTGGATCTAATTTGTTCTTCATCTCATCTTAAAATGGAATATGATGTCCTTGATTATAAATCTTTCTTCTTTACTAATATAGGCATATTTAACTGGCATTCTGGGTTGAATTGTGTCCCCCAGAAAGACGTGTCGAAATCCTAACCTCCAATACTGTGCTTGTGATGTTACTTGGAAACAGGATCTTTGAAAATGTTAAGATGAGGCCAGACTAGATTAGGGTGGTTCCTAATCTAATATGGCTGGTGTGCTTATAAGAAGGGGGGATTTGGACAGAGAGAGACACACACAGGGAAGAGTGCCATGTGATGCCTGTGGCAGAGATTGAAGCCCATTCACTCTTTCACATTAAAATCTTTCATTAAGTAGAAAATGGTAGACTGTTATATACTCCAGAAAAAACGTTCTTAATCCCATTACTGTGGATGTGAACCCTATTGTAAATAGGATCTTTTGAAGATGTTACTTTTAGGTACATTGTGACCAACTAAATTGGGATGGTTCTTTTTTTTTTTTAATTAACTGGAGAGTTTTATTTTTTTCATGTCGAAGTAAACCTGGGTGATAGGCTCTCCTTGCCCCTCTTCCCACCCTCAATCCCCTTATCCTTCACAAGAAGAAGAAACATTTCCTTTAACTCCTTACTTAGGAGAGCACCTAAGCTTTGGCAGCTTACTTGTAATTGGTCTGAATGTGAGCAGAAGGGTCAGAGGCATTGATCCACTTGGGCATCCAGTAATGGGTTAGTCAGTTAGCCCAGCCTGGTTAGTGGTGTTCAAAGAATTGCCAGTAGTAATAATCTTATGTAGTTTTAGGAGTGTTGAAAGGAAATTTTTGTGCTGCAGTTGCCATCATTGTATCATCAACCTGATGTTCATTATATTGCTGTAAAATTCTGAACCAGGAATTCTTCACTGAGGCTATTATATCACCGAAGGCTTCTTTTGGTCACCAGAGAATTTCTGTAAGTATCAAGTTAGAGTTCTCAAATGCCTCTCTCAGGAGATATTTTTCCACCACATTCTTTGGAATTCTTATTTATAGTTGCAGAGACAAGTTAATAATAATAAAAGTGATAATCCAGGAATGGGACTCTCAGTTCAAGGCCATGGGCAGCACTAGTTCGATCTACAAGGGGAACATGTAACAAATGAAGTTCCTTCAGAAGCCTGTCACTCTCTTCCTCAGCTTTTTAAGCAGAAGAAGCCTGGTAATAAATATATGTAACCCTGTGCAAGTTCATCTGAACCTTCTCCAGAGAAGATCACCACACTATCTGTGTTCTTCTGAATGTACTTGGAAATTAAATACATACCTACTGAAGCATGAACTTTATAATATATCATAAGCTTCCAAAGCAAATATGACTTCATCCAGGACCTGAATACCTTCTTCAGAATTGAAGAGGACTTCATGGTGTTCACTTCCAATATGGTTTGCCACCTTTCTAGCAGCCAGTAAATCAGGACTGTTTTCATGCCAAATGCAAATGTCTGGAGAGGGTACTATATTTGGAACTCTTTTAGCTGCTTCAACAAGGTGGCAGCAACCAAGCTGGAATCCAGTCCCCTTATAAAAGGCAGCCAGTCCTTCTTTCTGTCCTCAAACATTTCTTAACAGCATTGTCAAAAAGGATTTGGAGGTTGCTCTACACAGTTTCTATCTCAATACCTTTGAACAGTTTCTCCACAACTCTCATAGAGCACATGCAGAATACAGTCTCTACAGTGATGATATTTAACCATTTGTACTGATGCCACTCGACCATTGGGCTTTAAATCCCAAACTTCATAATGTCACCAGAAGAAAAGGCTCCACTTTCAAAAAAAAAGGAGTCTGAGTGCTTCACATTAACAAGAACTTTAGCTTCTGAACACATGGCCAAAATCCATCTTCTGTCATGGCTTTGAACAAAGGTCTGACTCCATAGGTATCTCTTCCCAGGAAGAGATGAACGATTATCTCACCATCTACTTTGGGCTGGTAATTCAAATGCAAAATAGTATTGCATCTATTTGTGATTGTAGATTTCACCATTCTAACAGAGCCACAAATAAGGACATTTCTTCACTAGAATTGGCTGCATTCGAAACAGATGCTAGACTACTGTCAACAGTAGTTTATGCATCCATACACAAACAGCAGTTTCTGTATCCATTGACAGTCTTAAAACGAAATCCATCTGGACCCCGGTGTGTAATCTTCATGGCACTCAGGCACTGAATAGAGAGGCAATCATGGCTGCCAAAAAGAGCCCAAATGCCACACAAGGTGGAGCAGGGCTACTGGCTCTTTAGGTGGAAGCAGCCTCCTCCTCCTCGCCCAAGCGAGCATCCCCAGCTCAGCACACTCGTTACTCTATCCCTCAAGGGGTCACGACACAGCCTTTCCTCGCCAGCTAGCTCCCAGGCGCCTGCCCTGCCCTCTCTCTCCGCAGCAGTCGCAGCATCTGTGAGGAGCCCCTGACCGCAAGTGGCCGCACCATCCGCCTGGCGCCAGACCCCACGCATCCACCACCCGCGCCCTGAGCTATCTCGGGCAGGTCCCAACGGCGCGTCGCCGGAAGCTGCGGCCTGGCTTACCTGGGCTCCTGCAGGCGGGCTGGCTGAGGTGCCAAGATGC
This sequence comes from Choloepus didactylus, assembly GCF_015220235.1. Taxonomy (NCBI): domain Eukaryota; kingdom Metazoa; phylum Chordata; class Mammalia; order Pilosa; family Megalonychidae; genus Choloepus; species Choloepus didactylus. Next base: position 99,890,663 of record NC_051316.1, read on the forward strand.
AAAGATGAGCTACAGCCGCCAGGGAGGTTCTTAATTCCTGGAGGCCTTATAAAGAGAAAGCAATGGGAGGAGCCGGAAGTCCCAGGTCAGCGGGGAGTCTGTTAAAGATGAGGATGTTGCTGTATGTCCGGAAAGCAGAGGAATGCAAGCATTGCCAGCCAGAATGCTATCCATGGGAGGAGGGAAGCCTTTCTTGCCTTCTAAACTGTGAGTTAATAAATTCCTGTTGTTTAAGCCAACCCATTTTATGGTATTTGCCATAGCAGCCTAGAGACTAAGACACTCAAAAACTTCAGAATTGAAATGGTCATTTAGTACTAATATAGCTAGTCTTATATTTGTAATGGTATATGGTTTTTCAGCTATTATTTCCAATATTTCTGTATTTTTATGTTTTCAGGTAAACTTTTTTTCAAAATGGAAATAGCATTCTTTAATTTATATGTAAATGCTTATTAAAAGAACAGAAAATACAGGAAGTGTGAAGAATAAAATAAAACTAGCCACAATAGAACCCACAGAAAATTTGCTTTTATATATCCATTATAAAGGTCTTGAGAACTAAAAGGAGCAGTTGAGGGTAAGAGAAAAGTGGGTAATTTTAGGAACTGGGATTCATGTGGTAGAGATATAATCAAAGCAAGAAATTTATCATGATGCTATCTTAGCTGTTAAATGATAACTCTAGATTGCAGGTTCCAGTCTCTTTTTGAGAACTTCAAACCAGCAAAATCAAGTTATCAACTCTTTTTATTAAATGCCAATCATTTAGTTTCTTTTAGTGACAAATGTAGCACCTGACTCTGCTCCTCCTAAACTTGACCATTCTGAATTGAGTTTACAAGGTAGTTCTAGAATGTGAAGATGAAAGAAAAGTGGACACCTCTTAATTTAATGCAGAAAGCATAGGTATTATCCACAACTGATCATGTTGCACTGGAATAGGAGCAGTATAAAAGTGAGTTCACTCTGGCAATGCCAGATTCAATCATCTAGCTATTGTGTAATGCTAATTTAAGGATCATCTATTACCTATTATTTCACCATTGGAAGAAAAAATTGCCCTAAAATTAACAACAAAATATCAGCCTTTCTCACAATTGTCTGCCAGAGAATATAGTTTAAAGTAAATCAATACTTTATTGTAAAATATTTTTCTAGTTGTTTCTTTTTTATTTTATTTTAGTTTTTACTTTTTAAAATTATTAGAGAAATTGTGGGTTTACAGAACAATCACACATAAAATATAGGATTCCCACATACCACCCTATTATTAACACTCTGCATAGGTGTGACACATTTGTTACAATTGATGATAGCATATTTTTATAATTGTACCATTGATACACTCCATGGTTTAACTTCAGGTTCCACTGTTTGTGTTGTGCAGTTCCAAGGATTTTTTAAAAATATTTTTTATTCTAGTACCATATATACAACCTAACATTTCCTCTTTAACCATTTTCAGTTATATATTTCAGTGCTCTTAATTATTTTTGCAGTGCTGTGCTACTATCATCACCATCCATTATCGAAACATTGTCATAGTTCCACAAAGAAACAATAAATTCCTGTTGTTAAAGCCACCCATTTTGTGATATTTTGTCATAGCAGCTGGAAACTAAGACACTCAAAACTTTAGAGTTGAAATAAATAGTCACTTGATAATAATATAGCTAGGCCTGTATTTTTTATGGAAACTTTTCGTTTCCAATGTTTCTGTATTTTTATGTTTTCAAATAAAAGTTTTTATTGAAGAATTGTTTAGGTATACAGAAAGGTATATGAATCATAAATGTATAATTTGGTGAATTTTCTCAATGTGAACACAGTCACATAGTCAGCATCCAGATCATGAGACAGAACATGAGCAGCTGCCCAGAAACCCCGTTTGGGTCTCCTTTAAATTCCTACTCTTCCCCTATTCCCACAAAAAACAACTTTTAACTCTTTTGACTAATTTTGCCTGTTTTTGAATTTTACATAAATAGAATCTTCCAGTACGTGCCTTTTTTGATATCAGGGTTCTTTTGTCCAACATTATTACATTTGTGAGATTCATCCATATGTTTACATTTAACAGTAGTTTACTTATTTTAATTACTATATAGGATTGCATTTTGGGAATACTGCACAATTTATTTATCTGTTTTACTGTTGATGGCATCTGAGTTATTTTCAGCTTTTGGCTATAACAAATAGTACTGCTGTGAACATTCTTGTACCTGTCTTTTGGATTTGGGGGATATATCATTAGGAGTGGAGTTTCTGGATCCTAGGACAATGCAGATGTCAACTTTAGCATGTATGGTGAAATAATTCTACTGTTGTGCCAATTTACACTCTCAAAAGTAGTGTTTTGAAGAACCTTCTGCTTCATATCATTCCAACATTTATTGGTATTGCCTGTCTGTCTATTTATTTTTAGCATTTTTGAAGTATTTATGCATGTCCCTCTTCTTGATAAGCTCTTTACAGACATTATATTATTTAATTTACACAACCCTATCATATAGCTGTCACCATTAGTGCCATCCTCATTTTACAGATGAAGAAATTCATGTACAGAGAGATTCTAAGTTGACTAAAGTCCCCAAGCCAGTAAAGGTGGAGTTGGCCTTAAAATCCAGAGCACTGTGACTCAATCCCATGTCCTTAACCACTGTATAACTTACTTTATGACTAAGCCTTTGAAAAGCACTTGATAGTTACTTTATTTTATTTTATTTTTATTAGAGAAGTTGTGGGTTTACTGAACAATAATGCATTACACATAGTATTCCCATGTATCACCTCACCACCAACACTTTCTATTGGTGTGGAGTATTTGTTACAATTGGTGATGATGCAGTTTTATAATTGTACTGTTAATTAAAGCTCGTGGTTTAACTTAGGGTTCACTATTTATGTAGTGTAGTTTCATGGATTTCTTAAAAATTTGTGTTTTCTTAACATATATACAATCTAATAGTTCCCCTTTAATCATATTCAGAAATATATTTCAGTGCTATTGATTACATTCATAATGTTGTGCTACCATCACCAGCATCCATTTCCACAACATTTCCATCATTCCAAATAGGAACCCTGTACATTTTAAGCCTTGAGTTCCCATTCCCTATCCTACTCCTCTACTTCCCCCCCACACCCCTCTTGTCCCCTGGTAACCTATATTCTAGATTCTAACTCTATTAGTTTGCTTATTTTAGTTGTTTCAAAACAGTGAGATCTTACAATATTTGTCCTTTTGTGTCTGGCTTATTTCACTTAGCATGATGTCTCCAAAGTTCATCCATGTTGTCACATGTACCAGGACTTCATTCCTTCTTATGGCTGAATAATATTCCATTGTATGAATATATCACATTTTATTTATATGTTCATTGGTTGATGGACCCTGGGTTGCTTCCATCTTTTCGTAGTTGTGAATAATGACACTGTGAACATTGGTGTGTGGTTATCTGTTCAAGTCCATGCTTTCAATTCTGTTGTGTATATACCTAGTAGTGGGATTGGTGGGTCATATGGTAATTCTATACTTAGCTTTCTTAGGAACCACCAAACTATCTTCCATAGCAGCTGCACCATTTACATTGCCACCAGCAATGAATGAGTGTTCCTATTTCTCCGCACCCTCTCCAACACTTATTTTCTGTTTTTGTTTTTGTTTTTTCTTAATAGCAGCCATCATAATGTGTGTTGAAATGGTATCTCATTGTGGTTTTGATTTACGTTTCCCTGATGGCTAAGGATGTTGAGCATCTTTTCACATGCTTTCTGGATATTTGTGTATCTTCTTTGGAGAGATGTCTGTTCAAGCCTTTTGCCCATTTTTAAATTGGGTTGTTTGTCTTTTTGTTGTTAAGTTGAAGAATTTCTTTATATATTCTGGATAGTAATCCTTCATCAGATATGTAGTGTGCTGGTTTGAAGCTGTTATGCACTCCAGAAAACACCATGTTCTTTTATTCCATCCCTGTGAGGGTAGACCTACTGTGAGTGGGACCTTTTGATTAGGTTGTTTCAATTGAGCTGTGACTCAGCCCATTCAAGGTGGGTCTTAATCCTTTACTGGAGTCCTTTATGAGAGGATAAAAAAGAGAAATTTGTAGAGAGATGCGAGGGAAACACCCTGGATAAGCAAAAAAGGACCCTCAGAAATGGAAAGAGCCAGAACCTGAAAGCAGTGGAATCCAGGAGAGAAGGATCAGCAGATGCTGGCCTTGTGCCTTCCCATGTGACAGAGGGACCCTGGATGACAGGAGCTTTTCTTCAGAGAATGTATCCTCTTGCTGATGCCTTAATTTGAACATTTTTCACCACCTTAGAATTGTAAGTTGTAACCTAATAAATCCTCAGTGTTAAAAGCTGGTACATTTCTGGTATATTGCATTTTGGCAGCTTTAGCAAACTGAAACATGTGGTTTCCCAATATTGTCTCCCATTGTGTAGGTGGTAGTTTTACTTTCATGATAAAGACCTTTGAGGAACAAAAGCTTTTAATGTTGAGGAGGTCCCATTTATTTATTTTTTCCTTTGTTTCTTGTACTTTGGATGACAAGTCTAAGAAACTGTTGCCTAACCCAAGGTCCTGAAGATGCTTCCCTATGTTTTCTTCTAGGATTTTGATAGTTCCAGCTCTTCATTAAGGCCTTTGATCTATTTTGAGTTGGTTTTTGTATATGTTGTGAGATTGGGGTCCTCCTTTTTTTTTTTTTTTTTTTTTTTTTTGCATCTGGGGACCCAGTTTTTACTACACCATTTGTTGAAAAAACTTTTTTTTCCCCCCAGTTGAATGGTCTTTGCCATCTTGTCAAAAATTAGTTGGCCATAAATGTGAGGGTTGATTTCTGAGCTCTAAATTCTGTTGCATTGGTCTATATGTCTGTCCTTGTGCCAATACCCTGCTGTTTAATTACTGTGTCTTGTAATAAGTTCTGAAATTGGGAAATGTGAGTTCTCCAACTTCATTCTTCTTTTTCAAAATGGCTGTAGGTATTCAGGGCTCCTTACCCTTCCATGTAAATTTGATGATTGACTTTTCCATTTCTGTAAAGAAGGTTATTAGAATTTTGATTGAGATTGCACTGACTCTATAAATTGCTTTTGGTAGTATTGACATGTTAATGGTATTTAGTCTTCCAATCTGTGAGCATGGAATGTCCATCCATTTATTTAGGTCTTCTTAAATGTCTTTCATCAGTGTTTTGTAGATTTTTGTGTACAAGTCATTTACTGGTGACATGAACTGTGCATCAAGCCCCCATAGGTTTTGAAGGTTACATTGGCTGGATTTACCAATGTTTTTAGCTTTTCAGTAGTAAGGGAACCAAATATTAGGGGGACTCAGGGGTCGCAATCTCCATGGCACTGGAGGATAGACATATCTTTATGCCAGTGATAGGACCCTGTGGAAATGAATCCCAAAGTGGAAGCCAGCGACTGAGTGCAGCCATACCTTCCAGTTTCTGCTGTGTGGTAAGAGCAGTATATAAAGATAAAGCTCCTCCCTGGGAAAAACCTCCCCAAATAATCCTGTTAGAAGGAATTCCATTCTTCACTTCTTGGTCTGTCAGAGATTTGATGTTTTCTGCTGCCTGCTTGATTCCAGGTTCATCTCCCTGTGAATCAGGTGAAAGCCCAGTAGTATCAAACCAAGAAGGCATACTCATATTCATATTTAATGTTACAGCCATAACCGGCGCATGTGGGCCGATATATTTGATATGTGAACTTCTGATACCTGCAAAGGCTTCTGCCCATCCATGCCCTGTATCTCCCAATCTGTGAAGAAAGATAACCGCTGGGTGGCCTTGCCGGCGGCGGGCATCATAGCGTGCAGCAGGGCTGACATGTTATTGCCGCACATGCACGGCTTGGGGGCCACAGTTGGAAGCGGAAGGGAGAAAAGCCTTGCATATCATTTTGATATTTTTAACAGGTTTATTGCACTATAATTCACATACCAAATAATTAATTGATTTCAAGTATACACTTCCATGGTTTTTAGTGTGTTCTCAGAGTTGTGCAATCATCACCACTACTGATTTTTAGAACATTTCATCTCCTCAAGAAGAAATTCTGTACCCATTTGCAGTCACTCCCTTTCCTCCCCTCCCCCCCACAGACAGTGGCAACCATTAACCTACTTTCTGTCTGTATAGATTCCTTTTTTTGACATTTCATATAAATGGGATCATACAATATGTGGTCTCTTGTGACTGGCTTCTTTTACTTACCATATTATTTTTAAAGTATACCCATCTTGTAACATGTATCAATTTTTTTACTTTTTATTATGAACAATATTTCATTATATGGTAACACATTATATTTATCCATTCATCAGTTGATGGACATTTGTGCTGTTTCTCCTTTTGGAGTCCTGCCTATCTTTGACGTTTCACCTCACTTTTTCCTTTTGATGAAGCCTTTCCCCAATACACATGCCACTGCTCTTGTGCACATGCATGCATCCCCCCACCCACAAAAACATGGATGTGATCCTTATCTCCCTGAGCCCCCAGAGCAGTATGCATCTTTCTAAAGGCAACTAAAACATCCTGCCTTACACAGTAATTATTTGCATAAAAAAATATGGTCTGCTGTTTAGTGAACTGTTGGTATTAGAATGAGTGAAGGAAAATAACATTCCACATTTTTGTTTGACTCTTGACTCCCTTCTCCACTTTCTCTATCAAGTGTTTTTAAATTTCTAGGTTGGGTGAGATTGTAGTAACTTGGACAATTTAGTTTGCCACAGGGCATTGTAGTCTACCAGAGAGTTTAAAGCTCTCTTACACCAAAACTTTTGAATTAGGGCCTATGGATTGTGACTTTTTTCTCAAATCTCTACTGGGAGAGTAGTACTTTGATGTCTTTCTTTTCTGGAGACATATATTATTTATTATTTTCATGGTAGGTGGCACCTATAAAATTTCTGGAGCCAAGACTGAACATCTTCACATTTTGGAATATGTGAAATTCATTTTCCAAGCAGCTGTTCATTGAGCACCTTCTCCTCTCTAGGTCCTCTTCCAGGTAAAGGGAAGACAGCAGTGGATTACATTACATCTCCTGCCTTCCTAGAGACTACATTCTAGTGAGGGAGTCAGACAATGTAGAAACAGATGAGAAAACTATATATAACAGCATCTGGAGATGAGTGCTATGGAGAAAAGTAAAGAGGGAAGGCGGATAGGGTGTGCTGAGGGAGGAAGGGATTTTTGCAGTTTTATATAGAATCATCAGATGAGGTGACATTTGAGGAAAGACCTGAAGGAGGTGAAGGAATAAAATTGTTTCATATGGAAGGATCAGTAAGTCAATCCAAATACATTAGGGAAGTGTTATTGTCTAAATTTTATATATAAAAAAGAATCTAGGTGTCTACATCAGAACTATAAGAGCCAATAAGACAAGGTGTTTTAGGTTCTCAACAGGAATATCTTAAAATAATTAGTTAAGTAAAGAAGAAAGAAAAGTGTTTCAGATGACTGGACTTTTAAGTTAATCTGCTAAAGGGAATTCCAAAGTGTTTCTGCCTGCATAGTTTACTTCATTTGCATATTTAGTCTTGACAGCCTCAATATATGTTAATAGAAAAAGGCATAGATAAAGGGTTAGTGGTTCTAAAGTGGGAGAGAGCCCTTCCAGCTGATCACTGTGGGATGGTACGACTAGATACAGATCATAGTGGGGAGGCCCTTAATCGGGCCTGGGGAGAGGGAAGGGACCACGGAGAGAGGGCAGTGTGAGTAAAGGCCCTGAGTGGAGTGTGCATGGTAGTATATGAAGGAATGATAATCAGAGATGTTGGCATTTCTCTCTGTTGATAGTTTTGTGGCACAAAAAGGGTGGGAAACACTTGCAGAAAGTGAGAGATGTGTTAGGAGAGAGCCACTTCAACTATTCGGTTTCTTTCTAGAATCATATATTGTTTCATTAAAAGTGATGAAATTATTTGAAAGTAAATTCAAAAATATAAAATGATAAAAATGTTGGCTATTCATACGAACTCACATAAAGATTTACTTACTGTAATAACATCAAAAGAGGCCACAAAGAATGAGACCTCTTGATATGCTAATATGTAATTGAAATTTTACTTATATAAAAGAGATCACAAAAGTAAAGATGAAGAACTAATTGGGAATACCAGTAAAACAAAATAGACAAGGATATATTATCTTTAATACACAAAATGCTGATGCAATACAATAAAAACCAGGCAGATAATGGGGAAATGACATGAGCAAACAATTAAAAAGAGAATAAAAAATTGGTTAACAGAGTTAGGGCAGGGTGCCGCTTACCAATAATCAAAGAAATGAAAATTAAAGAAAAGAAATACCATTTGGCTATCACATTAGCTACAATTAAGGATGAAATAAGAACTTAAAATCCTTGAGAGGATGCACAACAACGGATACTCTTATTTGGGCATTTTGGCAACATGCAGTGAGAACCCTGAAAAAGGTTGTACTTAGATATTCTACTTCTGAAAATGCATTTGAAGGGACAATAAAAGTATAAAAATGGTGTCTTTTGGAGACCTTCATTGCATTATTTACAATAGTGAAAGCTTAGAAACACTAATCATCCAGTGATAGTTAAACAGTTATATCATTCATGGATCTTGCTTCAGGAGTAAACTTTGGGAGCCAAGTGTTCATGAAGAGTTAATAATAATATAGAGTCAATTCGCAAGATTTATGCAATAAAAGAGCATATATAATTGTACCTATTTTACTTCACAATATCATGTAAAATATTAACTTATTGTGTTTAAATGGAGGTATGGTGAGCATTTTTTCCCTTTCACCTATTTGTTTATGCTTTTAGAATGTAATGTTTTTACAACTGTAAGATGTGCTGGTTTTCAGTAGAGGCAAAATAATAAAGCAGAATGTAAAAACCAAAGAATGAAAGACTTATGATAACTAATTAGCATTCACTGCTAGAGATTTAGAGCTTATCTCAGTTGTGTGATTTCGGACCAGTCTCCTGATTTATCTGTGCTTAGTTTCCTCCTCTAGAATTATTCTTGCTCAGCAAACGGTATCTTTTCTTGGTTCAGTCTTCTCTGTGTGGAAGGCAATCCTTCTTCCACACAGACTCTCTCCCAAAGCTGGACTTGGTGGTGGTCCCTGCACTTTGGAGCACTTGACCCTTCCCAGATCTTGTCAGCATTTTTGTGGTTAGGTGGGACATTTAGTCATAGACTGAGCTGCTGACTGGTTTCCCCCCTAGAATTCTAAGCTTTTTCCTGCTTTTGTTCTTTGGATGGTTCCTAGTTCTCTGGTCTGAATCTTCTTGGACACCTGTACCCACTAAATCAAGTCACCCTGTAGAGGTTGCTGGCCATTCCCTCCCTCCAGGCTGTGGCTCTGTCTTGTGGCTACTTGGTCCTGTTTTAGTCTGGCCATGTCAGGCATGCTCTGTTTGTTAACCTACTTGTGATGCTTAGCATTCATCCTGCCTTGATTGTGAGCTTTTCCAAATTACAATGGAGAAGTCTACTGAGGAAGGCATTATGAAAAGCATGAGTTTCTACACTGGAGAAGACCTCTTGATGGAGTGGAACATTTTCTCCAGCCAAGGAGTCTCCACAAAGCTCCCTTCATGTCCCTATTCCACAGTCTGTAGATAAAAGGATTTAGCATGGGGGTGAGCATTGTGTATATCACAGATGCCACCTTTCTAGTCCCTGCTGAGTAGGAGGATGAGGGATGAAAATACACTAGAAAGACGGTCCCATAGAAAAGAATAACGACTGTCAGGTGCGAGTGACAGGTAGAAAAAACTTTGTGCTTCTCCTCAGCAGAGGGGACCCTGAGGATGGTGTGGATGATGTTGGCATAAGAGACTAGGACACAGGTGAGCGGGACCACACCTGAGAGGGTTGCTTCTATGAACATCATAACTTGAAAGATATGGGTTTCTGAACAGGCAAGCTTCAGGAGTGGGAGAAGATCACAGAAAAAGTGTGGGATGGAATGGGAGGCACAGAAGGAGAGTCAAGCCATCAGGAGAGCTAGTGAGGAGGCCAGGAGGTGGGAGCAGAGCCAGGATGCAGCCACAAGCAGCAGGCAGCGTTGGGGTTGCATGGCCATGGTGTAGTGGAGAGGAAGGCAGATGGCCACATAGCGGTCATATGCCATCACGGCTACCAGGAAGTCATCCAGCAGGGTGAATGCCGTGAAGAAGTACATCTGCACAAGGCACCCAGTGTAGGAGATGGTGTGGTTCTGTGTTTGGATGTTCCCCAACACCTTGGGGACAGTGGTGCAAATGAAACAGGTATTGATGAGGGAGAGGTTGGCCAGGAAGAAGTACACGGGGATGTGGAGGTGCAGGTCAGAGCCGATGGCGAGGATGATGAGCAGATTTCCCAGCACGATGACCAGGTACATGCCCAGGAAGAGCCCAAACAGGAGAGGCTGCTTCTCCAGCTGCTCAGAGAAACCCATGAGGAGGAAGTCAGAGACGCTTGTTTGGTTTCTGATTTCCTTCTAAGGGAGGGAAATTAGTAATCCTGCTTAAATAAAACTGGGTTCTAAAAAGTAGATTTCAAAAAGTTTGGTCTGTTTTCCTCTGTTCCCTGAGGAGGTCACTGAGACTAACAAGTGGCTGAAACTGCAGGTGTGCAAATATGTACAAATATGAGGAGTGCGGACTGTGATAATGAGGCATCTTGATGGGGGTTACTTTGAGTTCTAGACACCTGTAATACGGTAGGTTTTCCACATAGATTTCCTTAGTGAGGATGAAATTGTATTTACATATAATGAATCTCTTTAAGTTTTAATTTCTTTTAATAAAAAGAAACCCAAAAATCTTAGAATTTTTGTTTCAACTTCATTGCCTTATTTTGGGATCATGCATGTAATAGGATTTTGTGGGCAATACTGGGTATTCCTTTGTGTGTGTGGTGTGTGTGCATGTATTGAAAGAGATGGAAGAAGGAGTAACTTCTTGAGAGAGGAGTATGATGAGACTTATGGGTTTCTGTGTGTGTTGGGAGGTCTCTGCCCTTTTTGCTTTTGTAGACTATTCCAGTAAGTTGATGTGAATATGAGAACTTTGAAATGGCAAAGCACTTTATCAACAAGGAGCATATTATTTTCATTTTCATCATCATCTTTCGCATCAGCATCAGCCGTGTTTAGATCATGGCCTTTAGTATCTAGACATTGGTTTGGAATCCTTTCTCTTACCCATTTTAACATTAACCTTCTGAATCTCACATACGTAGTTTGTACATGGGGACCTACTTCACAGAGTTGTTGAAGTTAACATTATTGAGACCCCATGGATGGAGGGCAGGCCTTCAATAAGGGTAGTCATTGTTATTGTCATTGTTAGTAGGAGCTAATGAAACATGAACCTAGGACACACAATGCAATGCATAACATCAGAAAAAGTGCTTTCCAGCTCTGTTCCTCACCTGCCTTTTAAACCTTGGGAAATGATTGCCTTCTGTGAGCCTTTCTTTCCTTATCAATAAGATGAAGATAATCACCCTCCTGATAGGTTTCTGGAAGTGACCAAATGCTGGAATCATTCAGATTTCTTCATGAATCATGATGTGCAATCAAAATGAGAGATTTCAATGTTCCTGTTATGGTGTGCAGGAACAAATGCAATGAACCATCAATGGGAGCGGTGTGCTATTGTCACACTTGTTTAGTGTAGTGATTAAAAGTATCCCCTCTGGAGTCTTAACAACTTGCTCCACTCTATACTTTCTGTGTGATTTTGAGAGTCACTTGATCTTTCTTGTCTTCTGTTTCCACATATTTTAAACAGTGGTAATAATTGTGTCTAATGAATGGAGTGGTTATGAAGATTAATTTAGGAAATGATTGTAAAAGATTTAGAACATGGCTGGCACATAGTAAGTGCTCAATAAATATTAACTGTTATTGTTATTGTTGTTAATAAATGGATGACTTGTCCTGTGTCATCATGTCCCAGTCACTGCGTGAGGGTGAGTTAGTAAATTGTGAGGTATCATATCAAGAGTCGTCATGTCGTTCATCATCATCATCGTAACCACACTTGAGAAATCATGTGTAAACTTGACCAAATAACTTAACTATCACAGCCTAAGAATTAACTGTAATACTACTGGTACAGCTTGGGGAAGGATGGTCTGAGACCCATTCTCCACAGTGACCTCAGGCTGGTCTCTCAGGGACTTGATGAACCCCAGAGATAGACATTCTCATGGTGCAAGAAGAGTGAGGAAATGATTGGCAGAGATAGAGGAAGGAAAGGAAGGGATAAAGGAAAAAAGGAGAAGCTCTATGAGCTGTGTGTGTGTGTATGTGGAAATGTAAGTTTGCATGAGTGTGTATGCACCTGCTTGTGTGCCTTAGGTAGCCTCTGCTCTCTGTCCCCATTCTTAGTTCTTACCTGGAGATACTGACTAGTCCCACATCTTGCCGTTACCATCAAGAAGATTGGATTCACTGGCCCTTTCTCTCTCCATGAAGCCATAGTTGGATCTGCAGAGGCCTGTCTTCTCTGCAGCAGCAACACAGACTAAAGACTCAGGATTAGAGGCTTTTTACTTGGTGTGTTTCCTGGGACCCAATCCCAGACCTCTTGATTAGAGACAAATTGGGGCAAATGTCCAACCTCCCATTTGTCCCCTCTGGGCTCTGGTTCTCTGTGTCCTGGCAGTGGCATCAATGCCTCCACTCAGAGTGACCAGGGCTGAGGTCCATGGGGGCAGAGCTCCTGGTATTTTTTTCCCTTGGGTGAGGTACAGGTTGGATCTGTCCTATACAGCCTTTACCCTGAGCATCAGTCAGTCCTTGACAATCTGTCCACACATTCTAATATAGAGCCCAGTTCTTATTGATGACTCATGGTTTGTTTCAGAAAATAAGTAAAAAGGAAGGAATAAAAATAGATTGCATGTAATAATCCTTACCTTTTAATGTAATGTAGAAAACGGAACATTCTTGTTCTCTGTGACTCCAGAGAGCAGACATACTAATATGTAAAATCTATACAAGGCCCAGGGTAGTGCTCTGGGTATCTCTGGCCTTATTTATTTACTTTGTTGTAAATATATGTAAAAAAGTGTATAAAACATCTATGTGCTGTTTAAAGAATGATAAAATGAATGCCCATTCTTCCACTGCTCAACTTATATGGTATATGGCTCAAACCTTTAAAAGTCCCATGTGTGCCAGTTTTCAGTCACATTTCTTCCTTCCCCTTTAGAGAAAACCACTATCCTGAATATTCTGTACCGTTCCTTTATTTTTCTTTCTAATTTTTCCACATGTGCATGTCTGCCTAAACTATATATTCTCTGAATTTGCCTGTTTGTCCCCTATGTAAATGGAATTATTTTCATGTTCTTTATAGCTTGCTTATTTTTCTCAACCTTATCCTTTTTTGGTTCGTTCATATTGAACCTAAACATGTTGAACCCTACCTGAAGGGTATCCTTCATTGCTGTCTCATACGAGTCAACAACTCCTCGTTATGACCTCTTACCATAATTATATGAAAATGTCATCTGTGAATAAAGTGAATTTCATTTCTTCCTTTACAGTATTTATATTTTTAACTTCTTTTTCTCATCTATTGCACTGGATGTGACCTCTAGTACAATGTGGAATAGGGTCATAAAAGCTGATATTTTGTCTTGTTCCTCATTTATATAGGACAGATTTAAATGTGTCACCATTAAGTAATATTTGTGGTACACATTTGAAAAAAATATATCTTTGATCAGGTTTTCTTTTTCCCCATTTTATGAATGGGTATTGAATTATATCAAATGCTTTTTCTTGCATCTATTGAGATAGTCATATGATTTTTGTTCTTAGTTCTGTAAATATGGTGACTTTGATTTCTGTATATTAAATCAATCTAACATTCTTGGGAAAACTGAACTTGGTCATAATATATTATCTTTTCTCATACATTGTTGTAATTTTGTTGGTAATATTTTACTTTGGATTGTCATATTTATATTCCTGAATGAGATTTGTCTGTTATTGAACTTTTTTGCCTGTTCTTGCCAGATTTTGGTATTGAGGTTTTGTTAATATCATAAAGGGCATTGGTGAGTGTTCCCTTATTTTCTATTCTGTGAAAGAATTTTTGCAAGATAGAAATTATTCCTTTCATGAATTTTTTACAGAACAATTTTCTTTGAGGAAAGATTTTTGGCTACTGATTCAGTTTCCTTAGTGGAAGAAAGTAGTTGGGAGGGAGGTAAAGTGCCTTTAAGGAAGAGGACAAAATAAGGAAAAAAAGAAGGGAGATTGCATTTTCAATGTCACTGTAAGGACACTGATGAAGCTCAATGAAACAAAGGAAGTGTGGAACAATAAAGTGAGGTAGCAAGCCATGCAGGCCTAGGGGAAGAGTATTCCCACAAAGGAAACAGCATGTGAGACATCTCCAAATCTTGGAGAAGTGTGATTTGCTTAAGAAAAAGCTGCCAGAAATAGTGTATCATTGGGGAGAATGGTAGAGAAGCAAGGCAAAGAATGGAAAAGAAAGAAGAGGTAGGCAGGGACCAGATCACCTGGAACCTATATACCTGGCAGTAAATGACAATCTGTACTCCTTAGGAGTCTGCTTTAGTGAAGCAGTAAACAACAATAACAGTGTTGACAATACTGAGCAACCACAAAATATATATACAACAATAAGGGAGATGAGTATGCACAAGAATGCAGATACTATTTATACACAGGATTTTCTACCTGAGACCAGAACAAGAGGAAGAGAGGCAATATTTTTTTTTAAATAATTGGGGATAAAAACCTCTCTCCTCCTAAAGAAAGTATTGGGCCTGAAGTTTTAGGAAAGTGCCTTGGCCCAATCAGACTAACTTAAAAGGCCTAGTAAGATGTTCAACTGCAAATCAGTCAAACATTGAACCTAGTCAGGTTTTCTGTTTTTTCTTAAATTAGTTTTGATTAGTCATATTTTTCAGAAATTTGTCTGTTTATTCTAAAATTTTTAATTTATTTGTGTAACATGATTCATAATATCATTTCTCTTTGAATATCTGGGGTGATATCACTCTTTCATACCTGTTATTGGTTATTGGTATTTTTCTCACTTGATTATTTCCACCAGAGTTGTCTAAGTTTTATTGATCTTTTCAGAGAATTATTTTTTAGCTCCATTGATCCTTCTCTGTTATATATTTTAATCTCATCTGTTTTATTTCCTTTCTTTTATCCTCCTTGGATTGATGTTTCTGTTGTTTTTCTAAAGATAGATCCTTAGCTCATTATTTTGCCGCCTTTTTTCTTTTCTAATATTTGCATGTAAGGCTATAAATTTCCTGTAAATAATGTTTTGTGTTGGTTTTTATTAAGAAGAAATATTTTCTTATAGTCATTATGATTTCTTCTTTTATTCCTAGATTATTCCTAGGTGAGTTTCACAATTCCCAAATATATGGGGGATTTTCTAGTTATATTTTTGTTGTGGTTTTTAGCTTTATTGTATGTGGTCTGCTGATTTTAACTTTCTGAAATTTGTTGAGATTTACTTTATGGATCAGTAAACAGGCAGATTTTGCAAATTTCCTTTGAGTAATTGCAAAGGATGTTTTCTCTGCAATTGTTGAGTGCAATGCTCTATATGTGTCCATTAGTTAATATTTTTAATTGTGTTTTTCAAATCTTCTGTATCTTTACTGATTTTCTTGTCAATTCATCAACTACCATGAGAAGTATGTTAAAATCTCCCACTAACATCGTGAATTTGTCTAGTTCTCCTCATCCATCTATTAATTTTTCTTAATGTTTATTTGTGGCTTTTTCAATACTACAAAAATTTAGAGTTGTTATATCTTCCTGGTGAATGAAAGATTTCAATTTTCTAAGATGAATTCTTATATCTATAATAATGCTTTTTCCTTACAGTCTATTTGTTTGGTAATAGTAGAGCAATGCCAATATTTTTTGGCATGTGGTTTTCAACTCTTTTATTTTTAATATTTCTATGTTTTCTCTGTTTGTTGAATAAACATTTTATTGACACATTATTTATCGAAGTATAAAAAATGCACAAAGCCATACATGTATAGCTTGATGAATTTCCTCAAAGTGAATAAACCCATTTAACTAGTACCCAGATTATGAAACAGAATATGATCAGCAACCCTGAAACTCTGTTTGGGTTCCTTTGAAATGACTGCTTTCTGCCTCCCCATCCCTCCCAAAGAGTACCTGTAACCTAAATTCTAACTCCAAAGGGTAGTTTTCCTTGTTTGTGATCTTTATATAAATGAAATCATACAGAACATACTCTTTTGTGTCTGGCTCCTTTTGCACAACATTATGTTGGTATGAGTAATTCATAAATTTACATATAACATATATTCATTTTCATTGCTATGCAGGAATTTATTATATGTATATACCATAATTTATTTATCCATTCCTCTGTTGATGAATATTTGAGTTCTCCCCCCACCTCCCAATTTTTGGCTATTACCAGTAGCACCTCTGTGAACATTCTTGCACCTGTCTTTTACGCAATTCTCTTGAATGTATTCCGAGGGATGGAGTGGATCATAGGGTGTGCATGTGTTCAGCTGTAGTAGATCCTGCCAAATAATTCTGCTGTTGTACCAATTTATACTACCTTTAGCAATGTATAAAAGTTCCCGTTGCTCCATGTCTTTTTCAATACATAGCACTGTTTTTTTTATTTAAGTGATTAGGTGGGTGTTTTCTAGTATTGTATTGTGATTTTAATGTGAATTTCCATGATGATTAATGAGGTTAAGAACCTTTTTATATGTTTATTGACCCCTTGTTTATCCTTTTTTGGGGGGTGAAGAGTGTCCCTTCTAGGCTTTTGCCTGTTTGTTTGTTGGTCTTTTTCATAGATTTGTGTAAATTTTAATATTCTGATTACAAGTCTTTTTTTTACACATATATCTCTTACAAATAGCATTTCCCACTGACTGAGTAGCCTTTTCATTCTCTTTGTGTCTTTTGATGAAAAGGCAGGGACAGAGGCCCAATTCCTTTTTTCTGTGTCCCAACCCACCCTCCACACCAGGATGAGAGAAAAGAGATCAAAGAAGTAGAGGTTGTGAGTAGAGGCCAGGCATGCTATTAAATCTCCTACTACACACAGGACAGACTCCTTCCACTCCCTGCAACAAATCGTTATCTGTTGCAAAACATCAATAGTGGCAACTTTGAGAAACCATGAACTAAGAAGACATTAAAGTCTCTATTGCAGGTGACAGGGCTTTCAAGGTAGTCTGCAGAAAATAAAAATGAATGGGGACAGAGGAGAATTTCAAAGTGTACCTGTCTGTTTTTTTTTTTTAATCTGTTTGGATATGAAGTAGCTGCATTTAATACATTTAATGCATATTAACAAATTGACATAGATAAAGAATTAGTATTTCTAATGAGAGATACATAGAGGGAGCTAGTGAGGGAGAGGGAGAGGGGAAGGTGGGGGAGAGGTATGATCAGTGTGGACCATGTGAGTGGATTAATATTTTAGATGAGAGGGGACTTAAACTGGGTCTGGAGAAGGGTGAGGTGCCCCAGAGAGAGAATAATGTGAGTAAAGGTTCTGAATGAAAGTGTTCGATGTATATTAAAGTGAATGACAGTTAAGAGATAGTCAGCATTTATATTTGTTAATAATGTGTAACATAAAGATGGAGAGGAACCATTTGCAGAAAATGAGAGAGATGTGTTGGGAGAGAACCACTTCAATTATATGATTTCATTATAAAGTTATATATGGTATCATTAAAAAAGTATGTCCCACAAGAAATGGAAAAAATGCTAGTTGCATGAATTCTACATAGAGAAGGATTTTCTAATTATAATTTCAGCCAAAGAAGTTACAAAGATGAAGTCCTCATGATTTGATAATATGTAGATTGAAAACTTCCTTACATTGAAAATAATCGCAGAGGTAAGAGATCAAGAATTAACCTGGAATTGGCGGCGTTGCTGGGACGGCTGAATGCAGCGATCTGGGCCGGCACGGGGTGGGGGGGTGGGGTACCCGGGACGCAGGGGAGCCCCACGCCTAGGGAAGGGAGAGAGAGCAGTGTGTGGTCTCGGCTCGGCCAGAGGTGCCTAGCACCGCTGCCCGCATGGACCATCACGTGATAGGTGAGCGCGAGTTGGAGAAGGTGCTGCACAAGACCTCCAGCTCTGGGCAGCTGTGTCAGCCTGGAGGAGCTCAGTGACAGCGACTACACTGGTGGCCTCAGGCACAAGATCCTGCAGAGCCAGGGCAAAGATGCTGAATTATCAGGGACACTTACACTTGTTTTGAAACCGTGCTGTAAAAGAATAAAGGACTTCAAAATTAGCAGTGATTCTCTGGTTGGAAAAATCATTGACTAAAATTTTTGGTTCAGACATTAACAGTGCCCACATAGATGGCTGCTGGCAGGCAGCTAGCCAGAGGCTTCTCAATGAGGTAGTGGCAGACTTCTTTTGATAAGGAACGCTGGATGTAGCTGAGGAACTCTGCCAGGAATCTGGTCTTTCTGTAGACTCAAGTCAGAAAGAACCATTTGTGGCACTAAATCTAATGGTAAAAGCATGTCAGAGTTCTGAGGCCAGCTCTGGAGTGAGCGGTATCAAACTGAGAACTGTTCATAGCCCAGAAGGGCTCTTTGGAATTTATGCTACACAGACTATATTTTATTAGCTTGTTCATGGATGGAACTACACATCAGCAAGAAGCATTACAATATGCTAAAAATTATCAACCATTTGCCCTAAACCATCAAAAAGATATTAGGTTTTGATGGGAAGTCTGGTGTATCTGAGATAAAGAATTGAGAACTGAGTGTATGTTCACCTGCTTGATGGAAACCAGTGGGTGGCATTTCTGACATCTTTACACGGGCCCTCCTGGGGCTCTCCATGGGGTCCCCTCTCAGCAGGTTGCATGGCACTGCCAACTTTAATTTTTGTCAAAGCCATGATTAAACAGAGGCAGTGCACTGGAGTTTGGAACCAGAAAGATGAATTAGCTTTTGAAGTGGACCTTGGTGAAAAGTGCTGGTATCACTCTATATTTTCCTGTTGCGTTCTTTGTCAGCACTCAACAGATAGCAAATCCACCTGTGAAATTAGTCTGTGGTTGTGTTATATCAAGAGATGCCCTAAATAAAATGTTTAATGGTAGCAAAATAATATGTCCATATTGTCCAGTGGAATAAAGTCCAGGAGATGCCAAACAAATATTTTTCTGAAGCAGTAACTAGTCTGCAGTTTGTAAGTGAAACTAACTTGTGGGGACATTTTAGTAGAGAGCATTACGTTTAGCACAGCTAACCAGGGACTCCCATGTTTATATAAGCTAATGTTCCAGAAACTTTGCCAACACTGTAGTATCTGTAGCACTATAGTGTGTACCAGATGAATATTGTCATATGGCTTTATTATATTCTTGGTCTTCATTTCTGATCAAGTAAATACACCAGGAATTGTCATTCATTGCAGGTTTTTTTACTAAATTATATGGTGATTTGTTTTTACTTTTTAAGAAAGAAAAAGAAATTGACCTCCCCACCATGTGTTTAATATTTCTCCTGCTTATATGTTGTCATTCTCTTGATAGTTGTAAGCCCTGAGAATGTTTGTTAAAATGTTTTATTTCCTCTTATGTATACATAATTAAATGAAAATTCTTCAGGAAAAAAATCCAAAATGAAACAAAACAAAAAGAGAAAGAATTACCTGGGAACATTTAATTCCCAAGACAAAGAAAACAAAGATATAATATCTGCAATATAGAAAGGCTTATACAGGTTAATAAAATATCTCCAGTAGATAATGGGAAGATAATATGACAAACAATTAATAAGAGAATTAAAAATTGATTAACAGTTTCAGGAACATGGTCCACTCACCAGTAAAAAAAGAAATGAAAACTAAAGCAAAGAAATGCTGTTTTGTCTATCATAATAGTTATGGACATTAAGGGCAGGGGATGTAGACAAAAGGCACTCTCATTTAGGCATTTTGGCAACATGCATAAAGAGCCCAACAAATGTTCTACTGATACATTCTACTTCTGAAAATATTAAAGGTAATATACTATAAATATAAAAATGATTTCTTCTTAGAGACTTCCTTGTATTGTTTGTAAGAGTGAAAACTGAGACATTCCCTAATCATCCAAGAATAGCGAAACAGTTATATATATCATGAATCTTGCTTCTGATGTAATCTTAGGGAGCCAAATGTTCATAAGAGTTAATAGTAATATAGAAACAACTCATGTTATAAGATTAAGTTAAAAATATATAATGTACCTATTGTATTTTCTCAATAAGTAAAAGAGCAATTAGAGGAATTGCGCTTCCACCATCTTTCTACCCCTCAGTCAGACGGGGGACAGAGACGCTTCTGGAAGAACCATTGCGATGGCCGCCCAAGGAGAACCACAAGTTCAGTTTAAACTTGTATTGGTTGGCAATGGGGGTCCTGGAAAAACTACCTTTGTGAAACGTCATTTGACTGGTGAATTTGAGAAGAAGTATGTAGCCACCTTGGGCATGGAGGTCCATCCCTTTGTGTTCCATACCAACAGAGGGCCTATTAAATTCAATGTGTGGGACACAGCTGTTCAGGAGAAATTCGGTGGCCTGAGAGATGGCTATTACATCCAAGCCCAGTGTGCCATTATAATGTTTGATATAACATCAAGAGTTACTTACAAGAATGTGCCTAACTGGCATAGAGATCTGGTACGAGTGTGTGAAAACATCCCCGTCGTGTTGTATGGCAACAAAGTGGATATTAAGGACAGGAAAGTTAAGGCAAAATCCATCGTCTTCCACTGAAAGAAGAATCTTCAGTACTGTGACATTTCTGCCAAAAGTAACTACAACTTTGAAAAGCCCTTTCTTTGGCTTGCTAGAAAACTGATTGGAGATCCTAACTTGGAGTTTGTGGCTATGCCTTCTCTTGCCCCACCAGAGGTTGTCATGGACCCAGCTTTGGCAGCACAGTATGAACATGACTTAGAGGTTGCTCAGACAACTGCTTTGCCGGATGAGGATGATGACCTGTGAGAAAGTGAAGCTGGAGCCCAGCGTCAGAAGTCTAGTTTTATAGGCAACTGTCCTGTGATGTCAGTAGTGCAGCGTGTTTGCCACTTTATTATATAGCTAAGCAGAACATGTGCTTAATCTTTGAGATGCTGAAGGAGATGAATGGGCTTCGGAGTGAATGTGGCAGTTAAAAAAAAAAACCTTCATTTTTTGGACCTGCATATTAGCTGTTTTGGAACACAGTTGTTTCCTTTTTGAGTTTCAAATATAAGACTGCTACAGTCACATCACAATATTCAGTGGTGAAGTCTTGTTCGTTACTGTCATACCCATTCCTTTTCATTTAGAATCAGAATAAAGTTGTATTTCAATTATCTTAAAAAAAAAAAAAAGAGCAATTAGAAAAACAGAAGGGAAATGTTCTGAAATACTAACAGTGATTGTTTTTAAATGGAAGTATCTGAGTATTTTCTCCTTTTTCCTACCTGTTTGTGTTTTACTAATTTATTAAAATAGACATGCATTGTTTTTCATTAGAGGCCAAATAATAAGTCAGAGTATAAAAGCTAAAGAATCAGACTTCTCATGATAACTAACAAGCATTCACAGCCAGGATCTTAGAACTAATTCCATTTGTGTGATTTTGGACCAGTCTCCTGATATATCTGTGCCTAGTTTCTACCTGTAGAATTATTCTTGCTGTCTTTTAATTCCTGCAAATAGCCTTCTCCATGTGGAGGACAATCTTTCTGAAAAGTTTCTTCCACAGCTGGACTTGGAAATGGTCCCTGCACTTTGGAGCACTTGACCCTTCCTGGGTCTTGACAGCACTTTTTGTAGTTAGACTGAGCTGCTGACTGGGTTTCCTCCTAGAATCTAAGTTTTTTCTTCTTTCATTCTTTTGATGGTTCCCAATTCTCTGGTTTGAATCTTCTTGGATACCTGTACCCACTAAATCAGGTCACCCTGTAGGGGTTGCTGGCCACTCCCTCTCTCCAGGCTGTAGTTCTGTCTTTGGCCAGTTGGTTCTGTTCTAGTCTGGCTATGTCAGGCTTTCATCCTGCCTTGAATGTCAGCCTTTCAGAAGTACAGTGGAGAAGTCTAGTGAGGAAGGCATTATGAAAAGTGTGGGTTTTTACACTGGAGAAGGCCTCTTTATGGAGTAGAACATTTTCTCCAGTCAAGGAGTTTCCACAAAGCTCCCTTCATGTCCCTGTTCTGCAGGCTGTAGATAAAGGGATTCAGCATGGGGATGACCATCATGTGTATCACAGATGCCACCATTCCAGTCCCTGCTGAGTAGGAGGATGAGGGCTGGAAATACACCAGAAAGAGGGTCCCATAGAAGAGAGTGACCACTGTCAGGTGAGAGCCACAAGTAGAAAAGACTTTGCATTTCCCCTCAGCAGAGGGGACCCTGAGGATGGAGTGGATGATGTGGGCATAAGATACCAGGATACAGGTGAGAGGAATCATGCCTGAGAGAACTGCTTCTGTTAGCATGGTGACCTGAACAGGCAAGCTTGAGAAGTGGGGGTACATCACAGAAAAAGTGTGGGATGGCATGGGAGGCACAGGAGAATCGAGTCATCAGGAGAGCTAGTGAGAAGGCCAGGAGGTGGGAGCAGAGCCAGGATGCAGCCACAAGCAGCAGGCAGTGTTGGGGTTGCATGGCCATGGTGTAGTGGAGAGGAAGGCAGATGGCCACATAGCGGTCATATGCCATCACGGCCAGCAGGAAGTCATGCATCAGGATCAATGCCATGAAGAAGTACATCTGCATGAGGCACCCAGTGTGTTCCTGCGTCTGGATGTTCACTGGGACCTTGGGTGCAATAGTGCAAGTGAAGCAAGTCTCGGTGAAGGAGAGGTTGGCCAGGAAGAAGTACATCGGGGTGTGGAGGTGCAAGTCAAAGATGATGGCCAGAATGATGAGCAGATTTCCCAGCATGGTGACCAGGTACATACCCAGGAAGAGCCCGAACAGGAGAGGCTCTTGCCTTGGGTGCTAAGAGAAACCCAAGAGCAGGAAGTCTGAGATGGTGGTTTGGTTTCTGATTCCCATTTATAGCAGAGCAATTGGAGGAAAATCCTGCTTAAATATAGGTTGATTCCCAAAAGAATTACATCATTTGAGGTCTTTGGTCTGTTTCTCCACGTTCTTTTCAAAGGTCACAGAGATGCACTGGTATCTGTTGGTGGCAGGCATGTGACCAAGTGCAGAGGTGAGAACTCTTAATGATGACAATGAGAGATTTAGATGGAGTGAACCTTGCATTCTAGTAGTCTATTGAATTATCCTGTAGCCCTCCTGAAAGAGGTTGACCTTGGATTAGCTGGGAAGATCCTAAGTATTAGGATCTTTTTTTAAAATAGAAAAGCTATTTCATAGCCTTTTAAAGTTTGAGTAAGATAATCTTGGGGCTATGCACTTACTAGCCAACTACAGAGGCATGCACGTGGGTGTGTGTTTGGGGGGATGGAAGCGATAACAGTTTACACAGATAGGTCATAGCTGGGACTCCATCATTCTTGGTTTGATGGAGTATCTGCCCTATTTTTCTTTTGAGGACACATCAAATGAGTTAACATCAAATGAGTTAATGTGGATAAAATAACTTTATAAACTCAAAATTATTTTATAAACAAAAGGTTCCATCATGATCATCAACATTATCAACTTCATTTGTTATTAAGACTGCTGACTTTGGTGTCTTATAGACTAGATTGGTATCTTTTCTCTGCTGTTACTGCCTGTGCATTCCTCTGCAGCTTACATATGTTATCCTCTCTGAGCTTCAGTTTCCTAGACAGTAGAATATATGCACACTTAATTCAGTTACTGCAGGTAATCATTGAGATGACATATTTAAAGCACTAACACAAAGTGGGCCTTCAATAAATTTTTATAATAGTTATTAGTATTGTTAGTGATAGTAGTAAAAATGGAACCTGAGATGCCTGATGCACTGCAAAATGATGGATACCATGCTTCCCAGCTCTAAACCTCACTTGCCTTTTGTATTTTGGGAAATTATTTACTTCCTCTAAGCTTCATTTTCTTTACTTGCAAGATGTGGATATAAACCTACTAAATAGGACTGTGGAAAGGATCAAAGTGCCAGAATTAGTTGAAGGTTTCTTCAGGACCTGTTGTATAAAATTAAAACAAGAGATTCTAACAACTGCATTTGGAACTGCATGGAAGGATGAACACATGAACAGGCAGTGGCAACATGGGCTTATGCCGTGCTCTTTGATGTAGTGATAAAACACACTCCCTGTGTAGGATCCAACAAACCTTCATTTGGTGCTATCCCACTTATGGGCTGTGACATTGAATGAGTTGCTCAGTTTTTCTTGGTTTCAGTTTCTGCATCTGCTTGAAGGAGATAATAATATCCAACTTATAGGGTTGTTGTGCGGATTGAATTAGGTAAGGATTGTACAGAGCTAGAGCAATGGCTGGCTCATATAAAATGCTTGTCAAATGTTTTTCTTTTTATTATTGTTTCTCTTGTTGAAATTTAAAAGAAAATGAGAGTGACTTCTAGGGTAACCAACCAAGTCCCTTGGGTTTGCCCAGGAATTTCCTGGTTTTAAAACTGAGAAGTCCCTGTATGCTTAATTTCATATGTTACCTTGACTAGGTTATGGTGATAAGTTGTTTGGTCAAGCAAGCACTGGCCTGAATGTTACAGTGAGAGTATTTTATGTATTTAAATCACTAGTCAATTGATTGCATCAATGGCTTGTTACATCTGTATCAACAAAGGAGCTTGCCTTCAGGAATGAGAGAAGTCTCATCCTATTAATTGAAGGCCTTAAAGGAAGAACTGATGATTTCAGCAGTCAGAAAGAAGAATTTCAATCTCTGCTAAAGCCTGACTAATACAGTCCCAGTCCTGGGAAAACAAGAATGTCTCATCAGCTTATATGCTATTTTTTCCTGGTTGCTATCTGTGGGGAGTTGAGCTTTGAAAATTGTAAAGTTTCTTTTAAAGATTCATTACTACCATTGTCATCAATATCATCATCGTGACCATTGGGTAGTGATGACTTGACTCTGTAGTACCATGACAAATCTTCCAGCTATATTATCTTATAAAATAATTTAACTTCTACCTACAATTATTCTAATACTCAAGTTAACAAAACGAAACAGGGGTTGGTGAACCTATACTTGCTGTGGGAATTGTTATTGTCCTTGGGTGGTGGCATAGAGTGGTACTGCAAGCCATTCATGATTGTGTGGCCTGAGAGTGAATTGTTCATGCATAGTACAGGAGCCTTGGGCCCTGTCATTGCATAGTTACAATATCTTGGCCATTGCCAAAGGTTTGGGGAAGGCTGATCTGCATTGACTTCAGGCTGGATTCTCAGGGAGTTTATCAATATTGAGTCAAGGTTCTCCTCATGGTGATCAGGAGAGCCAGGATGGTTTTGGCTTAGAGTGAAGAAGGGGAAGAAAGGAGGAAGGAATAAGAGAGAAATTCTCCCTCTCTCTGTGTGCGTGTGTGTGTGTGTGTGTGTGTGTGTGTGTGTGTGTGTGTGTGTGTGTGTGTAATGTCCCCCTCAGCCCTTACCTGGAAATTCTGGCCATCCTCAGATTCCGTGATCACCATGGAGATTAAGTGTGCTTCTTTCTTGGTCTGCCTGTCCTACTGACTGGAGCCGCAGGGTGCAGCAGCACAGACTGAAGACTTCAGGCACAGGAGCCAGGAGGAGCTGTTGGCTTTTCACATGGAGTGTCTCCTGGGACCCAATCCCAGACCTCCTAGTTAGAAATAAGATGGGGCAAATGTCCAACCTCTCAGCTGTCCTCTTTGGTCCCTGGAGTCGTGAGCCCCTGCAGTGTCAGAGTGACCAGATCTGAAAACCCTGAGAGCCTGCTCCTTGTACCCCTCCCCTGGGCATTAGCGTGAGAAGGTTACCTTCCTCCACCCTTACCTGCCATGTAGTCTACACATTCTAATAATTCCAGAAAACCCATCATTTCCCAGCACTTAAGTAATAAATGTATAGAGCAGATTTGGAGTGGAATGATCAACACAACCATTGCCTTTAAATTCCTACAGTTGTGTGATGTGGAAAAAGTGAACACACTTGTCCCCTGTGACTCCAGATGCTACATTTTCCTGATCTGTAAAGTATGTGCACACTTTTTATAGTTATTGTAGATAATCAATGAGATGACATATTCAAAGTGCCGGCTCAGATAAGTGATGTCATATGTAAAATCTGCAGAAGCTATAGGGGCACTGACCTAGTCTCCTTAAAATTGTTTATTTCTGATTTTTAAAATTGTGAAATACATGAGATTGTGAAATACGTAATATATTTAAAAAGTGTATGACACATAGGAACAGTTTCCTTAAAGTTACCGTCTATATATGTATGTATAATCATGTATTGTTTATATTTGCCTATTTTTTGTCCTTTCCGTGAATGGAATAATTTGTCTTCTTTCACTCAATATTATGTTTTTGACATTCATTCGTGTTGATACTTGTTGCTGCAGGACACTCTTTTTCATTGCTGTGTGGCAAAGTTTCACATATTCCTATCCAATATTTGTAGGGTTTTTCATTTTTGAAAGAGTAATGTTTCCAATATTAGAAAGTAATACTCTAAAGATATTGTCTCTTATGTGATACTACCAGTGGATTCAGGGGCTACACACCATAATCAAATACAGATATTTTGGCAAGTGAAATGCATGGATAGTCATACCAAGTGAGACAAATAAAGATTTTTAAATAGTTACATGTCAATCCAGGACAGGCTTTGCCACAAAATGAGTTACCTGAATCTCTATAAAATACCTTTCTCATTGACTTTGTTTTGTGTGTGTTTTTCCCCTCTGCAGTTTTACTGAGATATATTCACATATCATACAGTCATCCACAGTGTACAATCAGTTGTTCACAGTATCATCACATAGTTGTGCAGTTATCACCATAATCAGCTCTTGACTTTCATTGGTTTTTGGATTTAAGGATTGCAACTATTGCTTATTTGTCTTTTAAAAAAGTCTTCTGAGGAACTGAAGGTGGCGACTAGGTGAGACAAAGAAAAAACACCTCCCTGGAAAACACTAGATAAAAAACCAGAAAGGACCCAGAACACCACTTCCAATGTAGCACCAGCTGGACAAGTTCTGCTAAAGCCACAGGGAACGTGCTTTTGGCGAAACCAGGAGTCTGCATTGTGAAACGAGTGCGTGAGTAGGCTGAATCCCTCGGCCACGCTGCATTGGGGGGAAATGGTGGGCTGGACTTTAAAAAAAAAAAAAAATGTATATATATATAGATAGATAGATAGATAGATAGATATTTGTGTATATATAAAAGAAGCCCGGGAACAGCTGCAGATAAGACGGGAGTGGTCTGGACTAACGCCTCGGTGTCTGGGGTGGAGGACACCCCTTCCCACACCCACTGCTGATTGTCTCAGATCCAGGGAAACAAAGAGGAGACCCACAGCTTGCAGCAGTCTCCCCAGCGGGTGGGGCTGCTCCTGCCCGGGGTGAGCGCACGGCGTAGAGCCCAGCCAAGAAACCCAGCCTGACAGTCTTTCCCACAGCACCGCTCACATGACACAATATCGGCTGTGGACAGTGGCCTTGAATACACCCACGGCTGATTGTCCCGGAGCTGGGAGAGCGGAGCTGTGCGGAAAGGGGGAAGTTAACGCATCCCATTCAACCATCTTTGAAGTGGGCTGGGAACGCCCCTACACAGCCTGGTGGCCCAGGGCTTCCCTGGAGGCCGGCGCTCACTTGTGACATGGCATGGCCCATCCCCCCCCCCCCAACAGAGGTCCTGGAAAAACACAGCAGGGAGGGGGGAACTGCTCAGAAATCCCAGGGAACCTATGCCAATATCAAGGACTTTTGGGTCAGCGGCAGAGAACAGCCTTAAATCTCCGGGAACACCTGGGAGATTTGATTGTTAAACCTGCTCTTCCTCCCTAACCACTCAGGCACACGCCCCTCTTTGGGGGCAGACAGCACTGACAACACACCCAAATTAAGTGCACCAATTGGACCCCAAAAGAATCAGATCCCCACATACCACAAAGTTGGGGAGAACTGACTTGAGGGGAATAAGTGACTCACGGACGCCATCTGCTGGTTAGTTAGAGAAAGTGTATGTCACCAAGCTGCAATTCTAACAAATTAAATACTCACAGATGCCATCTGCTGGTTAGTAAGAGAAAGTGTACGTCACCAAACTGTGTCTCTGAAAAATTAGATCGATATCCCCCCCTTTTTTTTGATACAACTTGGAAGAACCCTGTCAAGCAAAACAAATGCCAAGAGGCCAAAAACAACAGAAAATCTTAACGCATATCATAAAACCAGACAATATGGAGAATCCAGCTCCAAACACACAAATCAAGATTTCAGAAGAAATGTTATACCTCTCAAAATTAATTAAAGAACTACAATCAAAGAATGAAAACATGGCAAAGGATTTAAAGGACATCAAGAGGACCATGGCCCAGGATATATGTGCCATAAAGAAGACCCTAGAAGAGCTTAAAGAAGACATTGTAAGAGTAAATAAAAAAATAGAAGATCTTATGGAAATAAAAGAAACTGTTGGCCAAATTAAAAAGACTCTGGATATTCACAATACAAGACTACAGGAAGCTGAACAACATCTCAGTGTCCTAGAAGCCCACAGAACAGAAAATGAAATAACAAAAGAAAGACTGGAGAAAAAAATAGAAAAAATCACAATGGATCTGAGGGATATGATAGATAAAATAAAACGTCCAAAGTTAAGACTCATTGGTGTCCCAGAAGGGGAAGAGAAGGGTAAAGGTCTAGAAAGAGTATTCAAAGAAATTGTTGGGGAAAACTTCCCCAACCTTCTACACAATATAAACACACAAAGCATAAATGCCCAGCGAACTCCAAATAGAATAAATCCAAATAAACCCACCCCAAGACAAATTCTGATCAGACTGTCAAATACTGAAGAGAAGGAGCAAGTTCTGAAAGCAGCAAGAGAAAAGCAATTCACTACATACAAGGAAAACAATATAAGACTAAGTAGTGACTACTCAGTGGCAACTATGGAGGTGAGAAGGCAGTGGCATGACATATTTAAAATTCTGAGAGAGAAAAATTTCCAACCTAGAATACTTTATCCAGCAAAACTCTCCTTCAAATTTGAGGGAGAGCTTAAATTTTTCACAGACAAACAAACACTGAGAGACTTTGCCAATAAAAGACCTGCCCTACTTCATATTCTAAAGGAAGCCCTACCAACAGAGAGACAAAGAAAGAAGAAAGAGATATAGAGAATTTTAACAGACATATATAGTACCTTACATCCCAAATCACCAGGACACTCATTTTTCTTTAGTGATCACAGATCTTTCTCCAGAAGGGACCATAAACTGGGACATAAAACAAGCCTCAAGAAATTAAAAAAAAAAAAATTGAATATACTCAAAGGACATTCTCCAAACACAATGGAATGCAAATAGAAGTCAATAATTGTTGAACTATAACTCCACTATTTACTTCCTACATGATAAAAAATACACAAACTCTAAGGACAAATCAGTGGTTTTGAATGCAATGTAAAATATATAATTTTTGACAACTATATAAAGGTGGGGGAATGAAGAAGTATAGGAACATAGTTTATGTGCCCTATTGAAGTGAAGGTGGTATCAAAGAAAAACAAGATTGATAGGGATTTAAGAGGTTAATTTTAAGCCCCACAGTAAACACAAATTATCAGAGAATATAACCATAGAGATGAAAAGTAGAGTTTGGGTTAAGAGAAATGGGGGAAGGGACAATGGGGAGTTAAGAAAGGAGTGTAGGGTTGCTGTTTGAGGTGAAGGGAAATTTCTAGTAATGGATGGTGGGAAAGAGCATAACATCATTCTAAATGTGATTAATCCCACTAATGGAAGTCTAGGGAGGGGGTGGAATGGGAAGATTTAGGCTGTATATATGTTTCCACAATTGAAAAAAGAAAAAAAAAAAAGACAGTCTAACTAGATGACAATTGAATGCTAAAGATGAACTTGGATGGGATTGGAGGTTAGAGGACAGGTGGCTCGAAGGGACACAGTTGAGACATAAGGAAAAGGAAATTTAGAATGTAAGCATTGTATCATTGTTGAATCTCTTATACTTAGCTGTGTTTAATGGAATTACATAAAAGAAGGTTCTTGTTCATGGAAAGTACATACGTGAATTATAGTGTATGTTCAAGGATGTGTGCAGCTAATTCTTATATGTTCAGAAGACAGAGAAGTATATGATGGATGATAGATAGGGAGGGAGGGAGGGAGGGAAAGAAATAGTGATGTGACAGCATGTTAAAGTTGGTGGATTGAGCTATTGGGGGAGCGGGGTCAGGGTATGATGGAATTCTGTGTATGGGGCTAGTATCGTTTTTTCAACTATTCATGTAACTTTGAATTTACCTGAAAATAAAAAAAAAAAGTCTTCTGCTCGCAAGTTGGAGAAATATTTTGATACCATCATTTCTCTCAGGTGTACATCTCCACAATACCAATCATTTATCATTTCTATTTTTCTCTTATTGCTACTTTAGTAATAGCCTAAACTTCATTACTTCAGCATAAATGGTTGGGGAAATGAAGTTTGTTTCTTGTTCCTTCTATATCAAGTTAAGTGATATAAAAATAAAAAATCATAATAAATGAAGTTAGAATGGCCCTTTCCTCTTTGTATTCTTTAAATTTTCATTTTGAAGTACTACTATGAATGTGGACAGACTCCTAGTGTTCCTGTTCAAGTATCTCTATAGTATGTACTGGGGAGGGGAGTTGTTTGCTGGCTTATTGGTTAGTGCATTAGTTCATGTCCTCCCAGAAGCAGATGCCAAGATGGGATTAGGTGTGTAAGAGATTTATTGGGAAGGAGCAGGAGAAATCAGGGAAGGTCTTCATACTATGATACAGTCCTGACACCTGAGGAAGAAAAGAGGAAAGAAAGGATGATTAGGGTAGGAAGTGTTTCAAGCTGGAGCAAAGTACCAAGAAAGTTTGAGCCAGGCCAATGAGGGGTCCTCGAAACAAAATTGTCCATTGGAGTCCTGGCTCTCTCTGAGAGGGTTTGGTGTGGTGTCCCTGCCATGCTCATTCATTGCCTGGGAGCAGCCTGTAGAAGCATGGCCTTTTCACAAACATGGTGGTAGAACCAAAGAGCCAGTAGCTGGGTCTTCAGACAGATGTTCTCCCAACCATAGTACATCTGAGTGGTACATCTTCATAGCTGCCACAGTCTACCTTTTGTGCTGCACAAAGCCACTTCTGCACACAGGTATGGTGAGCAGATCCTCCATGGGCCTTTCTTCTTCAGGGGAAAACTGTAAGAGACAAGTTGTTTGGGTGAAATACACACCCCTTTGCTGCAGTTGGTATTAAAGTCGCAATTAGTTCTCATCCTCACCCTCATCCACTATCCATTCTAAATTCCTCTCACTCTCTCCTTTCACTTGGCAGGTCCTGGGGTGTCTACCTGGTTGTGTGACCCAAACTTCACTCCTAAGGCATCTGTGACTTTAATAAGAATACTTTTCCCAGGCCAGGATTGCTGCATGTATCCACTCAGTTACAATTGTGAAGGGAGTACCAAGAGGCACCGAAGTGTATCATTCAGGTTTCATATGTATTATATGGCTATTTAAAATTAAGTGTCTCTATCTAGGACTCATTTTATTTATTTTTACTAAAAAGTACAGTTTCCTTTGATTGCAGTTGTCTCATCTCTACTCACTGAAATTTAATTAATTTTGAAGACGGACATGGATTGGTATTTCTTTGCATTCTTCTCATAATTGAGTACAGGTACCTGCTCAATATAACAGTACCTGCTATATTCATGGCTGAATGAATGAGTGCTGAGAAGTATCAAAATATAGTTATGCTATTCTACCCTCCCAGTCAGATTTCTCAAGGCTTGTTTTATGTCCTTGTTCCTAAGGCTATAAATGAAAGGGTTAAGCATGGGGGTTAACTACTGTATACATGACAGTGATCACATGATCCTTTGTCACTGAGTAGGTGGACTAGGGGTGAATGTACAGAGATATGATGGTCTCATAGAATAGTGCCCACAGCTGTGAGGTGGGGATCCACAGGTGAAGAAGAACTCAGCAGGTCTGGCTTTTGAGACACCTAGGATCCAGGCAGGGCCAACAGAGATTGGATTCTACCTGTCAGCACCAGGGCAGCTTTAATTGTTTGTCTCCAATTGTCAACCCCCCTTCCTTCTACTCTTTTCCACCAACACCAAATCATTCCTGCATTTTGAAAGTGGGGAAGGCAAAACTGTGTGGAGGAGAAGATGGCACCAGGAGTTTAAGCAAAGAAATAAGGGAGGTAGCGTGCTAAGGATCAGGTGACCTGGCTTGTAGTCCCAGCCATGCTGAACCTCAGATTTCATCCTTGCAAAAAAAAAGGATGTCATACAAAAAAGGACACTAGTAATGAGCAATCTGAGGAGGAAATCAAGGAAAATATTCCATTTACACTAGAACCAAGTATCTAGGAGTAAATTTAATGAAGGATGTAAAGGACTTGTACACAGAAAACTATAAAACATTGCTAAAAGACATTAAAGAAGACTTAAATAAATGGAAGGATATTCCATGTTCATGGATTGGAAGACTAAATATCATTTAGATGTCAATACTACCAAAGCAATTTATAGAGTCAATGCAATCCCAATAAAAATTCCAACAACCTTATTTTCAGAAATGGAAAAGCCAGTCTTCCTATTTATATGAAAGGGTAAGGAGCCCTGAATAACTACACTTGAAAAAGAAGTTGGAGGACTCACACTTCCCAATTTTAAAACTTATTACAAAGCCATAGTAATTAAACAGCAGGATACTGACACAAGAACAGACATAGAATTTAGAGCTCAGAAATCAACCCTCACATTTATGGCCATCTGATTTTTGACAAGATGGCAAAGGCCACTAAACTGGGAAAGAATGGTCTCTTTAACAATTTGTTCTGGGAAAACTGGATATCCATATACAAAAAAAGGAGGACTCCAACCTCACACCGTATACAAAACCCAACTCAAAAGGGATCAAAGACCTAAATGTAAGCACCGGGACCATAAAACTTCTAGAAGAAAATGTTGGGAAGCACCGTGTGGTAGGCAGTGGTTTAGACTTTACATTCACAACACAGCCACGAAAGGAAAAAATACATAAATGGGGCCTCCTCAAAATTAAAAACTTATGTGCATGAAAGGACTTTGTCAAAAAAGTAAAAAGAAAAGCTACTCAATGGGAAAAGGTATTTGGAAACCATGTATCTGATAAGGGTTTAATATCCAGAATATATAAAGAAATCCTACAACTCAACAATAAAATGACAGAACCCAATTAAAAAATGGGCAAAAGATATGAGTAGGCATTTTTCCAAAGAGGAAATACAAATGGCCAAAAAGCACATGAAAAAATGCTCATCATTACTATCTATTAGGGAAATGCAAATCTAAACCACAATGAGATATCATTTCACACCTACTAGAATGGCCACTAGGAAAAAAGACAGGAAGCTACATGTTAGAAACAAGGTGGTGAAAGAGGAACACTCATTCACTGCTGGTGAAAATGTAAAATGGTGTAGCTGCTGTGGAAGACAGTTTGATGGTTCCTCAGAAATTGAAGTAAGAATTGCCATGTTATCTGGCCATCCTGCTTCTAGCTATATACCCAGAAGAACTGAAAGCAGGGATGCAAACAGACATTTGCACACCAATTATTGTTACCAGCATTATTCACAACTGCAGAAAGATGGAAGCAACCATCAGCTGAGGAATGGATAAACAAAAGGTGGTATATGAATACAATGAAATATTATTCAGCTGTAGAAAGAAATGAAGTCCCGATGTATGTGACAACATGGATGAACCTTGAGGACATTATCTGGAGTAACATAAGCCAGACACAAAAGACCAAATATTTTATGATTTCACTGTTATGAACTAAGTATAATGAGCAAACTCTTGGAGTTAAAATCTAGAGTATAGTTTACCAGGAGATCAGGAGATAGAATGAAGGCAAAGAATGGGGAGCTGATGCTCAATTTGTACAGAGTTTTTAATAAGGTTGATTGTAAATGTTTGGAAATGGATAGTGGTGATGGTAGCACATTATTTTGAGTGTAATCAACAACACTGAACTATATGGGTGAATGTGGTTAAAAGAGGAAACTTTAGGCCATACGTATTACTGGAATAAAAATTAAAAGATAAAACATAGGACTGTACAGCACAGTGAACCCTGCTGTAGATGATGTACAAGTATAATATTGTTCTTTCATAGGTTATAACAAATTTATGATTCTAATACAAGGTAGTAACAATAAAGTGGTATATAGGAGAAATACACCTAATGTATATAATGGACTCTAGATAGAACTGTTTGAATGATCTTTCATCAATTGTAACAAAGGCAGCTACTCTTAAGAAAATATTACAAGTACAGAAAAAGTGCTATCATTAATAATATGTTCCACATCAATACATGGTGGTAGTGGTGGGGTGGTATACAGGAATCCTGTATTTTATGTATGGTTTTTTAAATAAACTCACAACTTCTCTAATAACAAAAATGATTTCTCAGTTACTATCCCTTCAGGATTCTAGGACTTGGGCGCAGAGATAGAGTTGAAGATTATGGCTGCTTACTCAGGAAAGGGATGATGGCTTCCAGGGTGGTCATTGGAGGGTCCAGACATCTTCTCAACCTCAGTGGTCCTGGTGATTAGGGGAGAAATGGAGGCTAGGCAGATAGGCGGAGCTCTCCTATCAGGCAAAGAACGAGGTGTGGGAGGTGACAGGGCTTGCTAACCCTGGGAATTGTGTGTATCATTTCATCCACTTCTCTCTTTTCCTTTAGAGAAGTAATCTTTCAGTGTAGTCCCAGTCATCAGGAACATGAGGCTTTCTGTCATCTCCAGCTACCATACTGTCCCCTTCAGGTTTCATCAAGTGATAAGGAAGGAATATCTGGACCATGGTGATTGCCTTTCATGTAACCTCACCCCAAGGAGATAGACAGTCTTTCCATCCACAATCTTCAGGGAGCTCATTAAAGAGGGAGAGGCTTGGGAGAGGAGTCAGAGACCATGGAAACTCAGGATTCCACGGTAACAAGTTTTTCTAGATTTAAAATAATTGGCAGCTTGTTATCATTGTGATTTTGAAGGAGATTAAGATAGGTCAATAGAGAAGGTTTGGGCCTGGGGCAGTCTCTGGGCTGTTGGGAGAAGAATGTGTGGTACCTGAAAAGGATCCAGGGCTGGGACTGAAGATTCCTGGATTCCACTCCATCAATGAGTGATTGCAACTTTGGGCAAACTCTTTGCCTCTTTAAATTTTAGTGTCCTCATCTATAAGATGGTTTAGTAGAACCTGTATACCAGAGAGGGCTGTCTGGAGAATTAAATAAATTCACGGATGAGAATCTGTTCATATAATAATAAATGTTTATTGAATGCTTATGCGCCACTCTATGTGTAGCTCTGCAAATACTGTGTCCTTGCTCCATAGATGAGGGAATTGAGGCTCAATCCAATTAAATAACTTGCTTAAAGTCACATAGCTAGGAAGTGCTGGAGTTAGGATTCAAATCCAGGGTTGTCTTGCTCTTAAATTCCACATTTATTCCACATGGTTGTGCAAAGACTACACTGGGAAAGTGTCTCTGATGGGTCCCTCTCACTTTCTTCTCCAAGGTACTAGCTCATCTTTAGATATTCTACAAACCCAACTACTTCCCCAACCGTGGTAATGCTGACCCCATATAGCCAGTCTGCTCCATGAAGGTAGGGTCATGTTTTCTTTTCAGTTCACTGGTGCATCCCCTAGCACCTATCAGAGTCTGGCCCTTAATGGGTCTACATTATCATTTAAGTTAATAAATGAATGTACCGGGCATAGAATTCCTTTTTAAAATCTTTGAGAGAATTTTTTTCCTTCCAAAGCAAGTTCTTTATTGTCCAACCAATCAACAAATGTTTAATGAGACTCAGCACAGTACGTGGTACATTGTACTAAGCATAATACAAAAGTATAAGACACAGACGCTACCAATTTGAGGCGTACAATCTAAATGTTCCTCAGGAATTATTCCATGGTTAAAATCAAACCTGGGCTTAGTTGCCAGTATTACTGCAATGAATATTGTTTCAAGTCAGTATTTTAAAGAAGAGCACGACACTCCACATTTATCATGGTAAGAAACTTTTTCCTAGAAATATCAACTTTATTGTTATCAATAAATCTTTACTTTTGTTAAAATTCATCCTTCATATTCTCCTCCTCTGTAGTTCAAGTAAAGATTTTTTTGAAAAAGAAATTTAAAAAGGTTAAATAGTGGAAGTGCTTAGGGTTGGCCAACAGTTGTCTGAGTAAAAGACCTCTAGACTACTGAATGAACTAGCTCAACCCCAGGCCATTTTTATTAATGCTTTGAGGACAATGTAAAGCATTTCCAAAGATTTCATAAAATATGATTGCCATCCAGAGGAGGGAGTCAGTGCCACAGAGTGATCTACACTAGAGAGGCATTTTTCATAAATTTAGCAGCAATTTGGGGGCAATACCAGGGGTTGCCAGAAGATTTGTCCTCCAAATTAACCTCTTGATTCTCTCACAAACTCACAGGTGTGTGGTTCTGGAAATAGAAACCACCAAAACTTTAAGTTGAACAAGATAACTGTGCACGGTGACGATCTTACCCCAGGGGTGAACCTCTTGCTTTGAGTGTACAACATTCAGCACAGAGCAGAGAATTGGGAGCAGCAGTCTCAGAAGCCTGAAACCTGAGATGGTGATACAAGAACACACATGTGCCCCATCACCTCACTTTCTTAGCAGGACCCTCTGCTCAACTGTGGTGCTCTGGTAAAGAGCCTGAGCCTCTTCCAGGTTACTCCTCCAACAGTCTCCACCCAAGAGAGGCAAGTAAGGGAAGGAACCAGCATAAGGAAGGATTGGATAATTTTCTAGTGTTATGGAGTCTTGATACTTTACTTGATTCCTTTAAATAAAGCATGTTAAACCCAGAAGTCTGGGCTAAAATATGACTTAAGGGGAACATTCAGATCTGAACCTCTTCACACCTGCGGCAAGCAGGTATCTTTTCTTTTTTGAGGTTAATTTGCTTTAAAGCACTGAAAAGAGAGGTGCTAGCTCTGGCAGTGATGACAAGAATGACATTTCCTTCCTTTTTGAAAAAGGACACCAAAGTCTAAAAGGACTCCAGGTATGCAGAGATACAAGACATAGGACTGCAACAAAGTGAACTCCATCCATACTCCAACTCCCATCCTGCTTCCACCTTGAAGACCCTCTAGCTGTCATGCTCCAGACCTGTAAGCCCTCCAGCCTCCTCCATCAACTGCAAAATGATCAAAGCCATTGAAATAGAAAGCAGCATTTAAATGTAACACTGGATTTTCTTAAAATGTAACACTGGTTTTCTTACAGCATGTATAAGGCATAGTGTGAGAAAGCTGCTCCCACTTCCAGCCACACACCCACACTTGGCTCCTCACATACACACATGCACACAGAAGAGGCCAGCAGATTTTGCCACAGTGCACAGGGAATGAATCACGTCTGGTTTTTGAGCTGGTTGGAGAGCCAGTCCAGGCCTTCATAAAGTTCATCTCCACTGATGGCACAAGTAGCCTGAATGTACCAGTTTCTCTGGTGCAGGGAATGTAAGCCAAACTTGTCTGTTATCTCAGCTGCATTCATAGCATTGGGAAGATCCTGTTTATTTACAAACACCAGTAAAACTGCCTCTCTGAGCTCATGTTCTGCTAACATTCTGGTTAGTTCTTCTCGGGCCTCATTGACCCACTCTTTGTCATTACTGTCCACCACAAAAATCAGACCTTGGGTGTTCAGTAAATAATGTCATCACAAAGGTCTGATTTTGTCCTGGCCACCAACATCCCAAACTGTGAAGCTGATATTTTTATATTCTACCATCTGTACGTTGAACTCTATTGTAGGGATGGTAGTCACGCTGTCTCCCAGCTTCAATTTATACAGGATGGTGGTTTTTCCAGCTGCATCCAAACCCACCATAAGAATCCACATCTCTTTTTTCCCAAATAGACTTTTAAACAGCTTTTCAAAAATGTTCCCCATTGTAACCCGAATTCTTTTACCTGTCTCCCCCTCCACGGCTAGCGGCCTTGAGAGAATTTTAAAAGTAATTCCAAAATGGAATGAGTTCTTGTTCCTATGCTATCAAAACAATAATTATATTTATAAAATGTTTTAAGACTTAAGATAAAGGAATACATATGGCCAGGAATAGCAAACAGAAACCTAAAGACTCTCCTGTCATGTCTGATTGAAGGCAGCCATTGTATCAATCAGCTTCTTAGAATGAGAAAGCTGGAAAACATCCCGAAAGAGCTTTTTGTCTTTCGTTATGTTACTCCTTTGTTTAAAACCTTCAATTCATTCACTCATTCAACACAAGTTTAGATGTTAGAAGAAACTGAATCACATCAAGTCCTTATTCTCACAGTCTAATGAGAGGGAAAGAGAGACATGTAATCCTGCAATTACAATATGGAGTGTTCAGTCTTATAAAATAGGAATGTGTAAAAAATTTTCAGAGTACAGTATAAGGACCACTGAATTCATGCTTGATTGGTACTACGGAGAGAGGGATGATTAAGAAAACCATTTAGACTGGGAATAGTGTTCTAATTCACCTTGACTCAGAAGAATGACTTTGCACATTGCTTTAAATCATGACTTTACAAATCAAGGCACATTGAATGCTCATCAGTCACATGTTATTTTTTTCACAGTTTCATGCCCTCCCTTACCACCATCAATTACATGTATCAAGTACATTCTAAGGTCCTATGCTTATTGCTTTCTTAAACATCATTACATTCAGTCTTTACAGTAGCACACTGAGGTAGGCTGAACACAATAAAAGTTTATATCTTGATGACACAAAGTCCAATGTGAATGTTATTTCCATGCATTCAGGGACCCAGGATTTCTCCTCCTTGTGATCCCTCCTGTGCCAGTTTGAATATATTATGTTCCCCCAAATGCCATTATCGTTGATGCAGTCTTGTGTGGGCCGACATATTAGTGTTAGTTAGAATGTAATTATTTGATTGGGTGTTTCCATGGAGATGCAACCCACCCAACTGTCGGTGATAACTCTGATTGGATGATTTCCATGAAGATGTGGCCCTGCCCATTTGCTTTGGCCTTGATTGGTTTACTGGAGTGCTATATAAGCTCAGACAGAAGGAGCAATTTTCTACAGCCAAGAGGGACACTTTGAAGAATGCACAGAAATTGAGAGAGTAGCTGCAGATGAGAGACAGTCTGAAGATGGCTGTTGAAAGTAGACTCTTTGCTCTGGAGAAGCTAAGAGAGGACAAATACCCCAAGAACAACTGAGAATGACATTTTGAAGAGGAGCTGTGGCCTAGTGAGGAACGTCCTGGGAGAAAGCCATTTTGAAACCAAAATTTGGAGCAGGCACCAGCCATGTGCCTTCCCAGCTAACAGAGGTTTTCCAGACACCATTGGCCATCCTCCAGTGAAGGTACCTGATTGTTGATGGCTTACCTTGGATGCTTATGGCCTTAACACTATAACTTTGTAACCAAATCAATCTGCTTTATAAAAGCCGATCCATTTCTGGTGTTTTGTGAAAAGGCAGCATTAGCAAACCAAAACACCTCTTCTCATTCTTCAGTGTCTTCTCTGTTCAGCTAGTGGTTGGGTAAAGAGAGAGAAGACTGCAGGTGGGGGATTTGTGTGGGCCATGCCTGAAAGTGATGTGCATCTTTTCCACCACATTCTGTAACTCTAAGAAAGGCTGGAAAATATGGACTAGCTGTGTTCTCAGGAGGCAGAGACAATGGGTTTTGTGTGTTATTTGAGCAAACCTGAATATGTTAAGGGAGGAAGTATGGCTATGAATGTATCTGAGGAAAAAGCATTTCAAACAGAGAGAACTGCAAATTAAAATTATAGATCTGGAGGTCATCAGTTTCAATTCAAGGTATTGACAGGGCTGCATTCCTACTGGAGGCTTCAGGGAGAATCCATTGCCTTGCCTTTTGCAGCTTTTAGAGGCTGCCTGTAATCCATA
The DNA here is from genome assembly GCF_015220235.1 of Choloepus didactylus. Classification (NCBI taxonomy): domain Eukaryota; kingdom Metazoa; phylum Chordata; class Mammalia; order Pilosa; family Megalonychidae; genus Choloepus; species Choloepus didactylus. Next base: position 99,930,893 of record NC_051316.1, read on the forward strand.
GCTCATGGTCCCTTTCTCCCTTAATTATTCCAACCCTTTGCTTCCATTGTCACATCTCCTACTATTTACTCTGATCTTCCTGCTTCCCTCTTATATAATCTTTAATGTGTGTGTGTGTGTGTGTGTGTGTGTGTGTGTGTGTGTGTGTGTATAAATATGTCATATTCGTGATTATATTGGGCCCACCCAGATAATTCACGATAGTGTCCCATCTTAAGATCCTTAACTTCATGTCATCTGCATCGTATATGAGGTAGCATATTCCAGCAATTAGGACCTGGACAACTGTAGGGGGTCATGATCAGCCCACCACTACCACTATGCAATATTTCCCTCTCGCTAAGTTGGCAAAACCTGTTTTCACTTTCTGCTGTGTTTACTGTGAAATGGATATAGGCCAAAAACCCAGTAATCCTCTGATCTCCATAGCTCATTGGCCTGATTGGTCTACCACAGTGGTATCTGGGTTCCTAGGAATTAGTGTCAGTTAAAAGACATGATCCAGTAATCTCCTAAAATTTGGGTATTTCACCTTTCTCAGATTCCTTTGGGAATGGCTACTAGGAATATTTATAATATACAGTTTTCTTTTGGCTCTAAACTTGGAATTGGCTATGACTGTTCATTGTGATGATTTAAGGCAATCTTTGATTTACCAGACCTTGAGTTTTTTCTTATATAAATCAAATAAGGATTTAGTAGGCTACCTATATGTTTCACTTCTGGGGACACCATAATCATTTAACTGTTGCCAAATATGTCTTCAGGTTAGTGGATTCTGATTTCTGCTCCAGCTTTCTTGATTACAGTAACCATACCCACCTTGTCTCTGGCACATCAATACTTTCCTGCTCTGGGATCCCATCCCCTCCATTGACTTCAGGGAGCCCATTTCAGTGATGGTATCTTTCACTGCCATACTTGTCTACAGAGTACAGAGCCATTCCTAACCAATGTGTTTCTCAAAGCCTTGGTGAAGGGAATGTCCTCCAGACTCCCAGAGGGTATAGTTAAGGGCAGGCAGGTGACACATACAAATATACTTGAGCATTCCTATCTCTAGGTTTCCTCTATAATATACCAAGGAAGTTCCTAACTTCACATACTGTTGGTTACCATTGAGTCAAGGTTTCAGTTAACCAGCCGAGAAAAGTGTTAGAGTCACTTTTACCTACTTAAGCAAACACATTGAATCCAAAATCTCTGGTTAATACACCCGTATTAATAAATTCAGCTCAGTCCCAAATCATTTTCCCTCCTCCCTTGTCCAATACCCTTAGAATCCATTCCCTTAAATATTCCCCATTTTTCTGCTGATATAATAGGTAACATCTTGTTGTCTTCTGATTATGTGTGGCATCTCTTAGTGCAGAATTGTACTCCTCCCACACCCCACTGCTTCTGCCATGACTTAAGTCTAGTTATGGGTCTGGAGGGGTGGTGGCAGTTGGCCTTGAGGAGAATCAGAATTCTTCTGTAAGGTGACTGCTTCAGGAAAAGTTATAATAGCATCTTAGGGCAAAAGAGAGAGAAACTCCTCAGAGAGAGAAGAAAGGACTCTGTACTGGCAAAGGAGGCTAAGTAGTGTTTGTTTAGGACTTCCATGTACTCAAATCTACTGTAGTATCCCTGTTTTAGTTCTCCAGGAACTATTCTCTCTCATGCAATGCCCTAATTTTGATATAGATATAAACATACAAGACATGAATTCAATTTTTACTGTAATTCAGCTATGGTGAGATTTTGGGTTTATTTTTTTAGAAATCTCAACTCTGTAACAAAAGAAATAAGGGATTTTTCCTCCCCAGGGAAATCATAAAATCTTTTAGTTTTTCTATCCATTTCCTGAACTGGGAATTTAAAGCATTGAGTTTAGCGTGCTCTCTCATTTGTTTCAAAGTTCTCTATTATACTCTGAAGTGGCCAGTCCACCCCACTCTTACTTTCTACTATAACATTCTATTGCTAAAACTACATGGTCTCCCAAAGCCTTTCCTTCCCTTTCAGGCAAGTGCAGTGATTATAACTTCGTTGCACCTGGATACCGTGGATTAACCATGGATTAAGAGTGTCCCATTTTCCACTAGCAATGAGGTCATTACTACTTTCAGATTTAAGCAGATTGTAGAAACAATTCCAGATTCTCATATTTAAGTTCCTGTTTTTCTAGAACCACTTCTGGCACTAAAAATTGCATCAGTCAGTTAGAGAAACAGATGTTACCCTGTGTTCCTGATATCATGAGTTTCATATGGAGTTTTGGGCTTACAGAATTGTTGGAAGAACAAGAGGAACAGAGATCAGAGAAGTGGCTGACAGAGGTAAGCGATGTTGACACTGAAGATGTTTGCTTGAAACATCAAGGCAGACGATTTTTAAAAGCTTGTCTGGAAGATGCTTTAGCTTTTGAGAATCTCTGAGAAGCTTCCACCCCCAGTCTTAGTCTGTAGTGGCAAAACAGGTGGTTTCATGAGTTTGTCAGGAAGCTGTTGTAAATCTTTCATCTGTCCATGCATCTGGCTGAATATATCTCCAGGTAATAATGTCTTCCACTGACTGCACTTCTGCATTCCAGACATCATACAGGTAAATTACGTTGGGAAACTCTAATCCAGAACCACAGAGAGAAAGGTATTTTGGAAAATGTATTTCCCAGAATGGCAGTAAAATTGAGTTGACAGTAGATGATCTAGCACATTATGTAAATACAATTATTTAACTTAACAGAATATTAATTGTAATAGAAAGTCAAAGTTAGTAGGATACAATAATTGCTATAAAATATTTACCACATCTTTATTTCATGGAAATAAATTTTTATAACCATGTCAATACATATTCTGACATCTAATTTTCTTTAGAAATGGTCACCAGATTTGATAGTCCTTTTTGTGACATTGAAATCTTCAGCAGATTAAATAATATTTTAGAAGTTTGAAATAATCTTAAATTTACAGAAAAACATTGCAATTATGGTACAAAGAACTTTTCCTGAAACATTTAATAGTAAGTTAATAGCCTGATACCCTATCTTCCTCAAACACTTTAGTATGTATTTCCTACACACAAGGACATTCTTCTGCATAACTGCAATACAACCATCAAAATCAGGAAATTAACATTGATAAATTACTACCTATAATCCTTGGATTCCATTCAGGTTTCACTGATTGTCCCAATAATGTTGTCATGATCAAAGAAATAGCAAAAAGATCCAGTTCAGAATCATGCATTACATTTAACTCATCTCTTCAGTTTCTTTCAGTTTGGGATAATCCCTTAAACTTTGCCTGACTTTCATAAACTTGACACTTGAAATTACAGGACAGTTATTTTGTATAATGTCTCTTAATATGGGCTTCTCTACTGTTTTCTTACGATTTGATTCAGGCTCTGCATGTCAGGCAGGAGTATAATATAAGAGAAACTTTGTTTCAAAAGGGATACTTTGTTTTCTCATTGCATTCTATCAGCCATCCTTTCAAGTGACACATGATTTTTAATTGTCTCATTGCTGATGATGTTCATTTTGATTACTTGATTAAGTTGGTGTCTTCTGGGCTTCACTTTTATAAAGTTATTTTTTCCCTCTGTAAGTAATAAATATTTTACAAAGTAGTAGCTTGAAATTATGTAAATACTCAGTTTCTCATTAAAATTTCCATCTACCCATTTACTTATATAAATATGGGTATCTTATTTTATTCAATGGGTTATAATTTATTACTTCTCTGTCGTTTTGACATAGTTCCCATTGTTCTTTGAACACTTTCTTGATTCACAGCAATATGCACAGATATTCCAGGCTCATCTTGTACTTTCTATGCTCCAGTCCTGGAATCCGTTGTTTCTTTAAAAATTCATATGTTGCAGATTGGATTATGTACCCCAATTTAGATATGTTCCTAATCTGCTGCCCAACTCACCCTGCATGTGCTTCGGCACCTCATGTTGGATTTCCCCCAAGCATGGACACCTTTCTCATTCCATCTGAGATCTGATTCCCCATACCGTATTGCACTTTAACATTGTCACCTGTCTCACCTGCTTGGTTTTTTTATTTTATTTTATTTTATTTTATTTTGAAATAAATTCAAAGTTATATGAACAGTTGCAAAAACAATACTAGCCCCATACACAGAATTCCATCATACCCTGACCCCCCCTCCCCCGGTAGCTCAATCCACCAACTTTAACTTACTGTCACATTGCTATTTCTTTCCCTCCCTCCCTATCATCCATCATCTATTGCTCTGTCTTCTGAACATATGAGAGTTAGCTGCACACATCCTTGAGCATTCACTATAATTCACATATACACTTCCCATGAACAAGAACATTCTTTCATGCAATCCCATTAAGCTCAGCTAAGAAGTACAGTAGATTCAACAATGATAAAAAGCTTTCATTCTATATTTCCTTTTCCTTATGTCTCAACTGTGTCCCTTTGAGCCACCTGTCCTCTATCCTCCTCTCCCATCCAAGTTCATCCTTAGTATTCAATTGTCATCTAGTTAGACTGACTTTTTTTTTTTTCAGTTGTGGAAACATATATACAGCCTAAATCTTCCCATTCCTTTCCCTCCCTAGCCTTTCATTAGTGGGATTAATCACGTTTAGAATGTTGTAATGCTCTTTCCCACCATCCATTACTAGAAATTTCCCTTCACCTCAAACAGCAACCCTACACTCCTTTCTTAACTCCCCATTGCCCCTTCCCCCATTTCTCTTAACCCAAACTCTACTTTTCATCTCTATGGTTATATTCTCTGATAATTTCTTTGTGTTTACTGTGGGGCTTAAAATTAACCTCTTAAATCCATATCAATCTTGTTTTTCTTTGATACCACCTTCACTTCAATAGGACACATAAACTATGTTCCTATACTCCTTCATTCCCCCACCTTTATATCGTTGTCTAAAATTACATATTTTACATTGAGTTCAAAACCACTGATTTGTCCTTAGAGTTTGTGTATTTTATATCATGTAGGAAGTAACTAGTGGAATTACAGTTCAAAAATTATTGACTTCTATTTGTATTCCATTGTGGTTGGAGAATGTGCCTTGAGTATATTCAATGTTTTTGTTTTTTTTTTTAATTTCTTGAGGCTTGTTTTATGACCCAGCTTATGGTCCCTTCTCGAGAAAGGTCTGTGATCACTAGAGAAAAGTGAGTGTCCTGGTGATTTGGGATGTAAGGTACTATATATGTCTGTTAAAATTCTCTGTATCTCTTTCTCCTTTCCCTGTCTCTCCTCCAGCAGGGCTCCCCTCAGAATCTGAAGTAGGACAGGTATTTCATTGGCAAAGTCTCTCAGCATTTGTTTGTCTGTGAAAAATTTAAGCTCTCCCTCAAATTTGAAGGAGAGTTTTGCTGGATAAAGTATTCTAGGTTGGAAATTTTTCTCTCTCAGAGTTTTAAATATGTCATGCCACTGCCTTCTCACCTCCATGGTTGCTTCTGACTAGTCACTAATTAATCTTATGTTGTTTCCTTTGTATGTGGTGAATTGCTTTTCTCTTGCTGCTTTCAGAACTTGCTCCTTCTCTTCAGTATTTGACAGTCTGATCAGAATATGTCTCAGAGTGGGTTTATTTGGATTTATTCTATTTGGAGTTTGCTGGGCATTTATGCTTTGTGTATTTATATTGTGTAGAAGGTTGGGGAAGTTTTCCCCAACAATTTCTTTGAATACTCTTTCTAGACCTTTACCCTTCTCTTCCCCTTCTGGGACACCAATGAGTCTTAAGTTTGGACATTTTATTTTATCTATCATATCCCTGAGATCCTTTTTGATTTTTTTGATTTTTTTCCCCATTCTTTCTTTTGTTCTTTCATTTTCTGTTCTGTGGGCTTCTAGGACACTGAGATGTTGTTCAGCTTCCTGTAGTCTTGTATTGTGAATATCCAGAGTCTTTTTAATTTGGCCAAGTTTCTTTTATTTCCAAAAGATCTTCTGTTTTTTTTATTTACTCTTGCTATGTCTTCTTTATGCTCTTCTAGGGTCTTCTTTATGTAGCTTATATCCTGGGCCATGGTCTTCTTGATGTCCTTTAAATCCTTTGCCATGTTTTTGTTCCACGATTGTAGATCTTTGATTAACTTTGCGAGGTATACTGTATCTTCCAATATTTTGGTTTGTGTGTTTGGAGTTGGATTCTCCATATCTTCTGGTTTTATCATATGCATTAAGATCTTCTGTTGTTTTTGGCCTCTTGGCATTTGTTTTGCTTGATAGGGCTCTTTCAAGTTGTAAAGAAAAAGGGATGTCGATCTAATTTTTCAGGAGCACAGTTTGTTGACGTACACTTTCTCTAACTAACCAGCAGATGGTGTCTGTGAGTCACCTATATCCCTCGAGTCAGTTCTCAACCTTTTTTCCGCTTTGTGTGGGGAAATGATTCTTGTGGGTTCAGTTGGAGAACTCAGTTTGGGTGTGTTGCTGGAGCTGTCCGCCCTGAATGTGGGGCGTGTGTACTGGTAGCCAGGGAGAAAAGGCAGTTCTAACATTCAAATCCCCCAGGATCCCGGAGATTCAAGGTCGCCGAACAAGTCTAAGCCTTCATTTCAGTTCAGCCCCAGCCTCTTACTCTCGCTGATCCATAAACCACCGGACTTGGCATAGCGTCCCTGGGTTCTCTGAGTGGATCCCCCCTCCCAGCCACACTCCTCCAGTAGCTCAGCCAAGGGAAGGCTGTGCTACATCATCAGTGCATGCCGTCCCACAAGGGAAGCCCCGGGCTGCCAGGCCATGCGGCGGCGCACTCCCAGCCAGAAGCAAAAAGGGCCCAGCAGGGCATCTCAGCCCCTCCTCCTTGTACCGTTCCTCCTTCCTAGCCCTGGGACAACTGGCAGGGCTCTGGGCTGTGGGCACGGCCCCAGGCAGGAGTTTATCCAGCCCTCTGGGGGCCAGCTGCTAGCCGCGGGGTTTCTTTCTGCTTCCGGCTCTCCCCTCCGTTCCCCCAAACCCAAGGGTATCTGCTGCGGGCTATCTTCCCGGCCAGACAGCAAGAGGCTAGCCCAGCCCCCTCTTGCTGTGTTTTTCTGCGTGGTTCCCACAATTGCTACTGGAGCCGCTCCTTTTTTTAAAAAAAAAACAGCCAGCTGGTCTCCATACACTGAACCCTGGCTTCCCCAGCCCTCCGCGGCTGCGGGTCTTCCAGCCAGCTTACTCACTCGTTTCGGAATGCAGACTCCCGGTTTCACCAAGTATACGGCACCTCTGGAGCTAGGAGCCCTCATCCAGTTGGTGCATCTCTGTAACTGGTATTCTAGGTCACTTTCTGGTTTTTAGCTAGTGTTTTTCACAGAGGCGTTTTTTTCGCCCTGTCTCAGCTAGCCGCCATCTTAGTTCTCCCTACCTGCTTGGGTTTTGATTATCCACACTGGGCTTCTCCCTTGCACAGAGGCCCTTTTTTCTGGTCCCACTAGGTTCTAACATTCTTTAACAGACTGAGGAACAGGGGAGAAGTTTATTGTCTATTAAGATATTTATAACCATGACTCATTTTATTTTTATAATAAAGACAACTTCTTATAGCAAGCTGTTCTCTTTTTTTGCTTATGAGACTGTATTAGTACTTTTGAGGAAGAAGAAGCTGTGATTTATTTGCCTTCTTCACGTATTAAGCATAGTATCTGCAGATGGTAGGCACTTAACATATGATTGTCAAATCAATGATTAAATTCCTAGGGGTAGCAAAATATACATATTCTACTCTGCCCTCCTAGTCAGCTTTCTCAAGGCCTGTTTCATGTCCCTGTTCCTAAGGCTATAGATGAAAGGATTCAGCATGGGGATCACCACAGTATAAATGACAGTAACCACACGGTCCTTTGTCACTGAGTAGGTGGATGATGGGCGAATGTACACTGAGATGGCAGTCCCATAATATAGTGCTACAGCTGTGAGGTGGGATCCACAGGTGGAGAAGACCTTGTACCTGCCTTCTCCTGAAGGGATCCTCAGAACAGCACGGGCAATGTAGAAATAAGAGACAATAATGAAGGCAAAGGGACTCAAGATCACCAAGGAGCCTTCTGTGAAGGCCAAAAGCTCGTTGACAGAGGTGTCAGAGCAGGAGAGTATTAGCAGTGGCTGGACATCACAAAAGAAGTGGTGGATGATGTTGGGCCCACAGAAGGAGAGGCGAGCCATGAGAATTGTGTGAGTAAGTGAGTGGAGGTGGGACACCACCCAGGATGCCATCACCAGCAGGAGACAGCGCCTGGGGCTCATGGTTGTGGTATAATGCAGTGGGTTACAGATGGCCATGTAGCGGTCAGTGGCCATGGCAGCCAGGAGGAAGCTGTCTGTAATTGCACAGGTCACAAAGAAATACATCTGGGTGAGACACTGGGCAAAGGGGACATTTTTGCTCTTGCTCAGCATGTTTGCCAGCATCGTTGGCACAATGACATTGGCAAAGCAGATGTCCACGAAAGATAGGTTGGAAAGAAAGAAGTACATGGGAGTGTGGAGATGGGTTTCTCTCTGGAGGGCTGCAATGATGACTGACTTGCCAACCACATTTACCAAGTACATGGCCAGGAAGCTTGCAAAGAGCCACACCTGCTGTTTGGGGTCACTGCTTAGTCCCAGAAGGAGGAATTCATTGATGTGGCTCTAGTTTCCCCATGGCATTGCTGACCTGCAAGTAGAAAATATCAAGAAACATTACGTATGTCACCTGTTTTGGGGTTACTAGTTGTTAGAACTTTCTATGAGTGACTGGTATGGTTGGCAGGAGTATGGGTTTTGATGTCACACAGGACTGGCTTCCCATTCTGGTCTTGTCACTGATTTACACTGTGAGAATGAAATTACTTCAACTCCTGAACTTTCATATTGCTCATCTATAAAGACAGGAATCATGAAATTCACCTCAGACTATTCTGTTTTGGACAGGATATCTCTTTTTTGGTTTCCTAGTTATGGATGTCAGAAGATCTTAACTTCTTCCTCAAGAAAACATACATACATACATACATACACACATACATACATATGTATATGCTGGAGATGATATTCCTAGCTCCAACCTCTTTGGGGAAAATTTGTGAAATGGATTTGGGACTTTGTGTAAGCAACACTCAGATCAGAAAGGCCATGGATCTGGAATGTCTACAATCTCCCTGGACACAGAACTGTGTGGCATGGGGGAAGAAAAGCTTCTGGGAGAGAAAGTACATGAGGACTTCCCTCTGATTTGGTTGGTTTAGTTGAACTTTTTTGTTTCATGAGGAGAATGGCATTAAACAAATCCCGACAAAAGTAACAGGTGCACATCTTGACAGTAGATTGGAGTCTCGTGAGGTACAGAGTGGTCATCTGAGCACAAGGACTATATAAAAGGTGCAGGTATGCTGAAAGAATTGGATAGCAAAATGCTGGCCTTCAGGAACTGGACTCTTGTCCTAGAAATGTGTACAGAGGGATGATATCCAGAAAGAACAAAGCAGTCCCAGTAAGGAACAGACTGTGGCTCTGCTCAGCAATCTACCAAGGCAGGGACTCAGTTGCAAAGGGATAAGATCAGAAATAATTACCTGTCCTTGGCCCAGGAACAGATCCTGGCTATCAGCCAGAGTGACTTTATGCTGAGCCCAATGTGTTCCTGGATTTTGGCTTCCTAATGTCCATATTGCCTCCGGGCAGGATGGGTTCCAGAGCAGAAAGCAGGGAGTAGCCTGCACATGTCTGTCAAGTGGCCCAGAGAAAGGGTGAAGAAAGGTTGTAAGAAAAGTAAGTGACAAGTCCACACCCAGGGAAACCTGAATACCAATTTTTCATTTTTTTTTGTTTTTTTTTCCTGATGTCCAAAGTACTTTAATGAAATTCTTTGAATTGCTGGGGAGAATCCATACTATTTTTGCCCTCTAGAAACTTTCCTAAGCAGCATAGCTTCCTAAAGCATCACTTTAATACCCAAAGTGCTTGAAGCTGTGGACCAAAGTGGTTTGTCCCTCTAGGAAGGGCACATGAGACATGATTGACATGGAAAAGGCTCAGGATATAGTTCTGGAAGGGCAGGGAACCTGTCTGGCTTTTCAACATCACATACCTAGTTCACCATTATATCTTTGTGACAGGTGCCTCAGAGAGTATTTACCATGTGCTAGGCAGTGTGTCATGATTTAATCTTCATAATTACTCTGTCACCATACAGATGAGGAAAATGTGTTATTACAGAGATGGTCAAGAACTTGCTCAAGATTATATAACTAGTAAGTAGCAATAATTAAAATCTAATTTGTTTGGCTTCTTAGTCTCTCTCTTAACCATTATACTCTATTACCTCCCTGCCTATTAGTTATTTGCTAACAGAATAAACCCAGAAATGACAACTTTTACAACATCTTGAATGACTGTGGGATTATATGAGTGGCAAGAATCAGATTCTTAGGATCAGGAGAATTAGTGGAAGGAGACCAGGATTTGGGTTCTAGTTCTTGTTTAGTGACTTACAAGGGAAACTTTGCTTCCTTCTTGGAATGTCTTTGTGCCCCTTTTATTTTTCTCATGGAAAAAGGAGGGACATACAGTACCATTTTCATCAGAATGTGTGCACATCAAGTGAATGAACATGTCTGAAAAGTGCTTTGTAAGCAAACATGCTGTATAAATGCTAGTTACACCAATAACATAGAATATAAACAATATAATAAGGTAAAAGTAACAGTGCTCATAATTAATATATAGTATCTGGTTTACCTGGTTAAGACAAGATTACAGATGAGCTCTAGAGAAAATGAGGAATAGTCTGTGTGTGTCTGTTTTTTTGCATGTGCATATGTGAAATAGTTGAGATGGTCATTGGAAGAAGAGCATAAGCTAGAGAGGTATAGAAAGGAGGTATAGAATTTTCTGGGAGGAGAGGGGAAGGAACAGAGACTTCCAGTAATTTCCTGCTTTGTAGAGTCTTTCCTGCTGCAGTCACAATAAATTTGGGAGTCTTATAGTCTGATACCCTGCCCATGGCCAGGCAACTGAAAATGGTTTCAGGTAGCTCAGCAAAGCCACATGGCCTTTCTTTACCAAATACTCTTAATTTACTCAAAAATCCTTCTATGTGGGCCAAGAGATGGTTTGCTATCGGCTCCCTAGTTGCCATGATCATTTTTGTGTATCTTCTTGGTTCTAAAATGGGCTATTTCTGAGCAGGAGATGGAGAGAAGAGAACAGTAAGAGTGAAGGGGTGGGGACATGAAGATTTTGTGTGTGTATGGGGAAAAGCAGATGGTCCTTGCCCAGGAAGGGTTAGACTAAGAAGCAAAATGATGATGGCAAAGAGGGGACTGACCTCTAAACTTTGGTGCTCAAAGCTCAATCTCAGTGTGACTGGGTTGAGTTCAATTGTATGTTGTAATTGCAGACTCCACTGAGTCCAGCCTGGTGGCTAGGATTGCTGGCTCTGAGGTGACAGTGGCCTGAGTTTAAGTTCTGGCCTCGTCACTTGTTAGAAGAGTGACTTGGGAAAATTGCCTACGCCTTCTTTTTCTTATTTGCCAAAGAGGAACTATAATAGGTGTATTAGTTAGGGTTCTCTTGGGAAACAGAATCAATGAGAGATGTCTCTGATTATCAAATTGTAAAAGTGACTCATGCAACTGTGGGTATGCACGAGTCCAAATTCTGCAGAGCCGTCAACAAACTGTCAACTCCAAGGAAGATGTCCGATGAACTCCTCGGGAAATGAACCGACAACTTTGACAACTCCTCAGGAAATGAACCAGCAACTTCGACGAACTCCTCAGGAAATGAACTGGGATCTTCGACGAACGTGCTCGATGAACTCCTCAGGAAACGAACCGGCAACTTCGACGAGCTCCCCAGGAAATGCTTCACTGAGCAGCCGAAGAAGAAGTGAAGGTTCTCTAACCGTCCCGCTTATAAGCGTTCAACTGATCACCCGGACCAAATCCATCCAATTGCATTCTCTCATTATGGAAGGCACGCCCCTTGATGAGTCATCAGTCAGCCGCAGTCAATTGACTGATGATCCAACAAACCAGCCCATTGGTTTATTAACCAGCCTCAAATATCCTCACAGCAATCGTCAGGCCAGTGCCCGCTTGACCAGACAGCTGGGTCACCTAGCCAAGTTGACACATGAACCCAACCATCACAATAGGATTGCTTCTTATAGGTAAATATGAGGGTTATCATAATATGTATGTAAATAAGTTAGTACTTTAGATAGCACAGAATAAGCCCCTGATAAATGTCAGCTGTAATTATTCCTGCTATTTAACAAAATTACTTAATGGATTTCTGTGTATAAGCATTAGGAAATTCACATAATAGATGTTCAATAAGTTCCTATTGAAGAAATATAGAGAGAGACCCAGACAATCTCAGAGCCAGAAGAAAACTCAGAGATCATCCTTTCCAAACTACCACCTAGGGCAGGAAACCTATAGTAGCTCTGATAGTGGTCATCTATTTTGAAAGAACTCACTGCCTTCTAATATGTACCCATGGAATCACCACAAAATACATTTATGACATAAAAGAATAAAACATTCTAAACTTTGCATTTCAACTATCGTTTTTTTAGCTGACCTTGGTCATAGCAAGTGACCACATCTTTGCTTTTCTTTTACTTGTGGAATCATTGATTTGTTAATCATTCAGCAAGTGTGTCCTGAGTGCCAGCAGTCATGCTAAGTACTGGGGACACAGAGGTGAAGAGATACCCAGTCACCCTTCAGATGTTTGAAGACGGTGCCCACATTCCCCTAGGTCTCCGTTTTCCCATGTGTACTATCCTTTTTCTCCCCAGGACATGGCTTCAAGTGCTCTCTCATGTCCAATCACCCTCTTCTTCTACTTCCCCCACATGGCTGACACTCCCTGTGTGACAGATATGTATGTCCATTGAAAATGTAAAATCTTCAGGGACAGACCAAATTCATATGATTCTAGCTTCTAGAGATGAGTGGAATCTTAGAGATCATGTAATTCAGAGGTTTCCAAATTGTTATCTGAGGAACCCCAGAATTTCATGGAAAAGGCTCAGGAAGAACCATGGATTAGGAATAGTGTGGAAAGGGTGACTTAAGAGTCTCTTTCAGGATCCTTCCTCTTTGCCCATTGAAATTCTGCTTTCATGTGTTTTACAAATAAAATACAATAGGATAAATTTGAAGAGAAGCTTCCAATCCTAAAGAAAATCCCAAAATCTATATTCTAATATACATGATTAACTTGCATAGGACCAAATGAGGCCTAAAGAAGGAGGTTGGTCATTTGATATCGTACCATGAGTTAACAGCAGAACTGGTATGACAAGCCTGGTCTTACGAATTTTCTCCTCCTTCATCCTTCTCATGTTTCACCCTTCTAAAACCTGTACCTCAGGCTGCTCTGAAGTTGGGATGAGGTCATTGAGGTGGACTCTCTTTAGCAGATCTGGTTTTGGGGGAGCTCTGAAGCTAGGCTGGAATGATGGAAGCCTGATCAGCATTCCCTGTTGGCTTCAGAGCAGCTATGCTTGTTCTCCAAAACTGTCAATCCCTTTGCTTGTAGTCTTACCCATTAATAGCAAATCATTCTTCCTTTTTGCAAATTAGGAAGGAAAACAAAGGAGTGTGGAGTAATTTGAGTCACTCAAGCAAAGAAAAAAGGGAGGCAGGGTGGGTAAAATCAGATGACTTGGTTTTAAGTCCCAACTATTACATTAATTTGCTGTACATTATTGAGCAACTCATTTTCCTTCTCTGTAAAATGCATGTATTAGATTAGATAGGATAATTTCTAAGTTTCTGTCATGCCAGTGATATATCACTGTAGGATGGGTAAGGTTGAGGATACCAGTTACTTACTTATGATTGTCTTTGGAGCATCCAAGTACTTTCTCTTCAACCTTGTTGGCTCCTGTGTCTAGAGGAGAAGTGGAGGGCTTGAGATGTAGATTGGATGTTCATATCAGGTAGGAAAAGGAAAAGCCCTCAGGTTCTTGATGGAGGGGTCAAAACCTGCAATGCTGGTTGTGTGGGACCTGTGTGATTGTTGCCTCAATCTAGAGATGGTGGTATCAGCTCCTGAGGTGGTCACTTTTCTTCTTCCTTCAGGGAGGTGACTCCTCAGTGTAGCCCCAGGCACTAGAATCATGAGCCTTTCTTCCATGCCGAACTTTTGACCACCTGACCCTTTCAGCTTTCAACAGATGATATTGGATACGGTGGGGGCTTGGAAGTACCTGCCTGTCTTGCATGTGACTGCACCCCAAGGAGTTAGACAGCCTCCTCAGAGACCAATCCAGGGAGCTCATTAAATACTTTGGTTGGGAGGGGAGTAGAGACTTTTCAGCAGAGACCATGGAAACACAGGGTACCAGAGCAGCATTTTCCTTACAGCTCTAGAAAATTAGTCACTTGTTTTTTCAGTGATTTGTAAGGACCAGATAAAACATTAGATTGGAACTAATTCACAAAATAGCCACCATTCTTTGAGTAGATATGAGCCAGAGACTTTATGTGAAAACTTGTAAATGAAGTATTCTCATATTTATAGAGGTGGGATTTGAGGCTCAGCTATGTTAAGTGATTGTTCATATTACAAAGAAAATATTTTGTGAAGCCAAGATTCAAGCCCAGTGTTGTCAGAATTCCACAAAATTCCATGTTGCTTTGTGAAGACTATAGCTGGGAAAGGTCTTATGCTGCCTTCCTGTCACATTTCCCAACCCTGGTATCATAAACTAAGATATTTCTTTCATTTGCCTTCTCTGCTAGCCTGTAGGCTTTATGGAGGCAGGGTCCACATTGTTTTCCATAGGAACCCCAGGACCTAGCCCAGTGTCTGACACTTGGCTATGCACAGAAACTTGTTAAATCAACAAATGAATACATAATGCACACCATGCCTTTTTTGAAAAGCTGTTTTATTAAGATGTATTCATATACCATATAGTCCATCTGCTTTGTACAGTCAGTGGCTTTAATATAATCAGAGCAGCATTCATCACCACAATCAATTTTAGAACATTTTCCTTACTCCAAAAAGAAAAAGCCCATACACCTTAGGAGTCATCTCTCACTCCCGCTATATTTCCCCAGCTCCACCTCTACATAACTACTAGTCTAACTCTGTCTCTATGGATTTAAATTTAAAGAATATTAAAATAGTATGGTTGACTACAGTCCATAGTTTGCATTAAGTGTATTTTCCCTCATATACCACCCTATTTTTAACACCTTGTAATACAGACATACATTTGTTATGGTTCATGAAAGAACATTCTTATATTTGTACCATTCACCACAGACATCATCCACCGTGGGGTTCATTATGTTATACAGTCCCATGTTTTATCCTCTAGCTTTCCTTTTACTAGCTTACACAACCTAAAACTGCCCCTTTCATCCACATTCACACACAGAATTCATCACTGTTAATTATACTCATAAAAATGTGCTACCATCACCTCTATCAATTTCTAAAGATTTATAATCAACCTAAATAGAAATTCTGCATCAGCTCCCCATTCTCTACCCCCATTCTATCTCTTGGTAACCTATATTCCAGACTCTAACTTAGAACTCTAAGTTCTCTTATGTCTGGCTTATTTCACTCAACATAATATCCTCCAGGTTGTCACATGCATCAGAAGTTCATTCCTTCTTACTGTTGTATAATGTTCCATCATATATATATAAACACATTTTGCTAATCCATTCATCGGTTGATGGACACTTGGGTTACTTCCATCTTTTGGCAATTGTGAATAATGCTGCTATGAAAATCAGTGTGTAAATATCTGTTCATGTCCCTGCTTTCAGTTCTTCTTCTGGATATATACCTAGTAGTAGGATTGTCAGGTCATACGGCAATTCTGTAGTTGGTTTCCTGTGGAACCCTCAGAGTGTCTTCCACAGCAGCTACACCATTGTACATTCCCACCAGTATTGAATGAGTGTTCTTCTTTCTCCACATCCTCTCTAACACTTGTAGCTATCTGTTTTTCTTAATAGTGGCTATTCTAGTATGTGTGAAATGATATCTCATTGTGGTTTTGATTTGCATTTTCCTAATAGCTAGGGATGTTGAGTATCTTCCTGTGCTCTTTGGCCATTTGTATTTCCTCTTTGGAAAAATTCCTGTTCAAGTCTTTTGCCCACTTTTAAATTGGTTGTTTGTCTTTAACAAATTTTAATTGTTGCATTGTGGGATTTTTAAGAATATATTCTGAATATTAAGCCCTTATAGATATGTGGTTTCCAAATATTTTCTCCCATTATGTAGGCTGCCTTTTTACTTTCTTGATAAAGTCCTTTGAAGCACAGAAGGTTTTAATTTTGAGAAGGTCCCATTTATCTATTTTTCTTTCATTGCTTGTGCTTGAATCCATTGCCTACCACAGGATCTTGAAGATGCGTGCCTACATTTTCCTCTCTGGAAGTTTTATGGTCTTGGTTCTTATATGATGGTCTTTGATACATTTTGAGTTAATTTTTATATAAGGTTTGAGGTAGGGGTCCTCTTTCATTCTTTTGGATATGGGTATCCAGTTCTCCCAGCACGTAAAGAGACTATTCTGTTTCAGTGGGGTGGACTTGGCAGCCTTGTCAAATATCAATTTTCCATAGATGTGAGGGTCTATTTCTGAACACTCAGTTCTAATCCATCAACCAGTGTATCTATCTTTATGCCAGGACCATGCTGTTTTGACAACTGTAGCTTTGTAATATGCTTTAAAGTCAGAAAGTATGAGTTCTCCAACCTAGTTATTCTTTTTTCAAGATGTTTTGGCTATTTGGAGCCCCTTACCTTTCCAAAGAAATTTGATAATTGGCTTTTCCATTTCTGCACAGTAGGCTGTTGGAAATTTGATGGGATTGCATTGAATCTGCAAATCAGTTTGGGTAGGTTTGAAATCTGAATGATATTTAGTCTTCCATCCATGAACATGAAATGTTCTTCCATTTATTTAGGTCATTTTTTGTTTGTTTAATTTCTTTTAACAATGTTCTGTAGTTTTCTTTGTACCGGTCCTTTACATCCTTGGTTAAATTTATTCTTAGATTTTAAAGTTTTAGTTGCTATTGTAAATGGAACTTTTTCTTGCTTTCCTCCTCAGATTGCTCACTACAGTGTATAAAAGCACTACTGATTTTTGCTTGTTGGTCTTGTATGCTGCCACTTTGCTGAACTTGTTTATTATCTCCAGTAGCTTTGTTGTAGATTTTTCGGGACTTTTTATGTATAGGATCAAATCGTCTGGCAATAGTGAAAGTTTTACTTCCTCCTTTCCAATGTAGATGGTGTTTGGTTCTTTTTCTTGCCTAATTGCTCTTGCTAGAACTTCTAGCACAATGTTAAATAACAGTGGTATTGGGCTTCCTTGTCTTGTTCCAGATCTTAAGAGGAAAAGCTTTCTGTCTTTAACCATTGAGTAGGATGTTAGCTGTGAGATTTTCATATATGCCCTTAATCATGTTGAGGAAGCTTCCTTCTTTTCCTATCTTTTGAAGTGTTTTAATCAAGAAATGATGCTGAATTTTGTCAAATGCCTTTTCTGCGTCATTTGAGATCATATGGTTTTTCCACTTCAGTTTGCTAATGTGGTGTATTACGTCCATTGATTTTCTTGTGTTGAAACACTCTTGCATGCCTGGGATAAAACTCACTTGATAATGGTGTATAATACTTTTGATGCGTTGTTGGATTCCATTTGTGGATATTTTGGTGAGGATTTTTGCATCTATATTCATTAGAAAAATAGGTCTGAATGTTCTTTTCCTTTAGTACTTTTATCTGGCTTCATAGAACGTGTTAGGTAGTGTCCCCTTCTCTTCAAAGTTTTGAAAGAGTTTGAGCAGGATTTGTATTAGTTCTTCTTGGAATGACTGGTAGAATTCACCTGGGAATCCATCTGGTCCTGGGCTTTTCTATGTTGGTAGGTTTTTGATGACTGATTGAGTCTCTTTAACTTGCAGTTGGTCTCTTGAGCTCTTCAATTTCTTGTAGGGTCAGTTTATGTTGGTAGTGTGTTTATAGGAATTTGTTCATTTCATCAAAATTTTCTAATTTGTTTGCATACAGATATTCACAGTATCCTCTTATGATCCTGTTTGTTTCTGTGGGGTCAGTAGTGAGGTCTCCTTTCTCATTTCTGATTTTATTTATTTGCATCTTCTCTTTTTCTTTTTAGACTAGCTAAGGGTTTGTCTATTTTATTAATCTCCAAGAACCAACTTTTGGTTATCTTTATTCTTGCTATTGTTTTTTAAATTCTCATTTTCACATATTTCTACTCTAATCTTTGTTATTTCTTTCCTTCTCCTTGGTTTGGGATAGTTTATTGTTCTTTTACTAGTTCCTTGAGGTGTGCAATTGGATCTTTTATTTTAGCTCTGTCTTTTTTTTTTTAATGTAGGCATTTAGGGCTATAAATTTCCCCCTCAACAGTGCCTTCACTGCATCCCATAAGTTGCCTTTTTCATTATTTTTATTTGTATGATTTATTTTTTTAAACAGTTTTATTCACACACCATATGGTCTATCCAAAGTGTACAATCAGTGGCTCTTGGTATAATCACAGAGTTGTACATTCATCATCACGGTCAATTTGAGAACATTCTCATTGCTCCAGAAATAAAAATCACATACGTCTTATACCCCCTATTATTGATGAAAGAATATTTTAATATTACTGTTAACTTTAGTCCATAGTTTACATTAGATGTGTTTTTCCCATGTATAATCCTATTATTAATACCTTGTAATAGTGATGTACATTTGTTCTAGTTCATGTAAGAATGTTCTTATATTTGTACTATTAACCATAGCCATTGTCCACAAGATTCACTGTTAAACAGTCCCATGTTTTTCCTCTATCTTTCCTCCTAATGACATATATGACCCTAAATTTCCCCTTTCAAACATAATCACACTCATAATTCAGTGCTGTTAATTACAGTAACAGTAATGTGTTACCATTACTTTTATTCATTTACAATCATTTACAATCAACCTTACTCAAAATTCTATACAAACTGAGTTTCAGCTTCTCATTCTCTACCTTCATTCTGTCTTCTGTTATACTGTTCTCTAGATTTTTTCTCCAAGAGTTTACTCATTATAATTAGTTCATATTAGTGAGACCATATGATATTTGTCTTTTGTGTTTGACTTATTTCCTGTACATAATGTTCTCAAGGTTCATCCACATTGTCACATGCATCAGTACTTCATTCCTTCTTACTGTTCAATAATATTGCATTGTATGTATTTACCACATTTTGATTATCCATTCATCAGTTGATAGATACTTGTGTTGATTCCATCTTTTTGCAGTTATGAATAATGCTGCTATGAACATTGCTGTGCAAATGTCTGTTCACACCCCTGCTTTTGGTTCTTCTGTATATATACATAGTAGCGGGATTGCTGCATCATATGGCATTTCTAAACTTAGCTTCCTGAGGAACTGCCAAATGGTCTTCCTTAGTGGCTTCACCATTCTCCATTCTCACCAGCAGTGAGTAAGGGTTCATATGTCTCCACATCCTCTCCTACACTTGTAGTTTTCTGTTTTTTTAATACTAGCTATTCTAGTAGGTATGAAGTGATATCTCATTGTGGTTTACAGCCTTATTCTCCTTACTCTCAAATTGCTCAAAAGGCTCTAGCCTCATATCTCTGTACACTGTTCCTGAAACACATTCCAGTGTCTATTGCATTTACATGCTTGGGTGGTTCCCACTATATGAAGTGTTCTCCTTATTTGCTTACCCTTTGTACCTTCGTCTGGGTAAATTCAGTCCCATCACTCAGCGTGATCTTAGATCACTTCCTCCAAGAAGTGTTTCCCAAACACCTTCCAAACCCATGCAATTTCTATTTCTTTGAGCACATATAGGACATTATAACTCCTTGAATACAGGCCATAGTCAGGCTTATAGAAGAGTTACTTTGGGACAGCTTTATTCTATTTTATGGCTGTCAGTCAACTGAGGATGGCAGAAACTGTTTTCCTGAAATCTGCATTCCTGGCAGTACCTGGCATGGGATTGAACATATGTTTGGTGAAGGTCTTTGTGTTCTGAGTACCAGGCCAGTGGTCTTCCTGCTAGCCACCACCACCTCTCGTGACATCTTTGGGTGCCAAAAGGAAAATGGGAAGGAGGTAAGGTTAACCTGGAAATCACTAAGGTAATTTCCTAGTTATGACTTTGTTCTTTCTAAGAGTATATTCTGTCCCTTAGTTTCCCCAAACCCCTCTTCATATCCTTGTTCCGTAGGCTGTAGATGAAAGGGTTCAGCATGGGTGTCACCATGGTGTACATAACTGTGGCTACCCGGTCCTTCACTACTGAGTACATGGACAGGGGCCTAAAATAGACATAGATGATACTACCATAGAAGAGGGTCACTACAGTGAGGTGGGAGCCACAGGTAGAGAAGGCCTTCCTCTTCCTGGCTGCAGTGGGGATTCTGAGCACAGAGATGACAATTCGCAGGTAAGAGAAGAGTATGCACAGGAAAGGGGTCACGATGACAGCCAGGGTTTCAGTCATGACCACAGTCTGGGTGGGGGAGGTATCAGAGCAAGACAACTTTAGCACAGGTTGGGTGTCACAAAAAAAGTGATTAATGGTGTGAGAGGCACAGAAAGACTGATGAGACATGAGCAGTGCCCCAAGCACGGAGTGCAGATGGGAGATGGTGCAAGAACCCAGTAGCATGAGGAGGCACCGCTGTGGGTTCATGACCACGTTGTAGTGGAAGGGGTTACAGATTGCCACCAGCCGATCTATGGCCATCGAGGCCAGCAGATAACTATCGGTGTTCCCAAAGGCCATGAAGAAGTACATCTGGACCAGGCAGCCCACATAGGAGATAGCCTTTGTCTCTGAGAGTAAGTTTATCAGCATCTTGGGCACAATGACTGTTGTGAAGCAGATATCCATGAAGGACAAGCTGCTGAGAAAAAAGTACATGGGGGTATGGAGCCGGGAGTCAGAGTGGATGGCCAGGATTATGAGGATGTTTCCCACTATGGTGACCAGGTACATGGTGAAGAAAACAGCAAAGAGGGGTTTTTGCAGCTGAGGGTTGGAGGAGAGGCCCAGAAGAATGAAGCCTGAGGTGCTGCTGCTGTAGTTCTTTATCTCCATGACTTTGGACTTCCTGGATGGGGGCTTGAAGAATCATGGAATGAATGCAAAGGGTATTTTTGTCAAGAGAAAATTCTTTCTTATTCTGCAACCTATAAAAATGTCCCAGTGCTATTTGTTTGGATTTTAAAGAATGTTTACTTCAATAAACTACAGAGAAACAGGGAATAAAATCTAACAAGGGGAAAGTTGAAAAATTATAAGCTGCTTCTTGAATTAGATATCAGAGGTTCCCCATGTGTTCTTAGGGACTTCTAAGTGGCTTCATTTGTTTGAATTCTCCTCAGTTTTCTTTCTGAAGATTCTTCTTGGGTTGTTCTTGATCTTCTTAGCCTCCTTTTTGTCCCTTGGGAAGAGGCTGCTGGGTCTTTCTGTGAATCAGAATGTTTTCATACCAGGGGCCCACATAACTTCACTACTGCTCATAGGTCTGTGTGAGCAGGGAGTGACGATGGGACGAAAATGAGAATGAAGCGTAATGAATGTGCCTTGGCACCCAGAAAATTCTGATGAGATTTTTAGAATCTTCAGAGCAAAGTCATGTCAATGTTAATTTAAGGATTTCCATTTCACAAATACAGGTGACTCTCGGCTAGCGTGATCTACCTCCTTAAATGAAAAGTTCCTGATCTTTTTGTGCCGCTCACAATAGGAATACTACCAGGGATAGCCTGTGTTCCTGAGATATACTATTTAAATGTATTAATATTTCTTCTTAAAAATTATGAAGTTGTCATTTTAAACATCCAAATAATTAAATCTATATATATAACTTAGACTGTAAGAGTCTCATTTTTACCAGTATTATTTAAAAGGTAAAGCAGGGATTGCCCCTCTTATGGCTACTGTGTTGTATTCTTCAGCTGAAGGTATATGCCAGAGAAAAATAAAGAAATAGGAGGTATAGAGATTAGAGGAGGCAAAATTTTCATTCTAAGTAACATGATTTTATATCTAGAAAATCAATGCGATCTTCTGAAAAACTATTAAAAGCTATAAAGATTTCCCCTAGGTGACCAAATACAAGATAAATATACACATATCAGTACCTTCCTGTATTAGAAAAATTTAATAAGAAAATAAAATTCCAATTGACAATGGAAAGAACATCTAAAAAATACTGACGAGTAAACCTCAAAGAAGGAAGAATATTTATTTGAAGAAAGAACACAAAGGGAGATCTGAATAAATGGAGCATATACTCCTAAAAAGGAATATCAATATTTAAAAACATGATTTATTTTTAAACTAATAAAATTCAGTGCCAACACAAATAATTACCCCACAGATATTTTTAATGGAAATTGATAAGTAGTTATAAATTCATTTAGAGAAATAAATGTCTAAGGAAAGACAGTATAATTTTGGAAAAAAATAAGAATGAAAGGGAGCTTTTTAAATACCAAATCAAAGAACATACTAATGAAAAACAGTGGTATACTTACACAGAGAAAAAAATAGACTAATATAGAGCATCCTGTATTTCTTTCTTTATATATCTATAAAGATACTTATCTATATAGGAACTTAATATATAATAAAGTCCATTTCATAGCAGTGATGAAAGGATAGATTATTAAATGACATTTATGATAATTGGCTGAACACTTGGTGGAAATAAGGCTAGATTGCTATCTAACCATACATAGAAATAAAACCCATATGGATGAAATAATATAAACAGTAATATAAATACTAGCTAAAAATAAAGGAGGATATTTTTATGGTCCCAGCATGGGAATGCCATTGTAAACAAGAAAAGGAATGTAGAGGCAAGAATGATAAAATACTCAAAAATTTTTACCAAAGAGACCATAAGCAAAGCTAAAATACAAACTACTGCCTCAAAGAAGATATCTGAAACACATTTACCAAAGAAAACATGTGGAAATATGATGATCAACCTTACTGGCAATCAGAAAATACAAATTAGACACTGAAATACAATTTTCACCCATCAGATGGGCAGTAATTCTCAAACCATACATATGCACTAGAGAACTATACTGGTATGTTCTTTGCAAGCTGACTTCCTCTTACCTCCAACTGCCTTGGGCCTCCCTGGCTGACCCACGACTTCTACACCCTCCTTTGCTCTCACACATTTTGATACTTTTCATTTAGTTATTTCTCCTCCCATTTCTGCATCTGGGTGATTTCCTCTCTTCCTTGCCTCCAAACAGGAAGGTTTGAGGGGGCTTTGGACCCAAGCTCTGTCAGATCCTGAGCAAATAGTATCTTTCTGCTTTCACAGCAGCAGGACCTTAGATCTCTCTTAGAACCAGGTGTTTTGGCATTCATCTTCTCCCTGTCTGCCTTCTTCCCACTGCCAGCACTAAGACAAACAGGTCAGCCATGTTGGATACATAGTTCTCTTGAAGAGATATATCCTACTTAGGAATTCTGCAGGGCTCTTTTCAGCCTGTGTCCTTCTCTTTTCAGGTCCCTGAAATCTGTTCTTTCTGCCTAGTTGTTGTTGTTGCTGAATCTTATATCACAGTAGAGTATTAGCTCATGTGTCTCTCTGCCCAAAAGGAGGAGGTACCTCTGCCTCATTTCTCATTTCCTGTTCAGTTGAGGTTGAATTTTATTCTGGGCAGCTTTAGGTCTCACAGATCCCCTATTGAACCCAATTAAGTAAGCTCTGGGCTGGTTTCAGGTAACTTCTTTATCACTTCTTGTTTCTGTCTTTCTTTTCCTGCTACTTACTGCTTTCCTGGATGCCAGGGTCTCCCTCTCTCTCTTTTAGTGATTCAGTGAGTTAGGCTTTCTAGTTGTCATTTCCTTCTGGTTCTTTCCTTACCTGTGCCCAATCAATATTCATGATTGCAACTGTTAAAACTTCAAGTACAGACTGTGCCTCCTGGATCATGAGAAGTGCTAAAAATATGGATTCCCAGAGAGCTTTGCTTGACTCAGTTGTCATGGGGCTTTAAACAACTCTGGGTTTCACTTTTATCTTTTTAACATCAGGCAGATGATTGTCCAGTTTTAACAATTCCAGGCAGAGAGAGCTCTCAACATTTGGAGGCCAGCCCAGTCCCTTGTGAAATAAGTCTGACTCAGAAAATTCTTCACGAGCTGAGTTTTGCCTTTTTTTGTAGCCATTTAATAGCCCTGGTTGATTGACCCATTCTTATCACTTAAAGCAGTTTAGTGAGTCTAATGTGTCTTTTTTTGTGGACACCACCTAATGTCAGCTCCTCCAAATGGCATGGACTGGCTTTTCTGGTCTCCCTCTCACTACTGGTCTTAGACTCCTCTCCAAACTGTGGGAAAAAGCTGAACAACACTGCAGGAGTTCAGCAAATTGTTGAAGAGCCCTGCAGTCCTGAAGCCCATGCAGCTTCTTCCATGGTATACCCAAAACTGGGATGCAGAGAATCATGCAGAACTTGATTCAGACACAGACTGACCATTATGGTGATGAGTACTTTCCACTTGGTCTCACCTTTTCCAGAGAACTCGAACGTAGTCTTAGTCTGTCTCACAGCTACCCGAAGTTTTGATTTTTTCCATATTCCCTCTCAACTCTTTGTTAATTTTTCTAATGTGTATTTTAAAATTCAGCCCAGGGTTGTGGAGAGAGCCCTGGACTTGGAGCCAGAAGAAGAACTGAGTTATAGGTTTCACTCTACTGTTCTGCAACCTTGAAAAAATCTATGCAAGCCTTCATTTTATTCATCTCAAAGAAGGCAATATCATCTTTATAAAATTTTTATGAATGTCTAAATTTAAATGATATACTTGAAGTGAGGGCATTTTATAGAAGTGTGCTACACAAATGTGTAGAATCTCCAAGCCATGTCATCCTCCCATTGCTCTAAGATTAAGATTTTTCAATCTCAAAACTAACAAGTGAGTATCCAATTGCTTGAATATCTTCTGAGACAGGGACCTCACTTTCCTTCATGTCTGTTCATATGCTTTCCTTACTTACCTGTCTCTGTGCCTTAAGGCACACAGTTATCTTTAATGGTCTGGCAGGTTGCCACCATCTCCAGTTCTGATGGTGAGCAGGAACACATCAAGACTGAGTTTCTATAACGCTATTCCAGTGAGCATAGGGCTAAAAGGTCCAGCTTTCAAAAGTTCCAGGAAGTGCATGTTTCTATTTCCAGCTCTGCTATGAGTTAAATGAGTCATAGTTCTTAACAATTTGCCTCCTTTCTATATCTATAATGTCAGGGAGTTAGACAAGATGTGTTTTCTAGCCCAGATGTTATATTATAGACTCAAAGATAAGTGGTCATTTAAAATATGCCCCTTGGATTCTTTATGTGAAGAAATGTATACTTTTTTATCAATCTGTTCAACTAGTTGTGCTTCAAGTGGTATTCGCTGAAAACTAATCTCTTATGTTATTCTGCTGTGCTGGAAGTGCCTCTTGTGTGGAGATACTCACTTCACTGCAGCCATTTCCATTGTACATCTTCAAACATGGTATTTAATAGCTAGCAGTTAGTTACATAACATTTATATGTGACAGGCACTGCTCTTAGAACTTTACTTCAAACCACCACATTTTGAATAATGAAAGAAAACTGGACTGACTCACTAAAGTCGCAAACCTAGAAGACAGTGCAGTCCAGCTCCACAGTGTGTGCTCCTAATCCCTGCATAATCCTGCCATTCTTGTCCACTTGTAACCCTGCTGACCCAGTTTCCTGAGAAGATAACCATGTGGGTCTCAGTTGCAGCATATAGGGTATGCCATTTAAGGACCAAGGCCAGTGTCTAGAACAGTGCTTTGTTCAGAGTAGATGCTTCAGAAGTGTTTGATAATGGATTACATGGAGAGAGAAGGAAAAAACATAGAGGGAGAGACTATGCTTCCTGGATTTTAAGATGGAGGAGAGAAGATAGGATCAAGAAAAGGGAGGAGGATCACACAAAAATGTTGACCCACAGTCCCCATTCCCAGGGATCCCTCAACCTGCCTACCTGTGAGCTCGACAGATGAGTTCCGGGGTCCTGAATGAGATTGGGGCCTGCCAGGGGGTCAAAATCAGTCTCTGAGTCTCTGAGAAAGGAGGCAATATAGAAGTGTAAACACAGCCTCAGAAATGTACTGGTTCTTCTCTACCTCCATGGGAATTGGTGATAGCAAGGGAGTCCCAGGGGTCTTGTCCTCAGAATGTTACAGCCTGGGGGATTGGCCCTTTGGTTTCCCAGAAGGGGAGAACATTACTGATTCCCTCATTGTTATGTGTGCAGAAGCCTGTGGGGAACCTGGGCTCCAGGGGTACCTCATACCAGGGAGGTGATTTGGAGCCATGAAGTGGCAAGAGTGGAGCGTGTTCATGCACATGTGTACTCTGTGTACATGTATGTGCTTGTCTGTATGTAGGCTTATGTGTGCCTCCCTGGAAGGAGGGGTAGTGGCCTCTAACATCCCTGAGGTCCTGTGTCTGCAAGTGTGACGGTATGTAGGTGAAGATGTGATGACATGGGAAAGAGGTTAAGGGACAGGCTCTGAGCCAGTCTGCCTAGATTCAGATGCTGGTTCTGTGTCTTCAAGCTGTGTGAGCTTTTGCAATACTTTTCCAGTCTGAGCCTCAATTTTTACTTCTGTTAAAAGAAAAAAAAAGATAAAAAGCGATTAAAAGTTACAGTTTGCTTTGGGTGAAATAAGTGGAAAGTGCAGATGTGAATCTTGATATCCTAGCTTTGGTGTAGAGATTAAAGGAGGAGCTCTGGAGACACATTCTCTGAGTTTGTATCGAGCTCTATCACACACTGTGTGACCTCAGGTGAGTTTCTTAACCTCTCTGGCAGATAGGAATAGTCTTGAGGTGCATGTGATAATTGGTAAAGGTGTGGAAGGCAGAAAATTTAGGCTTTGTTAGAGGAGCAGGGAACTGGAGTAAAGTGGAGCACATAGATGCCGGGTTAAGAGCATGGGCTTTGGAGTCAATGTCTGAATTCAAATCCTTGCCTACCACTTTCCACTTGTGTGACTTTTGACCAATTGTGAGACAGCTCTGTGCCTCAGGTTCCCATTTAAAAGGTAAAGATAATAGTCATCCTGACCTCACTATTTTATTAAATAAGGTTTTAGTTTTGCATTAGTTAGTTTGCCTGGCACCAGAGCTGTCTTCATGGGCTTGTGACCTGTGCTCAAAAGAGCCCTGTGCTTGGTTTAAAACTGTGCTGGCACCATCTTGAAATTCTTAATTTTTGAACAAGGGATATCGCATTTTTGTTTTGCATTAGTCTGCCTGGCTACATATTCATCACTCAATAAATGTTAATGATGATGGTAATGTTGATGTGAATATTCCTGTGCTACTCTGTACTCCCCATGTTGCCAGCCCCATTCTGTACTCTATCCCATTGAGCTCTAAATATTTAGTTGACTGGCTCTGACGCACCATGAGAACTATGTATGTTCTATGGAGACAGGCATTATATTGTTCCAGAATGGGAGCTGTTTCCTGAGCTTTAGTCTAGTGCATCCATCTGTACTCCCTTGGATTATCAAACTGATTTCTCAGACTAACTCATCCCAAATGAATTTTACTTATCAACTTACTCCTATTTTGAAACATTCCACTCATATTTTAAGGCCTAGTTCAGACATCACCTTTTGTGAAGTTTTCCGGACTCCTTAGATAAAATTAAATGAATTGTGTCTCTAGCCTATCCCCAAACTCTGCTGGATGGTAAATCCATCATAACTCTTTGTACAATATTTTAATTGTATTTTTGTCCCACATCATGGATGGAGGCTCCCATTAGACTCTGAGCTTCTAAATGCAGGTACTGTGTTCTATTCATGTAGGTATGTCCAATTCCTAACACCATGTGTTTGTCTTTTATACTGAACTGGGGCCTTGCCACAGTAGGCCTGTGGAGAGAAGGGTTGAAATACGGGGATAAGGCCTGGGATTATGGGGGACTTGGTTTTCTCAGAGTTGAGAAGAGAAGAAAGAATTGCTAGGAAATGGGATATTCATGGATTTATGGGGGATTCTCAAAGATTTCACTGGAAACTTCCTCTTTTTGATACAAATTCTCTAACAGGTGGAATGGAGAGCTTGGAAAGATGAAGTTGACAGTGAAAGACAGGTCTACAGATGGGCTGTGTTGGCTTCCAACAGATGATAGGTAATTATTGGAGAAGGGAAAGCTGTTTTTTCTAAACCAGGCCTGTTTCCACTCTGTCTTTCAACTTTCCATAATTTATTTTCAGACATTTCTCTCTGAGCTCCAAATTTAAATTGAGCTACTTACTGTACATATCCATTATCACCCTCACACCCAACTTGTTTCCCTTTCCATGACTGGCACAGTCATCTGCCTGGTTATCTAAGCCAGGATCTGGGACTTGCCCTCAATTGTTTCCTCTTACTACTACCCACTCCAATGGCAAGAATGATAACAATGTTCCCCACCACAGTGACCAGATATATGTCTAGGAAGATGACAAAAAGGAGAGGCTGCTGTTCCTTCTGCTCAGAGAGGCCCAGGAGGAGGAATACAGAGACAATGGTGTGGTTTCCTGGTTTCATGTCACTTGTGTAACTAAGGACTAAAATGGAGGATGACACTTTAAAAACTTTTCTTGCCCTAATATCATCTCAGTGGAAACAAAGGCATAAAAAAGGTGTCACCAGACTATTAATTAATATTAATTAATCAGAATATGCATTATTTCATTGAAACCTTCAAGAACCTGTGCCAGTCTGAATGTATTATGTTCCCCCAAAAGTCATTATCTTTGATGTAATCTTGTGTGGGCAGAAGTATCAATGTGTTGATTAGATTGTAATTCTTTGAGTGTTTCTGTGGAGATGTGCCCCACCCAACTGTAGGTGATAACTCTGATTAGATAATTTTCATGGACTTGTGGACACACCCATTCAGGGTGGGCCTTAATCAGTGGAGCCATATAAATGAGCTGACAAACAGAAGGAACTCAGTGCAGCTGTGAGTGATGTTTCAAAGAGGCGCTACAGCCAAGAGGGACACTTGAAGAAAGCACAGGGGCTGCAGATAAGAGACCATTTGAAGATGGCTGTTGAAAGCAGACTCTTGCTCTGGAGAAGCTGAGAGAGGACAAATACCCCAAGTGCAACTAAGAGTGGCATTTTTGAGGAACTGCAGCCTAGAAAGGAACATCCTGGGAGAAAGCCATTTTGAAACCAGAACTTTGGAGCAGATGCCAGCCACGTGCCTTCCCACCTAACAGAGGTTTCCCGGACACCATTGGCCATCCTCCAGTGAAGGTACCCGATTGCTGATGTGTTACCTTGGACACTTTATGGCCTTAAGACTGTAACTGTGTAACCAAATAGACCCCCTTTTATAAAAGCCAATCCATCTCTGGCGTTTTGCATTCTGGCAGCATTAGCAAACTAGAACAGATTTTGGTACCAGAGAAGTCGGGTGCTTTTGCTGCTGAGTTTGCAAATACCAAACATGCTGGAATGGCTTTTTAAATGGATAAGGGGAAGATTCTTGAAGAATTGTGAGGAGCTTGATAGAAAAGGCCTAAACTGCTTTGAAGAGACTGTTTGTGGAAATATGGACTCTAAAGATACTTCTGATGAGGCCTTGAACAGAAATGATCAATGTATTGTTGCAAAGTGGAAGAAAGGCGATCCTTGCTTTAAAGTGGCAGAGAATTTGGCAAAATTTAGTCCTGGTGTCAGATGGAAGGAAGAATTTGAAAGCGACAACCTGGAATACTTAGCTGAGGCGATCTCCGGATTAAATGTGGAGGATGTACCCTGGCTTCTCCTTGCAGCTTATAGTAAAATGCGAGTGGAGAGAGATAAACTTAGAATTGAACTCTTGGGTTCAAAGAAACCAGAAGCTGATGGCTTGGAAAGACACAGAACTGAAGAGTATTATTAAGGATAACTTAATGAAATAAAGAGAGAGAGGGAAAAATAGACCTTACAAATAAAAACAAAAGGATAAGAAGGCTGATTCAACAACTGCTTTCACAGTAATAACATTGAATATGAATGGATTAAACTGCCTAATTAAAAGATACAGATTGGCAGAATGGATTAAAAATATGAACCATCAATATGCTATTCACAAGAGACTCATCTTAGACCCAGTGACACAAAGAGATTGAAAGTGAAAGGAAGGAACAAATATTCCCTGTAGCTACAGTCAAAAGAAACTGTGGTGACAATACTAATCTCAGATAAAAAGGCTTTAAATGCAAGGATGTCATAAGAGACAAAGAAGGACACTATGAAACAATGAAAGGGACAATTCACCAAGAAGAAATAACAATCATAAATGTATATGCACCCAATCAAGGTGCTCCAAAGTAAATGAGACAAACACTGAGAAAACTGAAGAAAGCAATAGATGTTTCCACAATAATCATGGGAGACTTCAGTATACCACTCTCTGCTACAGAGAGATCAACCAGACAGAGGACCAATAAGGAAACTGACAACCTAAACAATGTGATAAATGAATCAGACTTAATATATAAAGGCATTGAAATTGGAAAGAAAGAAGTAAAACTGTCATTATTTGCAGATAATATGATCTTATATTTGGAAAACCCTGAGAAATCGACAACACAGCTACTTGAGCTAATAAACAAATTCAGCAAATTGGCAGGATACAAGGTTAATGTAAGTAAGTCAGTAATGTTCCTATACACTAGAAATGACCTAACTGAAGAGACACCCAAGAAAAAGATTCCATTCTCAGTAGCAACTAAAAAAATCAAGTGTCTAGAATAAATTTATCCAAGGATGTAAAAGACCTCTACACAGAAATTTATGTAACTTTACTAAAAGAAATAAAAGGGGACCTAAAGCAGTGGAAAGGAATTCCATGTTCATGGATAGGAAGGCTAAACATCATTAAGATGTCAGTCTTACCCAAACTGATCTACAGATTCAATGCAATTGCAATCAAAATTCTAACAACCTACTTTGCAGAATGAAAAAGCTAGTTATCAAATTTGTTTTGAAGGGAAAGGGGCCTCAAATTGCTAAAAATATTCTAAAAAAGAAAAATGATGTGAGAGGACTTGTATTTCCTGACTTTGAAGTCAACTATAAAGCCACACTAGTCAAAATAGCATGGTATTGGCACAAAGATAGACATGTTGATCAATGGAATTGAATTGAGAATTCAGAAATAGACCTCCAGATCTAAGGTTGACTGATTTTTGATAAGGCCCCAAAATCCACTGAACTGGGACAGAGCAGTCGCTTCAACAAATGAGGCTGGGAGAACTGGTTATCCATAACCAAAAGAATGAAAGAGGACTCCTACCTCACACCCTATACAAAAATTAACTCAGAGTTGATCCAAGACCTCAGTATAAGAACAAATACCATAAGAGTCCTAGAAGATAATGTAGGGAAACAGCTTCAAGACCTAGTATTAGGAGATCACTTCTTAGACCTTACACCCAAAGCACAAGCAATGAAATTAAAAATAGATAAATGGGAACTCTTCAAAATCAAAAGCTTCTGTACCTCAAAGGATTTCATCAAAAAGGTGAAGAGGCAGCCAATGCAATGGGAGAAAATATTTGGAAACCATGTATCTGATAAGAGACTGATATCTTGCACGTATAAAGAAACCCTACAACTCAATAACAATAGTACAAACAGTCCAAATATAATATGGCCAAAAGATATGAAAAAACATTTCTCTGAGGAGGAAATACAAATGGTTAAAAAACATGAAAAAAATGTTCATCTTCACTAGCTATTAGGGAGATGCAAATCAAGACCACAATGAGATATCATCTCACACAAATAAGAATGCCTGCCATTAAACAAACAGGAAACTACAAATACTGGAGAGGATGTGCAGAAATTGGAACTCTTATTTATTGCTGGTGGGACTGTATAATGATAAGTCTCTCTGGAAGACAGTTTGTTGCTTCCTCAGAAAACTAAGTATCAAGTTACCCTATGATCCAGCAATCCCACTTCTCAGTATATATCCAGAAGATCTGAAAGCATGGCATGAACAAATATTTACACACTGATGTTCATTGTGGGATTCTTCACAATTTCCAAGAGATGGAAACAATCCAAGTGTCCTTCAACAGATGAGTAGATAAACAAAATGTGGTATATACATATGGTGCAATAGTATGCAGCAGTTAGAAGGAATGAGATTATGAAACATATGACAACATGGATGAACCTTGAGGACATAATGCTGAGTGAAATAAGCCAGACACAAATGGAGAGGTCTTGTATGTTACCACTAATGTGAACTCCATGAAAAATGTAAAATAATTTTCTTGTAATGTAGAATATAGGGGACCTGGTGATAGACAGAAGCTAGTGAATGGGTAATGATAATCTAATATGCACAAATATGATAATGAAGGTGAATTAATGGTATGGAAATAGTCAGGTGTGACTGTGGTTCATTAACAGTATTTTATTCATTCTCATTGCTCCTAATAGACCCCTCATGGTTATACCAGAATTCATCTATTCTGTTGAGAGGCAGTTGGAAGATTTCCAGTTTAAGCTGTTAGAAATAGTAGTGGTAGAACATTCTAGTACATGTCATTTGGTGAATACACATGCATTTTGGTTGAGTATATAACTAGAAGTAGAATTTTGGAGGCTTAGGTTTTGCGTATGTTCAGCTTTAGTTTTTCTAAGTGACTGCACTGGTTTACTCTTCCAACAGAGAATTTTAATTGTTCTGATCTCATTAATACTTGCTGTAGTCTCTTTGTTTCATTTCAGCCATTCTTGCAGGTGTGTAGTAGTAATACATCATAGTTTGAATTTCAGTTTCGCTGGTTACTAATGAAATTGAAAACATTTAGAACACATTTTTATTGAGTTTTTTGTCTCTTTCTTGATTGAGAGGTCTTTATATATTGTGCAAAAATGTGTTTTGTAAAATACATGTATGACAGGTATCTTCTTCCTCTTTGAGAGTTGCCTTTTCATTCTCTTCTTGGTATCTTCTGATAAATCGAAATTCTTTAAGTTTAATGTAGTCCAATTAATTTTTTTCTTTCTGATTATGATGCTTGTTTCCTGTTTAGGAGAAGTTTGCATACTTCTTGATTATGAAGATATTCTAAACTATGTTCTCATCTAAAAAGTATTCTTTTATCTTTTACATTTAGATCTGAATTCATTTAGCATTGATTGTTATATATGGCATGAGGTCAGAGTCAAATTGCATTTTTTTTTCCATTTGGATATCCAATTGACCCAGATGATTTATTGAAAATATCAGTTTCCTCGCCATGCTAAAATATTTGTCACATTTATAATAAATCAGGTTACAGTTTATCTGTGAGTCTATTTCTAGACTCTATTCTGTTCTATTGGTCAGTTTGTTTATCCTTGCCCAAATACCATGCTGTTTCAATTACTATAGTTTTATAATAAGTCTTGATAGCTGGTTGTGTAAATCCTCCAAGTGTGTTATTTCTTTTTAAAGTTGCCTTGGGTACCCTTTGTCCTTGCATTTTTATATGAACTTTAGAATTAGCTTGCCAATTTTCACACACACACACTCACACACATGATTTTGAATGTGAGTTTAATTAAACATATAGAACAAGTTGAGAAGAACTTATGTCCTTAGAATATTGAGTCTTTTAATCCATGTACATTGCGTATCTCCTTATTTATGTCTTCTTTCTTTCAGTAATGTTTTATAATTTGCCAGAGGTCTTGCATACCTGTCCTTAAATTCATTCGTAGGCTTCTTTTTTATTCTATAGTAAACAGTATGTTTTAATGTTTGTTTTCTATTTGTTCATGGATGGTATTTAGAAGTAAAATAGGCTTTTATATATTGACGTTCTGTCCAGTGATCTTGCTAAATTCTTTTCAATAAATTGTTAACTCAAAAATTGTAGATTGGGGGGACTTCTAAATATAAAATCAAGTTGTCTGATGATAGTGAAAGTTTTAGTTTCTGGTTTCCAATATTGGTGCATTTTTATTTCTTTTTTTCTGACCTTACTGCATTGTTTGGAAGCAAATGCTGAATGGAAGCAGTAGTGATAATGGATATCCCAATTTATCTGATCCCAGGAGAAACCCTTCTATATCCTACCATTAAGTATGATGCTTTCTGTAGGAAACTTTATCTCATTAAGGATGTTCCCTTCTATTCCTAGTTTCCTATGGATTTTTATCATGAATGGATATTGAAGCTTATCAAATGCTTTTGCTGCATCTGTTGAAATTTTGAAATGATTTTTCTCCTTTTAATATTAATGTGATGAATTTCTTTGATTGATTTACAAATGTTCAACTATCCTTTCATCATGGGATAACACTTATGGTCTTGATATATTTTTTAGTATATTTTTAATTTTCTAAGATTTTATTTAGGGTTTTTGAAACTAGAGAGATTGTTCTGTAAATTTCCTTTTTGTCATGTACATCTCAGATTTTGGTATTTATGGTACATCTCATAAAAGAGAGTTAGAAACTGTTTCTTCTTTTACTATTCTGTGAATGAGTTTGTTTAAGAGTGTTATTTCTTCATTAAATGTTTCAAACAATTCATCAGGGAAATCTTCAGGTCATAGATATTCCCATTTTGGGAAAATTTAGTAATGGATTCCATTTCTTTAGTAGATATTAAATTACTTAGATTTTCTCTTTTTCTATCAGCTTTCAGATATTTTAATTTGAGGCATTTGTCCATTCTACTCAAGTTGTAAGATTCACTAGCTTAAAGTTGTTTATATTGTCTTTATATTTTTTTACAAAAGTGAGGTGAATAAAACCACAAATCATGAGTATAAAGATTGATGAATGTTTTCAAATGTATATATCTGTGTAATCACCATACAAATAAAAATATAGAACATTTTCATATGTTTCTATCAGTATGGAAGAGGGTTTCCTCAGTATTCTGACTTCTATCACCATCAGTTTCTTTTGCTTACTTTTGAACTTCATATAAGTGGTATTAAATATATAGGTCCTTGTAGGTGCTTTTTTCACTCAACATTGTAACTGTGAGGTTCTTCCACGTTGTTGCATGTAGCAGTGACATTATTTTTATTGTGTGTAGCATTCTACTGGATGAATTTCTTACAACTGCTTTTACTGTTCTCTTATGGATAAACATATTTATTGTTTCTAATTTTTGGCATTTAGGAGCAAAGCCTTATACTGTGCATATGTCCTTTTGGCATTTAGGAGCAAAGCCTTATACTGTGCATATGTCCTTTGGTGGACATATTTACTCATTTCTCTTGGATATAAACCTAGCAATACAAATGCTAGGTTGTAGGATAGATAGTTTACAGTTTTAATAGATATTACTAAACATTAACAACCAATTTTAGGCTTTTTTTTGTTTTTTCTATTTTTATGTTTGATAATTTCTCTTACTTTTTTTTTTTTTTTTTTTGCTTTCTCATGGTTTGACTTACTCTTTGTTTTCTAACTTATCAAGATAAGTGCTTAAATAGTTTTAGGCTTTTCTTTTTCAAACATATGCATTCAAACCATAAATTTCCCTCTAAGAGTTTCTTTAGCTAAAAAACACAAGTTTTAATAAGTTTGCCCTTCAGTATCATTCACTTCAAAATATTTTCAACTTTCTATTTTGATTTCTTCTTTGATTCATAGATAATTTTGAAGTGTATTTTTAAAATTTTAGACATTGGAGATTTTCTGGTAATCCTTTTGTTATTTACTTCTATCTTAATTCTATCATGGTCATAGAATTACTCTGAATGTTTTCAAACATTTAAAATTTCTTGTAACTTTTTATGAAACAGCATGTAGTCTGTTTTGGTAAATGTCTTAAGACTTGAATATTACTTGAAGATAACATGAATTCTGTTTTTCTTTGGTTTAGTGTTCTGTATATGTCAATTCAATCAAATTTATTAATTGTGTTCATATATTCTATAGCTTTACTTTTTGGTGAATTGTTCTAGCAACTATTGTGAGACTTGTGTAACATTCTCCCAATGGGATTGTGGATTTTCATATTTCTCCTTTTGTTTTTTGAATTTTCACATATTTTAAATAAATGGTATTGAGTACATATAGACTTAACATTATGATATCCTCCTGTTATGGTGACACCTTTTTCATCATCAAAATTCCTATTTATTTCTGGTTATTTCCCTGAAGTATACTTTGCCTGAAACTTGTATAGCCACATCATATTTCCATGATATTTTTATTTGCTGAATTACCCTAAAAGCAACCAGTTTTGAGTGGGCCCAAAAGAAGAAAAGCCCTGAAATACATCCAGAAATGGTTTCTATCTTGATATTGTGCCTTAGTAGAAACTAAACAATTGACTATGAGCCACCAAGATGTGATGCAACCTGAACTCTCCATCATGTACCAGTTGTTGTCTAACCTAGCAGACTGGACATTCACACAGCACCTATCATCAAATGGAATTAGTATATATGATAATTGGTTCAAGGAGGTACTGAAGGCACAAGTAAGTTTCATGACTAGTTGATTGAGAAAGAAAAAAAAATTGAGCTTGGTTTACAGAAGGTTCTGCCGGATATTCTGGAACTACCCTATAGTTGACAGCTTCAGCATTGCAGTCACACTTTGAGGTGACTCCACAAGATGTTGATGAAGTAAAATCCTCCAGATGTTTAGAACTTTTAGCAGTACATCTGATTGTTCCTTTTTTCTGAAGTGACAGATGGCCAAAGGAACTGTCAACACTGACTGATG
Source organism: Choloepus didactylus (assembly GCF_015220235.1). NCBI lineage: Eukaryota > Metazoa > Chordata > Mammalia > Pilosa > Megalonychidae > Choloepus > Choloepus didactylus. Next base: position 99,967,685 of record NC_051316.1, read on the forward strand.
AACAGAGGCTAAAGGTTTGATGGATGATCGGGGATTAGGAAAGAACAATATTGGAAAATTGGTGACAAGGATATATGGGAAGAATTCTGAGTAGGCAAAGAGTGTGAAGGTTCTTATGCTCCTTGTGAATGTACACCAAACAATAACTACCATATAGAAATATCTTAGTAATTGGGTGGACAAGATGAACAGATTGTTAGATATCAATCATTATCTTTTTAAAATTAATTTTATTTACACACATGCTATATCCATCAAACATACATTCCTCCTTCCTCCCTCCACCCATTCCTTAGTAACTTCTAATCTACTTCTGTCTTTGTGGATTTGCTATTTCTAGATATAGAAATAGCACTTATATAGATAAAAGCACTTATTATATAGCACTTTTATAGATGTGACATTATATAATATTTGTCCTTATGTGTCTTGTTTATTTCACTTAGCATAATGTTTTCAAGGTTCATTCATGTTGCAACATGTCTCAGAACTTCATTCTTTCTTATGAATGAATAGTATTCCATGGTGTGTATATACCACATTTTGTTTATCCATCCCTCTGTTGATGTGTGACACTTGGGTTCCTTCCATCTTTGGGGTAATGGTGAATAATGCCTCTGTGAACATCAGTGTGCAGATATATCTGCTTGAGTTCTCTGCTTTCAATTCTCTTGGGTATGTACCTAGAAGTGGGATTGTCAGACCATACAGTATCCTATACTTAACTTTCTGAGGATCCACCTAACAGTTTTCCACAGTTGCTGCGCTATTTTACATTTCCACCAGCAACGATTGAGTTTTTCTATTTCTCCAGATATTCTCCAACACTTATTTTTCTGTTCTTTTATTATTAGCCATTCTAGTGGCTGTGAAGAGGTATTTATTGTGTTTTTGGTTTGCATTTCCCTAATGGCTCACAATGTTCAGAATCTTTTCATATGCTTTGTGCTGGTTTGGATATACTATGTCTCTCAGAAAAAGGCATGATCTTTTTTTTTCTATCCCAGTGTTCTTTTTTTTTTAATTGAGATTTTTCACAAACTATACAATTATCCAAAGATCCAAACTGTACAATCAGTTGCCCATGGTACCATCATACAGCTGTGCATCCATCACTACAATTATTTTTTTTTAATTTTTAGAACATTTTCATTACTCCAGAAAAGAAATAAAGACAAAAAAAGGAAACTCAAATCCTCCAATACCCCTAACCTCCCCACCCCCCAATTACTGATTCATAGTTTTGGTATAGTGCATTTGTTATTGTTGATGAAAGAATGTTAAAACACTACTAAATGTAGTATATAGTTGGCAATAGGTATATATATTTTTTCCTATATGCCCCTCTATCATTAACTTCTAGTTATAGTGTCTTACATGTGTTCTAGTTCATGAGAGAGATTTCTAATATTTGTACAGTTAATCACAGACATTGTCCACCACAAGATTCAGTTTTATACATTCCCATCTTTTAACTTCCAACTTTCCTTCTGGTGACATATGTGACTCTGAGCGTACCCTTTCCATCACATTTACACCTTTCAGCACTGTTAGTTATTCTCACAATTTGCTACCATCACCTCTGTCCATTTCCAGACTAAGTTCACCCTAGTTGAACATTCTGCTCATAATCAGCAACCGCTCCCCATTCTTTAGCCTCTTTCTATATCCTGGTAACTTATATTTCATGTCTATGAGTTTATATATTATAATTAGTTCATATCATTGAGACCCTGCAATATTTGTCCTTATGTGTCTGTCTTATTTCACTCAATATAGTACCCTCAAGGTTTCTTCATCAACCCATTTTTTTAGTATCATTTTGTTCTCACACCATACATTCCATCCTAAGTAAACAATTGTTGGTTCCCTGTATAGTTATGTATTTATGTATTCAACACCATAGCCACTATATAAGGACATCTCCATTTCTTCCACAAAGATGGAGGAAGAGTCAAAGAAGGTAGAGGGACAAAAGAAAAAGAAAAAATAGAGAAAAAAAACATGACAGCCAGAAAGCAACAAAAGGAAAGAGAGCATTAAAATAAAGTAGAATATAGAGTCAGACAACATCACCAATGCCAGGAGTCCCACACCCTTTCCCTATGTCACCCCCGCCATATGCATTTAGCTTTCATATATTGCCTGTGCTATATTAAAGGAAGCATAATACAGTGTTTCTGTTTATTATAGTCTCTAGTTTGCATTGATTATATTTCCCCCGCAATCCCACCCTATTTGTGACACCTTGCAATGTTGAGGTTTATTTGTTCTACCTCATGTAAAAACATGTTTGTACCTTTAATTACAATCATTGAGCACCCTAGGTTTCTCTGAGTTAAAAAGTCCCAGTCTTTATCTTTCCTCTTTCATTCCTGTGTCCCACATGGTCCTAACCTTTCTCTTTCAATCATACTTAACAGTCATCTTTGTTCAGTGTACTTACATTGCTGTGCTATTTTCTCCCAAAATTGTTTTCCAAACTTCTCACTCCTGTCTTTTCCTTTCTGTCTTCAGTGCTTCCATTAATGTTTCCCATAGAGCAGGTATCTTGTTCACAAATTCTCTCATTGTCTGTTTGTCAGAGAATAGTTTAAGCTCTCCTTCATATTTGAAGGACAGTTTTGCCAGATATAGGATTCTTGGTTGGTGGTTTTACTCTTTCAGTATCTTAAATATATCACCCCACTTCCTTCTTGCCTCCATGGTTTCTATTGAGAAATGTGCACATAGTCTTATCAAGCTTCCTTTGTATGTGATGGATCACTTTTCTCTTGCTTCTTTCAGGATTCTCTATCTGTGATGTTTGATAATCTGATTATTATGTGTCTTGGCATGGGCCTATTCAGATATATTCTGTTTGGGGTACGCTGCACTTCTTGGATCTGTAATTTTATGTCTTTCATAAGAAATGGGAAATTTTCATTGTTTGTTTCCTCTATTATTGCTTCTGCTCCTTTTCCCTTCTCTTCTCCTGAGACACCAATGACATGTACATTCCTGCATTTCATTTAGTCCTTAAGTTCCCAGAGATGTTGCTTATATTTTTCCATTCTTTTCTCTATTTGTTCTTTTGTGTGTAGGCTTTCAGGTGCCTTGTTCTCCAGTTCCTGAGTGTTTTCTTTGCCTCTTAGAGATCTGCTGTTGTATGTTTCCATTGTGTCTTTCATCTCATGTGTTGTGCCTTTCATTTCCATAGATTCTAGCAGTTGTTTTTTCAAACTTTCGATTTCTACCTTTTGTACGCCCAGTGTTTTCATTATATGCTTCATCTTTTTATCCATATCTTCCCTAAACTTTTTGAATTAATTTAGTATTAGTTGTTTAAATTCCTGTATCTCAGTTGAAGTGTAAGTTTGTTCCTTTAACTGGGCCATAACTTCATTTTTCTTAGTGTAGGTTGTAGTTTTCTGTTGTCTAGACGTCTAGTTTCCTTGGTTACCCCAATCAGGTTTACCCAGACCAGAATGGGCTCAGGTCTTGGAAGGTGGGAATATTATCTGGTTTCCCTGAGGGTGTCTTAGAAGACTGTTACACCCTGTGAGGCCTCAAGTCACTGTGCTTTTCAGTCCAGCAGTTGGCTCCTGTCACTCTGTAGCTCCAGACTGGTGTAAGGAGGAGTGGCTCATGTCTGTTTTTCCTCCAGGCTCTGGGATCCAGTTCTGAATGGAAGGCAGGTAGTAGAGCTGGGCCCCACCTCTGTACTCTTAGGGAAGATAACCCCCCTAGGGAGAGGTCATTAGCATTTTAATAGTCTCTCCGCCTCTGCTATCTCCACCCTTGTCTGGGTCAGAGTGCTGGGAACTGAAAATGGCTGAGGCTTTCTCCACTGAGCTGAAAAAGGGACAGAAAGCCCCCTTCAGGGCCAGTCCATGGCCACCCTCCAGCTCTCCAAGTTCAGTTGTCACCAAAAGCCTCTGTCTGCCTGTTGGGGATTCAAAGATTGTATTGAGCAGTCTGCACTTTTTAATTAAAACCACAGTTGGAGCTCAGCTGAGCTATATTCGCTTGCTCAGAGTGTGTGGCTCTCTAGCACCACGAGGCTTTGCAGTTCGGGCCGTTGGGGGAGGGGGTCCCTGCTTGGATCCGCAGTTTTTACTTACAGATTTTGTGCTGTGATCTCAGGCATTCCTCCCAATTCGGGTTGGTGTATGATAAGTGGACAGTCACCTTTAGCTCCCTGCAGTTATTCCAGATTATTTACTAGTTGTTCCTGGTTGTTTATTAGTTGTTCCAGGGGGACAGACTAGCTTCCACTCCTCTCTATGCTGCCATCTTCTTCCATCTCCCCAGCCATGATCTTTTTATCCAATCTCCTGGGATATTTGGATTAGGTTGTTTCCATGGAGATATGACCCACCCAAATTAAGTGATGACTCTGATTAGATTATTTCCATGGATGTATGGCCCCACCCATTCAGTGTGGGTCTTAATTAAATCACTGGAGCCCTATGAGAGCTCAGAGAGAAGGAGCTTTGTGATGTAGCTAAGAGAGATATTTTGGAGATGGCCATAGAAAGCAGACTTTTGCTGACACTTTGGAGATACTAGCCCAGAGTTTGCCCTGAGAGGCAAAGCCTAGAGACATTTTGGAATGCCATTTTGAAATGCAGCCTGGAAGGCAAGTTATGTGCCTTCCAAGCTAACAGAGGTTTTCTTGATGTCAGTGGCCTTTCTCCAGTGAAGGTATACTTGGTTTGGACACTTTTATGGCTGTAGAGCTATAAATTTGTAACCAAATAAAACTCTTTTTATAGAAGCAAATCCATTTCTGGTATCTTGCATAATAGCAGCATTAGCAAACCAGAACATGCTTATTGGCCATTTGTATATCTTTGGAGAAATGTCTACTCAAGTCCTTTGACCATTTTTTAAATGGGTTGTCTTCTTTTTTCTTTCTACAACAAAAAGACAAACAATCCAATAATGTTTTAAACATATATGATGTGCTGGTTTGGAACTTTTATGTACCCCAGAAAATGCCATGTTCTTTAAATCCATTCTTGTGGTGCTGATCTATTGTGGGTGGGACCTTTGGTTAGGTTGTTTCAATTGGGATGTGAACCACCCAGTTCAAGGTGGGTCTTAATCCTTTACTGGAGACCTTTATGAGAGGATAAAAGGCAGAAATACACAGAGAGATAGCGGAGAGATGAGAAACACCCAGAGAAGTAAGAAAGACCCACAGGAGTTGAGAGAGAGAGAGAGAAAGAGAGAAAACCACTGAAACCAGAACCCAGGAGAGAAGGACCAGCAGATTGCCATGCATCTTCCATGTGACAGAGGAACCGTGTATGCCAGCAGCCTTTCTTCAGAGAAGGTATCCTCTTATTGGTACCTTAATTTGAACATTTTCATGGACTTAGAATTGTAATTTGTAACTTAATAAATCCCCATTCTTAAAAGGCAACCCATTTCTGATATACTGCATTCTGGCAGCTTTAGCACACCAAAACATATGGCCCACAAAAGGCATGTTCAAGGATGTCCTTAGCACCTTCACTCATAATAGCCAAAAAAATGTAAGCAACTCATATGTCCATCAAAAGGAAGATGAATATATAAATATGACAAGTCATAAAATGAAGTATTACACAGCAATAAAAAGAACAACCATCTACTATATTGAACATGATTGAATCTAACAGAAGTAATGTTGAGCTACAGAACCCAAATGCAAGAGTTCTACTCAGTGTTTCTGTTTACATGGAACTTCAAGAATAGGCAAAACTCGTCTTATGGTGGCATGAATCACAAGAATGCTGACCTCTAGGAGGGTATAGTGCCATAGAAAGAGGAAGATGGCATCTTTTGACTTGATGGCAATGTAATATTCTTGATCTATGAGGTAGTTACATTGATGTATACATATGGAAAAATTCATTGAGCTACACACTTAAGATTTTTATGTTTTACTGATAAATTCCATAACTTAATAAAATTCTTAAAATCTGACTGGATGCTCTGTGCTTACAGATGGGGCTGCAGATGTTGAGTTTCACTGTAGGTGATCTGACTTGGAAGACTTTTTGAGTTCATGACCTTTAATGTCAGTATCTTTAGTTTTTTCCTTTGGCCTGGTCAGACCCCAAAGAAAATTCTCCTAATTATCTGTCTTCACATCAGGACCTGGTACCTAAATACAAATAATGGACTGCAGGTTTCAGACTTCAGCATTGATGTGCATATAGTCATGTAATTCCCATTTCTTTGGTATGATTGATTTATTTCAGCCATCTGTAGCAAATTCCAGTACCCAAAATTCTCTGTTTTACCTTCTCTTGAAACTTAACATCCCAACCACTGTTAGAATAACAGAGGGAAAATATTCTAGTAGTGTGGAGTGAGAAGTGGGACCTAGGAATCCAACTGATCCTCAAATAGATATCACCTTTTTCCTTATTTTGTCCCCACCCCCCTCACTCCCAGATCCAGAGGTATTAAGGGGTGCCAGTTTCTAGGTCTTTGGAGGATTTAGCTTTGCCAGTTGTGTTAACTCAGTTACCACTCACTCATCAGTCTGCTTTCTGACATCTGAAATTTTACTACTGTTGGCTTTCCACTCTTCTGTGTTTGTGTATAAAATGTGTCATTTTACAAAATCACTTTACTTCTAGTACAGTTTTAGGAGGGAGTAAAATTAGATGCATGTATAATGTCTTTGCCCAGAAGCATGAGAATTCCTTAAGAAAGATACATTGTCTGTTATTAAACTGTTTGAAGATGTGAATATTGGCAGCTCCAAATTTCTTTGGAGGAAAAGCTTAAAAGCAGTAACTTCTTGCAAGGAAACATTTTGGAGATTTATTTACATAGAAAGCACATCTTTGCTTAGACCTTGGTTACAAATCAATACAAATAGCATCATTTTCTAAAGATATTGTTATTCACACTTGACATAATATTGACAAACCTCAATAGTCTGTACTTAAGAATATTATTTTTTAAAAATAAAAAGTATTTTTATTTTATGTAAGTACCTTGAGGGATTAACAGAGATTAGGGAATGAAGCCAGCATTATACTAATTTGGTCTGTTATAAAGAGAAACAGATGGAAAATTGGGCAATTAGGGGACCTAGGGACCTCCGTCCCATGATGCCTTGTATCTTGTAGATGCCCAAAGTGGCTCTGTTCAGCCTCCTCCCAGTATAAGTTTGATGACCCAACCTCTATATCTTCCTGAGTCTGTCAGTGCAGGTTTCAGAATACAGCTATTTGCCTGAAGACCTGGGTTGGGTGAGGTCATAGTAGCATGTGTCCTATGTTGTCTTAAATACTTAGTACAGATCCTGTTCTCTCTGACCTTCTCTGTTCCAACTGATGAACATAACTAAGATTACTCCAGCCTCCCCTTCAGCTCTTGCCTTGGCTTTGCATCTTTTGCTGCTCTCTTGGTCTCTATCTAATAAGGAAGTTTGGAGGATTAAATGAGATAAACTGTAAAATATGTCTAGTACAGTGACAATAATAGTAGCTTTTTAATAAATGATAACTACTACTATTACTACTACTACTACTATTCCAACTACTCCTACTACTGTCATTCTTCATTCGTACCCCACTCAAGAAGTCAAAAGAGCTTTTCTCTGAGATTTATTCATTCAACAAATATTTAGTGAGCATCTACTATGTGCTGGGAGCTGTTATAAATTCTGGAGATATGGCAGTAAACAACAAAATATCTCTGCTCTCATGACAGTTTCATTCTAGGTTATTAAATTTGTCAGTTATCCAAATTGGGGGTACCTGTCTTGTTTATAGTACTAAATGAAAGTTAAGACAAAAAAATAAAGGATGGAAGTTATATTCAGAATAGATATGGAGTTCCCCATCAGAAGACTGAATTTCATTGTTTAGATTTCCAAATTGGATGCCCCTCTTCCTATGGTTCACCAAGCTTTCACCAGGATGTTAGAGCTCCTTGTTTTGCCTCTGCCCCCTGCTGTTCAGAAATGCTTTCCTGACTAGTAGATGTAAACAGGCAACCTTGTTTCCTTTTTTGCCTTCAGGCAATGGTAGATCCGAAGCGAACATCAGCAACTTAAATTAATTACAGTGATGAAAACAAAATGATGCTTATTGGCACATGGGGTTTCTTCTGCCTCCAAGAATCCTAGAAATATTATTTTTAAAAATATGGACCATATAATTTTGATTCTGTACGTCTCTCTGCTGTGACCAAGTATCTATTGGCTGCCTAAATTCCCCCATTGCAGTCTGTTTCTCAGACCTAATATATCTTTAAATGCTTCATGATTCCTATACTTCTTAAGGAAGCATGTTTCATGTAAACAAACTGCCCAGGCTTCAGCAGTTGGTGAGTACAGATGTGAATCATTTAGGACGATATGCCATATTTTAGTACTTGAGTATTATGCTTGTTTGATGACCTGGAATGGGAAGTCTGGCCTCTCCAGATCTCCTTTCCAGGTATTCCCTCTAGGTGTCCTTGACTGGGATAAGGAATACACACTTACATAACCAGAGGTGGAGCTCGCAACACTGGAGTCCTCTTGCTCTGGTCTCGTCCTGCTCTTCTTCCATTCTGTTGTCACTTATTGCTCTGCTGGCTATGGGCCACTGACAATCTCTGAGCCACTGACCTCTAGCTTTCTTTTAGAAATTGAACTGACAAGAAAATACCCTCCATGTCTCATGATCAGCTCTTTCACGAAAGGCTCCTCTGGCAAATTTATAGAGCTGCTGATAACATTGTTCTTCGTGTATATGAGGGAGGCTGACATGTGAGATTACCAGATAAAGCCTCAATGATTCTTGCAGCCCATGTCTCCTCTGATATCCTGACCCTACTGCTCAGTCTAGCCCCATCAGCCCCACCTTCTTCACTCATGGTGGTTTTCCTTGGTGGCCTTCTGTTTTATTTTTCCATTGCAACCTTCAGGGGAGTCTCAGTTCATTCACACTTCAGTACATGTCTGAATCCTGTTTGGGCTGGATTCAACATCTTTGCCACAGGCCCCAAGCAAATCAGGAACTGTGTCTGCATGTCTGTTTTGGTCTGTGAAAATTAGGAGTTAGATCAGTGCAAAGCATAGCATGCAAAATGACAATATTGCCTATGACTGTTCAATAGCCTAACATGGTTAGATCCCAGCTAGTCAAAATAGTTACTATCACATTCAAAGTTCCAAACTTATACCTCCCTTGATATGTATTATTTCACCCATCCCCAATCTTTATGCTGAAATTTCTATTCCCTAAAGGTCACAAGGTCATCAATGTCAAGTAGGTCTAATATGATGTTGACATTAAAATAATTGACATTGAAACACAGATTATTTATGAATCTTTACATTTAGGTGGCATGCTTTTATTGGAATGTGCTTTTAATTGGGTTCAGAGGTGGATTGATGTAGAGATTCCTGGTACCCCTTCTCTATCTGCGTGTTTGCTTCCCCTTGTTTGGAACTCCTTTAGAAAAGCAGGTGGTCAGAAACTTGCTCCCTCACTTCCATAAGATTGTTGTACCTAATCAAAATCACTCGAAGAATCTAGCTTTCCATTTCATTTCTAAATATCAATTCACAGACCCCAAAATAATAAATAATCTTTTATTGTACCAGCTACTTCACATAGGCCTATCTATTCTATCTTCAGAAGAATTCTCTTCTCTATTTACTGCATTCATTGAGGCACACATCATCTGTTACCTGGATGTTGCAGTGTGCTTCTCATATAGCTCCATTTCTCTGAGCTCTCTAATCTGTTGACAACCCATCTAACACACTGAGTACCTCAGTAATCTTTCTAAAGCTAAACATAACCTTCTCAGGTTTAATCCCCTACCTCACACCACCACCACCACCACCAGTTAATGCAGTGTCTATTCACCTTAGTGAGGGTCATCCTAGCCCCTTCACTATATATTCCTTGTCAATCTGTTCATACTCATATCCCGAGGCTTCTTCAACTCATATGTATGTATATTTTAGCAACACCAAAGTTTTTTCATTTCACTGAACTTACCATGCTATTTCAGTGCCCTGGTTCACTCTGTTCTTTCTGCCTACAATGCCATTTCTCCCATTATGTATCAATCCTGAGGTTTTGGTATGTTGTGTTCTCATTTTCATTCATCTCTATATATTTAGCAATTTCTCTTGCTATTTCTTCTTTAACCCACTGATTGTTTAGGAGTGTGTTGTTTAACCTCCAGGTATTTGTGAATTTTCTAAGTCTCTGATGGTTATTGACTTCTAATTGTATTCCATTGTGGTCAGAGAATGTGCTTTGAATAATTTCAATCTTTTTAAATTTATTGAGCCTTGTTTTATGTCCCAGCATATGATCTATTCTGGAGAAAGTTCCATGAGCACAGAAAAGTATGTGTATCCTGGTGATTTGGGATGTAATGTCCTGTATATGTCTGTTAAGTCTAATTCATTTATCAGATTGTTTAGGTTTTCAATTTCCTTATTGGTCTTCTGTCTGGTTGATCTATGTATAGGAGAGAGTGATGTGTTGAAGTCTCCCACAATTATTGTGGAAACATCAATTGCTTCCTTTAGTTTTGCCAGTGTTTCTCTCATGTATTTTGTGGCACCTTGATTGGGTGCATAGACATTTACAATTGTTATTTCTTCTTGCTGAATTGCCCCTTTTATTAGTATGTAGTGGCCTTCTTTGTCTCTCAAAACATCCCTGCATTTGAAGTCTATTTTATCTGAGATTAATATTGCTACACCTGCTTTCTTTTGGCTGTAGCTTGCATGAAATATTTTTTCCCATCCTTTCACTTTCAGTTTCTTTGTGTCCCTGTGTCTAAGATGAGTCTCTTGTATGCAACATATTGATGGTTCATTTTTTTTTGATCCATTCTGCGAATCTATATCTTTTAATTGGGGAGTTTAATCCATTTACATTCAACGTTATAACCGTGAAGGCATTTCGTGAATCAGCCATCTTATTCTTTGGTTTATGTTTGTCAAATTTTTCCCTCTGACTATTAATATCCTTTATTGTACCCATACCGAATCTCTTTAGTACTGAACCTTTCTCCAAGTCTCTCTGTCCTTTCTTTGTTTCTCTGTCTGTAGGGCTCTCTTTAGTATCTCCAGTAGGGCAGGTCTCTTGTTAGCAAATTCTCTCAGCATTTGTTTGTCTGTGAAAAATTTAAGCTCTCCCTCAAATTTGAAGGAGAGCTTTGCTGGATAAAGTATTCTTGGCTGGATATTTTTCTCACTCAGAATTTTAAATATATCGTGCCACTGCCTTTTCGCCTCCATGGTGGCTGCTGAGTAGTCACTACTTAGTCTTATGCTGTTTCCTTTGTATGTGGTGAATTGCTTTTCTCTTGCTGCTTTCAGAACTTGCTCCTTCTTTTCTGTGTTTGACAGTGTGATCAGTATATGTCTCGGAGTGGGTTTATTTGGATTTATTCTATTTGGAGTTCGCTGAACATTTATGATTTGTGTATTTACGTTGTTTAGAAGATTTGGGAAGTTTTCCCCAACAATTTCTTTGAATACTCTTCCTAGACCTTTACCCTTTTCTTCCCCTTCTGGGACACCAATGAGTCTTATATTCGGACGTTTCATATTATCTATCATATCCCTAAGGTCCATTTCGATTTTTTCAATTTTTTTCCCCATTCTTTCTTTTATGCTTTCATTTTCCATTCTGTCATCTTCCAGGTCACTGATTCGTTGTTCAACTTCCTCTAGTCTTGTACTATGAGTGTCCAGAATCTTTTTAATTTGGTCAACAGTTTCTTTAATTTCCATAAGATCATCCATTTTTTTATTTAGTCTTGCAATGTCTTCTTTATGCTCTTCTAGGGTCTTCTTGATTTCCTTTGTCTCCCGTACTATGGTCTCATTGTTCATCTTTAGTTCTTTGAGTAGCTGCTCTAGGTGCTGTGTCTCTTCTGATCTTTTGATTTGGGTGCTTGGGCTTGGGTTATCCATATCATCTGGTTTTTTCATATGCTTTATAATTTTCTGTTGTTTTTGGCCTCGTGGCATTTGCTGAACTTGATAGGGTTGTTTTAGGATTTGTAGACCAATTGAAGTCCTTATCTCTAATTTATCAGATCTACAGCTTCGTGGAGTACACTTTCTCTAACTAACAAGCAGGTGGCATCCACGAGCCACCTGTTCTCCACAAGCCAGTTCTCCCCTGCTTAGCCTTTTTGGTGAGTGGGGGAGTGAGTCTTGTGGGGTCCAATTGGTGTACCAAGCTTGCGTGTGTAGTTGGTGTTGCCTGCCCTGAATATGGGGCGTGTTTCTGGGCAGTCAGGGAGGGGGGGTGGCCCTAACAATCAAATATCCCTGGTGATCCTAGAGTTTTAAAGCTGCTGCAATAGTCTAATCCTTCAGTTCAGTCCTGCCACAGTTTGTCTCTGCCACTGACCCACAAGTCCTTGGGAGCGTATGGCTCCTGAGACTTGCAAGTGGGCCCCTCTTCCAGGCTGTGCACCCCGGGTCCTCTGTTGAGGGATGACTGTGCTATGTCACAGGTGAGTGCCGTCCCCCCAGGGCAGTTCTGGGCTGCTGGGCTGTGTAGGGAGGCTCCCAGTCTGCTCAAATGATGGCTGAATGGGGCTTTGTTAATTCACACTGCTCCACCTTCCCAACTCTGGGACAGTCAGCTGAGGTTGCAGGGAAGGCTAATGTCCACGCCCAGTTTTGTGGTGTGTGCCTGTTATTTGGAGCACTTCGGTCACACTGGGTTGTCTGGGGCAGCTCTGGGCTATGGAGCTGGTGATGGGCAGGAGTGTTTCCTGTCCACCAGGATGATGGCTGTGAGCGGACACCCCCCTTTTCTTGGGAAGTTGTGGTGTTTAGGGAATTTTCTCAGCCACTGGATTATTGCCTTTTGTCTCAGAGCTCTCTTAGTTCTGCTCTTGACTTGACCTGCCCAAATTGCAAGTCTGTGAAGCTTTCTGTATTGGGCTTCTTAGAGTAATTGTTTTAGAAAAAGAAAAAAGGATTAAAAAAAAAAAAAAAACAAAAACAAAAAACAAACAAACAAAAAAAAAACGGGCCCTCCTTAGAGATCTAATGGGTTATTGAAATGCTAAGAGACAAAGCAACCAGGGCCATTAAGGAAAGGTCCACAGGGCAGAGAGATCAGCTTTTCTTCGGGATTTGCATATGCGCCTCAGGGCCTGAGCTCTGCCCTTCCCCTTTCTATGTTCACCAGAACTCCAAAAATCCTCCGCTTTTATTTTGGAGTTTTTCGTGTTGTTTTTTTTCTATGCCTGTCTCCTCTCTGCTGGGCTGGCTGCTCTCAGCTTCTCTGGTGTCTGGTCTCAGTCTATCTGTGGTTGCAGTTTGGATCAGTAGAATGAGTTTCCAATAAGAGCTGCCACTGCAGTTCTCCCTTCTCCTCCCCGGAGCTGGCAGCCCCTCCTCCCACGGGACTGAGCCTGGCAGGGAGGGGCGCGGGTCCCCTGGCCGCAAAAACTTCCAGATTTCGCTGATCTCAGCAGTTCCACGAGTGTTGTATGAAGTATGCCCAAAGTCGGATTGCTCTGTGGTGTCCAGTCCACGCAGTTCCTGGCTTTCTACCTACTTTCCTGGAGGAGTAACTAAAACATACAGCTCACCAGTCCGCCATCTTGCCCCGCCTTCATATCTTCATTTTTAAGCTTGCCAAAAAGCACCCAACATTACAGACTTCTGAAAATGCCAATAAAGATGTGCAAAAATGTCTGGACCAAGTTCCTAGACTGCTCTGCTCTTTGAAGCACCCAGTGGCTCCTTGAGGCTGTGACTTAGGATAGAGCCCCATGTCCGAGGATAGTTTGGTTTTGGGGATTTCCCATTAAACATGGGGAAAACAAAGGCATTGTAACTAAAAGTAGATTCAGTTCCTGGCAACATCACTTCACATTTGAGAGTTCTGGGCAACTGAGCCTCAATTTTCGTGTCTCTAAACTGCAGATAAGACTATGAAGCTAAGTCATGCAACTATTGCAAATACTAATAAAAAATGGATGTGAAGCACTACTGCAGATAGTGGGTACAAAGTAATGTTCGTTTCCTGTCCTCCATTTCATGTGATTCCTTTATTTCACCGTCTTCACTGCCACTCCTCTCAAGAAACAGATATCGACCAGAATTCAGGCGACACAAAGCTGCTTCATCATGGGATTATGACCTGATTGAGGCACAGGACATAGACAGCAATGATGAAGTTGGGAATACAGGGAGAGTCCAGATATATGCTATGTGATAGAGAATAACTGCTCAGATATCCCACTGTTATGAATTTCTCTTTATCTCTCTTCATTTTCTTCTGCCCACCCCCATGCTTTATAAGTAGGATAACTCCTGAATTTGTAAACATATCTGCTCTATGGGATTTAGGATTTTAATACAATTCCATGGATCCGATTTGGTCATATTTCTTGTTCTGCATAAGTCCATGACAAATGCAGACTCACTGTAGACCCAGATGTAGATCCAGGCTATGACCAATAATACCTCAATCTATGCTTGCTGATAACTGAAATTTATTCGACAGTTAGGCCATGTGTTGTGGAAGGCAAAACATAGGCTTTGGAGTTAGATAGAATGGATTCAGATAATCTCTCTACCATTTACCAGCTATATGGCTTTGTACCTTTTAGAGCCTAAATTTTTCTTCTCTGAACTAGGGATAATAGTTCCTGAATCATGGTAAAAATTAAATAAAGTAATGCATGTAAACACATGATTCGTAACAGGTGTCCTGGTACCTATGAGGTGATATTGCTTCCATTAAATATAATATACAAAGATCTCTGGGGCGGTAATTCAGCAACTTACCTTCAGTGAAACCCAGGCAAAAGTGACTGGGATGGTAGTTCTTCCCTGAGCCCAAGGTTTGTTGCCTTTGATGAAGGTTGGGACTATACTAGGGACTACAGGCAGGAAATCATCAAGCAGAATCTAACAAAAAGCTCCAATAGCAGTGCTGCATAAAGCAGAAAAGAAAACTCTAGCTACAGGTGTCCTTCAGACATTCTTTTAGGTAGAAGTAGCAATTCTGTCTAAAGGGAGGTGATTTGGGAAGGGAAGCATACAAGAGTGCTATCACTGTACCCACTAAACAAGCACACATTCTGACACCTAGATAATGAGTGACTAGACAGAGCTTTGGGGATGTGTCTGCTGATTTTCATAGCCAGGTGGCTCTATTTCCCATTTTCCCAGTCAGAGTTAAAGCCACAAGAGTCTGCCTAAAGAAATAGGAATAAGGAAAATGACAGCAAGAGCCAGAGAAGGTATGAGTGCATGTGTATGTGTGTGTGCCTGTGAACCCCCCCACACACACCTGTTACGGATGAAGTGTTTCCAGGCATGCTCTGAACTTTATGCTCAAGTTATCCAGCTCCATGTAATATGGAATGGTTTCTCAGCTTCTTGCTAGGACATCCAGGCACCAGATTTAGCCTGCAACTTCTGTGGTCCTAAACTTCTCATTGACATCAGAGAGAAAAAACTATGGGCCTGGAACTTACCCTTGTCTATTCATCTGCTCCAGAAATTCAGATGTGAAGACTCCACTCTACCCACCAGGGAGAGGCCTTAAGGGGACAGGGTAACAAGCTCTTGGTTAGAGACATGCATTACACATGTATTAATTGTTCTGTTTTCCCCTTACTCCCTCTAGGACAGATGCTCTAGGGCAATGGTCCTTAAACTTTGATATTCAGAAGAGTTACCTGGGGAGCTTGTTTAATATGCAAATCTCAGCTCCACCTCCAGAGATTCTTTCCTGAAGCCAGGGGTCAGTTATTCTGAGGCAGGTAGTTCTAAGGGCAGACTTGGAGGAAACACAGTCCTTAGGAAGAGTGTCAGGGTGGATACCCTGCTAGTGTGAGCCCAAAAGAAGGTGGGGAAAGACCCCCTCAGCCCTTCCCTGCCAGATTCAGGTTTCCCCTAGCTAGCTCACAGCTTGAGATGTGTAGAGGGTTTTTATTCCCCTAAATGGAAATTCCTTTTTGGTTTGCTGCTGTTGGAAGTAATTCCTCTTCACAATGAAATCCCAAAACATAGACATGAAGAAAAGGAGAAAGTTGAGTCTCACCCTCACATTATTTATTTTTGATCTTTGTAAAGTGTTTTTTTATTCACAAACCTATATTTATATAAATGGGATATATTTTATACAATATTTTATAATTTTATTTTTGAAAATAGTTCATTGGGGACATCGTTACATATCAATACATATTTATCTACTTTAAAATTTTAAATTTTTAGCCATTGATAAAGTGATAAAGTTTCACTGAGAAACTTTATCAAAGAGTATACTATGCCCTGAGATCATCTCTTTTTAAATAAATCTACTTTAATATTTCCACATGCATTAGTTTTACAGGCTCCACCACCTTTATTACTTAGTACATGTTGCTTGCTTTTTTGAGAAGAGAAGAAACCAACTGAAAAATGCCTATGAAAATACATGAACAATGGAAAACAAGGTTGAACCCTATGGAAAGGGAGGCAAGAATTCCAGATTCTTTCCATTCACCTATTCCCTTGGGTCAAAGGTTATGCAATCAAATTAGATATATAACACAAGACAGTTGCCATTGCAATACTCGATGTATATATCAAATATTGAAGCCTTCAAAATGTTTTTATTTCCATCCTCACATGCAAAGACTCTAGCATCATCACAGCCTTTAGTGTCACTCTAGCTGCTGGTTACATACTAATTAGTCATATACACACACACACACACAGACACACACATGCATGTATTTTGCATTGGTTGGGTTTTAATAAAAGATGAAAAGTCTGGAGTAAAAATTTAATGCAATAATATAGATTGGATTCAAGACTAATGCTTTTTGTGGGCTATGCCAAGAAACATGGGGACTGTTAGAAATAAATGACGTAACATGACAAATGTAATGAGTGACATTATCAAAGTTGCAAGCCACACTGAAACTATAATAAATGTGTAAGGCAATACCTCCATGAGGCTTGATGGAAATAAAAAACACCAGTAGACATGGGATGTGATATTTTTGGTTTTATTTTCATTGAACATGTGGTTCAATGATGTGATAATACAAAGCATGCTATGCAGTATCTGATATGTCTACATTACATATGAAAAAGAAAAGGAAACTTGATTGCTTGGGAAAGAATCCCTTGCCTTATAGGTTGAAAACAGGAAATTACTGCAGCTAGAATTAATTTTAAGATATCAACATGAACCTCTGACTTCCCTTTTACTAAAATAATTTAAGCTGTTTCTTGTTTTGTGCCACCTACTACCAGAAGTCAAGTAGGGTGTTATAAATGTGCATTCCCCAACTTCTAAGATTTAGTTCGTTATGAAAGTGCTCTTCATATCGTCATTCACAGCATCAACTGGGATCTTACTAGAAACGCAAATTCTTGAGCCCTGCCCTAGAACTATTGAATTGGTATCTGTGGTGGTGATTTTCAGTAATTTGAGTTTTAGCAAGCTCTCCAGGAATTTTCATGCACACTAAAGTTTGAGAAGGTTTACTTCTCACTCTTCATTTGGGAATGCAGGATGTTCATGAAGGAAGTCAGTGCTGAGTATGGAGTGGCATTGTAGGAAAGCAAGGATGCATTTAGAAAGTCTGGCCTACATTTTAATTATATTTATAAAGAAGGCCAGCATGAAGCTACTTCTGTTAAGGAGCAGTTGCATACGGGGGCTAAGCAATATCAACCACACAGTGTTGTAAAATGGGGAGCACATAGGGAAGTCCTGAACTACAAAGCCCTGGAACTTCAGGGGAGCCTTTGAATTTGTGTAACATTTTATAACATGGGCAGAGAGCAATGTATTTTGTCTTATTTAAGTGAAAAATATTTTCAATTCTTTGATTTCAGCAGACCTATAAAGAAGAAAAGACAGGCCTCTTAATCTACATAAGACAGAATACTGAAATAATATAGCTAATTCTTGAGATTCTGGGAGTGTGAAAGCCTGGGATTATGAGATACAATTGTGGGCTGAAAATATGTGGGCCTCCGTAAAATCTACTCATATAAGGGCTATCCAATTTTTATATTATAATATTATTACTCCCAAAATTGCAGAGGTAAGTAATAAAATTAATTTAGTATTTACTGATCAAAAGTTGTTTAAAAAGGATAACATTGTTAATAAAAGACTGAGATTCTGGTCAACAAATATTTAGCAACTATATATACCATGTCATAATTTGTCTTAGGGTTTAAGGATATAGAAAGTGTTGAGACAAATTCAAATGGGAAATCAAATACATGATATCAACCCAAATGATGTTCTGATTTTTTAAAATGTTAAATGTTACCATAAGAAAAATGTTACTCTTCCGAAGAGTTTCCTGAGAGCCTGTTTTATGTCCCTGTTCCTAACGCTGTAGATAAAGGGATTAAACATGGGTGTGACCACTGTGTACATGAGAGCTCCAATGATGTCCTTGTCATTGGAATTGCTAAATTTTGGGAAAAGATACTGCCCAAATATTGCCCCATAATATAGAGATACCACAGAGAGGTGGGAACCACATGTGGACAAAGCTTTGCAGAACCCCTTGGTTGAAGTTATTTTCAGGATGGTGGCCCCAATGTAGCCATAAGAGACCAGGATACATATAAATGGGAGAGTAATGACCACTACCCCTACTGTGAACATGACCAACTCATTGAGGAAGGTGTTTGAGCAGGACAGCTTGAGCAGGGCAGCAAGGTCACAGAAAAAGTGGGGGATGTTGTTCTTAGCACAGAAAGACAGCCGGGTTAGAAGAAATGTGTGGGAGAGCGAGCTGGCACAGGAAAGAAACCAGGATACAGCTACTAGTAAGGTACACAGCCCCTCCCTCATGACAGTGGTGTAGTGGAGGGGATGACAGATGGCAACGTAGTGGTCATATGCCATTGATGTAATAAGAAAGCTGTCCAGGTCAGTGAAAAATATGAAAAAGTACATCTGTGCAATGCACCCCACATAGGGGATGGGTTGGTGATCAGTCTGCATGTCCATCAACATCTTTGGGACAGTCACAGATGAGAAAGAGACATCGGTGAAGGCCAAGTGGGTGAGGAAGAAGTACATGGGGGTGTGGAGATGAGAGTCCAGCCTGATGAGCAGGATGATAAGCAGGTTCCCCAGCACCGTCGTGAGGTACATGCCCAGGAACAGAGTGAAGAACATCTTCTGCTGTTCCAGCTGGATTGGGAGCCCTAGGAGGAGGAATTCAGATACGCTGCTACGGTTCTCCCAGCTCATGCTAGTCTTGTCTCTGCTGGGGATGAAGAATGGTTAAGAATATCAGGGACTCTGAAGTAATTGTTTTGGGCTGTCATATTTTAAAGATACATGTTTAACTTCAGAAGTGAGAAATTTAACCTGCTTCTGTTTCTATTGGCACAGAAGGAATTAGTAAATTGTCATTGAAGCAAATGTTAACACAGAGCCACCATTTCTTGGTTTACTGTCAAAAAAAAAAAAGATTCTTGCACCTGCAATGCTAAGAACCAGACCATGGAAAATGTTGCCTCAGCCAAGTTAATTCCCGGTGGTTAGTATGCCAAATCATCAACTCTGGCATATCTACCACTAGAAGATTTGACTTCAACACCCACTAAATTTCAGATGTGAGATGTTGTTTTCAAATAAAAGTGTGCAAGGGTTAGTATTTTCTTCCTCAAAGAGCAATCATCAATGTACATTGGTTTTGATGTGTTTTAATTCAATAGAGTCCCCAAGAAACTTTGAATTGTATCAATCCATTCTCCCTCCTGCAGTCAAAAAGATCTTTTTTAAACTCTAAATTTCAACATGCCTTCTCTTGTTTAAAAACTCTCAATGGATATCCACTGATCTTAATTTGAAGTGTAACAAACCTAATATGCCTTAAAGGCCCTAAGAATCTGTGTCTCTCCTAAATTTTCAAACTCTTCCTCCCACCCCCAACTCACCACTCACATCACTTTCACCCTACTGCTTTCTCTGTTCCTGCTTCCCTGGAAAGGCACATTTACATTTGATGTTATTGAGAATGTTCTCGCTTTGTGGTAGTGTGTTTCCTGGGATCCAATATCATATTGAAAAAGCAAAGACCTATCTAGCTCCCAGTAAGCATTTTAGGCAAATTTATTTATATTTTATTGTCTGCTATCAACCCAGACCAGGTTAAATGACAACTCAACACCGTCTTAAATTATATTCAAAATGTATCTTTTCTAATTGATTCCCAATTCAGCTCCCCTTCCCTCCCTAGGCAATATTACGCTACTTCTATCATAAAAAATAGTGAGGCATATTACATAAGATGTCCAATGAAGTGAAATTTTGTCTGTTTCTCAAGTTTTCATCATCTGTGTGTTCCTTCCATCTTAAAATGCAACACCTGCTATTAACTTTTCAAAAGCAGGATAATGACTCCTAAAGATGTCCACATCCAATCCCCAGAACCTGTGACTATGGTATGGTACATAGCAAAGGGGAATTAAGGTTGCAGATTGAATGAAGTTTGCTAATGAGCTGCTCTTAAAACAAGCATTCTGGATCATCTATAAGCAATCTTCAGGGTCTTTTTAAGTCAAAGAATATGGCAGAAGAGAGAAGATATACATTGCTGGCATTTGGAGATGGAGGAAGGGGCCATCAGCCAAGAAATGCAGGTGGTCTCTACAAGATGGAAAAGACTATTTAATAGATTTGTCCATAGAGTCTTCAGAAGGAATGCCAACACCTTGGTTTTAGCCCAGTGAGATTCACTTCTGACCTCCAACATTGTAAAACAATAAATTTTTGTGTTTTAAGCCAAGCCAGTACATTTGTGGTAATTTGTTACAGCCCCCATAGAAAACTAATACAATATTGAAACAAGTTCAGGTATATCCAAATACTCTGGTTGTCTGGGTGCCAGTATGCAACAAAATCCACATGTCCTTCCCCAACTTCCACCTTGGATACAACAAAACAAAGCAATTGCTTAACAGAGCTAATTCCTACCTAACATGTAGGGAAATGAAATTATTTCATTAGAAGCATTTGTTACTATTCACAAAGGAGGCTCTAAACCACCCCCTGTCCTACAAAATCTCCAAATTGACCTCTCTTTGATAAGAACAGGCAAAATGTTAAGAGAGAGCTCTTACTCATCAAAAGGGCTTCTAGCCAGGAGCAAAACTTCAGCAAAAAGTCAGCGTTAGATTTCAAATCATCCAGTCATTTAATATAATTGTACAGACCTTATTTCAATTCCCAAAAGGCATCTTTGCCATAACAGATGTTAAAAATAAATGCTGTGTTCAAAGTGTGAAGTTTAAACTGCCTCCTTTGTCTAGTGCCTCCAAAGGAATGAGGCATTGCCAACTCTCTTCTCTGTGGATGCCGTGTGAGACTTGGGGAGAATCTCACAGGTTTAAGGATGAGATAGGCTTGGCTCACAATCACAGCTCACTTTTGGCATTTTGAGCCCTAGCACATTCCTTATCCTTTGTAAATCTCAGAAAGATAAGGATCTTTAAATAATAAGCAATTATACCCCATACGGTTATTGTAAAAATGAAATCAAATGACTAATGTAAAGCCCCAGTACCTTTACTTGCATATAGACTTTGCTCAAAAATGTTGGTTCCCCTCCTGCTACAATTAAAAATAAAATAAAAATCTACTAGAGATAGATCAGAGGAATTTACATAATTTATATTCTTTTATACCCAGGAGAAATTTTTTCGTATCAATCCCTTTGCTGGATTCTGGGTTTTAATATCTTAGACAAAGATGTGAAATTGAAATGAGAAATTACTGGCAAAAATCAGGATGGAAAACCAAGAGCTGCAAAATAGGAACATATAAACATAGAGAGGTAAACTCTATTCTATTGCTATAGTTATCATTCAGGCAAGTCCATTTACCAGGGAGTGAAAGTGAACAGGAGAGACTTTAGTCCTCAGAGAAGTAGCTTATATTCTGATACCCAGAAGCTGATCCAAGGCAGAAGGAAATTCCCTCTGAAAGACTCTGCATCCCTGTATTTGACTTTGTCTCTTGTTCATGCCCAAGCCATATTTTGGGATAAGCTGGATGATGTACCAGGCAGCCAAGTGCCAGCCCACCAGCAGCCTACCATAACTCCAAGCCAAAGGCACAAGGGTAACTGTACCAGCATCTATGCATAAAGTTCTACTGGGTGTTTAGGATCTAGGTTCAGCAAAACGTGAAGTGACTTTGTTTACACTGCTTCTGGTTTCTTACGTCTTCCACCCTTCATTGGTCTCTCTTCACTCCACCCTTCTCAACTTCAGGTACATTAATATTACCTCAAAAATATAGAATGAGTCTGATCAATTCCTACACACTCAGACATGAAGGGATAAAAAGGTGCCCCTTTGGAGACTTTGTCCTTAGAAAGCACGTGTGCTCATTAAGTAACTGGACCCATGAAACTTACCAGGGGTAAGGCACTGCATTAAAGTGCTGTCCTAACTAAACAGAGAAGAATGATGCTTAAAATCAAGGAAAAAATTCCTAATGTTGGCATTTGGAACATTTTTATAGCCAGTGGGGGAGACATTTAGGGAACATGAGAGGCCTTCCTGAAACTCTTGGCTTAAACACCTAAAAGCTTTGGAGTGCTTGAATTCTGTACTGTTCAGATCTAGTTTTCCATGCCAGGATCCAAGACAGAAGGAAATTCCCTCTGAAAGGCTCTGCGTCCCTGTATTTGACTTTGTCTCTTGTTTCACTTTTCTCTCTTTCCTCCTCTTTCTCTTTTCTTCTCTATCCCTTAACTTTATCTTTCTCTCTCTCATTTTCTCCTTCCTTCCTTCTCAACCCTCCTGTCTCTACCTTGGTGCCTCCATTGTTCTGTCACTCCATGTATCTCTATATTCCTTTCTCCTCCCCCCCCTCCTCCTCTTCCTCCTCCTCCTCCTTCCTCTTCTCTCTCTCTCTCTCCTCTCTCTTTCTATCTCTTATTTTCTCTTTCTACATAGATGTATTTTTCTCTCTCTCCTCCTCATGCCAAAATATGCTTTCTGATTCTCTGTCTTCAATACCCATATAAAAAGCCATCTATTGCTTAGAAAAAAATACCCACCCCATCACAGACCTTGCTTGCATTTATGATCCAGTGTTTGGTGGGTAAATGTGTCCTGAGGTTCTCTTAAAAGGGCATAAAGACTACTTTCCAGGGTCCTAGACATTTTCCTGGAGCCAAGAAGAAATGCTACAAGCTTAGACTCTCACTCCTGTTTGCCAGCTGCAGATCTATAAATTGAAGAGAATATCAGCCGGGAGGGAAGCCCAGGGGATGTGAGGCAGTACTTGCAGTTTCTGTGAAAGACAATCATCAAACTTAGATTAATTGCCCAATTTCCCCTGTGATTCCTCTAGGCAAGGTGTCCTATGAGAGGGATGCTTGATGGGAACTTTAGATCAGAAGCCCTCAGAGCAGGGATCTCCAGGTACCTTCAGTATCCCTCCTGTTTCAGGCTCTGCTTGACCCAACCTTCATCACACTTTAGCATGGAATAAATCCCAGGGGGGTAAAAAATTTATGGTCAAAATATAAAGCCAAATGAATGCCCTCAGTGAATTTAGGTAAAAGTATTTCCCACTCAAAGATATCTTATTGTGTACTGAACTACACCAGGTAGCTCAGAGGAAGTGATTTTTTGTTTCATCTCTGATCATTACAAAATGAATGATCAGATACAAAATGATCAAAACAAAAAGTCAGGAATAATCACCTTTTACTGGAGGTTTTATTGTTTTATTGACAAACTTAGGTGTGTTTGCAGCAGATAAAAACAGTTTTCAAGAAAGGAAGGGAGAAAGGAAGGAAGGAAAGCCAAACAAAAAACAAAGAAAACAAATTCACAAGTAGAAAAAATAGTTGACACAAGAAATCCAGAAAACTTGACTTAAAATTAAAATGCTTTTGGTTTTTTGAAATCTGCCTTTTGAAGAAAATGATCGATTTATTCTATCTGTGATTCTTAGGTGAGATATATAAGACAACAAAAGTCTTCATAGATTGAGCTGATATCCTTAAGAGTTTATTTTGATTCCTGCATTGAAGAGTGGTAGATTCACGAAAGACTACATCTGAGCAGCTTTTTTCTAGATGTGATGACCCTTTGTTACTGTCAGCTTCATATACCTAGGAGCCAAGATACTCAGGAGAATATAGCAACTCATAATTGTTGAAGTCCAACAGAATTCTGGGGTAAAAAGAGAAGAAGGTTAGAATATTGGCCAGTACAACCTTAGCAAACTCAAACTGGTCTATAAGATAGATTAACTATAGGCACTGGGTCCCCTGGGAAAGACACAACAGGAACTTGGTCCACTGTGGAACGAAGCCACAAGTGGGGGGGGGGTACACACAGGTAAGTCAGACTGATGAAAAAACATAGATACAGGATACAGGAAACTCAGATACTGGATATAGAAAGCTATGCAGACAAGTGGGTACAGACAGGAGTACACTGCATGGCTCAGAGGTTTGGACAGATTGAATGCAATGAGTCAGAATGGAGACACTGTGGTCTAAGGTCTGACATACTGCAGACAGAGGAAAGACCAGTAACAGGACAGGATGCAGGGGGTCACATTGGAAAAGATGAAATACAGGATTCTTACTTGAAAGCAAAGGATAAGTTATCTCACCTTGCACCTCCTATTGCTAAGATGATAGCACTACACTTAGTACACCTCTTCAGATTTTGGAGACAGCACATACTACATTTGGATTACTGCTCTGACCAACATCCCAAAAGACCTGATAGGGTGCCAGTGTTGTTTTTTTTAACATTCTCATTTGAATCTTTGGTTCCATCTCTTCTTATTGTTATTAGAGAAGGGTTTACAGAACAAGCATGCATAAAATACAGGATTCCCATATACCACCCCACCACCAACACCCTGCATCAGTTTGGATCATTTGTTACAATTTATGATAGCACATTTTTATAATTGTACTATCAATTAAAGTCCATGTTTAAGTTAGGATTCACTGTGTAGTACAGTTCTATGGATTTTTTAAAAATACATTTATTCTGTTAGTATACACAATCTAACATTTCCACTTTTAATCATATTCACATATATATTTCATTGCTATTAATTGCATTCACAATGTTGTGTTGCCATCACACCATCCTGTTTTAAATAGGATCTACAGCAAGAAAGGACTCTGAAGCTAATTCAGGCTGTGGTACAGGGGACCCTGCTAATTGGAGCATATGACTTGGAAGACCTGGAGATATCCATGGTAGATAATGTCATCACATGGAACCTCTGGCAAACTTCAGTAGAAAAGCTACAGTGCAGTATTTGTGGAGCAAAGCTATGTGGTCAGCTAGAGAACTATTCACCATTTGAAAAGCAGCTCCTGGCAAGCTACTGGGCAAGCTACTGGGCCTTACTAGAGACTGAGTGTCTAATCATAGGACCAACCAAGTGACTGGAGCTACCCATAAACAAAGTGTCATAAGGTTGGGTTGGCACAAAGCAAATTGGAGGTTGAGCCTAATTGGTCTGGGCGAAAGTAAATTTCAGGAACATGTGACCCTGACTCCCAATTATTTAATTCTGTTGCACTGACACTTCTCCCTCAGCTCACACCCATAGGGTTGCTATAATAAAATACCACAAAGCAGGTGGCTTAAAACAACAGAAATTTATTGTCTCACAGTTCTGGAGGCTAGAAGGGATTTTTATTCCTGAGCCTTTCTGATGCTTTAAGTTGTGGAGGTTTGACTACCTGAGATAAAAGGATTTATTTCTTATTTTACCTTTAAGATAACGTATTTTACAAGCCTCAATTTTACCTTTAAGACAACATACTTTACAAACTTCCATTTTACTTCTAAAATAGTATACTTTACAAGCTTTCCTCATAGTCCTGTACTGAGAGAGGATTATAAAAGTTGGACATACAGAATTTTAAACTATTTCCCTTTTTCTTTTTATGAAAAAAAAAAGATTTAATTGGCATATAGTGTTGGAGCAATGCGGCGATGCTTGATATGGAAGGTGAGAAGTCACATAGAGATAGATTATGATGGTGCTTTCTTGCTGGACAGGTGCAGCATTCGCAAGGAAGATGACTGCACACTTAAAGAAGTGGCCAGGCAAGTTACAAAGGTATAAGACAAAGACATCCCTATGGGTGGGAAAGCGTTGATATGGGAACAGGGTTCTGTGACACAGGGGTGATCCAGGAAGGAGAGGAGAATTATAGGATGGGGCTTTGTAGATAACTTCAAGAGTGATAATGTGGGAGCCAGGAAGCAGGTGAACTAGAGTAACATTTGATGGTGGGAGGTCTGGGGTACACTTACATCTTGCTCTTTTGTGAGACCAAGAGTTTTTCAGTTCCAGCTTATTTCCCATTTCCCATTTTAAAAGTTACATTTTAAGGTTAATTTACTATTATCTCTTTACTGGCTTACAAAGATGACAGGTTAAGCATTAGCTGTCTAGGTCACTCAGACTGCTGTGTGTTAAGGTCCACAGCCCTGTTTTTGCTCAGGCCAGGGGCTGCCACAATTTACCCCCACACAACAGTTTGCATTGACCATAGGACAGACTTTGCATTTATAATTTACAGCAACATATAATAAACAACAGAGTACAAGTAACTAGTACATATGCACAGCAATTCTATAAATAAGTGGCACTATAGCCAAGTTAATGAGTGTTACTATTTAAACAAAGGATTGTCAGATAAATAATTAATACCTTGTAGGTGATTCTGCATGTGATTAAGAGCATGGGTTTCATTTTATGAATTATTAGGCACATACACACAACATTGAATATTAATTAGAGCACAAGTCCTGCCTTGGGCAGTGGTTAGAATATTTAAATGCCGTTTTGTTTTGCAGAACTACTTCTTAAGTTGTGAGGTTTTATTAAGCAGTGATATCACTAGTTTTTACCTTTCTCTAACTTTAACCACAGAAATAAATTTCCCTTTTTGCAAACTTTCTACAACATTCTGTATCCATTTTTAGATTTTGTAATAAACTACTTTCCTTTTCCTTTCAATAAAAACACCTCTCATACCATTTACATATAAATTATTAAAACAATCTTGGAAACTCTTCTTAAGCAAGCATTTTATAACATACTATTACCATTAAAATTAAACTTGTTAGAATAATGCTAAATACTTAAAACACTTTAGTTAATGCATTATTGAAACAGAAGCATATGATTTTTAGCAAGAATTCTCAGAATAGGAGTGGGACATTGGGGGATTATTAAGGAGTGAAAAAAAGATATACTATGGAGAGCATAAAGCAGTGAGGGGTTTGCAGGGGCTTAGGGATTCCCATAATAGAGGCTGAGTGGAGTAACTGGCTTCCATGTTTAAAGGAATGAAATGTTTTTACCTGTGACCGAGAGCATTACCCGTGGTTCCATCAGTGTGATGGTGGTGACTGGAGCCTTTTTGGTACCCGGGCATTTTCAGGGTACCAGGGTACCATGGTGAGCCCCAGGAGATTGGGGAGCTTGAGCCATGGATTGGATTGGCTTTGGGAGTTTGATGTTCTCTGGCTGGGAGGGGCCTGAGAACAGTCAGATTCAGTGGCTTCGCTGTTTACAAAGTGGACAGGGCTTGAGGTGTTTTTATTTTCTTCTTCAAGGTTAGTAATTGACATGTCTGCTTTTCAGAGTTAGCCTTGGCTTTCGTTTTCTCCTGCTCCTGCCAAGAGCACTCCAGGTTTTTATTATTAAACACCTTGAAGGCTAGGTTTTTGGAGTTTGGGGCCAGATTTTAATTTTTGGAGCTTGCGGCATGTATCAGAAGTGGCTTGAGAAATGAAGTGCATATTTAGGAGTAGGGTAGCCTCACATGTGTCAGGAAAGAGATTAGCATAGCACAGGAGGGTGTTTCTGAGACAGGAGAGAAAAAAGGCAGAGTTTTTAGAGTATGAGTTTAGGTGCCATTTAATTTGGGAAAGGTGAGGCAGAGAGAGATGGGAACATGGATGCAGATGGACCCTTCAGTCCAGACGTTTCTCACAAGGAGAGGATCGGCTGAGGTCAAGAGGAGTGGGTCCTTCACGGGGAAGTAAAGGAGGGTTGAGACTCTGAGGTAGAATTTAGAGATGGGGGAAGGTGTTTACTGGCCATGGTTTAACAGCAGTTTCAGCTTGGCCGGGAGGGGCTGTGTAAGGAGAAGGAGGAGGGGAATTGCAGCCGCCCTGGCAGGGTGGGGTGAGGCAGCAGCAGTGGCCTGGAGCCCTGCAGGTCTGGGTGGGCAGGTGCAGTGAAGGCTGGAGGATGGAGCCAGGTGAGGAGCTCGAGGAGAATTGAGAAAGTTTTGGAAGGATTGCAGAAAGAATTGGGAGGAGGAGGAGAAGAATTTGATGAGTGGAACACATTTGGCAGAGAGACGGGCAGAGAGAAAGAGAAGGGGTGCCTGTGCAGGTTGAAAAAGGCCTGGACATGTGGGACTTCACTCCACTTGCCAAGATGCTGACAGTAATTGTCAAGGTTAAAAGAATTTGAGGGTCAAGAGTTCCATTTTCTTGCCAGGTTGATATTGTGGCCAGGTTGAATTACAATAGAAAATGAGCTTCTTAGGTTTTAGATCTATGCTGAGGCTGAGTTCTTTGAGGTTCATAGGATAAGGAGAAATCCCAGCTCTCAAGCTTAGGAACAAACAAGAGGGCATCCCCCTTGAGAGTTCCTAAGCTCCAGTGCAGCGATGGGGCAGCAGATGGTGGTGTCCACTGTCCTACTCACCCCTAGGGTCCAGGACCCCATAGTAGCACCTCCCACCTAGTGCTAGGATTCCAGTGAATGTTGTCCAGGACAACAGAGAAAGAGAGTGCTGGAGAGAGAGAGAAGGCA
This sequence comes from Choloepus didactylus, assembly GCF_015220235.1. Classification (NCBI taxonomy): domain Eukaryota; kingdom Metazoa; phylum Chordata; class Mammalia; order Pilosa; family Megalonychidae; genus Choloepus; species Choloepus didactylus. Next base: position 99,996,499 of record NC_051316.1, read on the forward strand.
CTTTCTCCTTACCCAGAGATGATTTGCTGGTGTTGGATGTTGAAGTCAGGCAAATGGGTTCCAACCCTCCTTATGCAGGTTTCCTCTCTTTCCTCGATCCTGGGTTTTGGCACCATTATGTGTTAGGTTTTTCAATTGAGAAGAGAAGAGACAAAAATTCGATCAAAAGGAGTTTTATTGTCCGGCTGTTTGCAGGCGGGCTGAAGCCTAAAAAAGTGGTGACAGCCCATATCATTTCTTTTTAGGCAATGTCATCTTCTTCTGTTCTTATGGTTTATGAATTTGTATCTCATCCAAGATATATCCACCTGCCAACTGAATTTCTTCTCATGGATGACCCATGGAAACCTTATGCTCAAGTAAGGTGTTAAAAACTGTTTTCCTTCTGTTGTGAATGCAACAGCCACACACTCAGGTCTCCATAAATCTAGAGAGATTTTTAACTCCTTCCTTTTCCTTACTTTCTACGATCTTATCAAAATCAGCTCACAAAAAAATCACCACATCCTTTACCTTCTGATTCCTAAATAGATTTCATTCAGGGTACTTTTCTCCAACTCCATTGTCCCTCTTAGACAAAGCTGCCGTAATCTCTCACCTAAATGACAGTGGCCACATCCTAACTAGTCTCCCTCTTTCTAGTTTTACATGCAATTTCTGCCCTGCCACCCCCCCCCCACTTCTGTAAACACATGCTCATTATCAGTTCTTCAGTTGTAGTGATCATTTTTATGACTCTGTCAATCTGATCCATGGCTTTCTCTTTCCTTTCGGATCAAGTGTAGATTCGTCAACATGACTTTGAAGGTTCTGCATGATCCACTCCTGCTAATCTCTCTCACCTCATTCTGAACGTTTCCCAACCCTTTGAAGTGTGCATTTCAGTCATTATAATTTTCCAGACCATTTCTGAAATCTGTCATCCTTTCTTTACCAAATGCTCCATACCAAATGCTCTGCCTCTATACTATCCATGTCACCTGGCAACTTTCTGCTTGTCTTTGTTGTCTCAAGTCTCTGCTTACTTGTGACTTCCTACAAGTATACTTGGCTTGACCCCTTTAGTTTGGGTTTGATGTCCTTCTCTGTTCCCACAGTACTTGAAACATATTTGTCACATACTTTTTCTTTCTTTTCCACAAGATTGAGAGCTCTTTAAAATAAAAGAACTCTGTTTTTCAAATATTTATCCATAGTAACTCACAAAGTTCTTCCCACATAGTACTTACTTAGTTTATTTCTATATTTATTTAGTATATTTATTTAGTATATTTATAGTAGGTTTCTGAAAATTTATTATACTTTTATTTTTACAGTTAAAAAATACTTCTTGAGCCCTGATCAAATACCACTTATTATTGTATGCCATAATTGATTTAAAAAATCTCTGCATGCATTCAGTAAATTTGAAGTTTCTGTAGGCAAAAGAAAACTTTCTTTGGAGTTGAAGTCCAAGTATTCCTTGAGAAGTGATTTTATTCTCCAGGGAAAAGCAGCAACTCTCCTCCCAGCTCCAAAATGAATGTTTTAAGATCTCAGTTTTAAGGTAGGCAGCAGATGCAGTGGAAAGAAGCTCTAGGTTTGAAGTTAGTGTGTTGGGGTTTGAATCTTCATTTGGCCATTTTCTTTCAAGCCACACTCTCAAACACATTAAAATGAAGACAATACTATCTACCTCAAAATTATTGCTATGATTAAATGAGCTCCTGGATGTGCAAATCCTTTGTAAATACATGAATCTGCAAATAACAAAAGTCTTCATTTATATTCTCAAAGGAATTGACTATCTTTAGTATCTGACAAACACATTCTCCATTGGGAATGTGAAGGAAATGCAGTAATTACTCCCCAATTGTCTTTCCCCAGTAACTTGTGGCCTTGGTCCCTTGGGTTCCCAGCCTGGCTGGTAAAGAGGGATGCTCTTGTCATTGTCTTGGAGCTGGTGAAAAAGAGAGAATGAGCCTCTTTCCCACTTCACGGTAAAGCTCCTGACTTTTCTCCTTTTCCCAGCTCCAGCTCTCTTGCAGAGAAAATGAAACTCTCTCATTCCATGGAACTAAAAGTATTTGAATTCATCATTCACTGACCTAGGTAATGGCAGTGCTTGTAGAGTTCACTTAGTAGTGTGTGTGTGTATGTGTGTGTATTTGCATGTGATAATAGTCTGTGTGCATGTGATAAATAGTCTGTGACAGATCTTGCAGATACCTTGGTTGGACATAATAATTATAAGTCCTTGTGGTGTGTATTTTCCTTTCTAGGGACATACTATCTCTTTTACAGCTTTGCTGAATATCTGCCCTGCATCTAAGCTATGAAAGTCAGTAGTCCATCAAAAGCATTGGCCAGGGTCTGACCTGCTTTTGTCCTGGAACTCTGAGGAATTGACTTTATCTGCAGCTGTCTTTGTAAATTCAGTGACTCGCACTGGGAATTTTTATTCAATCCCAATCATCTGAGTAACTTACTTGTTTAAGGACTGCATTCATCCAAAGGTGTTTGGGAGATTACAGATCCATCTTCTCTTTGATGAGATGAGAAATACTTGACCAGTTGTATATTTTCCATCAAATGATACTCGGAGGCAATATAGCATGGTGGTTAGGAGCATGGCTTTGAAATCATGCAATTATGAGACAGAATTATCTCTCTGTCATTTTCATGTTGTATGATTTTAGGCACATTCCCTATACTCTCTAAGCCCTAGTTTCCAATTGGCTCAGTGAGAATCATAATGCTTTTTGTATGGTCCCGTTAGAATGTAAAGGCCTTTTTCCCTTGCTAAAAGGATTTCAGATGTCATCATCCTATTGAGGGTGGTGTTTTGGGTAGATATTTGAGGACCTAATGTTGTGAGGACCTAATGTTGTTCTGGAAATCACACCACATAGATGTAGTTCTGCATCCCCACGTTTCCTCCCCTCCATCCCCAGGCCAAATTCTGACATAGATAATCTGAAGACCCTCAAGAAACTAAGAGAGAGGATTCTTTCATTTATATCCCACAATCTATGAAGGTTCTGGAGTCAAGGGTCAGATCCATGGTGCTGGGATCTGTACAGAAAGCTCCAGCCTCTAAGACTAAGTAGTGAACTGTCTTTCTTCTTCTTCTGAGAGACCTAATGATGAAGCATTCAAAAATATTCTGCTTCTGTTTCTATATATGACATAGAACCAATTGACTACTTTGCTATAGTCATTGAAAGTTACCATTTGCCAGGTGTTTTTCTACCTGCTGGGTTGAGTTGGTTCATAATTGCCCTCTTCCCTTTATTCAGTTGGGGGCTAGAGGAATCAGGGCTGGTGGTACATGGTTGCCTTCTGAATCCAGTAGAAAAATTGGCAGTGGGACTTCTGCATAATATCATCTTGCTTTTTTCTCTTTTATTTTTTGTTGGAGACTGTGTGACCAGGTGTGAATGGGACATTAGCAATCTTTTTCCCCTTCTTTAAAGGGAAGAGAATTGCCAAAGCATGGACTCTATGCTTCACTATAGTATCTTTATGTCAATAACCTCCTTAAATTTGACTAGCTGGCTTATGAGCAGAAGATAGGATCTTTACAATAGGCCCTTGGGATCAATTATTTGAATGCTAGATGTATAGACTGGTCAAAATATTTCCACTGAACTTCAATAGTGAAAATGATATTAACTACTGTCGGGAAAGCATAGGAATAAGAGAAACTTGGAGATTGTTAGAGAAAAATAGAGGTACAGTGGACTCCTAATATTGATTATTCCATGAAGTGATTCCTTTTAAAATGTACAGTGCATCACTTCTTATTCAACAACATTTTGCCTTTTCTCTTCAACTTCCCCCATCAGCCTCCTCCAGCTGAAATACTGGTATGAGGAGAGAGAACCAGAGCAGTGCATCTGAATTCCTCCTCCTGGGACTGCCCATCCAGCCTGAGCAGCAGGGCATGTTCTTTTCCCTTTTCCTGGGCATGTACCTCACTACGGTGCTGCAGAACCTGCTCATCATCCTGCTCATCGGGCTGGACTCTCACCTCTACACCCCCATGTACTTCCTCCTCAGCCACTTGGCCCTCACTGACGTCTCTTTCTCATCTGTCACTGTCCCCAAAATGCTGGTGAACATGCAGACACAGCATTTATCCATCTCCTATAAAGGGTGCATTTCTCAGACATACTCTTTCATATTATTTGCTAACTTGGACAGTTTCCTTATAACTTCAATGGCCTATGACAGGTACGTGGCCATTTGTCACCCTCTCCACTATACAACCATCATGAGTCACAGTCTTTGTGTCATGCTGTTGGCAGGGTCCTGGGTCATTGCTTCTGCTTGTGCTCTTTTGCATGCCCTCCTCCTGGCCCAACTGTCCTTCTGTGCAGACCACACCATTCCCCACTTCTGTGACCTTGCTGCCCTGCTCAAGTTGTCCTGCTCAGACACCTCCCTCAATCAATTGGTAATCTTTACTGCAGGTTTGGCAGCCATCATGCTTCCATTCTTATGCATTCTGGTTTCTTATGGCCATATTGGAGCCACCATTCTCCAGGTTCCTTCTACCAAGGGCATCTGCAAAGCCTTGTCCACTTGTGGATCCCACCTCTCTGTGGTAACTCTCTATTTTGGGGCAATTATTGGTCTATATTTTCTTCCCTCATCCAGCAATACCAGTGAGAATAACATACTTGCTTCAGTGGTATACACAGTGGTCACTCCCATGTTGAACCCTTTCATTTATAGCCTGAGAAATAAAGACATGAAAGGAGCTTTGAGAAAACTCTTGAGTAAGAAAACATATTCTTCCTAGTGATATTTGCCTTTCTTTTAAAACCTCCATTTAATCTTATTTCCTCAATTATATGTAAATATAAATCATTAAAACTATAGCTCGTTTTTATTCTTTCCATATGTATCACTCAGAAATCTTTACTGGCATTATTACTATATGCGTTAGAGGAAACAGTAAAGTGGATATGCTCTGTACTACTCTATTGGTTCTTGTCTTGTATAATGGGATTGGAGAAAAATTTGAAGATGCTATGTTATTTTGGCTGTTATCATTAGACCATCAGGGCTGGTCCTTCCCCAAATTTCAAAATTTTATGTAAATTGTGTTTAGCCTCTCTTAACCTCTATTTCTAGGGAATTTTCCATTTTTGTGATGATATGGCTCCTCTTTCACTTGGCACGCAGGCATGCATGGACTCTGACCTGTCCAAGAACTTCCAGGGCTAACATGCTAAATTTACTCTCCTTACGTGATGATCACACTGCTTTCTTTTCCTCCTGCAATATAGCCCACACCTTCTTTCTCCTCAAACAGATAACAGATACTCAGTGCACAATAAAATCTAATCTATGTTGTCTCAGGCACTGACCAATCTAATAACTTAATATGCCTTAAAATAATCTATTTTAATCCTAACAACAACCCTATGAGGTAGGTTAGGGAGACCCAAAAAGAAGCAGAGCATCCTAAGATCACAGACCTAGTGAAATTTGAACCTTGACTCTCTAACTCCGGAACAATTCAGTGTGGCAAGAACTATAGTAGTTTATACATAGTATTACGTAATTTCTAAAGGGGAAAAATTAACTCACCCAGGTGGCAGAAGATATGAAAGACTTTCTAGAGAAGGTGTTGCTTTAACTGAGCCTTAACAAATGAGAATTATTTCAACACACAGAAGTTTTATCACATCCTGATGATTACGGAAAGAGGGGGAAACATGTATCAGGATGTTAAACTGGAAGTTTTAACTGAGGCACAAAGATTTGTTATACAACAGATACCAAAATGAGTTGTAAGACAAACAAAATGCAGATGTTTATAGGAAATGCCCAATAATCAGTTTCATAACTCTTGTGCCTCTCAACCTAGATGTGGATCTAGAAAGAGGTAAAAGCTGGAGATAAAGAGCAATCTTGTAAACATGTTTCTTTTGGAGAAAATGGGGTTGGGCACCAAATTCTCCCAAACAGGAATGAAGAGCTTTCCTCCTCACTGCAGAGAAAGAATTTTCAAAAGGACAATTTAGTGTTTGACATATATGTGTGTGTGTGTATATATATATATATATATATAGCCTACTTTAATGAGAGCAAGAACAATGGAAAGAGTGAGGAGAGAGAGAGGGAGAGGGAGAGAAATACTATGTGGTATGAAGCCATTTTCAATTATTCACAAGAAGAATAATTAGAAAGTCAAGGAGACTCCAAGAGGAAGAATAAGAATCTGCATAGAGTGTATCACTGGGAAACCAGGGGCTATGAGGGGAAGATTACACAGGAAGAAAATGCTTTAGCAATGTAACAGGGGTTGTGTGGGGCACCAGTCTGGAAGTCTCTGCAAATCCCTTAGCCTAGAAATAACAATAAGAGAATGAGTCCATTTTAACCATCTTGCAACTCCGGAGAAGTCAAAGCCTTCTTAATATTGGTAGCTATCAAAGGAGCACATTCTTATCACCTCTTTCTCATTTTTCTCCTGATGGTACATCCCCAGAAGGATGGGCTCAATATAACTGCAACTGGATTTTGGAAAGATGAGTGTAAAAAAGATAATATGCCATTATGACTCCTCTCTGGTCCTCAGATTCTTGCCTGAGTTGGATCCAATGAGGGGAAGGGAAATTTAATTACAGAATTGAGGCAGTGTTTGCAATAGAAAATAACCTTTACTCTTTCTAATACCTAGGTGTTAGCAGAAAATTCATGGGGTCCGTGGAGTTTTTATTTCACAGAAGAGAAAAACAATCCTCAATTGAATAAGTTTTGAAAAAATAGAAGAAAAATTATATCTCTGGAGGGGCCCTTGTTTAACATTCCAATTATTAGTTGTGATAGATTGGATTATCATTAAAAAAAATAATTACTCCTTCCCCCATTTCCATGGTGGGAGTATACTTTCCCACTCCATTGATGTTTGGGCTTGCTCTTGTGACATACGGGCTTTTTCATACCCTTCTTTATCAATTAGCTATTGCCACAAAAATGCTGGATAAAAATGGCCAAGAAAATCTCAGCATTGTTCAACAATAAACATTTATTTTATGAATCTGAGGGTTTGTGGGGGTTGGCTGATACAGCTGGGCTGGTTGTTCTGCTGGTCTTGGCTGGGCTTACTCATGCTTTGAGGACCAGCTGTAGGTTAGCTGATCTAAGGTGGGCTCATCTGATTTGGTTCTTTCCTACCTCCTAGTACCCGCAAATGGACAGATATTCTCTCAGCCTTTCATCTAATCCCTTTATTGTCCTTATGCCCCAGATTCAGTTGTTGGTTGTAATTTTAGCATCATCACCTCCCAGTTCTAAAGTTCTCCCCTGCATTGAATTGGTGAGGCTGAGAACGACATTTTCCAGATCTCCCATTTCTAAATGGCTCTTGTTCAATGCTTTCCAATGAGAGGAACTCATGAAAATGCAGAAGAGGTGAAGCCACTACTGTCTGGAGGCAGTTGTAGCCAGAAACATGGGCAGATGTGAGATTCACAGGTTTCCTTTCCTTTGAGCTTTATGAACCACATGCATCACTGCTGCAAACCTATACAATTGGGATAGTTTCTAAGTCATTCTTGAGATTCTCATCTACTGCCATCAAATCTTTGGAACCATCGATTTTATGATATAAGGCTGAAATCTTCAGTATTAACTTTTTTGCCTAATAAAATGCCTCATTTTATCATCTTAAATTGGCAAAGATCAAAATATTGGATTATTTGTTCTTTTGGGAAACAAGAACTCTCATACATCATTGGTGGGTATGTAAATCGGTGACAACTCTTTAGAGATTGATCTGATGTCCATATTCTTTGACCCAGCAAGTCTGTGATTTTTTTCTCATGATATTCTTTTTTAATACAATTTTATTGAGATATACTCACACACCATATAATCCATCCAAAGGATACATACAATCAATGGCTCACAATATCATCCAATAGTTGTACACTCATTGCCACGATCAATTTTCAAATATTTTCATTACTCCAAAATAAAGAAAAGAAATAGAAAAAAGAAAAAAAGAAATAGAAAAGAACACCCAAACCATCACATACCACTTATTTACCAGTATTATTTATATATTTTTGACATTATTTTATTACTCATCTACCCATACACTGGATAAAGGGATTGTCAGTCACCAAGTTTTCACTGTCACATGGTAACATGATAAAAGCTATATAGTTACACAATTATCATGAAGAATCAAGTCTACTGGATTCAGTTATTTCCTACTAGCTATTCTAATACCCTAGAAACTGAAAAGGAATATCTATACAATGCATAAGGATAACCTCCAGATTGACCTCTTGACTCTATTTGAGATCTCTCAGCCACTGAAACTTTATTTTGTTTCATTCTTTTTCCCTATTTTGGTCAAGATGGCATTCTCAATCCCATGATGCCAGGGCTAGGCTCATCTCTGGGTGTCATGTCCCTGGTTGCCGGGAGTCATACACACCTGGGAATCACATCCCATGTAGGGAGGAGGGCAGTGAGTTTATTTGCAGAGTTGGCTGAGAGAAAGAGGCCACATCTGAGCAACAAAAGAGGTTTTCTGGGGTTGACTCTTAGGCATAATTATTAGTAGGCTTAGCTTCTCCTTTGCAGAAATAAGTTTCACAAGGGCAAGCCCCAAGATTGAGGGCTTAACTTATTAAATTGGGATTCCCTAATGCTTGCAGGAATATCAGGAATGCCTCAGGCGAGGAAGTTTAATATTTCCACATTTTCCATATTAACCTGTATGGAATAACAAGATCTCATTCCCAATTTTAGGTTCCATGGAACCATGTTGTTTAAATAATCTCACTATATAGGTTATATTAGAATGCGTGCTACAGAGAATACAAATTTTGTACCAAATAAACATCTCTTAAATAACAGTTAAAACTCAGGAATAGTTGTGATGACTATAAGAGCTTACAATCTACAAACCTTTAGAACAAGCCTCATTGAACACTCAACACTCCTATATCATCGATTGCCCAATATCTGTCCACATTCTATCCCCAGGTACCTATGCAACTGAATTCAATTCTCACCAATTGCTCATTATAGTAATTTTATATTTGTTCTTTTGTTTCTGGTTTATTTCACTCAACATAATGTCCTCAAGTTTCATTCATCTAATTGCATGCCTCACAACTTCATTCCTTCTTGCAGCCATTCAATATTTATTGTATGTATACACCACAGTTCACTCTTCCATTCACCCATCAATGTACCCTTAGGCCACCTCCATTCATTGCAAATCATGAGTACTGCTGCCCTAAGCCCAGTGTGGAAATGTCTATTGTGTGCCTGCTTTCAGTTCTTCCAAGCATATACCAAGTAACAGGGTTGTAGGATCATAAGGCAACTCTGTACTTAGTCTCCTGTGGAACCACCACACTGCCCCTCAGAGGGGCTGCACCATTCTACTTCCTTACCAACCATGAATATGAATATCTTTCTCTCCACATTTTCTCCAGCACTTGTATCTTTCTATTTTTTAAAGTTTTATTCACACACCAGGCAATCCATCTTGAGTGACCAATCAATAGCTCCTAGTATAATCACATAATTAGGCTTTCACCACCACAATCTATATGAGAACAATTCCATGTCTTCCACAATGAAAGAAAAGAGGAAGAAAAAATAAAAAAGATAAAAGAATAAAAAATTAAAAAATAAAATAATATAAGAAACAACAACAACAAAAGAAGCCCATACCCCTCCTTTATATCCCCCCTGTTTGCATTAGTTTGGTGTATTGACTTAGTTACAATTAATAGAAGAATATTACAATGTTATTGTTAACAATAGACCCTAGTTTGCATTGCTAGTATTTTTTCCTATATACCATCCATTTTCAACACCTTGCAATGTTGACATTCACTTGCTCTCCCTCATGTTTCTACATTTAATGACCATAATTGTCCACTCTAGTTTTTGCTAAGTTACACATTCCCAGTTTTATCCTCTATCTTTCCTTCTGGTGTCATACATACTCCTAACCTTCCTCTTTCAACCATACTCACACTCAGCTTTGTTCTTTATACTTACAATATTGTGCAAACATCAGATAGTATTGTGCTATCCATTTCTGATCTTTACAGTCAATCCTGTTGAACACTCTGTACTCCTTCAGCATCAAACACCCAATCTCTAGCCTCTTTCTACCTCTTTATAACCTGTGTTCTTAATTTGAACTTTCAGAGTTTGCTCATTATAGTCAATTCATATTAGTGAGACCATACAGTATATGTCCTTTTATTGCTGGCTAATATCTCTCAACATAATGTTCTCAGATTCATCCACATTGTTGTGTGTGTCATGACTTTATTTTTCTCACAGCTGCATAATATTCCATCACATTTATGTACTGTGATGGTTAGGTTCATGTGTTAACTTGACCGGGTGATAGTACCCAGCTGTCTGGTCAAGCAAACACTGGCCTAACAATTGCTGTGAGGACATTTGAGGCTGGTTAATAAACCAACAGTCTGGTTTATTAAATCCTCAGTCAACTGACTGCAGCTGTGACTGACGACTCACCAAAGGGTGTGCCTTCCACAATGAGAAAATGCGATTGCCTGGATTTAATCCAGTTAATCAGTTGAAGACTTATAAGCAAGACAGATAGAGGACCTTCACTTCTTCTTTGGCTGCCCAGTGAAGCATTTCCTGAGGAGTTTGTCAAAGTTGCCTGTTCGTTTCCTGAGGAGTTCATCGAACACATTCATCGAAGATCCCAGTTCATTTCCTGAGGAGTTTGTTGAAGTTGCTGGTTCATTTCCTGAGGAGTTCATCGGACATCTTCCTTGGAGTTGACAGTTTGCTGACTGCTCTACAGAATTTGGACTCGTGCATACCCACAGTTATATGAGTCACTTTTACAATTTGATAGTCAGAGACACCTCTCATTGATTCTATTTCCTAGAGAACCCTAACTAATATATACACCATAGTTTGTTTATCCATTCATCCACTGATGGACATTTGGGCTGTTTTGTTGATGGACGTTTGGGCTGTTTCCATCTCTCAGCAAACATGAATAATGCCGCTATAAACACCGGTTTACAAATGTCTGTTCGCATCTTAGCCTTCGGTTCCTCCAAGTGTATACCTAGTAATGGTGTTGCTGAATCATACAGCAATTCTATGCTCAGCTTCCTGAGGAACCACCAAACTGCCTTCCAGAGCCATTGCACCATTCTGCATTTCAACCAACAGTGAATAATTATACCTCTTTCTCCACATCCTCACCAACACTTGTAGTTTTCCATTTTTCTCATAATAGCCATTATGGTAGGTGTGAGATGATATCTCATTGTGGTTTTGATTTGCATTTCCCTAATAGCTAGTGAAGTTGAGCATCTTTTCATATGTTTTTGAGCCATTTGTATTTCCTCTTTGGAAAATTGTCAGTCCATGTCTTTTGCCCATAATTTAATTGGGTTGTTTGTCCTTTTGTTGTTGTGTTGTAGGATCTCTTTATATATTCTGAATATTAAACCCTTATCTGATACATGGTTTCCAAATATTATCTCCCATTGTGTAGGCTGCCTTTTTACTTCCCTGACAAAGTCCTTTGATGAGCAAAAGTTTTTTAATTTTCAAGAAGTGTCATTTAGCTATTTCTTCTTTCATTACTTGTGCTTTGGGATAAGGTCTAGGAAATCACCTCCTGACACAAGATATTTAAGACATTTCCCTACATTTTCTTCTAAAAGTTTTATGGTCATAGCTCTAATGTTAAGATCTTTAATCCATTTTGAGTTAATTTTTGTATAAGGTGTGAGACAGAGGTCCTCTTTCATTCTTCTGGATGTGAATATCCAGTTCTCCAAGCACCATTTGTTGAAGAGGCTGCTCTGTCCCAGTTGAGTAAAATTGACTACCTTATCAAAGATCAATTGCCCACAGATGAGAGGGTCTATTTCTGAACATTCAGTTCGAATCTGTTGATCAGTATACCTGTCTTTATGCCAGTACCATGCTGTTTTGACCACTGTAGCTTTGTAATATGCTTTAGAGTCAGGTAGTATGAGACCTCCCACTTCATTTTTCTTTCTCAAGGTTTTTTTAGCTATTTGGTGTACCTGCCCTTCCAAATAAATTTGATTATTGGTTTTTCTATTTATGCAAAGCAAGTTGGTGGGATTTTGATTGGGATTGCATTAAATCTCTAAATCAATTTGGGTTGTACTGACATCTTAACTATATTTAGTATTTCAATCCATGTACAAGTATGTCCTTCCATTTATTTAGGTCATCATTGACTTCTGTTAGCAACTTTTTGTAGTTTTCTGTGTATAGGTCTTTTATGTCCTTAGTTAGATTTATTCCTATGTGTTTGATTCTTTTGGATGCTACTGTAAATGTATTTTTTTCTTGATTTCCTCCTCAGATTGCTTCTTACTAGTATATAGAATGATTTTTGCATGTTGATCTTGTACCCTGCTACTTTGCTGTGCTTGTGATTAGCTATAGTAGCTTTGTTGGAGATTTTTCAGGTTTTTCTACATATAGGATCACTTCATCTGCAAACAGTGAAAGTTTTACTTCTTCCTTTCCAATTGGGATGTCTTTTATCTCTTTTTATTCCTAATTGCCCTAGCTAGAACTTCCTGCACAGTGTTGAATAACAGTGGCGACAATGGACATTCTTGTCTTGTTCATGATCTTAGAGGGAAAGCTTTCAGTCCTTCCCCACTGAATATGATGGTAGCTGTGGGTTTTTCATATATTCTCTTTATCATGTTGAGGAAGTTTCCTTCTCTTCCTGTCATTTGAAATATTTTCATCAAGAAAGGATGCTGAATTTTGTCAAATGCCTTTTATGCATCAATTAAGATGATAATGTAGTTTTGCCCCTTGGGTTTAGTGATGTGATATATTACATTAATTTATTTTCTTATGTTGAACCACCCTTGCATACATGTAATGAAACCCCCTTGTCATGGTGTGTAATTCTTTTAATGTGCTGCTGGATTCAATTTGCAAGTATTTTGTTCAGAATTTTTGTGTCTATATTCATCAAAGAGATTGGTCTGTAATTTTCTTTCCTAGTAGTATCTTTATCTGGCTTTGGTATTAAGGTGATGTTGGCTTCATAGAATGAGTTAGATAGCTTTCTCTCCTCTTCAATTTTTTTGAGGAGTTTGAGCAGATTGGTCCTAATTCAGTCTTAATTGCCTGGTAGAATTCACATGTGAAGCCGTATGGTTCTGGATTTTCCATTTTGGTAACTTTTTGATGACTGATTCAATCTCTTTCCTTGTGATTGTTTGTTGAGGTTGTCTATTTCTTCTGAGACGATGTTGGTTCATATTTTCTAGGAAGTTGTCCATTTCCTCTAAGTTGTCTAGTTTGTTAACATATAGTTGTTCACAGTACCTTCTCGTTATCTCTGTATTTCTGTGAGGTCAGTAGTTATGTCCCTCCTCCCATTTCTGATTTTATTTGCATCTGCTCTCTTTTTCTTTGTCAGCCTGGCTAAGTGTCTGTATTAGTTAGGGTTCTCCAGGGAAACAGAATCAATAAAAGATATCTATGAATATAAGATTTATAAAAGTAACTCATGCAACTGTGGGTATGCACGAGTCCAAATTCTGTATGGCAGGCAAGTTGGCAACTCCAATAAAGATGTTCAATGAACTCCTCAGAAAACGAACTGGCAACTTCAAGAAACTCCTCGGGAAATGAAGTGGGATCTTTGATGAATGTGTTCAATGAACTCCTCAGGAAACGAACTGGTAACTTTGATGAATTACTCAGGAAATGCTTTGCTGGTCAGCTGAAGAAGAAATGAAAGTCCTCTATCTGTCTCATTTAAAAGTCTTCAATGGATTAATTGTGTTAAATCCAGCCAGCTGCATTCTCTGATTGTGGAAGACATGCCCTTCATTGATATCATCAGTAACAGCTGCAGCCAACTGACTGATGGTTTAATAAACTAGCCTGTTGGTTTATTAACCAGCCACAAACGTCCTTGCAGCAACAGTTAGGCCAGTGCTTGCTTGACCAGACAGCTGGGTACCATCACCTGGCCAAGTTGACACATGAACTAATTATCACAGTCCACCCCTTCTCAACTTGGCAGTTATAAACATCACCTAAAACCATGCTTAATCTCTAAGAAGAGAACAATAATATATTTTAGCTAACAGTACTTTGGTGTGCAGTGTACAACTGGAAACACACTAAATCTCTCTACAGTAGGGTGCAAGTCCTTGGGTGACATTCACTCTTAAAATTGATTTCCTTTATTTGAAATGAACAATACAGCTTATGCCATATGATAACAGGATAAGACAGAGAAGAAAGCAAAGATATTTGCTTTACAGACAAATGCAAACATACTCATAACAAAACAAGGAGGAAATAGTCATGCCATCATAGTCCTCATTTCTGTAACTGGTCACATGGCCATAGTTCATATTTATCACTACCTTCTTCCACTGCCAATTCCATGTTCCCTTTACCCTCAGTGAGCACTTCAGCTGGCTGTGGTTCTTTGCCTTTTGGGGTGACCTAAACCTTCATTCCTGAAGTTTCTTGGCCATTGGTAGTCCTTCCTGGGTTGGGTTGTTGCAGTTTTTCATTGACTTTAATCACAGGGCATGGTAGTACTAAGAGACGCCATAGGGGATCTCCTGTGTTCCAGGAAAACTCTTCTTTACCTCTATTGTGTACTTGCAGTGCTATTTCCCCTTGATAGTCAGGATCAATCACCCTGGCCTGTAGAGTAATCCCCTTCCTTGCCTGTTGACTCACAGGCATAAGAAGCCCAAAGTGGCCAGGTAGCAGTCTTAACTTCAAGTTCACTGGAATTATTGTTGTGTTTCTTGGTAGAAGCACTCCTCCTTTTGGAACAAAGACTTGTAGACCAGCAGAGCTTAAGCTTGCAGGGACAGCAAGCAAAAATTTACCTAGTGGACCACTAGGAGTGATAGTGAGTGCTGCCACTCCTGTTTTCACCCTTTGATTCCTGGACCCATGAATCCTGGCTATGGGAGAAACAGCACCATAGAGTGGACACTGATTGAGAGGATACACAGCCTCCTAAAGAACACTGCCCCAGCCCTGCAAGGTATTGCCACCTAGTTGGCAGCATAATTGAGTCTTCAACAGGCCATTCCACAGTTCTATCAACCCAGCTGCCTCTGGATGATGGGGAACATGGTAAGACCAGAGAATTCCATGAACATGTGCCCATTTCCTCACTTCATTTGCTGTGAAGTGGGTTCCTTGGTCAGAAGCAATGCATGTAGAATACCTGGATGATGGATAAGGCATTCTTTAAGTCCATGGATGGTAGTTTTGGCAGAAGCATTTCGTGCATGGAAGGAAAACCCATATCTGGAGTATGTTTCTATCCCAGTAAGAACAAATCACTGCCCCTTCCCTGATGGAAGTGGTCCAGTGTAATCAACATGCCACCAGGTAGCAGGCTGATCACCTAGGGGAATGGTGCCATATTGGGGACTGAGTGTGAGTCTCTGCTGCTGGCAGATTGGGCACCCAGCAGTGGCTATGGCCAGGTCAGCCTTGGTGAGTGGAAGTCCATGTTGCTGAAACCATGCATAATCTCCATCCCTACCACCATGACCACCTTGTTCATGAACCCATTGGGTAAAGACAGGAGTTACTGGGGAAAGAGGTTGATTGGTATCCACCAAACAGGTCATTTTATCCACTTGGTTATAAAACCTTCTTCTGCTGAAGTCACCGTCTGGTGAGCATTCACATGGGACACAAATATCATGTTTTTTGCCCACTCAGAAAGGTCTATCTACATACCCCTTCCCCAGACTTCTTTGCCAACAGTCTTCCAATCATGTTCCTTTCAAGTCCCTGACCATCCAGCCAAACCATTAGCAACAGCCCATGAATCAGTATACAAATGCACCTGCGGCCAGTTCTCCTTCCAAGCAAAGTGAACAACCAGGTGCACTGCTCAAAGTTCTGCCCACTGGGAGGATTTCCCCTCACCACTGTCCTTCAGGGACATCCCAGAAAGGGGCTTCAGTGCTGCAGATGTAAACTTTCTGGTGGTGCCTGCATATCATTGCAGAACCATCTGTAAACCAAGCGCAGGTTTTCTCTTCCTCAGTCAACTGATTTTAAGGAACTCCCCATGATGCCATAGCTGTGAGCTGGGAAAGAGAAGGTAAGGTGGAAGGTGTGGGGGCCATGGGCATTTGGGCCACTTCCTCATGTAACTTACTTGTACCTTCAGGACCTGCTCGAGCTCTATCTCGTATATACCATTTCCATTTTATGATGGTGTACTGCTGTGCATGCCCAACTTTATGGCTTGGTGGGTCGGAGAACAACCAGCTCATGATAGGTAACTCAGGTCTCATGGTAACTTGGTGGCCCATGGTTAAGCATTCTGTCTCTACTAAGGCCCAGTAGCAGGCGAACAGCTGTTTCTCAAATGGAGAGTAGTTTCCTGAAGAGGATGGTAAAGCTTCACTCCAAAATCCTAAGGGCCTGCATTGTAATTCTCCTATAGGGGCTTGCCAGAGGCTCCAAACAGCATCTCTGTTTGCCATGACACTTCCAGCACCATTGGGTCAGCTGGATCATATGGTCCAAGTGGCAGAGCAGCTTGCACAGCAGCCTGGACGTGTCACAGAGCCTCATCTTTTTCTGGTTCCCACTCAAAACTAGAAGCTTTTCTGGTCACTCAGTAAATGGGCCAAAGTAGCACACCCAAATAAGGAATATGTTGTCTCCAAAAGCCAAAGAGGCAAATTAAGTATTGTGCCTCTTTTTTGGTTGTAGGAGGGGCCAGATGCAACAGCTTATCCTTCACCTTAGAAGGGATATCTTGACATGACCCACACCACTGAACACTTAGAAATCTTGTTGAGGTGGAAGGCCCCTGTATTTTTTGTTGGATTTATCTCCCATCCTCTGTCATGCAAATACCTTACCAACAAATCTAGAGTAGTTGCTACTTCTTGCTCACTAAGTTCAATCAACATGATATCATCAATATAAAGGACGAGTGTATGTCTTGTGGGAGGAAGAAATGATCAAGATCCCTGCGGACAATATTATGACATAGGGCTGGAGAGTTGATATAACCCTGAGGTAGCACAGTGAATGTAAACTGCTGTCCTTGCCAGCTGAATGCATACTGTTTCTGGTGGTCCTTATTAACAGCTATTGAGAAAAAAGCATTTGCCAGATCAATGACTGCATATCAGGTACCAGGGGATATACTGATTTGCTCAAGCAATGATACCGCATCTGGAACAGCAGCTGGCAATTGGAGTCACCACCTGGTTAAGCTTACAGTAATCCACTGTCATCCTCCAAGAACCATCTGTTTTCTGTACAGACCAAATAGGAAAGTTGAATGCAGATGTGGTAGAAATCACCACCCCTGCATCCTTCAAGTCCTTAAGAGTGGCATTAATCTCTGCAATCCCTCCAGGAATCCAGTATTGCTTCTGGTTTACTATTTTGCTAGGCAGGGGCAGTTCTAGTGGCTTCCACTTGGCCTTTTCCACCATAATATCCCTCACTCCATGAGTCAGGGAACCAATGTGAGGATTCTGCCAGTTGCTGAGTATGTCTATTCCAATTATGTATTCTGGCACTGGGGAAATAACCATAGAATGGGTCTGGGGACCCACTGGACCCACTGTGACATGGACCTGAGCTAAAACTCCGTCAATCACTTGACCTCCATAAGCCCCAGCTCTGGTGTACCAGAGTGACATTTTGGGTCTCCTGGAATTAATGTCACTTCTGAACCATTGTCTAATAATCCACAAAACATCTGATCATTTCCTTTTCCCCAATGTACAGTTACCCTGGGAAAAGGCCATAGGTCCCCCTGGGGAAGGCTGGGAGGAATATTAACAGTATAAATTTTTGGCAGTGTAACAGGGTCCTTCCCCAAGGGTACCCTGCCTTCCCTTCATCCAAGAGGCTCTGGATCTGTAAACTGTGTCAAGTCTGGGAATTGATTCAGGGGCTGTGACTCTCTATTTTTGTAATTCAAGGGAGACTTTTGTTCACTTCACCTAGAATTCTTCTGCTTATATAGTTCAAACAAGAATTTAGTCGATTGCCCATCTATTTTACCACTTGGTACTCCGTGATCTACTAGCCAACGCCATAAGTCTCTGCGAGTCAGATTATTTTGATTGCTACTTTGAGCCTGTATTCCATTATGGGAGCCATGCCCACCTTGTCTTTGGCAATTAACTGCAGGCACTTGGCTTCTGCCTACTCAGGAGCCTGTTATCCCTATTGTTTTTTAGATTTCCAGCTCAGTAACAGCCATTCCTACAATAATATATGACCTACATAGAAGGGCGACTGCAGAGCTCTTTAGGGATGATGGAGCTAATCTCACATATTTATTCCTCAAAGTCCTGGTAAAAGGTGTGTCCTCTGGACATTCCAGGGGTGTGTGAGCAGGTCTTCCATGATAAATCCTCTCTAACATTCCAACTTCTCTAAGCCTTTGAATCCCATCCTCTACATTATACCAGGGCAGCTCTGGCATTTCAAGTTCCTGTAATGCTGGCCACCTTTTGATCCATGTTTCATCCAGTCACCCAAACGAACTATTAACACCATTTCTAACTCCTTGAGCCCCATTGTTTTGTGGGCCCATATCAGTAAATTCAGCCTGATCCAACCTTTATTCCTCCCACCATTATCCCACACCTTTCATATCCATTCCCATACATATTCCCCTGGTTTCTGTCTGTATAGTGGAAAACTCATGCAGTTCTTTTGGAGTATAGCTTACTTGTTCATGGGTCACACTTTGTACTTCAGCCTTCAGGGCCTTTTGGGACTTGAGTTATAGATCTTGAAGCAAAGACTGCTGTTGGGGTGGGTCCTGAAAAGAATTAGAAGTATCCCTCAAGCCATTTACCTCAAGATATTCTGTTACATTTTCATCTCTTAAAACAGGATGAATCTCTCCAGACAGAGAAGTGATGGCTGCTTCCTCAAGGGAGGTGATTACAGGATTATCAGGCACTGAAGGGTTAATCTCTTTAGGTGGAGGTTGGATGGCACGCTCCTTAAGGCAGACTGGAGGTGGGGAAGCTGTTTCCTCTGGGCAGCCCACTACAAGTAAATCTAACAATGACTGAGCATAATCCAGGGTTCCAATGTCCTCACTGCCATTATTATCAATCCATATGTCCCCATCCCAAATTTCAGGATCCCATTCTATTGCAGTCAGTGCCTTTACTTTAACAGCAGACACTCTGAGAGGTTGAGATTTTACTTTACATTGTGAATCTACTCACACAATAAGAGTCTGCATATGGTTTTCAGAAATCTCAAGTCTGCAGGCATAGGAAATAAGATTTTCTTTCAGGACACACATAGAAACCTTTACATCTGTCATGTGGCATTTAAGTTCTAAACTTGAAGACTTTAGCTCGTCCCTTTCTCTTACAACTTTATCCGGTGTATCTAAGAGCATTCAGCCAACAACATTATACCTGTTAATTCTGCAAATTTCTGTGAAGGTGTGGAAACACTGTCACCCAGATCCTTGCTTTGTACAAGAACATGATTAGGAGAATCAAACGGTGCTATTTTGTGTTTCTCCTTTGCCAACTCATGCCATGGACTGTCAGTGCCCTCTTGATTATTGGAAATGGAGTCATTAGTACTTTTGAATCTAATCAGAGTAGAAAACAAATTATAAAAGCCCATTTTAAGATTCTGTGTCTCAAGAACCACTCCCAGTACCAAGTTGTACAAGTTAGGGTTCTCTAGGGAAACAGAATCAATGAGAGATATCTATGAATGTAAGTTTTATAAAAGTGATTCATGCAACTTTGGGTATGCACAAGTCCAAATTCTGGAGGGCAGGAAGCAAACTGGCAACTCCGATGAAGATGTTCGATGAACTCCTCAGGAAACAAACTGGCAATTTCAATGAACTTCTCAGGAAATGCTTTGGTGGTCAGCCAAATAAGTGAAAGTCCTCTATCTGTCTCATTTAAAAGTCTTCAATGGATTAATTGGCTTAAATCTATCCAACTGCATTCTCTCATTGTGGAAGACACACCCTTGTTGATGTCATCAGTCACAGCTGCAGCCAACTGACTGATAATTTAATAAACTAGCCTGTTGGTTTATTAACCAGCCATGAACATCCTCACAGCAGTGGTTAGGCCAGTGCTTACTTGACCAGACAGCTGGGTACCATCACCTGGCCAAGTTGACATAAGAACCCAACCATCACAGGGTCCATCTATTTTATTGATTTTCTCAAAGAACCAACTTCTGGTTTTGTTGATTCTCTCTGTTATTTTCATGTTCTCAATTTCATTTATAACTGCTCTAATTTCTGTGATTTCTATCCTTCTGTTTACTTTGAGGTTAGTTTCTTGTTCTTCCTCAAGTTCCTAAAGGTAAACATTTACGTCCTTGATTTTTGCTCTTTCTTCTTTTTTAGTATAGGCATTTAAGGTGATAAATTTCCCTCTCAGCACTGCCTTTACTCCTTCCCATAAGTTTTGGTATGTTGTGTTCTCATTTTAATTTGCTGCAAAATATTTCTGGATTTCTCTCATAATTTCTTCCTTGACCCCAGGGTTGTTTAAAAGTGTGTTGTTTAACCTCCATATATTTGTGAATTTTCCTGCCTTCAACATGTTAGTGATTTCTAACTTCATTTCATTATAATCTGAGAAAGTGTGTGATTTCAATCTTTTTTAATTTATTGAGACTTGCTTTTTGACCCAAGATGTGGTCTATCCTGGAGAACAATTGGTGAACACTTGAGAAAAAATGTGTATCCTGCTGTTGTG
Organism: Choloepus didactylus; assembly: GCF_015220235.1. Lineage (NCBI taxonomy): Eukaryota > Metazoa > Chordata > Mammalia > Pilosa > Megalonychidae > Choloepus > Choloepus didactylus. The sequence goes on from NC_051316.1 coordinate 100,017,279, forward strand.
GGTGCAGTGTTCTGTAAATATCTGTTAAGTCTAGTTCATTTATCATTTTATTCAAAATCTGTTTCCTTATTGATCTTTTGTCTAGATGTTCTATCCATTGATGTGAGTGGTGTATTCAAGTCTCTAACTACTGTAGTAGAAGTGTCTACTTCTCCCTTCAGTGTTGTCAGTGTTTGCCTCATGTATTTTTGCGGCACTCTGGCTCAGTGCATAGATAGATATTTATGATTGCTATGTCTTCTTGATGTATTGTCCCTTTTCTTAATTCACAGTCTCCTTCTTTGTCTGTTTTAATTGTTTTCTATTTGAAGTCTGCCCCTGCTCTTTTCTGGTTGTTGTTTGCATGAAATATCTTTTTCCAATCTTTCACTTGTTTTTGTCCTTGGGACTTAAGTAGTATTTTCTAGACAACATATACATTGCTTCTGTTTTGTTTTGTTTTATTTTGTTTTGTTTTTTATCCACTCTACAAATCTATGTCATTTGATTGGGGAATTTAATCCATTAACATTTAGTATGATTGCTGTAAAGGAATTCCTTTATTCAACCATTTTTTCCTTTTGGATTTTCATATCTTATTTTCTTTTCTTTCTTTTTACCCCTTATAGTTACCCTTACTGCTAATCTTCATTTCTACACTCTTCTCCAAACCTGTCTCTCCTGTCTTTTCCTATCTGTCTGTAGTTTTCCCTTTAGTATTTCTTAAAGAGCAGGTCTCCTGTTCATGAACTCGCTCAGTGTCTGTTTATCTGTAAATATTTTAAACTCTCCCTCATTTTTGAAGGACAGTTTTACTGGATATGGGATTCTTGGTTGGCAGTTATTCTCTTTCAGTATCTTGAATATATTATACCACCTCCTTTACTCCACCATGATTTCTGCTGAGAAATCTGCACTTAGTCTATTGAGCATCCCTTGTATGTGATGGAATGATTTCTCTTGCTGCTTTCAGAATTCTTTCTTTTTCTCTGACATTTGACAATGTGGTTAGTATGTGTCTTGGAGTAGGTCTATTTGGATCATTTCTGTTTGGTGTACGCTGCAATTCTTGGACCTTTAATTTTATGTCTTTGATAAGAATTGGGAAATTTTTACTGATTATTTCCTCTGTTGTCCTTTCTGCCCTTTTACCCTTCTTTTCTCCTTCATAGAAACCTCTTGACATATAGTCCTGCATTTCATGTTGTTATTCAGTTCCCTGACACCCTCCTTATATTTTTTCATTTTTTTCCCTATTTGTTCTTTTGTGTGTAGGATTTCAGAAGTCTTGTCCTCTAATTCATTAATCCTTTATTCAACCTCTTCAAATCTGCTGTTGTATGTCTCCATTGTGCTTTTCTTCTCTTCTGTTCTACCTTTCATTCTCAAAAGTTCTGTCATTTCTTTTTTCAAGGTTTTGAGTTCTTCTGTATGGACACACTGTGTCTTCTTTATATCCTTCATCTCATTTGGCACATTTTCTTCCAACTTGTTGATTTAATTTAGAAGATTTGTTTGAACATCCTTAATTAGTTGTTTCAACTCCTGAATCTCATTTGAGGTGTTTTTCCTTTGACTGGGCCATATTCTCATGTTTTCTGGTATGACTGGTGATTTTTTTTAGACATCTAATTTTCTTGATTAGTTTATTCTGGAAGTCAGTTTCTCTCTTTTGCCTAGGATTTTTGTGTTGCTTGTCTTTGATCTCTATCTGGTCTTTGTTTCTCTCACCAGCCAGTTGTCAGATTGACCTTGCCCACCTGTATCCCCCTCTCCAATCAGCAATCAGGTACCCAAAGCTGCATGCCTTAGGGAAGGAGGGTAGGCACTGAGCATGCCAGCAAGTTCACTGTGTGTGGTAAAACAAATCTGCTGGCTTCCAGTGGTGCTCTGTTTTTCAACAGTCAGAAAGACCTGGGTTTGTTTTAGAATGCTTCTTTAACAGTTGGGTCTTCCATACTTCTCAGCCAAGGTTTCTGTGCAGGGCATGTAGACCAGCTCCTGTGGTCCTAAGAAACAGTGTGGAGCATCTTTTTTTTTCAAAATTTCTTATGGAGTTTAATTGAAGACTGTCTATATAGTACAACACAAGCTTTTTAATAAACTTTTAATTTCATTTCTTACATGGATAAAACAGGATGTTTCCTCTTACTGAGTAGAAACAATAAAAGGCAGACATTATTTGGATGCTGAATTAGATTCATTTATAACTCCACTTTCATATATTTTTGTTCATTACTACAATCTCATTGTTCTGGTTGGCTGACTTTGTAAGGAGTAAATATTATAAATTTGAACCTCTAACTTTATACTGATCAAATGCTGCTTTTTGGTTTTATTTAATGTCTTATAGTTTCCATAAGATTTAATGGGGAAAAACAGGTTCTATTACTAGGTTAAATTAGAAACCCATTAATATAAGCAAATAGATACTTGCATTTAGGAAACTAAGGCTTCCCTAAGTTGCACACGTTGACTCCACACTTGGTTTTTATGCATCCCAAGTCTTGCTGTGTGTCAGCTCTGATTTCAGTAAATATTGCTTGAAGGATGAGGCTGAAGGTGGAGCCATCATCTTTTTTTAAAAATTTAATTTTATTGATATTGTTCACATTCCATACAATCATAAAAAGATCCAAAGTGCACAATCTGTTGCCCATGGTACCATCATACTCTGTGCATCCATCACCACAAATATTTTTTTTCAATTTTTAGAACATCTGCATTACTCCAGTAGGGAAATAAAGACAAAAAAAAAGAAAACTCAAATCCTCTCCTACCCCTAACCACACTCCTACATTATTGACTCATAGTATTGGTATAGTACATTTGTTACTGTTGATGAAAGAATGTTAGAATAGTACTAACTGTAGTACATAGTTCACAATAGGTATATTTTTCCCTATATACCACTCTATTATTAACTTCTAGTTATAGTGTCATACATTTGTTTTAGTTCATGAAAGAGATTTCTAATATTTGTACAGTTAATCGTGGAAATTGTTCACCATAAGATTCACTGTTTTGTACGTTCCCATATTTTAACCTCCAACTTTCTTTCTGGTCACATACATAACTCTAAGCTTCCCCTTTCAATCACATTCACACACCATTCAACACTGTTAGTTATTCTCACAGTAACATGCTACCATCACCTCTGTTCATTTCCAAAAACTTAAGTTCAACTTAGTTAAACATTCTGCTCATAATAAGTGACCGCTCCCCATTCTTTAACCTCAGTCTATAATCTGGTAACTTATATTTCATGTCTGTGAGTTTGTATATTATAATTGGTTCATACCAGTGAGACCCTGCAATATTTGTCCTTATGTGTCTGACTTATTTCACTCAATATAGTGCCCTCAAGCTTTCTTCATCAACACATTTTTTTAAGATGGTTTTGTTCACCTACCATAAATTCCATCCTAAGTAAACAACTGATGGTTCCCTGTGTAATCACATATTTATGTGTTCACCACCATCACCACTATCTGTATAAGGACATCTTCATTTCTTCCACAAAAAAAAGGAGGAAGAGTCAATGAAGGTAGAGAGACAAAAGAAAAAGAAAAAGAAAAAATGACAGCTAAAAAGTAACTAAAGGAAAGATAGAATTAAACTAACGTACAATAAAAGAGTCAGGCAACATCATCAATGCCAAGATACCTTACCCCTCCTTTATATCTCCCTCTTATATTCATTTAGCTTTGATATATTGCCTTTGTTATATTACAGGAAGCATAATACAATGTTTCTGTTAACTATAGCCTCTAGTTTGCATTGATTGTATTTTTCCCCAGTACCACTCTATTTTTAACATCTTGCATGGTTGACATTCATTTGTTCTTCCTCATGTGAAAACATGTTTATACATTTTATCACAATTGTCAGGCACTCTAGGTTTCACTGAATTAATACAGTCCCAGTCTTTATCTTTCCTCTTTCCTTCTGGTATCCCATGTGCTCCTAACCTTCCTGTTTCAACCATACTCACAGTCTTCTTCTTCAGTGTATTTACATTGCTGTGCTACCATCACCCAAAACTATATTCCAAACATCTCACTCCTGTTTTTTCCAATCTGTCTGTAGTCCTCCCTTTGATATTTCCTGTAGTGCAGGTATCTTGTTCACAAACTCTGTGTCTGTTTGTCAGAGAATATTTTAATCTCTCCCTCATATTTGAAGGACAGTTTTGACAGATATAGGATTCTTGATTGGCAGTTTTTCTCTTTTAGTATCTTAAATATATCACACCACTTCCTTCTTGCCTCCATGGTTTTTACTGAAAAATCCACACATAGTCTTATAAAGCTTCCTTTGTATGTGATGGTATACTTTTCTCTTGATGCTATCAGGATTTTCTTTGGGTTTGATGTTTGATAATCTGATTATTAAGTGTCGTGGCATAGGTCTACTCAGGTCTACTCTGTTTGGGGTACACTGTGCTTCTTGGATCTGTAATTGTATGTCTTTCTTAAGAGATGTGAAATTTTCATTGATTATTTCCTCTGTTATTGGTTCTGCCCATTTTCCCTTCTGTTCTCCTTCTGGGATACCCATGACATGTACATTCATGAGCTTCATGTTGTCATTCAATTCCCTGAGATGTTGCTTATATTTTTCCTTTCTTTTCCCTATCTCTTCTTTTGTGTGTAGGATTTCGGGCATCTTGTTCTCCAGTTCCTGAGTGTTTTCCACTGCCTCTTGAGATCTGCTATTGTATGTCTCCATTGTGTTTTTCATCTCTTATGTTGTGCCTTTCATTTCTGTAGATTCTGCCAGTTGTTTTCTCAAACTTTTGATTTCTACCTTATGTTCGGCCAGTGTTTTCTTTATAGCCTTCATATCTTTTGCCATATCGTCCCTGAACTTGTTGATTTGGTTTTTGAGTTGATTTAGCATATTTCTTTGAAAATCTTTAAATGATTGTTTCATTAAAGTGAAACAGTATCTCAACTGTATCTTGAGGTGTAAGTTTGTTCCTTTGACTGTGCCATATATTCATTTTTCTTAGTATAGTTTGTAGTGTTCTATTGTCTAGGCATCTGGTTTCCTTGGTTACCCCAATCAGATTTTCCCAGACCAGACTGGGTTCAGATCTCAGAATGGGGTTATATTCAGTGTCAAGTTTCCCTGAGGGTGTGCCTTAGAAGATTGACAGACATTCCTGTGAGGTCTCTAGCTGCTGTGCTATTCCTAACCTGCCCAGCAAGTGGCACCCATCAGTCTGTCCATGCCAACTGTTGTAAGGAGGTGTGGCCCTTTTAGTTTCTGTTTTGGCTGTTTTCCCCCAGGCCCTAGGGTCTGAGTTCTGAAGGGAGGGCTGGCACTATAGCGGGCCCCACCGTCTGCTTCTTAGGGAAGATACACCCTCTAGGGTGTTATCTTCTTCAATTGAATAGCTCCTTTTTCCCTCTGACTCTGTTATCTCCACCTCTGTCTGGGTCAGAGTGCTGCAAACTGAAAATGGCTGAGGCTCACTCCACTGAGCCACTCAGGTTAAGAGAGAGAAAAAAAGGGAAAGAAAGCCCCCTATCAGAGCCAGTCCATGGCCCCCCAGTTTTACCCATTGGCCAGAGATAGCACTTGGTCTTCTGGGCTCCCTTTCCCAGGATGGGAATTTTCTGGCTCTTTAAGGTCAGTCAGCACTAAAAGTCTCTGTTTGCTTGTTAGGGGTTTGCCTATGTTTGTAGCTTGTATTCAGCAGTCCATATTTGTTTATTAGAACCCCAATTGATGTTGGGATGAGCTATATTCACTTGCTCCAGGACTCCTGCTTTCTCCCACAGTGAGGTTTTGCAGCTCAGCCTCCCATGGGGAGAGGGTGTTCCTGACATGGTTCTACAGTTTTTACTTATGGAATTTGTGCTGTGATCTCAGCCATCCTACCCAACCCAGATTGGTGTACAATGTGTGGACAGTCATGGTTGTCCCCCAGCAGTTATTCCAGATTATTTACTAGTTGTTCCTGGTTGTTTATTAGTTGCTCAGGGGGACTAACTAAATTTCATTCCTCTCTATGCTGCCATCTTGCCCTAAATTGAGCATCTTTTTAAAAGTGTTTCAATTTCCTTGCACCTTCCACCCTGTCCAGCAGATGGTACTTTTCAGTAACTTAATTGGTCTCAGAAGCTGCTTTGCCTCCAAGCACAGGCTGCATCTGCACTGGTGAGGTGAAACTGCATTATTCCTATGCCTTCACTTTGCTGGCCAAAATCTGGGTCAATGTGGGGCTGTATCTCCCACTCCACCTGTGGCAGAGTATTCCCCCAGCTGACCTAGTCTTCCAGGTTTCCCCTAAGCAAGTAAGTGGCCATCCATTGCTGCTTCCCTCAAGGGTGGAAGAAGGAGAAGGAGGCCACATCTGAGCAAGAAAAGAGGTTCTTTGGGGGTTACCCTTAGGCATAATTATAAGTAGGCTTAGCTTCCCCTTTGCAAGAAATTTTCATAAGGGCAAGCCCCAAGTTTGAGGGCTTCACCCATTAAATTGGGAGTCCCTAATGCTTGCAGGAATTTCAGGAATTCCCTAGGTAAGGAAGTTTAATATTTCCACATTTTTCTCCAGTCCTTCAAGGGGTCTTTTTTATTTTTTACCCAAGTATTCTGGGATGTATCAGTGTATTACATTAACTTGTACAAAGGAACAAGATCTCATTTCCTATTCTAGGTTCCATGTAATTACATTGTTTAAATAAACTGACCATGCATGGTATATTAGATAATGTGCTACAGAGAATATAATTTGGAACAAATATACTTCTCTTAAATAACTGATAAAACTCAGGAAGCGATGTGACTGCTGTAGGAGCTTACAATCGAGGAACATTTACAATAAGCCTTAATGAACATCTGTACTCCTGCATCATCAGTTGCCTGATCTCTGCCCACATTCTATCCCCTGATAATCTGTGGTCACAAATTCAATTCTCAGCATTTGATTTTATTTCTTCACGTAAATTTTCAGTCCCATTTTCTCTTGTTCCTTTCCTTCTATCACTCAAAATGTACCTATTTGAGTATACGTGAGTACATATATATTTTAGACAACTTGCTATTATACCAGGAGCCACTGACTTTATGTACATATTTTTGCAATCATTTTTCTTTCTTTTCCTCAGATTCAGTAATTCTTTTGATCTTTAAAGTTCACATATTCTTTCTTTCAGGTATTGATTTTTCCTTTCATATATTTAACGTTTTGGTTCTAGAAGCTCTTTTTGTATTTTTACTAGTTTTTCCAATTTTCTGCTGAGATTCTCCATCTATTTACTCATTTTATCCATCTTTTCCTTTATGTCATTGAATATACTTAGGAAGACTTGAAAGTCTTTTTTTGGCAAGTTTATTGGAGGAATTTTTTATTTGCTGTGACAAGGCAAGTCTGGTACCACTTAACCTGTTATGGATGGAAATAGAAGCTAGATAATTCATTTTGTGCCTTTTTTCTTTTCTGATATATGTATTTAAGTCTTTAAGTTTGTATTTATGCACCACATTACCTGAACCCACAAGTACAATGTCATATCATATATTATGAAAACAATTTCTAATTTCTATTGTGACTTTTTAAACAAATTCATTATATAGAAGTTTATTTTTTGATTGAAGTTTTCTGAATTTTTGATTGAGGTATAAGTAATAAATGCTTTCTTAATCACACACATTTTACATTCCCATCTTTTTGTATTTCTTCACTTGTATACGCTAATGAAGTGATCACTCAGGTGAGGTATAGACCATTTCCAGCGCCACAGAAAGCTTTCTTCTACCCCTTCCTATCAGTATCCTCCCAGGGGTAAATGTTCATCTGATCTCTATCATCACTGATTAGTGTTGCATGCTTTTGAACTCCATATCATTGGAACCATACAGTATACAATCTTTTATATGTGAGAGTTGTCCCTCAATATTATGAAAGTGATTCATCTATATTTTTGTATACATCAGTTCATTTTTTTCTGTGGTATTCTACAGTATTCCCCAGAATGAACATATGACAATCTAGTTAACCATTCTCCAGCTGGTGGATAATTGGATTGTCTCTGTTTTTGTCTACCAAGAATAAGTTTCAAAGTACATTCTGATACTGGTTATTTATTGAGCACAAAGGGTTGACTTTGCTGTATATACAGCCAGGAGCGGAAATCCTGAGTCATGGATTATTCACTGCTTAGCTTTACTTGCTCTCCACACAAACTAACACATCATAAATCCATAGTTATTAAGAAAATGGGGTAGTAGTGCATAGACAAAGAATAAAGTTATGGAACAGGGATCCAAGTAAACAATTTCTGCATATAAAAAATCAGATAAATGAACAATTGGCATTGCAAGAGTAATGGAGAAAACATGAATCATTAAAATAATTTTTAAAATTCCATTATTAATATGGAAAATGATTAAAATTAATCTCTATCTCATATTACAGTAAAAACAATCAATTTCCATATGTTATTTCCAGGACTGAAAGCAAATTTTTAAATTTTACATGAAAGGAGAGGATATTCTTTTTATGTACTTGGGACAGGGAAGTATTCTATTTTTTGTTAAAATTCATATATGTTTGGTGTAAATCACAATGCAAAAGCACATGATTCAGTAGCTAATGCCAGTTCAAAAATCTATTGTGAGATAGAAATTTCTAAGTGCTATAATAACTGGGGTCTGTTGAATTCTTATCAAAGCATTTACTGCTGATATTTGATTATTCTAATTCATCAGGTGTCTGTGTATGCATGTGTGTGTGTTGAATTAGTATTGATACCTTTGAGTGCAAAGGGCATTTACCTTGACACTGACACTACAGAACCTCATTAGCCAGCAGAACTCTACACTGTAGCTACTTATGCAAATGGAAGACACCACCTCTGAGTGGAAATCAGAGTTCATCCTTCCTCAGCCACTGCCCCTTTCCTGATTTCATCTCTTCCTTATTGTCCATAAAATGGAATGACTGCCATTTACAAGGTGGCTTCCTCAAAGAAGTACTTTTAAATCAAGAACTAATTTGCACACAGATCATGAAAGATGCATTAATAACTTTAAGTGCAATAAAAATAGGACACTGATAGATAGTCAAAATAAAAGAGTAACAAGTTTCAAATGATAGAAGACTTTTGCAGCATGCACAATTGACAAGGTATTTACTTCCAGATCATATGAAAAATGACCACAAGGCAATAAACAAAAGAAAAACATTGTAATAGAAAAGGAGGAAAAAAGACATAATCATGTATTACGCATAGAGGAATTTGGTAGTAATAAGGGCAATGATGACTGTTGTAAATGTCCAGGTAGGTCTCCTAGTTGGTAGATGACTTTCACTATGTGATGATTCAGGGACCAGGTAAACAATCTTCAGCAACAGTAATGTGCTTTCAGTCAAGAGTGGAGAAGACCCACAAGTGTCTTTAAATTGCTGGTCAGAAAATAACACACATTCTCTTCCCTTAGGGGACAATGTTTTACCTAGATTAATAGGAAATGTGTCAGCTGCCTCCCAGTGTCAACTTCAGTTTGGAAAGGGGGACATGAAATTTTGGTGGAAAACTAGCCATCACTCCCATAAATATCCAATAAATAAAGGCCAAGATGTTCTACCTTAAAAATAATGGAAATAGAAAATAAATGAGACATAACTCTCTATTCCTTGGCAAAAATTAAAAAGCCTATCAATACTAAGTGCTGGCAAAAAGGTAAAATAATAGGCCTTATACTCTGGTGATGCTGCTTTTAATTAGTATAGCTATTTTAGAAGAGAATTTACCAGGCATAATTAAGTGGAGCATACTCATGGCCTACTATCTAGTAATTGTCCTTCTGCGTATATAATTTACAGAATCTATTGTGTACATGCACTGGCTGCATGTAAAGAATGTTCACAGCAGCATTGTTCAAATTAGCAAAATGCTAAAAAGAAATAAAGTGTCCTTAGAAAATAAAACAGATAAATGAGTTACATACTCAGAGTATAATATTATCCAATATGAGTGAATTTTGCAAGGAGATATTAGATGACAAAAGCAAAACCTAGAAGAGTAAGTATAGTATTATTCCATTTATATGAAGTTCTAACAAACGAAATTGAAGGATCGATATTAGAAGAGTTCAAACTACAAATAAAAGTAACAGAATATTGAAAATACACAAGATGCAGGGTACCTTCAAGAGAAGAATATATAATTGAAGAAGAGGCACAAGGGGATTCAACAATATTTTTAGTTTCCTAATATTTTAGAGTAGAGATTGTTAAATATGTATTTCTTTTAATATTATTGTTTGAATTGTGTCATTTACATAAACATACATGTATACAGCATCCTGTATATATTTAAACTGCATATATATATTTATATAAAATATGCTCTTTTGTTTGTATGCTATTTCAATATTTGGTATGCTATTTCAATATTTTTTAGAGTTTAAAATAAAATTTCCAGTAAAGGAGTTAAAAGATTGCTCAATCTGAAAAATACTGAAGGGATTTGAAGGGCCCAGACTTTGACCTCACACATACAGTACTGAGAGAATCAATTCCACTAAATATTGCTAAACCTCTCTTATTTGGAATTCCTGTCTTTATACCAATTGTTAAGAGTAAATGGAATAATGGCTATGGAAATATCTGTCAAGGTAACTGAAATGTAGTAATTAATATGGTTACCTTTGCCTTGAGTGAAGGCAGTTCGAGTCTCTAGACTGAAGACAAAACTTTAACATTTTCTATGACAACTATGTTTAGATATATTTGGATTAAACTACACTGAGGTCTGGCCCTGAATTCAGTTTAGGTTGCCTGGATTTCCTGATATCCTGCCTAGGCATTCTCAAACCTATACCCTGAAAGACTGAACTTCATTATCATAATGGACTGATCACCCATAATAACAACACTACCTAAAGAATAGGTTTATCGTTTATTCTCACTGCTATGCCTTGTTCCCAGTTGGCCATTGTAGGATACCAAGGGTTCTAGACAAGTTTTCGTTCACTACCTGGGCCTATACCAATTCTATCTGGAACACTTTCCTGTCTTTTTGCAGAGACCATCTCATTTCAATTTTTGGCAAGGACCCCCTCCCCCCTCCCCCCTACACACACACAAACACACAAACATACACACACACAAACAGTAATACAGATGTCACCAACTATATTAGTCAGGGTTCTCTAGGGAAACAGAACGGTTCACCAGGAGATATCTATAAACTTGAGATTTATACAAGTTTCTCATGCAACTATGGAGACACACGAGTCCTAATTCTTTTGGGCAGGATGCACGAGTCCAGGTTCTGTAGGGCAGGCAGTGAGCTGGCACTTCTGATGAAGGTCTTCAGTGAGCTCCCCAGGAGAGGATGGCTGTCTAAAGAGAAAGTCCTTAAGGTAGGCTGTGAGCTGGCACTCCGATGGGGTTCTTCAATGAATCCCCCAGGAGAGGTTGGCTGGCTGAAGAAGTGAAAGTTCTTTCTCTTCTTCCTTAAAAGTCTTCAACTCATTGGATTAAATCCACCTGATTGAATTCTTTCATTGTGGAAGACACTCCCTTCATTGATGTAATCAACCACTGATGTAATCAATTGACTGATGATTTAATAAACCAGCTTTCTGGTTTATTAATGATTCACAAATAGCCTTGCAGTAATGGTTAGGCCAGTGCTTGCTTGAGCAGACAATTGTGTACCATCACCTGACCAAGTTGACATGTGAACCTAACCATCATACCATCACTCTGTGCTCACAACTAAAAACCAAAATTTGGACAATGGATAAGAAAATTGAAACAAATGTAAAACTAGTTCACTAATTAATGTCATTCAAAAACTATATTCCAAAAGTATTAAAGACTTAAACTCAAAAATAAAATCATGAGACTATCAGAAGAAATAATTTCATTTTCTTGAGAAGGGGAAAATCTGTGTTAATACAGACTGTAAACTGTAAAAACAAAAAAATGGGAAGCTATGACTACTAAAAAAATTTTAAGCTTAGAGTGCAAAAGATACCATAGTTAAAGAAAAAAAGTTCTAAATGTTATTGGGCAGTTATAAGTTTAATACTCCAAAATGAACAGGAAAACTAAATGGAAGAAAATTAAGTTCAAGATGAAATAGAGTGGCTGTAGAAAGAGGGCACATCAAGACTCAATAAGAAACAGCTATTCAGAGAGGAAAAGATGCTCACACTGCATGTGCAGACAGAGCAGGTCTTGCATCCAAGTTGTAAGGAAAACAGTGTCCATCATGGTGAACATGTCCCTTTACTGAATATATTTCCCAGAGCCCCTTTCATATACCGGTTCCTCAGACTGTAGATAAAGGGATTTAGCATGGGAGTGACCAGAGTATACATTACAGCCACAATGGCATTCTTCTCATTGGAGTTACTGGATGAAGGGAAAAAATACAGCCCAATTATTGCCCCATAGTACAGAGACACCACAGACAGGTGAGAGCCACAGGTGGACAATGCTTTGTATATTCCCTTGGTTGAGCGGACCCTCAGGATGGTGGCCCCGATGTGGCCATATGACACAAGGATGCAGATGAATGGGAGCGTAATGACTACCGACCCCACAGTGAGGATAACCAGATTATTGACTGTGGTGTCAGAGCTGGACAGCTTAAGTAAGGCAGAGAGGTCACAGAAGAAGTGGGGAATGGCGTTGTCTCCACAGAAAGAGAGACAGGCCAGGAGGAGAGTGTGCACCAGGGCACCGGCACAGGATAGGGCCCAGGACACAATTACAAGCAAGAAACACAAGCTCTGACTCATGATGGTGGTGTAGTGAAGGGGATGACAGATGGCCACATACCTGTCATAGGCCATTGAGGTGAGAAGGAAGCTGTCAAGATCAGCAAAATATAAGAAAAAATATACCTGGGAAATGCACCCGGCATAGGAGATGGATTGACTCTTTGTCAGCATGTTCATCAGCATCTTTGGAGCTGTGACAGATGAGAAAGAGATGTCAGTGAGGGCCAAGTGGCTAAGGAAGAAGTACATGGGGGTGTGGAGGCGAGAGTCCAGCCTGATAAGTAGGATGATGAGCAGGTTCCCCAGCACCGTGGTGAGGTACATGCCCAGGAAGAGGGCAAAGAACATATCCTGCTGCTCTGGCCTAATGGGGAGTCCCAGGAGAAGGAATTCAGACACGCTGCTCTGATTATCCTTCCTCATGCTGATCTTTCTTGCTGGAGATGAAAAGAGAGATGGAGAGATGAAAGGAGGAGAAATTATCACAACCATCACATAATGACCACATATTTTTAACTAGTCAGCATGTGAATTTTAACTAGTGATACCTCATACTTTTTACCCTATAAATGGCATTCAGTAATAATCTGGACTCAGGTTATGATGTTTCTACCTAGAAACCAAATCAACCTGTTTTGAAAAAACAGTGAACATCAGAAATATTTGTCAGATCATACCAGGTTCCAATTTCAGGATTCTGAGAATTCATAACAGAAATCTGAGAGTAGGATATAAGGGCCCAGGGTTAGCTCAATTACCAGTTTTTAGAAAGATTACTAGAGATTCTGCAATTGTTCTCTTGCTGTCTCTTAACCTTCCCTATTCCTCTCACACAGTCTTTGGCTAACACTGTATTTCCTGGATTGGATAAAGATAAGATAATCCAGTGGTTGCTGTGATTCTTCCAGAAATCAGCATTTGGAGGCTTGTTAGAAGTAAAACATGAAAATAATCAAGGCAAAGACGCTATTGGAATCTATGCACATAACAAAAGATCTAGTGACATACTTGGTAATAAAGCTGCCCATTCTTTTAACAATACTCCTTCCCAACCCTTGACATTTTCAGTCCACCATCCCTCTTTCTAAAGAAATGTGCAGGGAAGAGGGAGAACATAGTCTACTTGCACTTCAAAGTTCTTACTTCAATTACTCCCTCGAGGAAAAGCAGATCATTCTTGCTCAAATCCTCAGAATACGTAGGATTTGACTCATCCTAAAACTGAGTATGCCAGTGACTCATACTAGAAATTTTTCTTCTTATATTTCGAACACTGCTCCTTGTCTGCTAATACTGTCATTCATCTCTCCATTTTCTTTAGTCAATAAGTCTGAGTGTTATTCTTGTAAATGTTCACAAAATAATAAGGGAGAATATGATGTTTCTACCTTTTAAAAATATAACTCATGTAGTATTTAAAGACAATTTACCAACTCCAAAGTCTTTCTCTTTCAGAGCTGAGAAGGTGCCTCAATATAAGACTCATCACTCATTTTAGGGATTAACTAGCGTTTCCAATAATTACAAATTCTCCAATTTGACAGAGATGATCTCTAAAAATCCCTGTTATACAGTCTACTATGTTAAAATCCTTCTATGTTATTACCCTAAGAATTATGTTCAGCTTTACAGTTCATTAACATGTTAATATCAATTAGTTTATCAAAATAAAGTGATAATTAGCTGTCTGATAGGCATTTAGATTGTTTCTAATATTTTGTTGTTTCCAACAACATTATAATAAATAGAAATGTTGATATGTGATTTTCCACATAAGCAAATATATCAGTTGGATAAATACTTAGAAATGGAATGGCAGGGTATGTACATTCACAATCTTCATAAATACTGTTAAATTAAAAGAGGCTAACATAAGAAAGCTTATTCTGGGAAGGTCCATAAAATGAGATCTGAACCGTAAGGAAGAGCCTGCCATATGAGGATTCTAGAAATGGACATTATGTTTAGAAGGAACAGCAAGTGTAAGACCTTGAGAGACAAAAGGGCTAAGTATGAATGAAGAACAGAGAAAATTAAGGAGCACGGGGAGCAAGGGAAAGATATGAGATCGTAGAATTATCTGGGAGCCAGATCATATAAGTCCTTTTCCATCATAATAGAAAGTTTCAGTAGAAGACCCATTAAAAAGTTTATGAGACTAATTTAAATATTTTAAAGATCATTCTTTAATGATTAAATAGTGGGTGAAGAGGAAATTATAAGAAGTCAAGGGTTACAGCAGGAATCTTAATGGGAGGCTATTGCAGTAGTTCAGGTTCAAAGTAATAGCAGCTTATATCAGGATTGTGGCAACAGAGATGAAGACAATTGAGGAGAACTGGGATAACATTTCGAGGAAAATGCAACAAGACTCAAACGTGGATTAAAGATAACTGAGAGGAAATAGATTTTTGTACTGCTCTCCAAATTGTGGATAGATAGTCAATTTCCAGATTAATTATTTTAGATGTTGCTGCCTGTCATACTCTGGTTTGAGGAGGGGTAGAGTCATGCTAGGAATCAGAAACACACCCTGGATACATGCACACATAAACACACAAACCCATATACTCATATGGCTGAATGTGAATTCAACTCCTGCTCTGACATGGTCCCTTAGGTGAAGAGCACAGATACCTTCAGCTACAAGGCATGGAACAGTTCTTCCATTTCTCTCTAGAAGACCCAGAATCTAGTAAAGCAGGTATGTCTAAGGGTCTCAAAGAGATATTACAACAGGGAGAAGAATCACCAGTTCGCAAGCAAACAAAGAAGATATATTCACACTCTCATTCACAGCTTCTGAGCAATGGACATGGGATCTAACTTTTCAAACCCTAGAAAGGACCCAGGAGAACAAGAATCCCCAAGCCCCAAATTAAAGACAAACAGCAAATAATTGCTTCATTTTCCCTTGAGGGAAGAATGCTTTGTCATTAGCAGGTAATAAGAAGTTCACCCTTGGAAGAATAGTGATAATAATCACAAAACTACCGCTAGGAATTTCATGACTCTCAAAGTTTTTCATCTTGGAAAAAAATGCAATTCGAAGAGTCCACTCAAGCTGGAAGTTGAGTATGTTAACCCAGGTCTTTTGTTTCTAAACCCCATGTTTCTCAGGAGCTACAGAACCACCTAAACTTTTGGTATTTGAGTGAAGGGCCCTAGGGGGAGTGAGACAGGGTTTTTATAAATCTTTGTGCTCCTGTCTCCAAACTGTAGATTCAACATATATGGTTCAAGTTTCTCACAATATTGTAGAATGACATTCGAGGTGGTTTCAAATAAACTTCTTAAAAAATTAATTCCAAATTAATTCCATATATCTCCATGTCCATTTCTTCAATCCACGTAGAAAATGAATGTCATGCCTATTTTTCAATGTGAAGAAGTATATATGTTCATAAAGTGTTATAAATTTTGTTCCGTTTTTGTGTTAAAATCAATCTGCCCTTGTAACTGTTATTTTAATAAAGAAGTTTTGTGAGGTATTTGGACTTCAGAAATTGTTGCTGAGTTATGTGAATCATAGTTGTCCTGATTATAATATGACAGTTGATCTGCTTGTTTTTCCAAAAGTTGAGATTTGACAAGATTTCCTTCTCACACCAAAAGATCATTGAAATCCCTCATTCCTTGCATGGAAACAAAAATAAAATCTTTGACTGTATTAGATTTCTTATTAAACAGTATGAGAACCTCAGTCTCTTTGAGATGGCAAATGACATTTCTACTTCCCCACGTAACATGCCAATTCCTGGGATACTTTCATGTTTATCCTCTGCTACTCCAACTCCCACCCATCTTTCTGGGCCCTGTTAAAAACTTGCTCCCCTGTAATAACTTATTATTTATTAAGAAAAATACGTTGGTTTATGCACACACAATGAAATTGGTAAGTGGACAAAAGAGATTATAAGGATTTCACAGAAAGGAAATGCAAATGAGCTAACAAAAATATGCTCAACCTCAACAGTAATCAGGGAAAGAAAAAATTCAGTAAGATTCAATTTTTTGTGAGAAGAATTGATTTTTTATTGAGATAAAAATCACATAACATAAAATTCACCATTTTAACTATTTTAAAGTGTATAATTCAGTAGCTTCCAGCATATTCTCAATGTTGCACAACCATCACTAATTACAGAAAGTTTTCATCACCCCAAAAAGCCTCAAGCCCATTACCCTTTTCCCCAGTCCTTGAGAACTATGAATCTGCTTTCAGTGGCTATGGATTTGCGTATTCTAGACAGTACATTTAAATGGAATCCTACAGCATATGGCCTTGTGTAGCCAGTTTCTTTCACATAATTTGTTTTCAAGGTTCCATATTGTAGCATGTATCAGTAAATCATTCCTATTTATGGCTGAATAATAGCCATTTGTCTAGATATGCCATATTTTGTTTATTCATTCATTAGTTAATGGACATCTTGGTTGTTTCCACTTTCTGGCTATTGTGGAAAATGCTGCTATACATATTTGTGTTCTACTTTGTTTTCAGTTCTCCCGGGTATTTATTTCAGATTGGAATTACTTAGTCCTGGTGTATAACAATTCTTTTAAAATGCTGTTGGATTGAGTTTCCTTGCCTTTTTTTTTTTTTTTTTTTTTTTTTTCTTTTATGTGTACTTGTTAGGGATAGTGGTCTGTAGTTTTCCTTTCTGGTACTGTCTTTGGTATTGGGGTAATATGGACCTTATAGAACTAGTTAGGAAGAATTTCCTTCTCTATTTTTCGACAGAGTTTGAGAAAGACTGGTGTGTTTTATGATAGATTCACCAGCGAAGCCATCTGATCCTAAACCTTTTTGTTGTTGGAAGATTTTAATTATGTCTGTTATACACCTATTCAGATTTTCTCATTCTTGAATCAGTTTTGGCATTTTGTTTCTAGGACTTTATCCATTTCATCTAGGTTATCTAATTTGAAGGCACACAACTGTTCATAGAATTCTTACATTCCTTTTTATTCCTGTGAATGTCAATAGTAATGTTCCCCCCTTTATTGCTAATTTTAGTAATTTGAGTTTTCTTTTGTTGTTGGTCAGACTAGTTGAAAGTTTGCCAATTTTTTTGATCTTTTCAAAGAATCAATATTGGGTTTTATTGATACTACTGTTTTCCTATTTCACTTTTCTCCACTTTAAACTTTTTTTTTCTTCCTTGTTTTCTAGGTCATTTTGTTGCTCAATTCTTCCATTGCTGCCTTCCCATTAAAGAAAACCTGCTCCTATATGGGTCTGTTCCCACCCCTCCTGTTATTGTTACAAGTTACATCTTTATATGTTGTATGTCCAACTGACATGGATTTATTACTTTATTTAGCTATCTTTTAAATAATATAGGAAAAAAAGAAGTACTGACCAGAAATACATTTATACTGACTCTTGTATTACTTTATTTAGCTATCTTTTAAATAATATAGGAAAAAAAGAAGTACTGACCAGAAATACATTTATACTGACTCTTGTATTTACATATGTAGATAACTTTATGCGTGTATTTTATTTCTTTGGATTCAAGTTACTCTCTAGTGTCCTTTCACTTCAGGCTGAAGGGCTCCATTTAGCATTTTTTAGAGGGCAGGTTTACTAGCAACAATTTTTCTTGGTATGGGAATATGTTAAATTCTTCTTCATTTTTTAAATCATTTTTTTATTGTAGAATATAACATATATACTTAGAAGTGATAACTTTCCAAGTGCAATTTAACAAGTAGTTAGAGAATAAATTTCAAAGAATGTTATGGGTTACAGTTCCACAGTTACAGTTATTTCCTTATTGTGAAATATAACTATGCAAAAGGTAATATCTTTCAAACTATGATTTAACAAGTAGTCATATAGGAAAATTCCAAAAATGTTATGAGTTACAGTACCATAGTTTCAATTATTTCCTTATTTTGAAATATAGCATATACACAAAAAGATTATGACTTTCAAATTACAATTTAACAAAAAGCTATAGAACACATGTCAAAGGATGCTATGGGTTACAGTTCCACTATTTCAATTCTTTCCTTCTAGCTATTTTAATACCCTAGCAACTAAGAAAGATAAAATTATATAGAGATTCACTATTCAAAATCCTTTGTTAAATTCCATCTTTTCTGTTGCTATCCCTTCCTATAGTCTTGCTGGATATAGTGTTCTGAGTTGACAGTTGTTTTCTTTCAAAATTTTGAATATGTCACTCTACTGCCTTCTGGCCCCATAATTTTTGATGAGAAATGAACTCTTAAATCTTATTAAGGATCCCTTATACATAACAAGACCTTTCTCTCTTGCTCCTTTCAGAATTTTCTCTTTATCTTTGATTTAAACACCTTGATTATCAAATGTCTTGGTGTGGCTCTCTTTGAGTTTATCCCATTTGGGGTTCATTGAGTTTGTTTGATGTGCAGACTCATGTCTTTCTTCAAATTTGGGAAATTTTCAATTATTATTTCTTCAAATATTCCTTCTCTTCTCCTTCTAGTACTCCTGTGATACATAGGTTGATACGCTTGATGGTGTCCCATGCATTTTTTAGGATTTCTTCACTTTTCTTCATTCTTCTTTTGTTCTCAGATTGGGTAATTTCAGTGGATCTAAATTCAGGTTTCTTCGTTTGTTTTTGTTTTTTTTTGTTGTTGTTGGCTCAAATTTGTTGATCCTCTTTGGTTGTCGGGAGCCAGATCACCTGATCCTAAACCTGATGGCACGGCCTTAGGTTCAACAGAAGACATTACTGTGGATGTGCCGCACGGCGGCGGGCATGGCCCCTCGGCGGATTCTGGCAAGGTCTGCCACCGATGGACTATTGCAATGCTGATTCTTTTAATCTTTGTTCTTCTGCTTTCTCTTTTTTGCTAATGTTATTACTTGGGATATAATCTGGATAATGATCGAAAGATATGACAAAATGTTGCGGCACCCTTCCGATGATTTTAACCTTGTCGAATCAGCCCCATCCTCCACCTATGAGGAGGCGGCCACCCCGTCTGGCCGCCCCTGGGGCCCCCCTTGCCCTTTCCAGAATCCTCCTTTACACAGTTCCCACCTTTGACATCCAAAAATCTTTCGCTGAGAAAGTGATTAGAAGGCCCAAAGCAGAAGACGATTTAAACCACGTAAGGACGAGCCGTGCTCGTATGCTTGCTGGGGATGGAAATGCGTGTGTGAATATCTCCGAGTGTAGCGAGGAGGAGTTATTCCTCACCCGGCTTCCTTGACAGGCCACGGCCCCGTTGTGTTGTCCGAGGGGTTAGAACCTGGATCAGGAGTCGACACGCTCCACATAGTGGCCTAATGGGCTGGCCTCGGCAGCCAGAGGCATACAAGAAATTTCTTTGGGCACCCACCCCAACGGGGCCCTCATGGTAATGACGAGTAGTTCCGCGAAAAATGGAGCTCACAGCTAATTTACTTTAGGTACAAAAACAAGCCCTTCTAAATAATTAAAAATAGCCAGAGCAGAGATCATTACTGAGAACAAGGAGGATATTATGAGGAACTGTGGAAGGTCTGCACCGGAACAGTTGTCTCAAAATAGGGATAGAAACACACACTGCTACGGTCTCCCCCCGCCCTGTTCGAATCCCAATGTTCCCCTAGAATTGAGTAACAATGGTTTTTGTGATTTCATATGCTGTTGCTTGCCAACTCTCACCCGCGTGATCCAGGTGCAGAGCTTATGTAACTTTGGGCTATAAAAGAAAATCACTTTTTCATTAAAATAGTTGGAGCCCTGAGCTTCGTCCCAGATACTTTGCGTGTCTGTCTCCTTCCTTACTACGCCGACAGCACCGACCCCCCACTTTGGGACCCTGTAACGTTTGCTGAGGCAGGACCTCGGCATTTGGTGAATTAATTACTTCTGTTAGTGCTTTGTTTTATCTTCACGCGGTTCGATTTTGATTGATTTCAACTAATGGAAGCCCTCTCTTAGCATTTCTCTGATTTCCTCCATCCCATTTTCCAATGTTTCCTGTAGCTCTTTGAGGATATTTACATTACTGGAGTATACAATACTAGAGATGGGATTTTGCAGGGTGAATTTCTATTTTCTTACTTTTTTTTTTTTTTTTTGCTGTGAATAGCCCATACTTGACCATTAGCCTGCCTGTCTTATATTTCTTCGTTGAAAATTGGACCTTCCAAATATTACAAAAATGAAAACTCTGGAGCTACAATCTTCCCACTCCTCGGTTTGCTATTGCTGCCTGTTGTGGTATCTGCTGTTTCTTTAGTGACTTTTCTGAACTAATATTGTAAAGTCCATGTTCTTTGTTTTGTGTGACCACTGAATTTTCAGTTTGGTTAGCTAATGATCATCTAGTGATTTGATAAGTTTCCTTAAAACACCTGAAAACTAAAAAACGACAGCAACAGCAATCAAAACGTTCCCAGTCTTTGCTAGTGGGCTGTGTGTCTGCTTGGGCACTCCTTTAATACTTAGCTAGGCAGCTTACAACCTTGCCTCAGCCTTCACTTGCTGCTAGCACAGAGCTGGGATGTCAGTCAAAGGTGAGGACTTAAAGCCTTCTCAGGTCTTTTGTTAGCATGTGCTCCATTCTGGGCCTGCATATGGCCTTTTAGATTCACAGTAGTTAAGTGGGGAGCTGTTAAAGGCCCTTATTCTTCAAAGTTTTTAAATCCCTAATCTTTCTTCCCAGACTTTTTGGTGTCTACTGTTTTCCTCAACTATTATCCCTTGACCCATCTGGAAATGGCTAATGCATGTGCTTTTAAATCTTTTTGAAAAATGCCACTCAGGCAGTCACCTCTAACTTGGAAGAGTTCCAAGGTGAAATAATGGCAACCTCTTTGCACACCATCCTTTTGATACCCCAACATGGGTCAAAGAAACAACCACAATTCTTTGAAAGAAAAGTCTGCCCTACTCCTTCTGGCACCAAAAATCCATACTTGGAATGTTCCTGCTGTCTTCAAGCCACATTCTCAAATGCCAACAAGCATGTTCATAGAAGCCCCTGATCCATTACCAGGTCATGCCCTGTGAGTTTGGTGTAGAGCAGATGCCCAGGCCTTGGTTCTGGATCTGTAGGTGCAGCACCTCTTTTTGCTGCGGGCAGCTTTCCAGGACCTGGATCCCCTGAAAACCAGCCTGACAGGCCCCTCAGCAAGACTGGCCCAAAACAGGAATGCTGGGGCTGGACATGTGCATGAGGGAAAGGAGCATAAATGGAAGGAGTGGACAGGTGTCATGAGCAGGTGGACAAGATTCAATTTTATATCAACTGATTAGAATGAATTAGATTTGAGACTACTTTTTGATGACAATGTTGTGTATTAACTGAAAATAGATATATATGTATAAAGAACATCTAAAGTCAGGTATATATATAATATATATCAAAATACATTAAATTTCATCTAAGATATTAAATTTATTGACATCCAGTTTCTTTCTTATATTCCCTTATTAGCCCATTGATATCTATGGTATCTGTAGTGATAACACAACTCTTAGCTTCTGATACTGGTAATTTCTGTCATTCTCATTTCCTCATCTTCTCCTAATTGGTCATGCTAAAAGTTGATCAGTTCACTGATCTTCTCAAAGAAGGATTTTTGTTTCATTTAGGTTTCTTTATTTTTTTCTCTTTTCTCATTTGTGGTTTCTGTTCTCATCTTTATTATTTCATTTCAACCTATTTACTATGGCTGTAATTTGTTCTTCATCTGTTCTTAAAATCAAATATGAATATCTTTGATTAGAGATCTTTCTTCTTCATTACTAATATAGGCATAATAAGTGGTGTTCGGGATTGAATTGTTTCCCCCAGAAAAGACATGATTCAAGTCCTAAGCTCCAGTCCTGTGCTTGTGAACTTGCTTGGAAATAGGGTCTTTGAAGATGTTATTAAGATGAGGCCAAACTGGATTAGGGTGGACCCCAACCCAATATGGCTGGTGTGCTTGTAATAAAAAGGGAATTGGACAGAGAAAGACACATACAGGGGAGAGTATCATATGACACCTGAGGCAGAGAATGAAACCCAAGTATTACCAATAACTGCCAGGAGATAGGAGAGGAGCATAAAACAGATTCTTCCCCCAAAGACTCAGAAGGAGCATAGCCCTTTTGACACTTTGATTTTCAAATGCTAGCTTTTAGGATTGTGAGACAGTAAATTTCTGCTGTTTTAAGTAAACCATCTCTTCTAGTTTGCTAATACTGCCATTTGCAAAATACCAGAAATGGATTGGCTTTCATAAAGGGACTTTATTTGGTTACAAAGTTATAGTCTGAAGGCCATGAAAATGCCCAAATTAAGGCATCAACACTAGTATACCTTAACCAAAGGAAGGCCAGTGGTGTCCGGAAAAACTTTGGTAGCTGAGAAGGCATATTGCTGATGCCTACTGATAACAAATCGTATTCCAGCTCCTCTCTCAGCTCCTGTGCATTCTTCAAAATATTGCTCTTGGGGTGTTTTTGGCCCTCCTTAAGCTTCTCCAGAGCAAATTGTCAGCAAAAGTCTTGCTTTCAATGGCTGTGTCCAAAATGTCTCTCTTGTTGTGTAGCTACTCTGAAGTCCTTCAGTTTTGTAAGCTTTATAGGGCTCAAGTAAACTAATCAAATCTATGCTGAATGGGTGGGGCCATGCCTCCATGGAAATAATCTAATCAAAGGTATTACCCAGTGTTGGGTGGGTCACACCTCCATGGAAACAAGTTAATCCAAAGATTCCAACCTAATCAGCACTAATACATATGCCCCGACAAGACTGCATTAAAGCATATGGATTTTGGGGTACATAATACATCAAACTGGCACAACCATCTAATTTGTGATGCTTTGTTATGGCAGCCCTAGGAAACTAAACCAGTACTATATGATTTCCACTAAGGACTTACTTTCATGGTGTGCCAGTTTGGAAATATTATGTCCCCTAGAGTTGCCATTATCTTTTAACCCAATCTTGTTAAGTGGAACCTTTTGAATGAGTGTTTCCATGGAGATGTAACTCACCCAATTGTGGGTGAGAACTTTGACTGGGTTATTTCCATGGAGGTGTACACCCCACCCATTCAAGGTGGGTCTTGATTAGTTCACTGGAGTATTTAAGAGAGCTCAAGAGGCAACACAGATGCTGATGCTTGTAGTCACAGATAGAAGGAATTCTGGAGATGCTAAGCTAAGAGATGAAGCCCAGAATTTGCCCCAGAGAAGCCAAGAGAGGACCCTCCAGATGCTTAGAGAGAAAAGCCCCATGAGAAAGAAGCAAGGACACAGAGGAGCTGAGAGAGAGGAGCTAAGACAGACACCCACAGACATTTTGGAGAAAGCCATTTTGGAACACAACCCTGGAGCAAAGGACCAGTAGACACCAGCCATGTGCCTTCCCAGCTGACAGGTGTTACGGATGCCATCGGCCATTTTTCAGTGAAAGTATCCTCTTGTAGATGTCTTAGTTAGGACTCTTTTATGGCCTTAGAACTGTAAACTTGTATCCTAATAAATCCCCTTCATAAAAGCCAACCCATTTCTGATATTTTGCATAACAGCAGCATTAGAAAACTGGAACACATATTATGCCACAAGTTTTGATATGTTGTGTTTTTATTTTCACCCACTTCAAATAATTTCTAATTTCTCTTTTAACTTCTTTCTTGACCTATGGGATACTTGAAGGTATTTTATTTTGTGTTCAGTTATTTGGGGTGGATTTTCCAGAGATCTTTTTGTTATTGATTTCTGTGCTGGTTTAGATGTATTATGTCCCTCAAAATGCTATCTTTGATGCAGTCTTGTGTGGGCAGGAAACGTATTGGTGTTGATTGGTTGGAGACATCTGATTGGATGTTTCCATGGAGATGTGATCACTCAACTGTGGTTGAGATCTTTCATTGGATAATTTCCATGGAGGTGTGGCCCTGCCCATCCAGCTTGGGCCTTGAATAGTTTATTGGAGCACTATACAAGCTCAGACAGAAGGAGTGAGCTTGCCACAGTCAAGAGGGACACTTTGAAGAATGCACAGAAGTGAAGAGAGTAGCTGCAGATGAGAGACAGTTTGAAGATGGCCATTGAAAGCAGGCTTTTGCTCCAGAGAAGCTAAGAGAGGACAGACAAACACCCCAAGAGCAACTGAGAGTGACATTTTGGAGAGAAGCTGAAGCCTAGAGAGGAACATCCTGGGAAAAAGCCCTTTTGAAACCAGAACTCTGAAGCAGACAGCAGCCATGTGCCTTTCCAGCTAACAGTTTTCTGGATACTACTGGCCATCCTCCAGTGAAGGTACCCGATTGTTGATGTGTTACCTTGGACCCTTGATGGCCTTAAGACTGTAACTGTGTAACCAAACCCCCCCCCCCTTTATAAAAGCCAATCCATTTCTGGTATTTTGCAAAAAGGCAGCATTAGCAAATGAGAACAATTTCTAATTTGATTCCATTGTGGTCAGAATACATACTTTGTATTACTGGAGTCCTTTTAAATTTACTGAGATTTGCTTTATGGCCCATAATGCAGTCTGTCTGTCTTGGAGTAAAAACTCTAACTGTAATTGTGGGTTTCTTTATTTCTCCTTGTAGTTCTATAAGGTTTTGCTTTTGTATCTGAAGCTATTGTGATTAGATGCATTGAATTTGGAATTGCTAGCTTGTCTTAAATGAATTGACTACTTTATCATTATATAATATAATTTGTGTTAAATCTACTTTTCTTGTATATATAGTATAGACTCTCAAGCTCGCTATTGACTAGTGTTAGAATTACACTTCTTTTTCCAGACTTTGACTTCTATCCTTTTAGGTATAGTAATTATTTTAAAAATTTTATCATTTGCATCATTTCTGTGCCATTTTCAAATGACTGATTTTTTCTTTCTTCTGGGTTGTATTTTCCTGCAACTTTGGATGACTGGTAATTATTTTATTGACTGGCATACTTCGTGAATTTCACCTTGTTGGTTTCTGGATATTTTTCTATTCATATAAATATTCTTAGCTTTTCCTGAGATGCAGTATGTTATTTGGAATAAGCATAATCCTTTTGGGTGTTACATTTAAGTGTTGTTAGGGTGAGACTAGGACTCTTTTTTTTCTGTTGTCTTTGTTTTAAAGGAAAGCATCCATAAGTTAATAGGAACCAAAGAAAAATGGTGATGGGCCAAAGGGGGATACTCAAGGAGTATAAACCTTTAAGGCATTAAAAGTGACCTTATTGAAGTCTCAGGAGAGTTTTGCCACACATAGATGCGCCAAAATTATAAGAGGTGGGGGAAGGGGGCCCTATTGATTGTATTCCCTGCTTTGGACTGTGAGGTCCTCTACCCTGCCAGGTAGAACATACCACTATAGTACATGTTTGGGGAAAGCACAAGCATTAGAACAAATCCACACTTTCCCCAGGCCTTCCAGTTTGGGTTTTCTATGCAGATGTTTTGTTGAGTTTGGGATGGGTGTTTTGCTTTCCTGAAAGCAGTATGAGCTTTGAGGTTTGGAATTTGGAGAGCTTTCCTTGGTCCTCCTAGAGTAGCCAGGATACCTTTAGGGGGCTAGGGCAGTGGCCACCCAGTGAATCTAGCCTACTATTCACTGTTTTGTATGCATTCTTTTGTCTTTCTCTTTACAAAACCCTTAAAAAGGATAAAATAATAATAAGTAGATAGTGTTAAACATTTTAGCTTAAGGAACTTGGTTACCATGGCTCAGGTTGCAAGTCCCTAAACTAATTCTTGCAGTAGCCAGGGTGAACACAATTTAGTGAAGTGGTGCATTAGGTTTGGGGTGGGATTGAAGAAGTGGGGCAGGACCAACAACTCTAGCACCTTCTCCCTTCCTTTTCTGAAATCTCACATTCCATCAGTCACAAGAGTTGTTGAGGATATGCTGGGGTTACCAAGGAACTCACTTGGCTTTCAGAGCATCATGCCTTGAGGTTTCCAGTGCTAGGCCTGGAGAGTGAAATGTCATTCCAGAAGAAGAGCCACAAAAATGCCTTAATTTGAGCCCATTTTCTAGCCCTGCTGTTGAGTGACCTGCGAGTTCTTGGCTTCCTCTTCTTGTCCTCTCCCCTCTCTCTTTCCATGGGTAAGGAGAAGGTATTTTTTGGTAGAGCTTTGTTTCCAAAACATCTGGACTATTCATTTCACGTTCTCAGGTGGCAGTTTCATTATTTAGAATGCAAGGGAGAATATCTTTTGGATTTTTTTTCTATATACTTTATAAATCTTTACTTATGAGAAGGTGTGGGGAGGTGTTTCTTAAACACCTTAGAACTTTTTTCCCTTAATATCAGAAAGCAAAAAACAAAACCGCAGTTGAGATTTGCCTTTCCCACCCTCAGGTGTTTCCTCTAAATAAGTCCGTATTATAGGGCAGGTTGCAAGCTGGAAACTCCAATGAAGGTTTTCAACTAATTCCCTCAGAGAAATTGGCTGGCTGTTATTGAGATGGAAATTCTCTCTTCTGACTGCTGAAATCATCACTCCTTTTAAAGCCTTCAAATTTTGGGATGAAACTTTTCTCATTGTTGAAGAGAATCTCCTCAGCTCATTGTAGATGTAATCATTTATAGATGCAATCAACATACCGATGATTTATGTCCACAAAATTCCCTCACAGTAACAACCAGACCAGTGTTTGCTTGACCAAAAAACTGGACAAGCTGATATGTGAAAGTGACAATTGTACCAACAAATAAAACTGAGTCTCTTAAGTTAGGGGAAACATCAATTTTTTACAAAATATATGTAGTATGAAAGGAGGGCCTTATGTGTTTTGTCTTCCATAGCAAGCAATGGATATAAAGAAGTCCTTTTTCCACTTGCAACAGTAATTCTTTATACCTGAAAAATAACTTTAGTGTTTTTAGAACTACTGATTCAAACATTTATTGTTCATTTCAGTTCATAGAGTCCTAACTAAGTAAACTTCCAGACTGATGACGGTAATAAACACTATAGACTGTAAATCTGTTTCACAAGAATTCACACATAATTCATAAATAAACATGCTGCCATCAACTCAAAACACTCGCAATCCATAAAGAATAACACAGATAACTGAAAAGTAGTATATATGTGTGTGTATGTATATATATATGTATATATGTGTATGTATATATATGTATATATGGCACTCAGTCACACATATTCAAATCATAACACACAGAATCACACAAACAATACAGAAACAATATGGACATAGCAACTAAAGCACATGCATTGTTCAAAAGGGATTTCTAGCCTCACCTGATCACTGCACATCCAGGTAGAGAGATATTCCATATGTGAGTTAGTGAGACACACATGTGAAGATGCATACAACACACACACCTGTCTCTTATTTGCACACACTCCCATTTTTTTGAGCAAGATCCTGGCCATTCTGACCTATATTAGTCCTTAATAAATTCAGGTACCTCCTGCTCCAGCTGTTACCTGAGTCTTCTCTTCCTATCCAAGAGACTCGGGATCCAAAGAACAAGGTGCAGCCCCTGTGGCCTGAGGACCTTTACAGATTTGCATATCTGTTTACCAGAAACAGAATATTGGGCAGGAGGATTTAATTTACAGACTGAAAGAAGACACTAGGGGAAAGATACCCAAGATCCATGACAAAGCAACAGCCAGCATAGGCCTTTTGAACAAATCCCTGCTGTTTTCTTAGGGAGGAGCCTTGCAGGGGCCAAAGGGGCTGAGTCGATGAGGTCCTTGGGGAAAGTGTCTCTGAAGTCAGTGACACCCTGGGCTCTTTGCTGCCTGACTGTGGTTTCAGGTCTGTGGCAGGAGGGGACACAGTCCCTCTTGGCCTCTTAAGCATCCACAGTAGTAGAGGAAGCCTATCACTGTTCTACAGAGCAAGGCTCCTGTACTTCCTTTAAAGCTTGCAGGTCTCCCCACTGCCAAGAGAAGCCCTGTAGGGCAGGGACTCTGCCTTGTTCAGAAGGTAGAAGAAAGGAAGGGAAAATGCCATGGGATCTTGACAAAGTTACCTCTTGAACTGAGTTCAGTCTTGCCACTTACTAACTGTAAGCTCCATATTCCTTAAGTATAAAGTGGGAATAATAGTAGTGTGAGGATTAAACAAGAAAATTCACATGAAAATTCTTATCAGAGCATGATATATGGAAATGCTCAATAAATGTTAGGGATTATCTCCAATAATTTTTAAAATCTCAAGTCTCTTAAGAAGTATTTTGCAATGACTAAATGAATTTATTCACTCATTTATTCATTTTTTTTCAATAGATATTTATTAAGGATTTCATAAATATGACTCTAATCTAGGCTGTGGGAGACAGCAGTGAACAAAATAGATAAAAATACTTTATCTGGTATAGTTTACATTCTAACGGAAGGAAGCAGATAAAAAACAAAACAAATAATTACACAATCAAACACAAACACAAAACTCAAAACAGTAAAATGAATGACATGGCAATTACTGAAAAGTGTCATGGAGTAAACCAGGAACGGGGCTAAGGACTATCAGTGAACAATTCAAGTTTAAGTAGGATGGTCAAAGTAGGTGTCATGAGAAGGTGAAGTTTAAATAAAAAGCAATTTATTAGAATGGGGATGTTTTAATTAACTTTTCATTATCAGAGTTGGAAAAATCACACTCAAACAAAGAACTTATTAAACCCACAGAAAAATGACTAATATGTGAGATTTACATTTTGTCATATTGTTCTACAATGTTCTCCCATAGTCACAGCTTGCCACCACTGTAATTTCTAGGACAGATGCCTCAGGTAACCCTCAACTTCTCAAAAATACATGATGTTCTGAGTCCTGCTCAAGGCTCTCTCTCCTCATCCAAGATCCTTAACCAACTTTAAAAACACATATAAGACTGATTCATTGTACCCTAAAAAGTTGTAAGCATGTCAAATGAAGAGGGATTTGGTTTACTTTTAGCTTTCTCGAACTGCCTCACCAAGACCTGGGCATATGGAAGGGACTCAATACCTCCCTTCCTACAAACATTGGAGAATAAACACCTGAGTCTGAAACAAAGGATCCAGGCCTGGTCTATGGGCCATTCCTTGGGAGGAGATAGTCACCCAGGCACCTGTCTTTTCTCATCCCCCTTCATCCAGGGTGAGGAAGAGAGAACTCATAGAGTTTATGCTTAGGCTTTGTGCCAGGCTCAGAACTGGGTTCTTTTACTTTAGATGATAGAGTTTTCAAAGCACAAATTGGCTTATGGACTAAAATTCTGAATTGACTTTCTGATCAAAATATTCATAAACAATTTATTGAATATATAATAGGTACTTTAGTAAAGAAAGCCCAAAATATGATGGAAAATCAATTGCCAGAAAGACTAGTTTGTCAAATAATTATTCCTCATACCACTGAAATACAGGTAAAATAAGAAGAGAATTGGGACAACAGGAGCAATCATGCCAAATAATGTCATTTGGGTATATATCACTGACATAGCATGCTAAAGTCAATATGCTGCTTGAAAACTGGCTCCTCAAACCCCCCAATATTGGCAAATCAGAGGACAACTTAAAGAATAAATTGAAAGAAATCAGTACAAAGTTGAAAAAAAACCCTACATAAGAACTGAAATAATGGTATTAAGAAATATAGTTGTCTAGTATTTACTTTATTTTGATTGTCTTGTCTGCTGAATGGGTAAATAGTAGCTCTATTTATGGATGGATGACTAGATAGATATTAAATGCTGGTAAGTTACCAAAACAATGCAAATCAGTTAAACTAACTAATGTTTGGAAGTCCCTGGTGACAAAGTCATACAAACGCAATTGGACAAATTTTGCCTTGAATCTCTCACAAACCTTTCATGAAAACATTACGCTTGTACTGATTTTGATGTACTATGTGCCCCAAAATGCCATGTTCTTTGATGCAATCTTGTGGGGGCAGACATATTAGTATTGATTAGGTTGGAACCCTTTGATTGAGTGTTTCCATGGAGATATGGGCAAGACCTTTGATTAGATAATTTCCATGGAGGTATTACCCCACCCATTCAGGGTGGGTCTTAATTGAATCACTGGAGTCTTATAAAAGTTTTCACAGACAGAAGGAGGTCCTGAAGCAAGAGAGAGACTTTGAAGAATGCACAGTTGCTGAGAGAGGAGCTAGAACAAAACTCGGAATCAGGAGACACGAGCCACATGCCTTCCCAACTAACAGATTTTCCAAAGGCCATTGGCCTTCCTTCAGTGAAGGTATACTTGTGTTGATTCCTTCATTTGGACATTTTCATGGCCTTCAGACTGTAAATTTTTAACCAAATAAACCCCCTTTACAAAAGCCAATCCCATTTCTGGTATTTTGCAACACGGCAGCATTAGCAAACCAGAACACCCCTCTCTTCACACTTTGAAAAAGAAGACCACTTTGTTTAGTCTATTTCAGGGTCAATGATCATTGGATCAGTAGTGATATGACTCATTCTTAGCATATACCTCTGCATGGTTGGAGAACCCAAGACACTGTTCACAAGCATACATGTTCAACCATCTGAGTGACATCTTCCTTTCTTCCTGAGGTTTCATCTGAAAAAACTCGGGCTTCTACATGTATTCTCACTATAATGCTTTCTCTTGGGCTTTCCTTGTAAGCAGAAAAAAATCAGCAAGGTTGATTTTGAAGTATAGGGGAAAATTAAATATATAAAAATAATGTATTTTAGAGAAATTCTAGAAAGCAAGAGATTCAAAATACCAAAATTTAATGGTCCACTTTCTTTGAATTGTGTGCTGAAGCTACAGAATGAGGTACTGATTTGAAGATAGCTTCTCCTAAACTCAAGGAAAAGTCAAAGATTTTTTTCTTTATTAGAGAAGTTGTAGGTTTATAGAACAATCATGTATAAAATACAGGATTCCCATTTACCACCCTATTATTAACACTTTGCATAGGTGTGGAATATTTGTTATGATTAAGGAAAGCACATTTTTATAATTGTACTATTAACTACAGCTATGGTTTAACTTAGGATTCACTATTTGAGTAGTGTAGTTCCATGGATTTTTTTTTAACTTTTGTTATGTTGCCATATGTATAAGTGTACATGTTCCAGTTTGCTAATGCCACCAGTATGCAAAATACCAGAAATGGATTGGCTTTTATAAAGGGGGTTTATTTGGTTACAAAGTTACAGTCTGAAGGCCATAAAGTGTCCAAGGTAAGGCATCAACAATCAGGTATCTTCACTTAAGGATGGTCATTGGCATCCACAAAAACCTCTGTTAGCTCAGAAGGCATGTGGCTGGTCTACTCTTGAGTTGTGGTTTCAAAATGGCTTTCTCCCATGACATTCTTCTTTAGGCATCTGCTTGCTCCTGGGTTTGTTCTCCAAAATGTCTCTGTAAGTTGCAGCTCCTCCAAAATGTCACTCTCGGTTGCTCTGAGGTCCTCTGTCTGTGAACTTCTTTATATGACTCCATTGATCCAATTAACACCCACCCTGAATGGGTGGCATAATACCTCCATGGAAATTATCCAATCAGACATTTCATTCACAGTTGATTGAGTCACGTCTCCATGGAAACACTCAATCAAAGAATTCCAATCTAATCAATACTAATATATCTCCCCCCACAAGATTGCATCAAAGAATATGGATTTTTCTGGGGGACATAATATATACAAACCAGCACAGTACATTTCCCCCTTTTAATCATATTCATGTATATGTTTCACTGCTCTTAATTACGATGTTGTGCTACCATCATCACTATCCATTAACAAAACATTTCCATAGTCCCAAATAGGAACCCTGTACCTTTTAATCCTAAACTTCCTATTCCCTATCTCCACCCTGTCCCCTGGTAACCTATATTCTAGACTCTGACATACGTTTGCTTATTCTAATTACTTCATATCAATGAGATCACACGATATTTGTCCTTTTATGTCTGCCACATTTCATTTAACGTGATGTCTTCAAAGTTCATCCATGTTGTCGCATGGAACAGGACTTTGTTCGGTTTTATGGCTGAATAATATTTCAGTGTACGTATATAATACATTTTGTTTATCCACTCATTGCTTGATGGACACTTGGGTTGCTTCTATCTTTTTTGCAATTGTGAATAATGCCGCTATTAACATCGGTGTCAAATATCTGTTTGGTTTCTGATCTCAATTCTTTGGAGTATATGCTTAGTAGTGGGATTGCTACTTCATATGGTAATTCCATAATTAACACAATGCCAAACTGCCAAACTGTCTTCCAAAGAGGTTGCGCTATTTCACACTCTCCTACCAACAATAAATGCAAGTTCCTGTTTCACATCCTCTCTAACAACTGTAATTTCTGTTTTTTTTACTAGCAGCCATTCTAATGGGTGTGAAATGGTATCTCGTGATTTTGATTTGCATTTCCCTGATGACTAATGATGTTGAGCATGTTCTCATATGCTTTCTGCCCATTTCTATATCTTCTTGGAGAGATATCAATTAAAGTTTTATCCACTTTTTAATTGGGTTTTATGTCTTTTTATTGTTAAGTTAAAGGAATTCTTTATGTAATCTGGATATTAAACCTATGTTGAATATGTGGTTTCCAATTGTTTTCTTCAATTGTGTAGGTTGCAATTGTATATTCATTATAAAGTCCTCTGAGACACACAAGTTTGTAATTTTGATGAGGTCTCATTTATTGGTTTTTTGTTTTGTTTTGTTTTGTTTTGTTTTGTTTTAACCACTGTTACTTGTGCTTTGGGTGTAAAGTCCAAGAAATCATTGCCTAACACAAGGTCTTGAAGCAGCTTCCCTATGTTTTATTCTAGCAGTTTGATAGTTCTGGCTCTAAAATTTAGGTCTTTGAACCATTTTGAGTTGATTTTTGTTTAAGGTGTGAGGTAGGGGTCTTCCTTTTTTTTTTGCAAATGGAGAACCAGTTTTCCCAGCACTATTTGTTGAAGACTATTCTTTCCCAGTTGACTGGCCTTTGCCCCTTTGTCAAAAATCAGCTAGCCATAAATGCAAAGGTTGATTTCTGAGCTCTCAATTAGTTTCATTGGTTGATATGTCCATCCTCTGCCATTGCCATGTTTTTATTATGGGGGTTTTGTAATAAGTTTTAAGTTAAGGAAGTGTGAGTCCTATTTCATTCTTCTTTTTGAAGATGGCTTTGGCTATTTGGGGCCCTTTACCCTTCCATATAAATTTTATGATTGGCTTTTCCATTTCTGCCAAGAAGGCTGTTGGTATTTTGATTAGGATTGTGTTGAACCTATGAATCACTTTGGGTCGAACTGACATCTTAATAATAATCTTCCAATCCATGTAAATGGAATATCCTTCCATTTATTTAGGCCTTCTTTGAATTCTTTTAGCAATATATTGTAGTTTTCTATATACAGGCCCTTATATCTGCAGTGGTTTGAGGCTGTATGCACCATAGGAAAACATGTTTTTAAATCTAATGCATTCCTCTGGGTTTGAGTCCATTATGTGTAATAAACTTTATGAGATTAATTCAGTTCAGGTTTGTGTGGACCAGCCCAATCAGGATGGGTCTTAATCTTATTACTGGAGCCTTTTATAATGAATTCAGACATGAGAGAGAGAAAGCCACAGAAAGCAAGAAGCTGAAATGGAACCTGAAAGTCAAGGAAGAGACAAGAAGACACTGCCATATACTTGCCATGTGAGAGGAACCAAGGATCACTAGCAGCCAGCCCTGGAATGTCACAGTCTTTGGGGAGAAAGTCTTGCCTTGAAGACATTGATTTGGAAATTTCCCAAGCCTCAAAACTGTGAGTGAATAAATTCCCATTATCTAACCTGACCCACTTCCCAATGTGTGCTTTAGTACCCTAGGAAACCAATAGATTTTGGTAACTGGAGAATTGGGTGCTGCCATTGCAAATACCAAAAATGTGAAAACAGCTTTGGAATTGGGTAATGCACAGAGACGAGAAGACTTGTGGGGAGCTTGAGTGAAGAGGACTATATGTCTTTGATGAGACTGTTGATAGAAATCTGGATGCTAAATGTACTTCCTATGAGGCCTTAGAAGGAAATGATGAACGTGTTATTGGAAACTGGAGGAAAGGCAATTCTTGTTTTGAAGTGACAGAGAACTTGACAAAGGTCTATTCTGAAATCTAATATCTCTTTCAAGGCAGAACTTGAAAGACATGAGCTGGGATATTTGGCTGAGATTTCCAAGGTACATGTGTGAAAAAGCAGATGTGTTTCTCCTTGCAACTGACAGTAGAATAAGAGAAGGAAGGGAGTAGCTGAGAACTTAACTCCTGGCACAAAGGAAGCAGAAATTGAAAATTATGATCTTCCAGAAAATGAGTCCCCAGAGAATAGTGTTCCACTCACTAGCTACAGGATGGCCGGAGTTACATGTAACCACTTTCAATTACTCACCAAGGGATGTATCTTTACCTTTGGCCTAAATTTCATTTTTTACAGAGCTTCCAAGTATAAGAGGTTCTTTCAGTTGTGTTGCAAAATTTGGCAGAATTTTCCTCCTGGTTTATACCATATCAATTACCTATAGCAATTCCCAGTTTAGATGTAGATGTTTGTTATCAGGATATGCATCTTGATTCATCTTTGCATTGCATATGTTGCTCTTAATTACTTAGTCTAAGTGTTCTCAATCCAGGCTCCATGTCAGAATCACCAGCCAAAGTCTTGCAGTGGGTTTAAATTTTAAGAAACCATAGGAAACACAAGCTCGTAATTAATCAGCTATTCTATTAGGTAAGCCAGAATTCTGAATTTCCTTCCTTAAATTCAAGGAGTGACATTGAGATTTGTAGCTCTGAAAAAATATTTTAAAAATTGAGAGAGAAGCTAAGGAGCTGCTTGCTAAAGTATGGATTATCAGTAATTTTCCTAGAGATATTTTATGAGTGTCTTAATTATCTATACAACAAGGTTTCACAAACATTGATACAAATTCAGATGCAGTCCACATAAATGCTACTAAAGACAATTATGATCTCCAAAAACCATCACATTTGACAGTTCTAATATTCTTCAATGAAGACATCAAAAACTTAAAGAATGAGAAGAAACAGCTTAGAAAACATGCCTAACGATCCAGAGAACAATCAGAATTTCAATTTCCTGAAAGGAAAACATATAACAAAGCAAGCATTTCTTTTGTGTTTTTTCTTGTGTATAAGGCAATACTGTAATTGTTAAGGATGATAATTTCCACTCCTGGCTTAAAAGATGTTTGGCACTTTGAAGACAACTGAGATAATGTGCTATTTTGTGTGCCAGATCTTGAGGCTTATGGCAAAATAAAGAGACACAAAATAAAACTGAAGAAAAAAGAAATTGGTTCAAAGAACACAGATGGTTACAGCAAGCATCCCTGCGGTGTGACAGTGCCTGGGGGTCTGCATGAACTCACAGGGTGGAGCGGAGGAGGCAGGAGGACCAGTCCAAGCAAGTGACCAGAAACAGGGAAGTGTGGATAAAGGAGGTCACCCTCAGAGTTTTTCAAGAAGGAATCTGCAGAAAAATAACTCCCTACTGGGAAGTCTCCTCAGGGCCCCTTTCATGTCTTTGTTCCTCAGGCTGTGGATGAAGGGGTTCAGCATAGGGGTGAGCACTGTGTACATCACAGAAGCAGTTTTGTCTTTGTCATTGGAGCTGTTTGATGATGGGAAGATGTACAGTTCCATAATTGTCCCATAAAATAGAAATACCATGGAGAGTTGGGAACCACAGGAGGACAAGCTCCGTTCTGGAAAGACTTCTAAACAATGACTTCTTCATACCTATTCTATTATATAAGTCTACTTCTCTTTCTGAGATGCATAGACTATAGTATACGGCTTCCAAAAAACCAAGGGGAAATGAACTAGTTACATCACTTTAACATATGGACACTAATTCTAAAACTTCTCTATATCTTAATTTCTTCAATGCTGCTTCTCATGAATTGTTATGAAATAGAGAATTTGGAAAATTAACTGATTCATTAGTGATTCATTAGTGATCAATTATAGTCTAAGATGTTATAACTTCCTACAGTCCTTTTATTTTAACCATAGTTAATTCCATAACTACAGGAATTAGAGTTCTAATAGTGGAAACAAAAGTACTGTGGCTACCTGTGGAAATAAATTTGTGGATGGAAAGAGAGCAACCTTATCCACTACTATCACATAATAAAGGATGTTAGTTGTTCCTTGAGAGTTAGGACAGGGAACTTCACTGTTTCTGACAAGTTTTTCAGTGTTTTGCTTTCATTTCAGTGATCCAAAATGATTTTAAGCATATTATGATCTCTTTATAAAACTACTGATTGTGAGCTTGTAGCTTTATAAATACACACATACACATTTCAGAGCAATCTTGATAATCAAGCTCTTAGAATGTCATATTTTAATTTTTATGTTTTGAGAAATTTTATGAATATTATTATTAGTTTACCACATCATGTATGTCAAAAAAGTAAGAAATGTTTAAAGTGATAAAAAAATATATATAGAGAGAGAAAGTGATATACAACACCATGCAATAATATTTGGAAAGTGGAAAAAATGTTTGCATGTTTGGATATGAGTATTTTTCAGTGGGAGTATTCTTGAAATTTTGTATGGAATAATTATTTGTGTGCAGGATGATCTGTGCCTTTCAAGACATTCAGTATCCCTGGACACTGACCACTAAATGCTAGAGGCAGCTCCAGTCATTAGGCTAATCATAACCATCTCCACACCTTTCCAAAGTCCCCTTGGGTAGATAACACCCTGTCTTTAAAACACCTGGAGAGGTTAACCTAGAGTATTTTAGGTTATGTTGATAGCATAAGTTATTTTGGAAGAAATCTGTTGTAGTACTAAATACCCATTAAGCATTTTAAAAAGAACCAAATTTTTAAAAAAAAGTATTGCTGTTCAAGGTGTGATTAGGATGAGATGAGTGAAGCACATGTAAAAATTTGTCTCATGCAAAATTTAAGGGGTAACCAAAACCCATTAATTATAAATAAATAATATTTTAATACCATATTTTACAAAATAATAATGAATGCAAAATCTCCATGGTGAACAAAACATCAAAATTTTGAAGACAGATCCAATCCTGTAGTTCTACAACTAAGCCTCACTTGTTTCACCCTAACCATAGCCCTGACAAATTGTGTCTTAAGTGGTCTTCCCCAGGATGTAGTCTGCCTTTTTTATCTGGAGGTTTTGAAGGTTTTTTCTTTATCTTTGGATTTCAGCAATTTGATTATGATGAGCCTAGGTGTGTTTTTTAAAAATTTATCTTTAATTTGATTTGCTCAGCTTCTTGGGTCTTTAAGTTGATGCTTTTAACCAAATTTTAGAAAAGTTATGCTTTTATTTCTTCACATAAATTTTCAGCTCCATTATCTCTTGTTTCTTTCCTTCTGTGACTCAAATTGTGTATGTTTTAGACAACTTGCCATTATACCAGAAGCCACTGACTTTCTGTGCATATTTTGCAAACATTTTTTTCTCTTTTCCTCAGAGTGGTTAATTTTTTTTGTTTGCTAAGAGCACACATACTCTTTCTTTCTTAAAGTGATTCTTCCTTTCAGCTATTTAATGTTTTAATTATAGAATCTACCTTTGTGTTTTTATTCATGTTTCCTTTTTTCTGCTGAGACTGTTCATCTGTTCACTCATTTTATCCATCTTTTCCTTTCTGTCATAAAACCTACCTAGGATGACTGCTTCTAAGTCTTTTTGATCAGTTCCAAAATCTGTGTTTTCTTGCAGTCTGTTACTATTCACTGCCCCTTTCTCGACCGTGGTGCACTTTTTACCCTTCTTCATGTGTTAAGAAATTTTCCAGTGTTTTCTGGAAATTCTGGATGGTGGATTTTGTAGGGAGTGTGGTTTATGTTGATTTCTTTTAAATCTGTTGACTTTCATTCTGGCAGGTGGTTAAATTATTGGTAGATCCCTTATGCTTTCTGAATTTATTTTATTCTTTGTTATTCCAGGCATATTTCAACTTTGTCCTTAGTTCTTGGACATGGCCCTCCCTCTAGGGCATGGTCATACTCCTAAGGCAGAGCTTTCCTTGGGTCTCAGCTGAATATCTGAGGTGCTCAGTAAGGTCTCTCCACTCTGGATGGACCAGGACACTAGTGGTACCATCACCCCTCCATGGTCTCTGTAGCAGAGGTCTCTGGTAAGTCTTGCCCTGTGCATTCTCATCCCAGTCTTTGGCCAAGTATCTATGTTAATGCCTTGTATGCTTCTGAATTTTGTACAGCACCCTCATTGTAGGTACCTTGTCACACTAATTCCAGTTGCCTCAGCAGCCCCGAATTCCAACCTCTGACCTTCAATTTTGAGACCAGCAATCTGAACTTGAGTTGTTGTCTGGAATGTACCTCCAGGTAACAGTACAGGGCAAATGTAAATTGCATTTAATATAGCTTTCTTTTTTTCAAGAATCACAGGTCTTCTCTGACTGTTGTTTAATGCCTACAAACTGTTTTGTTATATATATTTACCCAATTTTTTATTTTCTGTGAGAAGGCAAGTCTGGTATCACTTTGTAATGGATGGAAAGAGAAGCCAGATAATTCATTTTATGCCTTTTTTCTTTTATGATACATGTGTTTAAATCTTTAAATTTCTATTTATGCACCACATTACCAGAATCCCACAAGTCCAATATGTCATATCATTTATTTTGAAAACAATTTCTGATTTCTATTGTAATTTCTTTTTGACAAATTCATTATATAGAAGTTTATTATTTAATTGGAGTTTTCTTAATTTTTTATTGCAGCCTAACTTATAAATAGTTTCTGAAGACCACACATTTTAACTTTTCATGTTTTTGTATTTCTTTTCTAAACACTAATGAAAGGATCACTCGGGTGAGGTATAGACCATTTCCAGCACCACAGAAAGCTTTCTTCTTCTCCTTCCTATCAGTATCCTCCCAGGGGTAAATGCTCATCTGATCTCTATCATCACTGTTTATGGTTGCATGCTTTTGAACTTCATATAATTGGAGCCAAACAATATACAATCTTTTGTATATGAGAGTTGTCCCTCAATTTTATGAACATGAAGTGATATGAAGTGTTATATATATCGGTAGCTCATTATTTTCTGTGGTATTCTACAGTATTCCACAGAGTGAACATATGACAATCTAGTTAACCATTCTGTGGCTGATGGATAGTTGGATTGTTTCTGTTTTTGTCTACCAAGAATAAAGTTTCTAAGAACATTCTCATAGAAGCTTGATTTTGCTGTAAATATAGCCAGGAGTGGAAGTTCTGGATCATGGATTATATTATACACTGCTTAGCTTTACTTGATCTCTGCATGTAATAAGGCATCATAAATCCATAGTTATTAAGAAAATAGGGTAATGATGCATAGATAAAAATAAAGCTATAGAATAGGGATCCAAGTAAGAACTTATGCTTATGCAAAAATCAGATAAATGATCAGTTAGCATTGCCAGAGTAGTGGAGCAAAGATGAATAATTAAAATAATTTTTAAAACCTCATTAGTAGTATGAAAAGGATTTAAATTAATCTCTATCTCACACTACATTAAAACAATGAATTCCATGTATTTCAAAGACTTCAGGAGTGAAGCCAAATTTTTAAATTTTACATGAAAAAAGATTGTGTTTATTTTCATGTACTTGGGACAGGGAAGTATTTTTTTCATGTTAAAGTTCACGTATATTTGGCTTATACCACAATACAAAAGCACATGATTTAGTAACCAATGCTAGTTCGAAAATCTATCATGGGATAGGAATTTCCAAGTGCTATAATAACCGAGTTCTGTTGAATTGTTATCAAAGCATTTCCTGCTGATATTTGATTATTCTAATTTGTAATGGTCCCTAGCTCAGCATTTTACCACACAGTATTAATTACGACAGGGACATTAATTTCACTCTAGGAACTCCATTGGCTTCTATTTTCCAGGGTCACAAACTTTCCTCTGACTCTGGACAATGTTTTGCCCATAACAACCACTAGTTGTAAGGTGTTTGTGTAAGCTTGTGTGTGTGTTGAATTGCTATTGATACTTTTGAGTGCGAAGGGCATTTACCTTGACGTTGACACTGTGGTACCTCATCAGCCAACTGAACTCTGCTCTGTAGCTACTTATGCAAAGGCAAGATGCCACCAGAGTGTATCCTTCCTCAGCCTCCATCCCTTTCCTGATTTCATATCTCTTCCTTATTGTCCACAAAATGCAATGTTTGCCATTTACAAGGTGGCTTCTTCAAAGAAGTAATTTTAAATCAAGAACTAATTAGCACACAGATCATGAAAAATGCATTAATAACTAAGTACAATAAAAATAAGACATTGATAGTAAAAATAAAAAAGTAACAATCATCAAATGATAGAAGACATTTGCAGTGTGCATAATTGACAAAGGATTCACTTCCAGATCATATGAAGATCAACAAAATGATAGACAACAGAAGAACATTCTAATAGAAAAGAAGGAAAATAGACATAATCATGTATTTCACATAGAGGAATTTGGTAATAATAAGGGCAATGATGACTGTTGTAAAGATCCAGGTAGGTCTCCTAGTTGGTAAATGACTTTCACTATGTGATAATTCAGGGACCAGGCTCACCAATCTCCAGCAAGGGTGATGTGCTTTCAGTCAAGATTGGAGAAGACCCACAAGTGTCTTTAAATTGCTGGTCAGAAAATAACACACATTCTCTTCCCCTGGGGACAATGTATTACCTAGATTAATAAGAAATGTGTCAGCTGCCTCCCAGTGTCAACTTCACTCTTGGGAAGGAGGTCATGAAATTTTGGTGGAAAACCAGGCGTCACTCCCATAAATATCCAATAAATATGGACAAAGCTGCTCTACTTTAAAAATAAGGGACATAGAAAGTAGATGAGATATAATTTTCTATTCTTCTGCCCAAATTAAAAAGCCTACCAATACCATGTGTTGGAGAAAAGGAAATTTAATAGGGCCTCATACTCTGCTGATGGGGATTTTAATTAGCATAACTATTTTAGAAGAGAGTTTACCAGGCATAATTAAGTGGAGCATACAGGCCTGCAATCCAGTAATTGTTCTTCTGGGTATATAATTTACAGGGTCTATTGCATACATGCACTGGCTGCATGTACAAGAATGTTCACAGCAGCATTGTTCATAATAGCAAAATGCTGAAAAGAAATAAAATATCCCTAGAGAATAGAAGAGATAAATGAGTTCTATACTTAGAGTGGAATATTATAAAATATGAGTTAAATTTACAAGGGCAATATTAGATGACAAAAGCAAAACCTAGAAGAAAATATTATGTGATTATGGTTCATTAATTTTCTTTTTGAGTATTGGAAGGAATTAAGTTATCTTGGGATATTTGTTTTTCCATCGCTTTGTTTTGTTTGGAAATGTTTTTTTATTTGATAAAGCAATTTAATAAAAAAGGAAGACGTATCTTATTATTCCATTTACATGCAATTCTAATAAACAAAATTGAAGGATCAGTATAGAAGAGTTAAAACTACAAATAAAATAACAGAATATTAAAAATGTGTAAGATGGGGGTACCTTCAAGAGGGGAAGAATATACAAGTGAAGAAGAGGCATGAGGGGTTTCACCAATATTTTTAGTTTTCTAATATTTAAGATTAGAGATTGTTAACTGCATATTTCTTTTAACATTATTGTTTAAAGTGTGTCGTTTACATAAACATACATATATATAACATCCTATATAAATTTAAATTGCATATATATAAAATATGCTCTTTTGTTTGTATGCTATTTCAATGTTTGGTATGCTATTTCAATATTTTTTAAAGTTTAAAATAAAATTTCCAGTAAAAGAGTTTAAAAGATTGCTCAATCTGAAAAATACTGAAGGGATTTGAAGGGCTCAGACTTTGACCTCACACATACAGTAATTTGAGTATCAATTCCACTAAATGTTGCTGGTTTGGTGGCACTAAGCTAGCTGCTAAACCTCTCTTATTTGGAATTCCCTTCTTTACAGAAATTGTTAAGAGTAAATGGAATAATGGCTATGGAAATACCTGTCAAGGTAACTGAGGTATAGTAATTAATTTGGTTACCTTTGCCTTGAGTAGAGGCAGTTAGTTTCTCATGGACTAAAGACAAAACTTTTACATTTTCTATGAAAACTATATTTCAGATATATTTTGATTAAACTACACTGAGGTCCTGCCCTGAATTCAGTTCAGGTTGCCCAGATTTCCTGATATCCTGCCTAGGCATTCTCAAACCTATACACTCAAAGACTGAACTTCCTTATCATAATGGACTGATCATCCATAATAACAACTACCTAAAGAATCGCTTTACCATCTGTATTCTCACTGTCATGCCTTACTCTATAGTTGGCCATTGTAAGACACAGAGGGTTCCAAACAAGTTTTAGTTCACTACATGGGCCTATACCAATTTTATCTGGAACATTTTCCTGGCTTTTTGCAGAGAACCACTTCATTTCAATTTTTGGCAAGGCCCCACTCACATACACACACACAAAACAAACACACATACACACACAAACAGTAAATCAGATGTCACCAGCTGTATTAGCCAGGGTTCTCTAGGGAAACACAACCAACAGGAGATATCTGTAAATATGAGATTCATAGAAGTATTTTATGCAACTGTGGAGACACACGAGACCAACTTTTTTAGGGCAGGCAGGGAACGGCCACCTCCAATGAAGGTCTTCAGTGAACACCCCGGGAGAGG
Source organism: Choloepus didactylus (assembly GCF_015220235.1). Taxonomy (NCBI): domain Eukaryota; kingdom Metazoa; phylum Chordata; class Mammalia; order Pilosa; family Megalonychidae; genus Choloepus; species Choloepus didactylus. Next base: position 100,060,684 of record NC_051316.1, read on the forward strand.
CTGGCTGGCTGAAGAGAAATTCCATAGGGTAGGCTGTGAGCTGGCACTCCGATGGGGGTATTTAATGAATTCCTCAGGAAAGACTGACTGGCTGAAGAAGAAGTGAAACTTCTCTTTCTTCTCCCTTAAAAGTCTTCAACTGATTGGATTAAATCAGCTGATTGAATTCTCTCATTGAGGAAAGACAATGCCTTCATTGATGTAATCAGCCACAGATGCAATCAACTGACTGATGATTTAATAAACCAGCTTTCTGGTTTGTTAATCAGTCATAAATGTCCTTGCAGTGATGGTTAGGCCAGTGCTTGCTTGACCAGACACCTGGACGCCATCACCTGGCCAAGTTGACACATGAACCTAATCATTATGCCATCACTATATGCTCACAACTAAAAACCAGAATTTGGACAATGGATAAGAAATTTGAAACAAATGTAAAACTAGATCACTAATTAATGTCATTCAAAAAATTTATTCCAAAATTATTAAAGAATTAAACTCAAAAATAAAATCCTGAAACTATCAGAAATAATTTCATTTTCTTAAGAAGGGGAAATGCTCTGCTAAATACAGGCTGAAACTATAAAAACAAAAAAGTGGGAAGCTGTGACTATTATAAAAAATTTAACTTTGGAGTGCAAGAGATACCATATATAAAGACAAATGTTATTGGGCAGTTATAATTTTAATACTCCAAATGATCAGAAGAAAATTAAGTTCAAGGTGAAAGAGTGGCTGTAGAAAGAGGACACATCAAAATACAATAAGAAACAACTATTCAGAGAGGAAAAGACGCTCACATTGCATGTGCAGGCGGAGCAAGTCTTGCATCTAGGTTGTATGGAAAACCGTCCCCATCATGGTGAACATCTTCCTTTACTGAGTATATTTCCCAGAGCCCCTTTCATATCCCGGTTCCTCAGACTGTAGATAAAGGGATTTAGCATGGGAGTGACCAGAGTATACAATACAGCCACTATGACATCCTTGTCATTGGAGTTACTGGATGAGGGGGAAAGATACAGCCCAATTATTGCCCCATAGTACAGAGACACCACAGACAGGTGAGACCCACAGGTGGACAAAGCTTTGTATATTCCCTTGGTTGAGGGGACCCTCAGGATGGTGGCCCCGATGTGGCCATATGACACAAGAATGCAGATGAATGGGACCATAATGACTACCGACCCCACAGTGAGGATAACCAGATCATTGACTGTGGTGTCAGAGCTGGACAGCTTAAGTAAGGCAGAGAGGTCACAGAAGAAGTGGGGAATGGTGTTGTCTCCACAGAAAGAGAGATGGACCAGGAGGAGGGTGTGCACCAGGGCACTGGCACAGGATAGGGCCCAGGACACAATTACGAGCAAGAAACATGAGCTCTGACTCATGATGGTGGTGTAGTGAAGGGGGTGACAGATGGCCACATACCTGTCATAGGCCATTGAGGTGAGAAGGAAGCTGTCAAGATCAGCACAAAATAAGAAAAAATATACCTGGGAAAGGCACCCAGCATAGGAGATGGATTGACTCCTTGTCAGCATGTTCATCAGCATCTTTGGAGCTGTGACAGATGAGAAAGAGACATCAGTGAAGGCCAAGTGGCTAAGGAAGAAGTACATGGGGTTGTGGAGGCGAGAGTCCAGCCTGATGAGCAGGATGATGAGCAGGTTCCCCAGCACCGTGGTGAGGTACATGCCCAGGAAGAGAAGAAAGAACATGTCCTGCTGCTCTGGCCGAATGGGGAGCCCCAGGAGAAGGAATTCAGACACGCTGCTCTGATTATCCTTCCTCATGCTGATGTTTGTTGCTGGAGATGAAAAGAGAGATGGAGAGATGAACATCAGAATTATTTGTCATATCATACAGGTTCAGATTTGAGGATTCCAGGAGTTCACGACAGAAATCTGAGAGTAGGATATCAGATCCAGGTTTGGGTCAATTACCAGTTTTTAGAAAGACTACTAGATTTTCTCCAATTGGTCTCTTGCTCTCTCTTAACCTTCCTTATTCCTCCCACACACCCTTTGGCTAACTAACACTATATTTCCTGGATTGGATAAAGGTTAGATAATTCAGTGGTAGTTCTGATTCTTCCAGAAATCAGCATTTGGAGACTTGGTAGAAACATCATATGAAAATAATCAAGGCAAGGATACTAATGGAATCTATGCAGATAATATAAAATATCTAGTGACATACTTTGTGGTAAAGCTGCCCGTTCTTCTAACAAAACTCCTTCCCTATCCTTGACATTTTCAGTCCACCATTCCTCTTTCTAAATGAATGTTCGGGAAGAGGGATAGCAAAGACTAGTTTCTCTTTACAGTTCCTACTTTAATTATTTCCTCAATTCAAAATGATCACTCCGACTCAATCCTCAAAACACCTAGGTTTTATACCAGTGATTCATACTAGATATTTTTCTTGTTATTTTCTAACACTTCTTATTCTCAGCTAATAAAGTCATTCCTCTCTGCTTTTTCTTCAGTCAGTAAGTCTTAGTCTTACTCTTGTAAACATTCACAAAACAGTAAGGGAGAATTTGATGGCTCTACCTATTAAAAATATATTTCATGTAATATATAAAGACTGTTTACCAGTTCCAAAGTCTTTCTCTTTGAGAGGTGAGACACTGCATCATTACAAGATTTATCACTCATTTTAGGGATTAACTAGCATTTTGAATAACTACAAATTCTCCAATTTCAGAAAGAGGTTCTCTAAAAATCCCTGGGTTGTAGAGTCTACTATGTTAAAATCCTGCTATGTTATTACCTAAGAATTGTGTTCAGCTTTACAGTTCATTAGCTTGTTAATATCAGTTTACCACAATACAGAGATAATTAGCTGTCAAATAGGCATTTAGCTAGTTTGTAATATTTTGTTATTTCTAACAATATTACAATAAATAGAAATGTTAACATGTCTTTTTCTACATGAGCAAATATATCTGTTTGATAAATACGTAGAAATGGAAGTGTAGGGTGTGTATATTCAAGATCTTGATAGATATTGTAAAATTAAAAGAGGGTTATGTGATAAGGAAGCTTATTCTGGGAGGGCCATTAAAATGTGTCTTGAATAATATAGAAGAGCCTGCCATATGAAGATTTTAGAAATGGACGTTCTATGTAGAAGGAACAGCAAGTGTAAGACCTTGAGAGACAAAAGGGCTAGGTATGATTCAGGAACAGAGAAAATTAAGGAGCACAGGAAACAAGGGGAAGAAATGAGATCATAGAATTATCTAGGAGCCAGATCATATTAAGCTTTTTCCATCATAACAGACAATTTCAATATAAACCCATTAAAAGGTTTATGGGAATAATTTAAACATTTTACAGTTCATTCTGAATACTGGGTGAAGAGGAGATTATAAGAAGTCAAGGGTTACAGTAGGAACCATAATCAGAAGCTATTGCAGTAGTTCAGGTTCAAAGTAATAGCTGGTCAATTTCCACATTAATTATTTTAGATGGAGCTGTCTTTCATACTCTGGTTTGAGGAGGGATAGAGTCATGCTAGGAATCAGAAACATACCCTGGATACATGCACACATAAACACACAAAGACATATACTCATATGGCTGAATCTAAATTCTTCTCCTGCTCTGACATGGCCCCTTAGGTGAAAAGCACAGCACAGATACCTTCAGCTACAAGGCATAGGACAGTTCTTCCATTTCTCTATAGAAGACCCAGAATCTAGTAAAGCAGGTGAGTCTAACTGTCTCAAAATGGTTTTACAACAGGGAGAAGAGTCACCAGTTTGCAAGCAAAGAAGATATATTCACACTCTCATTCACAGCTTCTGAACAATGGACATGGGATCTAACTTTGTAAACCATGGAAAGGACCCAGGAGAGCAAGAATCCCCAAGCCCCAAATTAAAGACAAACAGCAAATAATTGCTTCATCTTCCCTTGAGGGAAGAGTGGTTTGTTATTAGCAGGTAGTAGCAGAGTTCACCCTTGGAAGAACGGTGATAATAACCACAAAAACTACTTCTAGGAATTTGATGACTGACAAGGCTTTTCATCTTGGAAAAAACAGAATTCAAAGAGTCCAGTCAAGCTGGAAGTCAAGTATGTTAACCCAGATCTTTTATTTCTGAACTCCATGCTTTTCACGAGCAACAGAACCACCTACACTTTTGCTATTTGAGTGAAGGACCCCAGGGGAATGAGACAGAGGTTTTTTTTATATAAATCTTGGTGCTACTGTCCCCTAACTGTAGATTCAGCATATATGGTTCACATTCCTCACAATACTGTAGAATGACATTAAAGAGATAGTTTCCAATAAGCCACTTACAAAATTGATTACAGATTATTTCTGTATATCTCCAGGTCCATTTCTTCAATCTAGTTAGAAAATGAATGTCATGCCTATTTTTCACTCTGAAGAAGTATAAATATTCATGAAGTGTTATAAATTTTTTTCTGTTTTTTGTTTTAAAATCAATCTTCCCTTGTAACTTGTTATTTGCATGAAGAAATTTTGCAGGTATTTGAACTTCAGAAATTGTTGCTGAGGCATGTGAATCATAGTTGCCCTTATTATAATATGACAGTTGATCTGCCTGTTTTTACAAAAGTCGAGATTTGACAAAATTTCCTTCTCACACCAGATGAAGATCATTGAAGTCCCTCTTTCCTTACATGCATGGAGACAAAAATTAAATCTTTGACTATGTTAGATTTCTTATTTAATTGGCCATTATGAGAACCTCACTCTCTTTGAGATAACAAATGACATTTCTGCCTCCCCAAGTAACATGCCAAATCCTGGGATACTTTCATCTTTATCCTCTGCTACTCTAACTCCCACCCATCTTTCTGGGGCCTCTTAAAAACTTGTTTCCCTGGAGTAACTTATAATTTACTGAAAAAAATACATGAATATATGCACGCACAATGAAATTGAAAACTAGGCAAACGAGATTAATAAGGATTTCACAGAAAGGAAATGCAAATGAGCTAGGAAAAAATATGCTCAACCTCAATAGTGATAGGGGAAAGAAAAATTAAAACTTCAACAAGATTCAATTTCTGTGAGAAGAAATCATAAAAAAATTTATGATTTTTTATTGAGATAAAATTCACATAACATAAAATTCACCATTTTAACTATTTTAAAGTGTATAATTCAGTAGCTTCCAGCACATTCTCAATGTTGCACAGCCATCACTAATTAGAGAAAGTTTTCATCACCCCAAAAAGCATCATGCCCCATTACCCCTTTCTGCGTCCTCTGACAACTATGAATCTGCTTTCAGTGACTATGGATTTGCCTATTCTAGACAGTTCATTTAAATGGAATACTACAGCATGTGGCCTTTTGTAGCCAGTTTCTTTCACATAGTATGTTTTCAAGGTTCCATGTTGTAACATATATCAGTAAATCATTCCTGTTTATGGCTGAATAATAGCCTTTTGCCTTGATATGCCATATTTTGTTTATTCATTCATTGGCTAATGGACATCATGGTTGTTTACACTTTCTGGCTATTGTGGAAAATGCTGCTATACATATTTGTGTTCTACTTTCTTTTAAATTCTCCTGAGTATTTATTTCAAATTGAAATAAGTTAGTCCTGTGTCTAATAATCCTTTTAATATACTGCTGGATTGACTTTCCTAGATTTTTTTTTTTTTTTTTGTCTCTTTTGAATATGTACTTGTTAAGGATAGTAGTCTCTAGTTTTCTTCCTGGTGCTTTGTTATTAGGGTAATATGGGCCTTATAGAACAAGTTAGGAGCATTTCCTTCTCTATTTTTTTTTACAATGTTTGAGAAAGACTGATGTGTTTTATGATAGATTTACCAGCAGAGCCTCTGGTCCTAGACCTTTTTTGTTGTTGGAAGATTTTTTTTTTATTATGTCTGTTATAGTCCTATTCAGATCTTCTCATTCTTCTTGAGTCATTTTTGGCAGTTTGATTCTAGGACTGTATCCATTTCATCTAGGTAATCTAATTTGAAGGCATACAAATGTTCATAGTACTCTTATATTCCTTTTTTGTTCCTGTAAATATCTGTAGTAATGTTCCCAATTTATTGCTGATTTTAGTAATTTTAGTTTTCTTTTGTTCTTGGTCAGTCTAGCTAAAAAATTGCCAATTTTGTTGATCTTTTCAGAGAACCAACTTTGGCTTTTATTGATTCTGCTGTTTCCTATTTCACTTATCTCCACTCTAAACTGTATTTCCTTCTTTCTGCTGGCTTTGGGTTTGCTCTCCTTTTTATAGTTCATCAAGGTGGAAGGTCAGGTTATTGGTTTGAGATCATTCTTCTTTAATGTGGGCATGGCTGAAAATTTCTCTAAGCATTCTTTTTGCTTCATTCCATTAGTTTGGGTTGTTTTGTTTTCATTTCCATTAACCTGCAAGCATTTAGTAACTTCTTTGATGCCCTGGTTAAGGGTATATACTTTTTGCCTCCACATATTTATCAATTTTCCTTCTACTGATTTCTAATTTCATTCCATTGTGGTCAGAGTTAATTTGTTGTATGAGTTCAATCATTTAAAATTTATTGACACATTTTGTGGCCTAACATGGTCTATCCAGAATGTTCCATGTGTACTTGAGAAGAATGTGTATTCTGCTGTTTTTGGATGGATTGTTCTGTGTTAGAAATAGTTCCTTTTTATATTACTCAAATCTTATACTTCTTGGTTTATCATTTGTCCAGTTTTTTCCAACAGAAAGTTGGGGTGTTGAGGCTTCTATCTACAATCGTTATTTTCCCCTTCACCAGTCATTTTTGCTTCATATGTTGGGAGTCTGCTGATAGGTACATTTATAATTGTTGTAACTTCTTGATGGATTGACACTTTTATCAATATATAATTGCCTTCTTTATCTCTTACAGCAATTTTTGCATTAAGGTCTATCTTGTGTGATATTAATATGGTCCCTCCAGTTCTCTTTTGGTTAGTGTTTGTATGGAATATATTTTTTCATTCTTTCACTTCCATTGCATTTCTGTCTTTGATTCTAAAATGAGTCTCTTCTCTTGTACATAGCAATAGTTGACTCATGGTTTCCTTAATCTGTTCTTCTAATCTCTGCCTTTGAATTAGAATTTAACCCACTCGCATCTAATGTAATTACTGATAAGAAAGGAGTTAGGTTGTCATTTGCAATTTCTTTTCTAGGTCATAATTTTGTTGCCCAATTCCTCCATTGCTGCCTTCCCATTATACAAAAACTGCTTATATAGATCTGTTCCCCACCCCCCCCCCGTTAGTGTTAAAAATTACATCATTATATGTTGTGTGTCCACAGACATTGATTTATTATTTTATGTAGCTATCTTTTAAATAACATAGAAATAAAAGAAGTACTGACCAGAAATACATTTATACTGACTCTTATATTTACATATTACCTTTAGTTTCCCTTCACTTCAGGATGAAGGACTTCTTTTATCATTTTTTGGAGGGTAGGTTTACTAGCAACATACTCTCCCAATTTTTGCTGATTTTGGAATATGTTAAATTCTTAATTTTTGAATGATAATTTTGCTGGATATAATATTCTTGGTTGACAGTGGTTTTCTTTGAAAATTTTGAATATGCCACTCTGCTGGCTTCTGGCCTCCATAATTTCTGATGAGAAATCAACTGTTAATCTTATTGAGGATCCTTGTACATAACAAGACCCTTCTATTGCTCCTTTGAGAATTCTCTCTTTATCTTTGACTTTAGACAGTTTGATTATCATATGTCTCGGTGTGGATCTCTTTGAGTTTATCCTATTTGGGGTTCGTTGAGCTCCTTGGATATGTAGATTCGTGTCTTTGATCAAATTTGGGATATTTTCAATCATTATTTCTTCAAATATTCCCTGTCTTCTCATTCTAGGACTCCTATGATACATATGTTGGTACACTTGATAGTGTCCCAACATTTTTTAGGTTCTCTTCACTTTTCTTCATTCTTCTTTCTTTCTCAGATTGAGTAATTTCAATGGATCTAAATTCAGGTTTGTTCATTTGTTTCTTTTTTGTTCTTGTTGGCTCTAATATGTTGATCGTCTTTGGTGAATTAATTACCTCTGTTAGTGCTTTGTTTATCTTCACCAGTTCTATTGTGATTGATTTCAACTCTTTGGAGTGCTCTCTTAGCATTTCTCTGATTTCCTCTGTCCCATTCTCCAATGTTTCCTGTAGCTCTCTGAGCATATTTACAATATTGGAGTATACAATACTAGAGATGTTATGATGACTTGGGTTTGAGGGTGAGTCCTATTTTCTTTTTTTTTTTCCAGTATATAGCCCATACTTGACCATTTGCCTACCATATATTTCTTTGTTGAAAACTGGGCATTCCAAATATTACAAATGTGTAAACTCTGGAACAACAGTCTTCCCACTCCTCAGTTTGCCATCACTGCCTGTTGTGGTGGCTGTTGTTTGTTTAGTGACTTTTTTGAACTAATATTTTAAGGTCTGCCTTCTTTGTTTTGTGTGATCACTGAATTCTCTGTTTGGTTAGCTTAATGATCATCTAGTAATTTGATTATTCCCTTAAAACTCCTGGAACTAAAAAGCAACAATCAAAACCTCCCAGTCTTTGCCAGTGGCTCATTGTTTGGGCACTCCTTCAATACTTAGCTAGGCAGCTTTCAACCTTGCCTCAGCCTTCACTTGCTGCTAGCACAGAGCTGGGAGGACAGTCAAAGGTGAGGACTTAGAGCCTTCTCAGGTCTTTTGTTAGCATGTGCTCCATTCTGGGCATGCACATGGCCTTTTAGATTCACAATATTTAAGTGGGGAGCTTTTAAAAGCCTTTATTCTTCAAAGTTTTTAAATCCCTAACCTTTCTTTCCAGGCTTTTTGGTGTCTTCTGTTTTCCTTGTCCCATGTGGCAGTGGCTAATACATTTGCTTTTAAATATTTTTGAAAAATGCCTCTCAGGGAATCACTTCTATCTTGGGAGAGTCCAAAGTCAGGTGAAATAAAGACAGCCTCCTTCAAAGTGCCAGAATATGAGCCAAAAGAACCAACTACAATTCTTTGAGAAGGAAAGTCTGCTCTGCTTCTTCCAGCACGAGGAATCCATACTGGGAATGTTGGTGCTGTCTTCAAGATTGCTGCCAAGTTCTCAAATGCTGATGTGGATGCTCATAGAAGTCCCTGGGCCATTGCTGGCTCATGCACTCGCAGTTTGGTGTAGGGCTGGCACCCAGGCCTCACTTCTGGCTCCATAGGTGCAGGACCTCACTTCCATGAGGGCAGCTTCCCACAGCCTGGAGCCCCTGAAACCAGCCTCGAACAGGCCTATTCCACTTTGCCAATGCTGCTGGGATGCAAAATACCAGAAATGGATTGGCTTTTATAAAGGGGGTTTATTTGGTTACACAGTTATACTCTTAAGGCCGTAAAGTGTCCAACATAGCACATCAGCAGTTGGGTACCTTCACTGGTTGATGGTCAATGGCATCTGGAAAACCTCTGTTAGCTGGGAAGGCACATAGGTGGTATCTGCTGCAAGTTCTGGTTTGAAAATGGCTTTCTCCCTGGAAGTTCCTCTCTTGGCTGTAGCTCCTCTTCAAATGTCACTCTCAGTTGTTCTTGGGGCATTTGTCCTCTCTTAGCTTCTCAGGAGCAAGAGTCTGCTTTCAACGGCCATATTCAAACTGTCTCTCATCTGCAGCTCCTCCCTCAGCTCCTCTACATTCTTCAAAGTGTCCCTCTTGGCTGTAGCAAGCGCTCTCCCTCTTCCTGAGCCTATATAGTGCCCCAGTAAACCAATCAAAGCCCATGCCAAAGGGGTGGGGCCACACTTCCATGGAAATCATCCAATCAGAGTTATCACCTACAGTTGAGTATGTCACATCTACATGGAAACACTCAATTAAAAAATCATAATCCAATTAACACCAATAGTCTGCCCACACAAGATTTTATCAAAGATAATGATGTTTGGGAGGACATAATATATCCAAACCAGCACAGGGTCCCTCAGCAAGACTGGCCCAAAACAGGAATGCTGGTGCTGGACATACATGTTAGGGAAAGGAACACAAATGGAAGGAGTGGACAGGTCATGAGCAGGTGACAAGATTCAATTTTCAATCAATTGATTAGACAAATTAGTAGTTAGACTACTTTTTGTTGACAATGGTGTATATCAACTGGAAGATAGGTATATTTATGTATATGTGTATGAAGAACATCTAAATTTAATACTATATATGTCAAAAGGCACTATTTTCATCTAAGTCACTGAATTTATTGACATACTGCTCTTTCTTACATTCCATTACTAGACCATTGATATCTGTGGTATCTGTAGTGAAGACACAGCTCTTAACCTTTGATACTGGTAATTTGTGTCTTATCTCTTTTTTTCCTAATCAGTCACCCTAGAGGTTTATCAGTTTCACTGATCTTCTCAAAGAAGATTTTCTGTTTCATTTAGGTTTCTTTATTGTTTTTCTCTTTTCTAATTTGTTGACTTCTGTTCTCATCTTTATTATTTCTTTTCTTCTGTTTTCTTTGGATCTAATTTGGTCTTCATCTAATCTTAAAATGGAATATATTGTCCTTGATTATAAATCTTTCTTCTTTTCTAATATAGGCATATTTAAGTGGTGTTCTGGGTAGAATTGTGTCCCCCAGAAAGATGTGTTGAAGTTCTAACCTCCAATACTGTGCTTGTGACCTTACTTGGAAACAGGATCTTTGAAAATGTTAAGATGAGGCCAAACTAGATTAGGGTTGGTCCTAATCCAATATGGCTGGTGTGCTTATAAGAAGGGGGGGTTGGACAGAGAGAGACATACACAGGGGAGAGTGCCATGTGATGCTTGTGACAGAGATTGAAGCCCAATATTACCAGCAAATGCCAGAAGATAAGACAGAGACATGAAACAGATTCTTCCCCCAAAGACTCAAGGGGAGCATGGCCTTTTTGACACTTTGATTTTCAACTTCTAGCATTCAGAACTGTGAGACAGTAAATTTCTGCTGTTTCAAGTAAACCATCAAATTTGTGATTCTTTGTTATGGCAGCCCTAGTAAACTAAACTCAGTGCTGTGTAATTTCCCCTAAGTACTGCTTTTACGGTGTGCCAGTTTGGATATATTCTGTCCCACAGAAGGCCCATGATCTTTTAACCCAATCTTGTTGAGTGGAACCCTTTGATTGAGTGTTTCTATGGAGATGTAACTCACCCAACTCTGGGTGAGTACTTTGATTGGATTAATTCCATGGAGATGGAGAGTCTGCCCATTCAGGATGGGTTTTGATTAGTTCACTGGAGTATTTAGGAGCCCTCAAGAGCCAACACAGATGCTGATACTTAGACATGCAGACAGAAGGATTTTGGAGATACTAAGCCAAGAGATGAAGCCCAGAGTTTGCCCCTTTGAAGTTAAGAGAGGGTCCCTAGATGCTTAGAGAGAAATTCCCTGGGAGAAAGAAGCAAGGATACAGAGGAGCTGAGAGAGATGCCTAAAGACATTTTGGAGAAAGCCATTTTGAAACACATCCTGGGAGCAAAGGACCAGCAGACACCAGCCACATGCCTTCCCAGCTGGCAGAGGTGTTCTTAATGGCATTGTCCATTCTTCAGTGAAAATACCCTCTTGTAGATGCCTTAGTTTGGACATTTTTATGGCCTTAGAACTGTAAACTTGTGTTCTAAAAAATCCCCTTCATAAAAGGCAATCCATTTCTGATATTTTGCATAATGGCAGCATTAGCAAATCAGAAAACATGGTATCCCACAAGTTTTGATATGTTGTGAATTAGTCTTCACGCAGTTCAAATAATTTCTAATTTCCCTTTTAACTTCTTTCTTGACCTATGGGATACTTGAAAGTATGTTATTTTGTTTTCAATTATTTGAGGGGATTTTCTAGAGATCTTTTTGATATTGATTTCTAATTTAATTGCATCATGGTCAGAATACATACTATGTATTACTGGAATTGTTTTAAATGTATTGAGACTTATTTTATGGCCCAGCATGCAGTCTGTCTTGGAGTGAAAACTCTAACTGTAATTGTGGGTTTCTATATTTCTCCTTGCTCTTCTGTTAGGATTTGCTTTGTATTTGAAGCTATTGTGATTAGATGCATTGAACTTGGAATTGCCAGCTTGACATAATGAATTTATCACTTTATCATTTAATGATAATATTATTTGCTTTAAAACCTACTTTTCTTTTACAATGAGTATAGCTTCTTTAGCTCTCTATTGACTAGTGTTAGAATTATACTTCTTTTTGAAACTTTGACTTCTATCCTTTTAGGTATAGTAATTATTTTAAAATCTTCATCTACTAATTTTATCATCTGCATCCTTTCTGGGACAGTTTCAATTGACTGATTTTCTCTTTCTTCTGGGTTGTATTTTCCTGCATCTTTGGATCACTGGTAATTATTTTATTGACTGGCATACACTGAATTTTACCTTGTTGGTTGCTGGATATTTTTGTATTCATATAAATATTCTTAACTTTTTCTGAGATGAAGTATGTTACTTGGAAAAAGTTTAATTTTGGGGGTATTACATTTAAGCTTTGTTAGGTTTGACTAGGGCACTTTTTTCCTATAGTCTTTGTTTTAAAGGAGAGCATCCTAAGTTAATAGGAACCAATGAATGGTGATGGACAAAGGGGGCTAGTCAGGGAGTATGCATCTTTAAGGCATTATAAGTGACCTTATTTCAGCTTATCTGAGCTAAGAATGGTGCTGATGGTGAAGTCTCAGGAGACTTTTGCCACACATAGATGCACCAAAATTAAAAGATGTGGGGAAAGGGGCCCCATTGATTCTATTCCCTGCTTTGGACTGTAAGGTCCTCTACCCTGCCAGGTAGAACACACCACTTTAGTATGTGTTTGGGGAAAGCAACAAAATCCACACTTTCCCCAAGCACTCCAGTTTTGGTTTTCTATGCAAATACTTTATTGGATTGGAGGCTGGTGTTTTGTTTTCCTGAAAGCAGTATGCGCTTTGAGGGCTGGAATTTGTGGAGGTATTCCTTGGTCCCCCTAGAGTAGCCAGGAAAGTTTTAGAGGGTTAAGACAATGGCCACCCAATGAATGCAGCCTACTATTCACTGTTTTATATGGATTCTTTTGTCTTTCTTTACAAAAACCTTAAAAAGGATAAAATAATATTAAGTAGATAGTGTTAAACATTTTAGCTTATGGAACTTGGTTAGCATGGCTTGGGTTGCAAGTCCCTAAACTAATTCTTGCAGTAGCCAGGGTGAACAGAATTTAGTGAAGTGGTACATTAGGTTTCGGGTGGGATTGGAGAAGTCAGGCAGGACCAACAGCCTCTAGCACCTTCTCCCTTCCTTTTCTGAAATCTCATATTCCATTGGTCACAAGTGTTGTTGAGGAAATGCTGGGGGTACCAAGGAACTCATTTCTCATAAGCATCATGCCTTGAGGTTTGGAGTGCTAGGACTGGACAGTTAAATGTCATTGTAGAAAAAGAGCTGCAAAATGTCTTAATTTGAGCCCATTTCTAGCCCTACTGTTGAGTGACTTGAGAGTTCTTGGTTTTCTCTTCTTGTCCCTCTCTTCCCTCTCTCTTTCTATGTGTAGAGAGAAGGTAGTTTTAGTAGATCTTTGTTTCCAAAGCATCTGGGCTATTCATTTCACATTCTCAGGTGGTGGTTTCATTATTTAGAATTCATTGTGGAGTGTCTTTTGGATTTTTATTAATATACATTTTATAAAGCTTTACTTATGGGAAGATGTACGGAGGTGTTTCTAAAACCCCTTAGAACTCCTTTTCCTTAATATCATAGAGCTAAAAAAACAAAACCACAGTTGAGATTTGCCTTTCCCACCCTCAGGTGTTGCTTCTAACCAGGTGGTCCTGTCACACCATCAGAGTACTGGGAACCAAGCAGACCTTGTTCCTTCTGCGTATGTGGTCTGAATTTGGGAGTGGACATGATCTTGTCCCTACTGGAGTTTAGTTCCAGTGCAGTTGCCTCCAGAGACACCCCAGTACCTTTTGAGAATGGCCAGGGTTTTCCCTGCTTCCTGCTAGTCTTTGCCAAAGGAAACTCATTCCAAATACCGTTCCCTTGAGGTCTTAGAAGGAAAACAGAATTCTGGTTCATACTCTGGTCCCTTGTAACCCAAGTTTTTAATGTGGTCACTTTCAGACTTGAAAAGATCCAGGTGGAAATATTTTATTATGCTGGTAATAATCTTAACAGAATACCTGATTTCTTAACATTGTTATGTTTCAGTATAATTGGTGACTATTCCTTTTCATCTCTATCATCTGGTTTCATTCCTATAATATTGTTTTATGATTTTGTGAAATTATCTTTACAAATATTTCCCAAACCTTTAGCTGAAGTCACTCTAAATAGTTCCAATATATATTTCATAACAGATAAAGGTAATCATTAAAATATTTGGTGAGTTCCAATCTTCCTCATCTGATGTGTTAGAGTTTTATGAAATGAGAATGTTATAGTAAAATAAAATCTGATTTGTCTTTTAATCTTGACCTCACTGAACCAGCTACATAGACACAATCAAAACAGCAAAAAAAAAAAAAAAAAGCGCAAAAGCAACAAATTAACTGTTTTAGTTTCCTAGGCTACTTCATCAATCACCAAGAAATGAATTGGCTTAAACAATGGGAATTTATTGGCTTTTACATTTTGAAGTCCAAGAAAGTGTCCATATCAAGACTTCAAGGCAATTCTTGCTCCCCGAAGTCTGGCTGCCAGCTATCCTTGGGTCCTCTGCAAGTCACATGGCAGCATCTCCTGGTCTCTCCTTTTGCCTCTGGGTTTCATTGATTTCAGCTTTTTGCTTCTGTGGCTTTCTATTTCTCTGTTTTCATTCCTTTTTAAAAGGACTCCAGTTATAAGGGTAAGGCCCGTCCTGAATGAGAAGAGTCACACCTTAACTGAAGTGCCTCATCACAAGCTCCTACTTCAAATGGGTTTACACCAATAAGGTTGGATTCACTCTGAAAACATGTTTTTCTGGGGTATGTACAGCTTCAAACAACCACAGTCTACCCTCTATACCCCCGAAACATGTTTTTTCCTAAGTGCAGACACATTCATTCCCTCACAATATTGCAAAAGGCTTAAGTCATTTCGGAAACAATTCTAAGAACAAAGTCTCATCAAACTAATTAAGGCTGTGGCACAGTTCCCTTCTGTCTGTGGACCTGTGAAACCTAGAGAACAAGTTACCTGCTTCCAAAATTCAAAGGAGGAATGAGCAAAGGATAAATCTTTCCATTCCTCTAGAGGAAATTGGAAGGAAAACAGAAGTCCCGAGCCCCAAACAATTCTGAAACCCTGCAGGGCATATTCCATTAGATTTCAAGGTCTGAGACTCATCTATGGAATGATGTTTTGTCCTCTGGGCCTGATGGAGCAGTAGTCCAACCCTTTCCAAGTGCCTGCACAGTGGCCATCCTCTTCCCCATCACTGGGGTGAAGGCACAACCCTCTCCACACCCTGGAGTGATAGCCAGACTCTCCTCAATTCCAAGGGCACAAGCTTAACACTCTCAGAACACTGGGGTGGTGACCATACTCTGATCAATCCCCAGGGCATAGGCTCCAATGTCTGAAAACACTGGGGTGGTGGCACCCTTCCTGAACAACAGGGTGGAAGGCCTGCCCTCTCCAAGTGCCATGTCAGACTCAACCTTTCCACATACCTGGATGGGCCTGCTATATCCTGAGGAAATGTCTTCAATCCAGACCTCAGCTTCCATGTTCTCCCCTTGAAGTCATTTTTCCTTTAGTCTGCCCCTTTTCTGTCCTTTTCAGTCCAGCTGGAAGTCATTCTGTTCATACACTCCTAGCAAAACATTTCTTGGTTTTGCAGGTAGTACACAAGGGTGCAAACCTTCAGACAAAAGAACTTTCCACACATCCTTCCTGGATAACTGCATCTTCAATCCTGACTTGCACTAAAATGCCTGACTGGATCCTTGTTCATTTAAACCCTCATGGGGACTCACTTTCTGGAAACTCAGAATTTTCCAAGCCATCCATTCTGCTTTCTTTGTGCCTAGGAGTTTTGTTCTCAACTTAAACCCTTCCTCTAACATTTTACTATCAGCTGTAAGGAGAAATGAGGCTGCACTTTCCACACATAACTTGGAAATCTCCTCAGCTAAATATCCTAGCTGATTGCTTTCAAATTCTCTCTTCCATCCAACATCAGAACTCAATTTTGCCAAGTATCTGCCACTTTAAAACAAGGATCACTCTCCTCCAGTTTCCAATAACACATTTGTCATTTTCTCCTAAGGCCCCACCTGAAGTAACTTTACCAACCGTATTTCTACCAACAGTCTCTTCAAAGCAATCTATGCTTTTCTATCAAGTGCCTCACAGTTCTTCCAGCCTCTACCCATTTCTCAGTTCCAGAGCTGTTTCCACATCCTCATATTTGCAGTAGCAGCATGTGACTCCTGGTACCAAAGCTGTATTAGTCTGTTTTCTAGGGAAACAGAACCGACAGGAGATATCTGAAAATATTCTGATATTTTTATAGTAATTATCTCATTTGACTGTGGGTTGCCCAAGTCCAAATTCTATAAGGCAGGTCACAAGCTGGAAACTCTAATGAAGATTTTTGACGAATTCCCTCAGAGAAGTTGGCCGGCTGATGCAGAGATGGAAATTCTCTCTTCTGACTAATGAAATCATCACTTCTCCTTTTAAAGACTTTAAATGATTGGATGAGACTTCTCTCATTGTTGAAGGCAATCTCCTCAGCTGATTGTAGAAGTAATCAGTCATAGATGCAATCAACATGCTAATGATTTACGTTCACGAAATGCCCTCACAATAACAACCTGACCAGTGTTTGCTTGACCAAACAACTGGATATCATAACCTGGCCAAGTTGCCCACATGAACATAACCATCACACCAACAAATAAAACTTAATCTCTTCTTTAAGTTAGGGAAAACATCAATTTCTTATAAAATATGTGTACCATGAAAGGAGGGCCTGAAGTTTTTTGTTTTCCATAGCAAGCTATGGAAGTAAAGAAGTTCTTTCTCTATTTGAAATAGTGCTTTCTTATACTTGGAAAATAAATTTAGTGTTTTAAAGACTACTGATTTAAACATTTATTGCTGTTCATTTTAGTCCATAGAGTCCTAACAAAGTAACACTTCAAGACTGATGATGGTAATAAACACAATAGACTTTTCTTTGTAGCTCTAATTTTGCTTTTGGATCCAGATACAAAACTAGTAAGTGGAGACAATGGTAGATGACACAGACTAGAAAGGAACCTTAAGAGGAATCTTGGAAAGATGTAAATAACAAGGACTCATATTTGCACAATTTTTCAAGAAACCAATGTTGACAGTATAACTGATTCAGCTATAAATACAAGTGTTTTATTTTATTTTGAGAAAAAGATCTTAACCCTGTAAATTCTCCCCAGGAAATACACAAACTTCTGAAACTGACTTAAAAAAAAATTAGACAATCTGAATAGACCTATAACAAGTAAAGTGAGTGAAATAATAATCAAAACACTGCCCACAAATAAAAGCCCAGCTCCAGATGACTTCACTCTTAATTCTACCAAATATTTAAAGAAGAATTAATACCAATTTTTCACAAACTCTTCCAAAGAGATAGAAGAAAGGGCTTGTATCCAGACTATTTAAAGAATTCTTAAATTCATTCATAAACAGAGAAATAATGAGGAGGGGGCAAGATGGCAGCATAGAGAGGAGTGGAAGCTAAGTAGTCCCCCTGGAACAACTACAAAAAAAAAACAGAAACAACTAGTAAATAATCCAGAATAACTGCGGGGGGACAAACGAGACCATCCACTCATCATACACCAACCAGAATGGGGAGGAATGCCTGAGAACACAGCATAAAATCTGTAAGTAAAACCTGCGGATCCAAGTCGTGAGACCCCCTCCCCCATAGCCCGAGCTGCAAAGCCTCGTGGTGCCAGAGAGAAGTGCTCTCCCAGCAAGGGAATATAGCTCAGCTGAGCTCCAACTGTGGTTTTAAGTACCAAGTGTGAACTGCTCACTACAGGTACTCATCCCCAAAAAACACACATAGGCTTTGGGTGACGACTGACCTTGGAGAGCCGGAGGGTCACCTTGGACTGGGTCTGAAAGGGACTATCTGTTTCTTTTTCGGCTCCATGGAGAAAACCCCAGTCATTTTCACTTTCCAGGGCTGTGACTCGGGGAAGGGTGGAGACAGCACAAGCAGAGAGCGAGACCATTGAAATGCTAATGACCTCCACCTGGGGGGTCTGTCTTCTCTAGGAGGAAAGGGGTGGGGCCCTTTCCATTCAGAACCAGACCCCAGAGCCTGGGGGAACACAGCCATACCTCCTCACACCAGTCAAGAATTATAGGCTAACAGGCATCACCTGCTGGGCAGAAAAGCACAGTGACCTGAGGCATCAAAGGGTGGAGCAATTTTCTAAGACACACCCTCAGGGAAACCAGATACTGAATATTTCTTTCCTCTGGGACCTGAGCCTGTTCTGGTCTGGGAAAACGTGATTTGGATAACCAAGGAAACCATGCCTAGACAGCAGAAAATTACAACCTACACTAAGAAAAACAAACTTATGGCCCAGTCAAAGGAACAAACGTACACTTCAACTGAGATACAGGAATTTAAACAACTAATGCTAAATCAGATCAAAAAGTTTAGAGAAGATAATTGCAAAAGAGTTAGAGGCTGTAAAGGAAACACTGGGCATATATATGGCAGAAATCAAAAGTTCAAAAAAACAACTAGTAGAATCTATGGAAATGAAGGGCACAACACAGGAGATGAAAGACACAATGAAAACATACAACACCAGATCTCAAGAGGCAGAAGAAAACACTCAGGAACTGGAGAACAAAACACCTGAAAGCCTACACACCAAGGAGCAGATGGAGAAAAGAACGAAAAAATATGAGCTATGTCTCTGGGAACTCAAGGATGAAACAAAGTACAATAATGTACGCATCATTGGTGTCCCAGAAGGAGAAGAGAAGGGAAAGGGGGCAGAAGCAATAATAGAGGAAATAACTAATGAAAATTTCCCATCTCTTATGAAAGACGTAAAATTACAGATCCAAGAAGCACAGCATACTCCAAACAGAAGAGATCTGAATAGGCCTATGCCAAGACACTTAATAATTAGATTATCAAATGTCAAACACAAAGAGAGAATCCTGAAAGCAGCAAGAGAAAAGCTACCCATTACATACAAAGGAAGCTTAATAAGACTATGTGCAGATCTCTCAGCAGAAACCATGGAGGCAAGAAGGAAGTGGTGTGATATATTTAAGATACTGAAAGAGAAAAACCACCAACCAAGAATCCTATATCCAGCAAAGCTGTCCTTCAAATATGAGGGAGAGCTCAAAATATTTTCTGATAAACAGACAATGAGAGACTTTGTGAACAAGACACCCGCCCTACAGGAAATACTAAAGGGAGCACTACAGGGTGATAGAAGACAGGAGTGTGTGGTTTGGAACACAATTTGGGGAGATGGTAGCACAACAATGTAAGTACACTGAACAAAGGTAACTATGAATACGGTTGAGAGAGGAAGGTGGGGAGCATGTGAGACACCAGAAGAAAGGAGGAAAGATAAAGACTGGGACTGTGTAACTTGGTGAAATCTAGAATATTCAACAATTGTGATAAAATGTACAAATATGTTCTTTTACAAGGGAGAACAAGCAAATGTCAACCTTGCAAGGTGTTAAAAATGGGGAGGCATTGGGGGCGGGATGCAATCAGCATAAACTAGAGACTGTAACTAATAGAATCATTGTATTATGCTTCCTTTAATGTAACAAAGGTGATATACCAAGGTAAATGCAGATAAGAGGGGGGGATAGGGGAGGCATGTTAGACACTTGACATTGGTGGTATTGTATGATTCTTTATTCTACTTTGATTTAAGGTTATTTTTCCTTTTGCTGCTTCCTAGCTGTCATTTTTTTTTCCTCTTTCTTTTGCCTCTCTACCTTCTTTGACTCTCCCTCCTGCCTTGTGGAAGAAATGCAGATGCCCTTATATAGACAGTGGTGAAGGTGGTGAACACATAAATGTATGACCATGCAGAGAACCATCGATTATTTACTTGGTGTGCCAGTTTGAATGTATTGTGTCCCCCAAATGCCATTATCTTTGTGGTCTTGTGAGGAGACGTTTTGGTGCTGGTTAGATTTGTTTGGAATGTGCCCCACTCAGCTGTGGGTGATGATTTTGATGAGATGTTCCCATGGAGGCGTGGCCCCGTCCATTCGGGGTGGGCCTTGATCAGTGGAGCCATATAAATGAGCTGACTCAGAGAGAGGGAACTCAGGGAGTGCAGCTGGGAGTGATGTTTTGAAGAGGAGCAAGCTTGCTAGAGAGGAACGTCCTGGGAGAAAACCGTTTTGAGGCTGGAGCTGTGGAGCAGATGCCTGCTGCCTTCCCAGCTAACAGAGGTTTTCCGGACACCATTGGCCATCCTCTGGTGAAGGTACCCAATTGCTGAGGTGTTACCTTGGATGCTTTGTGGCCTTAAGACTGTAACTGTGTAGTGAAATAAACCCCCGTTTTATAAAAGCCTATCCATCTCTGGTGTTTTGCATTCTGCAGCATTAGCAAACTAGAACACTTGGGATGGAATGTATGGTGAGTGAACAAAACCATATTAAAAAAAAAAAATGGGTTGATGACAAAACCTCGAGGGCGATATACTGAGTGAAATAAGCCAGACACATAAGGACAATTATTGCAGGGTCTCACTGATAGGAACTAATTATAATATGTAAACTCACAGACATGAAATATAAGGTACCAAGATATAGGATGAGGCTTAAGAATGGGGAGTGGTTGCTTAGTATGAGCAGAATGTTCAATTAGGATGAACTTAAATGTTTGGAAATGAACAGGGGTGTTGGTAGCAAGATGTGAGAATAGCTAACAGCGCCGAATGGTGTGTGAATGAGGTGGAAAGGGGAAGCTCAGAGTCATATATGTCACCAGGAGGAAAGTTGGAGGTCAAAAGATGGAAATGTATAAAACTGAATCCTATGGTGGGCAATGTCCATGATCAACTGTACAAATACTAGAAATTGCTTCCATGAACCAGAACAAATGTATGACAATACAATTAGAAGTTAATAATAGAGGGGCATATAGGGAAGAACTATATACCTATTACAAACTATATACTACAGTTCGTAGTATTTCAACATTTTTTCATAAACAGTAACAAATGTACTATATCAATACTATGAGTCAACAATTGAGGGGGGTTGGTTAGGGATGGGGAGGATTAGAGTTTCCTTTTCTTTTTTTCTTTTTTCATCTTTCACTTTATTTCTTGCCTGGAGTAATGAAAAGTTTCTAAAAATTGAACAAAAATTAAGTGTGATGGATGCACAGCTATATGAGAGTACCTAGGGGCAAGTGATTGTACACTTTGGATCTTTCGGTAATTCCATGTTATCTGAACAATCTCAATAAAAATGAAAAAAAAGAGAAATAATGCAATTATAGTATGGGCAAAAGATGTGGATAGACATTTCTTCATGGAAGATATACAAATTATGAATAAACACATAAAAAGATGCTCAATATCATTAGTTTTTTAGGTTAATGCAAATCAAAGCCATTATTAGATACCACTTCATACCCATTGGGATGGCTAGAGTAAAAAAATTCAGATCATAACAAACGTTTTCTAGGAAGTGAAGAAACTGAAACACTCATACACTGCTGGTGGGGGATATAAATGGTTCAGTCACGTTGGAAAACAGTCTGTCAGTTCTTCAAATGATTAAACATAGAGTTGCCATATGACCCAGCAATTCCACTCTGTCTACACTCATGAGAAATGAAAATATATATACCTACAGAAATTTGTACATGAATACTTACAGCATCATAATTTATAATGCTGAAAGGTGGAAAGCACCCAAATGTTCATCAACTAATGAATGGATAAACAAACTGCATACAATAGAACATTATTTGGCCATAAAAACTATTGAAGTACCGATACATTCTACAACATGGCTAAACCTTGAGAGCAATTTGCTGAGTGGAAGAAGTCAGTAAAAGACCATATACTGTATGATTCTATTTATGTGAAGTGTCCAGTACAAGAAAATTCGTGGAAATACAAAGTGGATTACTGGTTGCCTGCAGCTGGCGGGATTCCTAGGGGACAGCTGATAGCTAAAGTTATACAGATTTTTCTTTAGGGGTTATGAAATTGCTCTAAAATTGAGTATGGTGATTGTTGTCCATATCTGTGAATATACTAAAAACTATTGCATCATGCATTTCAAATGGGCAAATTGTATGGTATGAGAACCATATCTCAATAAAGCTGTTAAATATAAGTTATCACCAGACCCCTTTCATATCTCTGTTCCTTACAGAATAGATGAAGAGGTTCAGCCTAGGGTGATCCCTGTGAACATCACATAAGCAACTATGTAATTTTAATTGGAATTCTTTGATGAGAAAAAGTACAGTCCCATAATTTTCCCATTGTACAGAGAGGTGGAATCCACAGGTGGACAAGACTTTGCATATACTCAGTGGAGGACACACTGAATGTAGTGGCCCCAAAGTAGCCCACTTCATGGTGTGTGCTACAGCATCTTAGGAAACTAAAACAGGTTTTGGTAACTGGAAAATGGGGTACTGCCATTGCAAATACCAAAAATGTTGTAACGGCTTTGAAATCGGGAAACGGGCAGAGGCTGGAAGATCTGTGAGGAGTTTGAGTGAAAAAGACTAGATTTCTTTGGAGAGATTGTTGGTAGAAATATGGATGCTAAATGTACTTCCTATGAGGCCTTAGAAGGAAATGATGAATGTGTTACTGGAAATTGGAGGAAAGGCAATCCTTGTTTTAAAGTGTCAGAGAACTTGGCAAAATTTTGTTCTGATATCTGATGTCTTTTCAAGGCAGAATTTGAAAGAGATGAACTTGGATGTTTGGCTGAGGAAATTTCCAAGGTACATGTGTAAAGAGCAGCCTTGTTTCTCCTTGCAGCTGATAGGAGAATAAAAGAGGGAAGGTATGAGCTGAGATCTTAACTCCTGGCACAAAGAAACCAGAAATTGATGGTTTGGAGAATTCTGAGCTTCCAGAAAATGAGTCCCCAGAGACTAGTGTTCCAGTCACTAGCTGCATAAGGGCTAAGTTACATCTTCCCACTTTCAATTACTTACAAAGGGATGCATCTTTATCTTTGGTGTAAATTTCATTTTCGACAGAGCTTCCATGGATAAGAGGTTCTTTCAGTTGCGTTGCAAAATTTGGCAGAATTTTCCTCCTGGTTCTTACCATATCAATTACCTATAGCAAGTCTCAGTTTAGATGTAGATCTTTATTTTCAGGATATGCATCTTAACTCATGTTTGCATTACATGTGTTGCTCTTAATGACTTAGTCCAATTGTTCTCTCCCCAGGCTCCACGTCAGAATCACCTGCCAAAGTCTTGCATTGTGTTTAGATTTTAAGAAACCATAGGAGACACAAGCTCATAATTAATCAGCTACTCTATTAGGTAAGCCAGAATTCTGAATTTCCTTCTCTAAATTCAAGGAGTGACATTGAGATTTGTAGCTCTGAAAAAATATTTTATAAATTGAGAGAGAAACTAAGGGGCTGCTTGCTAAACTATGGGTTATCATTAATTTTCACACAGACATTTTATGAGTGTCTTAATTATCTATACAGCTAAGTTTCACAAACATTGATACAAATTCATATGCAGTCCACATAAATGCTACTAAAGACTGTTGCCATGTCCAAACAACATCACATTTGGGAGTTCTATTATTCTTTAATGAAGGCATCAAATCTTAAACAATGAGAAGATACAACTTACAAAAAATGCCTAACAATCCAGATAGCAAAGAAATTGCAGTTAGAATTTCTGTTTCCTGAAAGGAAAACATATAACAAAGCAAGCTCCTTTCTGGCTTTTCATGTACATAAGGCAATAGTGTAAATGTTAAGAATGATAATTCACACTCCTGGCATACAAGATGTTTGGTGCTTTGAAGATCACTGAGATAATTGCATGTGCCAGATCTTGAGGCTTATTGTAAAATAAAGAGCCATAAAATAAAGTTAAAGCAAAGGGAAGTTGGTGCAGGGGACACAGATGGTTACAGCAAGTATCCTTCCATTGTGTCAGTGACTTGAGGTCTGGATGAACTCACAAGGTGGAGGGGAGGAGACAGGCAGACCAGTCCAAGCAAGTAACCAGAAACATGGAAGTGGGATAAGTACCAGCAAAAAGGTCACCCACAGAGTTTTTCAAGGAGGACTCTCTGACAGTGCCATTTGGTGAAATAAGAACTGAGAAGATGGGGTAACTGTCACCTGCAGAAAAATATATCCCTCCTGAGAAGTCTCCCCAGGGCCCCTTTCGTGTCTCTATTCCTCAGGCTGTGGATGAAGGGGTGACCACTGTGTACATCACAGAAGCAGTTTTGTCTTTGTCATTGGACTTGTTTGATGATAGAAAGACGTACAGGACCATAATTGTCCCATAGAATAGAAATACCATAGAGAGATGGGAACCACAGGAGGACAAAACTTTGCAGATTTCTTTGGTGGAGGGAACCCTCAGGATGGAGATCCCAATACGGACATAGGAGACCAGAATGCCAATCAGTGGTATGAGGATCCCCAGCGCCCCCACAGTGAGGATGACCAGCTCAAGCAGGACAGTTTGTGCAGAGCAGCAAGATCACAAAAGAAATGAGGGATATTGTTAACAGCACAGAAGAATGGCAGGGCCAAGGGGTGAGTGTGGGACATTTCACTGCTACATGAGAATAACCAGGACCCACCAACTAGTGAGCACCACAGGCTTTCTCTCATGATGGTGGTTGTGCCGGTTTGGATATATTATATTTCCCCAAAAGCCATGTTTTAATCCAATCTTGTGGGATATTTCCATTAGGTTGTTTCCTTGGAGATGTGATTCACTCAACTGTAGGCAATACTCTTGATTAGATTATTTCCATGGAGGTGTGGCCTTGCCCATTCTGCATGGGTCTTCATTAGTTTACTGGAGTTGTTTAAAAGAGCCAGACCAGACCCAGACACTGGCTGACACTTTGAGATGCTAGCCCAGAGTTTGCTCCAGAGAAGCTAAGAGAGGACAAAAGGCCCCAAGAGCAGCTGAGAGAGACTTTTAGAGAAGTGCTTGGGAGCTGACACAGATGCTCAGAGATGCTTGAAGTTGTGGCAAGAAGGACATTTGGAGATGTTAAGCTAAGAAAAACCCAGAGACATTTTGGATAATGCCATTTTTGAAACACAACCTGGGACTAGCAGATGCTAGCTATGTGCATTCCCAGCTGACAGGCATTTTCCAGAAGCCATCGGCCATTCTTCAGTTGAAGTTATCCTCTTGTTGATGCCTTAGTTTGGACACTTTTATGGCTGTAGAACTCTAAATCTAGGACCTAGTAAATCTCCTTTAGAAAAGCCAATGCATTTCTGGTATTTTGCATAACAGCAGCATTAGCAAACCAGAACTATGATGTAGTGTAGAGGGTGACAGATGGCCATGTACCTATCATATGCCATCACTCCAAGAAGAAGGTTATCAATACAAACAAAAAATATTTTTCAAAAATACATCTGTGTTCCACACCCTGCATAGGACATGGATTGATCCTGATTATGCATGCTTATCAGCATCTTAGGGACAGTGACAGGTGAAAAGGAAACATCAGTGAGGGCCAAGTGGCAGAGAAAGAAGTTCTTCGGGATGTGTAGATGACACTCCAGCCTGATGAGCAGGTGCCTCAGGACCCTGGTAAAGTACATGCCCAGGAAGAGGCTGAAGAACGTGCCCTGCTACTGTGGACGGATGGGAAGCCCCAGGAGGATGGATTCCAACACACTACTCTGATTCTCAGTCCTCATGCTGCTCTTTTCTATGCTGGGATGAAGGGAAAAGGGAAATGTCAGAGACCATGAAAGTGTGATTACAGTCACCAGAGTATGGTCTTTTATTTTCTCCTGGGAAATAAGAATGTCTGAATTCCCATTATAGTCATGCCAAAACAAGCAACATCCCCAACACCCAACATGATTCCTTTCAATGGAAACCAGAATGAATTCTTTCTTCTTCTTCTTCTTTTTTTTTTTTAAGAAACAGTATTCCAGTCCCTATGATATTAACTGAAAATACAAGATACACATTCCCAAAAGGTGATTTACAAACTTTTGTGACTTATACTTAACCTAGCTAAATAAGTCAGGGTGTGAATCAGTTCACACAAAGTCATGCAAACACAGCTATACAGAGAACTATCCCATATCCTATACAAATACATACCACATGAATTGTAGTCAGGAAGTTATACATGTTCAAATCACAAGCAATGGGTGAAGTCTTACGTATAGCATATAAACAACATAAATTCAAGTGAGAGAAGCATATATATTGCTGAAAGCAAATTTCCAACTTACTCTGACCTATATATTTATCCTAAGTGAAGGTATTTGGTGTATTAGTCAGTTACACGTACACAGACAAAGCCAAAGTACACAACACTCAATACACACACACAAACATGAGTAACTTCTCTGATAGTCTCTCACACAAATATACGCACACACAGTTAAGAGATTTGGGGGCTCCTTACCTTTGCCAGTTATGTGAGTTCAGATACTTTCTGCTTCATGCAGTTACCTGAATCCTCACATTTTCTCACTCTGGTTAAGCATTGTTCTCATACTTTCCTTTAGTTCTTTAGAAATAGTTTTCTTTAGACCTTTGAAAAATTTAGAGTAGCTGATTTAAACCCTTTGTATGGTAAGTCCAGTGTCTGGAAGATGGAAGGCAGTTTTTATTCACAGTTTTTATGCCTGTGTATAAATCAGACTTTCTTGTTTCTTTCATGTCTTACAGTTTTTTGTTGGAAATTGGAGATTTTCGGTAATGTATATAACATGGTAATATGTAAACTGGAAACCTCAAGGGTTTTTTGCTGCTGTTTGTTGTTGGTGGTGTTGCTGTTGTTTGTTTGTTTAGTGACTTCTCTGAACTAACTATGTGAAGTCTGTTTATTAGTTCCCTAAAGAGATAACCAGAAATTTATTATCTCACAATTCTGGAGGCCAGAGCCTAAAATCATGGGGTTCACAGGGATATGTTCCCACTGAAGCAGCTAAAGGAGAATTTTGGTTCTTTAAGTCACCCACATTGTGGCAGCCCTGGGAAACTAATACATCAGGTCTTTCCTGGGCATGTGCACAACCCCATGCATGTGCATAGCTTTCTAGCTTCATAGGAATATCTTGGACCTTTTCAAATCCCCCTGGGGGCCACTCATTCCCAGATTTTCCTTTTAAGCTTTGGATCTGCCTTTTATTTGCCCTCGCTTTTGGTGCTGCCTTAATCCACTGTGGTGTCTAACAATTGCTGCTGCGTCTTTTCAACAGATGCCACTGTGGGAAGGCTGTTCACAACAGCTGAGCTCTGATTCAGGTCAAATCAACACAGGCCTTGCAAGTAGGATTTTCCAGGGATCTTATAGAGAGGTCAAATCATAACAATTATCTGGAAATTGGTCTTTGTAGGCAATCTATTTCCATTCTGTCCTTTCCAGAGATTACAGGTTTTCAATGGAATGGTATGGCTAGTGATTTTCAATTCTTCCACAGGTGTGGGGATAGAAGCAAGATTAGGTAAAGTTTAAACTCCATAAACATGCTACTCTTGCTGAGATTCAGCTATTTTTCTTGAATAAACACTCTCCAGGTTGATGCAAGACTGGTTAATTTCCAGAAAACGTTGATTTGACCATTTTTGTTATCGTTCTCATTATTTTTGTGGAAGAGAGGATTTTCAGAGGTCTTTACCTTGCCATTCCTTTTATCTCTATATCTTAATTTCTTCAATTCTGTTTTTCATGAATTGTTACAGAATAGAGGATTTGGAAAATTAACAGGTTTATTAGTGATCAAGTATTGTTTAAGATATTAACTTTCTAGAATCTTTTTATTTTAACCATAGTTAGTTCCTTAACTACAGAAATTAGAGTTCTAATAGTGGAAGCAAAAGTACAGTGGCTATCTGTGGAAATAAATTTGTGACAGGAAAGAGAACAACCTTATCAACTACATTCACAGAATGCAGGATGTTAGTTGCTCCTGGAGAGTCAGTATCAGGTACTTCAGTGTTTCTGAGAAGTTTTTCAGTGTTTTGTTTTCATTTCAGTGACCTTAAATGATTTTAAGCATATTATGCTCTCTTTATATAACTACTAATTTTGAGCTTGGAACTTTGTAAATACACACACACAAATTCCAGAGCAATCTTGCTCATCAAGCTCTTAGAATAAGTCATAATTTAATTTTTATGTTGTTTTTGAGATTTTTTATGAATATTGTTAATAATTCACTGCATCAGGTATGTAAAAGAAGTAAGAAATGTTAAAAGTGATAATAAGATATGTATGTAGAGAGAAAGTGATATTCAACACCATGAAAAAATATTTGGAAAATGGAAAAAATGTTTGCATGTTTGGATATGAGCATTTTTCAGTGGGAATATTCTTGAAATTTTGGATGTGATAATCATTTGTTCTGCAGAATGACCTGTGTCTTTCAAGACATGGAGTAACCCTGAACACTGACTACTAAATTCTAGAACCAGCTCCAGTCATTGGACTAACCGTAAACATCTCCACACCTTTCCAAAGCTCGCTTGGCTATCACCCTGTCATTGGACTAACCGTAAACATCTCCACACCTTTCCAAAGCTCGCTTGGCTATCACCCTGTCTTTAAAACACCTGGAGAAGTTAACCTACAGTATTTTAGGTTATTTTGATAGCATAAGTAATTTTGGAAGAAAGCTGTTGTAGTACTTAAATACCAGTTAAGCATTTTAAAAAGTACCAAATTTTAAAAAGTACTGCCTTTCAAGGTGTGATAAGGATGAGGTGAGTGAAGCACATTTGAAAAATGTGTCTTGTGCAAAATTTAAGGGGTACCCAAAACTCATTAAGTTAAATAATATTTTAATGCAGTATTTTACGAAATAAAAATGAGTGCAAAATCTTGATGAACAAACATCAAGATTTTAAATACAGACAGATCCAATCCTCTGCTTGTACAACTAAGCCTCACTTGTTTCACCCTAATCCTAGCCCTGTCAAATTGTGTCTTAAGTGGTCTTCCCCTGGAAGTATTGTGTCTTTTTTATCTGGAGTCTTTGAAGGTTTTCTCTCTATCTTTGGATTTCAGCAATTTGATTATGATGAGCCTAGGTGGGTGTGTGTGTGTGTGTGTGTGTGTGTGTGTGTGTGTCTGTGTTTAATGTATCTTTCTTTGGATTTGCTCAGTTGTTGTAAGTTGTTGCTTTTCACCAAATTTGAGAAATGTTACGCTTTTATTTCTTCACATATATTTTCAGCCCCATTATCTCTTGTACTTTTCCTTCCATGACTCAAATTGTACATATTTTATGCAACTTGCTATTATACCAGAAGCCACTGACTTTCTGTGCATATTTTGCATTCATTTATTTCTCTTTTCCTCAGAGTGGACAATTTCTTTTGATCATTAAAGTACACATACTCTTTCCTTCTGAAAATGATTTTTCCTTTCAGATATTTAATGTTTTAATCTAGAATCTACTTTTGTACTTTTATTAGTGTTTCCATTTTTTTCTGCTGAAATTCTCCATCTGTTCACTCATCTTATCCATCTTTTCCTTTCTGTCATTAAACATACCTAGGATGACTGCTTCTAAGTATTTTGTGTTGTTGCTTGCTTTGGGCCAGTTCCAAAATCTATGTTTTCTTGCAGTCTATTGCTATTCACTGCCCCTTTCTTGACAGTGGTGCACTTTTTACCCACTTTTTCATGTATTAAGAAATTTTCCAGTGTTTTCTGGGAATTCTGGATGGCGCATTTTGTAGGGAGTGTGGTTTATGTTGAATTCTTTTAAATGTGTTGGCTTTTATTCTGGCAGGTAGTTAAATTATTGGTAGATCCCTTTAATGTTTTCTGAGTTTGTTTTATTCTTTGTTATCCCAGGCATATTTCAACTTTGTCCTTAGTTCTTGGATATGTCCCTCTCTCTAGGACATGGTCATACTCCTAAGGCAGAGCTTTCCTTGGATCTCAGCTCAATATCTGAGGTGCTCAGTAAGGTCTCTCCACCCTGGATGGACCAGGACACTAGTGGTACTATCACCCCTCCATGGCCTCTGTAGCAGAGGTCTCTGGTAGGTCTTGCCCTGTGCATTCTCTTCCCAGTCTTTGGCTGAGTATCCATATATAACCCCCTGTATACTTCTGAGTTTTGTATAGCACTAATTCCAGTTGCTTCAGCAGCCCCAAATTCCAATCTCTGACCCTCAATTCCAAGACCAGTGCTCTGAGCTTGAGTTATTGTCTAGAAAGTGCCCCAGGGCAAAAGTAAATTATATTTAATGTATCTTTCTTTTTTCAAGAATCACAGATCTTCTCTGCCTGTTGTTTAACACCTACAAACTGTTTTGTTATATATTTATCCAATTTTTTATTTGCTGTGAGAAGGAAAGTCTGGTATCACTTACTCTGTCATCAATGGAAATACAAGCTAGGTAATTCATTTTATGCCTCTTTTCTTTTATGATATATGTATTTAAATCTTTAAATTTCTATTTATGCACCACTTTACCTGAACCCCACAAGTCTAATATTTCGTATCATTTATTAGGAAAACAATTTCTGATTTCTATTGTGATTTCTTTTTGACAAATTCATTATATAGAAGCTTATTACTTAATTTTTTATTGCAGCATAACTTATAAATACTTGCTTAAGCCCACACATTTTAACTTCCCATCTTTTTGTATTTCTTCTTTTTTATATGCTAATGAAATGATCAGTCAGTTGAGGTATAGACCATTTTTAGGGTAATGATGCATAGATAAAAAATAAACCTATGGAATAGGGACCAAGTAACAACTTATGCAGATACAGAAATCAGAAAAATTATCAGTTGACCTTGCCAGAGTAGTGGAGAAAAGATGAATTATTAAAATAATTTTAAAGTCCTTTATTAACATGAAAAATGATTTAAATTAATCTTTATCTCACACCACATTAAAAACAATCCATGTAATGTATTCAGACTTTCAAGGACTGAAGGCAAATTTTAATATTTTACATGAAAATAGAGGATGTTATTTTTGTGCACTTGGGACAGGGGAATATTTTTTTTCTTCTTCAAATTCAGATATATTTGGCTTAAATCACAATGCAGAATCACATCATTTAGTAGTCAATGCCAGTTCAAAAATATATCATGGGATATAAATCTCCAAGTGCTATAATAACTGAGTTCTGTTGAATTGTTATCAAAGCATTTCCTACTGATATTCGATTATGCTAACTCCTAATCGTCCCTAGTGCAGATTTTTAGCCCCACGGTATTAATTAGGATAGGGGCACGACTTTCACTCTAGGAACTCAACTGGCTTCTATTTTCCAGGGTCACAAACTTCTCTCTAATTCTGGACAATGTTTTGCCCATAACAGCCACTAGTTATACAGTTTTGGTATAAGTGTGTGTGTATGCGTTGAATTGGTATTAATGCTTTTGAGTGCAAGGGGCATTTACCTTGACACTGACACTACAGTACCTCATCAACCAACTGAATTCTGCTCTTCAGCTATCTATGCAAGTGCAATAGAAAGGAAATCTGAGTGCATCCTTCCTTAGCCTCTGCTCCTTTCCTGATTTCATATCTCTTCCTTATTGTCTATAAAATGGGAAGGAGGTCATGAAATTTTGGTGGAAAACCAGCTATCACTCCCACAACTATCCAATAAATATAGGCCATTGTGCTCTATATTAAAAACTAAGGAAATAGAAAGTAAAGCCCAAGGAGATACAACTTCCTATTCCTCTGCAAAAATTAAAATGCTACTATTACCAAGTGTTGGTAAAAAGGTAAGATATTAAGGCTTCATACTCTGGTAATGGGGTTTTAAATTAGTATAACAATTTTAGATGAGCATTTACCAGGCATAATTAACTGGAGCATACTCATGGCCTACAGTCCAGTAATTGTTCTTCTGGGTATATAATTTACAGGGTCTCTTGCATACCTGCACTGGCTGCATGTACAAGAATGTTCACAGCAGCATTGTTCATAATAGCAACATGCTGAAAAGAAATGTTCCTAGAAAATAGAAGAGATAAATGAATTATATACTCAGAATGGAATATTAGATAGCATGAATTTTACAAAGACAATATTAGATGACAAAAGCAAAATGTAGAAAAAATGCAGTATTATTTCATTTGCATGCAGTTTTAACATGAATATTGAAGGGTCCATATAGAAGACGACCGTATATGAAGGTCCATACATATAAAAGTAATGGAATATTGAAAATATGCAAGATACTGGATACCTTTAAGAAGGGAAGAAGATACAATTAAAGCAGACACACAAGGGGTTTCAACAATATTGTTAGTTTTCTAAGTCATATATATATATAAACATATATATAGACAACATACTGTATTTAAACTGTGTATATATATGCTCCTTTGTTTCTATGCTGTTTTAAAGTTTAAAATAAAATTTCCAGTAAAAGGGGTTAAAAGATTGCTTAAGTCTGAAAAACGCTGAAGGGATTTAAAAAGCATAGACTTTGAC
This sequence comes from Choloepus didactylus, assembly GCF_015220235.1. Lineage (NCBI taxonomy): Eukaryota > Metazoa > Chordata > Mammalia > Pilosa > Megalonychidae > Choloepus > Choloepus didactylus. The sequence continues at coordinate 100,093,373 of NC_051316.1, forward strand.
CTCACACATATGGTACTTTTGAGTACCACCTCCACTAAATAATGCTGGTTTGATGACACTAAGCTAGCTGCTAAACCTCTCTTATTTGGAATTCCCTTCTTTATACCAATTGTTGCGAATAAATTAAAGAATTGCTATGAAAATACCTGTCAAAGTAACTGGAATATAGCAATGAATTTGGTTACTTTTGCCTTGAGCTGAGGCAGTTAGTTTCTCATGGACTAAAGACAAAACTTTAACATTTTCTAGGAAAACTGTATTTCAGATCTATTTGGATTAAACTACACCTAGGTCCTGCCCTGAATTCAATTCAAGTTGCGTGGATTTCCTGATATCATGCCCAGGAATTCTCAATCCTATTCTCTGAAAGGCTGAACTTCCTTATCAGAATGGACTGATCACCCATAATAATATCACTATCTAAAGAATCGCTTTACTGTCTGTATTCTCACTGCCATGCCTTACTCCCAGTTGGCCATTGTAGGAAACACAGAGGTTTCCAGATAAGTTGGAGTTCACTACCTGGGACTATACCAATTCTATCTTGAATGTTTCCTGGCTTTTTGCAGGGAACCACCTCATTATACCTCATTACCACCTCACTTAAAAAAAAACAAGTACAAAAAACGCTAATGCACATTTCACCATCACTCTGTGCTCACAACTGAAAACCAAAATATGGAAATGGATACAAAATTTGAAACAAAAGTAAAACTGGATCACTAATTAATGCCATTCAAACATAAATTCCAAAAGTATTACTGCATTAAACACAAAAATGAAATTATGAAAGAAATATTTTTGTTTTCTTGAGAAGGGAAAAGCTCGGTTAGATAAAGGATGTGAACTGTAAAAACAAAAAGTGAGAAGCTGTGATTACAAAAGATATTTAGAATTGTAGCAGAAGAAATATTCTATATAAACAACAAAAAACTTCTAGGAAATGTTTTGGGGCAGGAATAAGTTTTAATAATTGAAAAGGAACACAAAAACTAAACAGAGAAAAAACTAAGATCAAAATGAAAGAGTGGCTGTAGGAAGAGAGCCACATCAAGACTCAATAAGAAAAAGCTATTCAGAGAGGAAAAGGCGCTCACATTGCATGTGCAGGCAGAGCACATCTTGCATCCAAGTTGTGAGGAAAACAGTGCCCGTCATGATGAACGTGTTCCTTTACTGAGAATATTTCCCAGAGCTCCTTTCATATCCCGATTCCTCAGACTGTAGATAAAAGGATTTAGCATGGGAGTGACCAGAGTATACAATACAGCCACTATGACATCCTTGTCATTGGAGTTACTGGATGAGGGGAAAAAATACAGTCCAATTATTGCCCCATAGTACAGAGACACCACAGACAGGTGAGAGCCACAGGTGGACAAAGCTTTGTATATTCCATTGGTTGAGCGGACCCTCAGGATGGTGGCCCCGATGTGGCCATATGACACAAGGATGCAAATGAATGGGAGCATAATGACTACCGACCCCACAGTGAGGATAACCAGATCATTGACTGTGGTGTCAGAGCTGGACAACTTAAGTAAGGCAGAGAGGTCACAGAAGAAGTGGGGAATGGTGTTGTCTCCACAGAAGGAGAGATGGACCAGGAGGAGGGTGTGCACCAGGGCACTGGCACAGGATAGGGCCCAGGACACAATTACGAGCAAGAAACACAACCTCTGACTCATGATGGTGGTGTAGTGAAGGGGATGACAGATGGCCACATACCTGTCATAGGCCATTGAGGTGAGAAGAAAGCTGTCAAGATCACCAAAAAATAAGAAAAAATATACCTGGGAAATGCACCCAGCATAGGAGATGGATTGATTCTTTGTCAGCATGTTCATCAGCATCTTTGGAGCTGTGACAGATGAGAAAGAGATGTCAGTGAGGGCCAAGTGGCTAAGGAAGAAGTACATGGGGGTGTGGAGGCAAAAGTCCAGCCTGATGAGCAGGATGATGAGCAGGTTCCCCAGCACCGTGGTGAGGTACATGCCCAGGAACACAGCGTAGTACATGCTCTGCTCCTCTGGCCTGACCGGGAGCCCCAGGAGAAGGAATTCGGACACACTGCTCTGATTATCTTTCCTCATACTGTTCTTTTTTGCTGGAGATGAAAAGAGAGATGGAGATATGAAAGAATTAGAAATCATCACAACTATCACATAATGACAACATCATTTTGAACTAGTCAGTATGTGAATTTTAACCTGATAGGTCTCATACTTTTTACCCTATTAATGGCATTCAGTAACAATCTGGCCTCAGGTTATTATGTGTCTACCTAGAAACCAAAGCAACCTCTTTTGGAGAAACAATGAACATCAGAATTATTTTGTGAGATCGTACCAGGTTCAAATTTGAGGATTCCAGGAGTTCAAGACAAAAATCTGAGTGTAGGATATCAGGTCCAGGGTTACATCAATTACCAGTTTTTAGAAAGACTAGTAGAGACTCTCAATTGGTCTCTTACTCTCTCTTAACCTTCCCTATTCCTCCCTCACTCTCTTTGGTTAATGCTTTATTTCCTGGATTGGATAAACATAAAATATTCCGATGGTTGCTCTGATTCTTCCAGAAATCAGCATTTGGAGACTTGGTAAAAAAAAAAAAACACGTGAATCTAGTCAAGGCAAGGACACTAATGGAATCTATGTGGATAACATAAAAGATCTAGTGACTACTTTGTAATAAAGCTGCCCTTTCTTTTAATAAAACTCCTTCTATCCCTCTTTCTAAAGGAATGTTTAGGGAAGACGGAGAACAAAGTCTAGTTTCTCTTCAAAGTTTCTGCTTTAATTATTCCCTCAATTCAAAACAGATCACTCTTGCTCAAATCCTCAGAATACCTAGGTGTTTTGCCAGTGACTCATACTACATATTTTTCTTGTTATATTTCTAACACTCCTTATTCTCTGCCAGTACAGTCATTCCTGTCTCCTTTTTCTTCAGTCAGTAAGTCTTAGACTTAATCTTGTAGACATTCACAAAATAGTAAGGGAGAATATGATAGTTTCACCCATTAAAAATGTAATTCATGGTAATATTTAAAAACTATTTCCCAACCCTAAAGTCTTTCTCTTTGTGAGCTGAGAAGGTGCCTCATTATAAGAGCCATCACTCATCTTAGGGATTAACTAGCTTTTCCAGTAATGACAAATTCTCCAATTTGAGAGAGAGAATCTCTTTCAAAAATTCCTAAGTTATTCAGTTCACTATGTTACAATTCCTGTTATTTTATGTTATTGTCTAAGAATTATATTGAGCTTTGCCTTTCATTAGCATATTAATATCAATTAGTTTATCACAATAAAGTGCTATTTAGCTGTTTGATAGACATTTAGGTTATTTCTAATATTTTTCTATTTCCAACAAAATTATAATAAATAGCAATACTAATATGTCATTTTCCACATGGGCAAATATATCTGAAGGATAAATACCTAGAAATGGAATTGCAGGGTATGTACATTCACAGCCTTGATAGATATTGTTAAATTAAAAGAGGCTAATGTGGTAAGGAAATGCATTCTGGTAGGGTCCATAAAATGAATCCTGAATAATAAGGAAGAGCCTGCCACATGAAGTTTCTAGAAATGAGCATTCTTTGTAGAAGCAACAGTGAGTGTAAGAACTTGAGAGACAAAAGGGCTAGGTATGATTGAGGAACAGAGAAAATTAAGGATCACAGGGAGCAATGGAAAGATAGGAGATCCTGGAATCATCTAGGAGGCAGATCATGTAAGTTATTTTAAATCATAATGAAAGTCAGTAGAAACCCATTAAAGGATTTAAGAGAGTAATTTAAACATTTTAAAGATCATTCTGAATACTGGGTGAAGAGGAGATTATAAGAAGTCAAGGGTTACAGCAGGAATCTTAACTGGGGGCTATTGCAGTAGTTCAGGTTCAAAGTAATAGCAGTGTATATGAGGATTGTGGCAACAGAGATGAAGACAATTGAAGAGAATTGGGGCAATGTATGGAGGAAAATCCAACAAGACTCAAAAGTGGATTAAAGATAAGTGAGAGGAGATAGGTTTTTGCCCTGTTCTTTCAAATTGTGGATAGATGATCAATTCCAGATTATTCATTTTAGATGGAGTGGCCTGTCATACTCTGGTTTGAGGAGGGGTAGAGTCATGCTAGAAATCAGAATCACACCCTGGATACATGCACACATAAACACACAAACCCATATACTCATATGGCTGAATGTGAATTCAACTCCTGCTCTGACATGATCCCTTAGGTGAAAAGCACAGATACCTTCAGCCTCAAGGCATGAGACAGTTCTTGCATTTCTCTCTGGAAGACCCAGAATCCAGTAAAGCAGGTAAGTCTAAGGATTTCAAAGAGTTATTACAACAGGCAGAAGAGTCACCAGTTTGCAAGCAAACAAAGAAGATATATTCACACTCTTGTTCACAGCTCCTGAGCAATGGGCATGGGATCTAACTTTGTAAACCATGGACAGGACCCAGGAGCACAAGAATCCCCAAGCCCTGAATTAAAGACAAACAGCAAATAATTGCTTCATTTTCCCTTGAGGGAAGAATGGTTTGTCATTAGCAGGTAGCAGCGGAGTTCACCCTTTGAAGAATAGTGATAATAACCACAAAAACTACTTCTAGGGATTTGGTGACTCACAAGGCTTTTCATCTTGGAAAAAAATGCAATTCAGAGTCCACTCAAGCTGGAAGTTGTCTATGTTAACCCAGGTCTTTTGTTTCCAAAGCCCATGTTTCTTCAAGAACAACAGACCGACTACCACTTTTGCTATTTGAGGGAAGGACCTCAGAGGGAGTAAGATAGAGTTTTTGTAAATCTTGGTGCTCCTGTTCCCAACTGTAGAGTCAACATGTATAGATCAAGTTTCTCACAATAATACAGAATGACATGCAAGAGATGGCTTCCAATAAACCCCTTACATAATTGATTCCAAATTAATTCCATATGTCTCCAGGTCCATTTCTTCAATGCCATGTAGAAGGTGTAAGTCACACCAGTTTTTCAATGTGAAGTGTAAATATTCATAAATGTAACAAATGAAGTGTAAATATTCATAAATATAACAAAAGTGTTATAAATTTTGTTCTGCTTTGTGTTAAAATCAATCTGTCCTTGTATGTATTATTTGAATGAAGAAGTTTGTATGGTATTTGGACTTCAGAAATTGTTGCTGAGTCATGTGAATCATAGTTGCCCTGATTATACTGTAACAATTGACCTGCCTATTTTTCAAAAAAGTTGAGATTTGACAAGATTTCCTTCTCACACCAGAAGATCATTGACAAATCCTTCTTTCCCTACATGCGTGTAGACAAAACTAAAATCTTTGACTGTGTTCAATTTCTTATTTAATTAAACAGTATGAGAATCTCGGTCTCTTTGAGATAACAAATGACATTACTACTTCCTCCAAGTACCATATCCCAATTCCTGGGACATTTTCATTTTATCCTCTGCTACTCCAACTCCCACTCATCTTTCTGGGCCCTCTTAAAAACTTGCTCCCCATAATAACTTGTAATTTTCCAAGAAAAATACATGAATATTTGCACGCACAATGAAATTGAAAAATGGGCACATAATAAGGATTTCCCAAAAAGGAAATGCAAATGAGCTAATAATCATAAAAAGGACACTCAACCTCAATAGAAATCAGAGAAAGACAAATTAAAACTTCATTAAGATCTGATTGCATATCAATTGATTAGACAAATTAGATCTGAGACTACTTTTTGTTGGCAATGGTGTATATGAACTGGAAGATATATATATTTATGTATATATGAATAAAGAATATCTAAAGTCAATAAAATATATATCCAAAGAAATTAATATCATCTAAGATATTGAATTTATTGGCATACAGCTCTTTCTTATATTCCCTTATTAGCCCATTGATATCTGTGGTATCTGTAGTGGTAATACTGCTCTTACTCCTGATAATAATTTGTGTCTTCTCGCTTTTTTTCCTAATCAGTCATATTAGAGGTTTATCAATTTCACTGATCTCAAAGAAGATATTTTGTTTCATTTAGGTTGCTTTATTGTTTTTCTCTTTTCTAATTTGTTGATTTCTGTTCTCATCTTTATTATTGCCTTTCTTCTGTTTACTTGGATGTAATTTGTTCTTCATCTCATCTTAAAATGGAATATGAGGTCATTGATTATAAATGTTTCTTCTTTACTAATATAGGCATAATTAAGTGGTGTTCTGGGTTGAATTGTGCCCCCAGAAAGACGTGTTGAAGTCCTAACCTCCAATACTGTGCTTGTGACCTTAGTTGGAAACAGGGTCTTTGAAGATATTATTAGTTAAGATGAGGCCAAACTGGATTAGGGTAGGCCCTAAGAAGGGGCGAATTGGACATAGGGGAGAGCACGATGTGATGCCCATGGCAGAGATTAGAGCCCAAGTATTACCAGTAACTGCCAGAAGATAGAGAGAGGCTAGAAACAGATTCTTCCCCCAAAGACTCAGAGGGAGCATGACCCTTTTAACACTTTTATTTTAGACTTCTAGTCTTTAGAACAGTGAGACTGTAAATATTTGCTGTTTTAAGTAAACCAACCAATTTGTGATAATTTGTTGTGGGAGCCCTAGGAAAGCAAAATAAGTGGTATATAATCTCCCCTAAGTATTACTTTCATGGTGTATCCCATATGTTTTGATATGTTGTATTTTTATTTTCATCCAGTTCTAATAATTTCTAATTTTCCTTTTAATTATTTTTTTGACCTATGGGATACTTTTAAGTTATTTTATCTTGTTTTCAATTATTTGGGAGGATTTTCCAGAGATCTTTTTGTTATTGATTTCTAATTTAATTGCATGGTGGTCAGAATATATACTTTATATTACTGGAATCCTTTTCAATTTTTTGAGACTTGTTTTATGGCTTAGAATAAAGTTTGCCTTGGAGTGAAAACTCCACTATAATTGTGGGTTTCTCTATTTCTACATGCAATTATCTTAGATTATGCTTTTTATTTGAAGCTATTGTTATTAGATATATTGATTTGGAATTTCTACCTTGTCTTAAAGAATTTACCCCTTTATCATTTAATGATGATCTTATTTGCTTTAAAATCTACTTTTTTTTTTTACATATAATATAGTCTCTCCAGCTCTCTATTGACTAGTGTTAGAATTTTACTTCTTTTCCAAACGTTTCTTTTATCCTTTTACATATAATAATTGTTTTAAGATCCTCATCTACTAATTTTATCATCTGCATCATTTCTGGATCAGTTTCAATTGACTGATTTTCTCTTTATTCCAGGTTGTATTTTCCTGCATCTTTGGATCCCTGGTGATTATTTTATTGACTGGCATACACTGTGAAATCTACCTTGTTGGTTGCTGGATATTTTTGTATTCATATAAATATTCTCAGCTTTCTCTGAGATGCAATATGTTAATCAGAAAAAGTTTAATCTTTTGGGGTATTATATTTAAGCTTTGTTAGGTGAGATAAGGGCTGCATTTTCTCTAGAGTCAATTTTCTCCATTACTGGGGCAGGACATCTTGGTACTCTAGCTGATGCCTCCTGAATTATAAGATATCCCACTCTTGATGTTGGGCAAAAGCACTGTCTCTGGACATAGTGAGCTCTGAGACTACCACTTTATGGAGCATCATGATTTTTCATATTAGCCATTGCTTTATGATTTTGTGTAATTATCTTTAAAAATATTTCCTAAACCTTTAGCTGAACTCACTCTAAAGTAGTTCTAATATATATTTCATAACAAAGATAACCATTAAAACACTTTGGTGGGTTCCAGTCTTCCTCACGTTATATATTAGCATCTTACAGAGTGAGAAGGTTATCCAAAATCAAATATGATTTAAGTCATTTAATCTTGACTTCACTGATCCTGCTACATAGAACCAATCAAAACAACAAAACAAAGCAAAAAAGAAATAAGCCAACTATTTTAGTTTCCTAGACTGCTCAATCAAATACCATAAAATGGGTTGGCTTAAACAGCAGGAATTATGCTAATTTACAGTTTTAAGGCCAAGGAAGTGTCCAAATCAAGGCATTATCACGGCAGTGCTTTCTTCCAAAAATCTGGCTGCTAGTGGATCCTTGACTCCTCTGCCCACATGACAAGGCACATGGGAACACTCCTGGTCTGTCTTCTCTCCTCTGGGTTTTGTTGATTTCAGCTTTTGGTTTTCATGGCACATGACTGTCTCTCTGCAATCATTCCATTTATAAAGGACTCCAGTACTAGAATTAAGACCCATCCTAACTCAGATGGGTCTTACCTTAACTGAGCAGCCTCATCAAAAGGTCCTTTCTACAATGGGTTTACTCCCACAGGAATGGATTAACTTTAAGAACATGTTTTCTGGTGTACATACAGCTTCAAACCACAACACTCCACCCTCTGGTACCCAAAAACACATGTTATTTCTACATGCAAAATATATTCATTCCATCACAATATCCCAAAAGACTTAAGTCATTTCCGAAACAATTCTAAGTACAAAATTTATCCTGGGGAACAGTTTCCCTCTGACTGTGGACTTGTGAAACCTAGAAAACAAGTTATCTGGTTCCAGTATACAAAGGAGGGACAGGCATGGGATAAGTATTTCCATCACCACAGGGTCAAATTCAAAGGAAAACAGGAGTCCCATGTCCAAAAACAATTCTGAAACTCTTCAGGGCAAACTCCAATCGACTTCAAGGTCTGAGAGTCATCCATGGAATGATGTCTTGTACTCTGGGCCTTATGGATTGGCAGCCCCACCCTTTCAAGGTGCTTGTGCAGTGGCCATGCTTTTCTGGTCACTGGGGTGAAGGCTCCACCCTCTCCAAGAATTGGAGTGATGGCCAGACTTTCCTCAATCCCCAGGGCACAATGTGAACCCTCTCTAAACACTGGGGTGGTGATCAGACTCTCTGCAATTCCCGGGGGACAGGCTCCAAACTCTGAGAACACTGGGGTGGTAGTGCTCTTCCTGAACGACAGGGGGAAGGCCTGCCTCCTCCAAGTGCCAGGTCGGACTGAACCTTTCCACACACATGGGTGGGTCTGCTCTCTTGTCTGAAGAAAATGTCTTTGGTACAGACCTCAGCTTCCATGCTTGAAGAGATTTTCCTTCAGTTTGTCTCTGTTCTGTCCATTTTAGTCCAGGCTGGCATTGGTTCTGCTCATGCAGACCTAGCAAAAACTTTCCACACATCCTTCCTGGTTAACTATGTCTCCAATCCTGACTTGTGGTAAAATGGCTGACTGGATCCACATTCAGTTTAACCCTCACATATTGCACTATATTCTAGGGAATCATATTCTGGAATCTCAGCATTTTCCAAACTATCAATTTCTGGTTTCTTTGGGCCCATGGTTTCAATTCTCAGCTCACCCCTTGCCTCTCATATTTTATTATCAGCAACAAGGAGAAACCAGGCTGCACTTTCAACATTAATTTGGAAATCGCCTCAGCTAAATATCCAATCTCTTCTCTTTCAGAATATGCCTTCCATTTGACATCAGAACTCAATTTTGATAAGTTCCCTGCCACTTTAAAACAAGGATTGTCTTTCTTCCAGTTTCCAATAACACATTTGTCATTTCCTTCTAAGACCTCATAGGAAGTAAGTTTAGCATCCATATTTCTACCAACAGTCTCTTCAAAGCAATCGTCCTTTTTTCTCAAGCACCTCACAAGTCTGCAGCCTCTGCCCATTACCCAAATCCAAAACCATTTCAACATTTTTGGTATTTGCAATAGCAGCACCTCATTCCTGGTGCCAAAGCTGTATTATGAAGGTTCTCTAGGGAAACAGAACTGACAGAACATATCTGTAAATATTATGATATTTTTATAAGAATTCTCTCATGCCACTGTGGGGATGGGCAAGTCCACATTCCATAGGGATTTGGCTGGGAACTGCAATGAAGGCTTTCAGTGAATTCCTCAGGAGAAGCTGGCCGGCTGAAGTAGAGACAGAAGTTCTCTCTTCTGACTGCTGAAATAATCATTTCTCCTTTTAAAGCTTTTGACTGATTGGAGGAGACTTCTCTCATTGTTGAAGACAATCTCCTTAGTTGATTTTAGATGCAATCTGTCATAGATGCAATCAGCGTACTGATGATTTCATATCCACCAAATGTCCTCACAATGACAATGAGGCCAGTGCTTGCTTGGTCAAAAAACTGGGCACTATATCTTGGCCAAGCTGACATGTCAGCTTAACCAGCACACCAATAAATAAAACTGGGTAGCTTCATATGTTAGGGGAAATACCAATTTCTTACATCTTATGTGTGTTGAGAAAGGAGGGCCTTATTTATTTTATTTTCCATAGAAAACTAAGGAAGTTAGGGAGTGTTTTCCCATTTGGAATAATAAATCCTTATAATTGGAAAATAAATTTAATGCTTTAGAGACTACTGATTTAAACACTTATTGCTATTTGTTTCAGTTCTTAAGAGTCCTAACAAAGTAAACTCCAAGACTGATGATGGTAATATACACTAAAGACTATTCTATGTAGCTGGAATTTTGCATTTGGATCCCAGGTACAAAATTAGTATGTGGAGAGGACAGTAGATGGAACAAACTGGAAAGGAACATCAAAGGGGAACTTATAGTTATGCAAAGAGCCCAGATGGTTATTTGCAAAATTTTTCAAGAAATCATTGTTGCTAGCATAAATTATTTAGCTCTAAATACAAGTGTGTTATTTTATTTTGAGAAAAAGATCTTACCCCCTATAAATTCTCCCAGAAAATACACACCCTATTGAAACTGATTCAAAAAGAAACAGACCATCTGAATAGAACTATAATAAGTGAAGAGGTGAAATAATAATCAAAACACACTCACAAATAAAAGCCCAGTTCCATACGGCTTCACCCTAAATTCTACCAAACATTTAAAGAAGAATTAATACCAATTCCTCACAAACTCTTCCAAAGAAATAGAGAAAGAGGACTTATATCCAGAATATTTAAAGAATCCTTCAACTCAATCATAAATAGAGAACTAATGCAATTATAATATGGGCAAAGGATATGGATATACATTTCTCCAAGGAAGATATATGATTGATGAATAAGCATATAAAAAGATGCTCAATGTCATTAGTTATCAAGTTAATGCAAACCAAAGCAATGATTAGATACCATTTCATACCCACTGGATGGCTAGAATAAAAAAGTCAGATAATAACAAACATTTTCTAGAAAGTGGAGAAACTGAAACCCTCATACACTGCTGGTGAGGATGTAAATGGTTCACCGACTTTGGAAAACAAAATGTCAGTTCTTCAAATGATTAAACATAGAGTTGCCATATAACCCAGAAATTCCACTCCTAGATATCTACTCATGAGAAATGAAAACATATGTGCATACAGACATTTGTACACGAATACTTATAGCAGCATAATTCCTAATGCTGAAAGGTGGAAACAACCCAAATATCCATCAGCTGCTGAATGGATAAATCAAATACATGAGTACAATGGGATATAATTCAGTCATAAAAATTAATGAAGTACTGATACATTCTGTAATAGGTCTGAACCCTAAACAATTCACAAAGTGAAAGACGTAAAAGAGACCACATACTATATGATTACATTTATAAGAAATGCCAATTACTGGGAAATTCATAGATATAGAAAGGAGATTAGTGGTTGCCTATAACTAGTGTTGGGGAGGGGAGTCCTAGGGGAAGACTGATAGCTAAAGTTATACAGGTTTCTCTTTTGGCGTTATGAAAACGCTCTAAAATTGTATGGTGATCATTGTCCATATCTGTGAATATAGTAAAAACTATTGCATTGTATCTTTCAAGTGAGCAAATTGAATGGTATATGAGCCATATCTCAATAAAGCTGTTAAAACTAAGTTCTCACTCGACCCCTTTCATGTCTCTGTTCCTTACAGAATAGATGAGGCAATTCACTATGGCATGATCCCTGTGAGCATCACATAAGCTACAATGTAATTTTAATTGGAATTCTTTGATAAGGAGAAAAAGTACCATCCCATAATTTTCCCATCATATAGAGAAACACAGAGAGGTGGGATCCACAGCTGGACAAGACTTTGCATATACTCAGTGGAGGACACACTGAATGTAGTGGCCCCAATGTAGCCATATGAGACTATGATGCCAATAAATTGCAAGACAAATAATAGTCTTACTGCAATTGCAATGATCAACTCAATGAGGTAGTACTCTGAACGGAACACCTTGAGTAAGAAAGTATAATCACAACCAAAGATTATTTTAGAAATACCACTGCAAAACCACCCTATATAAAAGATGGATTGGCATTGAGTCTGCATGTTCATCAGCATCTTAGGAATGGTGACATATAAGAAAACATCAAGGAAGGCCACATGACATGGGGATCTGGAGGTAAAAGTCCTGCATGTTGAGCAGGATGCTGAGCAGATTCTCTGGCAGAGTGGTGAGCTTCCCCCAGGATCAGGAAGAATAATTTGTCTTGTTGCTTTAGCCAGATGGGAACTCCAAGGGGCAGAATTAATAAACCTTCTCTGATTCTTTCCATGACCATCTTTTCTGCTCTGCATGAAGAAGATTGGAAAATATCAGGGACTGAGAAATGGATTATCACTAGCAAGTGAAGTAATTATGGTTCTTTGGGGGAATGTGTGAATTTCCAAGCATCAGTGCTTTATCTGCACATTTTTCTTCTTCAATGTTCAGTATGAAAAGGAGTGTGAATTCAGTCTAGCAATAAGGAGATATAAGACACTGAGGATCAAACGGATTGTATTCTGTGGAAGTCACTTCTTCAGCTATGGCTGGCCTGAGCTACCCACTGGGATAAAGAGGAAAATAATAGACTCCAAAGCTCCCCTTAGAGTTTACATATCAGTGAGAAGCCTATGCCTTATAGCTAAAGTGACCATATAGACCATATAATTTGTTGCCTCAAGTGGAGTGCTTTAGAAAGTGAAATGGGTCATTGAGAATAATTACTCAGGGACAGCACGTATAAACTAGCCATTTCCCAGTCATCCAAGAAGTTACAGTCATCTGCTTAAAGCAGGTTTTCTCAGGTCAGGCCTAAAAATTCTTTATTTGAGGTGGAGTATGGGGTGATGCCCTTTGAAATATAGGATGTTCAGCAACATCACTGGCCTCTACCCACTAGATGGCAGTAGCACTCCCCCAAGGTGTAACAACTGAAAATATTTCCAGACTGCCAAATGCCACCTGGGAGCAAAATCCCACTGCTGTATAATAGCTTGCACGTCCCTCCACCACCATGGAAGGTACCGTGCCATGTTCAGGAGATGGTAGAGTGGGTAGGTTGAGCCTATAGAAGCTAGATTGAGATATACCTGGGTTTTATAGATCTGTGATCTGCCCACATAGTGACTGTATGCTTTTGCACAAATTATTTAACTTCTCCAAAACTTACCTTTGCCTCTATAAAATGCAAATAAAAATAATATATCTTCCATGTAAGATTGCTGTCAGAACTAAATGAGATAACATACCTTTAAGATTTAAACAAAGCAGCTGGTTCAAATGTTAGCAATTTTAAGCTGTGTCTCTGTGTCAGCAGGTCTTATCAACCAGTCCACATCCTGGCACACACCAGTGCTTCAGAATCCAAGAAGGACCCCAGACCCTCACACAAATAGCTCAGTTATCCCCAGAGATGAACGCAAACCCAAGAAAACTATTTGAGTGCAATTAGTTTATTTTGGAGGGATCCAGAATACACCCTAGCGAAGTGGGGAGTGAGACAGAGAAGGAAGGCAGCCATTAAAGGATGTTATTGAGTAGGATACCACTGTGAGCACCTGGGGTCCAACCCTCCAAGAGATGTTTTGGAATCAGTAAAGGACATACCTCAAATTGTTTTACAAAGGGGAGAGGAAGGTGGGATATATATCCGTCAACTCCATCCATCATAGACTAAGGGCTTTCCCCAAAGGTGGTGATTCCTCAGCACTTCCAGCCTACCCAAGGCATCAGCCAAATACATTTTTCCAAACAGAAAAATCCCTCAGGCAGAGGGTTGCTGGTACTTACAGTCAGAAGTCACTGCCATATTCATAAGTAGTGAGAACCAAGGGATCTTGGCAGCACCTACCAGAGTCTTTTCTCACCCAAATTATGATCACTGACAAAATATTTATGAAGCATAATTCTGCCACTCATTTAACTAAACTTAACTAAACTTATGGCTGATTTTTTGCACAGTCCACCTACCAATAACAGGAAGTGAGGATCTCTTTAAATATTATGTAAACTCAACAATCCTGAGTTGCTACTGACCTGAGCCTATTCTTCTTTTTCATTTGAGCTTCTATGGTCATTAATAATAGCCAACCACCTCCTCGGTCCTTATAAAATCTTTCAAAGTGCTATATTGATTGCACAGGGCAGTGCTTACCCCTCTACCTGTACATCAACCCAAGCCATAGTAATTATGATGCTTCTCCACTCCAGGGTCATCACCATCCTACCTAACACCAGCAATAGGTTCCATTGCTCTCTGGCCAGCAAGTGATTCAAAATCAGAAATCCAATCCTGAGGGTCTCAGAACAACTTCTAGAACTTGGTATCTCAAGTTAGACTCCTACACAATACGGTACTGAGAAAAGTATTTGAGTACAAGTAGTTTACAAGGGACATAATTCCAGGAAGAATCTGTAGAGGAGGGGGAATAGGAGAGATGAGGGGAAGGCAGTCTTTGCAAGGTGGTCATTACAGGGTGTTCTTATGAACAAGTTACCACTGAACACAACTGAGGCTTGGTCCCAATGCAGGGCCTCTGAGAATTAGTCCTCTGAGGACATGCCTGGATATCCCATCCATGGTGGAAGGAAGCTAAGGCATTTACCCACCAACTTCTACCTGTCATTGGTTAGAACATGCTCCTGGGGCCATTAAATTCCTACCTTATCTGGGTGGACCCATGTACCCCTGTTGCAAGAGAATGTCTGTAGACACTGAGTCATGAGCACTGTCCATAGGAATTCATCAGCCTGAGAGGAGTTGTGAATGCCATGGACATCTGACTGATGCATGCTAGCTTCAGCTATAACGCAAACTAGCCCAAAACATAGTGATATAAAATAACAACCATTTTATTTGCCCACAATTATAAGAGTCAGCTGAATAATTCTGAGCTTTGCTAGGTTATCTGTGGCTGCATAGTTTGGGATACTTTTGTGTCTTATGTATGTATCTGGGATAGCTTAGTCAGTTGGGGCAACTGTAGCCTCTCTTCATTCTTCATTAGGCAAGCCCTGGATTCTTCTCATAGAAGTCTCAGGGTTCCTACCTGTAAGAAAGAGAAAGCACTGGTGCTTTCAAAATCTTTGTTTTATTAATGCTTACTAATATCTCAATGGCAAAAATGAGTTCCAACACCAGGCTAGACTCAGGGGATGGAGAAATAGACTGTAACTTTTGGTAGCAGGAGATGTAAAAAAAATTATGACTTTTTTGCAATCTGTTCTGGTTTGCTAATGCTGTCATTATGAAAAATACCAGAAATGGATTGGCTTTTATAAAGAGGATTTATTAGGTTATAAATTTACAGTTCTAAGGCCATAAAAGTGTCCAAACTAAGGCATCAACAAGAGGATGCCTTCACATAAGAAAGGCCAGTGGCATCTATAAAACCTGTCAGCTGGGAAGGCACATGACTGGCATCTGCTGATCCTTTGCTCCTGGGTTCTGGTTTCAGAATGGCTTTCTCCAAAATCTCTCTGGGCTTCTGTCTCTCTTAGCATCTCTGTCTCTGTCTCTGTCTCTGTCTCTGTCTCTCTCTGTTCCTGTGCATCATGCTTGTTCTCCCAGGGTGTTTCTCTCTAAGCATCTGGGGATCCTCTCTTAGCTTCTCCAGGGAAAACTGTGGGCTTCATCTGTTAGCTTGGAATCTCCAAACATCTTTCTGCCTGTATTTCCAACTGTCTGGGTCTGTTGGCTCTCAGCTTCTCCCAGAGGCAAACTCCGGATTGCATATCTTAGCTTCTCTCCAAAGTGTCTCAACTTCTCTGACCTTCTCCCCTCTGTGAGCTCTCTTAAAGTACTCCAGCAAACTAATCACTAGATGGACGGGGTCACACCTCCACGGAACTGATCTAATCAAAAGGTCTCAGCTACAGTTAGGTGGGTCATATCTCCATAGAAACAATCTAACCAAATGTTCCTCCCTAATTGAAAGACTAAGTCTGCCCCCACAAGACTGCATTAAAAACATGGCTCTTGTGGGAGACATAATAGATTCAAACCAGCACACTATATATCACAGGCAGGTAAGTAACAGCATATTTTACAGTTTCCTTTCATTAAACATTTACGAAGTGTTAGGATCAGATGGACAGGAAATGGAAAAATATGCTGAACTTAATTTTCCCAAAGCCAGTTTACCTAAAAGTATTTTACAGAAGGAAAAAAATTGACCAATAAGTAGAGTAGGAAATATAATAAGAGAAACCGTAGCACATATTAATTTTCAGTCTCATTGCAAGAAATAATATAAGTTCAATGTGCTACCTCAGAAATTTGTAATGTGATAGTAAAATTTGTGGGGAAATTTGGCTTTCTACCAACATAGAAAAATGAATCCCTTCTGCTTTATATTACCAGCTCTGGGACTTGAGGAATTGCTCAAAATCTCTTAAGCTGATTTTTCTCTCAGCACATATGGTGAGAATTAAATAAGATAAAGAATATGAAAATACTTATTACAATAATTGGCACATAGCAATAAGTGTCAGTTTTCTTTCCATTTTACTGTGGCTCTCTCTTTTCAAGCACTTGTATATCATTGTGGTCCTGTATTAGTTTCCTATTGCTGCTATAACAAATTACCACATCTTTGAGTGCTTAAAACAACATAAATTTATTATCTTACAGTTCTGGAGGTCAAAAGACCACAATGGGTCTCAGTGGGCTTAAATCAAGGTGTTGGCCAATTGTTCAAATTGTTTGCCAGTTTTCAATTGGGTTGTTTTGTGATTCTTATTGTTGGTAAGCATTCATGTGATTTTTTTTCTCCCAACATTTTCTACAAGACTATTAATGGGCACTTCAATTTCTTCTTTGTGTTTTTTGAAGATCAACATTTTATTTTTATTTTGATGAAATCCGTGTTATTGATCTTTTGCATTTAGAGTTTGTTCCTGTGTCATTTTTAAGAAGTCCTAACAAAAGCCAAAGTCACTAAAATATTCTACTGGTTTTCTTCAGAATATTTGTAATTTTGTTTCTTAAATTTTTGACCCATTTTGAGTACATTTTTCTGTATGGTGTGAGGTGAGAGTTTATATTTTTGCATATTATCCAATTGTCCTAGCACCATCTGTTGAAAATATTATCCTGTCCCTTTTGGAGTGCCTGATACTTTGTCAAAAATCAACACACTGTGCAACTGTGAGGTTATGTCTGGACTCTATTGTGATACACAGATTGATTGGTTTATCTTTACATATATACCATACTGTCTTGATTATTTTAACTTTAAGTAGGTCTTCAAATCACATAGTGTAATTTCTCCAATTTTGTTCTTTTTTTTTCAAAATTGTTCATCTATTCTAAGTTCTTTTTTTCATGTAAATTTTAGAATCATCTTACCAGTTTCTACAAAATACCTCCTGGGATTTTGATTAGGAATACACTGAATTTGTCAATTAATTAAGAATATTGTCTTCATAACACTGAGTCTTCCAATCCGTAAGCAATTATATCTCTATGGAAATTTAGGTCTTTTTAAATTACTCTCAGTAGTTTTCAGTGCACTAGTTTTGTGTCAGTTTTGTGACTTTTCCCTAGATATTTCCTACTTTTGATGGTATTCTAAATAACATTGATTTTTATTTCAATTTCCTGTCTAACTGAAATAAAATTTTGCTATTTTTTTCTAATATATAGAAATACATTGATTTTTAAATTGATCTTGTATCCTGAAACCCTGATAAAGTCACTTACTACTTTAGATAGATTGAGTAGCAATTCTATATATCTACATATCCTACATATTTATGTAGGATATTCTATATTGATAGATGACTGTGAGTCTTGTCTTTCATATAGATGATTTTCTTTTTCTTGACTTGTTGCATTGGCTAAGAGCTCCAGTACAATTTTAATAAAAAAGGTGTAATTGACATTCTTCAATCTTCCGCTATTAAATATGATGTTCACTTTAAGGTTTTCACAGATATTCTTTTTTGGCTTAAGAAAAGTCCTCTATTCCTAGTTTTCTGATTTTTAAAAAACTCAAGAATGGATGCTGCATTTTGTCAAGTGCTTTTTTCTGCATATCTGAGGTGAAAATATGGATTTTCTTCATTTGTCAATTAAAATGGTGAATTACAATGATTGATTTCAAATGCTATATGCACAAGGCATTGCTGAGATGAAACCTACTTGGTCATGATGTGTTATCTCTTTTATATATTGTTGGAATTGATTTGATAAAATTCTGTCAATGATTTTTAGCATGAGTGTTTATGAGAGATACTGGTCTGTGGTTTTATTTTTGGTGTTATCTTTTTTTGAGAAGTTGACATGGGACCATGCTGACTTCTTAGAAACTCTAGAAGAGTTTGTGGAGACATGGTATTATTTCTTCTTAAATGTTTGGTAGAACTCATATGTGAGTGAATCTGTGTCTTTAGTCTTCTTTATGGGATCATTTTAAACTACAAATTCAATATCTTTAATGAATATAGGGTTGTTCTTCATGTGGTTCTTGCATAAACTTTAGGGTGTTTTTTGTTTGTTTGTTTATTTTGCTGTTCAAAGAATTTGTTTCATCAAAGTTGTGAAATTTATTCACCTAAAATTGTTCATAACATTTACTATTCCTGAATATCTGTAGAATCTGTGTCACTGCTCTTACATAGTGGTAATATGTGTCTTCTGTTTTTTTTCCTGATTAGTCTTGCTAAAGGCTTATTGATTTTATTGTTTTCTAAAAGAATGATTTTTTAGTTTAAATTTCTCTATTATTTTTCTGTTTTCTATCTTATTAATTATGTCATTGTCTTTACTGCTTTTTGATTTCTGCTTATTTGGTGTTCAATTTGCTTTTTCTCTAACATAGATGTTTAGTGCTATAAATTTCCCTTTTAGCACTAGTTTAGTGGTATTCCGAAAGTTGTTATGTTGTGTTTTCATTCATACTGTTCAAAATTCTTCATAATTTCACTTTTGATTTCTTCTTACATGCATGGGTTATTTTGAAATGCATTATTTAGCTTCCAAATGTTTGGAGATTTCCCAGATATTATTTTTTATTGATTTATAATTTAATTACTCTGTGATCAGAGGACACTCTTTGTGTGATTTATATCATTTTAAATTTACTGAGACCTGTTATATAACGAGAATTCATTCATTTAACATGGCTTATAATGCTACCATAATTGCATTAGAGACCAAAATTCCTTGTCTGTATTATTTCAAAGCATCCTGGTTGGTATCCCTGCTTTCACACTTGCTTTCTTTTGGTAGAGTCCCAAAAAAAGAGCCAGAAGGGTACTTTTAAACTTAAACCAGATAATGCCACTCCTCTCCTGACAATTTTCTACTGGTTTCCCAACTCATTCACAGTTAAACCAAGACCTTATAATTGCCTAAAAGACGTTACACAAAAATATTTCTTGTCTCTAACCTTTTCTCTTCTACACTACTATCCAACCCCATCTTCCCCACCCCTCCCTGCTCACTCACTGCTAGCCATACTAGGTTCCTCTGTTTCTTTAAAATGCTGAGCATTCTTCTATCTGGGACCCTTTGCTATTTCTACTCCTCCAATTTGGAATGTTCTTCCCCTCAGATACAAACAATATTTTATATCCCTGCTTTCTTTAATCTTTTTACTCAAATCCTTCCTTCTTAAGGAAGTCTACCTTGACCACTAGACTACCTAAAATTGAAGGCCAACCCCCAGAGTTCCTGATCCCCCTCACCCTGCTTCTTGTTGTTGTTCATAATATAGAATTTATAATCTAATAACACATAATATAATTTATGTCTTTATTATGTTTATTGACATTCTTTCCCCCTTTAAAATGTAAATTCCTCATGGAGAAAAGTTTTTATTCACTTGTATAAAAAAGTGCCACAGAAGGGATGGAACACAAATTTATTAATGACTGATAAACCTGCATATGTTTATCTTTGCTTCAACAAGAAATGGATTGTCTCGGGGCAGAAAGAGATAAATGTAGTTATTCCAAACACAAGTAAGCAAATGGATACAAACTATTCCATCAAAAAAAAAATCTCATTGAGGAAAAACACTTACTTAGAATTAGGAAATTTGTTAACATGGAAATTAACCTAGAGGTCTCTTTGAGTTCTTCCCACCATGAGCACAATAAAATTAGCTATTAATGACAAAAGCTTTGCAATTTGTTTACATTTTAGGAAAGTGTAAAAAAAGTTATTAATCAGTAATGCATTAGAAATACAAGCCCCTGAACTTCCTTGCCTTAAAAACTAGGAACTCTACCATGTTTTTATAGCTGTAGAAGAAAATAACAAACTAAAACATAGATTATTAATTTTCATTTAACCATTTTTATAAACACTTTATCTCAAATAACATTTTGTAAAGATTAAAACTAACTCAAAGAAGGGGTCAAATGTACGTATCACTCTATATATTAAAAGTACCATCTCATAGGCACATTACATTTGACAGTTCTAATCTCCAATTTGAGAGTCAAGATTTAGAGTGATAAGATACCACCAGCAATTATAGTTCACACTTCTAATTCCAAGGAGTACTGGGGACCAAAAAACAGGAGATACCATAAAAAGGGGAGTGGGTAGAGTGCAAGCTATAAGTTTGACCATCTACCAACACATTTTTGAAGGTGATTTCTCTGACACGGTCAATGGATCAGGTAAGAACAAGAGTAGATGACTGTGACTTGGAGAAAAAGATCTCCCTTTGGAGAAGTTTCCCCATAGCCCCGTTCATGTCTCTGTTCCTCAGGCTGTAGATGAACTGGTTGAGCACAGGAGTGACCACTGTGTACATCACCAAAGCAATTATGTCCTTGTCTTTGGAGCTGCTTGATGATGGGAAAAAATACAATGTCATAATTGTCCCATAAAATAGAAAAACCACAGAGAGGTGAGAGCCACAAGTGGACAGGGCTTTATAGATCCCCTTGATTGAGGGAAACCTCAGGATGGTGGCCCCAATGTGGCCATAAGAGACTAGAACACCAATAAATGACAGGATGATGACCAATCCCCCAACAGCAAAGATGAAAATATCATTGAGGGAGGTATCTGAGCAGGATAGCTTAAGCAGGGCAGCTAGGTCACAGAAGAAGTGGGAAATGACATTGTCAGCGCAGAAGGTCAGTCGAGCCAGGAGAAGAGTGTGGGACAGGGCACTGGCAAATGAGAGGAACCAGGATCCCACCAACAGAAATATACAAAGCTCATCCCGCATGATGGTGGTGTAGTGTAGAGGGTGGCAGATGGCCACATACCTGTCGTATGCCATCACTGCAAGAAGAAGGTTATCGATACAACCAAAGAATATAAAAAAATACGTCTGTGTTACACATTGTGCATATGGGATGGATTGATCCTGAGTATGCATGTTTATCAGCATCTTAGGGACAGTGACAGATGAAAAGGAGACATCAGTGAGGGCCAAGTGGCTGAGGAAGAAGTACATTGGGGTGTGGAGGTGAGAGTCCAGCCTGATGAGCAGGATGATGAGCAGATTCCCCAGCACCGTGGTGAGGTACATGCCCAGGAAGAGGGCAAACAACATGCCTTGCTTCTCTGGCCGGATGGGGAGCCCCAGGAGAAGGAATTCGGTCACACTGCTGTGGTTCTCCCACCTCATGCTTCTCTTCTCTTTTCTGGGAATGAATAGATATTGGAAACGCCACAGATGACAAATAGTGTTAATGGCAATCACAGAAGTTATCTTTATTGTACTAGAGAATTGTTCAAACTATTCTGCACATTCTTTTGCCTGAATCCTATCCTCACCCAGTGGAGCCAGAGGGAGCCATCAGACCTCCAATCACCATCAATTGAATGGTGCTTAAACCAAGGGAATTTTTTATTAACCCAGGGGAAATTTATTTATTTGCTCGACTATGTGTCAGACACCATGCTTTTCCCTGCAGACAAGAGAGAAAACACTCTTCCTTCAGACAGCTCACCTTCAGCTACTGGTTCAGAGCAGGGTATCTATCTGCTGCTGACTTCTTGTGGGTTCTGGCTCCACCACTTTATAGCTGGTCTCAACAATTTACTCTCTCCCAGCCCTATTTTTCACATCTACAAAATAAGTCTACGCAAATAAGTCTACACAAATAAGACTTGAAAGAGTTAAATGATTCAATGTGATTTATGATCTTAGGTCAGAGTTTTTCACATAGTAAGACACAGAAATGTTATATCATTATTCCATTGTAAGTGTCCAGATAAATCCTAGATTAATCTTTAGGAATCCAGTATACCAGAAATATAAGCTGGGCATTAGATAATTCAGGTGGGTGACCTAGAAGTTCTATTAACCTATGTGGTCTCTCACAATCTCAAGGAAGATGGTTAATTTCCTACTTGAATTTAGTTTGATGAATACTATTTAGTTTGGAAAGAAACAAATTACACTTCACCTATCTCCACTGTTGTCCATTTCTCCACATCTATTGTCCATGAATCAAATTGACTCAGAACTGAGTATCCGTATGCAGTGAAGCACCTGAAAATTGGTCCTGGAACATGAAAGCTGATTGATGATGTAGGATTGATGGGGCCTGTTAGATTTCACAGTTACCTGACTAGCATGCCTATTTCCCAATATCAGTCCTAATATAATTGATATTTATGAAACATTTATTCTACCATGTAGGAATTTGTGTGTGTGTTTGTATGTGTGTATTTATCTGGTGTGTATGTGTGTGCTGAAGTGCAACAATGTTAAAAATCAGCCCATGGCTGATTGGAGTAATTGTTGGAGTCACTTTTCTTTACTCTTGTCTTTTTACTAAGCCTCTGCTTCTACTGAGTGTACTCTTCCTCCACTTCTTTAAGCAGAAGTGTCAGGATTTTGAGACATGATATTTCAGTTTTTGAAAGAGGATTTCTATCCCCAATATTACCCCAAAACGAAGCTCATCTATCTGCCCATCCCCCCAGTCCTACAACCTTTTACAATTGTAAATGGCTCTCTCATGCTTTCAGTTATATTCAGTCAATATTGATTTTGTATCTGGGGCTGAAAGAAGTGACTTTTCACTTTCATTCCACTAACTCGAGACATGAAGTCATTCGTACAATGTATTTGGTGAAACCTGATCTCAAAGGTAGGTCTTCTTAGGCTCTTTTTAGACACAGACACTTCCCTTTCTCTGGTGGTGGTGGTGGCGGCGTCTGTGGCTAACAGAGTTAAAATACCCATATGCCTGGGAAAGGAAACTTACATTAACACTTGATGTCTATATCTGATAGTAAATGCTTGTTCCAGGCCAGGGTGATTCTCAGGGACACTGTGGCACTAGGAAGAGGGTGGTGACAATTGCTGGGTCAGACTTCAAGCAGGAGCTCTAACTTTTCTGCCAGAGGGGAGGACCAGAAAACCTGACATTGCCTTGGTGCTGTGTGTAAATGGCAGCATTATGGGTGCTCAGTAACAAAGCTGTGACCTGAGGTTTCAGAGAGGATCTTCAGGTGGGCTTGTTGTTCCATCCTGACACACCTTCACCTAGGAAGAGTTTGGAGGCAAATGGAGGGTCAGGTGACTCAGCCTCCATGGGGTGGTAATTACACAGTGGTTATCACTGACTGGATGCCTATTTTGTGCAAGTAATAGATTAAAACCCTTGCAGACAATATCTTACAGCAGGTATTGTGTTCCTCTTTTATATGTTAGGCTGCTAGCCTCAGAGAGATCAATTGTAAGGCCACAAAACCATTGCATGGCAACCACCAGATGTGTGAGGACACCACAACCTGGATACTAAACCAGTCTACCATGTTTCCAGAGTGCGAATATGAGCAATATTAAAGGCCAGAGTGAGAAATATTTATGGCCTTAGGGGCACTATTGGAACATTCAACTTACATAGTCCAATGGCCTGAACAACACTTAAGGAGGAGCCAATTTGAAGATTCCTGACTGGGTTCTGGTCTGAATTAAGAGAGGTGTCAGAAAATGAGGTGTTCTGTACACAGGCAGCCACACACATATTGCTTTATTTCAAGCCCTCACTTTCCTGCTTTTCCTTCTAGGTGAATGTAATCAATGTGTGAGTTTGGTACACACAATACAGACACGTGTACACTTGTACACCTGTAGTTTCCCTCTCTCTCTCTCTCTCTCTCTCTCTCTCACACACACACACACACACACACACACACAGAGACATTGTTGAGGGTGATTTTCCATTCTGTATGTCATATGCATACCCAATGAAATTAGTCAGGGTGTAAATCTGTTTCACAGAAATCCAGACAAAATTCCTAAATAAACATACTGTCATACTCAAAACACGATACATAAAGAGTAACACAAATAACTGACAAACAGCATATGTATATGGCACTCATAGACAGTCACAAATATTCAAATCATAATGCACAGAATCACACAAACAATACACAAAAAATGTGGACATAACCACTAAAGCACATGCATTGTTCAAAAGAGATTTCTAGCCTCACCTGATCACTCACATCCAGGTAGAGATGTTCCATATGTGAGTCGGTGAGACACACATGTAGAGAGGCACATAACACACACACCTGTCTCTTATTTGCACACGCTCTGATTTATTCAAGCAGGATCCTGGCCCTTCTGACCTATATTAGTCCTTAATAAGCTCAGGTACCTTCTGCTCCACCTGTTACCTGAGTCCTCTCTTCCTGTCCAAGAGACTTGGGATCCAAAGAACAAGATGCAGCCTCTGTGGCCTGAGGACCTTTACAGATTTGCATGTCTGTTTACCAGAAACAGAATATCAGGCAGGAGGTTTTCATTTTACAGATTGAAAGAAGACACAGGGGGAAAGGCACCCAAGATCCATGACAAAGCAACAGCCAGCATAGGCCTTTTGAACAAACCCCTGCTGGTCTCAGGGAGGAGCCTTGCAGGGGCCAAAGGGGCTGAGCCCATGAGGTCCTTGGGGAAAGTGTCTCTGAAGTCAGGGACACCCTGGGCTCTTTGCTGCCTGCGTGTGGTTTCAGGTCGGTGGCAGGAGGGGCCAGAGTCCCTCTTGGCCTCTTAAGCATCCACAGTAGTAGAGGAAGCCTATCACTATTCTACAGAGCAAGGCTCCCATACCTCCTCTAAAGCTTGCAGGTTTCCCCACTGCCAAGAGAAGCCCTGAAGGGCAGGGACTCTGCCTTGTTCAGAAAATAGAAGAAAGGAGGGGAAAACGCCATGAGATCTTGAAAAAGATACCTCTTGAATTGAGTTCAGTCTTGCCACTTACTAACTGTAAGCTCCTAAGCAATTTAATTCACCTGACAATGTCCAGATTCTTTAAGTATAAAGTGGGAATAATAATAGAACCCTCCTCATGAGGTTGTTGTGAGGATTAAATGAGAAAATCCATATGAAAGTTCTCATCAGTGTCTGATACATGCAAATGCTCAATAAATGTTAGGGATTATCACCAATAATTTTTTAAATCTCAGGACTCCTAATAAGTATTTGACAATTAATAAATGAATTTATTCATTCTTTTTTCTTTTTTTCTTTTCAATAAATATTTATTAAGGACTTCATAAATGTGACACTAATCTAGACTGTGGGAGACAGCAGTGAATAAAATAGACAAAAATACTTCATCTGGTATAGTTTACATTTTAAGCAGAGGAAGCAAATAAAAAACAAAACAAACAAACCATTACACAACCAAACAAAAACACAAAAATCAAAACAGTAAAATGAATGACATGATAATTAGTGAAAAGTATCATGGAGTAAAACAGAGTAGGAAAGGGGCTAAGGATTGTCAAGGAACAATTCAAGTTTAAATAGGATGGTCAAAGTAGGTAGGTGTCATGAGATGGTGAGGTTTAAATAAAAAAGCAATTTATTAGAATGGAGATGTTTTAACTAACTTTTCATTGTGTGAGATGGAAAACTCACACTAACATAAAGAACTTATTAAACCCACAGAAAAATGACTGATATATGAGATTTACATTTTGCCATATCATTCTGCAATGTTCACCCATAGTCATAGCTTGCCACCAACATAATTTCTGGGACAGATGTCTCAGATAACTCTCAGCTTCTCAAAGATGCATGATGTTTTGTGTCCTTTGCAAGGATCTCTCTCCTATTTCAAGATCCTTAACCACCTTTGAAACACTAATGAGGCTGACTTACTCTACTCTAAAAAGTTGTAAGCATGTCAGATGAAGAGGGATTTGGTTTACTTTTAGCTTCCTCCAACTGCCTCACCTAGACCTGGGCACATAGAAAGGTCAATACCTCCCTTCCTACGAACAAAGGAGAAAAAACATCTGAGTCTAAAACAAAGGTTCCAGCCCTGGTCTGTGGGCCATTCATTGGCAGGAAGTAATCACACAGGCACCTGTCTTTCCTCATCCCCCTTCATCCAAGTTGTGGAAGAAATAGCTCATAGTTTATGCATAAACTTTGTGTCAGGCTCTGGACTGGGTTCTTTTACTTTAGATGATAGAGTTTTCAAAGCACAAGTTGGCTTATGGACTAAAACCCTGAATTTATTTTCTGATCAAAATGTTCGTAAACAATTATAGTTGCCATTTATTGAATATATACCAGGTATTTTACTAAAGGAAGACAAAAAATTGATGGGAAAATCAGTTGCCAGAATGACTGCATTGTCAAACAATCTTTGTAACATTGAAATATGGGTAAAATAATTATAGAATTGCAGCAATAGGAGCAACCATACTGAATAATGAAATTTGGTTATATATCACCAGACATAGCATGTTGAAGTCAATATGGTGCTTGAAAACTGGCTCCTCAAACCTCAAAATATTGGCAAATCAGAGGACAACCTAAAGAAGAAATTGTCATTTTAGTTTCATGATAAAGTCCTTTGACGCACGAAAGTTTGTAATTTTGATGAGGTCCCATTTGTCTGTTTTTTTCTGTTGATGCTTGTGCTTTCAGTGTAAAGTCTAGGAAACCATTGCCTAACTCAAGGTCCTGAAGAAGCTTCCTTATGTTTTCTTCTATGAGTTTGATATTTCTGCTCCTTATATTTAGTTCTGTGATCCATTTTGAGTTGACTTTTGTATAAGGTGTGACAAAGGGGTCTTCCTTTTTTTCTTTTTTTATATTAAGATCTAGTTTTCCCAGCACTATTTTTTGAAGACTATTCTTTCCCAATTGAGTGGTCTTTGCCCCCTTGTCAAAAATCAGGTAGCCATAAATGTGAGGGTTGATTTCTGAGCTCTCAATCAGATTCCATTGGTCTATTTATCTATCCTCTGCCAGTACCATGTTTGTATTACTGTGGCTTTTTAAGTTTCAAGATCACGAAGTGTGAGTCCTTCTACTTCATTCTTCTTTTTGAAGATGGCTTTGGCTATTTGGGGCTCTTTACCCTTCCATATAAATTTGATGATTGGCTTTTCAATTTGTTCAAAGAAGGTTGTTGGAATTTTGATTGGGATTGTGTTGAATCTATAAATCACTTTGGGTCCGATTGACATCTTCATAATATTTAGTCTTCTGGTCCATGAGAATGGAAAGTCCTTTCATTTATTTAATCTTTCTTTGATTTCTTTCAGCAATGTTTTGTAGTTTTCTGTGTACAAGCCCTTACATCTCTGGTGTTTGATGCCGTATGTACCCCCAAAAAAACATGTTCTTAAATCTAATCCATTCCTCTGGGGTGAACTCATTGTAAGTAACAGATTTTATGAAGTTAATTCAGTTCGGGCATGTGTGGACCAGCCACGTCAGGATAGGTCTTAATCTTATTACTTTGGAGACCTTTATAATGAATTCAGACATGAGAGAGAGAAAGCCACAGAAAGTAAGAAGCTGAAGTGGAACCTGGAAGACAAGGAAAAGACCAGAAGAAACTGCTGTGAGCTTGCCATGTGAAAGAGGAACCAAGGATCACCAGCAGCCAGCCCCAGAATACCACAGTCTTTGGGGGGAAAGCATTGCCCTGATGGTGCCTTGATTTGGACTTTTTCCCAACCTCAAAACTGTGAGTGAATAAATTCCCATTGTCTGACCTGACCCATTCTGTAGTATGTGCTACAGCACCCTAGGTAACTAAAAC
This sequence comes from Choloepus didactylus, assembly GCF_015220235.1. Classification (NCBI taxonomy): domain Eukaryota; kingdom Metazoa; phylum Chordata; class Mammalia; order Pilosa; family Megalonychidae; genus Choloepus; species Choloepus didactylus. The sequence goes on from NC_051316.1 coordinate 100,121,647, forward strand.
AGATTTTGGTAATTGGAGAGTAGGGTGCAGCTATTGCAAATACCAAAAATGTGGAAACAGCTTTGTAATTGGGTAATGGGCAGAGTTTGACAGATTTATGAGGAGGTTGAGTGAAAAGGACTAGATGGCTTTAAAGAGACTGTTGGTAGAAATATGGATGCTAAAGTTACTTCCTATGAGGACTTAGAAGGAAATAATGAATGTGTTATTGGAAATTGGAGGAAAGGCAATCCTTGTTATAAAGTGGCAGAGAACTTGGCAAAATTGTGTTCTGATGTCTGATGTCTCTTTCAAGGCAGAAATTCAAGGTGATGAACTTGGTATTTGCCTGAGGAAATTTCCAAACCAAGTGTGGACAGTGCAGACTTGTTTCTCCTTGCTACTGATGGTAGAATAAGAGAGGGAAGGGAAGAGCTGATAACTGAACTCCTGGCCCAAAGAAACCAGAATTGATGGTTTGGAAAATTCTGAGCTTACAGAAAATGAGTCCCCAGAGAATAGTGTTCATGTGAGGATTTAACTGAATGTGGATCCCATCAGTAATTTCCATGCAAGTCAAGACTGGAGTCAGGATCCAGGAAGAATCTGTGGAAAGTCCTACTGTCTGATGGTTTTGATCCCTGTGTATTACATGAACAATTGACAAGTTTTTTCCAATATTTGTATGAAAAGAACTACTGCCAGCCTGGACTAAAAGGGACAGAGAAGGGACAAATTGAAGGAAAAATCACTTCAAGGGCAAAACCACAGAATCCAAGGTCTGGACTGAAGACATCTTCTTTGGCCAAGAGAGCAGGCCCACCCATGTGTGTGGAAAGCATGGCTCTGCCCCGGTGCTTCGAAAGGGCAGACCTTCCAACCTGCTATTCATGAAGAGTGCTGCCACTGCCCTGAGCAGGGAGACCCTGAGCTCCAGGGATTGTGGAAAGTCTGGCTGCAACCCCAATGCTCTGATAGGGTGGAGCCTAGACCCTGACATTTTTGGAGAGCCTAGTCACCATCCCAAATGCTTGGGGAGGGTGGATCCTGCACCCCAGTGTTCAAGGAGAGCATGGTCACTGGGCAAGCACTTGGAAGGAGTGGGGCTACCATTTCCTCAGGCACAAAGGGACAAAACACTGTTCCATAGATGACTTTCAGACTTTGAAATCTAATAGAGTATGCCCTGCTGGGTTTCAGAATTATTTAGGAGCCATGACCTCTATTTTCCTTCCAATTTCTCCCTTTGGGAATGGAAATAGTTATCCCATGCCTGCCCCTCCATTGTATATTGGAAGCAGATAACTTGTTCTCTGGATTTCACAGGTCCACAGACAGAGGGGAACTGTGCCCCAGGACAGGCCACACCCACAGTCAATTTTGATGAGACTTTGTAATAAACATTGTTTCTGAGATGACTTAAGGCTTTGGGGATATTGTGATGGAATGAATACATTTGCATATAAAAAGAACATCCCTTTTGGGTGGAGGGTCTAGTGTGGTAGTTTGAAGGTGTATGTACTCCAGAACAGTATTTCTTAAAGTTAATCCATACTTGTGGGTGCAACATTGTAAGTAGGACCTTCAATGAGGCTACTTTAGTTAAGGTGTGACCCACCTTAATCAGGGTGGGTCTTAATCCTATTTCTAGAGTCCCTCATAAGAGAATGAAATTCAGACAGAGAGAGAGAAAATGACAGAACAGCCCAAAGGTGAAATCAGTGGAACCCAGAAGAGAAGGGAGAGACCAGGAGACACTGCCATGTGCTTCACCATGTGACAAGCAGTGGCTATGACCCCCCCATCTCCCAGACACGTGGCCAGCAGCTGTGGGGAGTGCGGCCCAGGCTCCTGGTGCAGCCTGCTGCTGCCAGGGTGGGTTACAAGGGCCTAATCCTCCAAATTCTGTGGGCATGTGACCTGATCACCCATCACTACTTCAGAGAGCTGGAGGCTGGCTCTGAGGATGACCATTGTTACAACCTCCCTCAGGGAAAAGTGGTAAAGGAGTCTTACAATGGCAGCCCCTATTTTTTTTTTTTTTTTTCTTTTCTCTTTTCTCTTTCTGTTCCCCATTTGGGAGCAAAAATAGTTTGCAAAAGTCACAAATTGATGTCTGCAACCCTCAGCAAAACTCCAGTTGTTTTGTTTGGTTGTATTTCTGTACTAACATTCTCATTTTGCTCATTCATTGTTTTCCTCATATCCTCTAGTTCTTTCTTGGTATTTTTCTTTATCTCCTTGAGGATTTTTTTTTTTTTTATTAGAGAAGTTGTGGGTTTACAGAACACTCACGCATAAAATACAGGATTCCCATACACCACCCCACCACCAACACTTGCACAGGTGTGGAAAATTTTTTACAGTTAATAACACTTTCTTTTTGTAATTCTACTATTTTACATTTGTTATAATTGATGCAATATTTAAAGTAATACTATAACTATTGTCCATAGTTTACATAGGGGTATTTGTCCCATATTCCTGACCTATTATTCTTTTCAGGCATGTCTTTATATTCTTATTCATCTAACCATACACTGGATAAAGGGACTGTCTGTCACAAGGTTTTTATAATCACACTGTCACACAATAAAATCTATATAGTTATACAATAGTTAATAAAGATCAAGGCTACTGGATTACAGTTCAACAATTTCATGTATTTCCTTCTGGCTATTACAATACACTAGCAACTAAAAAGAAACATCATATGATGATTCAGTAGTCATAAATCATTTGCTAAATCCTAATTTCTCAGTTATACCTCCTCCCTCTCATTTGATCCTTCTCTCAATTTTCAGAGATATCTGGGCAATGGCCATTTTAACTTATTCATGCTGGAAAGGGGTGTCACCCTTATGGGACAGAGGCATGAACCTGATTAATGTTCTTCAAGAGACTGGTACCTCTGGGTTTCAGGGCTTATCTGTCATAGGAACAATCTAGAGGCCTTAAGTTTCTGAAAAAAATAAACTTGCTAAGTAACTTTTATGGAGTCTTAGCATACCCTTTTTTGGGGGATTAGCATACTGTGGCAATTTGCAATATCTGCCTGAAGCTTGCGTAAGAGTAACCTCCAGAATGACCTCTCAACTCTATTTGAACTCTCTTAGCCACTGAAACTTTATTTTGTTTCATTTCGTTTCCACTTTAGGTCAAGAAGGCATTCTCAAATGCGGTCGGGGTTACTGCTTCTGGGGGGAGGGGCGGCCGGTAGCCGAGCCCTCAGCTCTCGGGGCTGCTTAAAGGGTACCGGCGGCGGGGGCTCTTTCCCGGAGGTGAGGGAGAGGCGGAGGACTTGGCCGGGTCCTCGGCGAGAGGCGTGCAAGGTGTGGAGGGCGGCGATAAGGACAAGACACTCTTCATCCAGTAGGAGTATGCGCCAAAGAGATTTATTCAGGGGTGATCACAGGTTATATAGGCTGGTAAGAAGGGCAGGGCTGGAAAGGGGGTGAAGTAGCCTAAAATGGCAATATTGAAGGGAGAGGGGCTAGGATTGGTTCTGAGAGGACGCAGGAGCTGTTGCAGCGGGCGGGGGTTGTTCTGGCCACGGTGCATGCGCGCTGGCGGTGGCAGGAGTGGCCTTGGCACCAGGGAGTGAGTGGGTAAGATAAGGAAGTGGGGAAAGGGCAGTTGGGAGAAAGGCGGTTTCCTCCGGCAAGCCTCCCCTGCCCGTGACATTTTGGGTGAGGAAAAGGGAGCTGCCTTGACCTCGCTCCCCAGGCTCGGGGGGGCTGCAGAGGGCACTCACGCCCGTACCTACTACCCTCCCCAGGGGGTGATCAGGTCCCCTGGCCCAGGCCTGGCAAGCCGAGGTACAAGCTCAGCTACCCGCAATTCCCCTTTCTTTTCTAATTAGAGGAAGAGGCTTTACCGGAGAGGCCCGCTAAGGGTGAGGGGAGGGGGAGGTTAGGGAAGGGAAAAAGGGGTTGACGGTGGCTCGGTGAGGCTGGAGTTCAGTGTAGGTGTGGTGCCCGGGCGCTTGACAATGGCTTCGCTGCAGCGGGCTGGGCGAAGGTGAGGGGTTTAAAGTTCAGGGGTTCAGAGAAGCTGGAACTCGAGGCGAGAGCGATGTTCAGGTGATTGGGAAGGGCCTCGCGGTCGGCGGGTTGACCGGTGGCGTTGAGGTCGCGGAGGGTTGGCTGTTATCTTGGAGTGGGGGGCGTCAGAGGTGGCGAGTTGCTGATACTGGATTTGCACGAACGAGGAAAAAATGGCATCCGTTTGTTTCCTTACAAGCTGGACAATTTTGCGGATGAGGCAGGGTCCTAAGATGAGAGCTAGAATAATTATTAATAGGGGGCCAAGAAAAGGAAGGATGTATAGGAGGATGGGAGTGAAAAAACTGGACCAATAACTGGTGGCTTCACGATCTCTTTTACGCTTTTCCAGTCCTTTTCGGACTCTTTTTAGGCTGTCCTCGACGAGACCTGTGGAATTGGCATATACACAGCACTCTTCTCCTAGGGCAGCGCAGAGGCCTCCTTCTTTGAGGAGGAGAAGGTCAAGACCTCGGCGGTTTTGGAGCACTACCTCAGAGAGGGAATTGACAGAATTTTTTAGATGGTAAATAGCGTTTTGTAAGTGACGAATGTCCTCGTCAACAGCCGCCCTGAGGTGAGTTAGGGCGGAGCCTTGACTGGCTAGTGCAGCGATTCCGGTGCCAGTGCCGGCAAGACCTAGGAGGGAGGCAATTGTGAGGACGGTGATGGGCTCTCGCTTTTGTAGAAGGGCAGGAGCTGCAGTTCTTTCCAGACGGAGGAAGAAGTCTTCTTCGCTGTGGTATAAGACCCTAGGGATAAGGACAATTAGGAGGCAAGTTTCTTTATATTCACTGATGATATTCGTGCTGAGACAGGGGGTAAGTCCTGTAGAGGAGCAGAGCCATTGGGAGGAGTTATGAGGAATGAGAAATTTTGCCGAGCTGCTGGGAGATGAGTAGCTGGCACAGGCAGTGAGGTCGGGAGAGTTACTGGAGCGAGGGCGGACGCACTTTCCCGTATAGGAGACTGAATGAAAGGTCAGGGGGACGGCAGAGGTATTCCAATTGCATTTCGAGGGGCTGTCTTCTGTGCTTTCTGAAAAGGAGAGGTTGGAGGCAACGGGCTCGTACAGTGAGGAAGAGGTGGAGAGGCAGAGCCAGCAGGAGGAGGTAAAATTGGGGTTGGAGGAGTTCACTGAGGCAAAGGCGGCTTGGATGAGGCTGAGGAGGGGAGAGGAGTAACGAGAAGGGGGGCAGAGGAAGCTGGGGTGGTGGGGTTTGAGATGCGCTGTTTGTAGCTGAGGTGCGGCTGGTTGGAGCTGAGGTGCGGCTGGAGAGCTGTGGAAAAAGGGGGTTAATGGCTTTATTGGGACCAATGTTAAAGGGCTTTTTTAAAGCAGTATTTTGGCATGATTGGTTTACAGCCTCCTTTTTTATTAGAATAAGTGATCCTCGGTCGGTTCCTTTCTCATAGATTCTGAAGCCTCAAGTTTGACCGAGTAACCAGGAGGGATCAGTGGGGAGCTGCACTGTAAGATTAAGATGTGTGCAGGATCCCTCGCTTTCTTGGCCGAGCCAGTTAATTGTAGGGAGTTTGCACCCTGTAGGGGCTCACTTTAAGGTAAGGTAATGATTAGGAACAGGAGGCTTCCAATTAGTGGCTAATGTTTCATACCCCCAGTATACACAGTAGTACTCGTTGCGGGAATTACAGTACGATTTTCCAGGATTTGAGGATGGGCACATGTAATATTGGGCCTGGGGATCACTTACCTTTCGAGCGCAGGATTCTTCGACTCTGGAGACAAAGGTGGTGAAAGGCTTACTCGGCTCCTGGAAGAGCTTGGTGAATTTATTAGGCCGACAGGCAGAGCAATTGGCAAATGCTCGTAAGGCGATTCCCCAAAGGATAGGCCAAAAGGTGGCAGGTGCATTAATATAAGCAGACGCATTTAGAAACGCTCCAGTGCCCATATAGGCTTCGGGGGGATGATAGACTTCAAGGGCTGCGTCTTGCTCACTTTGCTTAGCTGCTTCTGCCTGGAAGTGAGCACGCCAGTCAACAAACTGACCGGGGTTAAAAATTGAACGGGCAAGCGAGGCCCAGTCTTGGGGGAGGCAATAGTTCATGGCGAGATCCTGCAGTATTTGGGAAGCATATGGGCTACCTAACCCGTCCTCCTTGACGGCCCTGCGAAGCTGCTTGATAGTATCTAAGTCAATGGGATACCAGTCATGCGGTTTCTGTGGGGTGGGGGCAAGGTTAAGAGGAAAGCAGCGAAAAGCACGAGAGAAAGGAGGGCGCGCTTGCAGAGGGCTTGGCGCGGGAGTGGGGGTAGGGGGAGCGTTGCCCCAAGGGTTGCCTTGAGGTGCAGAAGGCAGCCAGGGGTTGTTAGTCGGCAGGGTGGAAGGAGCGGCGGCAGCTGCCGGTAGCGGCTCCGAGGGGGAGCTCGCCGAAGGGAGAGGCGGGAGTGGGAGGCCCCAAGCGTCGCAAGATGGCGGCGCGGTGGGCGTGGCTAAGACACAAGATGGCGGACCAGCCCCGCCCTGTGAAAGGGCGGGGTCCAAGGCACAAGATGGTGGACTAGCTCCGCCCTGTGGAAGGGCGGGGTAAAGCATATGCGGTTTCCGGCCCAGCTTAGGGCTGATGTCATCGCCAGAGCATTTCCTCCCCTCGATGGAAGAAGAAGGAGGAAGTTCGCCATCTTGGCGTGGCGCAGTGTTATTTTGCTTTTTGGGAGTCACCTCGAGCGCGTTGTTAATCTGCTCGACTAAGGACTCCGTGTCCGAGTCATGATTTGAATTAGTATCGCTATCTGAATCTGTTGGCTGGGTTGATAGGGCCTCCTTGGATTTAACGGGGCCTCGATCAGGGGGGAGGGAGCCTTGAAGGCAGGAGCGGATGGTTATCAAGGTGGGGAGCAAGCCGGGAGGGAAGCGCTTGCTCTCATGTTCCATGGCGTTGGTGACTCGATCAATAAGACGATCATAAATAACAGGGTCCCAAAGATGGCAAGTGGTGAGCCATGGGTTAAAGGGCAGCAGGAGGTCCCAGTATATCTGCAGCTGCCGGACAGACACTTTACAGCGATGCGTGTCTAGGAGACCCGCTAGAGCACGAACTTGAGGTGCCTGACATGTAGATATACGATTACCCATAGCTGAGGGGAGAGGAGGGGGGTTTGTTTACCGAGCAGAGAGAATGAGATAAACTGTGGCCGCAAGGCCGAAGGAGACGGCGAGAGCGGAAAGCAGTGCCCTTTGGCAACGGGAGCAGTCGGGGGGGGCGGTTGCAAAGAGGCACACGGTGCCAAATGAGGAAATAAAGATACAAAGAACTACAGCAAAGTAATGGAGGGGAAGAGGGAGAGCGTTAGGAGGAACGGGGGTCATAGAAGTGCGCATACAAGAGGACGAAGAGAGCGTGGGGGATACTCCTACTGGATGAAGAGAGCGTGGGGGAAGGGAGGAGCGGCTTCGGAGCAAGGAACCTCCCACGGCTCCGGAAGCGGCGAAGGAGAGGCGGCCCTTACCTTGCAGGCGAGGAAACGGGAAGCTGGAGAGGCGTCCGGGCGAGCGGGCGACCTGCCGAACTGTCGTGTGGAGACGTTCCTCACACGGGGCACCAGTTGCGGTCGGGGTTACTGCTTCTGGGGGGAGGGGCGGCCGGTAGCCGAGCCCTCAGCTCTCGGGGCTGCTTAAAGGGTACCGGCGGCGGGGGCTCTTTCCCGGAGGCGAGGGAGAGGCGGAGGACTTGGCCGGGTCCTCGGCGAGAGGCGTGCAAGGTGTGGAGGGCGGCGATAAGGACAAGACACTCTTCATCCAGTAGGAGTATGCGCCAAAGAGATTTATTCAGGGGTGATCACAGGTTATATAGGCTGGTAAGAAGGGCAGGGCTGGAAAGGGGGTGAAGTAGCCTAAAATGGCAATATTGAAGGGAGAGGGGCTAGGATTGGTTCTGAGAGGACGCAGGAGCCGTTGCAGCGGGCGGGGGTTGTTCTGGCCACGGTGCATGCGCGCTGGCGGTGGCAGGAGTGGCCTTGGCACCAGGGAGTGAGTGGGTAAGATAAGGAAGTGGGGAAAGGGCAGTTGGGAGAAAGGCGGTTTCCTCCGGCAAGCCTCCCCTGCCCGTGACATTTTGGGTGAGGAAAAGGGAGCTGCCTTGACCTCGCTCCCCAGGCTCGGGGGGGCTGCAGAGGGCACTCACGCCCGTACCTACTACCCTCCCCAGGGGGTGATCAGGTCCCCTGGCCCAGGCCTGGCAAGCCGAGGTACAAGCTCAGCTACCCGCACTCAAACCCACAATGCCAGGGCCAGGCTCATCCCTGGGACTCATGTCCCGTGTTGCCATGGAGACTCACTCACCTGGGAGTCATATCCCATGTAGTAGGGGAAAGGTAATGAGCTTATTTGCAGAGTTGGCTGAGATAAAGAGGCCACATCTAAGCAACAAAAGAGGTTCTCTGGTGGTCACTCTCAGTTATAATTATAAGTAGGCTTAGCTTTGCCATTGTAGAAAAAGTTTCATAGGGCAAGCCTCAAGATTGAGGTCTTGGCTTGTTAAATTGGGAGGCCCTAAAGCTTGAGAGAATATCAGGAATTCCCCAAGTGGGGAAGTTCAATAGTTCCATACTTTTTCTCCAGTTCCTCAAAGGCCTTTGCAAATACTGTTTTTATTTTCTGCCTCTAAAAATACTCCAGAATGTATCAGGGTATTACATTAAGCTATACAGAATAACAAGATCTCATTCCCTATTCTAGGCTCCATGTAATTAGTTTGCTTAAATAACCTGGCCAGACAGGTTAAGCTAGATAGCGTGCTACAGAAAATTTAAATTTTGAACAAAATAACATCTCTTCCTTTGGGCTCATACTTCCTTTGGTCTCATACTTTACCCTGTATTCTGATTTACCTTGGTCCTAACCAGAACCACTTCATTCATATCTCTAATTGAAGTCTGATCTCTTTTTCAGCTTCTTTAATAGTTGCTATATGGAGTAATGCTGACTTTCAGAGCTGCAGAACTTGAACTCTGAGTCTCAGGTGTCACAGATGTCTAAAGTTCCAGGAAACAACCAGGTTATACGCAAAGAGCACAGCAAATCAGAATTTAGCAATAACAGTTAAAACTCAGGAATAAATGTGACTGCTGTAAGAGCTTGGAAGCTAGGAACTTTTACAATGAACCTTATTGAACATTCCATTCTCCTTATTCATCAATTGCCCAATCTCTGCCCACTTTCTATCTCCTGATAACCTATGCTCTCAGAGTTTGCTTGTTATTGTTAGTTTATATTAGTGAGACCATACAATATTTGTCCTTTCTTTATTGGCCCGTTTCACTCAATATATTGTCCTCAAGGTTCATTCACCTAGTTGCATGCCTCACAACTTCATTTCTTTCTGCAGCCGCTAAATATTCCATTGTATGCATACACCACAGTTCACCCTTCTGTTCATCAGTCAATGTATCCTTAGGCCACGTCCTTCCGTTGCACATCGTGAATTTGCTGCCATAAGCACCAGTGCGTAAATGTCTATTCATGTTCCTGCTTTCAGTTCTTCCAAGTATATACCAAATAACAGGGTTGCTGGATCATATGGCAGCTCTAGACTTAGCCTCCTGTGGAACAACCACACTGCCCTCCAGAGGGGCTGCACCGTTCTACTTCCCTACAAACAGCAAACAGGTACCTTCTTCTCTTCACCTGTTCTCCAGAACTTGTACCTTTCTGTTTATTTTTTAAATAGTTTTATTCACACACCATACAATCCATCCTAGGTCAATGGCTCCTGGTTTAATCACATAGTTATGCATTCACTACCACAATCTATATGAGAACATTTCCATTTCTTTTTATTTTAACCAAGACAGAAGATGAGAAAAAACATAAAAGAGAGAGAAAAACAGCAACAAAAATTGCATACCCCTCCCTTATATCCCCCTCTTATTGACATTTAGCTTTGCTATATTGCCTTTGGTATAATTAATGAAAGAATATTACAACGTTATTTTTAACTATAGACACTAGTTTGCATTAAGTGTGTTTTTTCCATATAACATCCCACTCTTAACACCTTGTAATGGTGACATTCCTTTGTTCTTCCTCATGTAAAAACTTTCTTATATTTGTGCATTTAATCCCCATCATTGTCCACTCCAGGTTTCACTAAGTTATACAGTCCCAGTGTTTCCTTGAGATTTTGAAGATCGCTTTTTTAAAGGCTTTGTTTGTTGTATCCACATTCTTGTCTTCTTCATTGATGTTTTCTATATTTGTATCCTCTTCCTTTGGATGGGCCATCATTTCCTGTTTCTTTGTCTTGTACTCTTTTGTTGCACACTGTACATTTTAATATTTTAAAATGTTAACTCTGGGATTTACTCCCTAGGATGTCTGTTTCTTGGTTTTGTCACCAGCTGGTTATAAGACAGATTTTCTTGAGCTTCAGCCCTCCTCTCAGGAAGGTCTGCCCAAGGCAATGCAGTGTCTAGGGTCCTCCTTGTTTTTCCTGAGCCTGTGTCTTGTCCTGGGCTTGTGCTTGTTAGTTGGAGATCACCATTTACAGGAGTTTGAATGTCCCCTCTATTTTCCAGGAGAAAGACCTCCCTCTCCTGGGTATTTAAAGCAGACAAGCTTTTGCCATAGACTCTCAGCCTCTATAGCATCTCATATCCCTTTTGTTGTTTCAAGCTGCTTTCGCCTGGAGGGCAAATTCTGGTGGGGGGGGGGGTAGGTGTAGATATTCCGAAGAGGTGTTTCCCAAGTCAGTCTTTCCCACCAGAAACAGGGCCAGGGACCCATGGAGAGGGCACAGATTGGCTCCAAAGTGCCCTGGATAGAGGATCAGGAAGGGTGCCAAGAGCTTCTTCCATAGCTCCCCAAAGGCCCTTTGACTAACTGTCCCCGCAGCCCTGAGGAAGCATAGCATCTCTAAGTCTCCTCCGCTGCCACCTTTGTTTGGGGCATATTGGAACAATGGCCTCTCTCAGAGCTTGGCCCCCAGTGATCCAATGTTGCTAATCAAAAGCCTCGATCAGTAATTCATCATGCCCACCGTGGTCTTGGGGAAGAGGAACTTTATGTCCCTTTCTTTCACCAGCAAGCTATCCAAGGACTGAACCCCATGGTGGCCTGCAGGAAGAGTTAAAGATGAGTGCTTGTAACCACTGCGCAGAGAAGCAATTTACTGATCTTTACTGTAATTTACCAGCCTCTTCCTTCTGCTCTTCCCTGAATGCTGTACAGTGTTCTGCTGACCTCCGGAGTTTCAAAATAATCATTTCAGACAGCTCCTGCCTGTTTAATAGTTGTTCTGGTGGAAGGACTGAGTCTTGGAACTCCCTACAGCACCATCTTCCCACAGTCTTCAAAAGTCAAATAAAAGAATTCACTTCAACTCAAATTTTCTGAAACCCACCATTCTTGTATGTCTCCCTACCCAGCTTTCTCTTTACTGTCCACTTACACCACTTCTATTCCTTCTACTTCTTTACCTTCCTTCCAGATTGAACTTCCTTTTCTTAGAGTTTTCCTCAGGAAAAAAACAAGAAATCCTATTGTATAACACCTCCTTAAGATTTCTAGATCAAAAGGCATATATATGAAAGTTGAATTTAAACCCTGGCTAGAGCCAGCTTGACACATAATTAAGAATATTCCTAAACCTCAAGAAAAAAGACAAAACTTTGATGCAGAAATCAGAGTTTATTGGATACTTACTGATTCAGACTACCAAATCTGTGCCAACTAGCTCACATACTTGTTAGCCCCTCAGCCTAGGATAAATGAGCAAAAGCAGCAGGTGTGAAAGACAAGGAAAAGATTTAAATAACTAAGCTGTGTACGATGCAAAATTCGCCTTGAGAGGTCAAGAAAAGTAGGGAGTGCACTATAAAAGGCCTTTTCATAAGCCTTTTCATTAAGGGCTGAATGGATAAATATTGAAAAGTACAAACAAAATAAACATACATCAATAAGAAACTTAAATATAGACATCAGCAAACATCCAAACAATATTCTGGGTAGACACAATAGCCAAACTAAAATGAGTCTTATGGTTTCCTTGTGTAGCTAGTCTTATACCTGGTAAAAGGAGCTAAGAAAATAATAAATTAGAATTGGAAATTGCCAATTTAGAAGCTATTAGACAGGAATAAAGACTGTCATTTCTTGGTTGTAGGGGTCAATTCATCAAGAGAACATACAAATCCTAAATATTCATTATCTGGATTGTGGCGATAGTTTCACAGGTATATGCATGTTTCAAAACACATCAAATTGTACACTTTAAAACTGTCTATTATAATCAAATGAACTAAAAGAAAAAAAATGAACAAAAGTCCTCTTGGATGACAGAGGCATTTCCATTGAGACTTCTCTCTCATTATCTTAATTATCACAATTTTCACACCAGGGAAGATTTTTACATAGAAATGTATTTCATGGCAAAATTTTACATGGAATGAATTGTTTTTCCTTCTTAATTTTTCAGAGCAGCTTCCTTTGGGAGAATGAGATTTTTTTACTCAGTCATGAGCTACAGGATGGGCTGAGTTATAACTGCCCACTTTCAGTTACTCACCAAGAGATAAATCTTTATCTTTGATCTAAATTTCATTTTCTACAGAGCTTCCAAGGATAAGAGGTTCTTTCAGTTGTGTTGCAAAATGTTGGCAACCATATCACATTTCCTGCCACAATTCTGAGTTTAGGTGTTGTGCCGGTTTGGATGTATTATGTCCCCCAAAACGCCATTATCTTTGATGCAGCTTTATGGAGGCAGATGTATTAGTGTTGATTAGATTGGAATTCTTTGATTGAGTGTTTCCATGGGGATGTGACTCAGTCAACTGTGAGTGAAATGTCTGATTGGATAATTTCCATGGAGGTGTTACCCCGCCCCTTCAGGGTGGGTGTTAATTGGATCACTGGAGTCCTATAAAGGAGTTCACAGACAGAGGACCTCGGAGCAACTGAGAGTAACATTTTGAAGAGGAGCTGCAGCTAAGAGAGGACAAAATGCCCAAGAGCAACATTTTGGAGAATGTCATTTTGAAACGCAACCTAGGAGCAAGCAGACGCCAGCCACATGCCTTCCAAGCTAACAGAGGTTTTCTGGATGCCAACGGCAATCCTTCAGTGAAGGTACCATATGGTTGACACCTTACCTTGGACACTTATGGCCTTAAGACTGTAACTTTGTAATGAAATAAACCTTCTTTATAAAAGCCAATCCATTTCTGGTACTTTGCATTCCGGCACCATTAGCAAACCGGAACGCGTGTCGATGTTTATTTTCAGATATGCATCTTGATTAATGTTTGCATTACCTGTTGCTCTTAATCACTTACTCCAAGTGTTATCATCCCAGGCCCCATGTTAAAATCACCAGCTAAAGTGCTGCATTGCATTTAGATTTCAAGAAAACATAAGAAACCCAATCTCATCATTAACCAGCTACTCCATAGGTAAGATAGTATTCTGAATTTCCTTAACTTAAATTCGAAGAGTGACATTGAGATTTGTAGATCTGATAAAATGTTTTAAAATGTGAGATAGAAACTAAGGAGCTGATTGATAAAGTATGGATTGTTATTAATTATCACACAGATATTTTATGAGTGTCCTAATTACCTCTACCACTAGGTTTCACAAACATTAAAACAACTTCATATGCAGTCCACATAAACACTACTAAAGACAGTTACCATCTTCAAACCACATCACATTTGACAGTTCTAATATTCTTCAGTGAAGGCATCAGAAACTTAAAGGATGAAAAGATACAGCTTACAAAAAATGCCAAACAATACAGATAGCAAAGAAATTTGCAGTCAGAATTTCATTTTCCTAAAAGGGAAAACATATAACAAAGCAAGCAATTTTTTTGGTCTTTTCATGTTTATAAGGCAATACTGTAATTGTTAAGAATGATAATTCACACTGCTGGCATACAAGATGTTTGGTGCTTTGAAGACAACTGAGATAATTGTATGTGACAGATCTTGAGGCTTATGGTAAAATAAAGAGCCATAAAATAAAGCTAAAGCAAAAAGAAGTTGATTCAAAGAACACAGATGGTTACAAAAAACATCCTTCTATTGTGTCAGTGCCTGGAGGTCTGGATGAACTCACAGGATGGAGAGGAGGAGACAGGAGGACCAGTCCAAGCAAGTGACCAGAAACAGGGAAGTGGGATAAGTACCAGCAAAAACGAGGTCACCCACAGTTTTTCAAGGAGGACTCTCTGACAGTGCCATTTGGTGAAATAAGAACTGAGAGGATGGGGTGACTGTCACCTGGAGAAAAATATGTCCCTCCTGAGAAGTCTCCCCAGGGCTCCTTTTACATCTCTGTTCCTCAGGCTGTAGATAAAGGGGTTGAGCATAGGGGTGACCACTGTGTACATCATGGAAGCAATTATGTCTTTGTCATTGGAGTTGTTTGATGATGGGAAGATGTACAGTACCATAATTGTCCCATAAAATAGAAATACCACAGAGAGATGGGAGCCACAGGTGGACAAAGCTTTGCAGATCCCTTTGGTGGAGGGAACCCTCAGGATGGAGATCCCAATACGGGCATAGGAGACCAGAATGCCAATCAGTGGTATGAGAATCCCCAACGCCCCCACAGTGAGGATGACCAGCTCATTGAGGGAGGTGTCCGAGCAGGAGAGTTTGAGCAGAGTAGCAAGATCACAAAAGAAATGAGGGATAGTGTTAACAGCACAGAAAGAAAGCAGGGACAGGGAGAGAGTGTGGGACATTGCACTGCTACATGAGAATAACCAGGACCCACCCACTAGTGAAAAACATAGGCTTTCTTTCATGATGGTGGTGTAGTATAGAGGGTGGCAGATGGCCACATACCTGTCATATGCCATCACTCCAAGAAGAAGGTTATCAATACAACCAAAAAATATAAAAAAAAACATCTGCGTTACACACCCCACATAAGAGATGGATTGATCCTGAGTATGCAGGTTTCTCAACATCTTAGGGATGGTGACAGATGAAAAGGAGACATCAGTGAAGGCCAGCTGGCTGAGGAAGAAGTACATGGGGGTGTGGAGGCGAGAGTCCAGCCTGATGAGCAGGATGATGAGCAGGTTCCCCAGCACTGTGGTGAGGTACATGCCCAGGAAGAGGGCAAAGAACACGCCCTGCTGCTCTGGGCGGATGGAGATCCCCAGCAGGAGGAATTCAGACACGCTGCTCTGGTTCTCCCACATCATGCTGCTCTTTTCTCTGCTGGGATGAAGGGAAGTGGGAAATGTCAGAGACCGTGAAAGTGTGATTATGACTATCGCAGTAGGGTCTTTTATTTTCTCCTGGGAAATATGAGTGTGTGAATTCCTATTATCACTTTGTCTTGCCAAAGCAAGGAACATCCCCAACACCAACATGATTCCTTTCACTGGAACCCAGAATGAATTCTTTCTTCTTCTTTTATTCAGTATTCTAGGTACTATGGCTTTAGTTGAAGATTAAAGAATAAAAACACACGTACAAAATTTCTTCTTTTGGGGTGCTGACCCTCTAGGGAGCAACTAGCACAGGACTGACTAAAGGTGTGAATCTGTTGCAGATTCCTTGCATTGTGACTCTAGACCCACCACTTTGCACCTCTCTGACTTGAGTGGCTAAATTTTCCTTGGCCTCATTTCGTGCTTCTGTAATGTGAAGATACCAATATTACATATTCATATGCATATTAGGAGGATTGACTGATTCAGTAAACATTGATATATTATAACAGTGTCCTGCATAAAATAAGTTCACAAATATTTTAACTATTGTTTTTATGACAGGATAAGTATCTAAATCAAACCAGGATCAAATTTAAGAATTCAATAAAACAGGATCACATGATAGGCATCCAAAAGATCGGGATGCTGACCTAAAAGTTGTGTTAACTTATCTGAGCTCTCACACTGTCAAAGAAGTTTCTGGGTCCAGATCCTGACCACAGGGGTGAATTGCCTGATGGAACTTATCTTAATGCACAGTCATAAATTTGCCAAGAACTAAGATTACTCAATTCATCTATCTCCATCTATC
The DNA here is from genome assembly GCF_015220235.1 of Choloepus didactylus. Classification (NCBI taxonomy): domain Eukaryota; kingdom Metazoa; phylum Chordata; class Mammalia; order Pilosa; family Megalonychidae; genus Choloepus; species Choloepus didactylus. The sequence continues at coordinate 100,137,679 of NC_051316.1, forward strand.
TCCATATGCATCCAGTGCCTCAAACTGGCTCAGAGCTGAGTTTTCAGATTCAGTAACACCCCTGAATATCTTCCTGGAACCTGAGAACTGGTAGATACTGTAGGATTGGGGGTATCTATTAGAATTCAGAGTTACCTGATTAACCAAAATTATTTCCCAGTATTGATTTTAACACTAATAAAAATTTACATGTAATGAGCACTGACACCAGAAAAAAATATTTTTGCACTATTGCCCCATTTATTTTTCTCAACAGTCTTGGGAGATGGGCATTATTAACACTCCATTATATACATACTCAGGAGGATTAAGAAATGAGGATTTTTCACTCTGTCAGTGACTGCTGTAGACACAATTCTCTCATGAGGTTTTCTTTTCTACTCTTATGACCCTACTGTTTCTCCTTCTCTGTAATTGGAAGAAGAGTCAGGATCTTTGAGATACTATATCAGGGCTTAAAGAAGGCCTCCTGCTTAGATAACTGTCTTCATTCATATTCCTACAGCCTCTTACAGTTTGCAAATAGCAATCACATGCCTTCAGTTTCACCAAATCAATCACTTATTTGTGTTGTAGACACAATGATTTTTTCTTTCATTCTACGAATGTGAAAAGTGAAATAATTTAAACAAGGTCACATAGATATTGCATGTTGAAGCCTGATCTCAAAAGTAGGTTTTTCTGATGATCTTTTTACTGGAGAATCTTCCATTGCTGTCCGTGGGGGCTGGGAAGACTAAACTAAAGATAAATGTTAAAATACCCTTATGCTGGGAGAGGAATATGATGTTAACACTGTTGTGTAAGTATCTGATAGTAGATATTTGTTCCAGACCAGGGAGTTGCTTGGTGTCATTAATTCATGTCTAAGTTCATGGGACGCCAGGAGGTGGCAGAGACTTCACTCTTCTGCTGAGGACTAGCTTCTCACAAACAGTTGCTAGGTCAGACTTAACCCAGGAACTCAAACATCTTCTGGAGGAGCCCTCAACACCTCATAAATCCATGGAGCTGCACCTTTAAGGGAAGGGAATAATGCAGGACTGGTACATTCGGTCTGCAACTTGTGTGAAAGAAGTGGCTCAGAAATGAAAAGGAGAGGCTGTGACCTGGAAGGTTGGAAGAGAGCCTTTGGATGGACCCAGTTTTCATAGCTTCATACCAAATATTCTCTCCCATGCAGTCAAGAAAAGGAGCATTAGATGTTTCCACCTCCATGAGGCTACAAATTACTAAGTGCTTATTATATAATTAGTACTTTCGTAAGCACCTTCGAGACCATATCTTGTAGAAGTTATTATTATTTCCATTTTACAGTGAAGGTTATAAACATCAGAGAGATCAAACCAGAAACCACAAAGCTATTACGTGGAAAAATGAAAAAGATTGAATGGAGATGCATGTGATGCTAGAAATGAGCATTTGATTACTAAACTATGTTACCAAAATTGAAGGTTAGAGTAAAAAATATTGATCATCCAGGGACCCTGCTGTAGTATTCAATTCACATATAGAAATGGTCCCAATTGATCTTCAAAGTGGGCCCAATTTGGAGCAGCCTCTGTGGGTTCTGCTCTCCGGCAAGTGGAGAATCACAATGTGAGAATGTTAAGCAGACACACAGACGTACACACAAATGTTAGTATCTTGGTTTTAAGCCTTCTCTGTCCTACACAAGGTGTGCATTTGTACACTCAACACATTTAAACACACTATCACAGATACGACATTGCCAAAAGGTGATTTACAGACTTCTCTGACTTATACTCAATCTAGGTAAATTCAGTCAGGGTGTGAATCAGCTCACACAAAGTCATGTAAAATTCATAAAAGTATGTACTCTCATGTGCATTATGCAGCTATACACAGAGAACTATCACGTATCCTATACAAATACATGCCACATGAATTATAGTCAGGCAGCCATATATTCAAATCACAAGCAACAAATGATGTCTTACATATAGCCTACAAATAAAATAAATGCAAGTACAATAAGCACACATATTGCTGAAAGGAAATTTCCAGCTTGTTCTGACATATATGTCATAGGTGAAGGTATTCAATGTGTTAGTCAGTTATACATACACAGACAGAACCAAAGAACACTGACACACATGCAAAAACACATGTAACTTCTCTGATAGTTCCACACACACATGGCTATAGAGATTTGGGGACCCCTTCTGATCTCTGCCATTTATATGAGTTCAGATGCTTTCTGTTTCATATTGTTACCTGAATCCCCACTTTCTGCCCAGAAAACCCAGGATCCACAGTAAAAGAGGAAACCTCAGTGCCCAAGGACCTTTACAGACTTTCTTGTCTGTTCACCAGCTTCAAAACAATAGGCAGAAAGACCTTTCGCCAACCATAAATAGGTCCTAGGGGAAAACAGCCCCCAAACCCCTGATTAGAGAAGCAAACAGCTTGGGCTAATTGCCCAAGTTTCTCCTGGCCCCTTGGGAAGTAGCGCATATAGGATCCAGAGGGATGGAGCTGCTCCTGGAGTCACAGGAGAGAGTGCCCCTAATGTCAGTGACACCTTGAGCAACTGGTCAAGTTTCTGTTGGTTAAGCCAAGTCCCATTAACCCCACTGAAATCAAGGAGCTCATTTCAATGGCAGTATCAGTCACTAGCTACCAGATCTCAAAGACACTGTTGCTACCAATGAATTTCTCAATGCCTTAGTGAAGAATGTATCCTCCAGGCATTTCCTGGAGATGTAGTTGGGAGTGGGCCAACAGGTTTCACATAATAAATATACTCCCAAAATGTCCATTTCTCTAAGCCTGTAGATTGCTTCCTCCATAATTGTCAGGGAAGTTATGGATATCTTGACATTATTAAAAGTAGATCATTGGTAAATCCAGGTTTCAGTCAATTGACAAGGAAATTTATAAAGCCAATTTTTGGTACTGTAGAACCACCTAAAATCTAGCATTTCAGTTAAGTTCACTCAGATCAATAATTTTGGCCTGATGCAACCTTTTATTTTATCCCCTTTTGTCTAATACCTTTGAATATACTCCCACATGGACAGTCTAGTTTCTTGTCAACACAAATTAGCAAGGTCTTGTAATTACTTTGTTCTATATGCTGACTATTCCTGGAGCAGACATTGCTGTTCTCTTCCTGGGCTATTCGGAAATCAAGCTGTTCTTATGGGGAGGAGGGGTCTTCAGGAAATTAGGCATCCATTTGCAAGGCAACTTCTTCCTATGAAGTTATTATAGACATTTTAATATCTAAGAACTCTAAGACCTAAAATTGGTAATCAGCATGGCCTGGAATAGAAAAAAAAACAGTGCATAATTTACCAGTGTAGAATATTTTGCTTTGCTAGAATATCAAACACATCAGTGGCTGTTTTATGGGTAACTGAAAAGGAAACCAACATAATTTATTTCTTGTGCTCAGGACTTGCCCACTTTTTTAACAAGAAAATGCTTAGTGTTCAAAGTACTTTCAATTGTACATTTAATTAAAATTACAATAATTACAAAAAATATATCATTTGGTGAAAATAGACTGAAGGAAAATGGAAAAGGAGTGAAAAGGTTAACATGATATGAAACAGATAGGCAGAGCAAGAGGAAAAATGGAACAAAGAATAGATGGGACAAAGAGAAAACAAATAGCAATATGAGAGACTTAAGCCAAACTCTATACTTAATCACATTAACTGTAAATGATCTAAATAACACAACTGAAAGGCAGAGTTTGTCATATTGGATAATAAAGCAAGACCCAACTATATTTTTCCTACAAGAAACACACTTTAAACACATTAAAAATAAAGAATGAAATTAAAAGTTTAAAAAACTAAGAGGATGGGGAAAAAAGCATGCTAACCCTAACCAAAAGAAAGCTAGACTGACCATATTAATATCAGACAAAGTAGAGTTCAGAGTAAACAATATTACCAGGAGTAAAGAATGTCATTTCATACAGATAAAGGAGTCAATTCATCAACACATCTAAACAGTTCTAAATGTTTTATGTAATTAGTAACGGGACTTCAAAATACATGAAGCTAAAACCTGATTATTTGAAGAAATAGATAAATTCAGAGTAATAGTTGGAGATTTCAATACCTTTCTCTCAATAATTGATGGAACAAGTAGAGAGAATATTTGTAAGGATAAAGAACATTTAAGCAACACTGTCAGCCAAGTTGACCTAGTTGACATTTATAGAACACTTAACCCAACAAGAGCAGAATACACGTTCTTTTTTTGAGGACACATGGAACATTTACCAAGATAAGCTAAATTTGGGAGGCCACAAAACAACTTTCAATAAATTTAAACAAATTTAAATCACACAATATATGCTCTCTAAGCATGAAGTAAATCAGAAACCAATAAAGAAAGATAGCTAGAAAATTCCCAAATGTTCAGTAACTAAATAACATATTTCTAAATAACTTTTGGGTCAAATTGAAAAAAAAAGGGAAGTTAGAATGCATTTTTAACTGAATGAAAATAAAAGCACAACATATCAAAATTTGTGGAATGCCACTGACATAATATTTAGGGAAAAAATTTGGAAAAAAATCTTTGTGCCATTGGGTTAGGTGAAGACTTTTTAGATATACCAAAATCATGATCCATAAAGAAGTAAATTGATAAAATGGGCTTCATAAAAATTAAAGTATCTTCACTGTGAAAGACACTACTAAGAACATGAGAAGATAAATCATAGGGTGGTAGAATATTTGCAAATCACATCTCTTATAAAGAACTTGTATACAGAATATATAAATTTTACAAAACTTAAACAAATAATCCAGTTTTAAAATAAGAGAAAGATTTGAGCAGATACTTCACCAAAGAAGATATATGCATGACAAATAAGCACATGAAAAAATGCTCAATATCATTATTCATTAGAAAAATGCAAATTAAAACTGCAATAAGTTACCACTACAAGCCTATCAGAATGGCTAAAATTAAAAAGGCAGATCGTATCAAGTGTTCCAGTGGTGAACAGAAACTTTTGGACACTGCTGGTGGAAATGTAAAATGGTACGAGTCTGAAAAACAATTTGGCAGCTTCTTTAAATGTTAAGCAAATACCTAACATATGATCCACTTCTCAGTTTTTGCCCAAAGAAGAAGAAAGCATATGCATCTATAAAAGACTGGTACAGAAATGTTCATAGCAGCATCATTTAATTTAATTTAATAGGCACAGACCGGAAACAACCTGAATGTCTATCAACAGGTAAATGGATAAAAAATGTGGTAAATCCATATAATGGAGTACTATTCAACAGTAAAAAGAATGAACTACTGGAACACACTGCAATATGGATGAATGTCAAAATACTTATGCTGGGTGAAAGAAAGCAGAAACCAAAGAGTACACACTATATGGTTCCATTTAAATACAATTTTAGAAGATACAAACTATGTGACAGAAAGCAGATCATTTGTTCCCTGGGGATGGGTGGAGGAGGTTGAAAGGGCAGGAGAGGAAGCATGAGGCAACAGCATCATCTTGATTATTTGTGGTGGAGTTTCATGGGAGTATACATATGTCAGAATTCATCCAATTATACACTTTAAATACGTGCTTAAGTGGCTACAAAAAATAAATAAAAGTATGATCACGTCATTCCTCTACCGAATACCTTGGGATGGCTTCCCAAATCACTCAGAATTAAAAAGAAAAACCTTACTATGGCCTTAAATATCCTACAAATTGGTTCCCCAATATCTCTAAACTTACCTCCTACTATCCCTCTCTCCCTCAGCCCTGTCCAGCAGCGGGGTCCCCCTTTGTGTTTCGGGGACAGCTCAGGCACTCTCTGACCTGACAGTGTTTGCAGTTCCTCGGGCCCGGAAGGTTTTTCTCCTAGATGTCCCCATGGCTTGCGTTCCTGTCCTCGTTCAAGTCTGCTCAAATGTAAGATATCCAGTGAGCACTACCCGGCACACAATCTGAGATTACACCTTCCATGCCCAACACTCTTGCACCCTCTTTTTATTTTCCCTTTCTGCATAGCAGTTTTTAGCAAAACCAAACTCAGAACGTAATTATTTATTTAGACACACACAAAAAAAACATTTCCTTACAGAGCAAAGAGACAATCACAATAAACGAAATAATAGGAAAGTGTAGGGTGTGTTAGAAGTTTAAAAATTGCTATGGAGAAAAGGAGCACGAGGAGGGGTATCAGGACTGCTGGAATGTAAACTGTACATGAGGGTGACGTTTGTAAATTTGGTTAACTTGTATGCCCAGAACTTAAATAATATGCCTAGACATGCAATAACTGTTTTGTATGCATGAATTATGAATGCCTGCATTTGGCTTTTCCCATCAGAAGTGGGATACTCAGTTTGGAAGCAAGAGAAAACTCTCATTTTCCCTAATCAGCATTAATCAGCCATATAGCCTGCTCTCACTGCAACTGTAAATCCAACTTAGAGAAAAAATTACCGTCTTCCTAGGACAGGGAAATTTGTTAATGGGATTGGCTGCTCTGTGCTCCCCTATTAAGTTCTTGTCAGAGGCATAGTCAAATTAAACTTATTGAGCTTTTAGAAAACCATCAAATGCGCTTTAGTACCTAGCTACTGCATTAAGAAAGTAAGCATTCTGTTCTTTACTAAAATTAAACCTCAGGAACTTTACTGACTATTTGTAGCTCTGGAAAGCAGTAGAAAAAAAAAGAGAAACTAAGGAGTTGATTGCTATTTCATTTACTTCAACAGATAGAAACTCCAAGTTATTAAAAACCATAGTATCTATTGTTGAGTTTTTGTCTTTAAACTAACAAAACAGTGTTCCACAAGACTTAAGCTGTCCAGTTGTTCATTTCATTTGAGATAAAGTACCATATCACACATGAGAATTCTTACCATCTGCCACATGAGGATCAGAAACTCAAGGAGTGAGGAAGTACAGCTTAGTTTAAAATCCGGTCACATTCTGCCCCTCTAATCTTAGCTTAAAGCTTCCAGACAGAAAAACTGGTTTTCCCTTTGTAAAGAGGATGCATAAAATGCTGTTGTCATATTTTGCTGTTGAGAGAAGTAGCTAGTGAATTTTGCAATCTTAGCAAACTTTCCAAAGCTCTTCAGGAAGACAAAAGTCTAACCTATTTAGAATGATCAAACACACAGCTGACTAATAAAAAGTTTTGTACTTTGAAACTCACAAAGATGAATATGTGTTTCAAACAATGCCGTATTTAGGGTTATATAGTTATATATATATAACAACAGTGAAAAGTTTCAGTTTCCAGAGCATAACTTCCCATTTTAAAGGAGAGTTGGGGTGGTGCTGGAAACAAAGTTTCTCAACACACAGTTTTCAAGAAAGCATCTCTGACAGGGTCAGCAGGTGAAACAAGAATATGATTAGGAGATTTTTCACTTGGAGAAAATGATATCACTTCTGAAAAGTAACCCCAGAGCCAATTTCATATCTTTGTTTCTTAAGCTGTATATGAAGGGGTTCAACATGGGGGTCACCACTGTATACATCAGTGAGGCAATCATCTCTGTGTTATTGGAGTTGTTCAATGAGGGGGTAAAGTACAGTGCCATAATTGTTCCATAGAATAAAGACACCACGGAGAGGTGGGAGCCACAGGTGGACAAGGCTTTGCAGATACCCTTGGTGGAGGGGACCCTCAAGATCGAGGCCCCAATGCAGCTGTAAGAGACAAGGATGCCACTCAATGGAAGGATGACAAGTGCAGCCCCTGCAGTGAATATAACCAGCTTGTTGAGAGAGGTGCTTGAGCAGGACAACCTGAGCAGGTTGGGGAGACTGCAGAAAAAGTGGGGGATGCTGTTGTCAGCACAGAAGGACAGCCGGGCCAGAAGGAGGGTGTGCAAGAGGGCACTGCCACAGGAGAGAGTCCAGGAGCCAGCCACCAGCAGGACACACAGCTCCTGTCTCATGATGGTGGTGTAGTGTAGAGGGTAACAAATGGCCACATACCTGTCATAGGCCATCACCGCAAGAAGGAGGTTGTCAACACAACCAAAAAGTATATAAAAATACATCTGTGAAATGCACCCTTTGTAGTATATGGATCGGTTCCGAGTCTGCATGTTCATCAGCATCTTTGGGATTGTGACTGATGAGAAGGAGACATCAGTGAAGGCCAGGTGGCTGAGGAAGAAGTACATGGGGGTGTGGAGGCGAGAGTCCAGCCTGATGAGCAGGATGATGAGCAGGTTCCCCAGCACCGTGGTGAGGTACATGCCCAGGAAGAGGAAGAAGAACATACCCTGCTGCTCTGGATGGATGGGGAGCCCCAGGAGGAGGAATTCAGACACGCTGCTCTGGTTCTCCCACCTCATGCTGCTTGCTCTCTCTCTCTCTGCTGATGATGAAGCAAATGGGAAATGTCAGGAACTTCGCAATGCCAAGCATAGTCATTATTGTGTGGTCACATACATTCTCCGGGTGACTGTGTCAGTATACACACACACCTTATTGCATTTCATTCCCATATTATCACCTCATCCAGCCTGGTCATAGAAGGACAGTAAATCCTCTAGTGAAAACCAGGGACAATTCTTTTTTCTTTTTCAAACATGTGAAGACACTATGATAGGCACTGGAGAGAGAGTAGTGAATAAGATCAGACAAAGTCCCTTCCTTTGGGGGACTCACATTCTGGTGAACAGTCTAATAGAGAATTGATTAAAAGCCTGTCTCTTCAGCCAGGCTGCTTGTGTGCTTGTGTCTGAATCTTGCCTTCACAATTTCCTAGTGATATGAAATTATACCAATTCCTTATTCATTCTCTATCCACATCCATCTCTATCGCACTTTCACATACATACATACACACATGACCCACTTTTAGCATTATTGAAAGGATGAAATGAGCTAATACATGTAATATGCTTAGAATATGTCTTATGCAAAGTGGTGCTCAAAGCATTAGCTTTTATTGTTTTGGCAGGTGAGTGGCCAAGATCACACTTCAGAAATTAAAAATGATAGAAATATGAGAAGTCATTAAACACAATCAAACAGCTCCATGTATACCTATGTGGTCTCTCTCTCACATTCAGGGAAACTGTGAGATCAAAACCATGGCCCCTGAGAATTGATACAACCATGGCCTTTGACTTACTGCACTTAATTTGCCAATACATAACTTTCTTCATATCTGCCACTGCTCTTTCTCCCCTTCCATCTCCAGTACTTCCCAAAAAGGCTGATTCCTGAGCACACATATGCAGTAAGTGCACTAAGAACTTTCCCATTGACTTCCCCAGAGAACCAAGACTTTGCAGATGCCATAGGACTGAGAAGTTATATCAGAATTCATGGTCATCTGATTAACTCGACCAGGCTATAAAACTAACTACACCATGTTCTCAAGAAAGATGAATGAGGAATTTATTGTGGGTTCTGAAGAACTTCAGTGGCCTTCAACCTACATAGGTAAATTGCTGCCAACTTAGCTAGTGGACTCTGCTTGGAGCTGCCTGTTTATATTTCAGAGTCTCTTTCAGTGGATCACATTTATCCCCCTTTCTTCTACATGCATTCAAGGTGAACAGAATCTGAATGTGAATGTTTTATACACAGGGTTACAGAAACAAACAAATCCAAGGTGCTGTTTTTCAGTTCTCTTTGATCTATACCCATCCTATTTGAAAAGTATAGATGTTTACATGAATTTCCAACTGAGTTATACATATCTGTGAAATGAAACAGTGTCCCATGCAATTCAAAAAACAGCTTGCTGGTCACTCAGCAAACTCACAAACCACACACACACACACACAAACTCCACTAAACAAAGAATCACATACAGTTGAATACAGCACACATATAACATAAAAAGAAGCAGTACACACACACACCAACACAAGCATCTACAAGAGCATACACTTGCATTAGCAGAAGATTCCAAGCCTCGGTGGTCTAGGCCAGCACTCCAATAATACTCTCTGCAATAATGGAATTGTTCTTTATCTCTGCACTGTCCAATTCAGCACCCACCAGCCTCATGTGACTATTGAGCATGTAAAATGTGGCTAGTTTAACTGAGGAACCAATATTTAATTCATTTAATTTTAACTAATTTTAATTTTAATTTATATGACCACATAGTGACTATCATATTGGACAGTGCAGATCTAAACCTTTCCAAGGAGAAAATAGGGTGTGAGTCTGTTGCACACTTTAAAACACGTGGTTAAACAAGCAGCACAAGCACACATGCACACAAGCACACACATCCTTCAGGTCCTCACATAAACACACATTTCTAGGCCAAGTGATGGTTCCCTACCTTGCCCTGATATATATCAATCCTTGGTGGTCAAGGTGCTACCTGTCCCCACCTTTTTTTCTTAAGCAAAATAATCCTTGGCCTAAGGATCTTTAGTATCTCACCTGCCTGTTTACAAGCAGCAGAACAATGGGCAGGAAGATCCCTTTTACCAGCAGGACTAAAACCCAGGGGAAAACAACTCCAAGTTTCTGGTTAAAGAAGGAGCCAACAGGGCTAATTGCCCAATTTCCTGCCTTCCTCTTGAGATGGATTCTGTGCAGGGGCCAACAGGGCTGATCCACAGGACTCACAAGGGAAGGTATCTGTAATGTCAGTGACATGTTGGTCATGAGAAACAGGAATGGCCAAGAATATCCTTGGCTTATGAAAAACCCACAGCATTGGAATCAGCCTCTCCGTACATCATAGAATGGCCCAGATAGAGCAAAGCCTTGCCCTTGCAGACACCCACACCACAGACCCCAACCTCCAGTAGAGCACAAATTCCATGACCACCTGAGCACTTGCAGGTCTCTGTACTCCCTTAGGATGCCCTGCAGATCAGTACCTGCTCTGCCACTTCCTCACCAGGTGTTCCTAAGCAGGTGCTTAGCTGATGCTCAGTTCCCTTAACTGAAAAGTGTTGATAACAGCTTTATCCAGTACATGAGGTTGTTCAATGAGATAGTTCATTTTAAAGCACTCAGCACAGATGTTTAACACATTATCAATGCCCGATAAGTGTTAATGATTAATATTTTTATCCCCAAGGATCATACATAATATTTACCAAGTGCTTACACTATTTTGGTAAATATTCTACAAAACACTAAGTTCATTCACACCTTCCCTTCTTCCTTTATTCTTCTTGAACAAAAATATTTTTAGATTTATCGAATATGTGAGACATTGTGTTAGGTTCTAAAAACAATACAATACATTCTCTTTTAAGGTACACAATTAAAAAATAAGTTTTGAACAGTATGTAAAATGGTGTTAAGTGTAATATAGTAAAATAAAACAGTGAAGCAATATAGAGAGAGTAGAGGGGAGTTAAATTTTAAATGGTTGGTTAGGAAAGGTCTCATTTAGGTTATAGTTGACTTGCTTTTCAGTTTCTGAGAGGACCATCTCTCTCTCCACATAGATCTTTACTACCCCACAAAAGAGCTAATCTTATTGATTCTATCATACTGCATCAGACATCACCTTTGTTTAAACTATATTAATGGTGCACCACCAACCACCCTACTGGGATGGCTTCCTCAGATCCTTTCTGCTTCTCTCACTAAACATTTCTGGATCTTGCTCAAGACTCTCTTAAACCTCCCCATGTTGCTCCAGTCCCAAAATATTCCCAACTCCTGTCAACTAAACATCTGCCCCAACATTGGAGTCTGTTTCCTATACCCCAAGAGTTACATGCATTTCAGGGCAGAGGTCATGAAGTTAACTTATTTTATCTCCCTAAATGCCTGGAACAGAACTCAATAAAATTTATCTATAGCTAGAGAAGAAGCCAAGATAGTATGAGAAGCCAGCATTGTTAGGAGAGAAGCCAACATGGGCTAATTGCTGAATTTCCTATGATCCAAGGAGAGGGGCATGTACAGGAACCTCTATAGGAACACAAGGCATAGAGTCATGGAAATCACAGGTGAGAGTGTCACTGATGTATGTGACACCCTGTGCTCTCCTGTCCATTATGACATCTATTCTGATATGGCAGTGGTGGGAGTGAGGGGCTTGGAGTCATTCTTGGTGTCAGAAGTATCCAAATAATGGAGTCAGCCACTGTGTAGACCACAGAATGGCCTGGGAGGGGTAAAGCCTGACTCCCATGGGTTCTGATTTGCCTGCACTGACCTCCATCACAATACAAATATGTAAACATATCAATGTGTGACAATAATAACACAAAGAGAAGGGAAGAACAGGAGCTATTTGGAACAAATTTTCTACATCTTACTAGAATTAAGTTAATACCAATCAGAAGTAAATTGTATGAAATAAAATGAATGTATAATCCCCAGAGCAACCAATAAGAAAATAACTTGTAAAAAATCCAAAAAGAGTTAAAATGTTACACCTTAAAATACCTATTTAACACAAAAAGAAGGCAGTAAAGGAGAAACAAGAGAAGCAAAAAAGACATGAGGCATATAAAAAATGGAAGGTATAAATTTAACCATATCTTCTTAAAATCAATGAAAATAATCACCTTATCAATATAATAAAGGACAAATACCACATGTTCATCTCAATCAATGCCTAAAAAGCATTTGACAAAATCTAACATCCTTTCATGATATATTAACCTTGTATCCTGCAACTTCACTATAATTGCTTATTATTTCCAAGAGTTGGTTTTTTTGTTGTCATCGTTATTGTTTGTTGTTTGTTATCTGTCCTTTTGGAATTTCTACACAGAGAATCAAATCATCTTTTAACTGAGATAGTTCCTTACCAATCTGTATACCTTTTATTTCTTTTTCTTCCTGTTCTTCTCTAATTTGATTAGCTAGGTCTTCCAGTATGATGTTGAATACACATGGTGATAGGGGACATCCTTGTGTTGTTCCCAATCTTAGAAGGAAAGCATCTTGTTTCTTACCATTAAATGTGATGTTGGCTGTAGTTTTCTGTAGGTACTCTTTATCAAGTTGAGGAATTCCCCCTCTACTCCTATTTTGCTGAGAGTTTTTATTATGAGTAGGTGTTAGATTTTGTCAGATGCTTTTTCTGCATCTATTGATATGATCAGATAACTTTTCTTCTTTAGCTTTTTGTTATGATGAATTACATTAATTGATTTTTAAATGTTGAATAAGATTTGAATACCTGGAATAAATCCCACTTTGTAGTGGTGTATAATTCTTTCTATATGTTGTTGGGTTTGATTTGCTAACATTTTGTAGAGGAGTTTTGCATCTATGTTCATGAGAGATATTGGCCTGTAATTTTGCTTCCCTATAATGTCTTTGTCTGGTTTTAATATAAGGGTAATGCTGGCCTCATAAATGAGTTTGCTTAATTTTCTAGAAGAGGTTGTAGAGAATTGGTTTCATTTCTTCTTCAAATGTTTGGTATAATTTATTAGTGAATCAATCTGGGCCTGGTGCTTTCTGTTTTGGAAGAGAGAGTATACTTTGCATGATTTCTATTCTCTTAAATGTATTAAAGTGTGTTTTATGGCCTAGTACTTTTTTCTATCTTGGTAAATGTTCCATGTGAAGTTGAGATGTATGTGTATTCTGCTGAAGTAGTTGATAAATGTCAATTAGATCAAGTTGATTTATTATGCTGCTCAGTTCAAGTATATCCTTTCTCATTTTCTGCCTGCAGGATTTGTGAATTACTGAAAGAGGGGTTGATGAAGTTCTCCAACTTTAATAGCAGATTTATCTATTTCTCCTTGCAATTTGATCAGCTTTTGCCTCATATATTTTGACACCCTATTATTAGGTTCATACATACAAGATTATATCTCCTTGGAGAATTGAGCCTTTTTCATTATATAATGTCTCTCTTTATCCCTGACTTAGCCCTATACTTAGCCTCCTGTGAAACCACCACACTGCACTCCAGAGGGGCTGCACCATTTCTACTTACCTACTAACAGTGAATAGGTATATCTCACTCTCCACATCTTCTCCAGCACTTGTATCTTTCTGTTTATTTTTTAAACACTGTTATTCACACACGATGCAATCCATCCTGAGTGAACAATCAGTAACGCCTGGTATAATCATAATTATGCTTTCACTGTAACAATCTATATGAGAACATTTCCATTTCTTCCACAAAAGAGGAAGAAAAAAAGAAAAAAAATAAAAGAATAAAGAGTAAAAATAAGAGAAAAAAGGAGAAACAACAACAACAAGAATCCCATAACCCTCCCTTATATCCCCCTCTGATGACATTAGCTTTGGTGTATTACCTTTGTTACAATTAATGGAAGAATATTGCAATGGTATTGTTAATTATAGACCCTGGTTTTCATTGATTGTATTTTTTCTCATATACCATTTCTTTTGCAACACCTTACAATGCTGACATTCACTGGTTCTCTCTCATGTAAAAAATTTCTTATACTTCTATGTTTAATCAACATCATTGTCCACTCTAGTTTTTGCTATGTTATACAGTCACAGTTTTATCCTCTCTCTTTCCTTCCAGTGTCATACCTGCCCCTAGCCTTCCTCTTTCAACCATACTCACACTCAGCTTTGTTCATTACACTTACAGTATTGTGTTACCAGCACATAGTATTGTGCTATCCATTTCTGGATCTTTGGAATCAGTCCTGTTGAAATTATATGCTCCTTCAGCATCAAATGCCCAATCTCTATCATCTTTCTACCTGTGATAACCTGTGTTCTTAACTTGAACTCTCAGAGTTTGCTCATCGAAGTTAGTTCATATTAGTGAGATCGTACAGTATTTTCCTTTTGTTTCTGGCTAATTTCGCTCAACATAATGTGCTCAAGATTCAACCACATTGTTGCATGTGTCATGACTTTATTCTGTCTTACAGCTGTGTAATGTTCCATTATATATATATATATATATATATATATATACACCACAGTTTGTTTATTCATTCATCTGTTGATGTACATTTGGACTGTTTCCATCTCTTGGCAATCATGCATAATGCTGATATAAACATCAGTGTACAAAGGGCCGCGCTCGTGCCGCCCCCACCCCGCGCCTGCCTTCCGTTTCTCTGAGTATATACCAAGTAATAGGATTGCTGGACCTCATGGCAATTCTGTACTTAGCTTCCTGAGGAACTGCCAAACTGCCTTCCAGAGTGGTTGCACCATTCTACATTCCACCAATAGTGACTCTTTCTCCACATACTCTCTGGCATTTGTAATTTTCTGTTTTATTGATAATGGCCATTCTAATAGGTATGACATGATATCTCCTTGTGGTTTTGATTTGCATTTCCCAATAGCTAGTGAAGTTGAGCATCTTTTCATATGTTTTTGAGCCATTTGTATTTCCTCTTAGGAAAATTGTCCATGTCTTTTGCCCGTTTTTAAATTGGGTTGTCTTTTTGTTGTGTGTTGTAGGGTCTCATTATATTTTCTGGATATTAAACCCTTATCTAATGTATGTTTTCCAAATATTGTCTCCCATTGTGTAGGCTGCCTTTTTACTTTCCTGACAAAGTCCTTTGATGTGCAAAAGTTTTCAGTTTTGAGGAGATCTGATTTATCTGTCTCTTCTTTCATTGCTTGTGCTTTGGGTGTAAGGTCTACGAAACCACCTCCTATCAGAAGGTCTTTAAGATATTTTCCTATATTTTCTTCTAAAAGTTTTATGACCTTAATTCTAATGTTTAGGTATTTGATCCATTTTGAGTTAATTTTTGTATGAAGTATGAAATAGGGGTCCTCTTTCATTCTTCTGGATATGGATATCCAGTTTTCCAAGCACCATTTGTTGAAGATGCTGCTCTGTCCCAGTTGAGTCAACTTGACCACCTTATTGAAGGTCAGTTGTCCATAGATTAGAGGGTCTATTTCTGAACACTCAGTTTAATTCCATTAGTCACTATACCTATCTTGATGCCAGTACCATGCTGATTTGACCACTGTAGCTTTGTAATATGCTTTAAAGTCGGGTAGTGTGACTACCCACTTCATTTTTCTTTCTCAAAATATTTTTAGCTATTTGGGGAACTCTGCCTTTCCAAATAAATTTGATTATTGGTTTTTCTATTTCTGCAGAGTAAGTTGTTGGGATGCTGATTGGAATTCCATTAAATCTATAAATCAATTTGGGTAATACCAACATCATAACTATATTTAGCCTTCCAATGAACATACACAGTATATCCTTCCATGTATTTAGGTCTTCCTTGATTTCTTTTAGCAATTTTTTGTAGTTTTCTGTGTCTAGGTCTTTTATGTCTTTGGTTAAATTTGTTCCTAAATATTTTATTCTTTTGGTTGCTATTGTAAATGGAATTTTTTTCTTGATTTCCTCCTCAGATTGCTCCTTTACAGTGTATTACTCAATTTTGTGCTTTCATTTTGTATGCTCCCTCTTTGCTGTACTTGTTTATTAGCTCTAGTAGTTTTACTGTAGATTTTTCAGGATTTTCTACATATAGGATCATGTCATCTGCAAGTTTTACTTCTTCCTTTCCAATTTGGATGCTTTTTATTTCTTTTTCTTGTCTAATTGCTATAGCGAGAACTTCAGCACAATGTTGAATAACCATAGTGACAGTGGGCATCCTTGTCTTGTTCCTGATCTTAGAGGAAAATCTTTCAGTCTTCCCCATTGAGTATGATGTTACCTATGGGTTTTTCATATATTCCCTTTGTCATGTTGAGGAAGTTTCCTCTATTTCTATGCTTTGAAGTGTTTTCATCAAGAAAGGATGCTGAATTTTGTCAGATGTCTTTTCTGCATCAATTGAGATGAACATGTGGTTTTTCCTCAATCATTTATAGATGGGTTTATTAAGTTAATTGATTTTCTTCTGTTGAACCACCCTTGCATACTTGGAATAAAACCCACTTGGCCGTGGTGTATAATTATTTTAATGTGCTGCTGGTTCAATTTGCAATTATTTTGTTGAGGATTTTTGCATCTATATTCATTAAAAAGATTAGTCTGTAATTTTATTTTCTTGTAATATCTTTGTCTGGCTTTGGTATCAAGATGATGTCAGCTTCATAGGATGACTTAGGTAGCTTTCCTTTCTCTTCCATTTTTTTGAAGAGTTACAGCAGAATTGGTACTAATTCTTTCTTGAATGCTTGGTAGAATTCACATGTGAAGCCATCTGGTCCTCAACTTTTCTTTTTTGGGGAGATTTTTTGTTGACTGATTCAATCTGTTTTCTTATGATTAGTTTGTTGATATCTTCTATTTCTTCTTGAGTTAATGTTTGTTGTTTATGCTCCACCAGGAAGTTGTCCATTTCCTCTAAGTTGTCTAGTTTGGTAGCATATAGTTATTCATAGTATCTTCTCATTATCTCCTTTATTTATGCAGGGTCAGTAGTTATGTCCCCCCTCCCATTTCTGATTTTATTTACATCCTCTCTCTGTTTTTCTTTGTCAGCCTGGCTAAGGGTCTATCTATTATTGATTTTATCAAAGAACCAACTTCTGGTTTTGTTGATTCTCTATATTGTTTTCATGTTCTGAATTTCATTTATTTCTGCTCTAATCTTTGTTATTTCTTTCCTTCTGTTTGTTTAGTGTTAGTTTGCTCTTCTTTATAAAGTTCCTCCAGGTGAGCAGCGAGGTCCTCAATTTTTGCTCTTTCTCCTTTTTAACATAGATGTTTAGGGTGTGCCAGTTTGGATGTATTATGTCCCTGAAAATGCCATTATCTTTGATGCAATCTTGTGGGAGGAGATGTATTAGTGTTGATTAGATTGGAATCCTTTGATTGACTGATTCTGTGGAGATGTGACTCAATCACCTGTGAGTGAAATGTTTAATTGGATAATTTCCATGGAGGTGTTGCTCATTCAAGGTGGGTGTTAATTGGATCACTGGAGTTGTATAAAGGAATTCGCAGACAGAGGGACTGAGAGCAACTGAGAGTGACATTTTGAAGAGGAGCTGCAGCTAAGAGAGGACAAAACACCCCAAGAGCAACATTTTGGAGAACACCATTTTGAAATGCAACCTGGGAGCAAGTGGACACCAGCCACTTGGCTTCCGAGCTAACAGAGGTTTTCTGGATGCCAGTGGCCATCCTTCAGTGAAAATACCCTCTTGATGCCTTACCTTGGACAACTTTATGGCCTTAAGACTGTAACTTTTTAACCAAATAAACCCTTAATAAAAGCCAATCAATTTCTGGTATTTTGCAAGAAGGCAGCATTAGCAAACCAGAACATAGGGTGATACATTTCCCTCTCGGCACTCCCTTTGATACATCCCATAAGTTTTGACATGTGTTCTCATTTTCATTTGCCTCAAGATATTTACTGATTTCTCTTGTAATTTCTTCCTTGACCCACTGTTTGTTTAAGACTGTGTTGTTTAGCCTCCATATATTTGTGAATTTTCCTGCCTTCTTCCTGTTATTGCTTTCTGACTTCATTTCATTATGATCTGAAAAAGTGTTTTGTATAATTTTGTTCTTTATAAATTTACTGAGACATAGAACCAGCATGTAGTCTTTCCTGGACAATGATCCATGAGCACTGGAGAAAAATATATATCCTGCTGTTGTTATGTACAATGTTCTGTAAATGTCTCTTATGTCTAGGTCACATCATTTTATTCAAAATCTCTGATTCCTTATTGATCTTCTGTCTAGATGTTCTGTCCATTGATGGGAGTGGTGTGTTGAAGTCTTCCACTGCTATTGTAGAAGTGTCTACTTCTCCCTTCAGTCTTTTCAGTATTTGCCTTATGTATTTTGGGGCACTCTGATGCATTGCATAGATATTTATAGTTGTTATGTCTCTTGATGGATTGTCCCATTTATTAATACATAGTGTCTCTTTTAATTGTTTTACATTTGACGTCTACTTTGTCTGGTATTAGTATAACTACTCCCGTTCTTTTCTGGTTGTTTGTGTGAAATACCTTTATCCAACCTTTCACTTTGAACCTGTTTTTTCCCTTGGGTCTTAAGTGAGGCTCTTGTAGATAGCATATTGATGGATGCTGTTTTTTTATCCACTCTGCCAATTTTTGTCTTTTGATTTGGGAGTTTAATCCGTTAACATTTAATGTGATTATTGTAAAGGCATTACTTTCTTCAACAATTTTTTCCTTTTCGATTGTATATGTCATATCTTATTTTTTTCTCTCTTTTTGTGTTTAGTTACCCTTACTGTTAATCTTCATTTCTTCTCCAAACCTCTCTCTCCTGTCCTTTCCTATCTGTGGTTAGCACTCCCTGTAGTATTTCTTGTAGAACAGGTCTCCTGTTCACAAACACTCTTGGTGTCTGTATATCTGTAAATATTTAAATTCTCCCTCATTTTTGAAATACAGTTTTGCTGGCTATAGAATTCTTGGTTGGCAGATTTTCTCTTTCAGTATCTTGAATATATCATAACACTGCCTTCTCACCTCTATGCTTTCTGCTTAGAGATCCGCACTTAGTCTTATCAAGCTTCTCTTGTATGTGATCAATTGTTTTTCTCTTGCTGATTATAGAATTCTCTCTTTATTTTTAACATTCAACAATCTGATTAGAAATTGTCTTGGAGTAGGTCTATTTGGTTCAGTTCTGTTTGGGGTATTCTGCACTTCTTGGAACTGTAAATTTTTGTCTTTCAAAAGAATGGGAAATTTTCATTGACTATTTCTTCAATTATTCTTTCTACCACTTTCCCCTTCCTTTCTTCTTCTGGGACACCTATAACACATATATTCATATGCTTCATGTTGTCATTCAATTCCTTGACACCACTGACCATATTTTTCCATTCTTTTCCCTATCTGTTCTTTTGTGTGTAGAATTTCAGATGACTTGTTCTCTAATTCACTAATCTTTTATTCTGCCTCTTCAACTTGCTGTTGTATGTCACCATTATGTTTTTCATCTCTTCTATTGTCCCTTTCATTCTCATAAATTCTGTCATTTGTTTTTTCATGCTTTCAAATTCTTCTGTATGGACACCCTACATCTCCTTTATATCCTTCATCTCTTGTCACATTTTTTTTTAATCTTCATTTTATTGAGATATATTCACATACCACGCAGTCATACAAAACAAATCGTACTTTCGATTGTTTACAGTACCATTACATAGTGGTACATTCATCACCCAAATCAATCCCTGACACTTTCATTAGCACACACACAAAAATAACAAGAATAATAATTAGAGTGAAAAAGAGCAATTGAAGTAAAAAAGAACACTGGGTACCTTTGTCTGTTTGTTTCCTTCCCCTATTTTTCTACTCATCCATCCCTAAACTAGACAAAGTGGAGTGTGGTACTTATGGCTTTCCCAATCCCATTGTCACCCCTCATAAGCTACATTTTTATACAACTGTCTTCGAGATTCATGGGTTCTGGGTTGTAGTTTGATAGTATCAGGTATCCACCACCAGCTACCCCAATTCCTTAGAACCTAAAAAGGGTTGTCTAAAGTGTGCGTAAGAGTGCCCACCAGAGTGACCTCTCAGCTCCTTTTGGAATCTCTCTGCCACTGAAGCTTATTTCATTTCCTTTCACATCCCCCTTTTGGTCAAGAAGATGTTCTCCGTCCCATGATGCCAAGTCTACATTCCTCCCCGGGAGTTGTATTCCACGTTGCCAGGGAGATTCACTCCCCTGGGTGTCTGATCCCACGTAGGGGGGAGGGCAGTGATTTCACCTTTCAAGTTGGCTTAGCTAGAGAGACAGGGCCACATCTGAGCAACAAAGAGGCATTCAGGAGGAGGCTCTTAGGCACAACCATAGGGAGGCCTAGCCTCTCCTTTGCAGCAACCGTCTTCCCAAGGGTAAAACCTGTGGTAGAGGGCTCAACCCATCAAACCACCAGTCCCCTATGTCTGTGGTCATGTTAGCAACCATGGAGGTGGGGTAGGCGAATACCCCTGCATTCTCCACAGGCTCCTCAAGGGGGCACTACATCTTTTTTTTTTTTCCTTGTTTTTCTTTTTTCTTTTTTTTTTAACTTTCCCTTCTTTTTTAAATCAACTGTATGAAAAAAAAAGTTAAAAAGAAAACAAACATACAATAAAAGAACATTTCAAAGAGACCATAACAAGGGAGTAAGAAAAAGACAACTAACCTAAGATAACTGCTTAACTTCCAACATGTTCCTACTTTACCCCAAGAAAGTTACCTAATATAGCAACATTTCTGTGAACTTGCTCCTACTATATCCATCAGAAATTAACAGACCATAGTCATTCCTGGGCATCCCCAGAACGTTAAATAGCTTATCTGTTCTTCTTGGATTATTGTTCCCCCTTCCTTAATTGCTCTCTATTGCTAGTTCCCCTACATTCTACATTATAAACCATTTGTTTTACATTTTTCAAAGTTCACATTAGTGGTAGCATATAATATTTCTCTTTTTGTGCCTGGCTTATTTCGCTCAGCATTATGTCTTCAAGGTTCATCCATGTTCTCATATGTTTCACGAGATCGTTCCTTCTTACTGCCGCGTAGTATTCCATCATGTGTATATACCATATTTTATTTATCCACTCATCTGTTGAAGGACATTTGGGTTGTTTCCATCTCTTGGCAATTGTGAATAATGCTGCTATGAACATTGGCGTGCAGATATCTGTTCGTGTCACTGCTTTCCGATCTTCCAGGTATATACCAAGAAGTGCAATCACTGGATCGAATGGTAACTCTATATCTAGTTTTCTAAGGAACTGCCAGACTGACTTCCAGAGTGGCTGAGCCATTATACAGTCCCACCAACAATGAATAAGAGTTCCAATTTCTCCACATCCCCTCCAGCATTTGTAGTTTCCTGTTTGTTTAATGGCAGCCATTCTAACCGGTGTTAGATGGTATCTCATTGTGGTCTTAATTTGCATCTCTCTAATAGCTAGTGAAGCTGAACATTTTTTCATGTGTTTCTTGGCCATTTGTATTTCCTCTTCAGAGAACTGTCTTTTCATATCTTTTGCACATTTTATAATTGGGCCGACTGTACTATTGTCATTGAGTTGTAGGATTTCTTTATATATGCAGGATATCAGTCTTTTGTCAGATACATGGTTTCCAAAAATTTTTTCCCATTGAGTTGGCTGCCTCTTTACCTTTTTGAGAAATTCCTTTGAGGTGCAGAAACTTCTAAGCTTGAGGAGTTCCCATTTATCTATTTTCTCTTTTGTTGCTTGTGCTTTGGGTGTAAAGTCTAGGAAGTGGCCGCCTAATACAAGGTCTTGAAGAAGTTTTCCTACATTATCTTCTAGGAGTTTTATGGTACTTTCTTTTATATTGAGATCTTTGGTCCATTTTGAGTTAATTTTTGTGTAGGGGGTGAGGTAGGGGTCCTCTTTCATTCTTTTGGATATGGATATCCAACTCTCCCAGCCCCATTTCTTGAAAAGACCATTATGACTCAGTTCAGTGACTTTGGGGGCCTTATCAAAGATCAGTCGGCCATAGATCTGAGGGTCTATCTCTGAATTCTCAATTCGATTCCGTTGATCTATATGTCTATCTTTGTGCCAGTACCATGCTGTTTTGGCAACTGTGGCTTTATAATAAGCTTCAAAGTCAGGGAGTGTAAGTCCTCCCACTTCGTTTTTCTTTTTTAGAGTGTCTTTAGCAATTTGAGGCATCTTCCCTTTCCAAATAAATTTGATAACTACCTTTTCCAAGTCTGCAAAGTAGGTTGTTGGAATTTTGATTGGGATTGCATTGAATCTGTAGATGAGTTTGGGTAGAATTGACATCTTAATGACATTTAGTCTTCCTATCCATGAACATGGAATATTTTTCCATCTTTTAAGGTCCCCTTCTATTTCTTTTAGTAGAGTTATGTAGTTTTATTTGTATAGGTCTTTTACATCTTTGGTTAAGTTTATTCCTAGGTACTTGATTTTTTTAGTTGCTATTGAAAATGGTATCTTTTTCTTGAGTGTCTCTTCAGTTTGTTCATTTCTAGCATATAGAAACATTACTGACCTATGTGCATTAACCTTGTATCCCGCTACTTTGCTAAATTTGTTTATTAGCTCTAGTAGCTGTATCGTCGATTTCTCAGGGTTTTCTCGATATAAGATCATATCATCTGCAAACAATGACAGTTTTACTTCTTCTTTTCCAATTTGGATGCCTTTTATTTCTTTGTCTTGCCGGATTGCCCTGGCTAGCACTTCCAGCACAATGTTGAATAAGAGTGGTGACAGCGGGCATCCTTGTCTTGTTCCTGATCTTAGAGGGAAGGCTTTCAGTCTCTCACCATTGAGTACTATGCTGGCTGTGGGTTTTTCATATATGCTCTTTATCATGTTGAGGAAGTTTCCTTCAATTCCTACCTTTTGAAGTGTTTTTATCAAAAACGGATGTTGGATTTTGTCAAATGCTTTTTCAGTATCTATTGAGATGATCAATTGATTTTTCCCTTTTGACTTGTTAATGTGTTGTAATACATTGATTGATTTTCTTATGTTGAACCAGCCTTGCATGCCTGGAATAAACCCCACTTGGTCATGGTGTATGATTTTTTTAATGTGTCTTTGGATTCGATTTGCAAGTATTTTGTTGAGGATTTTTGCATCTATATTCATTAGGGAGATTGGCCGGTAGTTTTCCTTTTTTGTAGCATCTTTGCCTGGTTTTGGTATTGGATTGATGTTAGCTTCATAAAATGAGTTAGGTAATGTTCCATTTTCTTCAATGTTTTGAAAGAGTTTGAGTAAGATTGGTGTCAGTTCTTTCTGGAATGTTTGGTAGAATTCCCCTGTGAAGCCATCTGGCCCTGAGCATTTATTTGTGGGAAGATTTTTGATGACTGATTGGATCTCTTTGCTTGTGATGGGTTGGTTGAGGTCTTCTATTTCTTCTCTGGTCAGTCTAGGTTGTTCATATGTTTCCAGGAAATTGTCCATTTCCTCTACATTATCCAGTTTGTTGCCATACAGTTGTTCATAATATCCTCTTATAATTTTTTTAATTTCTTCAGGATCTGCAGTTATGTCACCTTTTTCCTTCATTATTTTGTTTATATGGGTCTTCTCTCTTTTTGATTTTGTCAGTCTAGTTAGGGGCTTGTCAATCTTGTTGATCTTCTCAAAGAACCAACTTTTGGTGATATTTATCCTCTCTATTGTTTTTTTGTTCTCTATGTCATTTATTTCTGCTTTAATCCTTGTGATTTCTTTTCTTCTACTTGGTTTAGGATTGGTTTGCTGTTCATTTTCTAGCTTCTTCAGTTGATCCATTAGTTCTTTGATTTTGGCTCTTTCTTCCTTTTTAATATATGCGTTTAGTGCTATAAATTTCCCCCTGAGCACTGCTTTAGCTGCATCCCATAGGTTTTGGTATGTTGTGTTCTCATTTTCATTCGTCTCTATATATTTAGCAATTTCTCTTGCTATTTCTTCTTTAACCCACTGATTGTTTAGGAGTATGTTGTTTAACCTCAAGGTATTTGTGAATTTTCTAAGTCTCTGATGGTTATTGACTTCTAACTGTATTCCATTGTGGTCAGAGAATGTGCTTTGAATAATTTCAATCTTTTTAAATTTATTGAGGCTTGTTTTATGTCCCAGCATATGATCTATTCTGGAGAAAGTTCCATGAGCACTAAAAAAGTATGTGTATCCTGGTGATTTGGGATGTAATGTCCTGTATATGTCTGTTAAATCTAATTCATTTATCAGATTGTTTAGGTTTTCAATTTCCTTATTGGTCTTCTGTCTGGTTGATCTATCTATAGGAGAGAGTGATGTGTTGAAGTCTCCCACAATTATTGTGGAAACATCAATTGCTTCCTTTAGTTTTGCCAGTGTTTCTCTCATGTATTTTGTGGCACCTTGATTGGGTGCATAGACATTTATGATTGTTATTTCTTCTTGCTGAATTGCCCCTTTTATTAGTGCGTAGTGGCCTTCTTTGTCTCTCAAAACATCCCTGCATTTGAAGTCTATTTTATCTGAGATTAATATTGCTACACCTGATTTCTTTTGGCTGTAGCTTGCATGAAATATTTTTTTCCATCCTTTCACTTTCAGTTTCTTTGTGTCCCTGTGTCTAAGATGAGTCTCTTGTATGCAACATATTGATGGTTCATTTTTTTTGATCCATTCTGCAAATCTATATCTTTTAATTGGGGAGTTTAATCCATTTACATTCAACGTTATAACCGTGAAGGCATTTCTTGAATCAGCCATCTTATCCTTTGGTTTATGTTTGTCATATTTTTCCCCTCTGTCTATTAATATCCTTTATTGTACCCATACTGAATCTCTTTAGTACTGAACCTTTCTCCAAGTCTCTCTGTCCTTTCTTTGTTTCTCTGTCTGTAGGGCTCCCTTTAGTATCTCCAGTAGGGCAGGTCTCTTGTTAGCATATTCTCTCAGCATTTGTTTGTCTGTGAAAAATTTAAGCTCTCCCTCAAATTTGAAGGAGAGCTTTGCTGGATAAAGTATTCTTGGCTGGAAATTTTTCTCACTCAGAATT
Source organism: Choloepus didactylus (assembly GCF_015220235.1). Lineage (NCBI taxonomy): Eukaryota > Metazoa > Chordata > Mammalia > Pilosa > Megalonychidae > Choloepus > Choloepus didactylus. Next base: position 100,163,052 of record NC_051316.1, read on the forward strand.
TTAAATATATCGTGCCACTGCCTTCTTGCCTCCATGGTGGCTGCTGAGTAGTCACTACTTAGTCTTATGCTGTTTCCTTTGTATGTGGTGAATTGCTTTTCTCTTGCTGCTTTCAGAACTTGCTCCTTCTCTTCTGTGTTTGACAGTGTGATCCGTATATGTCTCGGAGTGAGTTTATTTGGATTTATTCTATTTGGAGTTCGCTGAGCATTTATGATTTGTGTATTTATGTTGTTTAGAAGATTTGGGAAGTTTTCCCCAACAATTTCTTTGAATACTCTTCCTAGACCTTTACCCTTTTCTTCCCCTTCTGGGACACCAATGAGTCTTATATTTGGACGTTTCATATTATCTATCATATCCCTAAGGTCCATTTCGATTTTTTCAATTTTTTTCCTCATTCTTTCTTTTATGCTTTCATTTTCCATTCTGTCATCTTCGAGGTCACTGATTCGTTGTTCAACTTCCTCTAGTCTTGTACTATGAGTGTCCAGAATCTTTTTAATTTGGTCAACAGTTTCTTTAATTTCCATAAGATCATCCATTTTTTTATTTAGTCTTGCAATGTCTTCTTTATGCTCTTCTAGGGTCTTCTTGATTTCCTTTGTCTCCAGTACTATGGTCTCATTGTTCATCTTTAGTTCTTTGAGTAGCTGCTCTAGGTGCTGTGTCTCTTCTGGTCTTTTGATTTGGGTGCTTGGGCTTGGGTTATCCATATCGTCTGGTTTTTTCATATGCTTTATAATTTTCTGTTGTTTTTGGCCTCATGGCATTTGCTGAACTTGATAGGGTTCTTTTAGGATTTGTAGACCAATTGAAGTCCTTATCTCTAATTTATGAGATCTACAGCTTCGTGGAGTACACTGTCTCTAACTAACCAGCAGGTGGCGTCCACGAGCCACCTGTTCTCCACAAGCCAGTTCTCCCCTGCTTAGCCTTTTTGGTGAGTGGGGGAGTGAGTCTTGTGGGGTCCAATTGGTGTACCAAGATTGCGTGTGTATTTGGTGTTGCCTGCCCTGTATATGGGTCGTGTTTCTGGGCAGTCAGGGAGGGGGGGTGGCTCTAACAATCAAATCTCCCTGGTGATCCTAGAGTTTTAAGGCTGCTGCAATAGTCTAATCCTTCAGTTCAGTCCTGCCACAGTTTGTCTCTGCCACTGACCCACAAGTCCTTGGTATTGGCGTATGGCTCCTGAGACTTGCAAGTGGGCCCCTCTTCCAGGCCGTGCACCCCCTGGTCCTCTGTTGTGGGATGACTGTGCTATGTCACAGGTGAGTGCCGTCCCCCCAGGGCAGTTCTGGGCTGCTGGGCTGTGTAGGGAGGCTCCCAGTCTGCTGAAATGATGGCTGAATGGGGCTTTGTTAATTCACACTGCTCTACCTTCCCAACTCTGGGACAATCAGCTGAGGTTGCAGGGAAGGCTAATGTCCACGCCCAGTTTTGTGGTGTGTGCCTGTTATTTGAAGCACTTCCGTCACACTGGGTTGTCTGGGGCAGTTCTGGGCTATGGGGCTGTCGATGGGCAGGAGTGTTTCCTGTCCACCAGGATGATGGCTGTGAGTGGACACCCCCCTTTTCTTGGGAAGTTGTGGTGTTTAGTGAATTTTCTCAGCCACTGGATTATTGCGTTTTGTCTCAGAGCTCTCCTAGTTCTGCTCTTGACTTGACCTGCCCAAATTGCAGGTCTTTGAAGCTTTCTGTATTGGGCTTCTTAGAGTAATTGTTTTAGAAAAAGAAAAAAGGATTAAAAAAAAAAAAAAAAAAAAAAAAAAAAGGGCCCTCCTCAGAGATCTAATGGGTTATTGAAATACTAAGAGACAAAGCAACCAGGGCCATTAAGGAAAGGTCCACAGGGCAGAGAGATCAGCTTTTCTTCGGGATTTGCATATGCGCCTCAGGGCCCGAGCTGGGGCCTGAGCTCTGCCCTTCCCCCTTCCACGCTCACCAGAACTCCAAAAATCCTCCGCTTTTATTTTGGAGTTTTTCGTGTTGTTTTTTTTCTATGCCTGTCTCCTCTCTGCTGGGCTGGCTCCTCTCAGATTCTCTGGTGTCTGGTCTCTGTCTATCTATGGTTGGAGTTTGGATCGGCAGAATGAGTTTCCGATAAGGGCTGCCACTGCAGTTCTCCCTTCTCCTTCCCGGAGCTGACAGCCCCTCCTCCCACGGAACTGAGCCTGGCAGGGAGGGGCGCGGGTCCCCTGGCCACAAAAACTTACAGATTTCGCTGATCTCAGCAGTTCCACGTTTTCATGAGTGTTGTATGAAGTATGCCCAAAGTCAGATTGCTCTGTGGTGTCCAGTCCACGCAGTTCCTGGCTTTCTACCTCCTTTCCTGGAGGAGTAGCTAAAACATACAGCTCACCAGTCTGCCATCTTGCCCCCACATTTGCTTTCAATTCATTGATTTGATTTAGGAGGTTTGTCTGAACATCTTTAATTAGTTGTTTCTACTCCTGTTTCTCCATTGAAATGTTAGTTTGTTCCTTTTGCTTGTCCTTATCTTCATGCTTCCTATTGAAGTATGAATCATTATTCTTTGCTATCTAGGTATCTGATTTTCTTAATTAGTTTATTCTGGAGGTCATTTTCTCTCTTTTGCCTAGAATTTTCTTGTTCGTTGGCCTTGATCTCTATCTGTTTTTGTCTCTCTCACTGGCCAGTTGTCAGATTAGCTCTGCCCCCAAGTCTTATCCCAAAATCAGGCAACTACAGCAGCCTGCCTCTAGAGGGTTGGCACTGGGCACCACAGCAAGGTCTCTTTGTGTGGGAAAAATGAAGTTTGCTGGCTCCCAGTAGTGCTCTGTTTTTTGCTGGCCAGTACGCCCTGTGTTTATTTAGAGCACTGCTTAAACCATAGGTTTGTTCATATTTCTCAGCTCAAACAGGGCCATGTTCCTATTCAGGGGGTGTAGACCAGCTTCAGTGGTCTTGAGATAAGGTCTGGAAAGGTTCTATGAAGTCCTGCAAATCCCTTGCATCTTCCAGTCTGCCCAGCAGATTGCACAAATCAGTGGATTAATCCTTCTCAGAAGATGTTTACCTTCTGGATATGAGGCTGCATCTGACCAGGCAGGGCTGAATTATCTCCTGGAATCCAAGCTGTGTCAGATCAAGCCGGGCTGAATTACCTGTTGGAGCCTGGGCTGGTTCTGACCCGGTAGGCTGAGTTACCTCCTGGAACCAAGAAGCTAAATCTGACTGGGTGGGGTGAATTTTCTCTTGTAGCCTCAGCTATGTCTGGCTGGGTGGGGCTGAATTAACTGTTGGAGCCCAGACTGAGTACGGCTAGGCTGGGCTGTATTCCTCTTGGTGCCCATGCTGTGTCTGACCGTGTGGGGCTGAATTACCTCCTGGAGCCCCCATCTGACTGGGTGGGGCTGAAACTGTGGAGTTCTCCTGCCCTCACTTTCACAGTGGATAATGAGGCAGCCTTCAGTCATTCCCTTAAATTGTGTTCAGTGTGAGCCATATTTAGGAGTACTCCTTCAAAGTTTTGGCAGGTTACTTGCACTTTTATATAGTATGAATGCAATCCTTTGGGTTTCTCTTTTTGTTCAAGTTGGTTTTCAAATACATTATTGCAAGGATTTTGGATTTTGTTTTGTTTTCAAATAAAAAGACAGTTGGAGAACATGCTCAAGGGATATTTGCTCTTGAGTAGTTAGAAGACAGTCATTCTAAAGATTCTTAATTAATCCTGAGAGTTAGCCCTCAAAGTCACTGAGGGGTCTTATAATGATGTTATCATATTTATGAGCAAACATTCAAACAAATAAGCAAACAAATATCAATCAAAAATCAAAACCAAGTCAAACAAAACCATATATTCCTAATTCCCTTTCTAAATACTGAAGTCCATTTCTTTGGGAAAAAAAAAAGTGAGATAATCTTCTGCTCCTTGATCTAGCTATTTTCTTATTTTATCAGCAAACGCTTAATAAGTATGTGCAAAAAGTAACCTGCATTTTCCTGCTCCTTTTCACTGTGATAATTAGGGACTTGAAAAATTCCCTCCTTCAAAGACTTTATTTCCTTGTTCAAACTACTGTGTGGTTTCTCTCTCCTGATCGTACTCTGTCTGATACAATATTGGAGATAAAGAATTCTTGAGCTGGAGGACAGTTTTTAGAGGATAGGTAAATTGATTCATGGTAAGAAAGAATGGAAAATTCAAATGAGCATAAGACAATTGTGGAACATAGTCAAAAGATGGAATATATATGAAATTTTAGCCCAGAAAGAGAGGAGAGAGAAACTAAATTAGAAGCAATATTTTATTAGATAATGGCTGAGACTTTTCCAAAACCTGTTGAAAGGCAACCCACATAGACAAGAAACTGCATGAAACTATCAGGATACATATACAGAAAATCACACTTTAACACACCATAGTAAAACTGCTGAAAACCAAAGACAAAGAAGATCTTTACAATAGCTAGAAAAATATACATATTTCCTTCAAACAAGCAACAATATTCCTGATATCTGACATCTTAATGTGAAGAGTGGAATCCAAAGACAATGGAATAAAATATTTAAAAGCATAAAAAATATACCTGCAAAATAACCACTGAAAATACACTCAAAAATAAAGAGAAATAAACGCATTTATCTGAAGTAATTTAAAAGAATTTATATAAAGGAATTTATCATCAATAGACCTGCCATAAAACAAATATTAGGAAGTTCTTCAGGCAAAACGAAAATTATCCAACAGAAACAAAGAAATGCAAAAGATATAACAAGATCCAGGAAGAGAAATTTTTAGTAAAATGAATATTGAATGCAAAAAAGTTAAATGAACGTATTGTGGAACTTTAAGCATAGAAAAATTAAAATAAATAAAATTAAAAATTGCAGGAGGGTATTTAATAGAGACAGAGTGTCTTGCAGTTCAAGCATTACTAAAGAGGGGTAAAGGTAATAAGTTGCATTAGATAGTATACAAATCAAGAATGCAAGATGTACTCTCTAGAGTAAGCACAAAAAAAGAATAGTAAAAATGCATGACTAAGTTAATAAATGGGCAAAATGACTAACAGAAGTATATAATTAATCAAAAGTGGGAAATAAATGAGAGAAAACTATTTTAAAGATGTGTCCAATGGAAAACATACACTAATATGGAAAGTATAAATCAATTAGATAGATTACATTAAATGTACATAGACTAAATATTCCAGAAAAAGCATAAGATTGTATATTGTCTCAGTTTCCCAGCTGCAATCACATGTACTATGAAATGGGTTGACTTAACAACAAGAATTTATTGGCTTACAGTTTCAGAAGCTAAAAGACTTACTTCCTCCTGGATTTGGTAACATTTTGGAGGGCTGGCAATTGGGGTTCCTTGGCTTTCCTGTCACATTGGTGAAGCCTTCTCCTTGTTCTTCCAGGTTCCATTTAGTTCCAGCTTCTCTCTACTTCCCATGGCCTTTTTCTTCATGGAACCTCCAGTAATAGTATTAAGGCCCATCCTCATTCATTGGGCTACACCTTAACCAAAAATAACATCTTCAAAAGAGGTTCCATTTACAGTGGGTTCACATCCACAGGAATGTATTAACATTGAGAACATGCTTTTTTGGGGGGGACATAAATCTACCTATCAGACCTACTGTGGCAAATTTCAATCAACAAATGTGATGTCATTGAGTCTGCTGTTGCAAAGAGATGTGTACATTCAAGTTGCAAGATAAGGCAAGCTAACTTCAGCATATCACTGCACAGAGAGTCAGTCCCTCAGTCGTAAATCACAATACTAAATCGGTGTCCTCAATAACACAGTTTCAAAATCCATAAACATTGGCATATCTAAAAGAAGAAATAGAAGAATCCACAATCATAATGGGAGAGATTGAACAAATCTTATATGGAGATAGAAAAAGCAGCCAAAAATAAGATAAGAATAAAGAAGATCTAAAAACCCAAGTAACGAACTCAATCTAGTTGACATATTAAGGACAATGTACCCAGCAAGGGAATCTATAGTCACTTCAAGTTATATGGAATTGCCAACTATATAATATTCAAAGGAGATATATCTGGCAGTGTTAATGACTGAAAAAACAAAATTGAGTGGTTGTCATTTAAAGAAGTTATTCCTGTTGACAAATATTCCTAGGGCTTGTTTCATATCTCTGTCCCTTAAACTGTATATGAAGGGGTTCAGCATGGGGGTAACTACTGTGTACATCACAGAAGCAATTATGTCCTTGCCATTGGAGTTGCTTGATGAGGAGAAAAAGTACACACCTGCAAGGGTCCCATAGTATAAAGACACTACAAAGAGATGAAAGCCACAGGTAGAAAATACTTTGAAGAATCTCTTGGTGGAGGGGACCCTCAGAACAGTGGACCCAATGCAAATATAAGAGCCCAAGATACTACACAAAGACAGGATGAAAAGCATTCCCCCTTCAGTGAAAATGACTAGCTCATTGAGGGAGGTGTCTGAGCAGGTCAGCTTCAGGAGAGCTGTGAGAGCACAGAAATAGTGGGGGATGGTATTATCAGCACAGAAGGACAGATGGACCAACAGCAGGGTGTGCAACAGGGCATGGGCACAAGAGAAGAACCAGGACCCAGCCACCAACAAGACACACAGCTCCTCCCTCATGATGGTGGTGTAGTGCAGTGGGTGACAGATGGCCACATACCTGTCATATGCCATCACTGCAAGAAGAAAACTGTCAACAGAAGCAAACAGTATGTAAAAATATATCTGTGAAATGCATCCTGCATGGGGAATGGATTTCTGCTTAGTCTGGATGTCCTTCAATATCTTTGGGACAGTGACAGATGAGAAAGAGACATCAGTGAGGGCCAACTGACTGAGGAAGAAGTACATGCGGGTGTGGAGGCGAGAGTCCAGCCTGATGAGCAGGATGATGAGCAGGTTCCCAAGCACCGTGGTGAGGTACATGACCAGGAAGAGGGTAAAGAATGCGCCCTGCTGCTCTGGACGGATGGGGAGCCCCAGGAGGAGGAATTCAGACACGCTGCTCTGGTTCTCCTTCTTCATGCTGCTGTTTTGTCAATGCTGGGAATTAAGGAAAGTGAGGCAGGTCAGAAACCTTGAAATAGTGAACATGGCCATAAAATTATAGTAATATACTTTTTAGTGTGAAAATTATTAATTTTAGTTACACTTCTGTTTTTTTAATCACAAATGTCTGTTCATTCTAGCTCCCATACTACATCAAACCCAAGCACTACACTAACATAGTAGTGAACAAGAAAGGCAAAGCCTCTACATTCAAGGAATTTAAATTCTTTTAGCACAGCAGATTTAAAGCTCAGTTTAATTTACCATGCCTTAAATGTGAAATGGGCACCATGTAAGAGGGATCAGTTATTTCCTCCTAAAAGGGGTGAGTAACTCACTAAGTTGGAATAGAATTACTAAAGCTTTGTCACAGACTTACAGTGAAATTGGTTGTGTCCTAGCTGATCTGAGTCATTTAACATTCCCTGTAACAGAAGGGTCCAATTTACTTTTGAAAATCAACATTAATAGTAGTGTCAGATATTTATCATTAAAATACACTATGCTAGGCACTACACCAACCAAGGGTTTTACTTGTTTTTTCTAATTAAATCCTCACTATAGCCTTAAGAAATAGGTATTATTATACATTTTAACTATGAGAAAGTAAATGCATCTGTTATTTTAGTATGAAAAGGCACACAGTTCATAAGTACAGAAGATGGAATCTCAATATATGTCTGTTTGACCAGAACCCATGCTCTTAACCACTCTGATAGATACCGTACCTCTCATCACTTAGAATAAACAGGCACACTGTGTTATGTCATTACCTTTGTGCAAAATGTCCTTAGCTACCTGCTTACAAAATTTTACCACTCACGCTTATATATCATATGATTTACACAGAGTTTGCTCATGATTTAACTTCTGTCCAAACAATAAGTATGTATTTAAGGACTGCTTGGTACACAAGGTATATATTATGTCCTTCATTTTTGAAATATAACAACTTAGACCAAAGAGATAAATGACTTAACCAAGGTAGCTTAGCTGTTTGACTATAGATTCCAGATCCAAGGTTTTTTTACCTCAGAAGTTGCGTTAGAGGTAAGAGTAACCAAACACATCCCTGACAAGCAAATAAGGACTGACATTCTCCTCAAAGATAAGAATATGACAGCAAGTCACCTAAAGGGCCACATTGTTTCTCAGGGGTACTGGTGTGTCAGTTCATGGCACCTGGAGGACAGTGACCTGACCATATGCCTGGGTCCGGATGCCCTCTGGCATATGCTATGTCAGCCTTGACCACAAGCTTAGGGGTCTCTGTGGATTCAGGCAGGACCTTACATGAAGAATGTAGCTGGGTTGGTACTCAGATACAGGAGGTCAGGCCGTGGCCTCGAGGTGTGGGAGGGAGCCTTGGATGAGCTTATTGCTCTGACTTGTACATAGTCATCTCCAGACAAGGTGAAATAAGGAAACTCCATGACACACACACAGAGTATTTAGAGAGAGAATAAAAATTCTTCCTTTTTACTGAGAACCAATTATACTCCAGGCATTGTGCTGAATAATTGGTATGTGTTGCCTCATTTAGTCTTCAAAATAGCGTTTTGAAGTAGGGATAGTTAGCTCTCTTTTACCAGTGAGAAAAAAGAATCTCAGAGAGCTGAGAGTCACTTTCCAAGGTCACAAAGAAATGTAAGGGCCAGAAGGAGGATTGGGCCCAAGGTTGACTTACTGAGGACACTGAGCTCTTATGCACCTGAATACCACCTCTGCCCAGTGGTGGAGATGCACACAAACTTGCCTAATTCAGAAATATTGTCACTGTAGAAAAACAAGAAAGGAAATAGTTGAGTTCAGAGGGGCTAATCAGAACCTCCTAAAACACACACATGAATCTCACACATACACACACACACACACACACACACACACACACACACACAAATTGCTGACTGGGAATTTTTAGCCACCTTTGACCTATATCAAACCTAAAAAGGATAGTAATTTGTGGTTCAGTTTCTCACAGATATAAATGCAACTCTCAAATAATTCACATGATTGAACACAACTACAACACACAAATACCCAACAAAATCACATGCAAACTCAAATACTTGTAGTCTCAACACAAACATAAAACACCAAGATACACACACAAATCATATATCATATGTAGGTAACTCATACTCTGAGTCTAGACTCATACATGCTGGCACACATTCAACACAATGAAAGCACATCACACCAAAATCTTACTAGAAACACATCAATTATACACACACATACCTCTTCACATTCAGGCAATAAACATACACATGGTTACAAGCGTTCACCTTCATTTCAGATAAAACTGACAAAGGAAACATATATCAACATTTCACTTAAAAAATTACCACAGAGACCCACCTGAAATATATATGCAGACCTAGAGTCAGACAGAGACACACCTTGCCCATTGAAAAATTTCCAGCTCACCCTTACCTGTGCCAGTCCTTGGTGAGCTCAGGTACTTTCTGATCCAGTTTCCTTAGTCCTCAGCTTCGGTTAAGCATATCAGTATCATAGGAGAAAGAGGAATATTTTTAATCTACAACCTCTAGAGCTTTCTATGTCTTTCCTTGAGCTCCAGATAATTAGGCATTACCAACCATAGGGAGGACTCAGAAAATATCCCTAAGCTCCTGGTTAAGGAAAGAATCAAATTAAACTAATTGCCTCCAATTTCCTATCAGACCTGGGGGACTATCAAACCCTCTGCAGAGACTAGATGGGCTGGGGTATTAGAGACACAGATACAAGGGATACTCTGTACTCCTCACTGCAGCTGGGAACCAAGGGTGGCTTAGTCCTCCTCCACGCTGATGATGCCAACACACTTGGTCATCCTCTCCCAATAGCACATTATGGTCCAGGTATAGAAAGTCTGGCTTCTGCAAACTCCCACATCATTTATACTTATTACTATCAGAGCATAAGCTTTGCTTTAACTTCACATCTTGCCAGTCTGTTTTCTCTACTTGGAGACCCTACAGGATATGAGGAATGCATTTTCTTAAAGATGGTAGAATGGGGAGATGGAGAACATAGATTCATTACTGAGACAGAATTAGGGTAAGCTATGCCAATCATTAGTTGGCCCTCAGCCAGTAAAACAAATTCTCTTAGACTTGTTTCATCAACTGTAAAGTACAGATAATAAATATTATTGTCATCATAAAGGTATTAAAATTAACTGAGACAGTGCATGGAAAGCATGTAATAAATATACAATAAATATTAGCTCTTACTATCATCATATTTGAATCTTCTAATTGAAGGTAATTATATCTAATATATTGGTGTATTTATTGCTATTATATGAATGAATTAATTGATTAATGAATACTTCACAACTTAATAATGACTTAATGGAGATCTAAGTTGTCTTAGATTATGCAATTCCAATTTCAGTAGATCAGCCAATGCTCCTTTACTTCCCCTTTGTTTAACACATGTTAATCAACACCTCCACTGGCTGAATACAGCCTGGGATTTTACTCTCCAGAAAATGGCCATTTTTACAGAATTCCTTCCAAGGTTCTCTCCTCCCCTGGCCCAGTTGTCCACCCCCATGCCACAGATTTTATCATACACACAATTTGCCTTACTATTTGGGACATAATCTTTCCCCAAAGTCATAAACAGCTCTAAGACAGAGGTTGTGTATTTTTTCTCCCCTCTCTCCCATCACTTAGAATGTAGCATGGGTTTGAACACACAGTAGGGCCCCTTTAAATGCCAGATTCATCCTCTTTCATTCATGCAGAAACCACTGAAGTTACCCCCAAGTCAAGGCTAAACCGGCAGGTACTTTTCTTTCCCCATCTTTTAAATTCCATGTGAGGGAAAGAGGGCACTAATAGGGTATAAGGATATTTCTTAGTATGAGCCTCCGTAATACTTTATTTACATAGAACCAGACCAACTCATGGAAAATAATTTAGTAGAATGACCAGTTCTGCAAATGGTCAACCCAAATGCTTAAATTAGTTGTTATGGATTGAATTGTGTTCCCCCAAAAGATATATTCAAGTCTTAACCCCTGGTCCTATACATGTGATCCAATGTGGCCAATATGAGGCCAAATTGGACTGTGAGAGCTCTAATTGAATAGGGCAGCTGTCCCTATGACAAGAGGAAATTTGAAACCAACAGAGACAGAGGGAGGAATATCACATTCAACTGGGGCAGGGAACTGTGGATTGCCACCAGGCCACTGCAGAAGCCAAGAGAGAGCAGCATGGAACAGCTTCTCCCCTGCAGGTTCAAGTGGAGTCATGGCCCTGCCTACACCCTGATTTGGACTTCCAGCCTCCAGAACTCTGAGACCACACATTTCTGTTGTTCTAAGCCACTCAATTAGTGGTGCTTTGTTACAGCAGCCCTGAGAAACTAAGACAGTAATAAAACAAGAAATTAACTAGGAAATAATAGTCACGTGATAACGTTTCTACTAATTACTAAACATAAATTGAGTGGATAAATTATTTGAGAAGTTTGAATGTATCACTTGAGAAATTGGCAACTTCCTAATATATTGTAAAAAAAAAAAGAGAGAGTTGAAAAATTCAGATGAAATTAGTATATTCCAAATATGGAAACATTGGTAATTGATTATTAAAAATAAATTTCATAGAAGTAAATGAATTTATAAGTCTAAAGCATTCCATGACTCCTAGATTTCAAAAAATTAAACATTCCTTAAAGGCCACCATGAACTAAAAGGAAGGTGAATGTGCGTGTATGTATGTGTGTGTGTGTGTGTGTTTACTAAAAGATTTTTATGCAATTTTATTGAGATATACTCACATGCCGTTTAATCCATCCAAAGTATACAGTCAATGGCTCATGGTATCATCCTATAGTTGTGCATTTATCAACACAATCAATTTTAGAATACATTACTAAAGAAAGGTATTTTTAAAAGATTTTTAAATATTCAAAACCTGCTAAACAATATTTCAATAAACTTATGAAATGATAAAAGCAAAATATATTTGTAAAGCAGAAATTTGGTAAAAACAGAATTGGTCATTTAATCATACTTGGGACTAATTTGCCAATTTCTCAAGAACCACATCATCCTTGTGTTGTTTGCTATAATAAGCAGCCTAATTTTAGGGTGATATTGTTGCTCCTGTACTTGATACATCTTTCAGAATTCTCAGGGTATTTTAGCAATATATTTTTGTTTCTTCTTTTATCACTTCATATTCATGGTTAATATGCTTCTGAATTAGAGGTACTGATCATACAGTTCAATGTAGTAATTGCTTCAGGCATCTTCCTTTCCATTACTTTCAAAGATTTTACATTTTCAAGCTGATTCCATCTATAAACGGTTATATGCATCGGTTGCTCTATAGGGTAAAGAACTGTCCCAGAGTGCCTGGATCTTAGGGGTTTTCCAAAAGCAGGACTTTTAGTGCTAAAACCAGGACAGTCCTGGGCAAACCAGGATGGTTGATCACCATAGCTGTGGCTTGTTAAAAAAAAAAATCGGCTTTCCACCTGAGAGCATCTTAGTACCATTGCATGGGTGCAATTAATTATTTGGGATCCCAGAAAGCATAACTGAAGAATTGGGGAAAGTGGTGCAAGGAAAGCAGAAAAATCAATAAAACATCATGCCTTATGGGCAGATTACTGCTGTGGGCAACAAGGACTGGATCCCACTGTGTTCTCTCAAAGGAAGTGTGGAAATGTGTCCCAGAAATATCTCATTAGAGGACAGGAGGTTGGGACTTTGACCACCTACAACCATCTCTGAAATCTTGAAGGTCCAGTCCCCTGGGGGTCAATTCCCCTGCACTACCAGGCTCACCTGCTTGCAGACAAGCAAACCCCCATGGTGTGAGAGAAAGCCCTTAGGAAGAAAAGAAGAAACACACACGCACCTCATGAAGGAAGCTCTCAGATTGCTGCAAACCATCTAATACAGTGTCCAGTGAACTCAGGTGGGCTGAGGGGATATGGGGCAAGGCATCAGCTACAGTCCACGCCAGGCACTGCTCACATCCAGTCATGCCCCACACTGAGCCCAGAGTATGGTAGCAGTCACAATCTCTAAAAGAAGAATATAAGTGGAAAGATTAGTAGAGCATACTATATTCCTTGCTGCTACAGCTGATTCCAGGACTGTAATAGAAATTCATCATTTCCTTCCTCTACCATCCATATTGATTTTCTTTACCCTCATCCAATACATCCTCTATTCCAGATTGCTTGCCTGGTGGAGTGACCTAGACCTTCATCCTTGAGGGCTTAGAACTCTTTGTTACCTGTCATGGGGTAGATACTGCAACTGTCACTTTAATATTATCACCAGGCAGGAAGCACTCTGGGTGATAATCAGGGTCAATTACTCCTGAACTTAAAAGTGACTCCTTCTGCCCTCCTTAACACCCAGGGGTGTAAATCTCCCTGGCAATGCAGGATATGACTCCCGGGGATGAATCTGGACCAAGCATTGTGTGAGTGAGAACATCTTCTTGACTGAAAGGGGGATGCGAAATGAAATGAAATCAAGTTTCACAGGCTAAGAGATTTCAAATGGAGTCGAGAGGCTACTCTGGTGGGCATTCTTATGCACTATATAGGTAACCCTTTTTAGGTTTTAATGTATTGGAATAGCTAGAGGTAAATACCTGAAACTATCAAACTGCAACCCAGTAGCCTTAACTCTTGAAGGCGATCATATAACAATGTAGCTTACAAGGGATGACAGTGTGATTGTGAAAACCTTGTGGATCCCACTCCCTTTATCCAGTGGATGGATGGATGAGTAGAAAAATGAGGACAAAAACTAAATGAAAAATAGGGTGGGATCAGGGGGATGATTTGGGTGTTCTTTTTGCTTTTATTTTTTATTCTTATTCTTATTCTTTCTGGTGTAAGGAAAATATTCAAAAATAGATTGGGGTGGTGAATGCACAACTGTATGATGGTACTGTGAACAGATGATTGTACACCATGGATGACTGTATGGTATGTGAATATATCTCAATAAAACTGAATTTAATTTTAAAAAGTGACTCCTTCTTTGATAATGTCAACCAGCAGGAGGAACCTAACTAAAATTACCAGACCATCTTCATATTTGAAGATAAGGGGAACTCCTCCTGTGTTCTCTGCCCCCTCTCAATCATAGACCAAGTCTTCTGAACCCACAGAGCCTGAAATTGCCAGGACAGGAAGTACCCAGGGGATGAAAGACCCATAGGAGGGAACACACTGTGTTTGGATTTCTGTGTTTCAGCTGCCACCAGAATGACTGTAGAAGACTCAATCCAACTTCCACACCTTAGTCCCTAGAGATGTGTACTATGGACACAGCATCATAAAATGGCCAAAATTCAACATTATATGTTCCAATCTGGAGGACAATGCCCCATTCCTCCAAAGCATCATCAAGCTAGCACTGTTTCTGGCCTATTACAGCTGTTCCAATGTTTTATCAGACCATGAGCATCCAGATGATTTGATTATTGGCAAGCAAATCCTGGATTTGAATGCATATTATCTTACTTCCTTGGCTATAAAATAGGCCATTTGAACCAAAGCAATGTTGTTTGCAATCCCATGTCAGCAAATCTTATGTTACTATCTCATATAGTAGTGTTGGAAAATGGACATGAACATGGAAGGCAAACCTGTGTTTTAGATGTATCCATCCCACCACAGATGAATCTTCCCCTTCTGGGTAGAAGAGGTCTGACATAATCAGTTTGCCACAAAATGAAGAATGGTACCATATCAAGGGCTCAGTGCCCAGCTCTGCTAAGGACATGACTGTCATTCAGACTCAAGAATAGCTAGATCAGCCTTGGTGAGTAATCTATACTGTTGGACCTATGCATAGTCCCATAAGAGCCACTATGGTTACTGTGTTCCTGGGACCATTGTAGAAACACTAGAACACTCCATACTGCCCTTACTGCCCTTACTACCCAATCTCCACTCTTCTAATCTTGCTCCTTACAGTGTCTTTACCAACCAATCAAGTCATTAGCAGCTGCCCAAAGGTGAATATATATTCTCACCTAAGACCACTTTCATCTCAATAAAAAGGAGATAACTAAGCGCTGTTTGAAGTTCTGCACAAAAGAAAGGTTTCTTTTCAACATTGTCTTTCAGGGCCACCTCTGAGTGGGCTATAGCTCATATTCAGCTCACACTAACGTATCTACCCAACTTATCTGTGAATCAGGACCAAGTTTTCCTCCCCCATCATATAGCCATAAGGAACTCCTCATGAGTCCACAGATGTGAGCTGAAGGAGAGAGTCAGTGCAACAGAAATGAGTGACATGGGGCCTAGGATATCTGTTCATTTAACTTATTTTGTTTTCTGGACTCCCTCAATTCCAAATCCAAATGTATGATGAATATACATATACATCATATAATGGATTGCTGCTGCACTCACCTAGACTGATGATTTGGATGGTAAGGCAATATACATATTTGCAGCTCCAGTGAATCTGACAGTTCTCATGATGGGTATCTCCAGTCACATAAGTCTTTGATGTGCCATGGTCAGATAGTCTAAACTAGGACCCAATGTCATGTAAGGAGTATCTTCTAAACCTAGAGTCCTCTGATGCAATTCGACTGTTAAGGCTTGTCATAGACTGCAGATAGCTTCCTTCTAAACCACAGGTTACTCTTGTACAATTGGATTTGCCAGGCCAAATGAACCATGTGGCAGAAAAGTTTGCAACACAGTCTGGACCAACTGCAGAGACCACTTTTGCTGTAGAACCTATCAAAACCTGACTTCCAAGTGGCCTAATAAATGGGTCAAAGAAATATTACCAAGATTGGTATTGTGATTCCAAGATGCAAAGCACTGCACTGTGAGTTGTGTTATTTTGTTTTTAGTGGTGGGAGATGCAAGGTACAATAACTTGTCCTTTATTTTAGAAGGTTTGCTCCGGTATGACCTTAAAATCTTCTTAAAATCTTCTTAAAATCTTCACTGATTTGGTGGAGTGGTGGTCCCCCAAAGTGTACCCATTTAATTCATAAGCCTGGATTCTATAAAAATCATATAGCTCATGGCAACTGATAGTGGGATATTATAAAATTTACTAAATATAAGCCCCAACTACAACAACTGTGCTGGATGTGACATACTTACTAGAATAAATCAACACATTCTATAACGCCTGGTACTTGGCCATTGACATGGCCAATGTGTTCTTTTAATTGTTCATCAGGAAAGATGCTCAAAAGAATTTCATGTGGACCTGGGCAGGATTGCAAATTACTTTCATTGCCTTCTCCCAGGGGCCTTCAGACTTCAAGGTGGCATGAGTGTCTGCCAATCCACACCAGAAGTAAGTAGCACTGTTTCTGGCTTACTCTCTTGTCCATTTGGGCAGTTTAGTGACTTCCTTTGGCTGTTTTGACCATTATTATACATCATCATAATGTATTTCTCTTTTTATATGTTGTTGTATTCAACTTGCTAAAATTTTGGTAAGAATATTGGCTTGTGTATGTGTATGTGAGAGATACTGGTTGATAGTTTCCTTTTCTTGTGTCTGTCTGGTATTTGTATCACAACAATACTGGCATCATAGTCATCCCCCCTCATATTTTCTTGAAGGGTATGTGTAGAATTGATACTATTTCTTCCTTAAATGTTTGATAAAATTCAGCAGTGAAGCCATCTAGGCCTGGAGATTCCTTTGTGACAAGATTTAAATAAAAACCAAATTTCTTTAATTGATGAAGTACTATTCAAGTCACCTATATCCTGTAATCCTTGCTGACTCTTCCCAGTAAATTGAAAAAGATGGAGCTTTATGGTAGATTTTGAGTAGGAAACAATGAAAGGGAAGGATGGTCAATCAGCATGAAAAAGTCTATTGCATATTTCAATTAGATTTTTCCCCCAACAGTAGAGTTGCTCTCAAACTAGCCTTGGTTGGTTATGAGTGGCTTTAATTTCTCATCTTTAATATAAAATATGAGGGCACTAAACAACAACATGCACTTTGCACTTTGCCTTTATAGAGGATCTGGCAGCATTGTTCATCAGAAATACACATTTTAGATCCACCAGTTTAAAAAAAAAAAAAAAAGGAGCAAAGAGCAAAGTGTATGTTCTCTTGTTTGTCACTCAATTCTTAAGACCCAATGTAATGCATTGTACCAAGTTATAACTCAGTAAATATTTGTGGAAGAAAGGAATAAAGAACTGAAAGAAGGAAAGGAGAGGAAGGGAAAATAATTAAATTACCAATACATATTCATGGCATCCTAATTATGCACAAAGCCCTAAGCTAGGTGCAGGATACAAATTTTTTGTAAAGAAGTCATTTCTTAGAGACTGTCATGATGGTAAGCTGAAGAAGAGGTGGAAGAGAAGACGGGGATCATGAGGTCTCTTTCAAGAAGCAAAATTGTTTAAGTTAAAAGCATGAATTTTAATCAAACAGATCTGTGTTTGAATTCTGGTGCAGTCATATAATTGTTTTGCTTTCATCATCTATAAAATGGAAAGCATAAGCACCTACTTTATAGGGTTGTGGCAAGAATTAAATGAGCTAATGTATATAAGGGCTTAAAGAATAATAAAAATGGTTGCTACTCTTACTTCCTCTGTGTGGTGGTTTAAAGCCACATGTACCCCAGAAAAACATGTTCTTAATCTAATCCCTTTCTGTGAGTGTAAACCCATTGTGAGTAAGACCTTTTGATAAGGTTACTTCAGCTAAGTAGTGTCCCAGCTCCATCAGGATGGGTCTTAGTCCCATTACCGGAGTCCTTTATGAATGGAATGACTACAGAAAGAGAAAAAAATGACAGGAAGCAAGAAGCTGTAAACAACGAAACCCAGAAGAGAAGAGAGAGACCAGCAGGTGCTGCCATGTTCCTTATCATGTGGCAGAGGAGCCAAAGAGCACTGGGAGCTGGTTGGTCTTCAGGAAGAAAGCATTGCCTTGATGATGCCTTCATTTGAACATTTTCCCAGACTCTAACCATAAGTGAATAAACTGCCATTGTTTAAGCCTAACCATTTCATGGTATTTGCTTGGAGCAGCCTAAGAAACTAAAACAGATTTTATCTGCTTAGAGCAGCCAAGGAAATTAAAACACTCTGGAAGATGATGCAGACAATAAGAGGGAAAAGCAAACCTCCAAAAATCCAAGCAACAGTGCTCTAAACCTCACTGAGTGACAGTGAATAACATAGGGATTTTATATGCCTGGAGTTTTCCTGTAGGACAATTGAATATGAATACAAGGAGGTGGGGAAAGTATCTACGCAGGTGACAGAGATAATAAAACTGACAGGAGTACTGGGAAGTTTTGAATGACAGGGATAGTTACCACACAATATGTCAAGGAAATTGATTTAACAGAGTCATTGGGTGGATTAATAATTAGGCTGAGTAATTATCACTTACAAGAAGAGTTCACACTCTTGATAAGTCTTCCCAGAGCTCTTTTCATGTCCTTGTTCTTGAGGCTATAGATAAAGGGGTTCAGCATGGGAGTGACTACCATGTACACAAAGGAAGCAATAATATTGTTGTTTGAATTGCTAGATGATGGGAAAAAATACAGTCCAAAAATTGTTCCATAGAATATTAAAATCACAGAGAGATGGGAGCCACACGTGGACAAGGCTTTATATAACCCTTTGGTAGAGGGTGCCCTTAGAATCGAGATCCCAATACGGACATATGAGAACAATATGCCATTCAATGGCAGGATTGTAGCCATTCCCCCTATAGTGAAGATAGCCAGCTCATTGAGGGAGGTGTCTGAGCAGGACAGCCTAAGAAGGACAGCAAGGTCACATAGGAAATGGGGAATGGTCCTATTATCACAGAAGGACAGAGGGACTAAAAAGAGAGTGTGAGAGAGGGCAATGGCACAGGAAAGGATCCAGGACCCAATTACTAGAAAAACACACAGCTCACCCCTCATGATGGTGGTATAGTGGAGACAGTGACAGATGGCCACATACCGATCATATGCCATAACTGTGAGAAGAAAGCTATCAAGGCAGCCAAAAAATATTAAAAAATACACCTGTGAAAGGCACCCCATGTAAGAGATGGATTGGCATTGAGTCTGCATGTTCATCAGCATCTTTGGGACAGTGACAGAGGAAAAGGAAACATCAGTGAAGGCCAAGTGGCTGAGGAAGAAGTACATGGGGGTGTGGAGGTGAGAGTCCAGCCTGATGAGCAGGATGATGAGCAGGTTCCCCAGCACTGTGGTGAGGTACATGCCCAGGAACACAGAGAAGTACATGGCCCGATGTTCTGGTTGCATGGGGATCCCCAGGAGGAGGAATTCGGACACACGGCTCCGGTTCTCAGGCCTCATACTGCTCTTCTATATGCCAAGGAAGAAGGAGCATTGGAAACCTTGGGAACCTGGAAAGGATAAGCAGACCCATCATATTCCATAGTGTAATTCTTAGAAAACAATGAACTTTTAACTACACTCCTATTAATTTCTCATACCTGTGGATACATGTATGTTCACTCTATCCCCAGTCTGGCTCCAGAGAAAGCAGTAAAACCGAAAACAGCCAAACAGATCTCACTGGACCTAAATAGGAGGGTGTTCACTGCTTCATTCAATTTACTGAACATTAAGTATAAACCCAGACCTCTACTAAGGCTGAAATTGCAGCAGTGAACAAGAAAAGCAAGATTCCTGCCTTCTATGAGTTTAGATCTCCTTGTGTATAGAAGGATGATTTACTATATCAAGACAGAGCCAAACCACAATAATTCACTATGGCAGAAATATATCTGGGTCTCAGCAAATAGGTATTAGTTTTTTCTGCCTTAAAAGAATGTGAAATTCCCAGGTGTGAGGTCGAGTTGTTGAAACATTGCCACACATTTCCTGTGAAATAGGTTGGGACCTTTTTGACCAAGAACTGTAAACTCATTGACACTCTAGAAATGGGTGGTCATTTAAAATCCCTTAAAATCCCTTGCCAATAGAATACATCCTAAACTAAAATAGTTAATGAACTATCTTTCTTTTTTTTTTTTTTTTTGATTGTTCATAGAAGCTTCATTCACAATAACCAAAAACAGGAAACAGCCCAAACATCCATCAACCAGTAAATGGACAGACAAATTGTGGTGCATCCATGTAGTGGAATCCCACTCAGCAATAAACAGGAACAAATATGGATACATGCATCAACATGGAGGAGTCTCAGAAACAGCATGTTAAGTGAAATAAGCCAGAATTCAATGGCTATATATTGTAAGATTACATATATGCAACATTCTGGAGAAGGCAAAACTGTAGGGACATGAATCAAATTGAGACAAATTAGTGATTACCAAGGGGATGGGATTGGGGTTGGGACTAACTGCCAAGGGGCATGAGGGAATTTTGAGAGTAATAGAAATGTTTTGTATCTTGATTGTGGCTCAAAACTCATTGAACTGTACACTTTTAAAAGTGAATTTTACTCTGTGTGAATTACACATCAGTAAACCTGACTTGAAAAAAAGAAAAAGAAAAAAAAAGACTGTAGAAACCTGACGGCCTTGAGGCAGCTGCACATGAGGGCTTAATGTAATATCTTACAATTCTTATTGGAAACTGGAAGAAAGGAATGAACTATCTTTCTTACTCATTGTGAACGTAGTGGGGTATATACTATATGCCAAGCCCTGTGCTAATGGCTTGACATACATTTCCTAATTAAATCCATATATCAGCCGTACATTCCCAGCTAAAACCTTCACAGTTGCACTAAGAATTAGGTTTTCTTTCCCTCATTGCAGCCGTTAGGAAACAGAAGCATAAATGATATTAATTCCATAGGCAGGCAACAGTAGAGGACAGATATGTTGTGTTCATGTGTGTGTGTGCAATTATATGTAATTGCCATTTTTTGAAAGTTAAAGTTATCAAATCTCAGATACTTCATGCATTTCAATGAAATATATCAATGTGATCAGAGCCCATCCTTTTAACCACTGCACATAGATGTTTCCCCCTTCATTTGGCAGGGGCATCAGGATCCCCAAGTTATTTTAAAGCTTCAAGGAGGCCAGCTGTCCAAAATACTCTGCTTTCCCTCCTTAAATAATTTCACTCATTCATATTTACCATATGCTCCAAATGAAAAAAGCTCTCACGTAAGTTATCTCCTATTCAAGCCATAAGTAATTGCAAAGGCCCTATAATGGTTCAAAAGGCAAGTATAAGTCCTTCAATTTTATAGCTCTGCAAAGTGCGGCCAGAGGGTATGTGATTTTCCCAAGTTCTCACGGCTGTTTGCTGGTGATTCTGCACTCTGCCTAGCATTTCCTTGCCTGAACGTTAAGTTAAAATGAAGGATTACAGAACTCTGTGTCTCAGTCACACACACAGGTTTATGAAAATGACAGCAGATCCATTTCTGGAGTTGCTTGGTCCATTGTCATCTCAGTTGAATGTGCCATGGAAAGAGGGAACTTAAGGAAATATTTTAGGTCAGAGGGGCAAATCAGAAGCCCTAAAAAATATAAACAAAACACACACACACAAACACACACACACACACACACAAGCTCACATACTCACACTGCTGATTTGGGGGTTCCAGCCACCCTCAACCAATTCCCATCCAAAAGAAAGGATAGCTACTATGTGGGTCAGTTCATACACACCTATATACAAATAATACTCTGGGGAAGACATACACAACTTCAAACCAAATGGACAAACTTCAAACCAAATACACAGTGGACAAACCAAACCACCCACAGGCACACTCAGAATGTACCACTGACACAAACATGACAGACCTGGTAAAATGTATTCACATACCGCAGGTCCATAACTCACACACTATATACATGCATCACCAAGAACACAGTCACATGCAATTAAAAAATCTTACAAGGAACACACAACACACACACACCCAGCCGTATACTAACCATAAATAAGCCACACACACGGTCCTACACACAAGCACACACACACTCCCATTACACAGAAAGGTGTTTAAGCCCCTTCTTACTTAAACCCTTCCTGAGTGAAGACATTCAACAAAAGACAGTTAAACCTATTAGTCCCTGGCACAGTCATTAATCCACTACTAATGACCAATGCACATGGTAACATACACATGGTAATTGACACACATCTAACAAAAAACAAGTACACGTCCCTTCCTCACAGACCTGTGTCTCCACAAACATAACTCATATGTACACTCAGCACACACTGCTGAGCAGGGACTTGAGCCCTCACTGACCTGTATTTCTTGGTGAGTTCAGGCATCTCTCCGGGAGTGGAGCACAGGAGTCTTCCTCCAGATGCTGAGCTCTCATGCTCTCAGCTGCTGTGCCTGCCCAGTGGAGGAAACGCAGGCATTCTTACCAACGCTGAGGCAAACACATACGATCACAGGCACGGATGAGGAGTCCCTAAATCACATGCTGAGGAAGCTGATAATATGCACGTGCTATAACAGACCCTGGTTTGGGTGTAACTGAAGAAAAGAATCGGGCTGTGAGCCAGATACATAGGACACAGACTCCCACGCAACCATCAAGCAACACATGCACAAGCATCACGATGCACACAGACACACACATACCAAACTCCCATTCCCAAGTGGGGAATTCCAGCTCCCTCTGACCTGTGCTTGTCTTTGGAATGTTCAATATCTGCTCCAGACTGTTGACCAAATTCTCAGATTCTATTCAGGAAACTTGGTATCCAGACAAGGAGAAATATCTGTGGCACCAAGATTTCTATAGACTTTCATGTTCCTTACCAAGTTCCAGAGCAATGAACAGAAACACAACAATTTAATTGAAAGGACTGAGATAAACTCCCCAAGCTTCTGAATAAGGGAGGAGCCAGCATGGGCTTATTGGCTAATTTGTCATAGCACGTTGGGGAGCAGAAAGTTCAGGAGCCAGAGCGCTCAAATCACTGGAGCCACAGGGGATGGGGTTCCTGAGCCAGGAATGTCTTACACTCCTTTCTTCCTGATCATGGCTCCAACTGGGACTCAGGGTATTTTTAGCTTTTTATTTTGAAAGGATATCTATGTACTGTTTTGTACTATTTGTATCTATGTAATCAATAAGCATGGAGACTACAGAACCATGGTTTTTCTTGTTAAAATTTTACCCAGTATATTAAACTTCCATTTAGTGATTCCTGCTTAAAATAATCATTGCAGTTGTGGGGGCCAAATGGTGATTTTCTAATTCCATCATTCCACCTACATTTATTACTTGGATTCTCCTGTAAGAAGGAAGTTTCCCTTTACCTACATGCATTTATTTTTTCATTAATCTATTATATCAGTATGAACTTACAGATTCTTGCTTATTCTTAGTCCTATCCCAATACTGTTGTTATCCATTTTGAAACTCATATTATGCCAGATTTGGCCAGTAGCATTTTGCTTTCATGCTGGCTTCCTTGTCCCCATGGTTCATTGAGCCCTTCCTTAATCTCTGCTCAGCAAAATTTTCCTGGCCCAAACAATGGTGTCAGCCATTTCTCCAAGTAACTCAGTCTTTTTAGAAGATTGATATTTAGAGAGCAAATTTGATATTAGGTGTGCCCATTGCTTCAAAAGTTTCTACATCATCTCAGAGGACAGCTATATATATACAAATGCAGGAAGTATAAAATAGAAACTAACAAACTAACAGGAATAGTTTCCAATAGGGTATGAGCTGGAATAACGTGGAAAGTATGTGGATGAGAACAATATAGAATATTGAAACATTGAATATACAAATGGATAATGACCAGGAAACTGTTCTACTACCTGTAGCAATCAGTCCAGGAAGCTGGCCACTGTCTACAGCAACCAGTCCAAGAAGCCAAACGACAATCCTCATAGCAATCGACCCCATAGCCAGGACTTGACAAATAAGTGACACCTTCACTAGTTTTAGCCCCTGCTTCCACATTTGAAACAATCAGAGAAACCCAAATAAACTTCCCTATATTAATCACATGGGATGCCATGCTTCTAGCTAGCCCACCTCCAGCTTCCCCATGCCAACAGCTTACAATCAAGGCATATCTGAGGTCTTCTCTTTTTCTACTGTAAAGCATTCCCACATCTCCACTGGCCTTTGAGTCTGAAAACACACGTGATGGTGGCTGATTCACTGGCATTAGCAGGTTCTGAATAAATAACCTTTGTTCCCACTGGAGTATTCTTCATTTGTTTTCACAATAGTAATATTATATATTATATTATATATGTGTGTGTGTGTGTCCATAAGTTCAAGCTGGTACTTCCAATTACACTTTGACACTGCAGAGTTCTTTCCATTCTTACCCTCTTCCATATATGTAAAACCTGTGTCTATAGTGAAAAGGAGTCATCACTTTACCCAAATATTTGTACATATTAACTGAAACCTACAAAAAAAGTTAAGTAATTGTCAGTATCCTGAATCCATACGCTGTGGATGACAAACCTAGTAATGAAGTTCAATATTTATTTACAGGTTACTTCAGTATTCATTGTGGGGGTATACAGACAAACTATTGTGTGCAAGAATTACCAAGTGTGCCAGTTTGAGTGTATTGTTTCCCCCAAATGCCATTATCTTTGTGGTCTTGTGTGGGGCAGAAGTTTTTGGTGCTCGTTGGATTTGCTTGGAATGTGCCCCATCCAGCTGTGGGAGATGATTCTGATGAGATGTTCCCATGGAGGTGTGGCCCCGTCCATTCAGGGTGGGCCTTGATCGGTGGAGCTATATAAATGAGCTGACCCAGGGGGAGGGAACTAACGGAGTGCAGCTGTGAGTGGCGTTTTGAAGAGGAGCAAGCTTGCTAGAGAGGAACGTCCTGGGAGAAAGCCGTTTTGAGGCCGGAGCTTTGGAGCAGACGCCGGCTGCCTTCCTAGCTAACAGAGGTTTTCCAGACGCCGTTGGCCATCCTCCGGTGAAGGTACCCGATTGCTGAGGTGTTACCTTGGACGCTTTGTGGCCTTAAGACTGTAACTGTGTAGCGAAATAAACCCGCATTTTATAAAAGCCTATCCATCTCTGGTGTTTTGCATTCTGCAGCATTAGCAAACTAGGACACCAAGGTACGTTATTTTATTCTAATTACCTTATTTATTTGAAATATGGTTAGATTCATTCATTTTGTTTTCATTCTACCTTGCTTTATTGTCCATCTTTTTTGTTTATCCATGTTATTAGGTAAAAGATAATATGGTCAAAACTATACAAATGGATAGGTTCATCTCCCCATTCCTTCCATCCTATTCCCACACACCCTCTGTAGGTAACAATCTCATTAGTTTCCAGTTTATTTTTTCTGTGTTTCTTTATACTAAAATGAGTGGATAAATTTATATTTTCTTATATCTCCTTTTTAAAATTTATTTATTTTTTAATTGGGAAGACATATATATCCTAAAAAGATGAGCATTTTAAGTTGGCAATGATTTGATATTAGTATACTGTCACTATTTCATAACTTTCACCACTATTGCCAGACTTGTTTAATAATCCTAAAACAAAACTCATACTCATTTAAAAATAACTCCCTATTTTCCCATCTGCCACCACTTGTATCCAATATTCTCATTTCTGTCTCCAAGAATTTGCTTATTTTAAGTACTTCATGTAAGAGAAATCATACAATATTTTTTCTTTTGTGTCTGGCTTATTTTGCTCAGTATGACATTTTCAAGGTTCATCCATGTTGTAGGATATACCAGCACATCATGTCTTTTTACAGGTGAATGATATTCCATTTGTTTATCCATTCATCTGTTGATGGACACTTGGGTTGCTTCAACCATTTGGCTGTCATGAATAATCCTGGATGAACATTGGTGTAAAAGTATCGGCCCAAGTCCCTGCTTTCAGTTCTTTTGGGTATAAACATAGGAGTGGAATTGCTGAGTCATATGGTAATTCTGTGTTTAATTTTCTGAGAAACTGCCAAACTGTTTTCCATAATGGTATACTTTACATTCCTACTAGCAATGTACAAGGGATCCTATTTCTCCACATCCTCACCAATACTTGTTATTTTCTGATTTCTTAATAATAGCTATCCTAGAGGATATGAAGTTGTAACTCACTGTACTTTTAATTTGCATTTCTCTAATGGCTAATGATGTTGAGCATCTTTTCAAATACATATTGGTCATGTGAATATCCTCTTTGGAAATACATCTATTCAAATCTAAGGCCCATTTTTTATTGGGTTGTTTATCTTTTTGTTGTTGAATTGTAGTGGTTCTTTATACTTTGTGGATAGTAAAACCTTATCAGATATATAGTTTCCAAATATTTTCTCCTATTCTGTAGTTTGTCTTTTCACTTTCTTGCTAACAGCTTTTGATTCACAAAAGCTCTTAATTTTGATGTAGTCTCATTTATCTATTTCTTCTTTTGTTGCTCATGCTTTTGATGTAAAAATCCAAAAATCCATTGCCTACTACAAGGTCCTGAAGATGTATCTTTATGTTTCCTGTAAGATTTTTAAAGTATTAGCCCTTATATTTAGGTCATTAATCCATTTTTCATTATTTTTTGTATATGGTGAAAGGAAGAGGTCCACAAATATTCGTTTTCATGTGGATTTCCAGTTGTGCCAGCACCGTTTTTGAAGACTCCACAGTATTCTTTCCTTATTAAATCAACTTGGCACCCTTGTTGAAAATCAACTGGCCATACAAGAGTGAGTTTACCTCCAGCCTTTCAATTCTATTCTGCTGGTCTATATGTCTATCATTATACCAATGCCATATTGTTTTAATTACTATGACTTTAGAGGAAGTTTTGAAATCAGGAAGTATGAGTCCTCAAACTTTCTTCTTTTTCAAGATTGTTTTGGCTATCCAGGGCCCCTTACAATTCTACATGAATTGAGGATCAGCTAGAATTTTTATACGGATTGCACTGAATTTGTATATTGCTTTTGGCAGAACTGACATCTTAATATTAAGTCTTCCATTCCAAGAACAGGAGATGTCTTTCCATTTAGTTATTTGAGTCCTCTCTTCTTTTTCTTTCATGATAAAAACACTCAGAAAACTAGGAATAGAGGAGAATTTTCATGTTGAGAACTGTCTCTTCAGTAAATGGTGCCAGGAAAACTGGATGTCCATATGCCTAAGAATGAAGGTGGACCCTTACCTCACACCATTTATAAAAATCAACTCAAAATGGATCAAAGACCTAAATATAAGAACCAGAACTATAAAACTTCTAGAAGAAAATGTAGGGAAGCATCTTCAGGACTTGTGTTGGGCAGTTTGTGTTAGAAATTATACCCAAAGCATAAGCAACAAAAGAAAAAAATAGATTTATGGGACTTCATCAAAATTAAAAACTTTTATGCTTTACATGTAAATGAATGTTTCCACTTTTGGTGCTTTTCAGATTTTCTCTTTACCTTTGGTTTTCAGTGTTTTGAACTTCTTGAATTTGTGGGTTTATATTTATCAAGTTTGTCATTTTTTCAGTCATTATTTCTCAAGATATATTTTCTGTCACATTCTCTTTCTGGACTCTGTTTCAACATATATTACACTAGTGGTATGCACCAAATGCCACTGAGGCACTCTGATAATTCTTTTTCCAACTTTCAACTTTTTTCCTCTATGTGCTTCACTTTAGTTTCCATTCAACTATTGTCAAAATCACTGGTCTTTACTAGTAATTGAGGGGCATCCAGTGCCCCTTGTAAATTTCATTTATTGCATTTTTCACTTCTAAACTAATGTTTTGTTTCTTTTTTAATAGTTTTATATTGTTTTCATTTAGGAGCAATTAATTTAATGGACACTCATCTTGATATTTCAAGGCTTGGTTTTAGGTTCTCACAGTGCAGATCTAAAGTAGCCCTTGCTCTAGGGTTTGTGTGAATCTTCTTGTAAGTTGTGGCCTTTTCAGGAATTTCAACTTGATAACTAGCCTGGTAACAAAGTCTCTCCACTCCACGTATTTAAAACTCCACTGTTTTGTTTACAGTTCCCTGCTAGGCCTTGCAAAATCTTGCCCTATGCTTGTGCAGCTTAGTGCTCAGCCAAACACTGAAGGGAACCTCTATGAAGGTTCCTTTGGCTCCTTCCCTATACAGCCTCCTCCGCTTTGATACTCTGCCCCACAAATTCAAATGCCTCAGCCATCCTGAATATTGAACTCTGTTTCATCTGTTAGCAAATCTGCTGCTTTCTGTTTGGACTGGACTACCTGGGACAGTTTGGAAACTGCCACAGGAAGAAATACTGAGCAAATGTGGAAATTACCTCATTTATTTTGCTGCTGACAAGGATCTGTCCCTGCACTCTCTGTAATCAAATATCTGGAAAGAGTTGCTTCATATGCTTTGTCCAGTTTTCAAGTTGCTTAATGTGGGAGGTTAAGTCTGATATCGTTACTCCATCATGGAATGGGAACTGGAAACCCCTTTAAGGAACATTTTTTATGTGAAATAATTTTAAGTTGGATTCAGACTTGTTCAAGATCTATTCCAATACCAGATTCTGGGAATGCGTATCTGATTTTCCTTTGAGTTAACTGCTAACCTCTTAGGATGTTATTACATATATGTTGTTGAGAGCTATGCAAATGTAGGGTTATATGAGTTTCCCAAATGTAATGCTATGTGTGTTATATAGTGTTTCAGTCAAATTTTAGAAACAAAGTTAGCTGTTACTGCCTCATGGTCAGGTTTCATAGCAGCATCAATGCCAAACTGTTAATCAATGTTTTATTTTACCATGAAATCGTCCACTTCTTGATTTTTAACAGTTATTAATATTTTCCCAATCATGCCATTTATGGCACACCCTCCCTGCTCACACCTAATGAAAATTCTGTTCAGTATACAGTACCAATAGGATCAATCTGAACCACCCAAAACTTTTCACAACCTAAGACTAATCTGAGTAAATCACACTTTTAGTTAGATAACTTACAATGAAAAGAAAACTCTTGCTTCAAGTATTCCTTTAGTGAAACAAATTGAAAACACATCCACATTATTCCAGAGGAATAATATTCCAATACCCCACTGCCTGATTTATTTCAAATCTGGTTCAATATATTTTAATGCAAGTGTAGACAAGTTTAGGAAATGTATTCTTTTTTTTTTTTTATTGAGATTGTTCAGATACCATACAATTATCCAAAGATCCAAAGTGTACTATCACTTGCCCCTCGGTACCCTCATACAGCTGTGCATCCATCACACTTAATTTTTGTTCAATTTTTAGAAACTTTTCATTACTCCAGACAAGAAATAAAGTGAAAGATGAAAAAAGAAAAAAAGAAAAGGAAACTCTAATCCTCCACTATCCCTAACCAACCCCCCTCAATTGTTGACTCGTAGTATTGGTATAGTACATTTGTTACTGTTTATGAAAAAATGTTGAAATACTACTAACTGTAGTATATAGTTTGTAATAGGTATATAGTTCTTCCCTATATGCCCCTCTATTATTAACTTCTAATTGTATTGTCATACATTTGTTCTGGTTCATGAAGTGATTTCTAGTATTTGTACAGTTGATCATGGACATTGTCCACCATAGGATTCAGTTTTATACATTCCCATCTTTTGACCTCCAACTTTCCTTCTGGTGACATATATGACTCTGAGCTTCCCCTTTCCACCTCATTCACACACCATTCGGCGCTGTTAGTTATTCTCACATCTTGCTACCAACACCCCTGTTCATTTCCAAACATTTGAGTTCATCCTAATTCAACATTCTCCTCATATTAAGCAACCACTCCCCATTCTTAAGCCTTGTCCTATATCTTGGTACCTTATATTTCATGTCTATGAGTTTACATATTACAATTAGTTCCTGTCAGTGAGACCCTGTAATAATTGTCCTAATGTGTCTGGCTTATTTCACTCAGTATATTGCCCTCGAGGTTTTGTCATCAACCCATTTTTTTTTAATATGGTTTTGTTCACTCACCATACATTCCATCCCAAGTAAATAATCGATGGTTTTCTGCCTGGTCATACATTTATGTGTTCACCACCTTCACCACTATCTATATAAGAGCATCTACATTTCTTCCACAAGGCAGGAGGGAGAGTCAAAGAAGGTAGAGAGGCAAAAGAAAGAGGAAAAAAAATGACAGCTAGGAAGCAGCAAAAGGAAAAATAACCTTAAATCAAAGTAGAATAAAGAATCAGACAATACCACCAATGTCAAGTGTCTAACATGCCTCCCCTATCCCCCCTCTTATCTGCATTCACCTTGGTATATCACCTTTGTTACATTAAAGGAAGCATAATACAAAGATTCTATTAGTTACAGTCTCTAGTTTATGCTGATTGCATCCCTCCCCCAATGCCTCCCCATTTTTAACACCTTGCAAGGTTGACATTTGCTTGTTCTCCCTCGTGAAAGAACATATTTGTACATTTTATCACAATTGTTGAATACTCTAGATTTCACCAAGTTACACAGTCCCAGACTTTATCTTTCCTCCTTTCTTCTGGTGTCTCACATGCTCCCAACCTTCCTCTCTCAACTGTATCCATAGTTACCTTTGTTCAGTGTACTTACGTTGCTGTGCTACCATCT
Source organism: Choloepus didactylus (assembly GCF_015220235.1). Classification (NCBI taxonomy): domain Eukaryota; kingdom Metazoa; phylum Chordata; class Mammalia; order Pilosa; family Megalonychidae; genus Choloepus; species Choloepus didactylus. The sequence goes on from NC_051316.1 coordinate 100,193,644, forward strand.
CCCAAAATTGTGTTCCAAACCACACACTCCTGTCTTCTATCACCCTGCAGTGCTCCCCTTAGTATTTCCTGTAGGGCAGGTGTCTTGTTCACAAAGTCTCTCATTGTCTGTTTGTCAGAAAATATTTTGAGCTCTCCCTCCTATTTGAAGGACAGCTTTGCTGGATACAGGATTCTTGGTTGGTGTTTTTTCTCTTTCAGTATCTTAAATATATCACACCACTTCCTTCTTGCCTCCATGGTTTCTGCTGAGAGATCCGCACATAGTCTTATTAAGCTTCCTTTGTATGTAATGGATCGCTTTTCTCTTGCTGCTTTCAGGATTCTCTCTTTGTCTTTGACATTTGATAATCTGATTATTAAGTGTCTTGGCATAGGCCTATTCAGATCTCTTCTGTTTGGAGTACGCTGTGCTTCTTGGATCTGTAATTTTATATCTTTCATAAGAGATGGGAAATTTTCATTAATTATTTCCTCTATTATTGCTTCTGCCCGCTTTCCCTTCTCTTCTCCTTCTGGGACACCAATGATATGTACATTATTGTACTTTGTTTCATCCCTGAGTTCCCGGAGATGTTGCTCATATTTTTTCATTCTTTTCTCCATCTGCTCCTTTGCGTGTAGGCTTTCAGGTGTTTTGTTCTCCAGTTCCTGGGTGTTTTCTTCTGCCTCTTGAGATCTGCTGTTGTATGTTTCCATTGTGTCTTTCATCTCTTGTGTTGTGCCTTTCATTTCCATAGATTCTTCTAGTTGTTTTTTTGAACTTTTGATTTCTGCCGTATACATGTCCAGTGCTTCCTTTACAGCCTCTATCTCTTTTGCAATATCTTCTCTAAACTTTTTGAACTGATTTAGCATTAGTTGTTTAAATTCCTGTATCTCAGTTGAAGTGTACATTTGTTCCTTTGACTGGGCCATAACTTTGTTTTTCTTAATGTAGGTTGTAATTTTCTGTTGTCTAGGCATGGTTTCCTTGGTTATCCAAGTCACGTTTTCCCAGACCAGAACAGGCTCAGGTCCCAGAGGGAAGAAATATTCAGTATCTGGTTTCCCTGAGGGTGTGTCTTAGAAAATTGCTCCACCCTTTAATGCCTCGGGTCACTGTGCTTTTCTGCCCAGCAGGTGATGCCTGTTAGCCTATAATTCTTGACTGGTGTGAGGAGGTATGGCCGTGTTCCACCAGGCTCTGGGGTCTGGTTCTGAATGGAAAGGGCCCCACCCCTTTCCTCCTAGAGAAGACAGACCCCTCAGGTGGAGGTCATTAGCATTTCAATGGTCTCACTCTCTGCTTGTGCTGTCTTCACCCTTCCCCGAGTCACAGCCCTGGAAACTGAAAATGACTGGGGCTTTCTCCACTGAGCCAAAAAAGAAACAGTCCCCTTCAGATCCAGTCCAAGGCGACCCTCCAGCTCTCCCAGGTCAGTCGTCACCCAAAGCCTCTGTCTGTTTTTGGGGATGTGTACCTGTAGTGAGCAGTTCACACTCGCTACTTAAAACTCCAGTTGGAGCTCAGCTGAGCTATATTCGCTTGCTGGGAGAGAGCTTCTCTCTGGCACCACTAGGCTTTGCAGCTCGGGCTATGGGGGAGGGGGTCTCACGACTTGGTTCCGCAGGTTTTACTTACAGATTTTATGCTGTGTTCTCGGGCATTCCTCCCAATTCGGGTTGGTGTATGATGAGTGGATGGTCTTTTTTTTCCCCCCGCAGTTATTCTGGATTATTTACTAGTTGTTTCTGGTTTTTTGTAGTTGTTCCAGGGGGACTACTTAGCTTCCACTCCTCTCTATGCCGCTATCTTGCCCAAGACCTGGAAATGTATTCTTGTAATGAGACTGCAGGAGCTACAACTAGATTGCCCAATATGAATTCTGGCTCCATAATTTACTAACTCTGTGATCTAGAGAAGTGAATTCACATCTCTGTTTCTCAGTTTCCTTCTCTGTAAAATGATGGCAAATAATAACTCAGATAGATGATTTACTTTTAAAGCACAGTAAGGTTTACTACGATCGGCAAAGGATAAACATTCAGTAGACAACTGTCATTGAGAAAAAGGCAAAACAGGTTTATAAGAGAAAACAATAGAAAGGATAAAGGCATTCTTATACACACCAGTGAAAATCTGTGTCTTACTCCCTTAAGTTACCACATTTGACTTTCAATAAAATATTAATAACTGAGGATATTTTGAATATTCAGAAAAGAAAGATGACTATAAGATCCAGTTACATTTTGATGCAGTACATACAGGAAGGACATTTGATTACCTAAGAATAGGTCTGGGGCTACATATTAGGAGATAAAATTGCATTACTGATTGTGATTAGTGAGTACCAATTATCTGATATTTATTTGTGTGACTGTGGAGGAATTTCACCTTGGGTGGAGTTCAGTAAATTAAGAAAGAGTTCCTGTATAGCTCTACAAAGAAATACTACTGATAGTATTAGCCTTATACCCCTTCCTGTGGCTGAAGGGTATAGAAGGGGTTTCCTTTAGGGTTTCCTTGCATGTCTGGTACCTATCAGTGACAGGAGCTAAATTTTCATCACCTTACGATCAGCTAAACTGTGTAGATAAATAATTGTTAATAATATTCCTATAGAGCAAAGGGAGCATGATTATTAGTTTTAAGGTTACAGTCAGGACCCTTTGGTCTTATAGATGTGACTATAAATGAAAGTTTCCTCCTCTCAAAAATGGTGTCAAAGAATAACTCCAGTGGTAGACAAATGAGTGCTACAAGTAAAAAATTTTGTCTAGGATTTGTTCATTTCTAGAAATTTCCAGGGGCACAGAAAATACTTGTCAAAAGAATAAATGGCCTGCATACATTTAGCTTTGTCTTACTTGAAATTCACCTTTGCTGTTTGGCCTATAAAAAATAATTCATGTTCACAAACTAGAATTATGCAGGCAGAGTCCAGTTCTCCTCAAAAAGAAACACTTACAATGAGAAAAAGTACATTATACAATGGTTTGGGAACATAGCAGTGGGATTGACTGCCCTGGACTTCTCTTTTGGTTTCATAACCCAAACACAAATGAATTTAAGGATACTAGAGCCAAACTCTTTGTAATATACTTACATGTTAATAAAACAACAGATAATGTATTAACTAGCAACACATGAAAAAGGTAACCACTTTGAACTCTGTTGCTTTGAATACATAGAGGCATGCTTACTAAAAATGAAAGAGAAACCAAAATCGAATAACTATCTCATATACATAAAAGATACTCAATATGATTTATCATTAAATTTCACATTAATCAATATTTATGATATTTATATAATAATATTCAACAAATCTTGAAAGTAACTTAACTGTAAAGATCCAAATGAGAATTATTTTGTATGTAAATAAAAGTATCATATCACTTTTGAGAATTCTTATCTTATCAATATGATATCTGTAACTTAAGGAGAATAAAAAATGGAATTTTTGAGATACAATATTATTCAGACCTCTAATCTTAGTCTAAAATTGTTTCTCTTCTTAAAGAGGGAACATGTATTTTTGATGTACCGTATTCCTTCAGCAAGTGGTGGCTTACGTCCTTCGGTATCACAGCAAGTCATTCATTTCTTCCAACAGTTAAGGCAGTACCTTAACATGGTTAGGAATCTCATTCTCACACTTGTCTTGACAGAATGAGAGTCACTGGCTGTGCCAGACACTGAGGGTTATGAAAGAAAGGGGGAACAATGAATATACTAAAGCTAAGGCAATTAGTTATGAAGATTATCACAAAGTATCAGTGAACCTGTAGGTTTTGAATTCTATGGATTCGAGAAAAATAGGCAAGGAAGAAAATTTAAGCAGGGACAAAAAGAGGAAGGGAACATTGAAAAGGATAGTTTGAAGTGTACCACAGACAAGGACACACAACGCAATTTGCTGCATAACACACCATCTCAAAACTTAACCACTTAAACAAAAAGCATTTGTTTATATCATAGTGTTGTGGGTTGGCCTTTTGGGCTGGGGCTGGGCTCAGTTGTATGGGGCTTCTGGTCTGGCCAGGCTCAGCTGATCTAAGCAGTGGGCCAAATGCCTCTGAAATTACTACCAAGTCACCTGGTGACTGGCTGATGGCTTCCTAGGCATTTCTTTTCTCCTTCATTTGGCCTCTTATCTTCAGCAGCCTAGCTTGGGCTTGTTCACATGGTGGTCTCAAGGTCCAAGAGCTGCTGGAACAGAATCTTCAAAGATGTTGGAAGTCTTGCATGGACCTCTTGCAATATCACTTCCATAACATGTTAGTTAAAACAATTCACCAGCCCTATCAAGATTTAATGTGAAGAAGGGGCTGCACAGTTTTGTGGCTATTTTGCAGCCTACCATAATCACCTACACAATTTTTCAAAAAGAAATCACAGGCGGCATCAGTGGAGAATTAAGAACATGAATAGCTAACTATCACTTGAGGAAAGTAATCCCCCTTTTGTGAGGCAACCCCAAAGCCGATTTCATGTCTCTGTTCCTCAGACTGTAGATGAAGGGGTTCAGCATGGGAGTCACCACCGTGTACATAACTGAAGCAATTACATCCTCAGTTTTGGAACTATTTGAGGAAGGAGAGAAGTACACAATGGCAAGAGTCCCATAATACAGAAACACCACAGACAGGTGGGAGCCACAAGTGGAAAAGGCTTTACAAATACCCTGAGTGGATGGGACCTTCAGAATAGTGGCCCCAATGTGGATATAAGAACCAATAATAGGACTCACAGTCAGGAGAACAAATATTACTGCCTCAGTGAAAATTACAAACTCATTGAGAGAGGTGTCTGAGCAGGTCAGCTTCAGGAGGGTGGTGAGAGCACAGAAGTAGTGGGGGATGGTATTAGCACAGAAGGACAGATGGACCAACAGCAGGGTATGCAACAGGGCATGGGCACAAGAGAAGAACTAGGACCCAACCACCGACAAGACACACAGCTCCTCCCTCATGATGGTAGTGTAGTGCAGTGGGTGACAGATGGCCACATACCTGTCATATGCCATCACTGCAAGAAGAAAACTGTCAACAGAAGCAAACAGTATGTAAAAGTACATCTGGGAAATGCGCTCTGCATAAAAGATGGATTTCTGATTAGTCTGCATGTCCGTCAACATCCTTGGGGTAGTGACCGAAGAAAAGGAGACATCAGTGAAGGCCAGGTGGCTGAGGAAGAAGTATATGGGGGTGTGGAGGAGAGAGTCCAGCCTGATGAGCAGAATGATGAGCAGGTTCCCCAGCACTGTGGTGAAGTACATGCCCAGAAAGAGGGAGAAGAACACACCCTGCTGCTCTGGATGGATGGGGAGCCCGAGGAGAATGAGTTTGGACACACTGCTCTGGTTCTCAGTCCTCATGCTGCTTTTGTCTTTCTTGAGAATTAAGAAAAGTGGGAAATGTCAAGGACCTAAAAATTGTGAATGTGGCTATAATATTATAGTAATGTCCTTTTTAGTATAAAATTATTGATTTTTAGGTACACATGCTTATTTATCACACTATTGATACATGAATCACAAATACCTCCCATTTTGGCTCTAATGATGCATTAAGACCTCACAATAATCAAGAGGGTAGAAGATATTTTTCTTTATTCAACCAATGTTTATTGAATAACAGCCTTATCCCAGTAATGCACTAAGCCCTGAAGAGTGAACAAAAATTGCAAAGTCTCTATGTCCATGTGCCAGTCCCTGTGCTGAGTAATTTGTATGTGTTTTCTCCTTTAACCCTCAGAGAGGTATTTTGAGGTATGAATAGTTGTCCCTATTGAGCCAATGAAGAAACTGAATCTAGGAGAGCTGAAGTCACTCCCTAAGTTCACAAAACTTACAAGGGCTGGAACATTAGTCCCTATTTGACTTAGGGAAGAAACTGAGAATATGATCCCTGCCACTGGAGGCAATGCACAGGAACTGGTCAGCCCTTAGAAGAAATATGGCCACCATTTGAAGAGAATGTAAGAAATATTTTTTAATAAAAATCAACCAGAAACCCAAAAACACATATCTGAATTATGCACACACAAACACACATGTACACACACTTTCTTGTTTGGGAATTTTAGCCACCTGTGACAACACAGTAAACCTGTGGCTTAGTTACTCACAAGTCATATAAATATAACACACAAATAATACACACAAATATTGGACACACAGGACACAAAAAACAGCACAATCACACACAAACAAAAATATTTGGACACAAGGGAAATGTAAAACACCCAGGAACACATGCAAGTCACATATCAAATATTTATGACATACTCTGTGTCTAGACACACGAGGCAGCATATGTGAACTAACAAAATGTCACATGCACCACACTCAAGTCATACATGAAACACACCAATTGCACACATGTGCCTCTTCACATGTAGGCAACAAACAACTCACATGGTCATGCACATACACCCTCACTTCAGGTGAGGCCTCCCAGCCCCACACACTCAGTGAAGTGAAGGCCGTCAGTGTGAGTCACTTGGGCCCCACTTACTCGCAGGCACAGTCACAGTCACTTCTTACAAATAAATGAATGGCAAGCACACAAACACCATCAACAAACACACACACACATCTCATACAGGCAAATGTATCTCATAAAAAGGAGATTCTACACTCATCACCAAGTAGAGACTTCAAGCCTTCTCTCTTATAATGGTTATAGGAAAAGTCAGAAAACTAGTGCTCCACTTAGGGAGCACATCAGTCTTCCTCCAGATTCCACACACTCATTTACTTGGCTATGATATCAGTCCAGTGGTGAAAAGGTGGGAATTATTGAAGGATAACAGGCCAAATATTTGGGACCAATGACACTGATTAAGAGACTCCAATCATGCACACAAGTGGTACACTTCTTTAATCGGGCCCATAAGGAGCTGTATGATCGGGGTCAAAGAGGCAAAAAACCTGGCTGTGAGTCAGTTACATATCACACACACCATCAGTCACACACACACACTCACCACAGGCAGAGACTGAAGAAAATATGCATATACCTATATTGCGCTTGCAAAACAGATAAACATAGATCTTTGGATATATATCTGCAGATTTGTAATCATACAGTTACACCTTGACAACTGAAAAATTCCAGCTCACTCGGACCTGTGCCATCCATGGTGACCTCAAACACCTTCCGATCCACTTTCCTGAGTGTTCACTTCTGTTGACACCAGAAACAAAAGATTAAGTGAAAGATTGTGAGCTCACAACATCTAGAACTCTCTGTTTATAACCTTGAGCTCCAGAATAATGAGCAGTAGGTTTCCTTTTTACCAAACAGTGAGAACTCAGAAAAAGTTCCTAAGCTCCTGGGCAAAGACATAATTTAGCATGCTAATGGGACCCAATTTCCCATCAGCCCCTGGGGAGGAGCCAGTGCAGAGACTGGACTAGTGGAGCCACCAGAAAGATTGTCTCAAGTACGAAGGACACAGAGGGCTTATATCTGCCTGCACAGAGTTCCATGGAAAGCAGGAATAGCTCAGACATCATCCGACTTTGATGTAGCCCATGTACTAGGTCAGAAAAAACTGGTATTGAGTCTGAACAATGCCAGTAATTAATTATTGTCCTGAGCAAGAAAGCAACTTCTATCAGCCTTGTTTCAGTAGATAAAAGTACAGACAATAATGGTATTGTCATCTATGAGGTTATAATTAAAATTAAGTGAGATAATGCATACTAAAGCACATAAGTACACAATAAAATTAATTCTAATTATAATAATCTTTGTATATGCCAAAAAAATAATTCTATATATAGACATATACATATGTAATTATTGATATTGAATGAATGACAATTCCTTTTTAAAATCTACAAAACTTAATAACAACACATGCCATTCCTAAAAGACCTAACTTGTCAACAAATACCAACACATTATGTGATGGAGATTTCAGTGGATACACCCATCCAATTTTACTCCACCTTGTTTTACACATTTTACTGGAAACTACAGTGGCTGGACCGCTAGCTATACTCTTTTCTAACTCTATGAAATGCCATTTTTACAGGATCCGTCTCGTGGTTCTCTCCTTTCCACTTGTCCCAGTCCTCAGCCCCCAACTTCTGGGTAAAATCATATATACAATCTACCCCCCCATTTTGGACACATATCTTTCCCATGGTTCAAGCAGTTATAATCACCACTAGGACAGACATTGTGTGCTCTACTCCTCCCCTTCCCTCATCACTCAAAGAATAACACTGTCTGCACACACAGTAGGGAACATCAACTCTAAGATTCTGAAACCAGCCCCTGACATCCAGAGAGAACACTGGAGTCTCCTCTCAGTCTCAGCCTAGCCCACAGGGCATTTTATTTCTCCATCTCTGACCTACTGTGTGAGGGAAAGAGGGAACTAATAGAGATTTAGGACACTATTTTAGTGTGTCTCTGTGCTATTTTATTTACATACAACCAGGCCAATTAGTTCAAAGTAAATGAATTGCATATACAAGTCTACAGTCAAGATACTTTGAAAATGTTAAAATGTAAGTTAAGTGATAAAGTACTAGGAAATAACAATCCACACAGTAAATGTTTTACTAACATTCTACTAACAAGTAGTGAGTATGCTATGTGAAAAATTGGCAAAATCATCCTAATATATTGGGAAACAGAAATAAGATTTGAAAAAAACTCAGATAAATTCAGTAAAAAAGTGAAAATTTCCCATTCCAAATACTGACACATCAGTAATTGAAAATGAAAAAGATTTCATTAAAATGAACGCATTTTAAGAAGTCTAAAGCAGTCCATGACACTTAACTTTCAAATACATAGGTATTCCTTAAGTGCTATCATGAAGACCCTATGGGATGGGTTTTACAGAAAGCCTTTGAAATATAAAAGCTTATTAAAACAAGAATGTCTAAGTGTTCTCCTTTATATTGTGTTCAATTTGCTAAAATTGTGTAGGAATACTTGTATCCACATATGTGAGAGTCTTTTGTGGCTAGTATCCTATATTGCAGTGTGTATGGCTGGTGTTTGCATTAGGATAATGCTGGCCTCATAGAATGAGTAGGGAAGTGTCTTAGTTTCCCAAGTGCTAAAGCAAATATCATGCAGTGGGATGGCTTAAACAATCGGAATGTAGAGGCTCCTGGTTTTGTGGCTAAGAGAAGACCAAAAGAGAGAGAGCTTTATCATGGCAAAGCCTTGTCCCTGAGACCATGGTGTTCTGGGGCTGGCTGCTGGTGATCCTGGAGGTCCCTGTCTTCTCTGTCTCATGGTAACATCCGCCTATTTCTCTTCCAGGTCCTCTTGACTTCTGGCTCCCTCTCCTCCCCTGGATGTCTCACTCTATTACTAAATTTCCTCTGCTTGTAAAATACCCCAGTAATCCAGATTACGACCCATCCTCTTACATGTTAACAAAAAAAAAACTTCTTTAAAATTTCCTCTTTACAATGGGGTCACACATTGTAGATTAAAATAAGAACCTGGTTTTTACTGGGCTCCATAATTCAACCTACCACAGGAAGTATTCACTCCTCTTCAGTGTTTTAGAGGAGTTGATATAGAATTGGTATCATTTCTTCATCAAATGATGAATAACATTTACTAGTGGCCATCTTTGCCTGGAGGTATTTCTGGCAATGTTTCTAATGAAAAATTAAATTTAATAGGTGTAAAATTGTTCATCTTACCTTATATCTTGTTTCTCTACTAGCTTTTTCAACTATATTGACATGTAATTGACATACAATATATTGCAGATAGGTAAAGTGTACAATTCGATAAGTTTTGACATATGGATACACTCAGGAAATCATCACATGAAGTCAGCAAAAATACCCTAAACCTTTAAGGATTTCTGAATTGCATTTTGTAAGCCATTCCTCCCACAATTTCTTCACACCCTCTTCTATATAACCAGCCAGCCACTGATCTGCTCTCCATCACTAGAGATAGTTTAAGAGTTCTAATAAAATTTTATGTAAATGGGGGATCATACAGTTTGTATTACATTGTATGTGACTTCTTTACCTAAGCATAACTACTGTGAGAGTCATCCAGTTCGGTGTTTTATTAAGAGTCAATTCTTTATTTTTGTTGAGTAACAAATTCCAGCAATTGGTTAACATTTAGGTTGTTGATGGTGAACATTTAGGTTGTGTCCAATTTGGGACTGTTAGAAATAAAGCTGGTGTGAACATTTTGAACAGCTTTGAATGGTTATGTACTTTGGTTTCTCTTGTTTATATACCTAAGGGTAGAATAGCTGGCCATATGGTAAGTGTTTGATCAATATTTTTGTAACTTCCAGCACATTTTTTCAAAGTTGCTGTATAGTTTTTTCCCAACAACAGTATGTGATGGTTCAAATCCCTTCTAATCCTCATCAACACTTGGTGTAGTCGCTCTCATTAATTTTAACATTCTAACAAGTGTATAGTGGTATCTTGCTTAACCTAGGATCATACAGTTTTTCTCATATATTTCCTTCTAGAAATGTTGTTTTGGGTATTACATTTATGTGTATTATTCATTCTGAGTTCCATTTTGTATATAGGGCAAGATCTGGCTAGAATTCTATTTTGATGAATATGGATATTCAAGTCTTCTAGGTTCTTTTCCTCATAAAATATATTTTTCTGCCATGTACAACTCATGGATCCAATCAATCATCTTAAGAGTAAGTCAAGTGCAACTAGTAAATAGCCAGGAATAACTAGGAAATAGTCTGTAACAACTGATGGGGGACATCTGCAACTGAATGCACATCATACACCAGTCTAGAATGGGTGGAATGGCTGAGTTCATAGCATAGAACTGTAAGTAAAGCTCCCCAAACTGTGGAGCTGGCACCCGTCCCCCACCAGCATGGCAGGCTGAGTTGGAAAACTTCACTGTGGGAAAAAATAGCAGTCCCTGCCAAGAGCAAGGGAATATAGCTCAACCAAGTTCCAATTGGTTTTTATTAACAAATTGGGCTACTGAATACATGCTATGAGCACAGATTAACCTGGAGCAAGCAGAAAAGGAACCCAGCGCTTTCTCCTGGCAGAGAGGAGGCGGGGCTGATGGAAAAAAAATACATAAATAAATAAAAACAGAGGCTTTTGGATTCCGCTGAGCTCAGAATACTGGAAAAGGACCGTGTCCCCCCACCCCACACCCATGCCAGTCCTGCCGAACTGGCCAGCTGGCCTGACTCCTGTCCCCAGTCCGACAGGCTGGCAGGCTGCCCTGAGGAAGCAGGGAGGGGAGGACTGGGCTGGCCGGCAGGTAGGCAACAATGCTGAACTTCTGTGCTGCCCCCAACTGCATGCAGAACAGCACGCGGTCAGTCCTGGCCTTCTTCAGGTTCCATAGGGACCAGCCAGATGCCAGAAGTGGGTGGAGAGTTGTAGGAGAGCAACTTAGAAGATGAAACACCTGGTCAGCTAAATAAACATTGTCGGCTATGTGCCAAACACTTTGAGACCTCTGTGATCTGTAGAACTATACATTTTGCAGAGGCATCAGAAAACTAAAGAATGATTGGGTTATTTTGTTTCACAAAGTTAATTAAAGCAGGTACTTGTGAAGTCATGGGGAGAGTCCTTACAGGACAGCTCTTTGAGATAATGCTACACCAACAATATTTGATCTTACCAGTCATTCGAACAATCCATATAGTAGACACAGAAAACAAATAAAAGAATTGAATGAAGATGGAATCAGGACACTGAAACAGAAAAAAAATTGATGAAACTTCTGAACGGGAACAAAAACATAAAGAAACAAACAACAGCAATGCTAAGAACCCAAAGGCAGAAGCAGAGGGTGAAGAACAGGATGAAGATATTTTACCTTGAAACCTTGAACAAACGGAAAAGAATACCTAGTCTTTATTTGAAATTTTGATTCCTATGGGAAAACAAAGCATACCTCTGATGGACATGAGGCTGATGAGCTCCCCGAAGGTCTCTTTACTCCTGATAATTTTCAAGCACTGCTGGATTGCTGAATAAATTCTGGGAAAGAGGTTCTGAGAAAGCGCTTTCAGGCAACAGCAGTTAACACATTGTTCTCTTCAAAAACACAGCTGAAACAGATGCTAGAGATATGCAAGAGCTGCATTTGGGAAGAAACTCTCAGGGAAGTGAGAAACTCACACTTCTTTCCCATTATCACTGATGACATGGTGGACATAGCAGGGAAAGAGCACCTGCTGGTGTTGTTGAGGTTTGCTGATGAATCTCATAACCTGAGAGAGGAATTTTTGGCTTCCTGCCTTATGAAGCTGATGCAGAAATTTTGGCTCTGGAATTTCACACTATAATAACTGAGAAGTGGGGGCTAAATATGGAGTACTGTCATGGACAGGCTTACATTGTGTCCGGTGGATTTTCTTCCAAGATGAAACTTGTTGCACCTAGACTTCTAGAGAAATATCCCCAACTTATCTACACACTCTGGTTTCCCTGTGCCTTAAATAAGTGGTTTGCAAAATCAGTGCCTATTATGGGAGTATCTGTTACATTGGGAACGATTGAAGACATTTCTTCTTCTTTCTATCAACCTCTGCAACTACTTTTAGAACCTGACAATGTAATTTTGGTCCTTTTTCAGAGTGATGAAGAAAGGGGTAATGAACTGAAGGAAACTTGCCATTCTCGCTGGACAGGAAGGCATGATGCTTCTGAAATTTTGCTGGAATGCCAGCAAGTACTTGTTTTATGTTTAGATTGAATAAATAGTGACACAAATATTAGATGGAATAACTTTATAGCTGGCAGAGCATTTGTACTCTGTTGTGCAGTTGATTTCACTGTTACCATTCTTGTTCTTAAGAATGTCCTATCTTTTATAAGATCCTTTGGGGAAAATCTCCAGGGGCAAACCTCTGATGTCTTCTTTGCAGCCAGCAGATTGACTGCAGTGCTATATTCACTAAATGAAGTGATAGAAAATATTGAAGTTTTTCATGAATTTTGGTTTGAGGAAGCCACAAATTTGGCAACTGTTCTGGTTTGCTAATGTTGCCATTATGCAAAATGTCAGAAATGGATTGGCTTTTATAAAGGGGATCTATTTGGTTACAAAGTTACAGTCTTAAGGCCATAATGTGTCCAAGGTAAGGCATCAACAACAGGTGCCTTCACTGGAGAAAGGCCACTAGCATCCGGAAAACCTCTGTTAGCTGGGAAGGCATGTGGCTGGCATCCACTTGCTCCAAGGTTGCATTCTCCAAATGTTGTTCTTGGGGTGTTTTGTCCTCTCTTAGCTGCAGTTCTTCCAAAATGTCACTCTCAGTTGCTCTGCATCTGGGCCTGTGTGGCTCTTTTTAAGTACTCCAGTGATCCAATAAAGACCTACCCTGACTGGGTGGGGCAACACCTCCATAGAATAATCCAATGAAAGTTCTCATCCACAGTTCATTGAGTCACAACTCCACGGAAACACTGAACGAATAGGTTCCAATCTAATCAACACTAATATGTCTGTGCCCATAAGACTGCATTAAAGAATATGGATTTTCTGGGGGACATAATATATATAAACCAGCACAGCAACTAAACTTGATATTCACATGAAACTCCCTGGCAAATTCCACAGAGCTCAGCAAGGTAACCTGGAATCTCAACCTCTGAGAGTTACTATAAAGAAACCCTAAATGTTCCAATGGTGTAGCACATTATTCAGGAACTTAAATATTTTCAGAACAGACCTCAAAACTCTTAAATGCTTATCTCTGGTACCCTCTGTCATGGGACAGCTCAAATTCAGTACGTCGAAGGAACACCATGCTGTCATGTACAGAAGTGACTTACCCAATCCTTGTACACTCTTAGCTGAGCTTCATTGTTGGAGAATCACGTGGAAATGAAGAGGGAAAGAAGTAGAGCTTCCATCCACCATTTATGAAGCCCTCCATTTGCCTGGTATCAAGTTTTTTCCTAATGTTTATGCTTTGTTGAAGGTCTTATGCATTCTTCCCGTGATGAAGGTGGAGAATGGACACTGAAAATGGACTAAAGCATCTCAAAGCATACCTGAGGAACACTTTGACAGAACAAAGATCAAGCAACTTTGCTTTGCTTAACATAAATTTTGATATGAAACATGATCTAGATTTACTGTTGGACACATATATCAAACTCTATACAACGAAGTCAGAGCTTCCTGCAGGTAATTCAGAAACCATTGAAAATACTTAAGAGACTTTTAAAATAGGTTTTCTCTTACAGTTTGAGGAAAGCTGTAAGTTGTATATAGGCTGCTTAATCACTGAATGTCTTTGCCTACAGGTCTCCCATTGAATACATTAGTCATTAAAAATCTACCTACTTAAAGGGCCCCTGTTCGAACTCTCATGCTTTGGAGACCCATCTATTCTCCATAAGATAGCACTGAAAGTCCCTCATTTCATTTCTGTATGATCTCTGTTAGTGGCACTCTGGAATTATTTTACTTAACTAATTTTAGATATAACATTAATCATCAATTGTGGATCCAATTGTCAGGATAACAGTCCAGTTATCAGTACTCTATGGAGATAATTTTTGAGGAGGTGTGGAAGGAAGGAATGCATTTTGTAAAATGTTACAATGAGGATCACAATTAACCTTTAACTAAAAGGACTTTTAAGCATGTTGTTAAAAATTTGTATTGGACACTTAAGGGAATTACCAGAGAGTGAGAAAAACTGAGCTCACCAAGCAAAGGTTTCAGTGTAGATTTTGTCTTTATCAAATGAACCTAAAGGAACAAGTTACAGTTAAAGTTCAAATGCCTTTTTCCACATGTGGTTGTTGCTGTTTACATTCCTTTGTTGAGCCTACACCTTCATAAACTTTTTAGCAGTTATTTGTTAAACATTTCTGTTTCATGGTCAAGACAGAATCAGAGGCCATGAATACTGACAGCTGAGCTCCAACTGGGGTTTTAAGTAGTGAGTGTGAACTGCTCATTACAGGTACAAATCCCCAAAAAACAGACATAGGCTTTGGGTGATGACTGACCTTGGAGAGCTGGAGGGTTGCCTTGTACTAGGTCTGAAGGGGACTTTCTGTTTCTTTTTTGGCTCAGTGGAGAAAGCCCCAGTCATTTTCAGTTCCCAGGGCTGTGACTCAGAGAAGGGTGGAGACAGCACAAGCAGAGAGTGAGACCATTGAAATGCTAATGACCTCCACCTGGCGGGTCTGTCTTCTCTAGGAGGAAAGGGGTGGGGCCCTTTCCATTCAGAACCAGACCCCAGAGCCTGGGGGAACACAGCCATACCTCCTCACACCAGTCAAGAATTACAGGCTAACAGGCATCACCTGCTGGGCAGAAAAGCACAGTGACCTGAGGCATCAAAGGGTGGAGCAATTTTCTAAGACACACCCTCAGGGAAACCAGATACTGAATATTTCTTCCCTCTGGGACCTGAGCCTGTTCTGGTCTGGGAAAACCTGATTTGGATAACCAAGGAAACCATGCCTAGACAACAGAAAATTACAACCTACACTAAGAAAAACAAAGTTATGGCCCAGTCAAAGGAACAAACGTACACTTCAACTGAGATACCGGAATTTAAACAACTAATGCTAAATCAATTCAAAAAGTTTAGAGAAGATATTGCAAAAGAGATAGAGGTTGTAAAGGAAACACTGGGCATATATAAGGCAGAAATCGAAAGTTCAAAAAAAACAACTAGTAGAACCTGTGGAAATGAAAGGCACAACACGAAAGATGAAAGACACAATGGAAACATACAACAGCAGATCTCAAGAGGCAGAAGAAAACACTCAGGAACTGGAGAACAAAACACCTGAAAACCTACACACCAAGGAGCAGATGGAGAAAAGAATGAAAAAATATGAGCAACGTCTCCAGGAACTCAAGGATGAAACAAAGTACAATAATGTACATATCATTGGTGTCCCAGAAGGAGAAGAGAAGGGAAAAGGGGCAGAAGCAATAATAGAGGAAATAATTAATGAAAATTTCCCATCTCTTATGAAAGACATAAAATTACAGATCCAAGAAGCGCAGCGTACTCCAAACAGAAGAGATCTGAATAGGCCTATGCCAAGACACTTAATAATCAGATTATCAAATGTCAAAGACAATGAGAGAATCCTGAAAGCAGCAAGAGAAAAGCGATCCATTACACACAAAGGAAGCTTAATAAGACTATGTGCGGATCTCTCAGCAGAAACCATGGAGGCAAGAAGGAAGTGGTGTGATATATTTAAGATACTGAAAGAGAAAAACCACCAACCAAGAATCCTATATCCAGCAAAGCTGTCCTTCAAATATGAGGGAGAGCTCAAAATATTTTCTGACAAACAGACAATGAGAGACTTTGTGAACAAGACACCCGCCCTACAGGAAATACTAAAGGGAGCACTACAGAGTGATAGAAGACAGGAGTGGGTGGTTTGGAACACAATTTTGGGAGATGGTAGCACAGCAATGTAAGTACACTGAACGAAGATAACTATGAATACTGTTGAGAGAGGAAGGTGGGGAGCATGTGAGACACCAGAAGAAAGGAGGAAAGATAAAGACTGGGACTGTGTAACTTGGTGAAATCTAGAGTATTCAACAATTGTGATAAAATGTACAAATATGTTCCTCTACGAGGGAGAACAAGCAAACGTCAACCTTGCAAGGTGTTAAAAATGGGGAGGCATTGGGGGAGGGATGCAGTCAACATAAACTAGAGACTGTAACTAATAGAATCATTGCATTATGCTTCCTTTAATGTAACAAAGGTGATATACCAAGGTAAATGCAGATCAGAGGGGGGAATAGAGGAGGCATGTTAGACACTTAACATTGGTGGTATTATCTGATTCTTTACTCTACTTTGATTTAAGGTTATTTTTCCTTTTGCTGCTTCCTAGCTGTCATTTTTTTTTCCTCTTTCTTTTGCCTCTCTACCTTCTTTGACTCTCCCTCCTGCCTTGTGGAAGAAATGGAGATGCCCTTATATAGATAGTGGTGAAGGTGGTGAACACATAAATATATGACCATACAGAGAACCATATTGTTTACTTAGGATGGAATGTATGGTGAGTGAACAAAACTATATTAAAAAAAAAAATGGGTTGATGACAAAACCTTGAGGGCAATATACTGAGTGAAATAAGCCAGACACATAAGGACAATTATTGCAGGGTTTCACTGATGGGAACTAATTATAATATGTAAACTCATAGACATGAAATATAAGGTACCAAGATATAGGACGAGGCTTAAGAATGGGGAACGGTTGCTTAGTATGAGCAGAATGTTCAACTAGGATGAACTTAAATGTTTGGAAATGAACAGAGGTGTCAGTAGCAAAATGTGAGCATAACTAACAGTGCCAAATGGTGTGTGAATGAGGTGGAAAAGGGAAGCTCAGAGTCATATATGTCACCAGAAGGAAAGTTGGAGGTCAAAAGATGGGAATGTATAAAACTGAATCCTATGGTGGACAATGTCCATGATCAACTGTACAAATACTAGAAATCACTTCCATGAACCAGAACAAATGTATGACAATACAATTAGAAGTTAATAATAGAGGGGCATATAGGGAAGAACTATATACCTATTACAAACTATATACTACAGTTCGTAGTATTTCAACATTTTTTCATAAACAGTAACTAATGTACTATACCAATACTACGAGTCAACAATTGAGGGGGATTGGTTAGGGATAGTGGAGGATTAGAGTTTCCGTTTCTTTTTTTCTTTTTTCATCTTTCACTTTATTTCTTGTCTGGAGTAATGAAAAGTTTCTAAAAATTGAACAAAAATTAAGTGTGATGGATGCACAGCTGTATGAGGGTACCCAGGGGCAAGTGATTGTACACTTTGGATCTTTGGATAATTGTATGTTATCTTAAAAATCTCAATAAAAATGAAAAAAAGAAAAAAAGAAAGAAGAAAGAGCTAAAATCAAAGATCTAACTGAACAACTAAAGAAGCTAGAGAATGTTCACTAAACTAACCCTAAAGCAAGTAAAAGAAAAGAAATAAAAAGGATTAAAGCAGAAATAAATAATCTGGGGGAAAAAAAAACAATAGAGACAATAAAGAAAACCAAACTCTGGTTCTTTGAGATCAACAAGATTGACAAATCCTTAATGAGACTGACAAGTCAAAAAGAGAGAAGACCCAAATAACAAAATTGGAAATGAGAGAGGGAACATTATTGTGAATCCCAAGGAAATTTAAAAAAAAAAAAATCATAAGAGGATACTATGAACAACTGTATGCCAACAAACTAGACAATTTACAGGAAATGGATAATTTTGTGGAAACACATGAACAGCCTAGACTGATCCAAGAAGAAATAGAAGACCTCAACAAACCAGTCACAAGTAAAGAGCTCCAATCAGTCATCTAAAAACTTCCTACAAAGAAGCCCAAGGTCAGATGGCTTCATAGGGGAACTTCACCAAACTTTCCGAAAAGAATTGACATCATTCCTGCTCAAATTCTTTCAAAAAATTGAAGAAAAAGGAACACTACCTAACTCATTTTATGAAGCTAACATCTAATACCAAAACCAGATAAAGATGCTACAAGAAAGGAAAACTCAGGCCAATATCTGTTGATAAGGCCAGTATAGATGCAAAAATTCCCAACAAAATACTTGCAGATCGAATCCAAAGGCACATTAAAAGAATCATACACCTTGATCAAATGGGCTTCATTCTAGGCATGGAAGGTGGTTCAACATAAGAAAATCAATGTAATACAAAGCATTAACAAATTGAAAGGGAAAAATCAAATTATTATCTCAATAGATGCTGAAAATCACTTGACAAAATTTAGCATCCTTTTTTGACAAAATCACTTCAAAAGGTAGGAATTGAAGGAAACTTCCTCAATATGATAAAGGGTGTATATGAAAAACCCACAGAGAGCATAGTACTCAGTGATGAGAAATGGAAAGCCTCTCCTCTAAGATTGGGAATGAGACAAGGAGGCCTGCTGTAACCACTGTTATTCAACATTACACTAGAAGTTTAACCAGACCAATCCAGCAAGACAGAGAAATAAAAGGAGTCTAAATTGGAAAGGAAGACATTAAACTGTCATTATTTGCTGATGATATGATCATATACGGGAAAATCCTGAGAAATCTATGACAAACCTACTTGAGCTAATAAACAAATTCAGCAAAGTGACAGGAAACAAGATTAATGTGCAAAAGTCAGTAATGTTCCTATATACCAAAAATGACCTAACTGAAGAGGAACTCAAGAAAAAAATTCCATTCACAATAGCAACTAAAAATATCAAGTACCTAGGAATAAACTTAACCGAGGATGTAAAAGACCTCTACACAGAAAATTACAAAACTTTACTAAAAGAAATAAAAAAGGACCTAAATAGATGGAAAAATATTCCAGGTTCATGGGTAGGAAGACTAAACATTGTTAAGATGTCAATGCTACCTAAACTGATCTACAGATTCAACACAATTCCAATCAAATTCCAACAATCTAAGTTGCAGACCTGGAAAAACTAGTTATCGAATTTATTTGGAAGGGACGGGGGCCTTGAATTGCCAAAAACATTCTAAAATAAAGAATGAAGTGGGAGGATTTACACTTCCTGACTTTGAAGCCTACTATAAAGCTGCAGTGGTCAAAACAGCATGATGTTGGCATAAAGACAGACATATTTATCAATGGAATCAAATGGAGAGTTTGGAAAAAGTCTCCCAGATCTATAGTCAACTGACTTTTGATAAGTCCCCCAAATCCACTGCACTGGGACAGAACTGTCTCTTCAGCAAATGGGGCTGGGAGAACTGGATATCCATATCCAAAACAATGAAACAGGACCCCTAACTCACACACTATCCAAAAGTTAACTCGAAGTGGATCAAAGTTCTTAATATAGGAGACAGTACCATAAAACTAGAAGATAATGTAGGGAAGCATCTTCAAGACCTAGTATTAGGAAGCAGCTTCTTAGACTTTAAACCCAAAGCACAAGCAACGAAAGAAAAAATAGATTAATGGGAACTCCTCAAAATCAAAAGCTTCGGTACCTCAAAGGACTTTCTCAAATAGGTAAGAGGCAGCCAATTCAATGGGAGAAAATATTTGGAAACCATATATTTGATAAAAGACTGATATCCTGCACATATAAAGAAATCCTACAACTCAACCACAATGGTACAAACAGCCTAATTATAAAATGGGAAAAAGATATGAAAAGAAATTTTTCCAAAGAAGAAATACAAATGGCTAATAAACACATGAAAAAATGTTCATCTTCACTAGCTATTAGTGAAATGCAAATCAAAACTACAATGAGACATCATCTCACACCAGTAAGAACGGCTGCCATTAAACAAATAGGAGACTACAAATGCTGGAGAGGATGTGGAGAAATTAGAATTCTTATTCATAGCTGGTGGGAATGTGTAATGGTACATCTTCTGTGGAATACAGTTGGAAGTTTCTCAGAAAACTAGAAATCAAGTTACCTTACTATCTGGCAATTTCACTTCTCAATATATACCTAAAGGATCTGAAAGCAGTGACATGAACAGACATTTGCACACCAATGTTCATAGTGGCACTGTTCACAATTGCCAAGAGATGGAACAAATCCAAGTGTCCTTCAACAGACAAGTAGATAAACAAAATGTGGTATATACATATGATGGAATACTATGCAGCAGTAAGAAGGAATGATAGCCTGAAACATATGACAACATGGATGAAACTTGAAGACATAATGCTGAGTGAAATAAGTCAGACACAAAAGGAGAGATATTGTATGTTACCACTCCTTTGAAGTCCCTTAACAATGTACAATCAGTGTCTTATAATGCAGAATATAGGAGACATAGAGATAGACAGAAGCTAGTGAAGGGGGAATGATAACTTAATATGTACAGACATGTTAATTGTTAATAAGGGTGAACTTAAAGATATGGGAATTGGCAGGGGTGATGATTCTTTGTTAATGGGATTTTAAGTATCAGTGCTGCATTGAAGGCAAACATGATTGAAAGTGATTGTTTAAAGGCATGTGTCCCACAGATTAGCACTACAAATGTGAAATAAGTGTTCGCATGATATAATTCTAAGGTATGACACTGGTACAAAGAGTTAACAATAGAGTAGTCTATGGAAAAAATTATCCATTGCAAATTATAGACTATATTTAATAGGAATACTATTAAATTTTTAATAATATAGTATTAGTACTACACTAATACTAGGGATGAATAATTTGGTACTGATAAGAGCTTTGGGGTGTTTTATGTTATGATAAGTGTTTAAAATTGAGTGTGATGATGATTGTACAACTACATGAAGATAATGTGAGACCCTGATTGTTTATCTTGGGCGGAATATATTCTGTCTGAAATTAGGAACCCCCTACTTAATAAGTCAAGCACTTGATCTTGAGGCTTCCTCACATGAAATTAATGGCTGTAAAAGGGAGGCTAAGCGTACTTATAATTATGCCTAAGAAGCTCCTCCGGGAAACCTCTTGTTGCTCAGATGTGACCTTTAGCTCTCTAAGCCCAATTCTGCAAAATAAATTCATTCCTGTCCCCCCTACATGACTCCCAGGGGAGTGATTCTCCCTGGCAACGTGGGTCATGACTCCCAGGAATGAGTCTGGCCTTGGCATTGAGGGATTGAAGATGCCTTCTTGACCAAAAGGGGGAAAAGAAAGGCAGCAAAACAAAGTTACAGTGGCTAAGAGACTTCAAATAGTCAAGACGCTGTCTGGGAGGTTACTCTTCTGCAAGCTCCAGCCAGATATCCCAGATGGCCACAGTATGCCAAGCCCAAATCAGCAGTAGTCCCCAAAACCTTAATGAATACCCTGGTTCCTATCTGAGACTCTATAAAAGTTTCACTCACTAAGTTTACTTTTCAGAAACTTAAATCCCTCCAAGTATTCCTATGCCAGATAATTACCAAAACCCAGAGGCAACAGCCTCTCCAAGAACATCAACAAGATGCATCCCCCTTCCCCCTAATGTCAGCACCCCTTTTCAATATGAACAAGTTAAGGTGGTCACTGACATCCCTAGACATCACTAGATATCCTTGAAGATTCAAAAGGTGATTAAACAAGAGGAAGGAGTAGCAACAGACACGATTGGATTTAACAAAGGATTATGAATACTGAATCTTAATATAAATATATTTTTTTCTTAGATGCTAGGGTATTAGAATAGCTAGAAGGAAATAAATGAAATGATGGAACTGTAATCCATAACATTCTTTGAAGTTTGCTCTATAGCTATTCATTAAATTGTACTACGAAAGTATCACATTTCTGTATTTATATTTCACAGTAAGGAAATAACTGAAATTTTGGAACTGCAATCCATAAAATTATTTGAATTTGCTGTCTAACTTCTTGTTAAACCATCTTCTGAAAGTTATCACTATTCTGTATATCTGTTAAATTTCACAATAAAAAAAGTATTTAAAAAAGTAATGAAAGTCTGATACATGCTACAGGGTTGATGATATTTTATGACATCATGTTGTGTTAAATAAGCAAGAAACAAATGAATAAATATAGTATGATTTCAATAAAATGACATAATTGCAAAATGCAAATTTATAGAGTTTGAAATTAGAATACAGGACAAGAGGGGCGAGATGCCGTAGGAAATGGACAGATAATGCTTAAATTGGAAAATGATGGATTAGCCAAGAATTCTCAGGAGATCATCTGTGTAGAGTAGTTCTGTAATGTTAGCCAGTGTCTTTTCCTTGGCACTTCCAACTGAGATAAGACATTTCCCACATTATAATAGTTCAGTGGATGATGGGAAGTCCACCTCTAAAAGTAGTTGAGAGAATTAAATAAGGAAAAACACATCACATACTTAGATTATCTGGCATTTATTAAACCTTCATTACCAGCCAGAATGCAGAAAAGCTTCCAAACATTTCACAAATAATTCACAGGAAAAATCAAGTTGCAAACCTTTTAGCTCTAAAATTATCTCCAGCTGTTCTTTGCCTCCTCACTCCTGCCCAGTCACTCTAACATCCCCTCTGTCCCTGGACCATAGCTGGCACTCACCCATCTCAGCAGTTTTGCAGCTGTTGTCTCCACCCCTGGAATATTTTGCCTACAAATATCCTCAAGGCTCACTATCTTCAATTCTTTGTTCAAGTGCTACGTTCTCGATGAAACCAATCCTCATTGCATTACTAAAGTTGCAACTTATTCCCATCACTTATGACCTCTTTACCAAGCTATTTTTTTTTACTTTTATTGTAGTAACACATGTACAACTCAAATTTTCCCATTTTATCCACTTTCAGGTGTACAATAAAGTGATATTATTATATTCACAATATTTGCTACCAACCCACATACATTGCCTAAACATTTCCATTACCCATTCTGCAGAAATTCTGCACCCATTACTTCCCCATTCCTCTTACCCCCTGCCCTAGTTTGCCAGGACTGCTATGACAAGCACCACAAAATGGGTTGTTAACTACAGGAACTTACTGGCTCACAGGAGGTAAGAAGCCTAAAATCAAGGCATCACCACCCTGCTTTCTCCTAAGTTTGTAGCGTTCTGGTGCAGGCTTGTCGAAATCCTTGGGGTTCCTGGTCTTGTATCCCTGCCTCTTGTCTCATGGCGCTCTCTCACCCCTTTGTCTTCATTTCAGGTTTCCCCTGATTTTGGCTTCTGAATTACCTCTCGATAGGCATCCAGAAATACAGATTAAGGCCCACCCTCGTTCAGTTTGACCACAGGTAATAAGAGACTACACCATATCTGATAATACACCTTCAGAGAGTCCTGTTTACAAATGGGGGCTCATCCAGGAATGCGGATTAAGATTAACAACACGTCTTTGTCTTCAGCGATATTATTCAATCTGTCACACACCCCAACCCTTAGTGACCGGTAATCAACTTTCTTTCTCTATGAATTTATTTATTAACAACACAGTTGTCCTTCAACACATGAATGGAAAAGCAAAATGTGGCATATTCATACAATAACATATTATTCAGGCATATAGAGGAATGGAGTTCTCATACATGCAACAACAGGGATGAACCTTGATGACATCACACTGAGTGAAATAAGCCTACTGCTTTTTGTACCACTTAAACACCATGATATCTACTGATTTATTATGTTTGTTTTTATATTTTCCTTACTAAATACAAGCTCTACATGGAAAAGTATATTTGCTTAGGACTTGTGCATTTCTAGAAATATCCAAGGACACAGTAAATAATTGCCAAATAATAAATGACAGGTATACTTGTAGCATTGTCTTAATAAGAATTCACTTTTGCTGTTTGGGCAGTAAAAGATAATTCATTTTCAGAATCTAAAATTCAGCAGGCAGATTTATCCTGTACCCATAAATACTCACATAGAGAAACAAATACAGTTTACATTGGTTTGGAAATTTAGTAATGTGTTTGACTGCTCTGTGCTCCTGATAGATTTTTCACACAGGCACAAACAAATGTAAGGATAATAAAGACAAAATCTTTGCAATACGTTTATATTTTAGCAAATCATCAGGAACAATGCATTGCCTAGCAAACACATTATAAAGGTAAGCATTCTGAACTCCATTACCTTAAACACTTGAAAGTACATTTACTTTCTGTAACTATAGAATATGAAAGACAAAATGATAGAGAAATCAAAATTCTGATTACTATCTCATTTACATAAAAGATATATATAATATTTATCATTAAATATGACAGTACTCATCTTTATAATGTTTATCTAAAATAGTATTCAACACATTGAAATTAACTGTAGGGTCCAAATGAAAATACACTTTTTCTAAATCAATACAAGAATAATACCACATTTGAGAGTTCTTATGTTTTCGTAACTTAAGGGGAAAAATATGTAACTTACACAAAATGCTATTCAGACTTCTAATCTAAGTCTAAAAGGGCTTCTCTTCTTAAAGAGGGAACATATATCTCTGATGTACCATATTCCTTCAGAAAAAGACATGTATGTAATTAGGTGTCATAGCAGGTCATTCATTTTGTTCTAACAGATAAGGCAGTTCTTTAACATGTTTAGGAATATCATTCTTACTCTTGATAGACAGAAATGAGAGTCACTGGCAATGACAGAGAGAAAGGGGGAACAATGAATATACTAAAGCTAAAGCAATTGGGCATGAAGATTATCACAGAATATCTGTGAACCTGCAGGTTTTTAATTCTGTGGATACTAGAAAAATAGGCAGGGAAGAAAATCTAAGTAGGGACCAAAAAAAGGAAGTAAACATTGAAAAGGACCATTGGAAGTGGACCACAGACAAGGTCTGACCCTGTATTTTGTGCATAACAAAGCATCTCAAAACTTTTGACTTAAATCACAGTGTTGTGGGTTGGCCATCTGGGCTGGGGCTGGGCTCAGTTGGTTCTTGCTCTGCTCTGGCCAGGCTCAGCTGATCTAAGCAGTGGGTCACATGCCTCTGCAAGCACTTACCAGGTCTCCTGGAGGCTGACTTATGACTTCCTGGGGCATCCTGTTTCTCCTGCATTGGCCTCTTATCTTCAGGCAGCCTAGCTTGGACTTGTTCACATGGTTATCTCAAGGTCCCAGAGATGCTGGAACAGAATCTACAAAGAGCTTGGCATGCACCTCTTGCAATAACACTTCCAAAATCTATTAGTTAAAGCAATTCACTATTACTACCATGATTTTAGGGGTGGGGAAAGAGATTCCACATGTGAAGAACGGGCTGCACAGTATTGTAGCTATTTTGCAGTCTACCGTAATCACCTACACAATTTTTCAAAGAGAAATCACAGTGAAGGCATCAGTGGAGAATTAAGAACATGAACAGCTAACCGTCACTTGAGGAAAGCAATCCCCCTTCTGTGAAGTACCCCCAAAGCCGATTTCATGTCTCTGTTCCTCAGGCTGTGGACAAAGGGGTTCAGCATGGGAGTCACCAGCATGTATATAACGGAAGCAATTACATCCTCAGTTTTGGAATTGCTTGATGAAGGAAAGAAATAAACAATGGCAAGAGTCCCATAATACAGAAATACTGCAGACAGGTGGGAGCCACAAGTGGAAAAGGCTTTACAAATCCCCTTGGTGAATGGGACCTTCAGAATAGTAGCCCCAATCCAAAAATAAGAGCCCAAAATAGCACTCACTGACAGGATAACCAACATTCCTAACTCAGTGGAAATGACTAGCTCATTGAGGGAGCTGTCTGAGCAGGTCAGCTTCAGGAGAGCTGTGAGAGCACAGAAGAAGTAGGGAATGGTATTGTCAGAACAGAAGGACAGTTGGGCCAAGAGCAGGGTGTGCAACAGGGCATGGGCACAAGCAAGGAACTAGCATCCAGCCACCAACAGGACACGCAGCTCCTCCCTCATGATGGTGGTGTAGTGCAGTGGGCGACAGATGGCCACGTACCTGTCATATGCCATTACTGCAAGAAGAAAACTATCAGCACTAGCAAAGAGTAGGTAAAAATACATCTGGGAAATGCATCCTACATAGGGAATGGATTTGTGTTGAGTCTGCATGTCCATCACCATCCTTGGGGCAGTGACAGATGACAAAGAGACATCAGTGAAGGCCAAATTGCTGAGGAAGAACTACATGGGTGTATGGAGGCGAGAGTCCAGCCTGATGACCAGGATGATGAGCAGATTCCCCAGCACCGTGGTGAGGTACATGCCCAGGAAGAGGGTGAAAAACACGCCTTGCTGCTCTGGACGGATGGGGAGCCCCAGGAAGATGAATTCAGACACACTGCTCTGGTTCTCAAAATTCATGCTGCTTTTGTCTCTCCTGGGTATTAATAGGTAAATATCAAAGACCTAAAAATAGTGAACATGGCTATAACATTATAGTAATGTCCTTTTTAGTATAAAATTATTGATTTTTGGCTACACTTATGTTTATATCACACTGCTGATACATGAATCACAAATCTCACCCTTTTGGCTCTAATGATGCATCAAGACCTCACTATAACCATGGAGGGCAGAGAACTATTTCTTGACTCAACCAATATTTATTGAACAGACTTATCCCAGATAATACACTAAGCACTGAATAGAGAAAAATAAATGCAAAGTCTCTGTATCTGTGTGCCAAGTCCTGAGCTTAGTAAATTCTCTATATTTTCTTATTGAACCCTCAGAGAGGCATTTTGAATTAGGAATAGTTGTCCCTATTCCAGTAAAGAAACTGAATCTAAGAGAGCTGAGTTCATAAAACTTGTAAGGGCTGGAAGAAGATGGGGCCCGAGTTTGACTTGTGACAGGACATGAGAATATAATCCCTGCTCACCGGGGGAAATGCACAAGAACCTGTATGCCTTTGGAAGAAATGTGGCCACTACTGAAAGAGAATTCAAGAAATATTTTTTAATAAAAATAAACCAGAAAACCCACATGTGAATCAACCTAAACCCATATATGAATTACACATACACACACACAACACACTTGCTGATTTAGGAATTCTTGCCACCTGTGACATCACAGTAACTCTGTGGCTCAGTTACCCACAGGTCATATATACACAACACACAATGCACAAATGTTGGACACACAGAACACAAAATAACAACACAACCACACTTAAACACAAATACTGGAACAGACACAAGACAAATGTAAAATCCCCAGGAACACATGCAAGTCACATATCAAATATCTGTAACTACTACTCTGTGTCTAGACACAAAAGGCAGCCTAATGAACTAACAAAATGCCACATGCTTCTCACACAAGTCATACATGAAACACACCAAGTGCACACACGTGCCTCTTCACATTAGGCAACAAACAACACACTTGGTCACACACACACACCCTCGTCAGGTGAGTTCTTCCAGACCTCTACAGGGCAGGTGAAGGTGGTCAATGTGTGAGTCAGTTGGGCCCCATCTCACAGAACCTGTCACACCATCACTACCTCGAATTAAAGGAATGGCAAGTACACAAACGCCATCAACAAACATGCACATCTCACATACATGCAAAGGTTTCTCATAAAAAAGAGAGTTCACACACCCACATCACCAAGTAGAGATTTCAAGCCTTCTCTCTTATGCTTGTTACAGAAGAGGTCAGAAAACTGGAGCTCCATTTAGGGAGCACATCTGTCTTCCTCCAGATTCCTCCTAGCTATGATAATAAGTCTGGTGGTGAAAAAGGAGGGATTAATCAAAAGAGAACAGGCCAAATATTTGGGATCAATGACACTGATTAAGAAACTCCAATCATGCACACAAGTGCTACACTTCCTCAATCAGGACCTCTTTGGAGATGTATGTTCTGAGTCACAGGGGCAGGTAACCAGACTATAAGTCAGTTACATATCACAAACACATCTCACAGGTGCAAACACACACACACCAAACAGACACTGAACTGAAAAAGAAAACATGCATGTACCTATATTACGCTTGCAAAATAAACACACATATATCCATTGGATCTATAACTACAGATTTGTTATCATACAGTTACACCTTGCCAACTGAAAAATTCCCAGTTCACTCTGACCTGTGCCAGTCCGTGGTGAGCTCAAACACCTTCTGATCCACTTTCCTGAGTGTCCACTTCTGTTCACACCAGGAACAAAAGATTAAGTGAAAGATTGCAAGCTCACAACCTCTAGATCTCTCTATGTATGACCTTGAGCTCCAGGGCAATGAACAGTAGGTTACTTTTTTACCAACCAGTGAGGATTCAGAAAAAGTCCCTAAACTCCTGGCCAGGGAAATAATCTAATAGGCTAATTGCCTCCAATTTCCCATCAGACCTTGGGGAGGAGCCTGGGCGGGGACTGGACTAGTGGAGCCACCAAAGAGGTTGTCTCAATCATGAAGGACTTTGAGGGCTTCTCTGTCTGCACACAGTTCCACTGAAAGCAGGAATGGCTCAGGCATCATCCAACTTTGATGTAGCCCATGCACTAGGTCAGAAAAACCTGAAATTGTGTCTAGACAATGCCAGTCATTAATTGTTGGTCTTGAGCAAGAAAGTAACTTCTCTCAGCCTTGTTTCATTAGCCAAAAGTGCAGACAATAATAGTATTGTCATCTATGATGTTATAATTAAAATTAAATGAGTTAGTGCATACTAAAACACATAAATACACAATAAAATTACTACTGATTGTTCCAGTCTGCTAATGATGGTGTTATGCGAAATACCAGAAATGGATTGGCTTTTATAAAGGGGGGTTTATTTGGTTACACAGTTACAGTCTTAAGGCCATAAAGTGTCTAAGGTAAGGCATCAACAATCAGGTGCCTTCACTGGAGGATGGCCAATGGCATCCAGAAAACCTCTGTTAGCTAGGAAGACACGTGGCTGGCATCTGCTCTGGAGTTCTGGTTTCAAAATGGTTTTCTCCAAAATGTCATTGTCAGCTTCCAACAGCCATCTTCAAATGTGTCTCTCAGTGCAGCTTCTCTCCAAAAGTCGCTCTCAGTTGCTCTCTGCTCCTTCTGTCTGTGAACTCTTTATATGGCTCCAGTGATTTAATTCAGACCCACCCTGAATGGGTAGGATAACACCTCCATGGAAATTATCCAATCAAAGGTCTTGCCCACAGTTGATTGAGTCACATCTCCATGGAAATGCCCAATCAATAGGTTCAACCTAATCAACACTAATATGTCTGCCCCTACAAGATTGCATTAAAGAATATGGCTTTTTCTGGGGGACATAATATACACAAACCAGCACACTGATTATAATTATCTTTGTATCTGCAACAAATAAAATTCTATGCATGTGCATGTATATCTACATAATTATTGATACTGAATGAATGAATAAATTCATTTATTCTTAAAATCTACAGAACTTAATAACAACCTACGCCATCCCTAAGAAAGACCTAACTTGTGCACAAAGACCAACACATTCTGTGATTCAGATTTCAGTGAATGCACCAATCCAATTTTACTCCACCTTGTTTTACACATTTTACTGGAACCTACAATGGCCGGATCACTGGCTATGCTCCTTTCTGGCCCTATGAAAATTGCCATTTTTACAGGATCCTTCTCATGGTTGTCTCCTTTCCACTTTTCCCAATCCTTAGCTCCCCACCCCATATTAAATCATACGTACAATCTACCCTCCTATTTGGGACACATGTCTTCCCCATGGCCCAAGAAATCTTAATTACCCTGAAAAGACATTGTATACTTTACTCCTTCCCATCCCCCACCACTCCAAGAATAGCAGTGTCTACACAGGCAATAGGGATTCATCAACTCTAAGATTCTGAAACCAATCCATGATATCCAGAGAGATCACTGGAGTCACCACTGACACCCAGCCCTAGTTCAAGGGCATTTTATTTCTCCCTCTCTGACCTCTTGTATAGGGAAAAATGGAACTAACAGAGATTTAGGATACTCCTTTAGTGTTTGTCTCTGTGCTACTTTATTTATATATAAGCAGGCCAATTCATTGAAAGCAAATGAGTTCATAAACAATTCTACAAATAGTCACTCTGAAAAATGGTAAAATTTAAGCAAGAATTTAACTAGGAAATAAATAATGATCACATAGTAAATGCTTTACTAATGTTCTATAACAAAAAGTGAGTATGCTACATGAAAAGTTGGCAAAATCATCCTAATATATTGGAAAACAGAAATAAGATTTGAAAAAGCTCAGATAAACTCAGTTTAAAAAGTGAAAAATTCCCATTCCAAATACTGACACAACAGTAATTGAAAATGAAAAATTTTTCATTAAAATAAATGCATTTTTAAAAGACCAAAGCGACAGGAGGCGGGGCAAGATGGTGGACTGGTGAGCTGTATGTTTTAGTTACTCCTCCAGGAAAGTAGGTAGAAAGCCAGGAACTGCGTGGACTGGACACCACAGAGCATTCGGACTTTGGGCATACTTCATACAACACTCATGAAAATGTGGAACTGCTGAGATCAGCGAAATCTGTAAGTTTTTGTGGCCAGGGGACCCGCACCCCTCCCTGCCAGGCTCAGTCACGTGGGAGGAGGGGCTGTCAGCTCCAGGAAGGAGAAGGGAGAACTGCAGTGGCAGCCCTTATCGGAAACTCATTCTACTGATCCAAACTGCAACCATAGATAGACTGAGACCAGACACCAGAAAATCTGAGAGCAGCCAGCCCAGCAGAGAGGAGACAGGCATAGAAAAAAAACAACACGAAAAACTCCAAAATAAAAGCAGAGGATTTTTGGAGTTCTGGTGAACATAAAAAGGGGTAGGGCAGAGATCAGGCCCTGAGGCTCATATGCAAATCCCGAAGAAAAGCTGATCTCTCTGCCCTGTGGACCTTTCCTTAATGGCCCTAATTGCTTTGTCTCTTAGCATTTCAATAACCCATTAGATCTGTGAGGAGGGCCCTTTTTTTTTTTTTACTCCTTTTTTCTTTTTCTAAAACAATTACTCTAAGAAGCCCAATACAGAAAGCTTCAAAGACTTGCAATTTGGGCAGGTCAAGACAAGAGCAGAACTAAGAGAGCTCTGAGACAAAAGGCAATAATCCAGTGGCTGAGAAAATTCACTAAACACCACAACTTCCCAAGAAAAGGGGGGTGTCCACTCACAGCCATCATCCTGGTGGACAGGAAACACTCCTGCCCATCGCCAGCCCCATAGACCAGAGCTGCCCCAGACAACCCAGTGTGACGGAAGTGCTTCAAATAACAGGCACACACCACAAAACTGGGCATGGACATTAGCCTTCCCTGCAACCTCAGCTGATTGTCCCAGAGTTGGGAAGGTGGAGCAGTGTAAATTAACAAAGCCCCATTCAGCCATCATTTCAGCAGACTTGGAGCCTCCCTACACAGCCCAGCAGCCCAGAACCGCCCTAGGGGGATGGTACTCACCTGTGACATAGCACAGTCATCCCTCAACAGAGGACCAGGGGGTGCACGGCCTGGAAGAGGGACCCACTCGCAAGTCTCAGGAGCCATACGCCAATACCAAGGACTTGTGGGTCAGTGGCAGAGACAAACTGTGGCAGGACTGAACTGAAGGATTAGACTATTGCAGCAGCTTTAAAACTCCAGGATCACCAGAGAGATTTGATTGTTAGAGCCACCCCCCCTCCCTGACTGCCCAGAAACAGGCCCCATATACAGGACAGGCAACACCAACTACACACGCAAGCTTGGTACACCAATTGAACCCCACAAGACTCACTCCCCCACTCACCACAAAGGCAAAGCAGGGGAGAACTGGCTTGTGGAGAACAGGTGGCTCGTGGACACCACCTGCTGGTTAGTTAGAGAAAGTGTACTCCACGAAGCTGTAGATCTGATAAATTAGAGATAAGGACTTCGATTGGTCTACAAATCCTAAAAGAACCCTATCAAGTTCAGCAAATGCCAAGAGGCCAAAAACAACAGAAAATCATAAAGCATATGAAAAAACCAGACGATATTGATAACCCAAGCCCAAGCACGCAAATCAAAAGATCAGAAGAGACACAGCACCTAGAGCAGCTACTCAAAGAACTAAAGATGAACAATGAGACCATAGTACGGGATACAAAGGATATCAAGAAGACCCTAGAAGAGCATAAAGAAGACATTGCAAGAGTAAATAAAAAAATAGATGATCTTATGAAAATTAAAGAAACTGTTGACCAAATTAAAAAGATTCTGGACACTCATAGTACAAGACTAGAGGAAGTTGAACAATGAATCAGTGACCTGGAAGATGACAGAATGGAAAATGAAAGCATAAAAGAAAGAATGGGGGAAAAAATTGAAAAATCGAAACGGAATTCAGGGATATCATAGATAATATTAAACGTCCCAATATAAGACTCATTGGTGTTCCAGAAGGGGAAGAAAAGGGTAAAGGTCTAGGAAGAGTATTCAAAGAAATTGTTGGGGAAAACTTCCCAAATCTTCTAAACAACATAAATACACAAATCATAAATGCTCAGCGAACTCCAAATAGAATAAATCCAAATAAACCCACTCTGAGACATATTCTGATCACACTGTCAAACACGGAAGAGAAGGAGCAAGTTCTGAAAGCAGCAAGAGAAAAGCAATTCACCACATACAAAGGAAACAGCATAAGACTAAGTAGTGACTACTCAGCAGCCACCATGGAGGCAAGAAGGCGGTGGCATGATATATTTAAAATTCTGAGTGAGAAAAATTTCCAACCAAGAATACTTTATCCAGCAAAGCTCTCCTTCAAATTTGAGGGAGAGCTTAAATTTTTCACAGACAAACAAATGCTGAGAGAATTTGCTAACAAGAGACCTGCCCTACTGGAGATACTAAAGGGAGCCCTACAGACAGAGAAACAAAGAAAGGACAGAGAGACTTGGAGAAAGGTTCAGTACTAAAGAGATTCGGTATGGGTACAATAAAGGATATTAATAGAGAGAGGGAAAAATATATATGACAAACATAAACCAAAGGATAAGATGGCTGATTCAAGAAATGCCTTCATGGTTATAACGTTGAATGTAAATGGATTAATTCCCCAATTAAAAGATATAGATTCGCAGAATGGATCAAAAAAAATGAACCATCAATATGTTGCATACAAGAGACTCATCTTAGACACAGGGACACAAAAAATTGAAAGGGAAAGGATGGATAAAAATATTTCATGCAAGCTACAGCCAAAAGAAAGCAGGTGTAGCAATATTAATCTCAGATAAAATAGACTTTAAATGCAGAGATGTTTTGAGGGACAAAGAAGGCCACTACACACTAATAAAAGGGGCAATTCAACAAGAAGAAATAACAATCGTAAATGTCTATGCACCCAATCAAGGTGCCACAAAATACATGAGAGAAACACTGGCAAAACTAACGGAAGCAATTGATGCTTCCACAATAATTGTGGGAGACTTCAACACATCACTCTCTCCTATAGATAGATCAACCAGACAGAAGACCAATAAGGAAATTGAAAACCTAAACAATCTGATAAATGAATTAGATTTAACAGACATATACAGAATATTACATCCCAAATCACCAGGATACACATACTTTTCTAGTGCTCACGGAACTTTCTCCAGAATAGATCATATACTGGGACATAAAACAAGCCTCAATAAATTTAAAAAGATTGAAATTATTCAAAGCACATTTTCTGACCACAATGGAATACAATTAGAAGTCAATAACCATCAGAGACTTAGAAAATTCACAAATACCTGGAGGTTAAACAACACACTCCTAAACAATCAGTGGGTTAAAGAAGAAATAGCAAGAGAAATTGCTAAATATATAGAGACAAATGAAAATGAGAACACAACATACCAAAACCTATGGGATGCAGCAAAAGCAGTACTGAGAGGGAAATTTATAGCACTAAATGCATATATTAAAAAGGAAGAAAGAGCCAAAATCAAAGAACTAATGGATCAACTGAAGAAGCTAGAAAATGAACAGCAAACCAATCCTAAACCAAGTAGAAGAAAAGAAATAACAAGGATTAAAGCAGAAATAAATGACATAGAGAACAAAAAAACAATAGAGAGGATAAATATCACCAAAAGTTGGTTCTTTGAGAAGATCAATAAGATTGACAAGCCTCTAGCTAGACTGACAAAATCAAAAAGAGAGAAGACACATATAAACAAAATAATGAATGAAAAAGGTGACATAACTGCAGATCCTGAAGAAATTAAACAATATATAAGAGGATACTATGAACAACTGTATGGCAACAAACTGGATAATGTAGAGGAAATGGACAATTTCCTGGAAACATATGAACAACCTAGACTGACCAGAGGAGAAATAGAAGACCTCAATCAACCCATCACAAGCAAAGAGCTCCAATCAGTCATCAAAAATCTTCCCACAAATAAATGCCCAGGGCCAGATGGCTTCACAGGTGAATTCTACCAAACTTTCCAGAAAGAACTGACACCAATCTTACTCAAACTCTTTCAAAACATTGAAGAAAATGGAACACTACCTAACTCATTTGATGAAGCTAACATCAATCTAATACCAAAACCAGGCAAAGATGCTACAAAAAAGGAAAACTACCGGCCAATCTCCCTAATGAATATAGATGCAAAAATCCTCAACAAAATACTTGCAAATCGAATCCAAAGACACATTAAAAAAAATCATACACCATGACCAAGTGGGCTTCATTCCAGGCATGCAAGGATGGTTCAACATAAGAAAATCAATCAATGTATTACAACACATTAAAAATTCGAAAGGGAAAAATCAAATGATCATCTCAATAGATACTGAAAAAGCATTTGACAAAATCCAACATCCGTTTTTGATAAAAACACTTCAAAAGGTAGGAATTGAAGGAAACTTCCTCAATATGATGAAGAGCATATATGAAAAACCCACAGCCAGCATAGTACTCAATGGTGAGAGACTGAAAGCCTTCCCTCTAAGATCAGGAACAAGACAAGGATGCCCGCTGTCACCACTCTTATTCAACATTGTGCTGGAAGTGCTAGCCAGGGCAATCCGGCAAGACAAAGAAATAAAAGGCATCCAAACTGGAAAAGAAGAAGTAAAACTGTCATTGTTTGCAGATGATATGATCCTATATCTGGAAAACCATGAGAAATCGACGATACAGCTACTAGAGATAATAAACAAATTTAGCAAAGTAGCGGTATACAAGATTAATGCACATAAGTCAGTAATGTTTCTATATGCTAGAAATGAACAAACTGAAGAGACACTCAAGAAAAAGATACCATTTTCAATAGCAACTAAAAAAATCAAGTACCTAGGAATAAACTTATCCAAAGATGTAAAAGACCTATACAAAGAAAACTACATAACTCTACTAAAAGAAATAGAAGGGGACCTTGAAAGATGGAAAAATATTCCATGTTCATGGATAGGTAGGCTAAATGTCATTAAGATGTCAATTCTACCCAAACTCATCTACAGATTCAATGCAATCCCAATCAAAATTCCAACAACCTACTTTGCAGACTTGGAAAAGCTAGTTATCAAATTTATTTGGAAAGGGAAGATGCCTCAAATTGCTAAAGACACTCTAAAAAAGAAAAACGAAGTGGGAGGACTTACACTCCCTGACTTTGAAGCTTATTATAAAGCCACAGTTGTCAAAACAGCATGGTACTGCCACAAAGATAGACATATAGATCAATGGAATTGAATTGAGAATTCAGAGATAGACCCTCAGATCTATGGCCGACTGATCTTTGATAAGGCCCCAAAATCCACTGAACTGGGACAGAGCAGTCGCTTCAACAAATGAGGCTGGGAGAACTGGTTATCCATATCCAAAAGAATGAAAGAGGACCCCTACCTCACACCCTACACAGAAATTAACTCAAAATGGACCAAAGATCTCAATATAAAAGAAAGTACCATAAAACTCCTAGAAGATAATGTAGGAAAACATCTTCAAGACCTTGTATTAGGCGGCTACTTCCTAGACTTTACACCCAAAGCACAAGCAACAAAAGAAAAGATAGATAAATGGGAACTCCTCAAGCTTAGAAGTTTCTGTACCTCAAAGGAATTTCTGAAAAAGGTAAAGAGGCAGCCAACTCAATGGGAAAAAATTTTTGGAAGCCATGTATCTGCCAAAAGACTGATATCTTGCATATATAAAGAAATCCTACAACTCAGTGACAATAGTACAGACAGCCCAATTATAAAATGGGCAAAAGATATGAAAATACAGTT
This sequence comes from Choloepus didactylus, assembly GCF_015220235.1. NCBI lineage: Eukaryota > Metazoa > Chordata > Mammalia > Pilosa > Megalonychidae > Choloepus > Choloepus didactylus. The sequence continues at coordinate 100,230,281 of NC_051316.1, forward strand.
CTCTGAAGAGGAAATACAAATGGCCAAGAAACACATGAAAAAATGTTCAGCTTCCCTAGCTATTAGAAAGATGCAAATTAAGACCACAATGAGATACCATCTAACACCGATTAGAGTGGCTGCCATTAAACAAACAGTAAACTACAAATGCTGGAGGGGATGTGGAGAAATTGGAACTCATTCATTGTTGGTGGGACTGTGTAATGGTTCAGCCACTCTGGAAGTCAGTCTGGCAGTTCCTTAGAAAACTAGATATAGAGTTACCATTCGATCCAGCGATTGCACTTCTCGGTATATGCCCGGAAGATCGGAAAGCAGTGACACGAACAGGTATCTGCACACCAATGTTCATAGCAGCATTATTCACAATTGCCAAGAGATGGAAACAACCCAAATGTCCTTCAACAGATGAGTGGATAAATAAAATGTGGTATATACACACGATGGAATACTACGCGGCAGTAAGAAGGAACGATCTCGTGAAACATATGACAACATGGATGAACCTTGAAGACATAATGCTGAGCGAAATAAGCCAGGCACAAAAAGAGAAATATTATATGCTACCACTAATGTGAACTTTGAAAAATGTAAAACAAATGGTTTATAATGTAGAATGTAGGGGAACTAGGAATAGAGAGCAATTAAGGAAGGGGGAACAATAATCCAAGAAGAACAGATAAGCTATTTAACGTTCTGGGGCTGCCCAGGAATGACTATGGTCTGTTAATTTCTGATGGATATAGTAGGAACCAGTTCACAGAAATGTTGCTATATTATGTAACTTTCTTGGGGTAAAGTAGGAACAGGTTGGAAGTAAAGCAGTTATCTTAGGTTAGTTGTATTTTTCTTACTCCCTTGTTATGGTCTCTTTGAAATGTTCTTTTATTGTATGTTGTTTTTTTTTTTTTTACATGCACTTGATTTAAAAAAGAAAAAAAAGTTAAAAAAAAAAAAAAGGAAAAAAATATGTAGTGCCCCCTTGAGGAGCCTGTGGAGAATGCAGGGGTATTCGCCTACCCCACCTCCATGGTTGCTAACATGACCACAGACATAGGGGACTGGTGGTTTCATGGGTTGAGCCCTCTACCATAGGTTTTACCCTTGGGAAGACGGTTGCTGTAAAGGAGAGGCTAGGCCTCCCTATAATTGTGCCTAAGAGCCTCCTCCCGAATGCCTCTTTGTTGCTCAGATGTGGCCCTCTCTCTCTAGCTAAGCCAACTTGAAGGGTGAAATCACTGCCCTCCCCCCTACATGGGATCAGACACCCAGGGGAGTGAATCTCCCTGGCAACGTGGAATATGACTCCTGGGGAGGAATGTAGACCCGGCATCGTGGGACGGAGAACATCTTCTTGACCAAAAGGGGGATGTGAAAGGAAATGAAATAAGCTCCAGTGGCAGAGAGATTCCAAAAGGAGCCGAGAGGTCACTCTGGTGGGCACTCTTAACGTACAATTTAGACAACCCTTTTTAGGTTCTAAAGAATTGGGGTAGCTGGTGGTGGATACGTGAAACTATCAAACTACAACCCAGAACCCATGAATCTCGAAGACAATTGTATAAAAATGTAGCTTATGAGGGGTGACAATGGGATTGGGAAAGTCATAAGGACCACACTCCACTTTGTCTAGTTTATGGATGGATGAGTAGAAAAATAGGGGAAGGAAACAAACAAACAGACAAAGGTACCCAGTGTTCTTTTTTACTTCAATTGCTCTTTTTCACTTTAATTATTATTCTTGTTATTTTTGTGTGTGTGCTAATGAAGGTGTCAGGGATTGATTTAGGTGATGAATGTGCAACTATGTAATGGTACTGTGAACAATCGAATGTACAATTTGTTTTGTATGACTGCGTGGTATGTGAATATATCTCAATAAAATGAAGATTAAAAAAATTGAATACAAATAGAAAAAAAAAAGACTAAAGCAATCCATGACACTTAAATTTCAAAAATTTAAGTATTCCTAAGTTTTATCGTGAAGACCCAGTGGGATGCGTTTTATAGAAAGCCTTTTGAAATATAAAAGCTTATTAAAACAAGAATGTCCAAGTGTTCTCCCTTTATATATATTGTGTTCAATTTTCTAAAATTGTGTAAGAATATTTGTATCTATATATGTGAGAGACTTTTGTGGATAATATCCTATATTGCAGTGTGTATGACTGGTGTTTCCATTAGGATAATGCTGGCCTCATAGAATGAGTAGGGAAGTGTCTTAGTTTTCCTGGTGCTAAAGGAAATATCATGCAATGGGTTGGCTTAAACAATGGGAATTTATAGGTTCACAGTTTTGTGGCTAGGAGAAGACCAAAATAGAGCTTTATTATAGCAAAGCATTGTCCCTGAAGACCGTGGTGTTTGGGGGCTGACTGCTGGTGATCCTTGGAAGTCCCTGTCTTCTCTGTCACGTGGTAACATCCTCCTATTTCTCTTCCCGGTTCCCTTGACTTCCCTTGACTTCTGGCTCCCTCTCCTCCCCGTGGATTTCTCTCTATATGACAAAATTTCCTCTCCTTGTAAAATACCCCAGTAATCCAGAGTAAGACCCATCCTGTTTCAGGTCGTGACACATTGACAAAAACAACTTCCTTAAAAATTCCTCTTACACTGGAGCCACAACACTGTAGATTAAAATAAGAACATGGTTTATATCAGGATACATAACTCAGCCTACCACAGGAAGTATTCACACCCCTTCAGTATTTTGGAGGAGTTGGTATAGAATTGCTATTTTTTCTTCATTAAATGATCAATAACATTTACCAGTGGCCATCTTTACCTGGAGGTTTTCCTGGCAATGTTTTTAATGAAAAATTAAATATCTTTAATTGGTGTAATTTGTTCAACTTACCAATATCTTGTTTCTATTCTGTTTTTTTTTCCAGCCTTATTAATGTATAATAATGTGTAATTAATTTACACTAACCTTAGTAAAGCATCAGGTCTTTAGCCACCTTAATGATTATACAAGAGAACTGATGCCCTCATGCTGTATGGAATATCTTTCTTCGGAAATCATATATTGCCTCATGCATTTCTGTTCCCTTCACACAATGCTAGCATCCAGCCGGCCATCACTAGAAAACTTCTGTTTGTAAGTCCCAATAAACCCATGCCCACTTCTGTGCCTGGCGTGTTTTCTGGTCTAGCAACTGCACCCTCCCAGTCTCTGTATGAGCTCAGTCTGGGCCCAAACACTTCTCAATTGAAAGATCCTAAACAAAAGTTTCCACCCACAATAGATCTCCACCCATAGGGATGGATCAAAAGAACATGGCCTTCTCTGGGGTACATAAAAGATTCACACCATCACAGATAGACTCAGGAAACCATCACAACAATCAACTCAGTGAAAATATGCAAAACCCTTAAGGACTTCCTAATGGCACTCTATAAGCCATTCCTCCCTCAGTTCTCTTATTCACACTCTTCTCTCTATAACCAGCCAGCCACTAATCTGCTCTGTATCACTAGAGGTTAGTTTGCCACTCCTAGAATTTTATTTAAATGGGATTATACAGTTTGTTTTACATTGTGTGTGACTTCTTTAACTAAGCATAACCCTTGTGAGATTCATCCAGGTTGGTGTTAGTTAACAGACAATTATTATTATTACTGAGTAGTATTCCAGCAATTGCTTAATATTTAGGTTGTTTTTGGTGAACATTTAGGTTGTTTCCAATTTGGGACTATTAAAATTAAGCTAGTGTGAACATTTTGAACAACTATGAATGGTTATGTACCTCCATTTCTCATGGCTATATACTTAAGGGTAGAAGAGTTGGATCATATGGTAAGTGCTTGATCAATATTTTTAAGAAACTTCCAGGGGTTTCTTAAAGTTGCTGTATGATTTGTATTCCCTAAAACAGTGCATGATAGTTCAAATCACTCTAATCCTCATCAACACTTGGTGTAGTCACTCTCTTTAATTTCAACATTCTGTCAAATGTTTAGTAGTAGCTTGTTTAACCCAGGATCATAAAGTTTTTCTCATATGTTTTCTTCTAGAAATTTTGTTGTTTTAGGTTTTACATTTATGTGTACTCTCCATTTTGAGTTCCATTTTGTACATAGTACAAGTTCTGGCTAGAATTCTATTTTGATAAATATGGATTTTCAAATATCCAGCTTTTGCTCACAAAATATATTTCTCCACCGTATATAACTCATGGATCCAATCAACCATCACAGAGTAAGTCAGAAATGGAAATTCAATTATGCAGGATAGATCAATGGAAGATTTTTGTCTAATGACTTGGAACCACTTGAATTGCAGAGTAAGAACAAGATATTTGAGATTTTGGTATCATCAAAAACACTCCCAGCCTGAATGATTAAGGACAGAGATAGCACAACATGAAGGAACAATAAGAGGTTGGGCAGAAACATAGATGCAAAGGTCTGGGTTTGACAGGACCTCCTTGGGACAAACAGAAAGGGGCCTCCACCATGGCATTTAGAGAGGGCGGGCACATCCCAGTGTTCTGGGAAATCATGGGCACAGCAGTGGTGCTCAGAGGGGATGGGGATGCTGCTCCAGCAGGCCCAAAGGACACAGCATCTAGTCACAGATTACTCTCAGGCCTGAAATCTAATGGGATTTGGCCTGCTGGGGCTTGGGCTTGCTTTGGACCCATGACACCTGTTTTCTTTCAACTTCTCCCTTCTGTAATGAGAATCGCTATCCTATGCTTGTCCACTACTGTAGTTTGGAAGCATATAAAATGTTTTCTAGCTTTTACAACCCACAGCTGGAAGGAAATTTTGACTTGAGGTGGCATATAAACTTAGTGAGTGAAACCTTATAGACTCTCAGATAGGGATCCAGGCACTCTTAAAGGTTTTCATAACTATTGACTTGGGCCTCCTATATTATGGTCATTTGGTATATCTAGGTGAAGCTTGTGTAGGAGCAACCTCCAGAGTCTATTTGACTCTGAGTCTATTTGAATTCTCTTAGCCACTAAAACATTTTGTTGCCTTCCTTTTTCCCCATTTGGTCAAGAAGAATTCTCAATCCCTCAGTGCGAGGATCAAGATCATTCCTGGAATCCATGTCCCACATTGCTAGGAAACTCGTTCATCTTGGGGGTCCAGTCCCATGTCAGGGGGGAGGGTGATGAATTTATTTGCAGAGTTAGGCTTAGAGAGAGAAAGTCCACATATGAGCAACAAAAGAGGTTCTCTGGAGGTGACTCCTAGGCATAATTACAGGTGAGCTTAGCCTCCTCTCTATAGCCATTAGTTTCACCCAAGCAAGGCTCAGTATCAAGGGCTTGATTTATAAAGCAGGGGATTCCTAAGTTCACAATCATATGTTATATCCACAATAATCCATCCGTAGCTCACATTATCATCACTTGGTTGTACAGTCCTCATCACTCTCTATTTTAAACAATTCTCATGACCCAAAACATATCATAGCTCTTGTCAGCCCTTAATTATTTGTCCCTAATATTTGTGTAATACTAGTATGGTATTCCTATTAATTATAGTCCCTAGTATGCAATAGGTAGATTTTTTCCCATATACCCTTCTGTTGTCAACTCTCTGTGCTAGTGTCATACCTTTCAGGCATATCATGCAAGCTCCTGTCTATATTTGTGGTGGACCTTCAATATGGCTTTGAGACTTATAATCCCATTAACAAACAATTGTCAGCCCTATCCATTACCATACCTTTGAATTCATGATCATTAACACATCTGAACATATTCGATTATCATTCCCTCTCACTAGCTTCTGTCTGTCACTAAGTCCCCAATATTCTACGTTATAAGACATTGATTTTACATTGTTCAGATAGTTTATGGAAGTGGTAACATACAATATCTCTCCTTTGTGTCTGAGTTATTTCATTCAGAATTATTTCTTCAAGGTTCACCCACATTTTCATATGTTTCAGGATCTTCTTGCTTCTTAATGCTGCATAGTATTCCATCATATGTATATACCACATTTTGTTTATGCACTTGTTTATTGAAGGACATTTGAGTTGTTTCCATCTCTTGGAAATTGTGAAGAATGCTGCTATGAGCATCAGTGTAAAGAAGTCAGTATGTGTCACTGCTTTCAAATGTTCTGGGTATATACCAAGAGGTGGAATTGCTGGATCATAGGGTAATTCAATATCTAGTTTCTGAGAGACCACCAAACTGTCTTGAAAGGCTGTACCATTATACAGTCCCAAGAGCAATGAATAAGAATTCCAATTTCTCCACATCCTCTCCAGCATTTGTAGCTTCCTGTTTGTTTGATGGTAGCCATTCTTATTGGTGTGAGATGATATCTCATTGTGATCTTGATTTGCATTTTCAAATAGCTAGTGAAGATGAACATTTTTTCATGTGTTTGTTAGCCATTTGTATTTCCTCTTTGGAGAAATGTCTTTTCATATCTTTTGCCCATTTTATAATTGGGCTGTTTGTACTACTGTCATTGAGTTGTAGGATTTCTTGATATGTGCAAGATACCAGTCTCTTATCAGATTCATGATTTCCAAATATTTCACCCATTGAGTTGGCTGCCTCTTCACCTTTTTGACAAATTCCTTTGAAGTACAGAAGCTTTTGATTTTGATGAGTTCCCATTTATCTACTTTTATTTTTGTTGCTTGTGCTTTGGGTGTAAAGTGTAAGAAGCGACCTCTTAATACTAGGTCTTGAAGATGTTTCCCTACATTATCGTCTAGGAGTTTTATGGTACTGTCTCTTATATTGAGATCTTTGATCCACTTTGAGTTAACTTTTGTATAGGGTGTGAGGTAGGGGTTCTCTTTCATTCTTTTGGTTATGACTCTTCAGTTCTCCCAGCTCCATTTGTTGAAGAGACTGTTCATCCCAGTGCAGTGGATTTAGGGGCCTTCTCAAAAATCAGTCAACTGAAGATCTGGAGGCCTATTTCCAAATCTTCAATTCAATTCCATTGATCAATATGTCTATCTTTGTGCCAATACCATGCTGTTTTGACCACTGTAGCTTTATAATAGGCTTCAAAGTCTAGAAGTGTAAGTCCTCCCACTTTGTTCTTTTTTAGGATGTTTTTGGCAATTTGAGGCCCATTTCCCTTCCAAATAAATTTGATAATTTGCTTTTGCAAGTCTGCAAATTAGGTTGTTGGAATTTGGATGGGGTTGCATTGAATCTGTAGATCATTTTGGGTAGAGTTGACATCTTAACAATATTGAGTCTTCCTATCCATGAACCTGGAATGTTTTTCCACCTATTTAGGTCCTTTTTAATTTCTTTTGAAGAATTTTCTAATTTTCTGTGTAGACATCTTTTATGTCCTTGGTTAAGTTTAATCCTAGGTACTGGATTTTTTTGATTGCTATTGTGAATGGAATTTTTTTTTGATTGCCTTTTCAGTTAGGTCATTACTAGTGTATATTTGGCACATTACCAACTTAACATGCATTAATCGTATCCCACCACTCTGCTGAATTTGTTTATTAGCTCAAGTAGTTTTGTGGTCTAATTCTCAGGATTTTTCAAATATAAGATCATATCATCTGCAAATAATGACAGTTTAACTTCTTCCTTTGCAGTTTGGATACCTTTTATATCTGTACCTTGACAAATTGCTCTGACTAGAACTTATAGCACATTGTGGAATAATAGAGGTGACAGTGGGCATTCTTGTCTTGATCCCAATCTTAGGGGGAAGATTTTCAGCCTCTCATCATTGACTACTATGCTAGCTGTGGGTTTTTCCCATATGCCCTTTATCATATTGAGGAAAGTTCCTTCAATTCCTAATTTTTCAAGTGTTTTTATCAAAAAGGATGTTGAATTTTGTCAAATGCTTTTTCAGCATCTATTCAGATGATCATTTGATTTTTCCCTTTTTATTTGTTAATGTGTAGAATTACATTGATTGATTTTCTTATGTTGAACCACCCTTGCATTGCACCTATGAACCCCACTTGGTTGTGGTGTATAATTCTTTTAATGTGCCTTTGGATTCGATTTGCAAGTATTTTGTTTAGGATTGTTGCCTCTATATTCATTAGGGAGATTGGCCTATAGTTTTCCTTTTCGGTAGTATTTTTATCTGGTTTGGGTATTGTTCTAGTTTGCTAATACTGCCAGAATGCATAACACCAGAGATGGATTGGCTTTTATAAAAGGGGGGTTATTTGGTTACACTGTTTCAGTCTTAAGGCCATAAAGTGTCCAAGGTAACACATCAGCAATTGGGTACCTTCACTGGAGGATGGCCAGTGGTGTCCGGAAAACCTGTCAGCTGAGAAGGTATGTGGCTGGTGTCTGCTCCAAAGTTCTGGGTTCAAAATGGCTTTCTCCCAGGTGTTCCTCTCTAGGCTACAGTTCCTCAAAAATGTTGCTCTTGTGTTATTTGTCCTCTCTTCGCTTCTCTGAAGCGAAAGTCTGCTTTCAACAGCCTCTTCAAACTGTCTGTCATCTGCAGCTACTCTCTCAGCTTCTGTGCATTCTTCAAAGTTTCCCTCTTGGCTGTAGCTCCTCTTCAAAATGTCACTCTCAGCTGCACTGAGTTCCTTCTGTTTGTCAGCTCGTTTATATGGCTCCAGTGATTTAATTTAAACCCACCCTGAATGGGTGGGGTAACACTCCATGGAAATTATCCAATCAGAGTCATCATCCACAGTGGGGTGGGGTGCATTTCCATGCAAACAACCTAATCCAAATGTTCCAACTTAATCCCCACTAATATGTCTGCCCCACAAGATTGCATCAAAGATTATGGCTTTTTCTGGGGGACACAATACATTCAAACCAGCACAGGTATCAGCTTCATAAAATGAGTTAGGTAGTGTTCCTTTTTCTTAAATTTTTTGAAAGAGCTTGAGCAAGAATAGTGTCAATTCTTTTTGGAAAGTTTGGTAAAATTCCCCTGTGAAGCCATGAGACCCTGGACTTTTATTTGTAGGTAGATTTTTGATGGCTGATTGAATCTCTTTGCCTCTGATTGGTTTGTTGAGGTCTTCTATTTATTCTTGGGTCAGCCTAGGTTGTTCATGAGTTTCTAGGAAATTACCCATTTCCTCTAAATTATCTAGCTTGTTGGCATACAGTTGTTCATAGTATCCTCTTATGATTTTTTTTCGTTTCTTCAGGATCAGTAGTAACTATCCCCTCTTCATTTCTGATTCTGTTTATTTGGGTCTTTTCTCTTTATGACTGTCAGTCTAGCTAATGGTCTGTCAATCTTGTTGATCTTCTCAAAGAACCACCTTTTAGGTTTATTTATTCTATTGTTTTGTTGTTCTCCAGCTCTTTTATTTCTGCTTTAATCTTTGTTATTTCTTTTTGTCTACTTGCTTTAGGGTTAGTTTGCTGATCATTCTCTAGTCTCTTCAGTTGTTCAGTTAGGTGTTTAGTTTTAGCTCTTTCTTGCTTTGCAATATATGCATTTAGAGCTAAAAATTTACCTCTCAGCACTGCTTTCACTGCATCCCTGGTTTTTTAAATATATTGTTTTCCTGTTTTCATTTGTTTCTAGATATTTTCCAATTTCTCTTGCAATCTCTTCTTTGACCCACTGGTTGTTTAGGAGTGTGTTGTTTAGCCTCCATATATTTGTGAAAGATCTGGTTCTTTGGTGGTTGTTGATTTCTAGTTGCATTCCATTGTGGTCAGAGAATGTGCTTTGAATAATTTCAGTTTTTTAAATATACTAAGACTTGTTTTGTGCCCTAGTGTATGATCTACCCTGGAAAATGGTCCATGGTCACTAGAGAAGAATGTATATCCGGGTACTTTGGGATGTTATGATCTATATATGTCTGTTAAGTCTAATTCATCTATCTTGTTGTTTAGGTTCTTAATTTCCTTACTGGTCCTCTGGCTAGTTGTTCTATCTGTAGAAGAGAGTGATATATTGAAGTCTCCCACTATTATTGTAGATGTGTCTATTGCTCCCTTCAGTATAACCAATGTTTGTCTCATGTATTTTGGAGCTCCTTGATTGGGTGCATAAACATTTGTAATTGTTATTTCTTCTTGGTGAATTATCCCTTTTATTAATATATAGTGTCCTTCTTTATCTCTTATGACTTCTTTGCATTTAAAGTCTATTTTGTCCCTTATTAGTATAGCTACCCCAGCTTTCTTTTCATTGCAGTTTGCATAGAATATTTTTTCCATCCTTCCACTTTCAGTCTGTTTGTGTCACAAGGTCTAAGATGAGTCTCTTGTAAACAGCATATCGCTGGGTCATATTTTTTAATCCATTCTACCAGTCTGTATCTTTTAATTGGAGAGTTTAATCCATGCACATTCAAAGTTATTACTGTGAAGGGAGTTCTTGAACCAGCCATCTTATCCTTTGGTTTTTAGTTGTTAGATCAATGTTATTCCCTCTCTCTTTTTTCCCTTCAATTTACCCTTACTAATAACTCTTCAGTTCTGTGCTTTTCTCCAGACTTCTCTCTCCTTCATTTTTTTCTCAGCTGTTCAAGCTCCCTTTAGTATTTCTTGCAGGGCAGGTCTCTTGTTAACAAATTCTCTCAGTGTTTGTTTGTCTGTGAAAATTTCAAACTCTCCCTCAATTTTGAAGGAGAGCTTTGCTGGATAAAGAATTCTCCTCTGGCAATTTTTCTCTGTCAGAATCTGAAATACGTCATACCACTGCCTTCTTGCCTCCATGTTGCATGCTGATTAGTCAGTACTTAATCATATGTTGTTTCTGTTGTATGTGGTGAATCATTATTCTCTTGCTGCTTTCAGAAGTTTCTTCTTCTCTCCAGCATTTGACTAGCTAATCAGTAAATGTCCCAGAGTAGGTTTATTTGGATTTGTTCTATTTGGAGTTGTTGGGCATCTTTAATTTGCATATTTATGTCATTTCCCTTACAATTTCTCTGAATGCTCTTCCCAGCCCTTTATTCTTCTCTTTCCCTTCTGAAACAACAGTGATTCTTATATTTGTGTGCCTCATGTTGTCCATCATTTCCCTGAGATCCACTTCAAATTTTTTAATTTTTTTTTTACCATCGTTCTTTTGTGCTTTCACTTTCCATCACCTTATCCTTGAGGTCCTTAATTCATTCCTCTACTTCTTCAAATCTGGTATTATATGTCTCAATCATATTTTTAACTTGATCAACAGTATTTTTTATTTCCGTAAGATCCACTATTTTTTTTATTTACACTTGCAAATTCTTCTTTATGCTCTTCTAGGGTCTTCTTCATGTCCTTTATATCCTGAGCCATAATATTGATGTTTGTGTGTACCTCTTTGAGTAATTGCTCCAAATTTTGTCCCTTGCAGCTTTTTAATTTGTTCATTTTGCTTGTCCATGTCTTCTATATCCTTTAAGTGCTTTATAATTTTCTGCTGGCTTTGGGGCATTTGCTTCTCTTGATAGAGTTATTTTGGGAAGTGCAGAATTAATTGAGCATTTATGTATAATTTGGTTTGCTGGAATGCAGTTTCCCAATTCTACCAGCAAGTGGTACTCCTGAAGTACAGCTTGCTGGAGTGCAGTTTTCCTAACCTGCCAACAGGTGCAGATCTCAAGTAGGTCTTCCCCAAACTTCTGCTGTGTGGTGGGCAGAGTCCAAACTGGGTGGGGAACCAATCAGTGCACCAGATCTCCACATCCTCTGGGGAATCCTAGTCCTGGGGCTGCAACATGGGCCCCAAGCAAGTAGGCAGGCAGCCTGATCAGGGGCACCCCACAGGAGGGATGTGGGCCCTGCCTGTCAGTTTTTTGCCTGTCTTGCGCCTGCGAGTTCTCTGGAGTGTGGGAAGGGCTCCTGATGGCTGGAATGGCACCTGTCCCTTTCTCCATGGTTTGCCATTGCACCCACACAGACATGTCCTTTCCATGGGGGTGGGGAGCAATTGCAGCCTTCCAGGTTCCCTCATGGGAGCTGCCCACTGTTTGGGCAGAGGATCAACCCCCAGCAAACCATCAAAGTGGACAGGAGTGGAGAGCTGCTGCTCACTCCCTTGCCCCTCGGCAGTTTTGCTGCTGCCAGCCTAGGGGTGGGGGAGGTGGCGGTCCAGACAGGGAACTCACTCACTGCCACCATCCAGCCCCTGTCTCTCCTCAGTTTTTGTCTGGTGTCCCCTCCACATACTGCAGGGGACCCTCTATGGCTGGTCACACTCCAGAACCACAATTCCTGGTGTCCTCCAGTCCCTTTCTAGCTACTCTGATGGAGTAGAAGCTGGTTCTGCCTCACTTACTCTGCCATCTTCCTGGAAGTTGACCCAGAATTTTTTAAGAACTGGCAAAAGTGGCAGTGCAGTCTTCTTAAAAACTGCAGAAAAGAGTTAAAGGTTTCCAGTAACTGGATAAGTGCTGAATAAAGAAAATATAATGTAAAAAACAAATATGAGGAATTCCTGGCATGTTTGCTGGACCCTAACTTACCACCAGCCACACCGCCATGTGGAGCTGCCTGCACTCCTTTGTGGGTTCCTAGCCCTGTTTCCAGGGGAGAAGAGTAATCCCTATGCACATACTGGGGTGCCTGTGTGTTGGTGCCTATTATTGGGTGTCAGCTGAAAAACTGAACTAGGACCCTTTTCTCTACCTGGCCCTTCCAAAACTTGCCTTGCTGGTAGAAGCAACTAGGTATAGCTAAACCATTGTAAGAAACAATAAGTCAAAGCAGCCTAGGCAAAGGATAACCTGCTTTAAATCATACAATAGAGCATCCTGGAGGTGGCTACAGTCTAATTCAGAGAGAGTATAAGGGGACTCAAGAGCCCCTAAAGTGAGGAATTTCCAAGTCCATGAATGCATACAATGGAATATTTTTCACCTGTAAAGCAATGAAAGTCTGATACATGCCATAAGGTTGATGATATCTGAAGACATTATGTTGTATTAAATAAGCAAGAAACAAATGGAAAACTATTATATGATCTCAGTGATATGAAATAATTAGAACATGCAAATTTATAGAATTTAAAACTAGATCAAAGGATAAGAGCAGCCAGGTAGGGGAGGAAATGGATAAATAATGCTTAAATGGGAAACTGATGCATTCCCTGAGAAAACCTAGGAGATCATCTATGTAGAGTGTCTCTGTAATGTTAGCCAGTGTCTTTTCCTTGGCACTTCCAATTGAGATGAGACATTTCCCACATTATAATAGTTCAATGTGGATGATGGGAAGTCCACCTCTAAAACTAGTTGAGAGAATTAAATGAGGAAAAACATATCACATACTTAGATTATCTGGCATTTATTAAACCTTCATTACCAGCCAGAATGCAGAAAAGCTTCCAAACATTTCACAAATAATTCACAGAAAAAATCAAATTAGAAACTTTTTAGCTCTAAAATTATCTCCAGCTGCTCTTTGCCTCCTCACTCCTTCCCAGTCACTCTAACATCCCCTCTGTCCCTGGACCATAGCTGGCACTCACCCATCTCGGCAATTTTGCAGCTGTTGTCTCTACCCCTGGAATATTTTGCCTACAAACATCCTCAAGGCTCACTACCTTCAATTCTTTATTCAAGTGCTACCTTCTCCAAGAAACCAATCCTCATTGCACTACTTAAAACTGCAACTTATTCCCATCACTCATGACCTCTTTACCGAGCTAAGTTTTTTTTTTTTTTTACTTTTATTGTAGTAACACGTATACAACTCAAATTTTCCTATTGTATCCACTTTCAGGTGTACAATAAAGTGATATTATTATATTCACAATATTTGCTACCAACCTACATACATTGCCTAAACATTTCCATTACCCATTCTGCAGAAATTCTGCATCCATAAAGCAATAACACCTTATTCCTCTTACCCCACCTTAGCTTCTAAAACAAACACCACAAAATGGGTTGGTTAACTATTAGAATTTATGGTTCACAGAGTTGGAGATAAGAAGTCCAAATCAAGGCATACCACGTCCTTGCTTTCTCCTGAGGCTGTAGCGTTCTGGTGCAGACTTGTCAAAATCCTTGGGGTTCCTGGTCTTGTATCCCTGCCTCCTGTCTCATGGCGCTCTCTCACCCCTTTGTCTTCAGTTCAGGTTTATCCTGATTTGGCTTCAGGTTTACCTCTCTTATAAGCAACCAGAAATGGAAATTAAGGTTCACTCTTATTCAGTTTGGCCACAGGTAAATAGGAGACCACACTATAGCTGATAATACAACTTCATAGTGTCCTATTTACAAATGGGGGCTCACCCAGGAATGTGGATTAAGATTAACAATGTGTCTTGTCTTTGGGAACATAATTCAATCTATCACACACCCCAACCCTTAGTAATCTGTAATCTATTTTCTTTCTCTATGAATTATTTACTAGCAACACAATTGTCCATCAACAGATGAATTAAAAAACAAAATGTGGCATATTCATACAATAGCATATTATTCAGCCATATAGAGGAATGAAGTTCTCATACATGCAACAACAGGGATGAACCTTGATGGCATCACATTGAGTGAAATAAGCCTACTGCTTTTTATACCACTTAAACACCATGATATCTACTGATTTATTATGTTTGTTTTTATGTTTTCCCCATTAAATACAGCTCTAAAAGAAAAAGTATTTTTGCTTAGGATTTTTGCATTTCTAGAAATATCCAGGGACACGGTAAATAATTGTCAAAGAGTAAATGACAAGTTTACTTCTGGCATTTTCTTACTTGGAAGTCACTTTTCCTGTTTGGGCAGTAAAAGATAACTCATTTTCAGATTATAGAATTCAGAAGACAGATTTAGGCTGTACCCAAAAGATCCACATAGAGAAAAAAAAATACAGTGTACATTGGTTTGGGAATTTAGTAATGGGTTTCACTGCTGTGTGATCTTCAGGTAGATTTTTCACATAGGCACAAACAAATGTAAGGATAATAAAGACAAAATCTTTGCAATATGTTTACATTTTAGCCAATCATCAGACACACTGCATTACCTAGCAAGCACATTACAAAGTAAGCATTCTGAACTCCATTATCTCAAATGCTTAAAAGTATATTTACTTTCTGGTGAAATCACTGCCCTCCCCTCTACGTGGGATCAGACACCCAGGGGAGTGAATCTCCCTGGCAACGTGGAATATGACTCCCGGGGAGGAATGTAGACCTGGCATCGTGGGACGGAGAACATCTTCTTGCCCAAAAGGGGGATGTGAAAGGAAATGAAATAAGCTTCAGTGGCAGAGAGATTCCAAAAGGAGCCGAGAGGTCACTCTGGTGGGCACTCTTATGCACACTTTAGACAACCTTTTTTAGGTTCTAAAGAATTGGCGTAGCTGGTGGTGGATACCTGAAACTATCAAACTACAACCCAGAACCCATGAATCTCGAAGACAGTTGTATAAAAATGTAGCTTATGAGGGGTGACAATGGGATTGGGAAAGCCATAAGGGCCACACTCCACTTTGTCTAGTTTATGGATGGATGAGTAGAAAAATAGGGGAAGGAAACAAACAGACAAAGGTACCCAGTGTTCTTTTTTTACTTCAATTGCTCTTTTTCACTCTAATTATTATTCTTGTTATTTTTGTGTGTGTGCTAATGAAGGTGTCAGGGATTGATTTGGGTGATGAATGTACCACTATGTAATGGTACTGTAAACAATCGAAAGTACGATTTGTTTTGTATGACTGCGTGGTATGTGAATATATCTCAATAAAATGAAGATAAAAAAAAAAGTATATTTACTTTCTATAACTATAGAATATGAAAGGCAAATGATGGAGAAACCAAAATTCTGATTGCTATTCCATTTACATAAAAGATATGCATTACAATTTATCATTAAATTTCAAATTACAAATTTTTATGTTGTTTAAAATACTAATCAACACATTGAAATTAACTGTAGGGATCCAAATGAAAATACACTTTTTCTAAATCAATACAAGAATCATACCACATTTGAGAGTTCTTATGCTTTCAATATGGTGTCTGTAACTTAAAGAGTGAAAATACGTAACTTATACAAAATGCAATAAGCTTAGTCTAAAACGGTTTCCCTCTTAAAGAAGGAATGTACATTTTCAATGTACCAGATTCCTTCAGAATAAAGGCATGTATGTATTTAGGTGTTATAGCAAATCATTCAGATCTTTCCAACAGATAAGGCAGTTCCTTAACATGATTAGGAATATCATTCTCACACTTGACTGACAGAAAGGAGAGTCACTGGCAATGCCAGACACTAAGGGTTATGAGAGAAAGGGAGAGCATCAAATATACTTAAAGTTAAGGTAATTACTTCTAAAAATTATCATAGAATATCTGTGAACCTGCAGGTTTTGAATCCTGTAGGTTCTAGAAAAATAGGCAGTGAAGAAAGCCTAAGCAGGGTCCAAAAAGAGGAAGGGAACACTGAAAAGGCCATTTTGAAGTATACTGCAGACAAGATCAGACACTGTATTTTGTGCATAACAAACCGTCTCAAAATTTTGACTTAAATCACAATGTTGTGACGTGGCCTTCTGGGCTGGGACTGGGCTCAGTTGGATGATACATCCAGTTTGGCCAGGCTCAGCTGGTCTAAGCAGGAGCACATGCCTCTGCAATCACCTGCCACATCATCTAACGACTGGCTGATGGTTGCCTGGGGCATTTGTTTCTCCTGCATTGGCCTCTTACGCATCCTATCTTGGCCTTGCTCATATGGTTGTTTCAAAGTCCAACAGCTGCTGGAACAGAATTTACAAAGAGCTTGGCATGCACCTCTTGCAATATCACTTCCAAAATCTACTTGTTAAAGCAATTCACCAGCCCCACCAAGATTTAATCTGAAGAAGGGGCTGCCCAGTGTTGTGGCTATTTTGCAGTTTACCATGATCACCTACACAATTTTCCAAAGAGAAATGACAGGAGGCATCAATGGAGAATTAAGAACATGAACAGCTATTACTTGAGGAAAGCAATCACCCTTCTGTAAAGTATCCCCAAAGATGATTTCATGTCTCTGTTCCTCAGGCTGTAGATGAAGGGGTTCAGCATGGGGGTCACCATCGTGTACATAACTGAAGCAATTACATCCCTGATTTTGGAACTGTCTGAGGAAGAAAAGAAGTAAACAATGGCAATAGTCCCATAGTACAGAAACACCACAGACAGGTGGGAGCCACAAGTGGAAAAGGCTTTACAAATCCCCTTGGTGGATGGGACCTTCAGAATAGTGGCCCCAATCCAAAAATAAGAGCCCAAAATAGCACTCACTGACAGGATAAAAAACATTCCTGACTCAGTGAAAATGACTAGCTCATTGAGAGAGGTGTCTGAGCAGGTCAGCTTCAGAAGAGCTGTGAGAACACAGAAGTAGTGGGGGATGGTATTGTCAGAACAGAAGGACAGTTGGGCCAAGAGCAGAGTGTGCACCAGGGCATGGGCACAAGCGAGGAACCAGCATCCAGCCACCAACAAGACACACAGCTCCTCCCTCATGATGGTGGTGTAGTGCAGTGGGCGACAGATGGCCACATACCTGTCATATGCCATTACTGCAAGAAGAAAACTATCAGCACTAGCAAAGAGTAGGTAAAAATACATCTGGGAAATGCATCCCACGTAGGGAATGGATTTGTGTTGAGTCTGCATGTCCATCACCATCCTTGGGGCAGTGACAGATGACAAAGAGACATCAGTGAAGGCCAAGTGGCTGAGGAAGAAGTATATGGGGGTGTGGAGGTGAGAGTCCAGCCTGATGAGCAGGATGATGAGCAGGTTCCCCAGCACCGTGGTGAGGTACATGCCCAGGAAGAGGGCAACGAACACGCCCTGCTGCTCTGGACGGATGGAGAGCCCCAGGAGGAAGAATTCAGACACGCTGCTCTGGTTCTCAGTAATCATGTTGTTTTGTCTCTCCTGGGAATTAATAGAGAAATATCAAGGATCTAAAAATAGTGAACATATTCATAACATTGTAGTAATGTCCTTTTGGAATAAAATTATTGATTTTTAGCTGCACTGATGTTTCTCACACTGTTGATACATGAATCACAAATCTCACCTTTTTGGCTCTAATGATGCATTAAGACCTCACAATAACCATGGAGGGCAGAGAACTATTTCCTTTCAACCAGTATTTATTTAATAGCAGACTTATCCCAGGTAATACATAAGCAGTGAATAGAGAAAAAGAAATGCAAAGTCTTTATCCGTGTGCCAAGTCCTGTGCTTAGTAATTGCTTTATGTTTTCTCACTGAACCTTCGGAGAGGCATTTTTAAGTAGCAATAGTTGTCCCTATTTCCCAGTAAAGAAACTGAACCTAAGAAAGCTGAAGTCACTCCCTGATATCAAAAACTTTTAAGGGCTAGAAGAAGATTGGGCCTGTGTTTAACCTGGGCAGAACTCAAGAATATAACCCCTGCCTACTGGGGGAAATGCATGGTAACCTGTATGCCTTTGGAAGTAATATGGCCACTATTTGAAGAGAATTCAAGAAATCTTTTTAATAAGAATAAACCAGAAAACCCATGTATGAATCAACCTAAACATATATGTGAATTACACATACACCACACATACTTAACTTGCTTATTTAGGAATTCTTGCCACCTGTGACAACACAGTCAGTCTACGGCTCAGTTACCCACAAGTCATATAAACACAACACACAATAATACACACAAATATTGGACACACATCACACAAAAAAAACAACATAGCCACACAAATACAAATACTGGAATGGACACAAGACAAATATAAAATACCCAGGAACACAGGCAAGTCACATATCAAATATCTATAACTACTACTCTGTGTCTAGACACATATGAGGCAGCATAATGAACTAACAAAAATGCCACATGCGCCTCACACAAGTCATATATGAAACACACCAAGTGCACACACGTGCCTCTTCACATTAGGCAACAAACAACACACTTGGTCACGCACACACACCCTCATCGGGTGAGGTCTTCCAGACCTCTACAGAGCGGGTGAAGGCGGTCAATGTGTGTCACTTGGGCCCCATCTCACAGAAACTGTCACACAGTCACTACCTCCAATTAAAGGAATGGCAAGTACACAAATGTCATCAACAAACTCACACATCTCACATACATGCAAGTGTATCTCATAAGAAAGAGAGCTCATACACTCACATCACCGAGTAGAGATTTCAAGCCTTCTCTTTTATGCTTGTTACAGAAGAGGTCAGAAAACTGGAGCTCCACTTAGGGAGCACATCCGTCTTCCTCCACATTCCTCCTACCTATGATATTAAGTCTGATGGTGAAAAGGGAGAAATTATTGAAAGAGAACAGGCCAAATATTTGGGATCAATGACACTGATTAAGAAACTCCAATCATGCACACAAGTGCTACACTTCCTCAGTCAGGACCTATTTGGAGATGTATGTTCTGAGTCACAGGGGCAGGTAACTGGGCTATAAGTCAGTTACGTATCACAAACACATCTTGCAGGTGCAAACGCACACACACCAGACAGACACTGAACTGAAAAAGAAAATACACACATACCTATATTACACTGGCACAACAAATACACATATACCCATCAGATACATAACTACAGATTTGTAATCATACAGTTACACCTTGCCAACCAAAAAAATTCCAGCTCACTCTGACCTGTGCCAGTCCGTGGTGAGCTCAAACACTTTCCAATCCACTTTCCTAATTGTCTACTTCTGTTAACACCAGGAACAGAAGATCAAGTGAATGACTGTGAGCTCACAACTTCTAGAGCGCTTTATGTATGATCTTGAGCTCCAGAATAATGAGCAGTAGGTTTCCTTTTTACCAACCAGTGAGGAGTCAGAAAAAGTCCCTAAACTCCTGGCCAAGGAAATAATCTAATAGGCTAATTGCCTCCAATTTCCCAAAAGCCCTTGGGGAGCAGCCTGGGCAGGACTGCAGAAACTGGACTAGTGGAGCCATCAGAGAGGTTGTCTCAATTATGAAGGACACCGAGGGCTTCTCTGCCTGCACACAGTTCCATTAAAAGTGGGAATACCACCTTTGATGTAGTCAATGCACTGGGTCATAAAAATCTGGAATTGGGTCTGAAAAATCCAGTCATTGGTTATTGGTCCTGATCATGAAAGTAGCTTCTCCCAGCCTTGTTTCAGTAGCCAAAAGTACAGACAACAATAGTATTGTCATCTATGAGGTTATAATTAAAATTAAATGAGTTAATGCATACTAAAGCACATAAGTACACAACAAAATTAATGCTGATTATAATAATCTTTGTATTTGCCAAAAAATATAATTCTATACATGCACATATATACATACATAATTATTGATATTAAATGAGTGCCTGAATTAATTCATTCTTTAAATCTACAGAACTTAATAACAACCTATGCTATCCCTAAGAAAGACCAAAGTTGCCCACAAAGACCAGCACATTATGTAATTCAGATTCGAATGGATCCACCAATCCAATTTTACTCCACCTTGCTTTACACATTTACTAGAACCTACAGTGGCTAGACTGCTGGCTATACTCCTTTCTGGCTCTATGAAAATTGCCATTTTTATAGGATCCTCCTCATGTTTCTGTCCTCTTCACTTTTCCCAATCCTCAGCCCCCAACTCCCAGATTAAATCATACATACAATCTACACTCCTATTGGGACACATATCTTCTCCATGGACCCAGAAGTTTTAATCACCCTAGGACAGACATTGTGTACTTTACTCTTGCCCTTTCCCCACCACTCAGAGAATAGCACTGACTGCACATACAGTAGGGACTCATCAACTCTAAGATTCTGAAACCAGCCCCTGACACCCAGAGAGAACCCTGGAGTCTCCACTAACTCCCAGCCCGAGCACACAGGGCATTTATTTCTCCATCTCCAACCTCCTCCATCAGGGAAAGAGGAAACTAACAGAGATTTAGAGCACTCTTTTAGTGTGAGCCTCTGTACTACTTTATTTACATACAACCAGGCCAATTCATAGAAAGTAAATGAATTGCATAAACAATTCTACAAATAGCACTCTGAAAATGCTAAAATGTAAGTTAAGTAGGAAATTAACTAGGAAATAACGATCACATAGTAAATGTTTTACTAATGTTCTATTAACAAACAGTGAGTATGCTACATGAAAAGTTGGCAAAATCATCCTGATATATTAGAAAACAAAAATAAGATTTGAAAAATCTCAGATGAACTCAGTCAAAAAAGTGAAAAATTCCCATTCCAAATATTGACACATTGAAAATGAAAAATGTTCCTGTAAAATAAATGCATTTTGGTGATGTCATCAACGTGGTGACATAAACAGCTACTGAAAACTCCTCTCCAGAGATTCAACCAAAAAAAGACAATTCTGAATTCTTTGAAACTCTGGAGGAGGATATAGACTGGAGAAGAGCCCTGCAGATGCCGAATTGAAGAAAGAGAAGAAATTTCAGGTAGGAATCTTCTGTCCCAGACCAGCCATTCCTCTCCCCTCTCCCTCACTTGGTCTCTATGTGGGAAAGGCACAGAATCAGCAAATGGGACCCCTCCCACCAGGGACACAGACTACCAAACCTCTCAAAGTAGTGAGACATACCCCACTATTTGAAGACCTAGCAGACAGAGGAGGACATTTCAAGGCCCAGGTCAGTTGAGGGCAAAGAGACTGAGAAAAACATAGAGACTGCATTTCCAGCCCTGGGTCTGCAAACCCTTTCCCCACCCTTAAGGGAAGCAGTGGTTGGCAGCCATTTCCTTGCCTTGGGGATGGTTGGAGTACTGGGTCAGTTGAGGGAGTCCTCTGCCACAGGTGGTGTCCCATATCGAACCAGATTGTGACCAGCAAAGTGATAGCATAGGAATCCCACAATTTCAGCTCATTTGTATGCCCCCTGTGCTCCAAGGCAAAGCAGCCTCTAAGGATGATTAAGTTACTGAACAGGGCAATCTGCTAGACATTCCGGAAAGTTCAAGGGAAACAGCACCACTGAAAGCCAGCAGATCTGTATTATCATACACAGTGAATTTGTTGGGGTGCCCAGTGCCTACCTCCCATCAAGGCCCCACTGACCTGGGCCTTGAAATGTCCTCCTCTGTCTGCTAGGTCTTCAAATAGTGGGGTATGTCTCACTACTTTGAGAAGTTTGGTAGTCTGTGTCCCTGGTGGGAGGGGTCCCATTTGCTGATTCTGACAGGCTCAGTGGGTGCCTGATTTGGGGGGAAGACTGGAGGGCAGAGCCAATCTGACAACTGGACAGTGAGAGAAACAAAGAAATAAAGAGATCAAATAAAACTAAAAAGAAACCCAAGGCAAAAGACAGAAAACAGCCTACAGAATTAACTAATCAAGAAAATCAGATGTCTAGACAGCAAAAAATCATGAGCCACACCAGGAAACATGAAGATTTGGCCCAGTCAAAGGAACAAACTAACACCTCAGCTGAGATTCAAGAGGTGAAACAACTAATTAAAGATGTTCAAACAAACCTTCTAATCAAATCAGTGAGTTGAAAGAAAATGTGACAAAAGAGATGAAGGATATAAAGAAGACACTTGGTGATCAGAAGGAAGAATTTGCAAGCTTGAAAAAACAAGTGGCAAAACTTATAGGAGTGAAAGGCACAATAGAAGAGATGTAAAACACAATGGAGACATACAACAGCACATTTGGAGATGCAGAAGAAAGTATTTCTGAACTAGAGAAAGGACATCTGATAGCCTACACACAAAAGAACAGATAGGGAAAACAATGGAAAAATATGAGCAGGGGCTCAGAGAACTGAAGGACAACATGAAGTGCATGAATATACATGTTATAGGTGTCCCAGAAGGAGAAAAGAAGGGAAAAGGGGCAGAAAGAATAATAGAGGAAACAATCAATGAAAATTTCCCAGCTCTTATAACAGACATAAAATTACAAGTCCATGAAGCACAGTGTACCCCAAACAGAATTGATCCAAATAGACCTACTCCAAGACACTAATCAGATTGTCAAATGTCAAAGACAAAGAGAGAATTCTGAAAGCAGCAAGAGAAAAGCATTCCATCACATACAAGGGAAACTCAATAAGACTAAGTGTGGATTTCTCAGTAGAAACCATGAAGGCAGGGAGACAGTGATATGATATATTCAAGATACTAAAAGAGATAAACTGCCAAACAATAATCCTATAATCAGCAAAACAGTCCTTCAAGAATGAGGGAGAGTATAAATATTTACAGCTAAGCAGACAGTAAGAGAGTTCACAAACATGAGACCTCCTCTACAAAAAATACTAAAGGGAGTGCTACAGACAGATAGGAAAAGACAGGAGAGGTTTGGAGAAGAGTGTAGAAATAAAGATACCAGGAGACAGAAAGAGGGTACAGACCAGGCATTTGATGCTGAAGGAGTATAGATTGTTCAACAGGATTGAGGTATAGATCCAAAAATGGATAGCACAATATTGTAAGTACACAGAACAAAGATGACTGTGAGTACAGTTGACAGAGGAAGGCTAGGGGTTGTAGGATACCAGGAGAAAAGATAGAAGATAAATACTGAGACATTATAACTTGGTGAACCCTAGAGTGGTCAATGATTGTGATTAAATGTACAAATACAAGAATGTTTTTATATGAGGGAGAACAAATGAATGTCAACTTTGTGAGATGTTGAAAATGGGATGGCATTGGGAAAAAATACAATCAATGCAAACTAGAGTCTATAGTTAACAGTAACATTGTAATATGCTTCCATTAACTATAACAAAGGCAATATACCAAAGCTAAATGCCTATAAGAGGGGGATATAAGGGAGGGGTATGGAATTCTTGGCATTGGTGGTGTTGTCTGACCTTTTTATTGCATTTTATTTTAATTTTATTTTTCCTTTTGTTGCTTTTTAGTTTCATTTTTACTTTTTCTTTTTTTCTTCTATCTTTTTTCTTTTTTCTCCTCTTCCTCTTTCTTTGTGAAAGAAATGGTAAGGTCCTCATATAGACTGTGGTGGTGAATGCATAATTATGTGATTATACTGGGAATCATTCACTTAAGAGTGAATGTTTGGTGTGTGAATAAAACTGTTTAAAAAATAAACAGAGGGATAAAAGTGCTGGAGAAAATGTGCAGAAAGGGATGTACCTAATCACCATTGGTGGGAAAGTAGAATGGTGCAGCCCATCTGGAGGGCAGTGTCGTGGTTCCACAGGAAACTATGAATGGAGTTGCCTTATGATCCTGTAACCCTGTTATTGGATATATACTTGGAAGAACTGAAAAGAGGAGCATGCATGGACATTTGCACAGTGGGGTTTATGGTGGCAGTATTCACAATTTGCAGTGAATGGAGGTGGCCTAAGCGTACATTGCCTGATGAACGGAATGGTGAACTGTGGTGTATACATATAATGGAATACTGAGCTGCTACAAGAAGGAATGAAGTTGTGAGGTAAGCAACTAGGTGAATGGACATTGAGGATAGTATGTTGAGTGAAATAAACCAGAAATGAAAAGACAGACATTATAATGCCTCATTAATATGGACTAACTATAATATGCAAACTCTAATTCAATCTGAGAGCATAGGTTATCAGGGGAAGGCTTATGATAAAGGTTCCTAGATTGTAAGTTCTTAGAGCAGTTACATCTATTCCTGAGTTGTAATGGCTATTTCTAAACTCTAAGATGTTGAGCTCTTTGTGTATAACCTGGTCAGTCCCTGGAACTTTGGATATCTGTGTGATACCTGAAACTCAGAGCCAGAGGTGGAAGTTATGAATGTCAGTATTACACCATACAGCAAATGTTAAAGAGCCTGAAAAAGAGATTGCACTTCAAGTAGCAATATGAACAAAATGGACTTGGTTCCAACTAAGATAAATCAGACTAAAGGGTAAAGGATGATAATGATGGTGTTTTAAAACCTCAACTTCTCTGTGAGACTGAAGAAAGAGATGTTTATTAGGTATAAAATCTATATTTTTTGTAACACACTATATAATTTAACTTGTGTGCTCAGTTTGGTTAAACACCATAATTACATGGAACTTTGAATAAGGAATGAAATCTGCTTGGTTTGTACAGGTTAATGTGAAGCCCCAATATATCCCAGAGTAATGTGGGCAGAGAATAAAAATGTATTTTCAAAGCCCTATTGAGGGACTGGGAGAAAATGTGGAAATATTAAACTTCCCCACCTGGAGAATTACTGATATTCCCCCAAGCACTGGGGACTACCAATTTAGAAAGCCGAACCCTGGATCTTGGGGTTTGCCCTTATGAAGTTTGTTACTGCAAAGGAAAGGCTAAGCCCACTTCTAATTTTGCCTGAGTCTCCCCCAGAGAACCTCTTTGTTGCTCAGTTGTGGCCTCTCTCTCTCTCTCTAAGCCCACTCAGCAGGTAAACTCACTGCCCTCCCCCTATGTGGTACATGACTCTCGGGGGTGTAAATCTCCCTGGGAACATGGGACATGACTCCCAGGGATGAGCTTGGCCCTAGCATCATGGGATCAAGAAAGTCTTCTTGGGCCAAAAGGGAGAAGAAAAATGAAACAAAGTTTCAGTGGCTGAGAAATTTCAAATGGAGCCGAGAGGTCATTCTGGAGGTTATTCTTATGTGTTATGTAAATATCCATTTTTAGTTTTAAGTGTAGGTATAGTTAGAAGGAAACACCTGAAACTGACAAACTGTCACCTAGTAGCCTTGATCCTTGAAGATGATTGTGTAACTATGTAGTTTACACTGTGTGACCATGTGATTGTGAAGGCCTTGTGGCGCACTCTATTTATCCAGTGTGTGGACAGATGAGTAGAAAAATGAGGACAAAAAGTTAATGAATTATAGGGAGGGATGGGGAGTATGGGATGTTTTTAGTGCTCTTTTTTACTTTAATTTTTATTCTTATTTTTGTGTGTGTGGTAATGAAAATGTTCAAAAATTGATTGTGGTGATGAATGCACAACTATATAATGATACTGTGAACAATTTTTGTACACCATGGATGATTGTATAGTTCATGAATATATCTCAATAAAATTGAATTTTAAAAAAAAAAATGCATTTTAAGAAGTTTAAAGCAGTCCATGACACTTAACTTTCAAAAATTTAAATATTCCTTAAGTCCTATCATGAAGACCTACTGGAACGGGTTTTTCAAGAAAACTTTTGAAATATAAAAGCTTATTAAGAGGCGGGGCAAGATGGCAGACTGGTGAGCTGTATGTTTTAGTTACTCCTCCAGGAAAGTAGGTAAAAAGCCAGGAACTGCGTGGACTGGACACCACAGAGCAATCTGTCTTTGGGCATACTTCATACAACACTCATGAAAACGTGGAACTGCTGAGATCAGCGAAATCTGTAAGTTTTTGCGGCCAGGGGACCCGCACCCCTCCCTGCCAGGCTCAGTCCCGGGGGAGGAGGGGCTGTCAGCTCCAGGAAGGAGAAGGGAGAATTGCAGTGGCTGCTCTTATCGGAAACTCATTCTACTGATTCAAACTCCAACCATAGATAGACTGAGGCCAGACACCAGAGACTCTGAGAGCAGCCAGCCCAGCAGAGAGGAGACGGGCATAGAAGGAAAACAACACGAGAAGCTCCAAAGTAAAAGCAGAGGATTTTTGGAGTTCTGGTAAACACAGAAAGGGGAAGGGCGGAGATCAGGCCTTGAGGCGCATATGCAAATCCCGAAGCAAGGCTGATCTCTCTGCCCTGGGCACCTTTCCTTAATGGCCCTGGTTGCTTTGTCTATTAGCATTTCAATAACCCATTAGATCTCTGAGGAGGGCCGTTTTTTTTTTTTTTTTTTTTTTTTTTTTTTTAAATCCTTTTTGCTTTTTCTAAAACAATTACTCTAAGAAGCTCAATACAGAAAGCTTCAAAGAAGTGAAATTTGGGCACGTCAAGTCAAGAGCAGAACTAAGAGAGCTCTGAGACAAAAGGCAATAATCCAGTGGCTGAGAAAATTCACTAAACAACACAACTTCCCAAGAAAAGGGGGGTGTCCGCTCACAGCCACCATCCTGGTGGACAGGAAACACTCCTGCCCATCGCCAGCCCCATAGCCCAGAGCTGCCCCAGACAACCCAGTGTGACGGAAGTGCTTCAAATAACAGGCACACACCACAAAACTGGGCGTGGACATTAGCCTTCCCTGCAACCTCAGCTGAATGTCCCAGAGCTGGGAAGGGGGAGCAGTGTGAATTAACAGAGCCCCATTCAGCCATCATTTGAGCAGACTGGGAGCCTCCCAACACAGCCCAGCAGCCCAGAACTGCCCTGGGGGGACGGCACTCACCTGTGACATAGCACAGTCATCCCTCAACAGAGGACCCGGGGTGCACAGCCTGGAAGAGGAGCCCACTTGCAAGTCTCAGGAGCCATACGCCAATACCAAAGACTTGTGGGTCAGTGGCAGAGACAAACTGTGGCAGGACTGAACTGAAGGATTAGACTATTGCAGTAGCTTTAAAACTCTAGGATCATCAGGGAGATTTGATTGTTAGGGCCACCCCCCCTCCCCGACTGCCCAGAAACACGCCCCACATACAGGGCAGGCAACACCAACTACACACGCAAGCTTGGGACACCAATTGGGCCCCACAAGACTCACTCCCCCACTCACCAAAAAGGCTAAGCAGGGGAGATCGGGCTTGTGGAGAACAGGTGGCTCGTGGACGCCACCTGCTGGTTAGTTAGAGAAAGTGTACTCCACGAAGCTGTAGATCTGATAAATTAGAGATAAGGACTTCAACTGGTCTACAAACCCTAAAAGAACCCTATCAAGGTCAGCAAATGCCACGAGGCCAAAAACAACAGAAAATTATAAAGCATATGAAAAAACCAGACGATATGGATAACCCAAGCCCAAGCACCCAAATCAAAAGACCAGAAGAGACACACCTAGAGCAGCTACTCAAAGAACTAAAGATGAACAATGAGACCCTAGTACGGGATATGAAGGAAATCAAGAAGACCCTAGAAGAGCATAAAGAAGACATTGCAAGACTAAATAAAAAAATGGATGATCTTATGGAAATTAAAGAAACTGTTGACCAAATTAAAAAGATTCTGGACACTCATAGTACAAGACTAGAGGAAGTTGAACAACGAATCAGTGACCTGGAAGATGACAGAATGGAAAATGAAAGCATAAAAGAAACAATGGGGAAAAAAATTGAAAAACTCGAAATGGACCTCAGGGATATGATAGATAATATGAAACGTCCGAATATAAGACTCATTGGTGTCCCAGAAGGGGAAGAAAAGGGTAAAGGTCTAGGAAGAGTATTCAAAGAAATTGTTGGGGAAAACTTCCCAAATCTTCTAAACAACATAAATACACAAATCATAAATGCTCAGCGAACTCCAAATAGAATAAATCCAAAAAAACCCACTCCGAGACATATACTGATCACACTGTCAAACATAGAAGAGAAGGAGCAAGTTCTGAAAGCAGCAAGAGAAAAGCAATTCACCACATACAAAGGAAACAGCATAAGACTAAGTAGTGACTACTCAGCAGCCACCATGGAGGCGAGAAGGCAGTGGCACGATATATTTAAAATTCTGAGAGAGAGGAATTTCCAGCCAAGAATACTTTATCCAGCAAAGCTCTCCTTCAAATTTGAGGGAGAGCTTAAATTTTTCACAGACAAAGAAATGCTGAGAGAATTTGCTAACAAGAGACCTGCCCTACTGGAGATACTAAAGGGAGCCCTACAGACAGAGAAACAAAGACAGGACAGAGAGACTTGGAGAAAGGTTCAGTACTAAAGAGACTCGGTATGGGTACAATAAAGGACATTAATAGAGAGAGGGAAAAATATGGCAAACATAATCCAAAGGATAAGATGGCCGATTCAAGAAATGCCTTCACGGTTTTAACGTTGAATGTAAATGGATTAAACTCCCCAATTAAAAGATATAGATTCGCAGAATGGATCAAAAAAAATGAACCATCAATATGTTGCATACAAGAGACTCATCTTAGACACAGGGACACAAAGAAATTGAAAGTGAAAGGATGGAAAAAAATATTTCATGCAAGCTACAGCCAAAAGAAAGCAGGTGTAGCAATATTAATCTCAGATAAAATAGACTTCAAATGCAGGGATGTTTTGAGAGACAAAGAAGGCCACTACATACTAATAAAAGGGGCAATTCAGCAAGAAGAAATAACAATCGTAAATGTCTATGCACCCAATCAAGGTGCCACAAAATACATGAGAGAAACATTGGCAAAACTAAAGGAAGCAATTGATGTTTCCACAATAATTGTGGGAGACTTCAACACATCACTCTCTCCTATAGATAGATCAACCAGACAGAAGACCAATAAGGAAATTGAAAACCTAAACAATCTGATAAATGAATTAGATTTAACAGACATCTACAGGACATTACATCCCAAATCACCAGGATACACATACTTTTCTAGTGCTCACGGAACTTTCTCCAGAATAGATCATATGCTGGGACATAAAACAAGCCTCAATAAATTTAAAAAGATTGAAATTATTCAATGCACATTCTCTGACCACAATGGAATACAATTAGAAGTCAATAACCATCAGAGACTTAGAAAATTCACAAATACCTGGAGGTTAAACAACACACTCCTAAACAATCAGTGGGTTAAAGAAGAAATAGCAAGAGAAATTGCTAAATATATAGAGACGAATGAAAATGAGAACACAACATACCAAAACCTATGGGATGCAGCAAAAGCAGTGCTAAGGGGGAAATTTATAGCACTAAACGCATATATTAAAAAGGAAGAAAGAGCCAAAATCAAAGAACTAATGGATCAACTGAAGAAGCTAGAAAATGAACAGCAAACCAATCCTAAACCAAGTACAAGAAAAGAAATAACAAGGATTAAAGCAGAAATAAATGACATAGAGAACAAAAAAACAATAGAAAGGATAAATATCACCAAAAGTTGGTTCTTTGAGAAGATCAACAAGATTGACAAGCCCCTAGCTAGACTGACAAAATCAAAAAGAGAGAAGACCCATATAAACAAAATAATGAATGAAAAAGGTGACATAAGTGCAGATCCTGAAGAAATTAAAAAAATTATAAGAGGATATTATGAACAACTGTATGGCAACAAACTGGATAATGTAGAAGAAATGGACAATTTCCTGGAAACATATGAACAACCTAGACTGACCAGAGAAGAAATAGAAGACCTCAACCAACCCATCACAAGCAAAGAGATCCAATCAGTCATCAAAAATCTTCCCACAAATAAATGCCCAGGGCCAGATGGCTTCACAGGGGAATTCTACCAAACTTTCCAGAAAGAACTGACACCAATCTTACTCAAACTCTTTCAAAACATTGAAAAAAATGGAACACTACCTAACTCATTTTATGAAGCTAACATCAATCTAATACCAAAACCAGGCAAAGATGCTACAAAAAAGGAAAACTACCGGCCAATCTCCCTAATGAATATAGATGCAAAAATCCTCAACAAAATACTTGCAAATCGAATCCAAAGACACATTAAAAAAATCATACACCATGACCAAGTGGGGTTCATTCCAGGCATGCAAGGATGGTTCAACATCAGAAAAACAATCAATGTATTACAACACATTAAAAACTCGAAAGGGAAAAATCAATTGATCATCTCAATAGATGCTGAAAAAGCATTTGACAAAATCCAACATCCCTTTTTGATAAAAACACTTCAAAAGGTAGGAATTGAAGGAAACTTCCTCAACATGATAAAGAGCATATATGAAAAACCCACAGCCAGCATAGTACTCAATGGTGAGAGACTGAAAGCCTTCCCTCTAAGATCAGGAACAAGACAAGGATGCCCGCTGTCACCACTGTTATTCAACATTGTGCTGGAAGTGCTAGCCAGGGCAATCCGGCAAGACAAAGAAATAAAAGGCATCCAAATTGGAAAAGAAGAAGTAAAACTGTCATTGTTTGCAGATGATATGATCTTATATCTAGAAAACCCTGAGAAATCAACGATACACCTACTAGAGCTAATAAACAAATTTAGCAAAGTAGCGGGATACAAGATTAATGCACATAAGTCAGTAATGTTTCTATATGCTAGAAATGAACAAACTGAAGAGACACTCAAGAAAAAGATACCATTTTCAATAGCAACTAAAAAAATCAAGTACCTAGGAATCAACTTAACCAAAGATGTAAAAGACCTATACAAAGAAAACTACATAACTCTACTAAAAGAAATAGAAGGGGACCTTAAAAGATGGAAAAATATTCCATGTTCATGGATAGGAAGGCTAAATGTCATTAAGATGTCAATTCTACCCAAACTCATCTACAGATTCAATGCAATCCCAATCAAAATTCCAACAACCTACTTTGCAGACTTGGAAATGCTAGTTATCAAATTTATTTGGAAAGGGAAGATGCCTCGAATTGCTAAAGACACTCTAAAAAAGAAAAACGAAGTGGGAGGACTTACACTCCCTGACTTTGAAGCTTATTATAAAGCCACAGTTGCCAAAACAGCATGGTACTGGCACAAAGATAGACATATAGATCAATGGAATCGAATTGAGAATTCAGAGATAGACCCTCAGATCTATGGCCGACTGATCTTTGATAAGGCCCCCAAAGTCACCGAACTGAGCCATAATGGTCTTTTCAACAAATGGGGCTGGGAGAGTTGGATATCCATATCCAAAAGAATGAAAGAGGACCCCTACCTCACCCCCTACACAAAAATTAACTCAAAATGGACCAAAGATCTCAATATAAAAGAAAGTACCATAAAACTCCTAGAAGATAATGTAGGAAAACATCTTCAAGACCTTGTATTAGGAGGCCACTTCCTAGACTTTACACCCAAAGCACAAGCAACAAAAGAGAAAATAGATAAATGGGAACTCCTCAAGCTTAGAAGTTTCTGCACCTCAAAGGAATTTCTCAAAAAGGTAAAGAGGCAGCCAACTCAATGGGAAAAAATTTTTGGAAACCATGTATCTGACAAAAGACTGATATCTTGCATATACAAAGAAATCCTACAACTCAATGACAATAGTACAGACAGCCCAATTATAAAATGGGCAAAAGATATGAAAAGACAGTTCTCTGAAGAGGAAATACAAATGGCCAAGAAACACATGAAAAAATGTTCAGCTTCACTAGCTATTAGAGAGATGCAAATTAAGACCACAATGAGATACCATCTAACACCGGTTAGAATGGCTGCCATTAAACAAACAGGAAACTACAAATGCTGGAGGGGATGTGGAGAAATTGGAACTCTTATTCATTGTTGGTGGGACTGTATAATGGTTCAGCCACTCTGGAAGTCAGTCTGGCAGTTCCTTAGAAAACTAGATATAGAGCTACCATTCGATCCAGCGATTGCACTCCTCGGTATATACCCGGAAGATCGGAAAGCAGTGACACGAACAGATATCTGCACGCCAATGTTCATAGCAGCATTATTCACAATTGCCAAGAGATGGAAACAACCCAAATGTCCTTCAACAGATGAGTGGATAAATAAAATGTGGTATATACACACGATGGAATACTACGCGGCAGTAAGAAGGAACGATCTGGTGAAACATATGACAACATGGATGAACCTTGAAGACATAATGCTGAGCGAAATAAGCCAGGCACAAAAAGAGAAATATTATATGCTACCACTAATGTGAACTTTGAAAAATGTAAAACAAATGGTTTATAATGTAGAATGTAGGGGAACTAGCAGTAGAGAGCAATTAAGGAAGGGGGAACAATAATCCAAGAAGAACAGATAAGCTATTTAACGTTCTGGGGATGCCCAGAAATGACTATGGTCTGTTAATTTCTGATGGTTGTAGTAGGAACAAGTTCACTGAAATGTTGCTATATTATGTAACTTTCTTGGGGTAAAGTAGGAACATGTTGGAAGTTAAGCAGTTATCTTAGGTTAGTTGTCTTTTTCTTACTCCCTTGCTATGGTCTCTTTGAAATGCTCTTTTATTGTATGTTTGTTTTCTTTTTAACTTTTTTTTTCATACAGGTGATTTGAAAAAAGAAGGGAAAGTTAAAAAAAAAAAAAAGAAAAAAGAAAAAAGACAAACAAGGGGAAAAAAAAAAAAAAAAAAGATGTAGTGCCCCCTTGAGGAGCCTGTGGAGAATGCAGGGGTATTCGCCTACCCCACCTCCATGGTTGCTAACATGACCACAGACATAGGGGACTGGTGGTTTGATGGGTTGAGCCCTCTACCATAAGTTTTACCCTTGGGAAGACGGTTGCTGCAAAGGAGAGGCTAGGACTCCCTGTATTTGTGCCTAAGAGTCTCCTCCTGAATGCCTCTTTGTTGCTCAGATGTGGCCCTCTCTCTCTGGCTAAGCCAACTTGAAAGGTGAAATCACTGCCCTCCCCCCTACGTGGGATCAGACACCCAGGGGAGTGAATCTCCCTGGCAATGTGGAATATGACTCCCAGGGAGGAATGTAGACCTGGCACCGTGGGACGGAGAACATCTTCTTGACCAAAAGGGGGATGTGAAAGGAAATGAAATAAGCTTCAGTGGCAGAGAGATTCCAAAAGGAGCCGAGAGGTCACTCTGGTGGGCACTCTTATGCACACTTTAGACAACCCTTTTTAGGTTCTAAAGAATTGGGGTAGCTGGTGGTGGATACCTGAAACTATCAAACTACAACCCAGAACCCATGAATCTCGAAGACAGTTGTATAAAAATGTAGCTTATGAGGGGTGACAATGGGATTGGGAAAGCCATAAGGACCAAACACCACTTTGTCTAGTTTATGGATGGATGTGTAGAAAAGTAGGGGAAGGAAACAAACAGACAAAGGTACCCAGTGTTCTTTTTTACTTCAATTGCTCTTTTTCACTCTAATTATTATTCTTGTTATTTTTGTGTGTGTGCTAATGAAGGTGTCAGGGATTGATTTAGGTGATGAATGTACAACTATGTAATGGTACTGTAAACAATCGAAAGTACAATTTGTTTTGTATGACTGCGTGGTATGTGAATATATCTCAATAAAATGATGATTAAAAAAAAAAAAAAAAAAAAAAAAAAAAAAAAAAAAAAAAAAAAAAGCTTATTAAAAGAAGAATGTCCAAGAATATACATGAATATAAATATATATTCTCCCTTTATGTGTATTGTGTTCCATTTGCTAAAATTGTGTAGGAATATTTGTATTTATGTATGTGAGAGACTTCTGTGGATGGTATCCTATATTGCAGTGTGTATGACTGGTGTTTGCATTAGGATAATGCTGGCCTCATAGAATGATTAGGGAAGTGTCTTAGTTTCCCAGGTGCTAAAGCAAATATCGTACAGTGGGTTGACTGAAACCATGGGAATTTATAGGTTCACAGTTTTGTGGCTAGGAGAAGACCAAAATAGAGAGAGGTGTGATCATGACAAAGCATTGTCCCTGAAAACTGTGGTGTTCTGGGGCTGGCTGCTGGTGATCCTTGGAGGTCCCTGTCTTCTCTGTCTCATGGTAACATCCTCCTATTTCTCTTCCAGGTTCCCTTGACTTCTGGCTCCCTCTACTCCCCATGGATTTCTCTCTCTATTACTAAATTTCCTCTGCTTGTAAAATACCCCAGTACTCTGGATTAAGACCATCCTGTTTTAGGTGGTAACACATTAAAAAGAAAAACTTCTTCAAAAGTTCCCCTTTACAAGGGGTTTCACAACATTGTAGATTAAAATAAGAACATGGTTCTTTCTGGGGTTCATAACTCAACCTACCACAGGAAGCATTCACTCCTATTCAGTGTTTTGGAGGAGTTAGTATAGAATTGGTATTATTTCTTCATTAAATGATTAATAACATTTACCAGTGGCTATCTTTGCCAGGAGATATTTCTGGCAATGTTTCTAATGAAAAATTAAATTTCTTTAATAGGTATAGAATTGTTCAACTTAGCTTATATCTTGTTTCTATACTGGCTTTTAGCTATATTGGTGTATAATTAGCATACAATAAATTGCAGATATTTAAGAAGTACAATTTGATAAGTTTTGGTATATGGATCTGTTTTAGTTTGCTAAAGCTGCTGAAATGTAATATACCAGAAATGGATTGGCTTTTATAATGGAGATTTATTAAGTTACAATTTACAGTACTAAGCCCATAAAACTGTCCAAATTAAGGCATCAACAGGACAATACCTTCTCTGAAGAAAGGCACTGGCATCTGGTATACATCTGTCACATGGGAAGGCACGTGGCTCATGTCTGCTGGTCCTTTGCTCCCAGATTTTGTGGCTTTCAGGTTCTGTCTTCAGCAGCTCTTTCAGTTTCTGTGCGTCTTTGCTTGTTTCTCTGGAGCTTTTCTTTCTCTGAGCTCTTGACTTTTTTCTGTCTTTTATTCTCTTCATAGAGGACTCCAGTAAAAGGATTAAGACCCACCTTGAATGGGATGGGTCACTTCTTGTGGCAGCCTGATGCCCAGGTCCCTCTTAAAAACCTGTAACAGACCTGCTTTAGCCAAGTACAAAGGTCAAGAAAGTAAACAATCTCCGTGGAGGGGGAGAGATGTAAAAGTGGCATTGATTGTATCTAGTCTTAAACACTAACCTTAGTGAAAAATCATTGTACATGATTATACAATAGAACTGATGCCCTCCTACTATATGAAATGTCTTTCTTCTGAAATCATGTATTGCCTTGTGCATTTCTGTTCCCTTCGTGGAGTGCTAACATGCAGCCGGCCATCACCAGAAAACTTCTCCCGTTTCTAAGTCCCAGTAAACCCATGCTTACTTCTGTGCCTGGTATGTTTTTTTGGTCTAGCAGCTGCACCCTCCCAGGCTCTGTATGAGCTCGGTCTGGGCCCAAACACTTCTCAATTGAAAGGTCCTAACCAAAGTTCCCACCCACAATAGACCTCTACCCACAGGGATGGATTAAAAGAACATGGCCTTCTCTGGGGTACATAATAGCTTCAAACCAGTACAGATACACTCAGGAAACCATCACAACAATCAACTCAGCAAAAAATATGCAAAACCCTTGAGGATTTCCTAATGGCACCCTGTAAGCCATTCCTCCCTCAGTTCTCTTCTTCACACCCTTTTCTCTATAACCAGCCAGCCACTGATCTGCTCTCTATCACTAGAGATTAGTTTGCCCCTTCTAGAATTTTATGTAAATGGGATCATATGGTTTCTTTTACATTGTGTGTGACTTGTTTAAACATAACTCTTCTGAGATTCATCCAGGTTGGAGTTTTGTTAAGAAACAATTATTATTATTACTGAGTAATATTATTTTTATTACTGAGTAGTATTCCAGCAATTGGTTAATATTTAGGTTGTTTTTGGTTAACGTTTAGGTTGTTTCCAATTTGGGACTATTAAAATTAAGCTGGTATGAACATTTTGAACAACTATGAATGGTTATGTACCTTCATTTCTCGTGGCTATATATCTAAGGGTGTAAGAGCTGGATCATATGGTAAGTGCTTGACCAATATTTTTAAGAAACTTCCAGAGGTTTTTTAAAGTTGCTGTATGTGTGTATTCCCCAAAACAGTGCATGATAGTTCAAATCACTCTAATCCTCATCAACTCTTGGTATAGTCACTGTCTTTAATTTCAACATCCTGTCAAATGTTTAGTAGCTTGTTTAACGCAGGATCATAAAGTTTTTCTCATATGTTTTCTTCTAGAAATTTTGTTGTTTTAGGTTTTAAATTTATGTGTACTCTCCATCTTCAGTTCTATTTTGTATATAGTACAAGGTCTGGCTAGAATTCTATTCTGATAAATATGGATTTTCAAACTGCCAGCTTTTGCTCACAAAATATATTTCTCCACAGTGTATAACTCATGGATCCAATCAACAATCACAGAGTAAGTCAGAAATGGAAATTCAATTATCCAGAATAGATCAATGGAAGATTTTTGTCTAATGATTTAGAACCCCTTGAATTGCTCAGAGCAAGAACAAAATATTTGAGATTTTGTTATCATCAAAAACCCTCCCAGCCTGAATGATAAAGGATAGATATAGCACAACATGAAGGAACAATAAGACCTTAGGCAGATCTGATGGGATTTGGTCTGCTGGGGTTTGGACTTGCTTTGGATCCACGACCCCTCTTTTCCTCCCAACTTCTCCCTTCTGTAATAAGAATGTCTGTCCTATGCTTGTCCACTACTGTAGTTTGGAAGCAGGCAACATGTTATCTAGCTTTCACAAGTCCACAGCTAGAAGGAAATTTTGACTTGGGGTGGAACATACCTATGACTGATTTAGATGAGATTTGTGACGTAGAGTTGTTAACTGACATGGCTTAAGGTTTCTAGGTTATTGGGAAGTGGGTATGGTTTTTTAATATAATAACTACATGTTTTTTAGGGGTTCAAGGGGCAATCTCTTTTGAATTGAATCATATCCACTGTGCTAGTTTGTATATTTATGTCCCCCAGAAAAAGCCATATTCTTTAGTGCATTCTTGTGGGGGCAGACTTATTAGTGTAGATTGAGTTGGAACCTATTGGTTTAGTGTCCACGAAGATGGGACCCACCCAACTGTAGGTGCTGACTCTGATTGGATCATTTCCATGGAGGTGTGCTCCTGCCCATTCAGCATCGGCCTTGTTTAGTTTACTGGAGCTCTATAAAAGTTCAGACAGAAGGAGCTCATAGCTAGCTGGAGCTGAGACAGACATTTTGAAGATGGCCGTCAGAAGCTGATGCAGACATTTTGGAGAATGACATTTTGAAACGCAACCTGGAAGCAAGCAGACGCTAGCCACATGCCATCCCAGCTAACAGAGGTTTTCTGGATGCCAACGGCCTTTCTCCAGTGAAGGTACCCTTTGTTGATGGACACTTTATGGCCTTAAGACTGTAACTGTGTAAACCAAATAAACCCCCTTTATAAAAGCCAGTCCATTTCTGGTGTTTTGCATTTTGGCAGCATTAGGAAACTAGAACATCCACCACAAAGATAAATTCAAGTCCTCACCCCTGGTCCTGGGGATTTGAACCCATTTATAAATAAGACCTTTGAGGATGTTTTTAGTTAAGGTGAGGCCAACCTAAATCAGGGTGAGCCTTCATCCAATATGTTTGGAATCCTAATTAGCAAGAAATTATACTCAGTTAGGTAGGAGCAGGCCATGTGACAATGGCAGAGGTTGAGTTGTGGGTTTGCTGCAATCCACCACCAGTACACTACAGATTTCAAAAAAGTGTGATATGACCAACACCTCACATTTATACTTCTAGACTCCAAAATTGTGAGATGACAATTTTCTATTTTTTAAGCCAACCAGGCAAACTAAAGAAGTATAACTTAAGTCTTCTGTATATTTACTGGTATTCTATTTATTCAAAAAATTGAATTCCATAAATTGAATTAAGAGTAGTGTCTTGAAATATTTGACTGTAATTGCAGGTATGTCTAATTTTCCTTGCAGTGCTGTGAGTCTTTGCCACATGTATTTTGAAGGTCTGACATTAGGAGCATAAATGTTTAAAAGTGTTATGTACTCTTGATTAATTGATATCTGTATCATTTTGAAATGATGTTTATTATCCCTGCAAATTTTTGCTATGAAATATAGTTTGTCTGGTATTAATGTTCACAGTCGGATTTTTTTATTAGGGTTAGCATGCTATATCTTTCTCCATTCTTTTCTGTATGTATTCTTTTATAATAGAAGACAAAAATGTATCCCTTATGGTAGCTGGTAGGTACCAATTATCTGATTTTATTGTCATGGTTGTGGAGGAGTAATGCCTTGGATGGAGTTCAGTAAATCAAGAAATAGTTCCTAGTAGCTCTATAAGGAAATATTATTCATAATATTAGTCAGTCTTATACCCTTTCCTGTGCCTGAAATCCCTTGGGTTTCCTTGGGTATCTGGAACTTATCAGTGATAGTGGTTAATTTTTGAAAAGTAATTAAATTGTATAGATAAATAAGAGTTTATAATATTCCTATAAAGCACAGGGAGCATGATTATTGTGTTAAGGGACAATTAGTCCCTTCAGTCTCATAGGTATGGCTATAAATAAAATGTTTCCTCCACTGTAAAATTGTTCACTAATCAGGCATTCAACCAAGATGGCAGCATAAGATGCTCCAGGGATCCATTCCTCTATTGAATTTTTTAAGAACTAGCAAAAATGACAGTGCAGTCTTCCTCAAAACTCCAGAAAAGAGTTAAAGGTTTCCAGGAACTGGATGAGTGACAAATTAAGGAAATTCAACTTAAAAATATACATATACGAGGAGCTCCTGGCACCTTTGCTGAACGCTACTCACCCTGCCCTAGTGCGTGTGGTGCTGCCTGCAGTCCTTTGTGGGCTCATGGCCCTGTTCCCAAGGGAGCAGAGTAATCCCTATGTGCATACTGGGGTGTCTGTGTATTGGTGCATATTATTGGTGGCAGCTCAAAAACTGAACTAGGACACTTGTCTCTACCTGGCCCTTCCAAAACTTGCCTTGCTGGTAGAAGCTGTTGGGTACAGCGAAACCATTGTAAGAAGCAATTAAGTCAAATTAGCCTAGGCAAAGGATTACCTGCTTTAAATCATACAATATAGCATCCTGGAGGTAGCCGGAGTCTAATTCACAGAGAGTATAAGGGCAATCAAGTGCCCCTAAAATGAGGAATTCCCAAGTCCGTGAATCTATACAATGGAATATTTTTCACCTGTAAAAATAATGAAAGTCTGATACATGCTATAAGGTTGATGATATTTCAAGACATTATGTTGTATTGAATAAGCAAGAAATAAATGGGAAAATATTATATGATCTCAGTGATATGAAATAATTAGAGTATGCAAATTTATATAATTTGCAACTAGAATACAGGATAAGAGGGGCCAGGTAGGATAGGAAATGGACAGATAATACTTAAATGGGAAAATGATGGATTTGCTGAGAATTCCAAGGAGATCATCTATGTAGAGTGTCTCTGTAATGTTACCAGTATCTTTTCTTTGGCACTACCAATTGAAAAAAGACATGACTGAACTATTTCACACATTATATTAGCTCAGTGTGGATGATGTGAAATCTACCTCTAAAAGTAGTTGAGAGAATTAAATGATGTAAAACACATCACATTCTTAGATTATCTGGCATTTATTAAGCCTTCATTAGCAGCCAGAATGCAGAAGAGCTTCCAAGTATTTCACAAATAATTCACAGGAAAAATCAAATTACAAACCTGTTAGCTCTAAAATTATCTCCAGCTGCTCTTTTCCTCCTCACTCCTGCCAAGTCATTCTAACTTCCCCTGTGTCCCTGGACCATAGCTGACACTCACCCATCTCAGCAGCGTTCAGCTGTTGTCTTCACTCCCTGGAATATTTTGCCTACAAATATCCACAAGGCTCACTACCTTCAATTCTTTGTTCAAATACTACCATCTCAATGAAACCAATCCTCATTGCACTACTTAAAATTGCAACTTATTCCCATCACTCATGACCTCTTTACTGAGCTATGCTTTTAGTTTTTTGCTTTTATTGTAGTAACATGTATACAACTCAAAATGTCACATTTTATCCACTTTCAGGTGTACAATTCAATGATATGATTAAATTCACAATATTTGCTATGAACCCACATACATTGCCTAAATGTTTCCATTACTCATTCTGCAGAAAATCTGCACCCATTAAGCAATAACACCCTATTCCTCTTACCCCTGCCTTAGTTTGCCAGGGCTGCTATGACAAACAGCACAAATGGGTTGGTTAACTACAGGAATTTATGGCTCACAGAGTTGGAGGTAAGAAGTCCAAATATCAAGGCATCACCACGTCCCTGCTTTCTCCTGAAGTCTGTAGCATTCTGGTGCAGGCTTGTCCAAATCCTTGGGGTTCCTGGTCTTGAATCTCTGCCTTGTGTCTCATGGCACTCTCTCACCCCTTTGTCATCTTCACCTCAGGTTTCCCCTGATTATGGCTTCTGAATTTTCTCTT
Organism: Choloepus didactylus; assembly: GCF_015220235.1. Taxonomy (NCBI): domain Eukaryota; kingdom Metazoa; phylum Chordata; class Mammalia; order Pilosa; family Megalonychidae; genus Choloepus; species Choloepus didactylus. The sequence goes on from NC_051316.1 coordinate 100,271,081, forward strand.
ATAGGCATCCAGAAATGCAAATTAAGGCCCACTCTCGTTCAGTTTGGCCACAGGTAAATACGAGACCACACCAAATCTGATAATACACCTTCATAGGGTCCTCTTTACAAATGGGGGCACAATGTGGATTAAGATTAAGAACATGCCTTTTTTCTCTGGGGACATACTTAAATCTATCACACATTCCAATCCTTAGTAAACTGAAATCTACTCTTTCTCTGTGAATTTATTTATTAGCAACACAATTGTCCTTCAACACATGAATGGAAAAACAAAATTAGCATATTCATACAATAGCATATTGTTCAGCCATAAAAAGGAATGAAGTTCTCATACAGGCAGCAACAGGTATGAACCTTGATGACATCACATTGAGTGAAATAAGGCTGCTGCTTTTCTACTATTTAAACAACATGATATCTACTGAATTACTACATTTATTCTTATTTTTCCCCCATTAAATATAAGCTCTAAAATGGAAAAGTATTTTTGCTCAGGATTTATGCATTTCTAGAAATATCCAGGGACATGGTAAATAATTGTGAAAGAATAAATGCCAGGTATACTTTTGGTATCATCTTACTTGGAAGTCACTTTTGCTGTTTGGGCGGTAAAAGATAATTCATTTTAACAGTCTAGAATTGCAGGCAAATTTAGGCTGTGCCCATAAAGACTCACATAGAGAAAAAATACAGTTTACATTGATTTGGGAATTTAGTAATGGGTTCGACTGCTCTGTGCTCTTTGATGGATTTTTCACACAGGCACAAACAAATATAAGGATGATAAAGACAAAATCTTTGCAATATGTTTATATTTTAGCAAATCGTCAGACACAGTGTGTTACCGAGCACATAACATTATAAAGGTAAGCATTCTGAACTCCATTACCTTAAACACTTGAAAGTACATTTACTTTCCATAACTAGAGAAAGTGAAAGATAAAATGATGGAGAAACCAAAAGTCTGATTGCTATGCTATTTATATAAGAAACACATTATAATTAAATTTCAAATTACCTATTTATTATTATGTTTTTCTAAAATACTATTCAACACATTGAAATTAACTCAACGATAAGAATCCAAGTGAAAATACATTTTTTTCTAAATCAATACAAGTGTCATACTACATTTGAGAGTTCTTATGTTTTCAATATGGTATCTGTAACTTAAGGAGTAAAAGTACATAAACTACATAAAATGCAGTATTATGCAGACTTCTAAGTCAGTCTAAAAGGGTTTCTCTTCCTAAAGAGGGAACATATATTTCTGATGTAACATATCCCTTCAGAAAAGGTGTGTATGTATATAGGTGTCATACCAACTTATTCATTTCTTTCCAGCAGATAAGGCAGTATATTAACATAATTAGGAATAGCATTATCACACTGGAGAGACAGAAATGAGAGTTACTGGCAATGCCAGACACTGACAGTTATGAGAGAAAGAGGGAACAATGCATATGCTTGAGCTAAGCAATTGGTTATAAAGATTATCACCGAATATCAGTGAACCTGCAGGTTTTAAACTCTGTGCCTTCTAGAAAAATAGGCAGGGAAGAAAATCTAAGCAGCGACCAAAAAGAGGAAGAGAACATTGAAAAGAACAGTTTCAAGAATACTGCAGACAAGGGCAGACACTGTATTTTGCTGAAAACAAACCATCTCAAAACTTAGTAGCTTAAACAAAAAGCATTTATTTATATCACAGTGTTGTGGGTTGGCCACCTGGGCTGGGGCTGGGCTCAGTTGGATGGGGCTTCTGGTCTCTCCAGGCTCCGCTGATCTAAGCAGAGGGCCAAATGCCTCTGCAATCACCTACCGGGTCCCTTGGGGCTGACTCGTGGCTTCCTGGGGTATTTTGTTTCTCCTGCGTTGGCCTATTATCTTCAGGCAGCCTAGCTTGGGCTTGTTCAGATGGTGGTCTCAAAGCCCAGGAGCTGCTGGAACGCAATCTACAAAGATATTACAAGCTTTTACGTGGACCTCTTGCAGTATCACTTCCAAAATCTATTAGTTAAAGCAATTCACCATTACTACCATGATTTAAGGAGTGGGAAAAGAGATTCCACACATTAAGGGGTCGCACTGTGTTGTGGCTATTTTCAGTCAACCATAATCACCTACCCATTTCTCAGAGAAATCACAGGAAGCATCAATGGTGATTTTAAAACATGAACAGCTAACCATCATTTGAGGAAAGCAATCCCCCTTTTGTGAAGTATCCCCAAAGCCAATTTCATATCTCTGTTCCTCAGGCTGTAGATGAAGGGGTTCAGCATGGGAGTCACCACTGTGTACATAACTGAAGCAATTACATCCTCGATTTTGGAACTGTTTGCTGAGGGAAAGAGGTAAACAATGGCAAGAGTCCCGTAATACAGAAACACCACCAACAAGTGGGAGCCACAAGTGGAAAAGGCTTTACAAATCCCCTTGGTGGACAGGACCTGCAAAATAGTGGCCCCAATGTGGATATAAGAGCCTAAAATAGCACTCACTGACAGCAGAACCAAGATTCCTGACTCAGTGAGGATGACTAGCTCATTGAGGGAGGTGTCTGAGCAGGTCAGCTTCAGGAGGGTTGTGAGAGCACAGAAGAAGTCAGGGATGGTGTTGTCAGAACAGAAGGACAGATGGACCAAGAGCAAGGTGTGCAACAGGGCATGGGCAGCAGAGAAGAACCAGGACCCAGCCACCAACAAGACACACAGCTCCTCCCTCATGATGGTGGTGTAGTGCAGTGGGTGACAGATGGCCACGTACCTGTCATATGCCATCACTGCAAGAAGAAAATTGTCAACAGAAGCAAACAGTATGTAAAAATACAGCTGGGAAATGCACCCCACGTAGGGAATGGATTTGTGATGAGTCTGCATGTCCATCAACATCCTTGGAGCAGTGACAGATGAGAAGGAGACGTCAGTGAGAGCCAAGTGGCTGAGGAAGAAGTACATGGGGGTGTGGAGGCGAGAGTCCAGCCTGATGAGCAAGATGATGAGCAGATTCCCCAGCACCGTGGTGAGGTATATGCCCAGGAAGAGGGAGAAGAACAGGCTCTGCTGCTCTGGACGGATGGGGAGCCCCAGGAGGAGGAATTCAGACACGCTGCTCTGGTTCTCAGTAATCATGCTGCATTTGTCCCTCTTGGAAATTAAGAAAACTGAGACATGTCAGGACCTAAAAATAGTGAGCACTCCTATAACATTGTAGTAATGTCCTTTATGGAATAAAATTATTGACTTTTAGCCACATTCATGTTTATTTATCACACTGTTGAAACGAATCACAAAGCTCACTATTTTGACTCTAATGATGCATTAAGACTTCCCAATAACCATGGAAGGTAGAGAACTATTTCTTTATTCAGGCAATTTATTGAATTATAGCATTATCCAAGATAATACACTAAGTACTGAATAGAGAACAAAAAATACAATTGCACACATGTGCCTCTTCACATTTAGGCAACAAATGGCACCTGGTCACGCACATAGACCCTCACATCAGATGAGGGATTCCAGGCCCCACAGACTCCACACAGCGCAGGTGAAGGCAGTCAGTGTGGGAGTTACTTGGGTCATGGCCTCGCAGACACAGGCATAGTCATTACTTACAAATAGGGCAGATAAACAAATGCTATCAACAAACACACACATCTCACATGGAAGCGAATAAATCTCATTAAGAAAAAAAACCACAAGATCTCACACCCCCACATGACTGAGTACACATTTCAAGCCTCTCTTATGCTAGTTAAAGGAAAAGTCAAAAAAGCAGTACTCAACTTAGGGAGTATATTGGTTTTCCTCCAGATTCCACACTCAAATTATTTGGCTATGATGTCAGTCCAGTGGTGAAAAAGTGGGAATAATAGAAGGAGAACAGGCCAAATAGTTGGCATCAATGACAATGATTAAGAGACTAATCATGCACGCGAGTGTTATGCTTCCTTAGTCGGGCCTATTTGGAGCTGTATGCTCTGGGTAAAAGAGGCAAGAAACCTGGCTGTGAGTTAGTTACATATCACACACACCATCACTCACTCACACACACACACACACACTCACCACACATACCACACACAGAGACTGAACTAACAAAAAATATGCATATACCTATATTGCACTTCCAAAAATAAAAAAACTCCACTTAGACCCAACAAAAATATATAGGTAAAGCTATAATTACACAGCTATACCTTGCCCACAAATAAATTCCCAGCTCACTCTGACTTATGCCAGTCCTTGGTGAGCTCAGGCACCTTCTGATCCACTTTCCTGAGTCATGACTTTTGTTGACAACATCAGAAACAAAAGAGTGAGTGAAAGATCAAGAGCTCATGACCTCTAGATTTGCCTATGTATGACCTTGAACTCCAGAGTATAAGCTGTAGGTTTCCTTTTTACCAACCAATAAGGACTCATCAAAAGTCCCTGAGTTCCTGGCCAAGGAAATAATTTAACATGCTAATTGGCCCCAATTTCCCATCAGCCCCTGGGGAGGGACTGCAGAGACTGGCCTAGTGGAGCCACCAGAGAGGTTGTCTCGATTATGAAGGACACCGAGGGCTTCTCTCTGCCTGCACAGGTTCCACTGAAAGCAGGAATGGCCAAGGCATCATACGGCTTTGATATTGTCCATGAACTGGATCAGAAAAACTGCAACTGGGCTGGGGCAGGGCTCAATTGGATGGTGCTCTGGTCTGGCCAGGCTCAGGTGAACTAAGCAGGAGCACATGACGCTACAATCACCTATCAGCTCCCTTGGGGCTGAGTGATGGCTTCCTGGGGTATTTTGTTTCTCCTGCATTGGCCTATTATCTTCAGGCAGCCTAGCTGGGGCTTGTTCATATGGTGGTCACAAGATCCAAGATTTGCTGGAACAGAATTTACAAAGATATTTGAGGCCTTTGTATGGACCTCTTGCAATAGCACTTCCAAAATCTCTTAATTAAAGCAATTCACCAGCACTACCATGATTTAAGGTATGGGAAAAGAGACTCCACATGTGAAAAGGGGCTATTTTACAATCTACCATAATCACCTACACAGTTTTTCAAAGAGACATCACAAGAGGCAAGACTAGGAGAATTAAGAACATGAACAGCTAACCATCATTTGAAGAAAGCAATCCCTCTTCTGTGAAGTATCCCCAAAGCCGATTTCATATCTCTGTTCCTCAGGCTGTAGATGAAGGGGTTCAGCATGGGAGTCACCACTGTGTACATAACTGAAGCAATTACATCCTTGATTTTGGAACTGTTTGCTGAAGGAAGGAGGTAAACAATGGCAAGAGTCCCGTAATACAGAAACACCACCGACAGGTGGGAGCCACAAGTGGAAAAGACTTTACAAATCCCCTTGGTGGACGGGACCTTCAAAATAGTGGCCCCAATGCGGATATAAGAGCCCAAAATAGCACTCACTGACAGGATAAAAAACATTCCTGTCTCAGTGAAAATGACTAGCTCATTGAGAGAGGTGTCTGAGCAGGTCAGCTTCAGAAGAGCTGTGAGAGCACAGAAGTAGTGGGGGATGGTATTGTCAGCACAGAAGGACAGTTGGGCCAAGAGCAGAGTGTGCACCAGGGCATGGGCACAAGCGAGGAACCAGCATCCAGCCACCAACAAGACACACAGCTCCTCCCTCATGATGGTGGTGTAGTGCAGTGGGCGACAGATGGCCACGTACCTGTCATATGCCATCACTGAAAGAAGAAAACTGTCAACACCAGCAAACAATATGTAAAAATATATCTGAGAAATGCACCCCACATAGGGAATGGATTTGTGTTGAGTCTGCATGTCCATCAACATCCTTGGGGCAGTGACAGATGACAAAGAGACATCAGTGAAGGCCAAGTGGCTGAGGAAGAAGTACATGGGGGTGTGGAGGCGAGAGTCCAGCCTGATGAGCAGGATGATGAGCAGATTCCCCAGCACCGTGGTGAGGTACATGCCCAGGAAGAAGGTGAAAAACGCGCCCTGCTGCTCTGGCTGGATGGGGAGCCCCAGGAGGAGGAATTCAGACACGCTGCTCTGGTTCTCAGTAGTCATGCTGCTCCTTTCTCTCTTGGAATTTAAGAGATGCAGGAAATGTCAAGGACCTAAAGATAGTGAGCATGCCCATAACATTGTAGTAATGTCCTTGTGGAATAAAATTATTGATTTTTAACTACACTTACGTTTATCACACTGTTGATACATGAATCACAAATTTCACCCATTTTGCCTCTAATAGTGCATTAAGACCTCACAATAACCATGGATGGCAGAGAATTAGTTATTTATTCAACCAATATTTATTGAATTACAGCCTTATCCCAGATCATACACTAAGCCCTGAATAGTGAACAAAAATTGCAGTCTTTATGTCTGTGTGCCAGGAACTGTGCTCTTCAAATTGTATGTGTTTCCTCATTTAACCTTCAGAGAAGCATTTTGAAGTAGGAATATTTGACCCCATTGAACCCGTAAAGAAACTGAATCTAAGAGAGCTGAAGTCACTCCCTATGGTCAAAAAACTTGTCAGGGCTAGAAAAAGATTGGGTCTGAGATTGACTTACAGCAGGCACTGAGAACATGATCCCTGCCCAGTCGTGGAAATGCACAGGAACCTGTTGGCCCTTGGAAGAAAGATGTCCACTACTGAAAGAGAATTCAAGAAATATTTAATAAGAATCAACCAGAAAACCCATATGTGAGTCAACCTAAACCCATATATTAATTACACACACACACACACACACATACACACACACACACACACACACACACAGTTAACTGGCTGATTTAGGAATTCTTGCCACTTGTGACAACACAGTAACTCTGTGGCTCAGTTACCCACAAGTCACATAAACACAACACAAAATAATACACACAAATATTGGACACACAGCACACAAAAAACAGCACAACCACACGTAAAACAAATCCTGGAACAGACACAAGACAAGTATAAAACACATGCAAACACATATCACATGTCCATAACTCATACTCCCTGTCTAGACACCATAAGGAGGCTCACATGAACTAACCAAATGTCTCATGCATCTCACACAAATCATACAAGGAACCCAAAATTGCACGTGTGCCTCTTCACATTTAGGCAACAAATGACACACTTGGTCACGCACATGCACCCTCATATTGGATGAGGGATTCCAGCCCCACAGACTCCACACAGGCAGGTGAAGGTGGTCAGTGTGTGGTCACTTGGGCCCCACTCACTCACAGACACAGTCACACAGTCACTACCTACAAACAAATGAATGGTAAATACACAAACACCATCAACAAACACACACATCTCACATACATGCAAAAAAATCTCATAAAAAACAGAAGATCTCACACACCGACATGACTGACTAGACTTTTCAAGCCTTCTCTCTTCTGTCAACTATAGGAAAAGTCAGAAAATTGTGTTCCACTTAGGAAGCACGTTGATCTTCCTTCAGATTCCACACTCTCATTTACTTGGCTACGATGTCTCTCCAAAGATGCAAAAGTGGGAATTATTGAAGGAGAACAGGCTAACTATTTGGGATCAATGACAATGATTAAGAGACTCTAATCATGCACACAAGTGGTACACTTCCTTAATTGGGCCTATTTAGAATGTTTGATCTGGGTCAAAGAGGTGAAAAACCTGGCTGTGAGTCAGCTATATATCACACACACCATCACTCACACACACACACTCAGTACACAGACTCACCACACACAGACTAAACTGACAAAAAAATATGCATATACCTATATTACGCTTCCAAAAAAAAACCCTATTTAGACCCAACAAAAATACATAAGCAAAGCTATAGTCACACAGAGATACCTTGTCCACTGATAAATTCCCAGCTCTCTGAGCTGTGCTAGTCCTTGGTAACCTCAGACACTTTCTGATCCACTTTCCTTGGTCCTCCACTTCTGTTGATGATGCCAGGAGCAAAAGATTAAGTGAAATACTCTGTGAGCCCTGACCTCTGTATCTCTCTGTGTATGACCTTGAGCTCCAGAGTAATGAGCAGTAGGTTACCTTTTTACTAACCAGTGAGGACTCAGAAAAAGTTCCTGAGCTCCTGGCAAAAGAAATAATCTAATAGGCTAATTGCCTCCAATTCCCATCAGCCCCTGGGGAGGAGCCTGGGCAGGGACTGCGGAGACTGGACTAGTGGAGCCTCCAGAGAGGTTGTCTCAATTACGAAGGACACCAAGGGCTTCTCTGCCTGCACACAGTTCCACTGAAAGCAGGAATGGCTCAGGCATCATCCAACTTTGATGTAGCCCATGCAGTGGGTCAGAAAAATCTGGAATTGTGTCTGTACAATGCCAGTCATTAATTGTTGGTCTTGAGCAAGAAAGCAACTTCTCTCAGCCTTGTTTCAGTACCTCAAAATTGCAGACAATAATAGTATTGTCATCTATGACTTTATAATTAAATGAAGTAATGCCTACTAAGGCACATAATTACACATTAAGCTTAATTCTGATTATAATAATCTTTCAATCGACAAAAATTTAATTCTATACATATGTAAATAAAATTATTGATACTGAATAAATGACTAACTTAATTCATTTTTAAAATCTACAGAACTTAATAACCACCTATGCCATCCCTACCAAAGACCTCAGTTGTCCATAAAGACCAATACATTATGTGATTAAGATTTCAGTGGATCCACCAATCTAATTTTACTCCACCTTGTTTTACACAATTATTTGAACCTACAGTGGCTAGACCGCTGGCTATGTTCCTTTCTGGCCCTATGAAAATTGCCATGTTTACAGGATCCTTCTCATGGTTCTGTCCTCTCCAATTTACCCAATCCTCAGCCGCCAACCTCCAGATTAAATCATACATACATTCTACCCTCCTGTTGGGGACACATATCTTTCCCATGGTCCAAGTAGTTTAATCACCCTAGGACTGATATTGTATACTTTACTCCTCCCCATAACCACCACCACTCAGAGAATAGCACCAACTGCACACAGTAGGGACACATCCATTTTAAGACTCTGAAACTAGCCCCTGACATCCAGAGACAACACTGGTGTCACCTCTCAATCTCAGCCTAGTTCACAGGGCATTTTATTTCTCCATCTCTGACCTCCTGTGTCAGGGAAAGAGGGAACTAATAGAGATTTAGGACACTCTTTTTAGTGTGAGTCGCTGTGCTAGTTTATCTACATACAACTTGGCCAAGTCACTGAAAGTAAGTTGCATAAACAATTCTACAGTCACTCTGAAAATGCTAAAATGTAAGTTAAGTAGGAAATTAACTAGGAAATAATAGTAAATGTTCTACTAATGTTTCACTAACAAACAGTAAGCATGCATTGTGAAAAGTTGGCAAAATCATCCTAATATATTTTAAGATAGAAGTAAGATTTGAAAAGATAAGATGAACTCAGTAAAAAAGTGAAAAGTCCCCATTCCAAATACTGAAACATCAGTAATCAAAATGAAAAATGATTCATTAAAATACGCATTTTAAGAAATCTAAAACTTTTGCACTTTTGAACGAAGCACGCAGGAACCGGAAGTCAGCGAGGAGGCAAGGCCATGAGAGCCTGTTGACTTAACTTGGGAGATGAACAGCCCTAGTCTCCTTGTGGCGGGAGGGAGATGGAGATGCTTTCCAGTTCCGCTGAAGTCATTGCTGTTTCAGACACTACATAATTCCTGCTGTGGGGAAAAATCCACTGCAACTAATAAAATTACTCCCAACATTGCTTTTTGTGACGAAAATACAAAGGAGTGTGGAAATGAACTTGACAAACTCCTCTCTTCAGAACAGCAGGCTACCATCTTGCATGTCCTGAATACAGCATCTGATAAAGAACTTGAAGCTTTCAAATTGCTACATGGAAGAAAGTCCATCAATATTGTACAGTACAGAGAGAAGTTTGGGCCATTTCAGAATTTGGAGAGTTTAATGAATTTGCCCTTGTTTCAGTATAAAACTATCATTCAAATTTGTAACTCCATTCTTTGTCCAGAGACAAGAGGGAAAAAAAGAAAATCACAGGAAAATCAGCTCTTGGGAAAGCTCCTCAGACCAGATATAGGAAGAGAGAGACTAAAGGCAGTTAATAGTATCATATCAATTGTTTTTGGTACTCGAAGAATTGCCTGGGCTCACCTTGATTGCAAATTGATAGTACTGGACTGGCAACAAGATGAATGTTGTGGATTATTGAAAGGAACATACCCATCATCTGTCTATTTAGAAGTGATTTCTTCAGTCATTTCAAAGATGCCTAAAGCTGATTTCTATATTCTGGAAAAAACAGGACTTTCAACTCAGAACTCATCTCTGTTTCCTATACTGTTGCATTTTCATATCATAGAAGCCATGTTGTATGCTTTATTAAATAAAACATTTGTCCAGGATGGCCAGCATCAGGTGCTAAGCAGGAACAGAAATGCAGTAGGGAAGCACTTTGAACTGATGATCACTGACACATGGACTAGTGGAAAAGAACTAGTGAAGCAGTTTCTCTCAGAGTCTGTACTGAAGGCAGAGCCTTGGGTATTCTTCCCATTGGATAAAGTAGTCCGCTACAGGCAGATGTTTTCATCTACTGAACAAAACAGAGTAGAAGAGTTATATGATTCGTTATTACCAGCTATTGCATTCTATGAGTTAGCAGTTTTTGACAGTAAGCCTTAAAATTCTGAGGTTAATGCATCACCAGTTCTTATGTTATATTAATTTTATATTTATTAGCCCTAAAATTGTAAAATCAACTGTTTGGGAACTTCCATGTTGATGCAGGAGAAAACACATTTGAGTGTTGTGATTTGAAGCTATATGTGCCCCAGAATAACATGCTCTTAAACCTAATCCATTTCTGTGAGTATGAACCCATTTTAGGTAGAATCTTTTTGATGAGGTTACTTCCGGTAAGGGGTGGCCTGGCCCACCTCAATCAGATGGGTCTTAATACTATTACTCAAGTTCTATATAAGCAGAATGAAATTCAGACAGAGAGAAAGCCACAGGAAGCATGAAGCTGAAAATCATAACTGGGAAGTGAAGGGAGACCAGGAGATGCTGCTATGTTCCTTGCCATGTGACAAACTAAGGACCAAAGATCGTCAGCGGCGAGCCCCAGAATGCTATGGTCTTCAGGAAGAATGCATCACCTTGACGATGCCTTGATTTGGACTTTTCCCTAACCTTAAACCATAAGCAAATAAGCTCCCATTGATTAACCCAACCCATTTCATGGTATTTGCTTGAGCAGCCTAGGAAACCAATGCAAGTATATTTTAGATGTTTTAAAGTCAGACTTTAGATGGTTGAATAGCCAAAGCTGTTGTGAGACGCTGTGCCTTTTAAGTGTATACAATAAATGCCCCCAAAACTAGAAAATTATATCCCCTTAAAAGCAAATACCATATATACTAAGGATTTGCATCATTATCATATTGTGTAAACAGGGAATAATGATTATTCTGGGTGGCACTCCTTGTAGGAATAAGAGCTAAAGATAATTGTTAAAAAAAAAAAAAAAAAAGTCTAAAGCCGTCCACAACCACTGAATTTCAAAAATTTAAGCATTCCTTAAGTACCCCTGTACATAGCCAATGGAATATGTTTTCTAAAAAGCCTTTTGAAATACTTACTAAAACCAGAATGTCCAAAGTGTTTCCCTCTCTATATATTCTATTCAATTTACTAAAATTTTGTGGGAATATTTGTATCAAAATAGTGAGAGACACTAGTGGATAGCATCTTTTTTTTGCAGCATTTATCCCTGGTGTTTGATCAGGATACAATTAGAGAAGTGTCTTAGTTTCCTGGGTGCTAAAATAAATATCATAAAATGGGTAGGCTTCAACAAAGTAAATATATTTTGAGGCTAGGAGAAGGCCAAAGTAGAGCTGTCATCCCAGCCGTGCTTTCTCCCAGAAGTCTGTGGTGGTCTGGGGCTGGCTGCTGGTGATTTGGGAGGTCCTTGTCTTTTCTCTCATGTGATATTTTCCTCTCCTTTCTCTTCTAAGTTGTCTTGACTTCCAACTTCCTGCTCCTCTCCTTGGCTTTCTCTCTCTTACTAAATTTCCTCTGCTTGCAAAGACTCCAGGGATCTGATTAAGACCCATCCTGTTTCAGGTGGCCAGACCTTAATTAAACTAACGTCTTCAAAAGTTCTTTACAATGCTATGAAACATAGTTTGTCTGGTAGTAATGAACACAATCCAGATTTATTGATTGGGCTTAATGTGGTATATCTTTTGCCAGACTATTATCTTTATTGTACTTATTCTTTTATACAAGGAGATAAATATGTATCTCTTATAATAACTGATAGGGTCCAATTATCTAATTTTGTTGTCATGGTTGTGGAGGAAAAACACCTTGGATGGAGTTCAGCAAATCAAGAAACAATTCCTAGTAGCTCTATGAGAAAATTTTATTCATAATATTAGTCTTATACCTCTTCCTATGCCCTAACTACCTTGGGTTTCCTTGGGTATCTGGAAGTTGGTGATAGTAGCTAATTTTTGATACATAACTAGATGTGTAGCTAAATAAAATTTATAATATTCCAGTAGGGCAAAGGGAGCATGATTATTGGTGTTAAGGTACAATTAGTACTCTTGGGTCTCGTAGGTGTGGCTATAAATAAAACGTTCCTCCATTGTAAAATGGTTTCAAAGACTCATCAGGCATTCAACCAAGATGGCAGCATAAGATGCTCCAGGAACCATTTCCCATAGAATTTTTGAACAACTAGCAAAAATGGCAGAGCAACCCTCCTCAGAACTCCAGAAAAAGAGTTAAAGGTTTCTAGTAACTGGATGAGTGCCGAATCAAGAAAATGAAACTTAAAAAAATACATATATGAGGAGCTCCTAGCACCTTTGTGGACCCTAACTTACCACCAGTCACAATGCCATGTGGAGCTGCCTGCACTCTTCTGTGGGCTCCTGGCCCTGTTCCCGAGGGAGCAGAGTAACACCTATGTGCATACCAGGTTGCCTGCATGTTGGTGCCAATTATTGTGTGACAGCTCAAAATACTGAACTAGGACACTTGTTTCAAGCCCACCTTTCCAAAACTTGTCCTGCAGGCAGAAGCACTTGGGAGAGCTAAACCTCTTAAGAAACAAATAGGTCAAAGCAGCCTGGGGCAAAGGCTTCCTTGTTAATCATACAATGGAGTACCTGGAGATTATGGGAGTCTATTTCAGAGGGAGTCAAAGGGCATTTATATACCTTTCAGAGGGGGGAATTGCTAAGGCCATGATTGATACAATGTATTATTAATCACCAATAAAAAGTAATGAAGGTCTTATACATGCAACAAGGTTGATGATCTTTAATACATGATGTTGAGTAAATAATCCAGACACAAAATGAGAAATATTGTATGATGTCAATGATATAACATGATTAGATTATGCAAATTTGTAGAGTCTAGAACAAGAATACAGGATAATTTGGGCCAAGGTGGGGTAGGAACTGGAGAATTAATGCTTGAATGGTACAGACTTTCTGTTTGGAGTGATGGAAGGGTTTTGGTAATGGATGGTGGTATTGGTAGCACAACATTGTGAATGTAATTAACAACACTGAGATATGCATTTGAATGTGGTTAAAAAGATAAATTTCAGATTATACTATTACTAAAATAAAAATTTTAAAAACCACAGAACTGTATAACACCAAGAGTGTGTTGTTAATACTATAATTATAACAACATGGTTTCATCAATTGTAACAAAAATGCCATGCTAATACACTCTGTTAATATGGAAATTGTGTTTGTAGATGTGGGGCATATGGGAGTTCTATATTGCTGCATAAATTCTCTGTATATGTGCAACTTCTCTAAAAAAAAAAAAGAACTCAGATGCATTTAGTTCCTTATAAAGTTTGCTAGACATAAATACGATGATAAATAAGAATGCATGAACAATAGGATGCTATCTTTCAAGGAGTAAAAAGAGTATTCAAACAGGCAGAGAAGGAAGAAAAACTGGAGAAATTCTCAGTAAACTGACCAGAAGGTATCAAATTGGCCACACTTGCTAATGTTCCCTGAAGCAGGCCAGCTGGGGCATTAGGGAAAATGATGGATTCTCTGAGAAATCCAAAGAGATATCTGTATAGATTATTTCTGTAATGTCTGCCAGTGTCTTTTCCTTGGCACTTCCAGCTGACATAAGATATGACTGCACTGTTTCCCACATTAGAATTGCTCAGTGTGGAGGATGGGAAACCCACCTTTAAAAATAGGTAAGAGGATTAAATGCAGTAAAACACATCACCTACTTAGATTATCTGGCATTTAGTAAGCCTTCATTAAATATTAGTTGCTTTGTTGTTATTATTACAGACACATTACTTTCTCCTGCTCACACATACCTTTGGTCTCATGGCCATTGAGGTTCAGCACAGCTCTATGGTATTCAAACCAAAAAGTAGGAGTAATTCTTGACTTTTGTCTTTCTCTCATGCTCTCTCAATTCTTCAGCAATATCTGTTAGTTCTAACTTCCAACTACATTACCATCTCCGCTACACCCATCATAGACTGAATGACCACCATTTCTTAGCTGCACCACTGTGGTAGCTTCTCAGATGTTCTCCTTCCTTCCACACATGACCCTTTTCCAACTGTCTATTCTCAACACAGCAGCCAGGATAATCCTTTTTAAAGCTGAACTATGTCATTCATCAGTGGAGAAACTTCAAGTGCTTCACAAATAATTCACAGGAAAAAACAAATTGCAAGGCTTATAAGACCTGCTCTCCTGTTAGCTCTAAAATTATCTCTACCTACTTTTTACCTCCTCAGTCCAATCCAGTCACTCTAACCTCCTTTCGGTTCCTGGAGCTGGCATTCCCTCATAGCTGGCACTCACTCATCTCAGCAGCTGTGAGGTTATTTTTCCACTGCAGGAATATTCTGACTTCAGATATCCTCAAGGCCCACTACCCTACCACCTTCAATTCTTTGTTCAAATATTACCTTCTTGATAAGCCTATCCTCATTGCACAACCAAAATTGCAACTTATTCCTATTATACGTAACATCTTTGCTGAACCTGTTCTTTTTATATTTTTAACTTTTTACTTTTTTTGTACTAGCACATATACAACTCAAAATTTCCCATTTTTATCCACTTTCAGGTGTACAATTTAGTGATATTAATTGTATTCATTATATTGTGCTACCATCACAAACATACATTGCCTGATGTCATTCATCATGAAATCTGCACCCTTTAAGCAATAACTCCCTATTCCTCTTACCACCTGCCATAATTTGCCAAGGCTGCCATGACAAACACCACAAGATGGGATGGTTAACTACAGGAATTACTGGTTCACAGATTTGGAGGTAAAAAGTCCAAAATCAAGGCATCACCACATCCCTGCTTTCTCCTGAAGTCTGTAGCACTCTGGTTCAGGCTTCTGAAAATCCTTGGATTTCCTGGTCTTCAACCTCTGCCTCATGTCTCAAGGCACTCTCTCACACTTTTGTCTTCATTTCAGGTTTCCCCTGATTTTGGTTTCTGAATTTCCTCTCTTATAGGCATCAGGAAATACTGATTAAGGCCCACCCTTGTTCAGTTTGACCACATGTAATAGGAGTTCAGAAGATCTTATTCACAAAGGAGTCCACACCATAACTGATAATACACCTTCAGAGGGACCTATGCACAAATGCATGCACACCTAGGAAAGCAGATGAAGACTAAGAACAGGACATAATTCAATATATCACACCTCCTGACCCTTAGTAAACTGTAATCAACTTTCTTTCTCTATGAATTTATTTATTGTAAGTATTTCCTGAAGTCAGATCAAACAATATTTGTCAATTTTTGTCTGTCTTATTTTGTTCAGCATGAAATCTGTACCTTGATGTGCACAACAGCATTATTCAAAATTGCCAAAATGTGGAGGTGACCTAGTTGTCCATCAACAGAGGAATGGACAAACAAATGTGACATATATATAAAATGGCATATTATTCAGCTATAAAAAATAATGAAGGGAGGACATCATTAACATGGCAACATAAACCATGACTATAAACTTCTTTCCAGAGATTCAATGCAAAAAAAAAAAAAAAAAAACAGGGAAACAAAAAGGACAATTCTGAATTGTTTGAAACTCTGGGGGAGTATATAGACTGGAGAATGACCCTGCAAATACCAAACTGAAGGAAGAGAAGAAGTATCAGGTAGGAATTTCTGCCCCAGACCAGCCAGTTTTCTCCCCTCCCCTTAACTTCATCTTGGTATGGGAAAGGCATGGAATCAGCAGATGGGACCCCTCCCACCAGGGACACAGACTACAAAATCTTTCACAGCAGTGAGACATACCTCCACCATTTGAAGACTCAGGAGACAGGAGAGGTGATTTCAAAGCCTAGGTCAGTGAGGGACAAACAGACTGAGAAAATGTGTACAGAGACTGCATTTCCAGCCCTGGGTCTGAAAGCCCTCCCCCACCCTTGAGGGAAGCAGCAGCAGGTGGCTGTTTCCTTGCCTGAGGCATAGCTGGAGTACTGGGTCATTAAGGGAGTCCTCTGCCACAGGTGGAGCCCCACATTGAGGCAGATTTTGGCTGGCAAAGTGAGGGCATAGGGATCCCACAGTTTCAGCTCACTTGTGTAGACACAGCCTGAGTTCAGAAGCAAAGCAGCCTCTGAGGTTGATTAAGTTACTGAACAGCTCCATCTGCTGGACAGTCTGGAAGGTGCAAGAGAATAAAAACACTTAAAATTATGCTCCAGACTGTTTCTAGGACCACAGGAGCTGGTCTGCATGCTCTGCATGGAAACCTGGCCCTGTTTCGGATGAGTAATACTGACAACCCAACTGTTAAAGCAGGGCTCTAAAACAAATCCAGGTTCTCTTGACTGGCAAAAAACAGAACACCACTGGAAGTTGGCAGATTTGTTTTATAACCCACAGGGAACTTGCTGGGGTGCCCAGTGCCTACCTCCCATCCCTGTTGCAGGCCACTGTGGGCACCTGATTTTTGGGGGGCAAAACTGGGGGCAGTTCTTTGTTGCTCAGACGTGGCCCTCTCTCTAGCTAAGCCATCTTGGCAGGTGATATCACTGCCCTCCCCTCTACATGGGATCTGACACCCAGGGGAGTGAATCTCCCTGGCAACGTGGAATATGACTCTCGGGAAGGAATCTAGACCTGGCATTGTGGGATGGAGAACATCTTCTTGACCAAAAGGGTGATGTGAAAGGAAATGAAATAAGCTTCAGTGGCAGAGAGATTTCAAAAGGAGCCAAGAGGTCACTCTGGTGGGCACTCTTACACACAATATAGACAACCCTTTTTAGGTTCTAATGAATTGGAATAGCTAGCAGTAAATACCTGAAACTATCAAACTACAATCCAGAATCCTTGACTCTTGAAGACAATTGTATAACAATGTAGCTTATGAGGGGAGACAGTGTGATTGGGAAAGCCATATGGACCACACTCCCCTTTGTCCAGTGTGTGGATGGATGAATAGAAAAATGAGGGAAGAAAAAAAAAAGGCACCCAGTGTTCTTTTTTACTGTAATTGTTCTTTTTCACTTTAATTTTTATTCTTATTATTTTTGTGTGTGTGGTAATGAAAATGTGAAAAATTAATTTTGGTGATGAATGCATAACTATATAATGGTACTGTGAACAACTAATTGTACACTTTGTATGATGGCATGGTATGTGAATATATGTCGATAAAATTGAATTAAAAATTAAAAAAAAAATTAGGGAGCAGAGCCAATCTGACAACTGGCCAGTGAGAGAAACAAAGAACAGATAGAGATCAAAGACAACTAACAAGAAAACCCTAGACAAAAGAGAGAAAATTACCTCCAGAATAAACTAATCAAGAAAATCAGATGCCTAGACAGCAAAAAGTCACAATTTGCACCAGGAAACATGAAAATATGGCCCAGTCAAAGGAACAAACTAATACCTCAGCTGAGATTCAGGAGTTGAAACAACTAATTAAAGACGTTCAAACAAACATTCTAAATCAATTCAAAAATCAAATCAATGAGTTGAGGAAAGATATGGCAAAAGAAATGAAGAATATAAAAAGATATTGTGTGAAAATGAGGAAGAACTCAAAAGTTTGAAAACACAAATTGCAGAATTTATGTGAATGAAAGGCACAACAGAAGACATGAAAAACACTATGGAGACATACAACAGCAGACTTGGGGAGGCAGAAGAAAGGATTCATGAACTAGAGGACAAGACATCTGAAATCCTACACACAAGAAAACAGATAGAGAATGGAAAAATATGAGCAGGGTCTTGGGGAACTGAATGGCAACATAAAGCACACAAATATATGTGTTTTATAGGTGTCCCAGAAGGAAAAGAGAAAGGAAAGGGACAAAAAGAATAGAGGAAATAATGAATGAAAGTTTTCCAACTCTTATGACAGGCATAAAATAGCAGGTCCAAGAAGCACAGTGTACCCCAAACAGAATTAATCCAAATATATCTAGTCCAAGACCCTTACTAATCAGATTGTCAAACGTCAAAGACAAAGAGAGAATTCTGAAAGCAGCAAGAGAAAAGCAATCCATCATGTACAAGGGAAGCTTGATAAGACTAAGTGCAGATCTCTCAGCAGAAACCATGGATGCAAGAAGACAGTGGTATATATTCAAGATACTGAAAGAGAAAAAATGCCAAACAAGAAACCTATATCTGGCAAAACTGTCCTTCAAAAATGAGGGAGAGTTTAAAATATTTACAAATAAACAGACACTGAGAGAGTTCATGAGCAGGAGACTGCCTCTATGAGAAATACTAAAGGGAGTGCTACAGACAGATACGAAAAGTCAGGAGAAAGAGGTTTGGAGAAAGGTGTAGAAATAAAGATTAGCAGTAAGGGTAACTGAAAGGGTACACAGTTTATCAGGTGATAGAAAGGGGGTAGAGATTAGGCATTTGATGGTGAAGGAGTATAGAATGTTCAACAGGATTGATTGTATAGATCCAGAAATGGATAGTACAACACTCTGTGATGGTAGCACAATATTCTAAGTACACTGAACAAAGATGAGTGGGAGTACAGTTGAAAGAGGAAGACTAGGGGCATGTATGACACCAGAATGAAAGATAGATAATAAAGACTGGTACTGTATAACTTAGTGAAAACTAGAGTGGTCCATGATAATGCTTAAATGTACAAATATAAGAATGTTTTGACATGAGGGAGAACAAATGAATGTCAACTTGCAAAGTATTAAAAATGGGATGGTATACGGGAAAAATACAATCAATGCAAATGAGTCTATAGTTAACAGTAACATTGTAATATGCTTCCATTAATTTTAATAAGGCAATATACCAAAGCTAAATGTCTCTAAGAGGGGGATATAAGGAAGAGGTGTGGGATTCTTCGTGGTAGTGTTGTTGTATGAACTGTTTATTGTATTTTATTTTTTTATTTTTATTTTATTTTATTTGTCATTTTTTTCTTTTTCTTTTTTCTCCTCTTCCTCTTTCTTGCAGAAGAAATGGAAATGTCTTCATATAGATTGTGGTGGTGAATGCATAACTACGTGATTATACTGGGAACCATTGATTGTTTACCCAGGAGGGAATATCTGATGTGTGAATAAAAGTGTTTAAAAAATAAACAGAGGGATACAAGTTCTGGAGAAAATGGGAAGAGAGGGATGTACCTATTCACTCTTGGTGGGAAAGTAGAATGGTGTAGCCCATCTGGAGGGCAATGTAGTGATTCCACAGGAAGCTTAGTATGGGGTTGCCATATGGTCCTGCAACCCCGTTATTGGGTATATACTTGGAAGAACTGAGAGCAGGGGCACAAATGGGCATTTTCACATGGGTGTTTATGGTGGCAGTATTCACAATTCACAAAGGATGGAGGTGGCCTAAGTGTACATCAACTGATGAACAGAATGACGAACTGTGATTTATACATAAAATGGAATATTGAATGGCTACAAGAAGGAATGAAGTTGTGAGGTATGAAACTAGGGGAATGGACATGGAGGACAGTATATTGAGTGAAATAAACCACAAATGAAAAGACAAACATTATAATGCCTCACTAACACGGACTAACTATAATGTGCAAACTCTGAGAATTGAATCTGAGAGCACAGGTTATCAGGGGAAGGCTTATGGTAAAGATTCCTAGATTGTAAGCTCTTATAGCAGTTGCATCTATTCCTGAGTTGTAATGGTTATTTCTAAATTCTGAGATGCTGAGCTCTTTGTGTATAACCTGGTTGGTCTCTGGAACTTTGGATAAAGTGTGACACCTGAGACTCAGAGACAGAATTGGCAGCTATGAATGGCAGCATTACCTCATACAGCAAATGGTAAAGAGGCTGAAAAAGAGATCAGACTTCAATTAGAGATATGAACGAAATGGACTTGGTTAGGACTAAAGTAAACCACACTAAAGGGTAAAGAATGATACTGATGATGTTTTTAAACTTCAACTTCTGTGTGAGACCAAAGGAAGAGATGTTTATTCTGTGCAAAATCTATATTTTCTGTAGCACACTATCAAATTTAATTTGTATGGTCAATTTGTTCAAACACCATAATTACATGTAACTTTGAATAGGGAATGAGATCTAGTTAGTTTGTTCAAGTTAGTGTGAAGCCCTGAAACATCCTAAAGTATTTTGGGCAGAGAATAAAGATGCATTTGAAAAGCCCCCTTTAGGGACTGGGGAAAAAATGTGGAAATAATAAACCTCCCACCTGGGGAATTCCTGATTCTTTCACAGCGTTGGGGACTACCAATTAAGAAGGCTGAGACCTCAATCTTGGGGCTTGCCCTTATGAAGCTTGTTACTGCAAAAGAGAGGCTAACCCTACTTAAAACTGTGCCTAAGAGTCACCCCCAGAGAACCTCTTTTGTTGATGAGATGTGGCCTCTCTCTCTAAGCCAACTCTGCAAGTAAACTCACTGCCTTCCCCCCTATGTGGGACATGACTCCCAGGAGTATAAATCTCCCTGGCAATGTAGGACTTGACTTGTGGGAATGAGCTTGGCCCTGGCATCATGAGTTTGAGAGAGACTTCTTGACCAAAAAGGGGAAGAGAAATGAAACAAAATAAAGTTTCAGTGGCTGAGCGATTTCAAATGGAGTTGAGAGGTCATTATGGCAGTTATTCTTATGCATTATATAGATAGCCCTCTGTAGTTTTTAGTGTATTGGGATAGCTAGAAGGAAATACCTGAAACTGTTGAACTGCAACTCAATAGCCTTGATTGTTGAAGACGATTGTATAATTTTATAGCTTACATGGTATGACTGTGTGATTGTGAAAACCTTATGGCTCAAACTTCCTTAATCCAACATATGGACACATGAATAGAAAAATGGGGACAGAAATTAAATGAATAATGGAAAGAATGGGATGTTTTGGGTGTTCCTTTTTGCTTTAATTTTTCTTCCTATTTTTTTTTTGGAGTAATGAAAATGTTCAAACACTGTGGTGATGAATGCACAATGATATGATGATATTGTGAACAACTGATTGTACACTTGGATGACTGAATGGTAATGTGAATATATCTCAATAAAAAATGGAAAAAAAAATGAAGTTCTCATACATGCAACAGAGATGAGCCCTGATGACATCATGTTGAGTAAAATAAGCCTGCTGCTTTTTATATGGCTTAAATACCATGATTTCTACTGATTTATTATGTTTGTTTTCATTTTTCCCCACTAAATAAAGGCTCTACAAAGCAAAAGTGTGTTTGATTCCAATTTGTGCATTTATAGAAATATCAGGGACATGGTAAATAATTGTCAAAGAATAAATCACTGGTATACATTTGGCTTTATCTTCCTTGGAAGTCACTTTTGCAGTTGGGCATTAAAAGATAATTCATTTTCACAGTCTAGAATTATCAGGCATTTTAGGCTATCCCTAGAAAGTCTCACACAGAGAAAAAATACATTTTACAAGGTTTTGGATTTCAGTAACAGGACTGACTGCTCTGTACTCCTCTAATGGATTCTTCTCACAAATACAATCAAATTTAAGGATAATAAAGCCAAAATCTTTGCAAAATGTTTATATTTTAACAATTATCAAACACAACACATTACCTAGCAAATGCATTTAAAAGGTATAAGCATTTCTGAACACCACTACCTTAAACACTTGAAAGTACCTTTAATTCCTATAACTAAAAAAATGAAAGACAAAGTGATGGAGAACAAAAATTCCGATTGTTATCCCATTTACATAAAAGATACACATTATGATTCAGCATTAAATTTCAAATTACCCATTTCATAAGATGTATCTAAAATAATATTCTCCAAATCTTGAAACAAACTCAACTATAAGGATCCAAATGAAAATACATTTTTTCTAAATCAATACAGGTATCACATTATGTTGAAAATTCTTATCTTTTCATTATGGCATCTGTAACTGAAGGAGTTAAAAGATGTAACATGTAAAATGTGACCTATAAACTTAGTCTAAAATTGTTTCACTTCTTAAAGAGGGAACATATAATTCCGATGCACCATTTTCCTTCAGAAAAAGGGCATGTATGTATTTTAGTGTCATAGCAAGCCATTCATATCTCTTCCAACACATAAGGCACTTCCTTAACAGGAACAGGAATATTTTTCTCACATTTGATGGAAATGAGAGTCACTGGCAATGCCAAACAACGAGGGTTATCTGAGAATGAAGGAACAATGACTACACGTAAACTAAAGCAGTTGGTTTTGAAGATTGTCACAGATTTTCTGTGAATCTGCAGGTTTTGAATTCTGTGGATTCTAGAAAAATGGGAAAGAAAATCTAAGCAGGGACAAAAAAGAGGAAGGGAACATTGAAAAGGACAGTTTGGAGTGTACCAGAGACAAGAGAAGACATATTTTGCTACATAAACCATCTCAAACGAGTGGCTGGAACAATCATTTATTTACATATAGTTCCATTGGTTGACAGTTTGGCTGGAGCTGGGCTAGACAGTACTCTGCTCTGGCCAGGCACACCTGATCTAAGTAGGGGGGGGACACGTGTCTGCACTCACCCATCACTTCTGGGGACTGGCTGATGGCTTCCTAGGATATCTTGTTTCTCCTGCATTGGCCTCTTATCTTCAGCAGCCTAGCTTGGGCTTTTTCGCATGTTGCTCCCAAAGTCCAAGAACTGCTGAAACAGAATCTTCAAAGTCATTGGAGGCCTTGGCATGGACCTCTTGCTATATCGCTTTCAATAAATCTGTTGGTCAAAGCAATTCACCAGCCCTGCCCAGATTTAAGGGGTGGAGAAACAACTCCACACTTGAAGAAGTGTGCAAAGTATTTTGGAGATTTTTGCAATCTACCGTAATCACATACACTATTTTACAAGGAGGAATCCTGGGCATCACTAAGAGAATTAAGAATATGAACGCTAACTGTCACTTGACAAAAGTAATCGCCCTTCTGTAAAGGATCCCCAGAGCTGATTTCATGTCTCTGTTCCTCAGGCTGTAGATGAAGGGGTTCAGCATGGGAGTCACCACTGTGTACATAACTGAAGCAATTACATCCTCGAATGTGGAACTGTTTGATAAATGAAAGAAGTAAACAACGGAAACAGTCCCATAGTACAGACACACCACAGAGAGGTGGGAACCACACGTGGACAAGGCTTTTCAGATACTCTTGGTGGAAGGAACCTTGAAGATGGTGGCCCCAATGCAGATATAAGAGCCCAAAATAGCACTCACTGATAGGAAGGAAACCATTCCTGCCTCAGTGAAAATGACTAGATCATTGAGGGAAGTGTCTGAACAGCTCAACTTCAGGAGGGCTGTGAGAACACAGAAGTAGTGGGAGATTGTATTATCAGAACAGAAGGACAGTTGTTCCAAGAGCAAAGTGTGCAACAAGGCATGGGCAGCAGAGCAGAGCCAGGACCCAGACACCAACAAGACACACAGCTCCTCCCTTATGATGGTGGTGTAGTGCAGTGGGTGACTGATGGCCATGTACCTGTCATATGCCATCACTGCAAGAAGAAAACAATCAACACCAGCAAACAGCATGTAAAAATACATCTGGGAAATGCAGCCCATAAATGGAATGGATTTATGATTAGTTTGCATGTCCATCAACATCCTTGGGGCAGTAACTGATGAGAAAGAGACATCAGTGAGGGCCAAGTGGCTGAGGAAGAAGTACATGGGGGTGTGGAGGCAAGAGTCCAGCCTGATGAGCAGGAGGATGAGCAGATTCCCCAGCACCGTGGTGAGGTACATGCCCAGGAAGAGGGTGAAGAACGCGCCCTGCTGCTCTGGCTGGATGGGGAGCCCCAGGAGGATGAAATCAGACACACTGCTCTGGTTCTCAAAATTCGTGCTGCTTTTTTCTCTCTTGGGAATTCACAGGGAAATATCAAGAACCTGAAAATAGTGAACATGACTATATCATTATAGTAATATCCCTTTTAGTATAATTTTTTTATTTTTTATTTTATTTATTTAGTAAAAAATTTTTTATTTTATGTTGTTATATGAATCACAAGTCTCTCCCATATTGGCTCTAATGATGCATAAAACCTAACATTAACCAGCAAAATTTAATTTCATGTAAACAAGAGGCCATTTTTGCTTTATTCAATAAATAATTATTATCACCCTTATCCCAGATGATACACTAAGCACTGAATAGAGAACAAGATATGCAAAGTCTCCTTGTCTATGTGCCAGGCCCTGTGCTGAGTAATTTGTGTGTATTTCCTCCTTTAACCTTAATCGGCATTGAGAAGTAGGAATAGTTGATCCCCTTTACCAGTGAGGAAACTGAATTGCAGAGAGCCAAGGTCACTCCCTAAGAGCACAAAAACCTGTGAGGACAAGACAGAAGATTGGGCCCAGACTGACTCACAGCAGTCACTGAGCTCTTACGCACTGGAACATGGTCCCTGCCATCTGGGGGAAATGCACAGGGACCCGCCTGCCCCTAGAAGAAACATGGCCACTGCTGCCAGACAATGAAGGACATACCTTTGTTGTGAAATCAACCAGAAGCCCCTAAAACACACAAGAATTACATGCAAACACATAAGCTACTGATTTGGGAATCCCAGACACCTGTGACCAATAGGAACTATGGGGTTCAGTTACCCACACGATCATATAAACACAACTCATAAATAATGCCTAAGATGGACACGCAGCACAAAGGAAACAATACAACCACACACAAATACTAATACTGGTACAGTCACAAGGCAAATATAAAACACATAATTTACACATTCACATATGACATATAGATGACTCATTCTCTGAGTCTAGGCACACACGTACAAGCACACATGAATAAACAGAAGTATACAGTGTCACATGCATCACAACAAAGTCATACAAGAAACACACCCATTGCACACACACATATGCCCCTTTACATTCAGGCAACAGAGAACTCACATGGTCACACACATACACCCTCACTAGGGGTGAGGCCTCCCAGCCCCACATACTCCACACAGGCAGGTGAAGGTGGTCAGTGTGTGGTCACTTGGGCCCCATTCACTCACAGGCACGGTCACAAAGTCACTACCTATAAATAAATGAATGGTAAAAACACAGATGCTATCAACAAACACAGACATCTCATATAAATGCAAATGTATCTCATAAAAAAGAGACCTCAGAAACCCATATAACTGAGTAGACATTTCAAGCCTTCTCTCTTATGCTAATTATAGAAAAGTCAGAAAATTGTGTTCCACTCTGTCTTCCTCCAGGTTCCACACTCTCATTTACTTGGCTATGATGTCAACACAATGGTAAAAAAGTGGAAATTATTGAAAGAGTACAGGCCAAATATTTGGCATCAATGACACTGATTAAGAGACTCCGATCATGCACACATGTGCTATGCTTCCTTAATCGAGCCTATTTGGAGCTGTATGATCTGGGTCAAAGAGGAGAAAAACCTGGCTGTGAGTCACTTACATATCACACACACCATCACTCACACACACCATCACTTACACACACACACACACACACACACACACACACTCACCACACACAGAGACCGAACTGACTAGGAAAATATGCATATACCTATATTACCCTTCCAAAAAAAAAAAAACCCATTTAAATCCAACAAAAATATATAAGCAAAGCTATATCACACACTATATCGCCTATATCACACACTATATCACACACTATATCGCCCACTGATAAATTCCCAGCTCTCTGAGCTGTGCTAGTCCATGGTAAACTCAGGCACTTTCTAATCCACTTTCCTTGGTCCTCCACTTCTGTTGATGATGCCAGGAGCAAAAGATTAACTGAAATACATCATGAGCCCTGACCGCTACATCTCTCTGTGAATGACCTTGAGCTCCAGAGTAATGAGCAGTAGGTTACCTTTTTACTAACCAGTGAGGACTCAGAAAAAGTCCCTGAGCTCCTGGCAAAAGAAATAATCTAATAGGCTAATTGCCTCCAATTTCCCATCAGCCCCTGGGGAGGAGCCTGGGCAGGGACTGCGCAGACTGGACTAGTGGAGCCACCAGAGAGGTTGTCTCAGTTACAAAGGACACCAAGGGCTTCTCTCTGCCTGCACAGAGTTCCACGGAAAGCAGGAATGACTCAGACATCATCTGACTTTGATGTAGCCCATGCAGTGGGTCAGAAAAATCTGGAATTGTGTCTGGACAATGCCAGTCATTTTTTGTTGGACCTGAGCAAGAAAGCAACTTCTCTCAGCCTTGTTTCAGTACCTCAAAATTGCAGACAATAATAGTATTGTCATCTATGACTTTATAATTAAATGAGGTAATGCCTACTAAGGCACATAAGTACACCATAAAGTTAATTCTGATTATAATAATCTTTCAATCTGACAAAAATATAATTCTATACAAATACATACATACAAATATAATTAATGACATTGAATGAATGACTAAATTAATTAATTCTTAAAATCTACAGGACTTAATAACAACCTATGCCATCCCTAACAAAGACCTCAGTTGTCCACTAAGACCAACATATTATGTGATTCAGATTTCAGCAGATCCACCAATCCAAGTTTACCGCACCTTGTTTTTTCATTCAGTTTTATTGAGATATATTCCCATACCCTACAATCATCCACATTGTACAATCAACTGTTCACAGTACCATCATATAGTTGTGCATTCATCACCACATCAATTTTGAACACTTTCATTAATACAAAAAAAGAGAGAAAAAATAGAAGTAAAAAAGAACACCCAGAACATCCCATCCTCCCCATTGCCCCCATTTTTCATTTAATTTTTGTCCCCATTTTTTATTCATCTGTCCATATACTGGATAAAGGGAGTGTGAGCCTCAAGGTTTTCACAATCACACAGTCACACCCTGTAAGCTATAAAGTTATACAATCAAGAATCAAGGCTACTTGGTTGCAGTTAACCGTTTCAGATATTTCCTTCTAGCTATTCCAATACACTAAAAACTACAAAGGATAATCTATACAAAGCACAAGAAAAACGTCCAGAAGGACTTCTCCACTCCATTTGAAATCTCTCAGCCACTGAAATGTGATTTTGCTTCATTTCTCTTCCCCCTTTTGGTCAAGAAGCTTTTCAATCCCACGATGCTGATGCCAGGTCCAGGCTCATCCCTGGGAGTCATGTCCCACATAGGGGGAAGGGCAGTACTCCACCTCATTTTACACAATTACGTGAATCTACAATGGCTGTACCACTGGCTGTACTCCTTTCTGGCCCTGTGAAAATTGCCATGTTTACAGGATCCTTCTCATGGTTTTCTCCTCCCTACTTTACCCAATACTCAGCCCCCAACCTCCAGATTAAATCATACATGTGATCTACCCTCCTATTTGGGCCAGATATCTTTCTGGTGGTCCAAGTAGTTTAATCACCCACTCAGAGAATAGCACTTACTGCACACAGTAGGGACTCATCAATTTTAAGATTCTGAAACCAGCCCCTGACATCCAGAGAGAACACTGGAGTCATCTCTCAGTCTCAGCCTAGCTCACAGGGCATTTTATTTCTCCATCTCTGACCTCCTGTGTCAGGGAAGGAGGGAACTAATAGAGATTTAGGGCACTCTTTTGGTGTGAGCCTCTGTGCTACTTCTTATACAACTAGGCCAACTCATTGAAAGTGAATGAGTTGCATAAACAGTTCTACAAATTGTCACTCTGAAAATGCTGAAATGTAAGTTAGCTAAGAAATTAACTAGGAAATAACAGTAAATGTTCTACTAACGTTTTACTAACAAACAGTAAGCATGCTATGCAAAAAGTTGGCAAATCATCCTAATATATTTTAAGATAGAAATAAGGTTTGAAAAAATCAGATGAACACAGTAAATAAGTGAAAACTCCACATTCCAAATACTGAAACATCAGTAATCAAAATGAAAAGTGTTTCATTAAAATAAATGCATTTAAGAAGTCGAAAGCAGTCCATGACTGCTAAATTTCAAAAATATTCCTTATGTGCTCCTGTGAATACCCAATGAAATGTGTTTTCTAAAGAGCATTTTGAAATATAAAACCTACTAAAACCAGAATGTCCAAGGTTTTTCCCTTTTTAGATATTCTATTCAATTTACTAAAATTGTGTGGGAATATTTGTTTCTGTATAGTGAGAAATATTGGTGGATAGTATCCTTTCCTTGCAGCATGTATATCTGGTGTTTGTATCAGGACAATGCTGGCCTCATAGAATGAGTAGGGAAGTGTCTCAGTTTCCCCTTTGTTGAAAAAGACTTCAATAAAGGGAATGTATTTGGGTGTAGAAGAAGGCCAAGGTAGAGCTATCATCCCAACTGTGCTTTCTCACAGAAGCCTGTGGTGTTCTGGGGCTGGCTGCTGGTGATTTGGGAGATCCTTGTCTTTTCTCTCACATGTTGTTGTCCTCTCCTTTCTCTTCTAAGTTCTCTTGATTTCCAACTTTCTGCTCCTCTCTGTGGCTTTCTCTTTCTGTTACTAAATTTCCTCTGCTTGCAAAAGGCTCCAATAATATGATTAAGACCCATCCTGTTTCAGGTGGCCAGATCTTAATTAAAATAACGTCTTCAAAAGTTCTTCTTTACAATGCTATGAAACATAGTTTGTCTGGTATTAACACACACAATCCAGATTTATTGATTAGGGTTAGCATGGTATACCTTTTTCCATTCTTTCACTTTTTTTCCACTTATTCTTTTATACTAGGACATAAAAATGTATCTCTTATGGTAACTGGTAGGCCGAATTATCTGATTTTATTGTCATCGTTATGGAGGGAAACACCTTGGATGGAGTTCAGTAAATCAAGAAATACTTCCTGGTAGCTCTATAAGGAAATATTATTCATAATATGAAGTTTATACTCTTTCCTATGCCTGAAATGCCTTGCGTTTCCTTGGGTACCTGAAACTTATCAGTGATAGTAGCTAATTTTTGATAAGTAATTAAATTTTTTGTATAGATAAATAAGGGTTTATAATATTCCTGTATGGCAAAGGGGGCATGATTCTTGCTGTTAAGACACAATTAGTACCCTTGGGTCTCATAGGTGTGGCTATAAATAAAATGTTCCTTCACTGTAAAATGATTTCAAAGACTCATCAGGCAGTCAGCCAAGATGGCGGCATAAGATGATCCAGGGATCCACTCCTCCATAGAATTTTTGAACAACGAGCAAAAATGGCAGAGCAACCTTCCTCAAAACTCCTGAAAAGAGTTAAAGTCTTCTAGTAACTGGATGAGTGCTGAATCAAGAAAAAGCAACTTCAAAATATACCTATATGAGGAGCTCCTGGCACCTTTGCTGAACGCTACTCACCCTGCCCTAGTGCGTGTGGCGCTGCCTGCACTCCTTCGTGGGCTCCTGGCCCTGTACCCAAGGGAGCAGAGTAACACCTATGTGCATACCAGGGTGCCTGTTTGTTGGTGCCAATTATTGTGTGGCAGCTGGAAATACTGAACTAGGACACTTGTTTCAAGCCCACCCTTCCAAAACTTTCCCTGCAGAGAGAAGCAATTTGGGGATAACTAAACCTCTTAAGACACAAATAGGTCAAAGCAGCCTGGGGCAAAGGCTACCTACTTAATCATTCAATGGAGCACCCTGGAGGTTGTGGGAAACTATTTCAGAGGGACTAAAAGGGGCATTTACATCCCTTTTGGTGGAGGAATTCCTAAAGCCATGATGGCATACAATGTATTATTAATCACCAATAGAAAGTAATGAAGGTCTTATGCATGCAACAAGGTTGATAATCTTTAAATACATCATGTTGAGTAAATAATCCAGAGACAAAATGAGAAATATTGTATGTTTGCAATGACATGAAATAATTAGATTATGCAAATGTATAGAGTCTAGAACTAGAATACAGGATAACCGGGGCCAAGGTGGGGTAAGAACTGGAGAGTTAATGCCTGAATTGTGCAGACTTTCTGTTTGGAGTGATGGAAGGGTTTTGGGAATGGATGGTGGTATTGGTAGCACAACATTGGGAATGTAATTAACAACACGGAGATATACATTTGAATGTGATTAAAAGGAGAAATTTCAGGTTATACATGTTACCAGAATATAAATTTTTAAAACCACAGAACTGTAAAACACCAACAGTGAACACTAATGCAAACTATAGATTGTTTTTAATACTATAATTATAACAATATGGTTGCATCAATTGTGACAAAAGTACCAATTAATGTACCCTGTTAATAAGGACATTGTGTTTGAAGAAGTAGGGTATATTGAAGGTCAATACTTGCTGCATAAATTCTCTGTATGCATACAACTTCTCTAAATAAAAAAGAACACAGATGTATTTAGTTTCCTTTTAAAATTTGTTAGACATAAATGCTATAATAAATAAGAATGAATGAACAATAGGCTGCTATCCTTCAAAGGATATGAAAGAGTATTCATACAGATGGAGAAGGAAGAAAAACTGGCAACATTCTCAGTAAACTGACCAGAAGGTATCAAATTGGCCACACTTGATAATGTTCCCTGAAGCAGGCCAGCTGGGGCATTAGGGAAAATGATGGAGTCTCTGAGAAATGCAAAAAGATATCTGTATAGATTAACTCTGTAATGTTTGCCAGTGTCTTTTCCTTGGCACTTCCAGTTGACATAAGACATGACTGCACCGTCTACCACATTAAAATTGCT
This sequence comes from Choloepus didactylus, assembly GCF_015220235.1. Taxonomy (NCBI): domain Eukaryota; kingdom Metazoa; phylum Chordata; class Mammalia; order Pilosa; family Megalonychidae; genus Choloepus; species Choloepus didactylus. The sequence continues at coordinate 100,302,267 of NC_051316.1, forward strand.
CAGTGTGGAGGATGGGTAACCCACCTCCAAAAATAGTTAAGGGGATTAAATGCAGTAAAACACATCACCTACTTAGATTATCTCACATTTAGTAAGCCTTGATTAAATATTAGTCATTTTATTGTTATTATTACAGACACATTACTTTCTTCTGCTCACACATACCTTTGGTTTCATGGCCATTGAGGTTCAGCACAACTCGATGGTATTCAAACCAAAAAGTAGGAGTAATCCCTGACTTTTATCTTTCTCTCAACTGCTCTCAGTTCATCAGCAATTCCTGTTAGTTCTAACTTCCAACGATGTTACCACTTCCACTGCTCCCAGCATGCACTGAATGACCACCATTTCTTAGCTGCACCACTGTAGTAGCTTCTCAGATGTTCTCCCTCCTTCCACACATGACCCTTTTCCAATTGTCTGTTCTCAATACAGCAGTCAGGATAATCCTTTTGAAAGCTGAACTATGTCATTCATCTGAGGAGAAATGTCAAGCACTTCACAAATAATTCACAGGAAAAAATCAAATTGCAAAGCTTATAAGACCTGCTCTCCTGTTAGCTCTAAAAGTATCTCCAACTGCTTTTTCATCTTCTCTCTCCAGTCCAGTCACTCTAACCTCCTTTCTGTTCCTGAAGCAGAGCTGGTACTCACCCATCTCAGCAGTTTTGAGGTTATTGTCTCCACTCGCTGGAATATTCCTCCTTCAAATATCCTCAAGGCTCACTACCTTAATACCTACAATTCTTTGGTCAAATATTACCTTCTTGATGAAATCTATCCTCATTGCGAAACAAAAATTGCAACATATTCGTATCATTTCTGATGTCTTCGCTGAACTTGGTTTATTTTTTTAATTTTTTACTTTTTTTGTACTGGCAAATTTACAACTCAGACATTCCCATTTTATCCACCTTCAGGTGTACAATTCAGTGAAATTAATTATATTCACTGCATTCTGCTACCATTGCTAATATATATTGCCTAATATTTTTCATCATGAAATTCTGCACCCATTTAGCCTTGACTCCCCACTCCTCTTACCCCCTGCCATTATTTACCAGGGCTGTTATGACAAAAACCACAAAATGGGTTGGTTAACTACAGGAATTTCCTGGCTCATAGCATGGAGGTAAGGAGTCCAAACTCAAGGCATCACCAAGACCTTGCTTTCTGCTGAAGTCTGTGGCTTTCTGGTCCAGGCTTGTCGAAATCCTTGGGGTTCCTATTCTTGAATCTCTGCCTCGTGTCTCATGGCGCTCTCTCACCCCTTTGTTGTCTTCAATTCAGGTTTCCCCTGATTTTGGTTTCTGAATTTCCTCTCTGATAGGCATCCAGAAGTACAAATTATTAAGGCCCACCCTGATTCAGTTTGACTACATGTAATAGGAGTTTAGAAGATCTTATTCACGAAGGAGTCCACACCGGAACTGATAACAGACCTCAAAGAGTCCTATTTACCAATGGGCGCACACCTACAAATGTGGATTAAGATTAAGTACATGTCTTTGGTGACATAATTCAATCTGCCACACACCCCAACCCTTAGTAAAATGTGACCAAATTTCTTTCTCTATGAATTTTTTTATTGTATTTCCTAAAGTCTGACTTATTGTCAGTTTGTGTCTGGCTTATTTCACTCAGCATGAAATCTGAACAGTAATGTTCACAGCAGCATTATTCAAAATTGCCAAAGGTGAAAGCAACCAGTTGTCCATCAACGGATGAAAGGACAACCAAAATGTGGCAGATACATACAATGGCATATTATTCAGCTATAAATAGGAATTAAGTTCTCATGCATGCAACAGGGATGCACATGCTCTGTGCTCCTCTAACGGATACTTCTCACAGTTACAATCAAATTGAAGGATAATAAAGCCATAATCTTTACAACATGTTCATATTTTGGCAATTATCAAATGCATTACCTAGCAAATACATTAAAAAGGTGTAAGCTTTGTGAACTCCATAACCTTAAACACTTCCAAGTACATTTATTATACATTCTTAGGTGTTTTCTATACCTAAAGAAAATGGAAGACAAAGTGATGGAGAAAAAAATTCTGATTGCTATCTTATTTACATAAATATACACATTATGATTTATTATTAAATTTCAAATTATCCATTTTATGGGATGTATCTAAAAAAAAATTCACCAAATCTTGAAATGAACTCAACTAGAAGTATCAGAATGAAAATACATTTTTTTCCTAAATCAATACCAGGTATCATATTACATTGAGAATTCTTAACTCTTCTTATGGTATCTGTAACTTAAGGAATTAAAAGATACAACATATAAAATGTGACATTATTTAGACTTCTAATAGTATAAAATTGCTTCTCTTATTGAAGAGGGAGGATATAATTCTGATGTGCCATATTCCTTTAGGAAAAAAGGCATGTATGTATTTTAGTGTCATAGCAAGCCTTTCATTTCTCTTCCAACAGATAAGGCACTTCCTTAACATGATTTGGAATATTGTTCTCACATTTGATGGATGGAAGTCACAGGCAATGCTAGACACTAAAGCTTATACGAGAATAGAGGAACAATGAATACACCTAAAGCTGAGGCAGTTGGTTATGAAGACTGTCAAAAATTTTCTGCAAATCTGCAGGTTTTGAATTCTGTGGATTCTAGAAAAATGGGGAAGAAAATCTAAGCAGGGACCAAAAAGAGAAGGGAATATTGAAAAGGACAGTTTGTAATGTACCAGAAACAAGGGCAGACACTGCATTTTGCTACATAACAAACCATCTCAAACTTAATGGTTTGAACAATTATTTATTTACATCACAATTCCATTAGTTGACAATTTGGCTGAGGCTGGGCTCAATTGGATGGTGCTCTGCGCTGGCCAGGATCAAGTGATCTAAAGTAGGGACACATGCCTCTGCAATCACCTATCAAGTCACCTGGTGACCTGCTGATGACTTCATGGGACATCTTGTTTCTCCTGCATTGGCCTTGTATCGTCAGCAGCCTCGCTTGGGCTTCTTTGCATGGTGGTCCCAAAGTCAAAGAGCTGTTGGAACAGAATCTTCAAAGCCATTGGAAGCCTTGGCATGGACCTCTTGCCATATTGCTTCCAATAAATCTATTAGTCAAAACAAATTACCAGCCCTGCCCAGATTTAAGGGGTGGAGAAATAGACTCCAAACTTGAAAAAGTATGCAATGTATTTTGGTGATTTTTGCAATCTACCATAATCATCTACACAATTTTTCAAAGAGGTCGCCATGGGGCATCACTAGGAGAATTAAGAACATGAACAGCTAACTATGACTTGAGGAAAGCAATCACTCTCCTGTAAAATATCCCCAGAGCCGATTTCATGTCTCTTTTCTCAGGCTGTAGATGAAGGGGTTCAGCATGGGAATCACCACTGTGTACATAACTGAAGCAATTATATCTGCAATTTTGGAATTGTTTGATGAACGAAAGAAGTAAACAATGGCAAGAGTCCCGTAGTACAGAAACACCACAGAGAGGTGGGAACCACACGTAGACAAGGCTTTGCAGATAGTCTTGGTGGAAGGAACCCTGAAGATGGTGGCCCCAATGCAGATATAAGAGCCCAAAATAGCACTCACTGATAGGAAGAAAATCACTCCTGCTTCAGAAAACAGGACTAGATCATTGAGGGAGGTGTCTGAACAGCTCAACTTCAGGAGGGTTGTGAGAGAACAAAAGTAGTGTGGGATGGTATTGTCAGCACAGAAGGACAGTTGGACCAAGAGCAGGGTGTGCAACAGGGCATGCGCAGCAGATCAAAGCCAGGACCCAGCCACCAACAAGACACACAGCTCCTCCCTCATGATGGTGGTGTAGTGCAGTGGGTGACAGATGGCCATGTACCTGTCATATGCCATCACTGCAAGAAGAAAACAATCAACACAGGCAAACAGCATGTAAAAATACATCTGGGAAATGCACCCCACATAGGGAATGGATTTATGATTAGTTTGCATGTCCATCAACATGCTTGGGACAATGACAGTAGAAAAAGAGACATCAGTGAAGGCCAGGTGGGTGAGGAAGAAGTACATGGGGGTGTGGAGGCGAGAGTCCAGCCTGATCAGCAGGAGGATGAGCAGGTTCCCCAGCACCGTGGTGAGGTACATGCCCAGGAAGAGGGCAAAGAACACGCCCTGCTGCTCTGGACGGATGGGGAGCCCCAGGAGGAGGAATTCAGACACACTGCTCTGGTTCTCAGTAATCATGCTGTTTTGTCTCTCCTGTGGATTAATACGGAAATATCAAAGATCTAAAAATAGTGAACATGGCTATAACATTATAGTAATGTCCTTTTTTGTGTAAAATTATTGATTTTTAGCTGCACTTATGTTTATTTCTCACACTGTTCATACATAAATCACAACTCACCATATTGACTCTAATTATGCATTAAAACCTCGCATTAACCAACAAAATTTCATTCCATGGAAACCAGGGAACATTTTTTCTTTATTCAATAAGTAGTTACTGAACATCATCCTTATCCCAAATGATACACTAAATAGAGAACAAGATATGCAAATTATCCTTCTCTCTTTGCCAGGTCCTGGCTGAGTAATTTGTGTGTATTTTCTCCGTTAACCTTAATAGGCATTGAGAAGCAGGAATAGTTGATCCCCTTTACCCGTGAGGAGACTGAATCTCAGAGAGCCAAGGTCACTCCCTAGGAGCCCAAAAACCTGTGAGGACGAGACAGAAAATTGGGCCCAGACTGACTACGGTGGTCACTGAGCCCTTACGCACTGGAACACGGTCCCTGCCATCTGGTGGAAATGCACAGGGACCCCACCTGCCCCTGCAGCAAACATGGCCACTGCTGCCAGACAATGAAGGACATACCTTTGTTGTGAAATCAACCAGAAGCCCCTAAAACACACAAGAATTACACGCAAACACATAAGCTACTGATTTGGGAATCCCAGCTACCTGTGACCAATAGGAACTATGGGGTTCAGTTACCCACACGATCATATAAACACAACTCATAAATAATGCCTAAGGTTGGACATGCATCACAAAGGAAACAATACAACCACACACAAACACTAATACTGGTACAGTCACAAGGCAGATATAAACACATAAGATGTACATCAGATACAACGTATAGATCACTCTTTCTTCGAGGCTAGGAACTCATGTACAAACACACAGATGAACAGTGTCACATGCATCACACCAAAATCACACAAGAAGCACACCAGTTGCACACACACATGCCCCTTTACATTCAGGCAACAGAGAACTCACATGGTCACACACATACACCCTCACTAGGGGTGAGGCCTCCCAGCCCCACAGACTCCACACAGGCAGGTGATCGTGGTCAGTGTGTGGTCACTTGGGCCCCATTCACTCGCAGGCACAGTCACACAGTCACTACCTACAAACAAATGAATGGTTAAATACACAGATGCCATCAACAAACACACATCACTTACCAGCAAATAGATCCCATAAAAAAGAGATCTCACAAATCTACATCACTGAGCACAGATTTCAAGCTTTTTCTCTCTAATGCTGATTATAGGGAAAGTCAAAAAATAGCACTCTACTTAGGGACCACATCGTTTTTCCTCCAGATTCCACACTCTCATTTGCTTGGCTATACTGCCAGTCCAGTGGTGGAAAAGTGGGAATTATTGAAGGAGAATAGCCAAATATTGGGATCGATAAGACAGAGTAAGAGACTCCAAGCATGCACACAAGTGGTACACCTCCTTAATCGGGCCTGTTTGGAGCTGCACATTCTGGGTCAAAGAGGGGAAAACCAGACCATAAGTCAGTTACATATCAAACACACCATCACTCACACACACACACACCACAGATAGACTGAACTGACAAATAAATATGCATTTGAATATCTTACACATGCAATAAAAATGATGTTGACTTGCCAAAAATATATCTGCAGACCTATAATCACACAGACATACCTCACCCACTGAAAAATCCCAGCTCACTCTGACCTGTGCCAGTCCTTGCTGAGCTCAGGCAACTTCCGATCCACTTTCCTGAGTCCTCCACTTCTGTTGACGACATCAGGAACAAAAGATTAAGTGAAAGACTCTGTGAGCCCTGTCCTCTATGTCTCTCTGTGTGTGACCTTGAGCTCCAGAGTAATGAGCAGTAGGTTACCTTTTTACCAACCATTGAGGACTCAGTAAAAGGCCCTGAGCTTCTGGCAAAAGAAATAATCTAGTATGCTAATTAACCCCAATTTCCCATCAGCCCTTTGGGAGGAGCCTGGGCAGGGACTCCAGAGACTGGACTAGTGGAGCCACCAGAGAGGTTGTCTCAATTATGAAGGACACTAAGGGTTTCTCTGCCTGCAAAGAGTTCCAATGAAAGCAGGAATGGCTCAGGCATCATCCAACTGCACTGGGTCAGAAAAATCTGGAATTGTGTCTGGACAATGCCAGTTATTAATTGTATGTCCTGAGCAAGAATGCAATTTATCTCAGTCTTATCTCAGTACCTCAAAAGTGCAGACAATAATTGTATTGTCATCTATGAGGTTATAATTAAAATTAAATGAGGTAATGCATGCTAAAGCACATAAGTACACAATAAAGTTAATCTGATTATATTAATCTTTCAGTCTGACAAAAATATAATTCTGTACCTGTACATATATACAAAAATAATTATTGATATTGAATGAATGACTAACTTAATTCATTCTTAAAATCTACAGAACTTAATAACAACCATCCCTAACAAAGACCTATGTTGTCCACGAAGACCAACTCATTATGTGATGCAGATTTCACTGGATCCACCAATCCAATTTTACTCCATTGTGTTTTACACATTTTACTGGAAACTACAGTGGCCGGACCGCTGGATATACTCCTTTCTGGCGCTAAGAAAATTGCCATCTTTATAGGACCCTTCTCATGGTTCTGTCCTCCCCACTTTACACAGTCCTCAGCCCCCAACTCCAGATTATAAATCATACATACAATCTACCCTCCTATTTGGGAAACATATCTTCTCCATGGCCCAACAAGTTTTAATCACCCTAGGATAGACATTGTGTGCTTTACTCCCCCCACCCTACCTCCATCATTCAGAGACTAGCACCGACTGCACACACAGTAGGGACTCATCAATTCTAAGATTCTGTAAACAGCCCCTGACACCCAGAGAGAACCCTGGAGTCGCCACTAACTCCCAGCCCTAGCTCACAGGCATTTTATTTCTCCATCTCTGGCCTCCTGTGTCAGGGAAAGAGGGAGCTAATAGAGATTTAGGACACTCCTTTAGTGTGAGTCTTTGTACTACTTTATTTACATACAACCAGGCCAATTCACTGAAAGTGAATGAATTGCATAAACAATTCTACAAATAATCACTCTGAAAATGTTAAAATGTAAATTAAGTAAGAAACTAACTTAGAAATAATAGTAAATGTCCTACTACTGTTCTAACAGTAAGCATGCAATGTGAAAAGTTGGCAAAATCCCCCTAATATATTTTAAGATAGAAATAAGATTTGAAAAGATCAGATGAATTCAGTTAAAAAGTTAAAAGTCCCCACTCCAAATACTGAAACATCAGTAATTGAAAATGTAAAAAAGTTTCATTAAAATAAATGCATTTTAAGATGTCTAAAGCAGTCTATGACACTTGGCTTTCAAAAATTTAAGTATTCTTTATTGCTATCATGAGAACCCAATGGAATGACTTTTACAGAAAGCCTTTTGAAATATAAAACCTTCCTAAAACAGGAATGTCCAAGGTTTTGCCCTTTTTAGATATTCTATACAATTTACTAAAATTGTGTGGGAATATTTGTATCGATATAGGGAGAGACATTGGTGGATAGTATCCTTTTCTTGCAGTGTGTATGTCTGGTGTTTCTATGAGGGTAATGCTGGCCTCATACAATGAGTAGGGAATTGTCTTAGTTTCCTGGGTGCTGAAACAAATATCGTAAAATGGGTGGGCTTCAACAAAGGAAATGTATTTTGAGGCTAGGAGAAGGCCAAAGTAGAGCTGTCATCCCAGCCGTGCCTTCTCCCAGAAGCCTGTGGTGTTCTAGGACTGTTTGCTGGTGATTTGGGAGGTCCTTGTCTTTTCTCGCACATGTTGTTGTCCTCTACTTTCTATTCTAAGTTCTCTTGAATTCCAAATTCCTGCTCCTCTCCGTAGCTTTCTTTCTCTATTGCTAAATTTCCTCTGCTTGCAAAAGACTCCAGTAATTCAATTAAGACCCAACCTTTTTCAGGTGGCCACATCTTATTTAAAATAATGCCTTCAAAATTTCTTCTTTACAATATTATGAAACATAGTTTGTCTGGTAGTAATATAAACAATTCAGATTTATTTATTTATTTAAAGCAGAAAGCAAAATTCTATTAAAAGTCTTAACTATGTAAGATAAATCTCCACAACACGTAACTCAAAAATAACAATTGTCAACATTGCGGTCCATTACATTCAGTTTTTGTTTTTTCCATTCTAAATTTATCTACTCATACATAGAATAAACTATTGGAAAATCAAGAAGAGATTGTTGATAGGTGTTCTTTCGGGGTTATGAGTTTACATGATTTTTGCTTTCTTTTAATCCAGATTTATTGATTGTGGTAAGCATGGTATATCATGTTCCATTCTTTTACTTTTTTGTAGTTATTCTTTTATACTAGGTGATAGATGTGTACCTCTTATGGTAACTGCTAGGTTCCAATTATCTGACTTTATTGTCATGGTTGTAGAGGAAATACACCTTGGATGGAGTTCAGTAAATCAATAAACAGTTCCTAGTAGCTCTATAAGGAAATATTATTCATAATATTAGGCTTATACACTTGAAATGCCTTGGGTATCCTTGGGTATCTAAAACTTATTGGTGATAGTAGCCAGTTTTTGATAAGTAATGAAACTGTGTAGATAAATAAGAGTTTACAACATTCCTATATGGCAAAAGGAGCACAATTCTTGCTATTAAGACACAGTTAGTACTCTTGGGTCTCATAGGTGTGGCTATAAATAAAATGTCCCTCCACTATAAAATGGTTTCAAAGACTCATCAGGTATTTGACCAAGAGGGTGGCATAAGATGCTCCAGGGATCCATTCCCCGTAGAATTTTTGAACAGCTAGCAAAAATGGCAAACCAATCTTTCTCAAAACTCCAGAAAAGAGTTAAAGGTTTCTAGTAACTGGATGAATGCAGAATCAAGAAAATGCACGTTAAAAAATATATATATATATATATGTATATATATAAGGAGCTCCTGGCACTTTTGCTGGACCCTACCTCACCCTGCCCTAGTGTGTGTGGAGCTGCCTGCACTCCTTTGTAGGCTCCTGGTCCTGTACCCGAGGGAGCAGAGTAACACCTACGTGCATACCAAGTTGCCTGCGTGTTGCTGCCAGTTATTGGGTGGCAGCTTGAAATACTGAGCTAGGACACTTGTTTCAAGCCCACCCTTCCAAAACTTTTCCTGCAAAGAGAAGCAATTTGAGCATAACTAAACCTCTGAAGACACAAATAGGTCAAAACCACCTAGAGCAAAGGCTACCTACTTAATCATTCAATGGAGCACCTTGGAGATTGTAGAAGGCTATTTCAGAGGGATTTGAAAGGGCATTTAGGTCCCTCTCAGTGGGGGAATTCCTGAGGCCATGATGGCATACGATGTATTATTAATCCCCAATAAAAAGTAATAATGTTCTCATGCATGCAACAAGGTTGATGATCTTTAAATACATGATGTTAAGTAAATAATCCAGACATAAAATTAGAAATATTGTATGATCTCAACGATATGAAATAGTTAGATTATGCAAGTTTGTAGAGTCTAGAACTAGAATACAGGACAAACGGCCAAGGTGGAGTAAGAACCAGAGAATTAATGCTTGAATTGTACAGACTTTCTGTTTGGAGTGATGGAAGGGTTTTGGTAATGGATGGTGGTAATGGTAGCACACCGTTATGAATATAATTAACAAAACTTGAGATACACATTTGAATGCAGTTAAAGGAGAAATTTCAGGTTATACATGTTACCAGAATAAAAATTTTTTAAACCATAGAACTGTATAACACCAACAGCAAACACTGATATAAACTATGGGCTGTTGTTGACACTATAATTATAACGATATGATTTCATCAGCTGTAACAAAAGTACCACACTAATACACCCAGTTAGTAAGGAAATTGTGTTTGAAGAGGTAGGGTATATTGGAGGTCTATACTTACTGCATAAATTCTCCGTATACCTACAACTTCTCTAAAAATGAAAAGAAAAAAAAAGAACACAGATGCATTTAATTTCCTTTTCAAGTTTGCTAGACATATATACTAAATCCTTCAAAGGGTAACAAGAGTATTCATACAGATGGACAAAAAAGAAAAACTAAAGACATTCTCAATAAACTGACCAGAAGGTATCAAATTGGCCACCCTTGTTAATGTTCCCTGAAGCAGGCCAGCTGGGGCATAGGGAAAATGATGGAATCTTTGAGAATTCCAAAGAGATTATGTGTGTAGAGTATCTCTGTAATGTTTGCCAGTGTCTTTTCCTTGGCACTTCCAGTTATCTCAACTGAACGATATGGCTGCAATTTCCAACATTAGAATTGCTCAGTGAGGAGGATGGAAAACTCACCTCTAAAAATAGCTGACAGAATTAAATGCTGTAAAACACATCACCTACTTAGATTACCTAGCATTAAGTAAGCCTTCATTAAATATTAGTTATTTTGTTATTATTACTACAGACTCATTACTTTCTCCCACTCATACATACCTTTGGTTTCATGGCCATTGTAGTTCAGCACAACTCTATGGTATTCAAACCAAAAAGTAGGAGTAATCCTTGACTTTTATCTTTCTCTCAACTGTTCTCAGTTCGTCAGAAATTCCTGACAATTCTAACTTCCAACTACGTTACCACCTCCGCTGCTCCCAGCATCAACTGAATGACCACCATTTCTTAGCTGCAACACTGTAGTAGCTTCTCAGATGTTCTCCCTCCTTCTACACATGACCCTTTTCCAATTGTATATTCTCAACACAGCAGCCAGGATAATCTTTTTTAAAGCTGAATTATGTCATTCATTTGTGGAGAAACTTCAAGCATTCAGAAATAATTCACAGAAAAACTCAAATTGCAAAGCTTTTAAGACCTGCTCTCCTGATGGCTCTAAAATTATCTCCAACTGCTTTTTCACCTTCTCACTCCAGTCCAGTCACTCTAACCTCCTTTCTGTTCCTGGAGCATCCTGGCACTCACCCATCTCAGCAGCTTTGAGGTTACTGTCTCCACTCCTTGGAATGTTCTGCCTACAAATATTCACAAGGCTCACTACCTTAATACCTGCAATTCTTTGTTCAAATATTACCTTCTTGATGAAACCAATCCTTATAGCACAACTAAAATTGCTACTTATTCCCTTCATTTCTTATAGCTTCACTGAACTTGGTTTTTATATTTTAAATTTTTTACTTTTTTTTGTACTAGCATGTATAAAACTCAAACATTCCCATTTTATCCACCTTCAGGTATACAATTTAGTGACATTAATTATATTCACTGTATTCTGCTACCATTGCAAACATACATTGCCTAATGTTTTTCATCAATGAAATTCTGCACCCATTTAGCCTTGACTCCCCACTCCTCTTACCACCTGCCATAATTTGCCAGGGCTGCTATGACAAACACAACAAAATGGGTTGGTTAACTACAGGAAATTACTGACTCACAGATTTGGAGAAAAAAAGTCCAAAATCAAGGCATCACCAAGACCTTGCTTTCTCTGAGTCTGTAGCGTTCTGGTGCAGGCTTGTCGAAATCCTTGGGGTTCCTGGTCTTGTATCTCTGCCTTGTGTCTCCTTGAGCTTTCTCACCCCTTTGTCTTCAAATTAGGTTTCCTCTGGTTTTGGCTTCTGAATTTCCTGTCTTAAAGGCACCCAGAAATACAGAAAAAACCCACCCTCATTCAGTTTGACCGCATGTAAATAGGAGACTAGAAGAACTTATTCATAAATGAGTCCACACCATAACTGATAATGCATCTTCAGAGAGTCCTATTTACCTATGGGCTCACACCTACAAATGTGGACTAAGATTAAGAACATGTCTTTTTCTTTGGAGATGCTCCAGTTTGCTAAGGCTCCCATTTTGCAAACACCAGAAATGGATTGGCTTTTATAAAAGTGGTTGGTTTGGTTACAAAGTACAGTCTTAAGGCCATAAAGTGTCCAAGGTATCAACAACAGGGTACCTTCACTGAAGGATGGCCGATGGCATCTGAAAACCTCTGATAGTTGGGAAGGCACATGGCTGACGTCTGCTTGCTCCCAGGTTGTGTTTCAAAATGGCGTCTCCAAAATGTCAGTGTCAGCTTCCAACAGCCGTCTTCAAAATGTGCATCTCAGCTGCATCTAGCTATGAGTTCCTTCTGTCTGAGATTTTATAGCGCTCCAGTGAACTAATCAAGGCCCACGCTGAATGTGCGGGGCCACACTTCCATGGAAACATTCAATCAGAGGTCACACCCTAACCAAAGGTGTCACTCACAGATGAGTGGATCACACCTCCATGGAAACAACTTAATCAAAGTTTCCAACCTAATCAACACTAATACATCTGCCCTCACAAGATTGCATCAAAGAACATGGCTTTTTCTGGGGGACATAATATAGCCAAACTGACACGGGGGCATAATTCAGCCTATCACACACCCCAACCCTTAGTAAACAGTAATCTACTTTCTTTCTCCATGAATTTATTTAATATGAGTATTTCCTAAAGTCAGATCATACGATATTTGTCACTTTGTGTCTGGCCTATTTCAGTCAATATGAAATCTGTACAGTAATGTTCACAGCAGCATTATTCAAAATTGCCAATATGTGGAAGCAACCCGGTTGGCCATCAACAGATGAAAGGACAAACAAAATGTGGCATATACATACAATGGCATACTATTCACTATAAAAAGAAATGAAGTTCTCATACATGCAACATGGATGAGCCTTGCTGACATCATGTTGACTGAAATAAGCCTGCTGCTTTTTACACTGCTTAAACACCACAATATCTACTGATGCATTGTTTGTTCTCATTTTTCCCCACTAAACATAAGCTCTACAAAGCAAAAGTATTTTTCTTCCAATTTGTGCCTTTATAGAAATATCCAGGGACATGGTAAATAATTGTCAAAGAGTAAATGACAGGCATACATTTGACCTTATCTTACTTGGTAGTCGCTTTTGCTGTTGGGCAGTAAAAGTTAATTCCTTTTCACAGTCGAGAATTATCAGGCATTTTAGGCTATCCTCAGAAAATCTCACATAAAGAAAAAAAAACATTTTACATGGTTGGAAATTCATTAATAGGATTGACTGCCCTGTAATCCTGTAATGTATTCTTCTCACAGGTACAATCATTTTAAAGATAATAAAGCCAAATCTTTGCAATATGTTTATATTTTAGCAATTCATCAAACACCATGCATTACCTAGCAAACACACTAAAAAAAAGTAAGCATTTTGAACTCCATTACCTTAAACACTTAAAGTACATTTACTCTCTATAACTAAAAAAAATAAAAGACAAAGTGATGGAGGAAACAAATTCCAATTGTTATCCCATTTACATCAAAGATACACATTATGATTTAGCATTAAATTTCAAATTACCCATTTTATGAGATGTATTTAAAATGATATTTACCAAATCTTGAAACAAACTCAACTGGAAGGATTGAATTGAAAATACATTTTTTTCCTAAATCAATACAGGTATCATATTACATTGAAAATTCTTATCTTTTCATTATAGTATTTATAACTTAAGGAGTTAAAAGATACAACATATAAAATGTGATATTATTTAGACTGCTAATCTTAGGCTAAAACTGTTTCTCTTCTTGAAGAGGGAACATATATTTCTGATGTACAATATTCCTTCAGAAAAAAAAAGGCATATATGTATTTTAGTGTCATGGCAAGCCATTCTTATTTCTTCCAATAGATAAGGCACATCCTTAGCATGATTAGGAAAATTGTTCTCACACTTGATGGAAATGAGTTACTAGCAATTCCAGACAAGGAGGGTTACCTGAGAATGGAGGAACAATGACTACACCTAAACTAAGGCAGTTGGTTATGAAGATTATCACAGATTTTCTGTGAATCTGCAGGTTTTGAATTCTGTGGATTCTAGAAAAATGGGGAAGAAAATCTAAGCAGGGACCAAAAAGAGGAAATGGCAATTTGGAATGTACCAGAGACAAGGGAAGACATTTTATTTTGCTATATAACAAACCATCTCAAACGTAATGGCTTGAAAATATTTATTTACATCATAGTTCCATTGATTGACTATTTAGCTGGAGCTGGGATCAATTGGATGGTGCTCTGCTCTGTCCAGGCTCAACTGATCTAAGCAAGGGCACATGCCTCTGTAGTCACCTACCACATCACCTGGAGGCTGGCTGATGGCTTCCTGGGACATCTTATTTCTCCTGCATTGGCCCCTTATCTTCGGCAACCTAGCTTGGTCTTCTTCACGTGGTGGCCTCAAAGTCCAAGAGCTGCTGAAAGAGAATCTTCAAAGTCATTGGAGGCCTTGGCATGGACCTCTTATCATATCGGTTCCAATAAATCTATTAGTCAAAGCAATCCACCAGCCATGCCCAGATTTAAGGGGTGGAGAAATAGACTCCAAACTTGAAAAAGTGTGCAAAGTATTTTGGCGATTTTTGCAATCTATCATAACCACCTACACCATTTTTCAAGGAGGCATCCTGGAGCATCACTAGGAGATATAAGAACATGAACAGCTAACTATGACTTCACAAAAGCAATCCCCCTTCTGTAAAGTATCTCCAAAGCTGATTTCATGTCTCTGTTCCTCAGGCTGTAGATGAAGGGGTTCAACATGGGAGTCACCACTGTGTACATAACTGAAGCAATTATATCGGCAATTTTGGTTTTGCTTGATGAATGAAAGAAGTAAACAATGGCAAGAGTCCCATGGTACAGAAACATCACAGAGAGGTGGGAACCACACATGGACAAGGCTTTGTAGACACTCTTGGTGGAAGGAACCCTGAAGATGGTGGCCCCAATGCGGATATAAGAGCCCAAAATAGCACTTACTCATAGGAAGAAAATCACTCCTGCCTCAGTGAAAATGACCAGATCATTGAGGGAAGTGTCTGAACAGCTCAACTTCAGGAGGGCTGGGAGAGCACACAAGTAGTGGGGAATGGTATTGTCAGCACAGAGGGATAGTTGGACCAAAAGCAGGGTGTGAAACAGGGCATGGGCAGCAGAGCAGAACCAGGATCCAGACACCAACAAGACACACAGCTCCTCCCTCATGATGGTGGTGTAGTGCAGTGGGTGACAGATGGCCACATACCTGTCATATGCCATCACTGCAAGAAGAAAACAATCAACACAGGCAAACAGCATGTAAAAATACATCTGGGAAATGCACCCCACATAGGGAATGGATTTATGATTAGTTTGCATGTCCATCAACATGTTTGGGACAATGACAGTAGAAAAAGAGACATCAGTGAAGGCCAAGTGGCTGAGGAAGAAGTACATGGGGGTGTGGAGGCGAGAGTCCAGCCTGATGAGCAGGATGATGAGCGGGTTCCCCAGCGCTGTGGTGAGGTACATGCCCAGGAAGAGGGTGAAGAATGTGCCCTGCTGCTCTGGCTGGATGAGGAGCCCCAGGAAGAGGAATATGGACATGCTGCTCTGGTTCTCCAACTTCATACTGGTCTTGTCTCTGCTAATGTGCTCACAGACATAGGGGACTGGTGGTGTGATGGGTTGAGCCCTCTACCACAGGACTTGCCCTTGGAAAGACTGTTGCTGCAAAGGAGAGGCTAGGCCTGCCTGTAATTGTGCCTAAGAGACTCCTCCCGAATGCCTCTTTATTGCTCAGATGTGGCCCTCTCTCTCTATCTAAGCCAACTTGGCAGGTGAAATCACTGCCCTCTGCCCTATGTGGGATCTGACACCCAGGGGAGTGAATCTCCCTGGCAATGTAGAATATGACTCCCGGGAAGGAATCTGGACCTGGCATCATGGGATGGAGAACATCTTCTTGACCAAAAGGGGGATGTGAAAGGAAATGAAATAGGCTTCCATGGCAGAGAGACTCTTATGCACAATATAGACAACCCTTTTTAGGTTCTAATGAATTGGAATAGCTAGCAGTAAATACCTGAAACTATCAACCTACAACCCAGAACCCATGAATCTTGAAGATGATTGTATAAAAATGTAGCTTATGAGGGGTGACAGTGTGATTGGGAAAGCCATATGGACCACACTCTCCTTTGTCTAGTTTATGGATCAATGAGTAGAAAAATGGGGGAAGAAAAAAAATTTAAGAAGGCACCCAGTGTTCTTTTCTATTTTAATTGTTCTTTTTCACTTTAATTTTTATTCTTATTATTTTTGTGGGTGTGGTAATGAAAATGTCAAAAATTAATTTTGGTGATGTATGCACAACTATATAATGGTACTGTAAACAATTGAATGTATGCTTTATTTTGTATGACTGCATGGTATGTGAATATATCTCAATAAAAATGAATTTTAAAAAGAAAGTGTGTTGTCTAATTTTTGCATATTTTTGAATTTTCCAGTTCTACCTCTATTAGTAATTTCTAGCTTCATTCCATTGTCAGAGATGATTCATTGTGTGATTTCAATATCTGTAAATTTTTAGAGATTTGTTTTGTGATGACAATGATGAAGTCTTAGATTTTATAACAAAAGCATGAGCAAAAAAGAAAAAAATAAATAAATTCTATTTCATAGGAATTAACTTTTCAAAGGACAGTATCAAGACAGTGAAAATAAAACTTACAGAATGAGAGAAAATATTTGGAAATCATATATTTGGTAAGTTTTAAGGTCTGGAATATATAAAGAACTCCTACAACTCAACAACAAAAACAAACAAAAAAAAATCCAATTTAAAAATGGGCAAAAGAAGAAAAAAATGGGCAAAGGACTTGAATAGATATTTCTCCAAAGAAGATATTCACACGGACAATAAGCATATGAAAAGATGTTCAACATCATTAATCATTAGGGAAATGCAAATCAAAACCACAATGAGATACCACTGCACACGCACTAGGCTGTTTATTATTTTTTTAGAAATTGAAAAGAACAGTGTTAACAAGAATAGGGAGAAACAGGAACCTTAATACATTGCTGATGGGGATGTAAAATGGTGCAGCCAATGTGCAAAACAGTTTGACAGTCCCACAGAATTACCACTTGACCCAGCAATCTCACTTCTATATATGCCGAAGAATTGAAAACAGTGACTCAGATATTTGTAGACCAACGCTCATAGCAGCATTATTCACAACAGCCAAAAGGTGGAAGCCACCCAAGTGTCCATCAGCAAGTTGACAGGTAAACAAAGCGCATATATAATATACACACAATGAAATATTATTTAAACATGAGAGGAATGAAGTTTTGAACATGCTACAACATGGATGAACACTAAAAGCATTATGTTGAACAAAATACTCCAGACAGAAAAGGACAAATACAGTATAATTTAATTTATATGAAGTACTTAGAATAAGCAAATACATGAAGACAGAAAACAGAATAGTTGTTACTTGGGACTGAGGAAGAAGAGAATGAGTGACTGCTTAATTGGTACAAATTTCTCTTTGGGATGTTCCTAATGTTCTAAAAATAGGTAGTGGCAAAAGTGATACAGCATTGTCAATGTCCTAATTGTCACTGAATTGTACACTAGAAAATGGTTTAAATGATTTTATGTTATGCATTTTGAACCTCGATATATATTTATATATATATTTATATATACATATATAAACAACTAGTAAGTGGCAAGGCCAGCATTCTATAAATATCTCTTTTCCTTAATATTAATCCTTGAAATACTGCTCTAGGCTAAACTATGGAAACGCATACTTTATTTTTCTAAAGCCCTTTTGCTATATATAACAATAACCTTTGCCTGACCCTGTGCTTTAGTCATGTACAAGCTGAGATTAACCATGTAGAAAACTCTAACCCACATGCCTCCCGAGGTGCTGTACACATGTAAACGCCATTGATCCCCTGAAAACAGCGATCCACACATTGATCCCCTGAAAATGGCAGTCCACACATTGATTGATGACTTGCCCAACTCCATAATATACCTCTATCCACATCTGAATCCCCAGACATAAAAACATTCACCTGCATAAATGTTTAACCACCTTGATGATCCATAGCAGGGAAACCAAAGCATGTCCCTGAGATGAGACAAGAGTCTCTGAGAGCAGGCCCAGAACCTAGAAGGGAAGCCTCAGGAGTCTCCTGTCCCTTGGATCAGCTCTGCTAACTGGGATGCCCATTCTGTTTTTCTGCTTGGAGGAATCACAGAACGAACTCCCCTGAGGGGTCAGCACACCACAACTCCCTCAGTTCAGCAAGGGCCCCAGAGGCCAGGAGAGCAGAGCTCAAACCCATGAGAAGCTGACAGGGTTTCCACAACCAAGGCAGTCCTTGCCAAGCGAGTTGCAGCATGTCTGTCTTCTGAGATGTGGAGCTGGGAGCCAGAGGTCAGGCAAGAGTGGGGGACTTGAGGCCAGAGCATCGAAATGAGTGATGTGTTATCCCTCTAGAGAAGTGTATTAGTTCCTCCCTCCATTCCTGCTCCTCTCCTTGCTAATCAGCCCAGAAGTTCAGGGATGACAGATGGGGACGCTGAGCTTTTACCACGACATGGACTTGGAGCTAATTAGCAGATGTGGTGCAGAAGAAAATCAGCTTCCAGAGAATCTGTGAAAGAAAGAAAAGCATCTGGATGTGAGGTGAGCTTCAGTAAACCAGTATCCACTTGGCCATACCAACACAGTTTGACACTTCCTCTTTCCTCCCTGATAGTTTCAAATAGTTCATGGATTAAGTCATAGGGTCCAACTGAAACCTCTATCCAGCTTTGGGGTTAGGTCCAGCTTGACCTCTACACCATAGATTGATGCTCACAGCATGTTTTTTGAGGAAGCAAAACCCCTTCAGCAGAAAATAAAATATTCTATTCCCAGCCTCATATACTCACCCTGGGCTTTTAGAATAATTGTTCCTGATTCCAATGTCCAAAACCTCCTTCCTTTAATCCTAGTTTTCTACAAGAATGATCCTCACATCTCCAACCTGAGCACCAATTCTCACTAAATGAACCTAAATCTACCCTAATTTTTTGTATTCCACATTCCCCAGGCAGCCCTTTCATGAATGACTTGTTTCTGAACACTGGTCTGTGTTGGACAGACTGCTTTTCAGACATGGTATCCCACTTGTTGAGAGAAGGCAATGGAAGACAGTCCATGCAGCACCACAGCTCCATACACCAGACACTCCCCAGCCACACACTGCGATTTTTTCCAACTGATGGTGGCCTGTCAGCCATGGATATTCACATTTTCTAAAACCTGTAAACACAGAAAGATAGGTCACTTTCCTTGCAACAACAGGGACCAATTCCTGCCATGGATGAAGAAATCTTGTCATTCAAGGGGGTTAAAAAGTTCACACAGAAAGTTATTGAAGTTGGGAAAACCATCCTTTGCATGATTGTGACAGACAAAATGTTTATAGTTTTACCAAAACATGAGGATGTGTAGCAAAGGGTTAAGAGCATGGGATTCAGAGTGAGGCCACGTGGGATTGAAGTCCTGGTTGCTATTCACTTTTTCAATAACCTTGAGCAAATCACTTACCTCTCAAAAACTAACTTCCCTAATATGAAAAATGATTTTAATAACAGCATATACCTTATTATGGGACTTACTGAGATGCTTAGCATGTCTGATACAAAAGTTGGCCGTTATTGGTAACCTTGATTACTGATGCACTCAAATCATTCAGCACACAAACAATAAATAATAAAATTTTACAAAGTCATGAAAGTAGTCTGATAACTAGACAATGAGGGAGATGATTATTTTTCTACAGCAGTTCATTCCTTTATATTGGTAAATAGTATTCCATTTTAGGGATATACTTTATTTTTTTTAATCTATTCATGGTGGTCATGGACATTTGGATTGTTTCCAGTTTGGCTATTATAAGTAATGCGTCTATGAACATTGGCATACATGTCTTGGTGTGGATCCATGTTTTCATTTCTCTTGGATAGATACCTAGGAGTGTAATTGCTGAAACTTATGGTAAGTTTGTGTTCAACATTTTAAGAAACTGCCAAACAGTTTTCCAAATTGTTACAATCCCACCAGAATTGTATGAGGGTTCCAATTTCTCCACATCTTCACCACCACTTGCTATTGGCTATTTGATTATAGCTGTGCTAGTGATTATGAAGAGATATCTCATTGTGATTATAATTAATATTTTCCTGATGACTAATGATGTTGAGCACTTTTCACTTTTCATGTGCTTATTAGCCATTCATATGCTTTCTTTGGTGAAATGCTATTCAAATCTTTTGCCCACTTTGATCAGATACGCAATTTGCAGATATTTTCTTCTAATTTGTGGCTTGCCCTTCCATTTTCTTTTTTTAATTTTTAGTTTTTTTATTAGAGAAGTTGTGTTCTTACAAAATAGTCATGCGCAAATTACAGGATTCCCTGTACTACACTATTATTAACACCTTGCATTGGTGTGGTACATTTGTTGCAATTGATGTTAGCACATTTTTTAAGTTGTACTATTAACTATAGTCCTTGGCTTAACTTAGGGTTCACAGTTTGTATTGTGTTGTTCCATGAAAATATGATTTCTTTAAATATGTGAATTAATTTTGAGACCACCCAGGAATGGCACATAAGGGAAGAGGACACTGGGGATGCTGGTGAAGCCAGCTCTTTCTGAATGTTTATCATTTGCCTGTCTTTTAAGTTCTTTCAATACATTTTCTCAATAAATCCTTGTGACGATTGGGATATTAGCATACAATATTACACATGAGAAAACTGAGACTTAAAGATGTTTAATATCTTGCAACTTACACGTGGTGTTTAATTGTTGTCAAATTAATGAATATATGGAATGGCCAATGTTTTAAAATATGTGAAAATTTCAATGTAATAGTCCCATTCACAATGTGTAAAAGACTAGCCTGACTCTAAACAAACGATTGTAAACACTTTGCTGATAAAGTAGTTTCATTGTAGAGATGTTTTTGGTAACCAAGGATATAAAAATGACCTAATTTCTTAAAATGTTTGAAAATCCCGATGTTGTATGTCCGTTCACGTAGTGTGGAAGAATACGCTGGCTCTAAAGAATTGATTTAAAACACTTTGCTTGTACAGGAATCCTCTTAGCGGAAGTTTGGTTGATTGGTTTGGGGTGGGTTTTGTTTTGTTTTGTTTTTTGTTTTTCGTGTTTTATTTTTGGGTTTTTTTTTTTTGGTGGAAAGAAATGGAGCCCACATGGACATATATCACTAAGTGACTGGATGTAAATGAAAAAAATCATATCCAAAAAAAACTTTCTCACAGATATTTTTGGATAAACATATGAAATATGAAATAGAAGAACATAAATTAAATACTCAGCGATGGGTGCCCATCCTGTTCAAATGTGATTTATGAGGGGAATTAAAATGGGGAAAAACAATTTACAAAAAAAGAAGGGAAGGGAGAACTTGCTCAGTTAATGATGAGAGCATGCCATGAGCTAAAGACAGTGAGCCTCTCGTTCTATGTTCCAGAGGAGGAAACAAAATCACTCTGTTGAACTTGGTCCAACATTCCTCTTAGATTTGCCCTGTTGGTTGTTTTTGCGATTCATTATTTTTTTTCAAAGACAATGTCAAGATGAACTTCAACATGACACGACTGAATTTGCTTTGATAGGGAATGAGAGTCCTGAGACCTCCCTATATGGAATACCCCCACCCCTACTCCCCATCAAGTTTCATCCCCTTATGCTGCTTTATTTTGTCCATCAAATTTATCCCAAACTGATATTATATTACATATTCTATTTGGTGTGTTCTATCTCCCAACTAGAACATAAGTTCCACAAAGGCAAGGATATGTCTGCTTTATTGCTCTGTCCCCAGCAGGGAAACTGTGATTCTCACAGAATAGGAACTAATGAAAAGAATCAGAGAGATCCACCTCTGATAGTTCTAAAGGAAAACTCCGTTGCTCCAACTTTCAACAGCAGGCCCATGGATTTTGAAAGTAAGGCCCATACCACGGACCATGAGGTTGGCAAGCTGTCCCAGCGCAGTAGCTAATTATGACCACATGAGGTATGCAATCAGAGCATGGCAAATAACATAAGTTCTTCTATATAATAGGGGCGAAGTTGGGAAAGAGTCAATCAAATCAGCAGTGTCTCTGAATTCATCCTCCTGGGACTTTTCTACCGGCCTGAAGTTCAACTCTTCTCCTGATCTCCCTCTTAAGATCATGCTATCACCACAAGAGGCTTGTGAAGTCTTACATTTGAGAAGGTAGGGTTGTATCAAGGACTCTTGCTCATATAATGGCCAATCGTGACCCTAAGGATGCAAAGTAAAAGAAGGGAGAAGCATAGACTTACGGCTTTTCATTATTACTGTTATTAAAAGTATTTGTGTTAAATAATAGGAGCTTCTTCTATACTAGCCAGTTCTGTGACCATGGAAAGGGACAACCAAACCAGCAGTGTCTCCATGTTCATCCTCCTGGGACTCTCTTCCCGGCCTGAGGACCAGAAGCCACTCTTTATCCTCTTCCTCATCATGTATCTGGTCACTATAATAGGGAATCTGCTAATCATCCTGACCATCTGCTCTGACCCCCAGCTCCAGACCCCAATGTATTTCTTCTTGAGTTTCCTGTCTTTCACTGACATTTGCTTCACAACAAACACTGTCCCCAAGATGCTGGAGAACTTCCTTTCAGAGAAGAGGACCATCTCCTATGCTCGGTGTCTGACTCAGATGTATTTTCTCTATGCTGTGGGTAACACAGACAGTTGCCTTCTGGCAGCCATGGCCTTTGACCGCTATGTGGCCATCTGTGACCCCTTCCACTATGTCACCACCATGAGTCACCGCTGCTGTGTCCTGCTGCTGGCTTTCTCCTGCTCCTTCTCTCACCTCCACTCCCTCCTACACATTCTCCTCCTGAATCGTCTCACCTTCTGTGATTCCAATGTTATCCGCCACTTCCTCTGTGAAATCAACCCTCTGCTGAAATTGTCCTGCTCCTCCACGTTTGTCAATGAACTTGTGATAAAGACAGAAGGACTGGTTGTTTTGGTAACCCCCTTTTTATTCATAGCTTTCTCTTATATACTTATCCTTATCACGGTTCTCAAGATTCCCTCAGCCGCTGGGAAAGGCAAAGCTTTCTCCACCTGTAGTGCTCACCTCACAGTGGTGACCCTCTTTTATGGAAGCATCTTCTATGTCTATCTTCAGCCCTTGTCTACCTACACTGTCAGGGACCGGGTGGCAACAATCGTCTACACAGTTTTGACCTCGATGCTAAACCCTTTTATCTACAGCCTGAGGAACAAAGACCTGAAACGGGGTCTGAGGAAACTGATGAGTAGGAGAAAATTCTAGCCAGCACCCTCTTGGCAAACGCAGGAGTGGGATCTGATCCCTTGGGCATGGTTTCTTCGAGTGCTACTTGTCAGGCTGTTAGAGATGAGCATGCTGAATCCACGTGAAGTAAGGCTATCGTGGGTACTTACAACCACTGGTCATGGCCCACCAATTGGTTCTGTATCTGCTTAAATCATGATACTTTTCCTTCTTTTTCCCAGGAAGATTCATCACTTCTCTTCCTCCAAATATTGCTGTAAATTAATCCTTTTCCCACAAATATTTCCTGAGCAAATCAATCTGTTTATTAAGACTCCCCCTCCAAATTCTTCACATTTTAGTATATTGCTGAAAACAATTACTCAATTCGTACTGTTTGAATGTCTTTGCAAACATCCATAAGGAGAGAGGGAGAGCAGGAGATTAAGAGGAGGAGGAAGAAAGAGAGAGAGGGAGAGAGAGCAGAACCACCATGTCCACCCACAGATTATGAGCTAAATAGATGAGTCTTGTTTGAAGCCACTATATTTTGGTGTGTTTATGTAGCAAAAGCCAACTTACGCAACTTCCAGACTAATAGAGGGAGAAAACGAATTTTTTTTTTAATCAACTGAAAAGAGTTCAGTAAATAGGGAACACAGGCACATAGAACAGACAGGAAACCTAGAGGGCACATAGTAATTTGATAGTTTTAAGCCTAGATATATAATTTAATTACATTTTTTAAATCAAAATGGACTAAATGTTCTAGTTAAAAGAAAAACATTGGCAAACTGGGTTAAAAAAGTTATTTGCACCTTAAAGGAAACACATCCAAAATATTAGGACATAGAAAGGTTGAAATTAAAAAATGGGAAAATATATAACCTCAAGCTCTAACTAAAAGGAAGTTTTGTAACATTATTAATATCAGACAAAGTAAATTTTGAGACCAAAAACATTACTAGGGAATGACATTCTAATACATGCGACAACATGGATGAACCCTAAGACATTATGCTGAGTGAAATAAGCCAGAAACAAAAGGACAAATATTGTATGATCTCACTGATATGAAACGATTAAAATAAACAAATTCACAGAGTCAGAAATTAAAATACAGGTTACCAAGAGCCATAGTGGGGTGGGGAATAGAGAGTTAATGTTTAATTGGTACAGAATTTCTGTTTGGAGTATTGGAAAAGCTTTGGTAATGGATGGTGGTGATGGTAGCACAACATTGTGAAGGTAATTAGCACCACTGCATTACGTATTTGAATGTGTTTAAAAGGGAAAATTTTAGATTGTATATGAGTTACAGGAATAAATATTTAAAAAAACAAACCATAGGACTGTACAATACAAACACTAACCCTAATGTAAACCATGGACTATAGTTAATAGTACAATTTTAATAATGTTCTTTTATCAATTGTAACAAAAGTACCTCACTAATGCAAAGTGTTAATAATAGGGAAAACTGTGTGTGAGGGAGGGTATATGGGAATTCTGTATTTTCTGCATATTTAACTTCTCTAATTAAATAGCTACAACTTCTCTAATCAAAAAAAATTTTTTAAAGGATTACTATTAATGAAGAATTTTGTCATTACGTCAAAAGTTTCTGTTCAACAGGAAGAGTCAATAATTATAAATGTTTATTCACCTAGTAATTTAACCTCAAAATATGTTGGGAAAATTGGCAAAATAACAAGAAAAAGAAAAATTTGTAATCATATTAGAAAATTTGGACACTTGTCTCTCAGAAACTGACAGAACAAGTAGATAAAAAAATCAGTAGAAGTTAACCAAAAGCAAAGATAAAGCATACCAGCAAAGCCAAAATTCATTCCTCTAAAAAGAGCAGTAAAAGTTGATCCTGGCAATACTGAGCAGGAAAGAGTTACACAAAGGAAAGAATATCAAGAATGAAACAAGGATATCACTACAATACAAGCATTACAAATGTAATAAGTAAATATTATGAACAACTTTATGTCCATAAATTTGACTACTGGATGAAATGGACAAATTCCAAAAAAACACAGTTCTTCACAAGAAGAAACAGAAAATCTGAATAGTCTTTTAGGAAATAAAGAAGGTGAATCTGTAATTTAAAACCTTCCAACCAATTTAAAAAAAAACTCCAAGCCTAATCCTTTCACTAGTGAATTATTCCAAATTTTTAAAGAAAAAACTAACAGCAACTTGACAAGAATTCTTCCATAGAGTAGAAAAAGAGGGATCACTTCCCAGCTTGTTCCTTAAGCCCAAAATAACCTTGATACCAAAATCTGATAAACATATTATCCAAGAAAGGAAAATTATAAACATGTCTCTCTCATTAGGATAAATATAAAAAGACTGAGCAAAATTTTAACAAACCACATTCACCAGTATTTAAAATGGACATCATGCCCAAGTTTGGTTTATTCCAGAAACACACAGTTAGTTTAAAATTCAAAATTAATCGGCATAATTAACCACATTAGAAAAGAGAAAATCATATAATCATATGCAGAGAAAGTAATGGGTAAAATTTCATTACCCATTTGCAATTTTCAAAAAAAATGATACCTCTGAGTAAACTTATAGGAGGAAATTTCCTTAACCTGATAAAGGATATATATATAGAAAACATGCTTAACGGTGAAATATTGAGAGCATTCTCCTAAAGATTGGTAATAAGAAAAAGATGTCTACTAGAGTGATTTATATTTAATATTAAAACAAAGGTCTACCCATTCCAAAGAGTGTAGGAAGAAATAAAACTGTCATTATTTGTAAATGACAAATTGTGTACATAAAAAATCCCAAAAAATCAACATTTTTACTCCAAAGTTGGAGGACATATGTTACCAGATTTCAAGATTTACTACAAAGCTGAAGTAATTAATACAGTATGGTTACAGTGTAGTATTTGTATAAGATTACATAAATAGACCAATGGAACAGAAAAGAAAACCCAGAAATAGATCCACATTTACCCAATCACCTGATTTTTGGCAAAGGTGTCAAAACAATTTAATGGGGAAAGATAGTCCTTTCAATACATTATGCTGGATATGCTCATAGAAAACAAATAAACCTTGACCCCTGTTTCATATCATACACAAAAATTAATTCAAAGTGGTTCATAGATCTAGATGTAAGGGCTAAAACTATAAAAGTTTAGGAGGAAAACAAGAGAAAAAAACGAAGAATAATGTTTTCATGACCTTGAGATGAATGAAGGTTTCTTGATCAGAAAGCAAAAAGAACCGGAAAAAAAAAAAATGTTAATTGGATTTCATCAAAATTTAAACTTCTGCTCATCAAAAGGCACCATTAAGAAAATTTCTGAAAAGAGAAAAGTATTCAGAATACATATAACTGACAAAGGACATATACAAAATATATACAGAAATCATTCAAATTAGTAAACAAAAGCCTAAAACTCAATTTTTAAAGTTGGCCAAAAGTTGAACATTTTACAAATGAAGATATACAAATGGACACTAGACATGTGAAGATGTTCTCAGCCTCATAACTTATCAAGAAAATGTCAATTAAAGCCACAATGAAATACCACCATACACTCAATACAATGGCTAAAATTAAAAAGACAATATCAAATATTGATAAGCTTGGGAGCAACTGAAACTCTCCTATATTGATGGTGGGAAAGCAAAATTACACAATCACTTTGGAAAACAGTTTGGCAGTTTCTAATAAAATTAAGCATACAACCACCCATGTCTACAGAATATCTTGTGCAAAAATATCCATAGCAGCTTGATATATATTAGGTCAAAATAGAACCATCCCGAATGTCCATCAATAGGAAAACAGATAAGCCAACCAACACTAAAAAGCTGTATACTTAAGATTTGAGTCATTTTACTGTATATAACTTATACTTCAATTTTAAAAGAAGTTGAAGGACTTGGAGATAATGAGCAAAGGTTTTTGGGACTGTTAGGCATTGGCGCACAATACAGATTAATACCAGACCAACGTGTGCGTTCTCTGAATATAAAGGGATAATAAAAGGGGGACACCTTTGGAAAAGTTTGGGGTTGCAGAGATAGGAATGAGAGGGTGAGGGACGAGGATATCACCTCACAAAAATGATCCTGACCTCAAAAAAAAACACTTTCTTTTGTCTTGTGAATCCAGTTATCTTGAGTTCAGATTTACATTTGTGTGTCCTGACAGGGAAGACATTGCTGCTCAGAACTTTAAATAAATCGCTCTAAATTTGATTGTGCATATTCCTAAAGGAATAATGAGCTGGGTAGGGACTTCACCTCGGGGGGCTAAACTAGGACTGACCATAGGCGATGCCTCGCTCCCTCGAGGTAGAGATACTCCCATCATCCTTTGCCTTTTGAAATCTACTCCTCCTTCCTAGAAATGGACAAAAGGAGACCATCTGGCAAGCCTAATCCTGCTGCATGCCCTGTGGAGACAGTTAAGCTGAACCAAAGATTCCTACACAGAGAGGCTCAGTCTGGGTTAAGACAGGTAATAAGTGGGAAAAGATCACATAATGGGGAATGATGCCAGGAAAGGGGGCCATCATTCTTTTCTCAAGAAAGTATCTCAGAATAAGAGAATAGTATTCTTAGCTGTTCCTCATATGTGGTGCTGAGTCATGGCTGATACAGGAAGATTTCCCAATTTGTTTTCCCCTGAGAAGGGGAATTGAACCAAAGCCAAACTACAACAATCGCCTGAGAACTTTTATTTGTGATTTAGAGAAGACATAAATCAGAGGTCCTTGATGAACTTCCTGGATAATAAGATTGGGATTAGCACTTTAGTCACGTTTTGTCGTGATGGTTAGCATGCTGATTCTCTGTAGCCATAAGAGGATTCCTACCTTTGAATTTCACTGGATATACTGTAACTGGCAGCTAACAGCTGCTACATTATGTCAGTGCAAACCAGGATGACACCAGATTAAAGCAAGTCCCTGGGTGTAAGGTAACACATTGTGTCATCTGCACAGTATATTGGAGTCTGGTTTGCTCTTTTAATGATACCATATATGAATGTGGATGGATAACTGCATAGGCAGCCATTCAGTGACTCACAATGATGTTCAACAGGTGAATATTGGCAGGACATGGTTGTCACTTATCAATGATGATTTCACCCTGGAACATCCAAAAAGATGATTATAGGAAGCTTTTGGGATACTTGAACTGAATTGCACCTGGGAACTGAGTATGCTCACCTGGAAATCTCTTGGAGAGCAATTCATTTTTAGGGCATATAGCATACCTAAATTATGCTCATGCCACAAGTACTAGGGGCAGCAACACTTGTGGTCAGGAGGTTGGGAACTTGACTGTGTTGAGTAAAACAGAAATGGTTTTCCTGGGGACTCACCAGCGTGCTCTGGATGGTCACTAGAGGGAGCCCTCTTCCAGTTAACAGCCTGCATTCAGCATTTGGCCCAGAAAGATGAAGCAGTATTTGGATGGATTTGCCAATCCATTCACTAAAATCTCTCAGCATCAGGCTGGTCAATAACTGTTGGGGAGGGCGGGTACTCCCACCAGGAAGGAACAGTTTCCATGTTGATAGCAATGGCATCTGGTATCTTTAGACAGTCATGCTCAGTTGTGCTGCAGGCTCAGGCTAGAGGGAGCACATTTGGGGGAAAACTATAGCCTAAAACATTATACCAAGATGTTACTGGTAGGAATTGATGCCTACTGCTGCTCCCTCAGTGCCACTGTGCCAAAAATTAGAGAGATACTTTTTGCTCTCAGTTTGGACATGTTAAGGATCAATCCTGGGTCATCATCGTGGAAGACAGATGGGCAGCGATACCTGAAAAGCCTGAACAAGTATAAAACTTTTTCCTTTGTGGATGAAGTTTGATTATGCCCCAGGACAGACAGGACCTAGAAATTTACTAGACCATGACCTCTAATTATTACCCTGGTTATAGGAAATGTGTGATGTATGAGAAAAGGGTATTTTTTGCTGAGAAGTTTAAGAAATTGACATGGTAATATTCGTTGATGTTAATGTGTTAAACATTATTTAATCTCTCTGACAAAGTTATATGTGTAATAAAAGATTTATAGATTCAGTTATGAAAATGAAACATAGGTAGAAAATTGTCACCAGAATGAAAAGGTTTTGGGGGAAGTCAATCTAAAACCCCTGATTGATGTAATGTCCATGGAGACTTATTGGCCAAAGAAAGAAGTAAATTTAGCCTTAGAAAAGTAATATATCCAGCTGAAAGCCTCAGTTAATGACTATTTTTCAAAAAAAAGGTAAAAGTGAATGTGGAACAAATAGAGGGAGGGAGACTAGGCCAATTGAAAAAGAAATCTCAAAAATCTTGTAAGGGATATGGTCCTGGTTGATGCTATTTTGGGGAAGAATTTTAACTCCCAATTGGATGACACAGATCCTAATGGCCATGCAGTTTTAATGTCTATTTTTTTGTGCACCAAGTAGACCTTACTGTATTAAGAATTACTTTTTAAATGCCTAAGGAATATATGGCAAAGTACTATTGACATAGGTCAGAGGCTATCAGGGAGGAGAGAAATCACAGGAGGGCTATAATGTTTTCTTCAGACTCAGGAAAATCTTAGTCTCACTCCTTACAACAGTAATTCAAAAACTGTATAGAATTGTACCAGATCTAAGATAAATTAGGATCCTGTTATGTAGTGAACCAGCATGCCATACCTGTTTATCAAGATTGCCTATTGGGTAACAAGTAATTGACAAGAGGCAACTTCATGGAAAATAAATATATTCCAGAGGGGGCTGCATGATTAGCAACTTATAAAAGCTGAAGGACCGCAGACCCCTGAGCTGAGGTCATCTAGCTCATCTCTCCTGGCCAGACACATCCCACTGTGAAGGGATCATAGATGCCAGAACACACACTAAGGAGACACAAGACCTCCAGGGTGTCATTGCAGTGCATGACATGTTCCCTATTATTTATCTTATTGTAAAGCCATGAACACTTAGTGCTGGATGAAGCCAGTCATGTCTCATAAATTTAACTGTCGGGTCTTGTTTAAGACCCTCCTTGGTGGTTGTGCAGAATAGGCACTGTAATATCAAACTTGACAAGGTGTTATAAGAAAGAAAACTTAGAATCCAACTCACTTGGGAACATCCTAAACAAAATATTAGTGGATGAAATACAGCAGTGCATTAAATAAAATTACATCGTGAAGTGTTGGATTTCTTTCAGTAAAGCATGGTTGTTTTAACATTCTAAATCAATCAATGCAATTCACCACCCAACAGAATAAAGGAGAAAATCAAAAGATCATAGCAAAGGCATAAATAGCTTTTGATTAAATTTAACATCAATTTTAATTTAAAAAAAATACAAACTCTCAGCACACTTGGGAAAAGGGGGAACTTCCATTATTTGATAAAGAACATCTACAAAAACTACAGCAAACATCACACTTAAATCTGAAATGTTGAGTGCTTTCTCTCTGAGATCTGGAATGAGATAAGAATACCTTCTATTCCAACTTCTATATTGGAATTCCTAGTCAACACAGAAAGGCAATAAAAATAAACCAGAGGCATAAAGATTTGAAAGGAAGAATATCTTTACAACTTTGGGGTAGGAAAGTCTTATTCATAGATAATATTGTTATATATTTAGTAAATCCCCCCCAAATTCTACGTACAGATTTTTATAATTATTGTGAGTTTAGCAGAGTTGCTGGATACAAGGTCAATGTGCAAAAATCAACTGCATTTCCATAAAGCATTAAACAGTTACAAAAATTAATATTTTTAAAGTTCTCATTGAAATTACTGTAAAAAATCAATACCTAGAAATCAATCAAATGAAATGTGGAAGACTTCTACCAAGAAAATTATAAAAATTATTGAGTGAAATTTAATAAGACATAAATAAATGGAGGGTGTGCCAGTTTGAATGTATTATGTCCCCCCAAATGTCATTATCTCTGACGTAATCTTGTGTGGGCAGACCTATCAGTGTTAATTTGATTGTAATTCTTTGCACCCGCCCAACTGTGGATGATGACTCTGACTGGATAATTTCCATGGAGGTGTTGACCCACCCATTCATGGTGGGTCTGAATTAAATTACTGGAGCACTAAATAAGATCAGACAGAAGGAGCAAGCTGCTACAGCCAAGAGGGACACTTTGAAGAAAGCACAGGAGCTACAGATGAGAGACATCTTGAAGATGGCCGTTGAAAGCAGACTCTTGCTCTGGAGAAGCTGAAAGAGGACAAATATCCCAAGTGCAACTAAGAGTGACATTTTTGAGGAACTGCAGCCTAGAGGGAAATGTCCTGGGAGAAAGCCATTTTGAAACCAGAACTTTGGAACAGATGCCAGCCACGTGCCTTCCCAGCTAACACAGGTTTTCTGGACACCATTGGCCATCCTCCAGTGAAGGTACCCAATTGCTCATGTGTTACTTTGGACACTTTACGGCTTTAAGACTGTAACTGTGTAACCAAATAAACCCCCTTTTATAAAATCCAATCCATCTCTGGTGTTTTGCATTCCGACAGCATTAGCAACCTAGAACAGAAGGATATACACAAAGTCACAGATTAGAACATGGAGTATTTTAAAGATACTCATTCTCTGCAAATTGAACTATAGACTCAGTAAAATCCCCCTCAAAACCCAAGCAGCCATTTTTGGAGGAGTTGAGAGGCTGATTCACAAATTTATACGGAAAAGCAAAGACTCAAGATCAGTCAAAACAGACATGAAAAAGAAGAACAAGGTGGGTAGACTTACTCCACAATATACACAGGCTTCTTATAAATCCAGCTTATTAAAACAGAGTATTATTGGCATAATAGACCAAAGGAATAAAATAGAGACTTCCAAAACAGAGCTTTACATATATAGACTCTTGATCATGACAAAAGTGGAACTACAAATTCTGTAAGATGTCTTTCCATGCAGTGGTTCTGGGTCAATTAGATATACATGTAGGGTAAAAACAACCCCTATCTCACACCATATGAAATTATCAGTTCATATTTGTAGATCCAAGTGTGAAAGGTAAAACAATAAATTTTCTAGAAAATATTATAGGAGAATATCTTTACAACTTTGGGGTAGGAAACATTTCTTTAAATAGGACACAAAAAGCAGTGACCATAAAGAATATAATAAAGAATATAATAATGTAAATTATACTTTAAAATTGAGAACTTCTATTCATGAAAAACACACCATTGAGAATACAAAAAGGCAAGTCATAGAGTGGAAGAAATTATTTGTGTTTCATATAACCACAACAGGGCTTTATTCATAACATATTAAAAAAAAAAAAACCTCAGACAAATCAATAAAAATAAGAAAATCCACCCAACAGGAAAATGAGCAATGGACTTAAACAGGTGCTTCACAAAAGACGATTTGCAAATGGCCAGGAAACAAATGAAAAGGGGTCCGATCTCATTAGTCTTCCAAGAAATGGAAAATAAATTCACAAGCGTGGTGAGGTGGGAGGTAAATTGTTACATGCACATTGGAAAATCACTTGGCACTATCTGCTATAATCGAACCTATGCATCTCCTATGACCCTGGTATATGCCCAACAGAAAGGTGTGAAAATGTGTTCCCCAAGACATGAATAAGAATGTGTATCCACATTTGTCAGAAGAACCAGGAACTGGAAACTATCCAAAAGTCCATTAACAGTAAAACCATTAAGTTGAAATATAGCAATACAAGAGATGAGCTAACAACAGCCACACACCACAACATACATGAATCTCAGACACCTAATGTGGAACAAAAGAGGCCAGGCACAAAAGAATGTATGTGATATGACTTAATTTATATTAAGATCAAAAACAGAAAAAACTAATGTATGGTGTCAGAAGTCAGGAGAGGGTTTACCTTCAGGAGGAGGGAAGAGAGTGCTAAGTACAGAGAATGGGGAAGAGGGCCCTCTGGGACGTCAGTACCTGTCACATGGGTTTTTCATTTGGGGATCATTCAAATCTTTTATGATTTGCATAATTTTCCATATGTGTGCCTTACTTCCATAAAATATTTTTTAAATCAACAAATTATTTGGAAACTACAGGAAGGATTTGACAAACTATTTGTCCTCCAACTGATATGACTTGTTAAGCAACATTATAATACACATCAGGGTTTGGCAAACTTTCTCCGTAAAAGACCAGATAGTAAATATTTTAGACTCTGCAGGCAGTATGGTCTTTGTCTCAAGTACTCAACTCTGTCATTGTCGTGTGAGAGCAACCAACCCCAATACATAGATGAATGAATGTCCCTGTGTTCCAATAAAACAGTAGAATTTACTGTGCTTCTCCTAAATAACCTATTTGTTTTTATGTCATGGATTCTGGAAATTATGCAAATAATCTTGTCACCCTCTTCACTATGGGTATCAGAAAGTTCAGAATTAAATGAGCTTCTAACAAAGGTATCAGAATTTCCTACTGATTCTGTGTGCTCACGTCACATTTACCATCATCCTCCTACGCCTTCCTTCTTTTGCTTCTTGTCCCTCAGCTATTTTTTATTTATTTTATCTTATATGTTGTATCTTATCTTTTTAAACCACCCTATTCTTTTTGGTATAAGAAATGGTAAAAAAAGAAATAAAAGGAAGGGAAGAAGGAAAGGAGAGAAGAGGCAAGTAAAGGAAGGAAGGAGTGGGGAAAGGAACCCCAACCAGCCAAGCACTTGACTAGTTCATTTTCATGTGAATCTGGGGTATCTCACAGTATAATGCTTAGGAACCCTAAAAGACAATAAAAGAAAGCACTCTCTCTCTCTCCCTCTCTCCCTCTCTCTCTCCAGAAACACTTGAGGATGCTACACAGCATCCAAAAGGCCAGACCTGCTTTCTCCCTTCTAGACCCAAGAGCCAAAAGTCAGAGATGTCCCCTGGAAGGCAGGTAAGTCCACATTAGGTAAGACAAGCCATAACTGGAAGGAGCTTATAGCTGAAACTGGAACAATTCTAAGAGCTTTTCCAATAGATAAACTCTATAAAATGTTTTTCTGACCCAAAACACTTAGGGGCCCCTGACATCAACATCCTTGAACCCAAAGAACCTGATACTACCCCATAAACCAATATAAACCTCTAATCCATCTTCATCAGTTGTCCCTGGTCTAGTATAACCACATGCGCACTACAAACCATTGCCTGAAATCTGCTGTCCCTCATATTAATTTATCCCACACACACACCAAAAATGGCAGTTCACCTCTATCAACATCCTCATCTTCCAAAACACCCATCATTGTTCCTCAACCTTCAGTCACCTATAGATCAGAAAACAGAATCACACCTCTGAGACATGAG
This sequence comes from Choloepus didactylus, assembly GCF_015220235.1. Classification (NCBI taxonomy): domain Eukaryota; kingdom Metazoa; phylum Chordata; class Mammalia; order Pilosa; family Megalonychidae; genus Choloepus; species Choloepus didactylus. Next base: position 100,337,168 of record NC_051316.1, read on the forward strand.
TATGAACCCAAGGAGACCCTGAGAACATCCTCAACACAAGGCAGGAGGCTCCTGAGATTCTCCATCCCTTGGGCTGTGTTTTGTTTTCTAAACTTGGAGATGATACAGAGCAGAGTGCCCTGAGGGAATAGCAGGAGGAGGGAATACACTGTTCTTCTCAGAGCACAAGGAGCCCCAAGGAAGTCTGGCAAGGTGAGGTGAGAGCATTAGCCTGGGAGACGTCTTCAGACCACATGGGTCCTCACCTCAGTGAGGCTGGGTAACTCTGTCTCCTGAAATGAGGAGACAGGATGGGGCTGAAGACCAGAGGTGAGAATAAGAAAGGAATTTGAAGCAGTATCAGGAAAACCTATTAGCCCTGTCAACCAGCATTTCTGACTGCTACCCCCTTGGTGTACTCCTCTGGGTCAGTAGGTGAGTGGGGAAATGTAAGGAGACTAGAGCCTTTGGCTGAGATATTGGCTCAATAAATTTTCAGACATTGCTCAGAAAAGATTTCTGCTTCTGGAAAGACTACACCAGAGAGAAAAAATCTGTATGTAGAAAGCACCCTAAACTGTCCATGCGTACAGTCCACATCTATAAGGTATGTCTTCCTCTCTGCCCTCCATGTGAGTCATGAACAAAGTGTTCGTGAATCAAGCCTTAGCAAAAGTCATCTCTGAGTGTTTCAATTGTGCGTCTGATCAGGAAAGGGTTATCCATTTGTTATTCTCAAAATTAACCCAACAAGCTTGAGTGCTATCTGTGTGTACAAAAAGGAATGGGTGGTCACTGTGACTAAATTTCCAGGTTTTCACATGTTTGGTTAACTTAAGTACAAACCAGGCAGCCTTCCAAAATTTGACCATGACTGGTCATTGACTTCACTGAAGTATTTTTCTCTTCCTTACAGAAAACATAGTTAATGCTTCTTTTTCCTTTTTTTTTTTTTTTTTAGTATTTGTGGGTGGGGTGCTGATTACCTGCCATGCACTATGCTTTCCATATCTCTATGAAGCCGTACTGCCTTTATCCCCACTTTATGGATGACGAAACTGTGGTACAGGAAGATTAAGAAACTTGCCCTTGACCACATACCTAATAAGGGGCAGTTACCACACCCCAGAGGCGGGTGCATCCTCTTACCTCCGTGCTATGTTACCTATATAACAGGAAAAGCATTTCCCCTCTTCAGGGAGAAGCCAAGAGACCTGACTTCCAGTCTTGACTCAAACAACAAAAATGTCGTGACAGTTAAGATCCTTCCTTCCATCGGGCTTCAATTTCTCCCTTCTTTAAAATGAGAGGGTTGGACTCCATAATTTCTAAGAGTCTCTCCAGCTCAGAGTCCCCTTCCTTACATCTGTTCAGAATCCTAAATGGCCATCCACGCATTCTTTCATTCCACAAATATTTATCAAGAGACCATTGTATTCCTGGCCCTAGGCCAGTGGCGCCATGGGATAAAGAACCAGACACACTCCTCATTCTTGGGCAGCAGCCAGTCTGGTGGGGGAGACAGAGATGTAAGTAATAAGATTCGGTTCTGTACTGAGTGTTCAGGAGGCGCATCTAATCCAGACTTAGTGGGGGGATGTGAGGGTAGGTAGAAAAGACATGACATCTAAGCTGAGCCTGAAGGGTTAGGCTGGTCACCCAGACTAACAGACAGGAGGAAGGGGCATTTCAGGTAGATGGAATAGCAGGTTCCTAGGCAAGAAGAAACAAGAAGTGGCCTACAATTGGAATATGGAATGCAGGAGGCTAAGGAGGAAGGCCAGGGGGTGGCTGCAGAGTCTAGTGGGAGCCACATCACAGGAAGCTCAGTCAGCCACTGGAAGAAGTTTCTCCTGCAGTCTGAGGGTAATGGGGAGGTTTACTCAGCAGGAAAATGACTTATTCAAATTTGCATGTTAGGAAAATTGATCTGTCCACAGTGTATAGGATGGACTGAAAGGGGACAAAACTGGCTGCAAGGAGACCAGTTTGCAGGTAGAAGATGATAAAGGTCTCCGTGAGGACATCGATAGCAAAGACAGAGAGAAGGCAACAGAACTGAGACTTTATAGAGAATCTCAGGCTGAGATGTTTGGTTGGGTGTGGAAAATGAGAGATGATGAGGAATCAAGGGCAATGTCCATGTTTGTAGCACAGGTAAACAGGTGGCCAGAGCAAAGTCTAGTCAACCACTGTGTCAGGAATCTCAGGCAGACATTCTGTGCAGATAGGCAGGTTGCAGATACACTACACCGTCACAACCTTCAACTCAACACCCAATTCTGCCTTTTACCTTTAGATGCTCCCAGCTTCAACGCCAGGTGTGGCTCAATTTTTCCAACAAGTATTTATTGACCACCTGCAATTTGCCAGACACTGTGTGAAGCTCTGGGAATAAAATGGAGAGGTAAATAAGATTCCTGTTTGTAATGTCAAGAAGACAAATTTAGTTCATATAAATAAATGAGTAATTGCATACTGTGATAAGTGCTATAAAGGAAGGCAATGGAGTTCTGTGAGTATATTACAGGGCAACTTGATCCAGAAAAGGGATGCCTGAGCTGATATCCAAAGAATGAATAGACAGAGAGAGAAGCATCCCAGGAGGAGAACCATCATGAGCCCAACATAAGAAGCATCCTAACACATTTGAGGAACTGGATGAAAGCCCTGGGAAAAGTGATGTGAGATGAGACTGGAGAGGAAATAATTAGTCTTTATCCTAAGGTGTGGGAGGTCATCAAAGGGCTTTAGAATACCTGAAACATAGTAAGGAGTTGATAAATATTAATTAAATGAGAGGCACTTTAACCTAGAGAGTTAGATGATCACATTTTTATTTTTAAAATATCACTGTAGTTGCAGTGCAGAGAATGGATGGGGAAGGAGGTATCAAGGGGGGATATGAGAACATCAAACACATCATTGGTAGGATATTGCAGGAATCCAAGTGAGAGAGGAAATCTTTTGCCCAGCATGCTGGTGGGAGAGATGAAAAGAGTTGCGACATTCAAGAGACACTTAGGTGACAAAATGGGAATGAATCATGGGAATCCTTGAAGAAACAAAGTCCCTGCTGATGGGTACTAGATAGAATGGGGGGGAGAAATGGAAAAAGCATTCTGATTCCAGCAGCACCTGCCCTCTGCATGCTTCTTGATTCTCCTTGATTCTCACAGCCAAAAGTCCTTTTGATTTTCCTCTGCATTTAGCTCCTCAGCCTCTCCTTCCACAGCCACTAGGTTCTTCTTTATCAGACATTTCCCTGTCATCCCTCTGACATGCATACTTAACTACTCTGTGGCTTACAGACTGCTTTCACATACATGTTCCTCACTTTTCTCTTCAGAACACTGCAAGCAGATTCTGTTAGCCCAATCTTACATATGAAGAAAGTGAGTCTCAGAGCAGTGAAGGGATTTTGCCAAAGACATCATGAGTAGATGGTGACATCAGGATTTGAACCCACATCTTCTGTCTGTGAATCCTGCGTACTTTCCTCTGCCCTGCCACACCTCTTCAGAAACTCAGCCCCTTGTCAACATGAGGCTCAGGAGAGGTCCTGTGTCTGGCAGTTATCGTAAGGGACTACACACCACATTGATTTTGGAAGCTCGTCAGTCTCTGGAATAAATAGTTAAGGTAGAAAATTCCCATGATGAAAAATAGTACCCCTGCACATTGTTTTCGGCATAAACTTGTGAAGCTTTATGAAAACATGAGGCAGTGTCACTTTATGTTTAAAACCATCCTGATCGAAAAGCCAGGTTCTGGCCCTTCCATGGGCTATGTGGTCTTGATAAAAGCACTTAACCCTTTAACCTTGGTTTCTTTATATATTAAAAGGGAATGCTGGCGGGGCAAGATGGAAGACTGGTGAGCTGTATGTTTTAGTTACTCCTCCAGGAAAGTAGGTAGAAAGCCAGAAACTGCGTGGACTGGACACCACAGAGCAATCTGTCTTTGGGCATACTTCATACAACACTCATGAAAATGTCGAACTGCTGAGATCGGCGAAATCTGTAAGTTTTTGCGGCCAGGGGACCCGTGCCCCTCCCTGCCAGGCTCAGTCCCGTGGGAGGAGGGGCTGTCAGCTCCGGGAAGGAGAAGTGAGAACTGCAGTGGCTGCTCTTATCGGAAACTCATTCTACTGATCCAGACTCCAACCATAGATAGACAGAGACCAGACACCAGAGAATCTGTGAGCAGCCAGCCCAGCAGAGAGGAGACAGGCATAGAAAAAAAAAAAAACAACACAAAAAACTCCAAAATAAAAGCAGAGGATTTTTAGAGTTCTGGTGAACACAGAAAGGGGAAGGGCGGAGCTCAGGCCCTAAGGCGCATATGCAAATCCCGAAGAAAAGCCGATCTCTCTGCCCTGTGGAACTTTCCTTAATGGCCCTGGTTGCTTTGTCTCTTAGCATTTCAATAACCCATTAGATCTCTGAGGAGGACCCTTTTTTTTTTTTTTTTTTTAATCCTTTTTTCTCTTTCTAAAACAATTACTCTAAGAAGCCCAATACAGAAAGCTTCAAAGACTTTCAATTTGGGCATGTCAAGTCAAGAGCAGAACTAAGAGAGCTCTGAGACAAAAGGCAATAATTCAGTCGCTGAGAAAATTCACTAAACACCACAACTTCTCAAGAAAACGGGGGTGTCCGCTCACAGCCACCATCCTGGTGGACAGGAAACACTCCTGCCCATCGCCAGCCCCATAGCCCAGAGCTGCCCCAGACAACCCAGTGTGACGGAAGGGCTTCAAATAACAGGCACACACCACAAAACTGGGCGTGGACATTAGCCTTCCCTGCAACCTCAGCTGATTGTCCCAGAGCTGGGAAGGTGGAGCAGTGTGAATTAACAAAGCCCCATTCAGCCATCATTTGAGCAGACTGGGAGCCTCCCTACACAGCCCAGCAGCTGAGAACTGCCCTGAGGGGACGGCACTCACCTGTGACATAGCACAGTCATCCCTCAACAGAGGACCCGGGGTGCACAGCCTGGAAGAGGGGCCCACTTGCAAGTCTCAGGAGCCATACGCCAATACCAAGGACTTGTGGGTCAGTGGCAGAGACAAACTGTGGCAGGACTGAACTGAAGGATTAGACTATTGCACCAGCTTTAAAACTCTAAGATCACCAGGGAGATTTGATTGTTAGGGCCACCCCCCCTCCCCGACTGCCCAGAAACACGCCCCACATACAGGGCAGGCAACACCAACTACACACGCAAGCTTGGTACACCAATTGGGCCCCACAAGACTCACTCCCCCACTCACCAAAAAGGCTAAGCAGGGGAGAACTGGCTTGTGGAGAACAGGTGGCTCGTGGACGCCACCTGCTGGTTAGTTAGAGAAAGTGTACTCCACGAAGCTGTAGATCTGATAAATTAGAGATAAGGACTTCAATAGGTCTACAAACCCTAAAAGAACCCTATCAAGTTCAGCAAATGCCACGAGGCCAAAAACAACAGAAAATTATAAAGCATATGAAAAAACCAGACGATATGGATAACCCAAGCCCAAGCACCCAAATCAAAAGACCAGAAGAGACACAGCACCTAGAGCAGCTACTCAAAGAACTAAAGATGAACAATGAGACCATAGTACGGGATATGAAGGAAATCAAGAAGACCCTAGAAGAGCATAAAGAAGACATTGCAAGACTAAATAAAAAAATGGATGATCTTATGGAAATTAAAGAAACTGTTGACCAAATTAAAAAGATTCTGGACACTCATAGTACAAGACTAGAGGAAGTTGAACAACGAATCAGTGACCTGGAAGATGACAGAATGGAAAATGAAAGCATAAAAGAAAGAATGGGGAAAAAAATTGAAAAAATTAAAATGGACCTCAGGGATATGATAGATAATATGAAACGTCCAAATATAAAACTCATTGGTGTCCCAGAAGGGGAAGAAAAGGGTAAAGGTCTAGGAAGAGTATTCAAAGAAATTGTTGGGGAAAACTTCCCAAATCTTCTAAACAACATAAATACACAAATCATAAATGCTCAGCGAACTCCAAATAGAATAAATCCAAATAAACCCACTCCAACACATATACTGATCACACTGTCAAACACAGAAGAGAAGGAGCAAGTTCTGAAAGCAGCAAGAGAAAAGCAATTCACCACATACAAAGGAAACAGCATAAGACTAAGTAGTGACTACTCAACAGCCACCATGGAGGCAAGAAGGCAGTGGCACGATATATTTAAAATTCTGAGTGAGAAAAATTTCCAGCCAAGAATACTTTACCCAGCAAAGCTCTCCTTCAAATTTGAGGGAGAGCTTAAATTTTTCACAGACAAACAAATGCTGAGAGAATTTGCTAACAAGAGACCTGCCCTACTGGAGATACTAAAGGGAGCCCTACAGACAGAGAAACAAAGACAGGACAGAGAGACTTGGAGAAAGGTTCAGTACTAAAGAGATTCGGTATGGGTACAATAAAGGATATTAATAGAGAGAGGGGAAAAATATGGCAAACATAAACCAAAGGATAAGATGGCTGATTCAAGAAATGCCTTCACGGTTATAACGTTGAATGTAAATGGATTAAACTCCCCAATTAAAAGATACAGATTCGCAGAATGGATCAAAAAAAATGAACCATCAATATGTTGCATACAAGAGACTCATCTTAGACACAGGGACACAAAGAAACTGAAAGTGAAAGGATGGAAAAAAATATTTCATGCAAGCTACAGCCAAAAGAAAGCAGGTGTAGCAATATTAATCTCAGATAAAATAGACTTCAAATGCAGGGATGTTTTGAGAGACAAAGAAGGCCACTACATACTAATAAAAGGGGCAATTCAGCAAGAAGAAATAACAATCGTAAATGTCTATGCACCTAATCAAGGTGCCACAAAATACATGAGAGAAACACTGGCAAAACTAAAGGAAGCAATTGATGTTTCCACAATAATTGTGGGAGACTTCAACACATCACTCTCTCCTATAGATAGATCAACCAGACAGAAGACCAATAAGGAAATTGAAAACCTAAACAATCTGATAAATGAATTAGATTTAACAGACATATACAGGACATTACATCCCAAATCACCAGGATACACATACTTTTCTAGTGCTCATGGAACTTTCTCCAGAATAGATCATATGCTGGGACATAAAACAAGCCTCAATAAATTTAAAAAGATTGAAATTATTCAAAGCACATTCTCTGACCACAATGGAATACAATTAGAAGTCAATAACCATCAGAGACTTAGAAAATTCACAAATACCTGGAGGTTAAACAACACACTCCTAAACAATCAGTGGGTTAAAGAAGAAATAGCAAGAGAAATTGCTAAATATATAGAGACGAATGCAAATGAGAACACAACATACCAAAACCTATGGGATGCAGCAAAAGCAGTGCTAAGGGGGAAATTTATAGCACTAAACGCATATATTAAAAAGGAAGAAAGAGCCAAAATCAAAGAACTAATGGATCAACTGAAGAAGCTAGAAAATGAACAGCAAACCAATCCTAAACCAAGTAGAAGAAAAGAAATAACAAGGATTAAAGCAGAAATAAATGACATCGAGAACAAAAAAACAATAGAGAGGATAAATATCACCAAAAGTTGGTTCTTTGAGAAGATCAACAAGATTGACAAGCCCCTAGCTAGACTGACAAAATCAAAAAGAGAGAAGACCCATATAAACAAAATAATGAATGAAAAAGGTGACATAACTGCAGATCCTGAAGAAATTAAAAAAATTATAAGAGGATATTATGAACAACTGTATGGCAATAAACTGGACAATGTAGAAGAAATGGACAATTTCCTGGAAACATATGAACAACCTAGACTGACCAGAGAAGAAATAGAAGAACTCAACCAACCCATCACAACCAAAGAGATCCAATCAGTCATCAAAAATCTTCCCACAAATAAATGCCCAGGGCCAGATGGCTTCACAGGGGAATTCTACCAAACTTTCCAGAAAGAACTGACACCAATCTTACTCAAACTCTTTCAAAACATTGAAGAAAATGGAACACTACCTAACTCATTTTATGAAGCTAACATCAATCTAATACCAAAACCAGGCAAAGATGCTACAAAAAAGGAAAACTACCGGCCAATCTCCCTAATGAATATAGATGCAAAAATCCTCAACAAAATACTTGCAAATCGAATCCAAAGACACATTAAAAAAATCATACACCATGACCAAGTGGGGTTCATTCCAGGCATGCAAGGATGGTTCAACATAAGAAAAACAATCAATGTATTACAACACATTAAAAATTCGAAAGGGAAAAATCAATTGATCATCTCAATAGATGCTGAAAAAGCATTTGACAAAATCCAACATCCGTTTTTGATAAAAACACTTCAAAAGGTAGGAATTGAAGGAAACTTCCTCAACATAATAAAGAGCATATATGAAAAACCCACAGCCAGCATAGTACTCAATGGTGAGAGACTGAAAGCCTTCCCTCTAAGATCAGGAACAAGACAAGGATGCCCGCTGTCACCACTCTTATTCAACATTGTGCTGGAAGTGCTAGCCAGGGCAATCCGGCAAGACAAAGAAATAAAAGGCATCCAAATTGGAAAAGAAGAAGTAAAACTGTCATTGTTTGCAGACGATATGATCTTATATCTAGAAAACCCTGAGAAATCGACGATACAGCTACTAGAGCTAATAAACAAATTTAACAAAGTAGCGGGATACAAGATTAATGCACATAAGTCAGTAATGTTTCTATATGCTAGAAATGAACAAACTGAAGAGACACTCAAGAAAAAGATACCATTTTCAATAGCAACTAAAAAAATCAAGTACCTAGGAATAAACTTAACCAAAGATGTAAAAGACCTATACAAAGAAAACTACATAACTCTACTAAAAGAAATAGAAGGGGACCTTAAAAGATGGAAAAATATTCCATGTTCATGGATAGGAAGGCTAAATGTCATTAAGATGTCAATTCTACCCAAACTCATCTACAGATTCAATGCAATCCCAATCAAAATTCCAACAACCTACTTTGCAGACTTGGAAAAGCTAGTTATCAAATTTATTTGGAAAGGGAAGATGCCTCGAATTGCTAAAGACACTCTAAAAAAGAAAAACGAAGTGGGAGGACTTACACTCCCTGACTTTGAAGCTTATTATAAAGCCACAGTTGCCAAAACAGCATGGTACTGGCACAAAGATAGACATATAGATCAATGGAATCGAATTGAGAATTCAGAGATAGACCCTCAGATCTATGGCCGACTGATCTTTGATAAGGCCCCCAAAGTCACTGAACTGAGCCATAATGGTCTTTTCAACAAATGGGGCTGGGAGAGTTGGATATCCATATCCAAAAGAATGAAAGAGGACCCCTACCTCACCCCCTACACAAAAATTAACTCAAAATGGACCAAAGATCTCAATATAAAAGAAAGTACCATAAAACTCCTAGAAGATAATGTAGGAAAACATCTTCAAGACCTTGTATTAGGCGGCCACTTCCTAGACTTTAAACCCAAAGCACAAGCAACAAAAGAGAAAATAGATAAATGGGAACTCCTCAAGCTTAGAAGTTTCTGCACCTCAAAGGAATTTCTCAAAAAGGTAAAGAGGCAGCCAACTCAATGGGAAAAAATTTTTGGAAACCATGTATCTGACAAAAGACTGATATCTTGCATATACAAAGAAATCCTACAACTCAATGACAATAGTACAGACAGCCCAATTATAAAATGGGCAAAAGATATGAAAAGATAGTTCTCTGAAGAGGAAATACAAATGGCCAAGAAACACATGAAAAAATGTTCAGCTTCACTAGCTATTAGAGAGATGCAAATTAAACCACAATGAGATACCATCTAACACCGGTTAGAATGGCTGCCATTAAACAAACAGGAAACTACAAATGCTGGAGGGGATGTGGAGAAATTGGAACTCTTATTCACTGTTGGTGGGACTGTATAATGGTTCAGCCACTCTGGAAGTCAGTCTGGCAGTTCCTTAGAAAACTAGATATAGAGCTACCATTCGATCCGGCGATTGCACTTCTCGGTATATACCCGGAAGATCGGAAAGCAGTGACACGAACAGATATCTGCACGCCAATGTTCATAGCAGCATTATTCACAATTGCCAAGAGATGGAAACAACCCAAATGTCCTTCAACAGATGAGTGGATAAATAAAATGTGGTATATACACACGATGGAATACTATGCGTCAGTAAGAAGGAACGATCTCGTGAAACATATGACAACATGGATGAACCTTGAAGACATAATGCTGAGCGAAATAAGCCAGGCACAAAAAGAGAAATATTATATGCTACCACTAATGTGAACTTTGAAAAATGTAAAACAAATGGTTTATAATGTAGAATGTAGGGGAACTAGCAGTAGAGAGTAATTAAGGAAGGGGGAACAATAATCCAAGAAGAACAGATAAGCTTTTTAACGTTCTGGGGATGCCCAGAAATGACTATGGTCTGTTAATTTCTGATGGATATAGTAGGAACAAGTTCACAGAAAGGTTGCTATATTATGTAACTTTCTTGGGGTAAAGTAGGAACATGTTGGAAGTTAAGCAGTTATCTTAGGTTAGTTGTCTTTTTCTTACTCCCTTGTTATGGTCTCTTTGAAATGTTCTTTTATTGTATGTTTGTTTTCTTTTTAACTTTTTTTTTTCATACAGTTGATTTAAAAAAGAAGGGAAAGTTAAAAAAAAAAAAAAAAGAAAGAAAGAAAAACAAGGAAAAAAAATGATGTAGTGCCCCCTTGAGGAGCCTGTGGAGAATGCAGGGGTATTCGCCTACCCCACCTCCATGGTTGCTAACATGACCACAGACATAGGGGACTGGTGGTTTGATGGGTTGAGCCCTCTACCATAAGTTTTACCCTTGGGAAGACGGTTGCTGCAAAGGAGAGGCTAGGCCTCCCTATATTTGTGCCTAAGAGTCTCCTCCTGATTGCCTCTTTGTTGCTCAGATGTGGCCCTCTCTCTCTGGCTAAGCCAACTTGAAAGGTAAAATCACTGCCCTCCCCCCTACGTGGGATCAGACACCCAGGGGAGTGAATCTCCCTGGCAACGTGGAATATGACTCCCGGGGAGGAATGTAGACCTGGCATCGTGGGACGGAGAACATCTTCTTGACCAAAAGGGGGATGTGAAAGGAAATGAAATAAGCTTCAGTGGCAGAGAGATTCCAAAACGAGCCGAGAGGTCACTCTGGTGGGCACTCTTACGCACACTTTAGACAACCCTTTTTAGGTTCTAAAGAATTGGGGTAGCTGGTGGTGGATACCTGAAACTATCAAACTACAACCCAGAACCCATGAATCTCGAAGACAGATGTATAAAAATGTAGCTTATGAGGGGTGACAATGGGATTGGGAAAGCCATAAGGACCACACTCCACTTTGTCTAGTTTATGGATGGATGAGTAGAAAAATAGGGGAAGGAAACAAACAGACAAAGGTACCCAGTGTTCTTTTTTACTTCAATTGCTCTTTTTCACTCTAATTATTATTCTTGTTATTTTTGTGTGTGTGCTAATGAAGGTGTCAGGGATTGATTTAGGTGATGAATGTACAACTATGTAATGGTACTGTAAACAATGGAAAGTACGATTTGTTTTGTATGACTGCGTGGTATGTGAATATATCTCAATAAAATGATTAAAAAAAAAAAGGGAATGCTGATGATGCCTAGTTCTGGGAGTGTGGGTGTTTTGGGTAATAAAGCTAAAGCACTTGGCTCAGTGCCTGACACCTAGTGAGTGCTTTATATGTCTTAGCCATATCTGCTACCATTTCCCTTAATTGCATACTCATTTTCAAATCATAAAAGGTACAAATAAATATTTCTCCAACAAAGTCTCACAAATTCAGGTGAAGGGTGGTCAAACAATGAAGAATATGGAGGCTATAAGACTTTGGAAAGAAATACAGATTAGTTGCTTTCAAAAACATCCAGGAACACCTGACAGAGAGGAGGATTTGGGCAAAAAAAAGAAGTAAAGCAAGAAGTGGAGAAGAAGGAGTAAGAGAAGAAGAAAGAGAAAAAAGTGTTAAATTGAGACTAATTTTTTGAATACTTACCCTCTTTGAAGTACAGTACATCTTTTAAAGATTATACCATTTAATCTTCACAACAATAATCTTAGGGAGGTTTTACTATCCCCAGATTACAGATGAGGAAACTGAGGATCAGAGATGTTAGGTAAACAGCCTAAAACCACACCAGAAAGTAAAGGAGCTGATTTCAAAACGTACACTCCTAGCAAAGACACTACACTATGTTATATTGCTTTCCAGTACGTCTATCACTACATCTATAGTATCTATTACAGTTATTTGTTTAAAAGTTTGTCTCTCCCAGTAGACTATAACAACTTTAAAAACAGGAACTAGAAATTACTCTTCTTTGCAATTCCAGTCTTGGGTTCCCAGTGAAGATTTAATAACACGATGCTGAGTAATTGTGAATGCATAAATCACCGGTGTTTAGGAACGTTTCAATAAATAGGTTCATCTATAATACATCTTTTTTTGCACAGTTTGAATGAAAATGTTGGCTCTGAACGGGTGACCATTGGCTGGCGGCTACATCAGCATTCATCTTATTCACTTGATTAATTTAGTTGTTTGGATTTTTGTTTGTTTTCTTTTATTTGCAAAGATAGTAGAGAGATGAGCCTCCACCTGACATATCTGAACAAATATTGGTGGGTAACTAGAGAAATATGCATCACTGAGGTCACCTGGTTTCTTTCTGAAGGGAAATCCACTCTCTGAGGTCCCTGCTTTTAATCCAGGTATCTTAATTATTCAACTTATTTTCAAGAACTGTGGAAGGGAAGATAGAATCGTGGATCATTTATAGATATTCTAGGAGAGAAGGGAAAATAGGGATAAATTGAGACTCGCTGAATTGAAAATTCTAGGATTTTTCTATGTTCTGTGGTGTATGCAGGATCATGGAAAGGGACAACCAAACCAGCAGCGTCTCGGAGTTTATCCTCCTGGGACTCTCTTCCCGGCCTGAGGACCAGAAGCCGCTCTTTGTCCTCTTCCTCATCATGTATGTGGTCACAGTGGTAGGGAACTTGCTCATCATCCTGGCCATTCACTCAGATACCCAACTCCAGACACCTATGTATTTTTTCCTCAGTATCCTGTTGTTCATTGATATTTGCTACACAACTACTATTGTTCCCAAGATGCTGGTGAACTTTCTGTCAAAGAAGAAGTCCATCTCCTATGCTGACTGTATGACCCAGATGTATTTCTTCTTGACTTTTGCCAACACAGAAAGTTACCTCCTGGCAGCCATGGCCATCGACCGCTACGTGGCCATCTGCGACCCCTTCCACTACGTCACCACCATGAGCCACCGCTGCTGTGTCATGCTGCTTGCCCTCTCCTGCTCCATCTCTCACCTCCATTCTCTTGTGCTGGTTCTTCTGATAAATCGTCTCATTTTCTGTGACTCCAATGTTATCCACCACTTCCTCTGTGACATCAGCCCTCTGCTGAAATTGTCCTGCTCCTCCACATTTGTCAATGAAATTGTAATTAACACAGAAGGATTGATAACTTTGGTGACCCCTTTCATTTGCGTTATCACCTCTTACCTCCGAATCCTGGTCGCTGTTCTTAGGATCCCCTCAGCTGCTGGGAAGCGTAAAGCCTTCTCCACCTGTGGCTCCCACCTCACCATGGTGACCCTCTTTTATGGAAGCATCATTTATGTTTATTTCCGACCTCTGTCCAGCTACACTGTCAAGGACCGGGTGGCAACAGTCATCTACACAGTTTTGTCCTCCATGCTAAACCCTTTTATCTACAGCCTGAGGAACAAAGACATGAAGCGGGGCCTGGGGAAGCTGATGGGCAAGAAGTCCTAAGCAGCATCTCCATGGACATGCCCAAGACTGACTCTGCTCCTGGCAGCCCTCATTTCTGCTGATTCCTGGGGTATATATCAAGCCGCTAGAGATTAGCATACCTAATCCAAGTGCTTCATGGGCAGTGGTATAGATATGACAAGAGTAGTGTGTTGTACCCAGTCTTATGCATTTGGACCTGCCAATCAAGGCCACCTTATTGGGATCCTCTTACTGGCCCAGAGCCTCTGTACCCATTCCTCACCACCACCCCCATTATCTTTTCCCATTCACGCCTTCCAAGTGCTGCTGACAACTAATATTTTTCATTAATTTTTATTGACAAAAATTCTTTTTCAGTAATTCTAAACCCCTAGTACTTATACATTTCAAAAACCAGCTGCAATCAGTTATTCAATTTGTAGCAGTTTCAACGTCTTTGCAATTATTTAGGAGGGAATGTGTGTGTGTGCATTAAGATGCACACACGTGCCCGTTGTCTTCCCCATAATATAGGACCTATTCAGCAACAGGGATGGTTTCTTGTCCATCAGACATAACATAAATTGTATCTCCTCCCTTTTCAGAATCTTCCCCAGCACAGGGTCCTGGGTCCTGCACACAGCACATGATCAAGAGTTAGCACTCATCAGCTAGTTTATTTTGCAACTCAGGTCCAGCACTCCAGGTGACCAGACATACGCAGTGGAAAGGAGGTCTACCTCTGTGTCCCTGCCCTGGTTTCCTTCCTTTTTTCCCTCCAGCAGCCCCTGGTCCATCAGTCGTCCTGATCTTTTTGGTGTCATTCACCCTACAGATGTCTGTATTTTTAACATCATTATCATCCACCTGTTGGCCTGTTTTCCAGGGAGAGATCATTTCTCTGTAACAATGTTTATTTTGAATGGCTTTTGAAGACACAGCTAGACCCAACATGTGTAAGAAGTAGGAAGGTGATTCCTGGAACAGTATGAAGAAGAAATTCAAAAGTCAGAGTTGTTAAAAGGTGAAATCCACCAATAGTAGAGAAGGACTGAACTTCTCTAAGGGGTTGAACATCACTAAAGACAATTCACATGTTGGGTAGGAATTGAACTAGGTGATACTTAAAGTCACTTCTAATTCAGAGAAATTGTTTATATTGAAGTGCTTCATTCAGATTCCTCATTTTCAAAACTGATAATAGTAATACATTTAACAACTTGATCATATGTAAGTCCCAATAAAGCAGACTCTGGAAAATGTACCAGTGTTGGGCGTTTTGTTATCATTTATATTGGGCCAAAGGGATAGACCACATCCCTGTGGGTAGGAGTAGCCTCTCCAGTCTAAACAAATGTTTGCATCCTCAAGTTTCCTGCGAATATATCTATCCTTTGGCAAGAAATGAAACTCACGAGTGTGGTAGAAAATTTGATATTTTATGTGAACATCTAAAAGCAGAAAGCTTAAACACAACTTTTGGGGAACACTTCTTTCCTAGTTTTGGTCTTTCCTTCTCTATGAAGAGAATTTAGTTGGTGTAACATCCTCACTTTTTCCCCCATAAACATCTCCACTCCAGGGAAGATGAATGCCTTATCTGACTAGCAAACTTGGAGAGCATAAACTTGACCTGCTTGGCTCAGCCCTTACTTCTTTCCTCTTGGAAATGAGCTACCTGCAGGGAGCAGGAAATCTCCTGTCTTTCTGTATGCCTATGTGTTAGACAGGCTGATTTTCTAATTTTGGCCCTTTTGGCTTTCACTCTAAGCTACTTCCTCCAACCTTGTTTCTGTCAATAATAAAGGTAGCCTCCAACTGCCACCCCTTTTTCCTCTACCTCATGCCTCCTCATAGACCCTCACAGTCATGACTAGTTATGGAAAGCTTCTTGAAGCTGAAGCATACTTTCCCAAACCTTTCTTAAGAGGCTTTTCAAAGCCCAGCTACCCCGGGCAGCAAACTTTCTAGAGAGTTTATTAGAATCAATTTATTGTAGTAATCAATATGTTCAAGTGCTGATTGTGGTGATAAATGTACAACTTTATGATGATACCATGAACAACTGATTGTGCACTGTGGATGAATGTAGGGTATGTGAATATAACTCTATAAAATTGTAGTAAAAAATATATATAGGAGTAAAAGTGTTGGAGAAAATATGGTGAGAGGGATGTACCTATCTACTGTTGATGAGCAGGTAGAATGTTGTAGCCTTTCTGAAGGTCAGAGTGGTGGTTCCACAAAAAGTTAAGTATGTGGGGACCATAAGGTCCTGCAACCCCATTATGGGGTATGTCATTTGAAGATCTGAGAGCAGAGACATGAATGGAAATTTGCAAACTGGTGTTCATGGAGGCAGTAATCATGATTTGCAATGGGTGGAGGCAACCTAAGGGTCCATAGACTGAGGAACAGAATGGTGAACTGTGGTGTATGCATACAATGGAATATTGAGCAACTACGAGAAGGAGTGAAGTTGTGAGACACACAACAAGGTGAATGGATCCTGTACACAGTATTTGAGTGAAGTACGCCAGAAATAAAGGCAAACACTATAATGCCTCACCAATATGGACTAACTACAATGTGTAAACTCAGAATTGAATCTTAGAACATAGCCTAATGTGGAAATGATTATTGTAATAGTCCCTAGATTGTAAGCTCTTACAACAGTCAACTCTATTCCTGAATTGTAATGCCTACCTCTAAACTTTGAGATGCTGATCCCTTAGTGTATAACCTGATTGGTCTCTGGAACAATGCATATCTCTAGACGCCTGAAACCAAGCTAGAGCTCAGCAGATATCAATGTCAATATTAGCGCATACAGCAACTGTTGGGAAAAAAAAAAAGCTGAAAAAGAGCCGAGGCTTCAATTAGTGATATGAATGAAGTAGATCTGGTTAAGACTAGGGCAAACTGGGCCAAAGGGTAAAGGTCAAAACTGACTGTGTTTTAAAACTTCAACTTCCATGTGAGACCAAGGAAAGAGATGGCTATTTGGTGCAGGATCTATATTTTCTAAACAGTATAACTCTACAGTCAGTTTGTTCAAACACCACAATTACATGGAACTTTGAATAGGAAGTGAGATACGATAGGTTAGTATACGTTAAAGTGAAATAGTGACACATCCCAAAATAATTTCGGCAGAGAATAAAAAATATATTCACGGCCCCCCCCACAAGCTGCTAGGGGAAGGTGCAGAAGTGTGGGACTTCCTCACCTGGACTGATGCTGATGTTGTTACAGACATTGAGGACTGGCGGTTTGATGTGCTGAGCCCTCTATCGCGGGACTTGCCCTTATGAAGCTTGTTACTGCAAAGGAGAGGCTAGACGTGCATGTAATTGTGCCTAAGAGTCTCCCCCTGAGTACCTCTTTGTTGCTCAGATATGGCCCTCTCTCTCTCTCTAACTGAGCCACCTCAGCAGGTGAACTCACTGCCCTCCCCCCTACGTGGGACCCGACTCCCAGGGGTGTAAATCTCCCTGGCAATACAGGATACGACTCCCAGGGATGAATCTGGACCCAGCATCGTGGGATTGAGAATATCTTCTTGACCAAAAGGGGGATGCAAAATGAAACAAAATAAAGCTTCAGTGGCTGAGAGATTTCAAATGGAGTCGAGAGGTCACTCTGGTGGACATTCTTATGCACTATATAGATAACACCTCTTAGGTTTTAATGTATTGGAATAGCTAGAAGTAAATACCTGAAACTACCAAACTCCAACCCAGTAGTCTGGATTTCTGAAGATGACTGTATAATAATGTAGATTACAAGAGGTGACAGTGTGATTGTGAAAACCTTGAGGATCACACTCCCTTTATCTAGTATATGGATGGATGAGTAGAAAAATGGGGACAAAAACTAAATGACAAATAGGGTGGGATGGGGGGGATGGTTTGGGTGTTCTTTTTTTACTTTTATTTTTTCTTCTTATTCTGATTGTTTCTGATGTAAGGAAAATGTTCAGAAATAGATTGTGGTGATGAATGCATAACTATATGATCATACTAGGAAGAGTTGGATGATTGTATGGTATGTGAATATATTTCAATAAAACTGAATTAAAAAAAAATAAAAGGCAAAATATTTCCTGTGGGGAAAAAAAGAATCCTATGTAAATTCTAGAACGTAAGTGTTGGTAGGAGGTTTTGAAAATTTGTTAAATTTCTGGTCATTTGTTCAGATATGTTTATAAAATTCTAATGACATATTGTGAAACCTGTGCCATACAGACTCCGTACAGTGACTTCCCTATACTTAGCCACTATTCCTTCCTGCAGAACTGTAAAAAACTGATCCCAGATGGCTGAGCACAATGGGGATGTAGTGCCTGGAGACAGGTAAGGGGAAGTCGTGTCTTTCTAGGAGTCTGGAGAGCCCCTTGGGCTCAGGTCCTGAGGCATGGAAAAGCCTTTGCTTCAAAGGTGGGGAATGATGTAGCTTTGTCAATGTGGGGACAGGCCAGCAGCTGGCCTGATAAGAGGTCCTAGGAAAATCTGGGGCCTGTGCTATACTTATAAGTTGTTTTCTATGCTGTAATTCCCTTTCAACATTCCTGAATCTTCAGTGATGATGATGATGATGATGATGATGATGATGATGATGATGATGATGATGATTACTAACAGGTGTGACCTTTTCTTTATTGCATTCAATTCCCTAAGGAAAGGTTCTGTGTCCATGTCTGAAGTGCAATGGTGCAGGATAGTCATGTTCCCTTCTCTCCAGCCAGACTAGATGTGTGCCTCTGGCTGGACAGCTCTGTCAGGAGAGCAAATCCACAGCAATCAGCCTCATGACAGAGGCCTGCACAGAGGAGCACACCCAGATTCTACGAGGCAATTCCCAGGAAACACTCAGAAAGATCTGGAAAACAGAAATACAGCCTTCAGGGCTCCATCCCAGATGAGCTGAATTGGAATCTCCAGAAGAGAGGCTTAGGAATTTTTCCAGGCTTCTTGGGTGATTCTGAGGCAATTGGCTCTGTTCTATGCTATGGAACAGCATTTGGAAAAGACCACTCATTCTATACCAGGGCGTCTCATAAACAGCTACCTGAGTAAGAGGAGGCCAGAACTCAGTAACTTCAACAGCCCTCTGTTTGTTGCTATAGTATAAGGTAGACCTGGAAATATCTATCAGCACCTCAGTGGGCATCTTCATCTTCCTTCCCTCATTTGCCTTCCCAAATCTGCTTGCTCCATCATGCTACCTAGAATTAAAGATGCTTCCCCTTAGACTCACCTTCTGTTTCCCTGCCTAGTTGTCACTGGAGCCATTAGTTTTAAGGACAAACTGCCCAAAGACCTCGGTCTATTATTGCCCTGGAAAAAAAGGGGGGGAGGCAATTATAAAGAGCATGACTCATCAAAAAAAGTTAAATTAAAATTTAATATCCATTCCATAGAAGGCAGAAAAACTTAAAATTCAGTTTAGAAAGATGGCTTACAGTGGTTGATTTATGTTGAGTAATTAGGAAAATGCAAATCAAAATCACAGTGAGATAACATTTCACATGCAACAGATTGGTCAAAATATATATATACATTGCTATATGTATAGGTATATATATATTGATACAAATGTAGATAATATTTCTGACATTTTTGAGCATTGGTGAATGTAGAGAACAATGAAAAGTCTCCTATAATGTTGATAGATGGATAACATTGTCTAGTCACTTTGGAGAACAATTTGGCATGTTTTTTCAGTACTAAATTTGAATATTTGCATACCCAGTGAAAAAGTAATTTGAATTCTAATTATAGAAATTAAAGGAACTCTGGCATCTGTCTTCAAGGAAATAGGTACATAGAATGTTGATTGTAGCATTGTTTGTAAGAGAATAAAAAAGTAACCAAACTAAATTTCCATTGACACAGGAAAGGATAAATAAATTCATGTAAAAAGTATTCATATAAAATGGAATGCTGTGCAGCAGATAAAATTAATTAACTAGAGCTACACTGTATCATAAGAAAAACTCTCAAAAACATGTTTAGCAAAAAACCATGTTGGCTGATGGGTTTGAGGCTAGGAGAAGTCCAAATCAAGGCCTCATCAAGGCAATGCATTCTTCTCAAAGACTGGCATTCTGGGGCTGACTCCTTCCAATCCTTAGTCCTGGCTTTTCCGTCACATGGCAATGCACATGAGGCGTCTCTGGGCCTCTCTCTTCTCTTTTGGGTCCATCAACTTTCAGCTTCAGGCTGCTTCCTCTGTGGCTTTTTCTTTCAGTGGCCTTCCCTATAAGGCCTTCTATAATAGGATTAAGACCTATCCTGGGCCACAGCTTACCTGAAGTAACCTCATCTAAAGGCCCTATTTATAAGGGTTCTCACTCACAGGAATGGACTAAGTTTAAGAACATGTTTTTCTGGGGCACATAGCTCCAAACTACCACACTGTGTGACAAAGGATAGCCTGAAAGTCATCACCAGAACATTCCAGACTTTGGAGAAAGCATGGCCTTGTCAATACCCTGGTTCTGGACTTCTAGCTTCCAAATCTGTGAGACAATAAATTCCTGTTTAAGCCAACCAGAATGTATTGTTTGTTATAGCAGCCCTAGAAAACTAACACAAGTGGAAACAATCCAAATGTCTATTAACAGATGAATGGATAAGCAAATTATGGCATATACATACAATAGAATATTATTTGGCCATAAAAAGGAACGAAGTACTGATACATGCTTCAATATGAATGATCCTCAAAAACATGCTAAATAAAAGAAGTCAGACACCAAAGGTCACATATTGTATAATTCCATTTATATGAAATCTCCAGAAAACATAAGTCTGTATACACAGAAAGCAAATTTGTGGTTGCCAGAGGCTGAGAAGAGGGAAATAAGGGGAGAAATTCTTAATGGGTATGGGATCTCCTTTGGAAATAATGATAAGGTTTGGGAACTAGATAGAAGTAATAGTTATACAACGTTGTGAATATAATAAATGCTACTGAATTGTCTGTTTTAAAATGGTTAATTGTATGTTATGTGAATTTCACCTCAATAAAAAAACATAAACGGTTGGAGAAAGATGTACCATGCTAACACTAACCAAAAGAAATCTAGAGGAAAAAAAAGAAGAGTACCAAGCAAAAATAAAGAAAGCTGGTGGTAACTATAATAATCTTAGACAAAGCAGACTTCAGAATAAGGAAAGTTATCAGAAATAAAGAAGGTTATGATTCCAATTATTTGGTATTTTGGGAATGGCAAAGCCATAGAGATAGCTCAAAAATCAGGGGTTGTCAGGGTTTTGAAGGAAGTGAGGTAGGAAGAATAGATGAAGCACATGGAATTTTTAGGACAGTGAAACTATTCTGTTAATACTGTAATGGTGGATACATGACATTATGCATTTGTCAAAACCCATAGAACTATATAACACAAAAAGCAAACCCTAATGAAAACTATGAACTTTAGTTAATAATAATGTATCAATATTGGTTCATTAATTGTAACAAATGCCTCACTCTAATTTAAGACAATCATAGTAGGGGATGCTGGGGTGAGGGATTGGAAATATGGGAATTGTCTGTACTATGAGCTCAATTTTGTTGCAAACGTAAAATTGTGCTAAAAAGTAAGTCTATTTGACAAAGTAAGTGGTCTAAATATTCTAACTAAAAAACAAGACCCAACTATATGCTTTCCACAAGAAATACACTTTAAATATAAAGACACAGATAATTTAAAAGAAAAAAGATGGGAAGAGATATACTATGTGAACATTAATCAAAATAAAGCTAAAGTGGCTCTATTAATATCAGGCAAAGTAAATTTCAAAATAATAGATATATCAGGGTTAGAGAGTGAGATTATATAATGATGGAGTCAATCTATCAAAAAGATATGAGAGTCCTAAATGCATATGCACCTAATTTTAAAAGTTTCAAAGTATATAAAGAAAAATTGAGAGAACTGAATGGAGAAAAACACAATTCCACAAAGTTAGTTGAAGATTTCAACACTCTCCTCTAATCAATTGATAGGACAAGTAGACAAAAAGTCAGCAAAATACAGAAGACTTGAACACTATCAACCAACTAGACCTAACTGATATTTGTAGAACACTCTACCTGGTAATAGCAGGACACATATTCTTTTCAATTTCACACGAAAAATTCACCAAGATAGACCATTGGCAGATCCACAAAAACCAATGTCAACAAATATAAAAGAATAGAAATCATAGAAAGCATGTTTTCTGACCACAGTAGAATTCAATGAGAAATTAATAACAGAAAGATAATGGGAAATCCCCCCCAAAAAAAATTTGGAAATTAAACAATATACAACTAAATAACTCATAAGTCAAAGAATAAATCACCAAAGAAAGAAAAATATTTTGAATTGAATGAACATGAAAACGCTATATATAAAAATTTGGAGGATATAGCTAAACAATGTTTTAGAAAAACTTTATAGCTTTAAATGCTTATTTTGGAAAAACATTCCACCTTAAGAAACTAGTAAAAAAGAAAATACTAAATTTAGCTCAAAGCAAGAAAGAGAAAGTAAATAGTAAAGCTAAGAGCAAAAGTCAATGAAATAAAAATAAAAACAATAGAGAAAAATCATTGAAATCCAAAGTTGGTTCTTTAAAAGAACAATAAAATGTGTTAACCTTTAATCAGACTAATTAAGAAGAAAAAAAAACACAAGTTTTTGACATCAAGAATGCAAGAGCTGACATCAATACAGATACTACAGACTTTTAAAGGATAATAAGGGACTATTATAAACAACGCTAAGATGATAAATTCAAAAATCTTAAACAAAAAAGACAAATTTCCTGAAAGACACCAATAACCAAGGTCACTAAAAAATAAATAAGTAGCCTGAATAGCCTTATAACCACCAAAGAAATTGAATTTGTAGTTAAAAACATTCTTGCAAGGAAAACTCCAGACCCAGATGGGGTCATTCATTTTATGAGGCCAGCATTATCTTGATAACCAAAACCAGACAAGACACTACAGACCAATTTCCCCCATAAACACAAATGCAAAAAAATTTAACAAAATAATAACAAAGTTAATCCAGTGATATATAAAAAGATAACTCATCTAATCAAGTGGAGATTTATCCCAGATATGCAAGTTTGGTTCAACATTTGAAAACCAATGTAATCCACCTTATTAAGAAAGTAGAAAAGAAAAACCATTTATTTGACCATCTCAATAAATGTTTCAAAAAAAGTATTTCACAAAATTCAACATCTACTTATGACAAAACAACAACAACGAATCTTTTAGCAAACTAGAATAGATCTTCCTTAACATATTAAAGGGCATCTAAAGCTAACATCATACTTAATGGTGAAAGTTTGAATGATTCTCTCCTATGGCTGGGAACAAGCAAGGGATATCCCCTCTCACCACTTCTATTCTACAATGCATCGGAGCTCCTAACCATGCAATAAGGCAAGAAAAAGAAATATAGGTATAAAAAAAGAAAGAAAGAAAGAAAACTTTATCACCAACAACATCTTTGTCTATGTAGAAAATCAAAAAAATTTGACAACAATACTACCAGAACCAGAAGATGAGTTCAACAGAACTGCAGTATCCAAGGTTAATACACAAAACTCAATTTGTATTTCTATAAACTTGTAAACTAACAATGAACAGCAGAAGTTGAAATTTAAAATATATACATCCAATAATTTTTCATCGTAAAATATGAAGTACTTTGGGATGAATTTAAAAAATAATTACAAGACCTGTACACTAGAAACTACAAAATGCTGATGAGAGAAATTAATGATAAATAAATTTAGAGATACATCGTACTCATGGATGAGAAGACCCAATAATGTTAAGATGTCAACTATTCTCTAATTGAGCCATCACAGTTGTCAGCAAATTATTTTCTGTAAAGAGCTATACAGTAAATATTTTAGGCTCTGTGGACCATGTGGTCTTTGTCACAGCTCTCCAACTCTACCATTTCAGTGCAAAAGCAGCCATGAACAAAACATAAACAAATGAGTGTGGCCATGTTCCAATAAAACTTTATTTACAGACACTGAAACTTGAATTTCATAAACTTTTCAGGTGTCATAAAACATTATTCTTCTCTTCAGTTTTTTCAACTATTCTTAAATGTAAAAACCATTCTTAGCTTGCAGGCCACACAAAAACAGGCAGTGGGTCAGATTTGGTCCATCGGTCATAGTTTACCAACCTCTGAGCTATTCAATCAAAATTCCCCAGTCGAAAATTCCATCAAACATTTTGTAGATACTGAAAAGCTGATTCTAAAATTGAAATGGAATCTAAAAGAGCCAAAACAATTTTGAAGAAAAAAAAAAGAGGAACTCACACTACCCAATTTCAAGACTTACAAAGCTCTAACAGTCAAGATAGTGTTGCATTAGGTTTGTGGATCAACAAAACAAAAGAGAGAGTTCAGAAATAGATCCACACATATATGGTCAATTGATTTTCAAAAAGGTGCCAAGGCAATTCAATAGATAAAGTATACTGCTGGAAAAACTGGATATCCATATGCAGAAAAAAAAAGAAGAAATTCAGCCCTTACTTTATACCATAAGCAAAAATTAACTCACAACAGATCATAGATTTAAACTTCTAGAAGAAAACTTAAGAGAAAAGCTCTGTAACATTGGGTTAGGCAGAGATATCTTAGACAAGAAACAAAAAACACAAACCACAGTTAAAATTTTTAAATTCAACTTCTTCAAAATTAAAAACCTCTGCTATTTGAAAGGTACCGTTAAGAGAAAGTAAAGACAAGCCTCAGGCTGGAAGAAAATGTTTGCAAAGAATATGTCTGATAAAGGACTTGTATCCATAATAGATTTTTTAAAACTCTCAAAACCAATAATAAGAGAAATAACACAATTAAATAATGGGTTAAATATTTGAACAGACATTGAGTAAAGAAAATATAAAGATGGCAACTAAACATATGAAAAGATCCTCACCATTGTTAATCATTAGGAAAATGCAAATTAAAATCACAATAAAATACCACTACACACCCACCAAAATGGCTAAAATCAAAAATACCAAGAGGCGGTGAGGAAAGCACATGGAAATCTTATACACTGCAAAATAGAATAGCCACTTTGGAAAAGTTTGGCCATTTCTTAATGAGTTTAATATATACCTACCATATGACCTAGAAATCCCACTCTTAGCTATTTATCCAAGAGAAATGAAAACACATGTTCCCATAAAGCACTGTACAGCAATATTTATAGTTTTATTCACAGTAGCCATAAACAGTCCATTAGTTGATGAATGGGTAAAAAAATTCATAAATACATGGGCACATCCAAACATGGAATATTATTCAGCAATAAAAAGAATGAACTACTATATACATGCAACAGCATGGATGAATCTCAAAAGCAGTATGCTAAATGAAAGAAGCTAGACAAAATAGGCTACCTACTGTATGAAGACATTCAGGAAAAAGAAACAGGAAATCAGATCAGTGATTGCCTGGGGCTGGGAGTTGGGGGAGGATAGTAACTACAGAGAGGGAGGAGGGATTTTGGGGGATGATGGAAACATTCTGCATCTTGATTGCGGTTGTTACATAATAGCACACAATTGTCCAAATTCATCAAATGGAATACTTAACAAGAATGAATTTTATTGTATGTAAATTATACTTTAGGAAACCTGACTTTAAAAAACAAAACCCTAGTAGAAGGTAAAGATGTTTATATTTTAGCCCTTGGGCTAGGGAAGGATTTCCTAAATAAGATCAAAACACATTGACAACAAAATGTCTCAGCATTAAAGCCAAAATCTTTACAACGATTTATCTACAAGGCCCTATGTGAACAGCCTCCGGTGATGGCTCTGACCTCATCTCCAACCTCTCTTGGCTCATTCAATCCAGTCCCTTCCTCAGGGCTTTCGCCAATCCCATTTTGTAGTTTTAAGGCTCCTTCACTACAGTGGACATTATTAGGGACAGCCATGGCCATGCAAGACCCACCCCCCAACTGGGTGCCTCAATTCTAGGTAGAATTCCAGACGGATTCAGGTAGGTCCTGCTTATCTGTTGGAAAGTGGGCAGCTGTGTCTGAGGAAAGAGACTCTTCCTCTAGTACTTCAAGTTGACGACATTGAAGGGCTGTGTTTCCAGTGAAGAAATTGCTCCACTGAGATACTGCCATGCCTAATCAC
This sequence comes from Choloepus didactylus, assembly GCF_015220235.1. Lineage (NCBI taxonomy): Eukaryota > Metazoa > Chordata > Mammalia > Pilosa > Megalonychidae > Choloepus > Choloepus didactylus. The sequence goes on from NC_051316.1 coordinate 100,363,196, forward strand.
CGCCAAACTTTTAACCACAGATGCCACTTAATTAAACCAAAAAGAACGTCCTTGAGTGGCTAATTAGTGCCAAAGCAGAGGAGCCAGGAGATCATCAAATGGAGTTTCTCTGGGGCCTCGTTAACGGGGCCATGGAGTGGACCAGGCCCCACAGAGGCAGCTCCAGGTGCACTGAAACTTTTCTGATGCTTCACACTCAAAGCCTCCTTAGAGGTTATAATCACCACCACCATCATCAGAAGCCTCTTTACAGCCTGGGTTCTGCCTAACTCTCCAGCCTCATTTTTCTTCATGACCTATCATTCTCCCTATTCCCAGAACAACAAATAAGTTTTCTCTGTTTTGCCACCACTATTTAATTAAAGGTAGCTGCCTAGAGTGCTATTTTGAAAATGATTCAAAGGCTTTGTTCAATCTCAGTGAGAAACAATTCTCTGAGATTAGCAATGTCTGCCATGGACATGGAATGGAGGAGTTTGTAGCATACAAGCTATATTCACCATCTCTGGCCTCAACCAAATCCTAAACCATGATGCATTCCCTAAATACTCAACTCTTCTTCACACCTCCGTTTCTTTGGTTGTAACATCCTTGCCTCTCTTCTCCACTTAGTGGAAGCCTAACTGCTGTCCTTCAAGACCTGACTTCTCTATAGCATTCTCTTAGTGGGATTAATAACTGTCTCTTCTGCATTCCCACTGTGATTTGAACATTCACTTATCGTTGCAATTATTATACTATCCTATCATGATCTGGGTAATTGGGGTGCTGTGCAAGAAAAACTTCTAGAGAGTTCTTGGTGGATGGGCCAAGAGGACAGGCCACAAGGGAGACTAGTAGTGACTCTCTAGTAGGAAAAGGAAAACAAAAAAGTAGAGATATTGGGTTGAAGAGGGGGTGGGAAGACCAAAAAAAAAGAGAAGCTACAAGCACATCCATGAGACACCCTCCCCCTTAGAGATACCAGTGAGGGTTTAGGTACATAGTAGCCCAGGAAATGGAGTGAAGAGTGAGTAATCAGTGAAGAGAGGACAATCTTTTCACCAGAAAAGAAACACTAAAGGATGTTCTTTAGGGAAAAGAGCACAGTTCTGATTCCAGTAATGGCAAACTGGCTTGTCTCATACTGACCTCCTAAATTAATAATTATAAACTCTAGGAAAAATATTAGTTTGAAGGCATTGGAGACTAACCAAAAGCAGGCAGAACTGAGACTGTTGAACTGTAATGAAGTAGCCTTGATTCTCAATGATGATTGTATAACTATATAGCTTTTATTGTGTGACCGTGTGATTATGAAAACCTTGTGACTGACACTCCCTGGATCCAGTGTTTGGGTAGATGAGTAATAAAACAAAGACAAAAAAATATATAAATAATAGGGGAGGGATAGAAAGTATGGGATGTTTTGAATGTTCTTTTTTATTTTTGGGGGGATTAATGAGGATGTTCCAAGATTGATTGTGGTGATGAATGCATAACTATGATGACATCATGAGCCATTGATTGTTACTTTGGATGGTGTGCTGGTTTGGATATATTATGTTCCCCAAAAAGTCATGTTCTTTAATGGAATCTTGTGGGGACAGATTTATAAGTCTTTTAATTAGGGTGGAAACTTTTGATTGAGCATTTCCATGGAGATATGACTCACCCAACTGTGAGTGATTAGATTATCTCCATGGAGATGTGGCCCCACCCATCCAGGGTAGGTCTTGATTAATTCCCTGGAGTATTAAGACAGATGCTAAGAGCCAACCCAAACCCAGATGCTTGCTGATGCTTAGAGATGCAGACAGAAGAATGTTTGGAGATGCTAAGCTAAGAAATGAAGCCCAGAGTTTGCCAGGGAGAAGTTAAGAGAGGACCCCCAGACACTTAGAGAGAAACACCCTGGGAGAAAGAAGCAAGGATGCACATTTGCTGAGAAAGAGGAGCTGAAACACAACCCAGGACCAGGAGACACCAACCACGTCCATTCCCAGATGACAGAGATATTCCAGACACCATCAGCCATTCTTCAGTGAAGTCACCTCTTGTTGATGCCTTAATTTGGACACTTTTATGGCCTTACAACTGTAAATTTGTAACCTAATAAATCCCCTTTATGAAAGCCAATCTATTTCTGGTATTTTGCATAATGGCAGCATTAGCAAAGCAGAACAGGGAGATTATGAACAACTTTATGCCAATAAATTCAACAAAGTCAGGACAAATTCTCTGAAAGACATAGATTACCAAAGTTGACTCAAGGAAAAAACTGAAAATCTGAATAACTCTATATCTATTTTTAAAATTTAATTCATAAGCAAAAACCTTTCCAGAGAGATAACTCCAAGCCCAGATGGCTTCACTGATAAATTCTATCAAACATTTAAAGAATAAATAATACTAATTTTACATAAACTCTTTCAGATAATGAGTGACAACTTTTTATAAAACCACATTATCGGGGGGCCGAACACACAGCACAGAGCCCAGCCGAGAAACCCAGCCTCGCAGCCGTCTCCCCAGCGGGCGGGGCTACTCCTGCCCGGCTGAACCCACAGCACAGAGCTGAGACAAGAAACCCAGCCTGACAGGGTGTCTTTCCCACAGCACCGCTCACATGACACAATATCGGCTGTGGACAGTGGCCTTGAATACACCCACAGCTGATTGTCCCGGAGCTGGGAGAGCGGAGCTGTGCGGAAAGGGGGAAGTTAACGCATCCCATTCAACCATCTTTGAAGCGGGCTGGGAACGCCCCTACACAGCCTGGTGGCCCAGGGCTTCCCTGGAGGCCGGCACTCACTTGTGACATGGCATGGCCCATCCCGCCTCAACAGAGGTCCTGGAAAAGCACAGCAGGGAGTGGGGAACTGCTCGGAAATCCCAGGGAACCTACGCCAATACCAAGGACTTCTGTGTCAGCGGCAGAGAACAGCCTTAAATCTCCGGGAACACCTGGGAGGTTTGATTGTTAAACCTGCCCTTCCACCCTAACCACTCAGGCACACACCCCTCATTGAGGGCAGACAGCACCGACAACACACCCAAATTAAGAGCACCAATTTTACCCCAAAAGAATCAGATCCCCACATACCACAAAGTTGGGGAGAACTGACTTGAGGGGAATAAGTGACTCACAGACGCCATCTGCTGGTTAGTTAGAGAAAGTGTATGTCACCAAGCTGCAATTCTAACGAAGTAAAGAGCAAGTAAAGCAAATGCCAAGAGGCCAAAAACAACAGAAAATCTTAAAGCATATGAGAAAACCAGATGACATGGAGAACCCGAACCCAAACACTCAAATCAAAAGATCCAAAGACACACAGTTCCTGGCAGAATTAATCAAAGAACTACAGACAGGCAAGGAGAGCATGGCACAGGATATAAAAGACTTGAAGAAGAGCATGGCACAGAATATAAAAGACATAAAAAAGACCCTAGAAGAGCATAAAGAAGATATTGCAAGAGTGAATAAAAAAACAGAAGATCTTATGGAAATTAAAGAAACTGTAGGCCAAATTAAAAAGACTCTGGATACTCATAATACAAGATTAGAGGAAGTTGAACAACAACTCAGCCTCCTCGAGGACCACAGAACAGAAAATGAAAGAACAAAAGAAAGAATGGGGAAAAAAATTGAAAAAATCGAAATAGATCTCAGGGATAGGATAGATAAAATAAAACGTCCAAATTTAAGACTCATTGGTGTACCAGAAGGGGAAGAGAAGGGTAAAGGTCTAGAAAGAGTATTCAAAGAATTTGTTGGGGAAAACTTCCCAAACCTTCTACACAATATAAATACACAAAGCATAAATGCCCAGCGAACTCCAAATAGAATAAATCCAAATAAACCCACTCCAAGACATATTCTGATCAGACTGTCAAATACTGAAGAGAAGGATCAAGTTCTGAAAGCAGCAAGAGAAAAGCAATTCACCACATACAAAGGAAACAACATAAGACTAAGTAATGACTACTCAGCAGCCACCATGGAGGCAAGAAGGCAGTGGCATGACATATTTAAAATTCTGAGAGAGGAAAATTTCCAACCAAGAATACTTTATCCAGCAAAACTCTCCTTCAAATTTGAGGGAGAGCTTAAATTTTTCACAAACAAATTCTGAGAGAGTTTGCTCATAAAAGACCTGCACTACTTCAGATACTAAAGCAAGCCTTACTAACAGAGAAACAAAGAAATGAAAGAGAGATATAGAGACTTTTAACAGACATATATAGAATATTACATCTCAGGTCACTGGGACACACACACATGTTCTTCACTAGCGATCACGGATCTTTCTCCAGAATGGACTGTATGCAGGGACATAAAAACAAGCCTCAATAAAATAAAAAATAAAAAAATGAATTCGTTCAAAGCACATTCTCTGACCACAATGGAATACAAATAGAAGTCAGTAACCATCAGAGACTTGGAGAATTCACAAACACCTGAAAGATAAAAATGAGAGGGAGATGAAAACATTCCCGGATAATCAAAAGCTGAGGAACTTCATCACCAGTAGATCAGTCCTAAGCAGGCTGAAAGGAAGGGACACTAAACAATTGACTGAAACCACATGAAGAAATAAAGATTTCGAGTAAAGATCACATGGTAAAACCACATTATCCTTATTCAAAAATAAATCTACACTGGAACACCTCTGTCAGCTGGGAAGGCACGTGGCTGGCATCTGCTGTTCCCAGGTTGCGTTTCAAAACGTCATTCTCCGAAATGTCTCTGGGCTTGTCACTCGTAGCCTCTTCAGCTCCTGTGCATCTAACCATCTGGGGGTCCTCTCTTAGTTTCTGTGGAGAAAACCCTGGGCTAGCATCTCTTAGCTCAGCATCTCCAAAAGTCCTTCTTCCACATCTCCAAGTACCGGCTTTCAATGGCCTTCTCCAAAATGTCTCTCTCAGCTGCTCTGAGCTCCTTCTGTTTGTGAGCTCTTTTATAGGACTCCAGTGATTAAATCAAGACCCACCCTGAATGGGTGGGGCACACCTCCATGGAAATAATTCAGTTATCACCTACATTTGGGTGAATCGCATCTCCATGGAAGCACTTAATCAAAAGGTTCCAGCCTAAGCAACACTAGTACATCTGCCCCCACAAGATTGCATTTAAGAACATGGCTTTTTCTGGGGGACATAATATATCCAAACCAGCACAAGGTGTGACTGTGTAATTGCGAAAACCTTGGGACTGACACTCCCTTTATCCAGTGTATGAGCAGATGACTAATAAAATAAAGACAATAAATAGATAAATAATAGGGGGGAATAAAGGGTATGGGATGTTTGGGGTGTACTTTTTTTATTTTTATTCTTATTTTTATTTTTTTGGAATCATGAAAATGTTCCAAAACATTGATTGTGGTAATGAATGTGCAACTATATGATGATACTGTGAACCACTGATTTACACTTTGGATGAGTATCTGGTATGTGACTATATCTCAATAAAATTGCATTTAAAAACAAACAAAAAATCTACAAACCATTATCTCTCAGGAACATAGACACAAAAATCCATAAGAAGTATTATCAAATTGAATGGCAGCTTCAATTTCAGCTATATTTATAAATCAGGATATAAAAATATTTCATTGGAGACATTTAGTTGGGGAGCTTAGGACATTTCCAAATCAGCAGAGAACTCACCTCTGATTGCTTGTTTGGTTGCATGGTAGGGATGGTCAGATTCAGACCAATGTACAGAATGCTACCCAGAAATGATATTGCAGAGTCAGCCAAAGAGACCCCAAAACCAGGCTATTCAATAAACTAGTGGGCAGAGCTGACGATCAGTCACTGAGCTTTTCAAAGACTTACGGAAGTACATGAGATTTGAAAGGAAGAATGTATCATCCAAAAAACTGAAATGAAATGACAAAATTGAAATTATAAATGTTTAATTGAATGCCTACAAAATGTAATATAACTAGTCAATTAAAACTCCCCTCAACATATATATATACAAAGTATACATATGTAAATTATATTAAATGTAGTATATATGAATTTTCACATGTTAGGTATAATGTAGAATGGGGGTAGCCAAAAACTTAACAGCCCAAAGGCCAGAAAAATATTACTTTGATTACGTGTCATATGGTAACTTTTCTGTTAGCCTAATAAACTCCCCTTTCTTTTTGTGGACAAGGAGATTGCAATTGCTTTTTTTCGTTTCCGGGTTCCTGCGTCACATTCTATGGGATCTTGCCATTGAGCTAATTTTCTTAACCCAGCATCTTAGATCCTGGGAAATTCCTAGAGCATAAGTCATCTGAATGTGTGCTGACTGCATTTTTTATCACCAATGACCTTCAGAATGGGAAGAATATGGATTTAGAAGTCACCCAGACCTGTGCTTGTTCACGACAGGAAAGGGTCTTCGATGGTGTCATCATTTAGCAGAGTAGAAACAGCATTGAGCTGGGAGCACTAGTCCAGGATTTGCCACTTAAAGGTTTTGTGACCTTGTCAAAATTCTTCTTTCTGAACCTTGATCCTCTCATCTATGAAATGGAAGAAAGAACCCCAGTTTCACAGAGCTTCTTTTGTAAGGATTAATAAGATGTTTGTATAATGAGATTAATATAATTCCTGACATGTAGTGGATGCTCAAAAATTGTCAGACACCATTCTCCACCCCAAGCTGTGAATGAGAAGGAGGAAGAAAATAGGCTCTGTCCTGAGATCCTCCCATGGGGACAAGAATTGAGAAGGAACCAAGACAAGAAAAGGCACATGAGTATCACATAGGAATGGGTGGGGTTGGGAGGGGGGGCAGGTGACAGAGCTCTTGGCTACAGGGGAGGGAGGGAAGGGTAAGAGAACCAACACAGGGGGAGATAAATGAGCAAAGTTGTATGTGCCCATTTGTAGGGAGGTGGGGATGGGCTTATGCTCTTCTGAGACTTCAGGGAACCAGTTACATTCAGTGAACATCAGAATGGTATGCAGAATGCAAGTCACAATCAGAAAGGAGAGAGTAAGCCTGGAAAAAGTGAATCATGGACAGAGGGAAGAAAATGTCACTCATCCAAAGAAAATGATGGCCAAGTCTCTACCTGAGGTTTATTAAAAGAATAAGTGGGAGTTATATTAACATCACCAATGCCCACCACATCACTACACTCCCCAACTCTACTGTGATTCGGTTCTGGAGGACTTAGGTGAGGCTATTTGGTGGAAAGAGGCCAACCTTGGGAATTTCAGTGCTGTCTCCCACCACTTCATAGTTGTATGACTCTGGACAAGTCACCTAACTTCTCTGCATCTTAATTTCCTCTCTAGTGAAATAGGAAACCTATTCACAGGGCTGTTATGAAGATTTAACAAGATACACAGATATCGAGTAGGTTCTTGACAAACATTTGTTTCCTTTCCTCTTCTCTCCTGGTGCATGTCACACTCATGAATCTATTTTCTCTTTCCATCAGCCCATAAAGCAAGAGAAGACACAGCAGGAGATTTTGAATAAAGAACAGAAACCCATTTCCATAATAAATATGTTTAAAAGATAATGTTTGAAATAGAGCCTTTTTATGGGAGCCAACATCTGCCATAGAGGCAGCTTTATTCATAATAGCCAGAAAATGGTAACAACCCAAATGCCCATCGACAACAGACTAGATAAATTAATCATGGTTTATTTATACAATAAAATACTTATACAGCAAATAAAATAGATCAAACCACCAATACACACAACAACATGGATGTCAACAGACATTAGGTTGAATAAAAGAAGCCAGACACAAAAAGTACATACTGTTCAACTCCAGTAGTGTGAATTTCATGAAAAGGCAAAACTAATCAATGGTGATAGAAGTCAGAATAATAGCTGTGTGTAGGGGGTTGTTGACTTTGAAGGGCACAGGAGAGCCTTCTAGAGTGCTGGAAATGTTCTATGTCTTCATTTGGTGGTTACTTAGGTTTATTATACATATGTAAAAATTAATAGATCTGTGCACTTAAGATCAATGCTCTTTATTATATGCATATTATACTCCCAAGGGAGAGGAGAGATGTACTGCCATACTGTCCTGAAACCCAAAATACCAAGCCTGAAGTTGTGCAAGCATCTCAAAAGCCCATTTGACTAAAAGAATAAATATTGAGAGTAAAAGTAGTCTTTCGACTAAGACTGAGAGAAAAACAAATTTAAATTAAACACAAATAACAGGTAAGATGGAGAGAAAAGTGTTTCATTATAGCATCTCTAATAATGCCCCATAAAAATACCTTTTAAGTTTTAGTAATCTTTAGTGCCATTCACACATAGCTATTTTAATTTAAAAGTCCATTTTATAGGAAAAGCCTAATTAAATAGAAAAGTGGGTTGTAGGAGTGTCTAATGTCACATTTTTCTTACTCAGACATTATTAGAAGATTGGATTACGTGTACTCTAAAGTCCTTTGCATCTCTGCTATTCTTCTATAATTTCACTTCTTCAGTTCTTTGCTTGCAATTATATTTAGCTGCTACCAGGTCAACATTGGCATCACTGTGATGTTCTGTGATATTCCATGGATAGGGGCCCACCTAGTCAAAGCAGGACTAAGAAAACTCGGATCCACTGGGACAGATTTTTCACGTTTCCCAGCCCCTTTGACCCTCCGTCCCATGGATGGGGAATTTCCCCCTTATGGGTCCCTTCCGTACAAGCCGGAAAACTCATCTTCCCATCGTCCCTTGGAGCTGGAGTACAGGCACGTGAGCTAGGCTGCACCCATCAGATGTGCATTAGAGATGACTTTAATTCTAAGTAGAGCAAAGTGAGGAAGGGGGCACCACTCAGAAACCATTTTCTAGTAAGGCTAGCTGTAGAAGCAGCCAACTTTTGGGGCCACAATAGTGGGTGCCATTGGAGATGCCTGTGCCTGGTGGCAGCAGTGGCATCTCACTGGGGTAGTGGGTGTTCCTTCTGGGGATGAGCATCCGTCTAATTCCCTGGCTCTCCCAGTGGTTCCGTGAGCTACGCAATGTCCTACAATAAATTGCTTCCTGCTTAAACTGGCCGGGGCAGGGTGGGGGGAGGGGGTTCCATTGTTTACACTAAGAGCCCTGAATGAATCACCCACCAAATCAAAACACCAGGAATGCTCATATTGTGAACATCAAGATCATTCACTCCAAAGAGGTCAGCTTGGTACATTTGCAACAAGTTTCCATTTGTAAAATTTCCTACATAGGCTTTCATACAAAACACGGTCCCCCAGTCTAGTCACCTGCATTTAAGAGAGGAACGTCCCTGGACTCCATCCATCCTCCCCTCCCCTCAGTCTTTTGCTTGGCCCCAGCCTCCTCACTGTTCTGCAAGCATCCAAGTCTTCCTGCTGTAGGCTATTGTCCATTCTACCCCAGGGCACTCCTAAAACAAGATCTAATTGTGTTTCCCTGATTAAAATTCTCTCCAAAGCCACCATACTGCTTCTGCACCTCAGGGCACAACCTCTTGGCAGCACCCATTAGGATTTGGCAAGCAACTCACACCAACTCTGACTGATTTCAGCAAATGAAGAATTCATGGAGCAACCCCAGGATGAAAGGAAAAGCTAAGGTGTTGAGAAGGCCAGGAATCTAGGATGCCCCTGGGATACTGGAAGCAGGAACTAACAATCTTTTCAGAGAGACCAGCTATGTGTAGGAATCACAGCCCGCCATCTTCAGTCTCCACGTAACTCCACTCTGGAGTCAAACTACAAGGACAGAGTGTCTGACTGGCTGGGATTGATGCTCAGGCCTCCTCCTTGGCCAGGACAAGGACACTGACAGACCCACCAAGACTGAAATTAATGATGGGGGCCTGGGGATTCTCAGACAAAGTAGGGGTGTTAGCAGAAGAGGCAGAATAGATACTGAGCAAGCAAGAACAAGACACAGATACACCAAGCTCAATTCCAGAACCCTGAAGGATTCTTCTACATCAGAGCAAGCATCCTCTGCCTTCAACAGTGCCCAGAAGGAATGCTGGAAGCAGCCCCAGCCAACTAAGAAAGAAACAAGGATTTTCTGGACTGCAGGACAGTAGACTTAGTTCCCATGACCCTCTCCTGCACCTGATTTCTCCTATTGTTTCTGGACCATCATTCTTTCTGAGGAACTCTAAGCCTGTAATTATGGAGTACAATGGGCCCTTTCCCTTTTCGCCTCTTGCTTTACCCCTTTGTCCTCTCCTCTGTCTTTGCTGGCCATGGGGAGCCCTTTGGCTGGGGAGATGTTCTCAGTGTTAGGACTGGAGGGAAAAGGGGATGTACAGCCTAGAATCACTGCTGCTCCATCTCAGGTCTCCAGAGTGAAGCAGGAGAGAGCAGAGTGGAGTGGCTTAGAAAGGATGTCACACTCACATTGTATTTATCTTATTGAGTTTTTTGTTTTGTTTTGTTTTCTTGCTTATTGTCTGTTTTACCCCACTGAAATAAGAAGTCCATAAGGACAGAGCTTTTTCTGTCTTGAGTACTCAGTGCTGTCCCCAAACCAATGAAACTAACTGGCATGAAGTAAGCACTTAGGAAAATAAATATCTGTGATTTAATGAACAGCATGCATGTAAAGTGGAGGCTACACAGTTCCATCCCATTCTTCTGCATTTGACCCTGGGCCAGACAGGCAAGATCAGGCCTGGCACTGAATCAAACCAGGAAACAGGGAAAGCTGGACTGTCAAAGAGCATAAGCTGTACACTCAGACCTGGGTTCCAGCCTGGTTGGCACCCAGGGGGCACGTTACTTAACCACCTAGGTTTTAAAATGGGGATTATTTCACCTACCTTGTACTGTTGGTGTGAAGATAAATGAGAATTAAAAGTGTAAAACTGGCACACAGTAAGTGCTCTCCTCCCCACATGGCTTTCATCTATGTTGTACCTTCTGTTAGGGAGGAAGTTGTTTTAATCAGATGGTGGGAATGGAACGTGTACTTGGGGATTGTGTACTTTCAGAGATCAGCCTGGAAATGGTAATGCCTAACCCACAAGGAGAAATGAAGCATCAACAGTGAACATTTACACCATGAAAGGTTCCAGGGATCCCAGTGGGAAGTCTCATGCTGCAACCGCTATCACACCTAGCTTGTGGCTAGGAGAAAGGCCCTTTCGCTGTTGCCTCGGCTTGTGAGGGTGGGACCAAAAGAGATACATAGCAGGCAACTTTGGAAAGAGAACTTTATTTAGCCTCATGAGAAAACCTCAAGATCTGGATGGGGACTGAGCTCTGGAGTTTTCCAACCAATGGCATAGAAAACACCCAATCATTCTCCCCACATCCTCAGACCAGGGTCTAAGTGGGGGTTCCAAGAACACCCCATCTCCTTGCATCCTCACAGATTCAGGCAATGCATTCTTGTTGTACATTAGATTCTCCTGCTTTCTGGATATCTCATTGAACAGGAAACTTAATCAAACCAACATTCTAGACATTCACATCAGTTCTGATCTGACACACTAGCCACTATTCTGGAACATTAACCAGGAACACAAAATTCTGGATCACCAATCAGAAAAATCAATGTTCTGGAGAACCACCCAGAATTCTAGAATGGAAGAAAAAACTTCCTAGCTTTCTAGATTATTTAATCATGAGTTCTACATCTAGAATGCCTATATTAGAAGTCAACCAGAAATCTGATACTCTAGGTTGTCAACTAGGGGCCCAATGTTCTGACATGCCAAATGAGAACTACTCCTAACATTCCAGATCATTAAACAGGAATTCAGCATTCTAGAATGACAAACAAAAACACAATATTCGAGATAATCAGTGAGGGACCCAAGATATAAATGTCAGCTCCAACACTCTTGATGTCAAACCAGAAACCCAACATTTAAGACTATAAACCCTGGCCTCAGCATTCTGGAATGACAAGCACAAAGCTCCACCCTCTAGAATGCTGCTGCCCTGTCCCTCAGAGTTCTCTGGGTGGCCACTCCACACCAGGCCTGTGGTCCAGGCTGGGGCTGGGCACATGGAAAGAAACATAGGGACAGGTCTTGGTGTTGAGGCAGACCAGCTTCTTCAGCGTGGCTGTCTTGACAATGTTGAAGCCTATCTCACCACCAAACGTGCTGGACTTCCAGTACTCTGGAGAACAGACGGGATTCCCTAGGAGGCCCTTGAGGGAAAAAGGAGCCCCAATTTCTATCATACTCTCCCCAAAGATGGAGTTTGGATGGCACTTCTCAAGAAGAAGCCCCGGGTAGAACTCCAGGGCATCGATGTCTCCATACAACTCCTCCAGCTCAGCTGCCATCTCCTTCTCTCCTACAAAGAGAAGCTAGGTCAGAGCCACGGTGCCAATAAGGTAAGTCTCGGGAGGGAAAAATTCCCCATCCACCTTTACCTGGGGAGAATAAGGAACTCCAGAAGAGTAATTTGAGCAACTGAGCACATGCATAAAATCTAGCCCAGCTGACACTGGGGCAAAGGGCCAGGAAGGAAAGCACAGATTGATCTTCCTCCAGGGTTGGATCTAAGGAAGGAATGTGCTACTAAGGAAAAAGTCAAGTGGCCTGGATCTGCCACAAAATAGCATGTGACCAGGAGCAACTCACCTCACTTCTCTGGGCCCTCACTACCTGATCTTACAACAGGAGAATGCTTCCCATCTTACTTCCTTCACAGGCAGGTTTTAAGGCCTTAAACTAGTTCAAGCCTCTTCATTCTACTGAAGCTCAGAGATGTAATGTAACTTGTCTGGGCTCACATGGAGATTTAGTGGCAGTGTTCTTTCTGCCACTCTAGACTGTTTATCACGGGAGATTAAAGAGTGAGCGCTCTTTGGCAAACCCAAATATTGCTGTGTCAGGATTATGGGGAACTTATCCACTGGTCCCAGGAACTGCCCAACTCAGTGAGACATTTTCAGAGAGTTACCAAGGGAATGCAGACATTGAGCTTTCCTGAAGGACTTTCCTCAAGTCCTTCCTCCATGAACTCTTGCAGTCCTGTATCAGGTCATACCTGCTCAAAACCCTTCAATGACTCCCATTATCTGTGACAAGGGATCCCCAGTGTGACTGCCCAATAGCTGGGGATCGTGAATATATATATATATATATATGTACAGATTCTTGGAACTACCCTGGCCTACTGAATCATAATCTCTGGGAGAGACATCTGGGATTTGGTCATTTTAATCAGTTTTCTAAGTGATTCTTATGCAGCTGATCCATAAATAGGCATTTAGGAACCATTAGACAGAATAAAACCCAAACTCTTCTTAATGATATCCAATATTCTATCCAATTTGGCCCCTACCTCCCATCACTAATCATCCACATATGCCCCTTGCTCCAGCCACACCTACCACTTAATGTTCTTCCAAATAGGTGTTTTCTTTCTGACCTCTGTGCCTTTGTACTTTCTGTTCCTCTCCCTAAATTGCCCTTCTCTTTATTCTCCACCTGAAAAATTCCATCTATTCTGCAAACCCAGCTGAAAAACCACATTCTCTCCCTGAGCGGGTTACTTACTCCAACATCCCTTTCCCCTCATCACTCTCACAGACACAGTGCATGCCACCATACATTGTCCAAGTGTGTTCGCTCTGTGTATCACTTTACTGTAAGTCCCTCAAGGGCAGAGGCTGTGTCCAGGACAGAGCTGCTCACCTGTGAGCTCCTGGAAAGACGTATAGGGCTTCATGGCAAACCTCTTGCGGTACTCATTGAAGGGCTGCAGCCGCAACTCTCGAGACTCCCTGATAACCTCCGCGGCCACATGCAGGACGTGCTGGTTTATGTTCCTGCCGCCACCGATCTGCCAAAAGATAAGCACAGCTGTAGTCTGAGAGCCAGGCCAGACTGTCCCAGAGCCTGTGTTAGGACCCCAGGAAAAGGACTGCAGGTCAGGAGTCCTCCCTGAGCTAGAACAGAGAGCATGGCTCAGCCTAAGTCACATTGCTGGGGATCTGGCCCCAGATCTGCCACTGTCATGCTTTCAGGCACCCCCTATGAGTCTCATCTTCCTCATCTTTAAAGTGTGGAGCGTGCCAGGAGAACCTTTCTGGGGCCCACCTTCTTCCCCAACCCTTTGAATCTAGGTGGGAACACACACACACACAAACACACACACACACACACACACACACACACACACAGGCCCTGTTAAGGAGAATGCAGGAACTATTAGATTCAGCAGCTAGGACTCTGCAAAGGCCAGCACTGCCACAGCCAAGAGCTCAAGCAGATGTAGAGGGTGCCCTATCTCTGGAGAGGAAAGTTGGAGGGGCAGAAAGGTCTCTGAACCAACAACAGATGGGAACAGAAGAATGGAAGAGAGTACTAGTTTGGGGGTCCAAGAACTGAAGGATCAGTTAATAAATCTGCTCTATGGCTTTCCTGAGATATCTTTTAAACTATGTTCTGGCAGAGCTGACATATGTTTGTCACTCTCCAAATCAGGTTTGTTCACAGAACAGAGATTATCTCTTAAGGGATCCTGCTAAGGGACCTGTTTTTACTGCTTTTTATTCTCTGTATCATAGTATTGAGATTCAAAAAAATTTACTGAGCATCTAATATTTAAAAAGTGAGCCCCGGAGGATCCAAGATGGCAGCATAGAGAGGAGTGGAAGCTAAGTAGTCCCCCTGGAACAACTGAAAAAAAACCAGAAACAACTAGTAAATAATGCAGAATAACTGCAGGGGGACAAAGGTGACCGCCCACTCATCATACACTAACCTGAATTGGGAGGAATGCCCGAGATCACAGCATAAAATCTGTAAGTAAGAACTGCAGATCCAAATCGGGAGACCCCTCCCCCACAGCCCAAGTTACAAAGCCTTGTGGTGCCAGAGAGAAGCTTTCTCCCAGCAAGCGAATAAAGCTCAGCTGAGCTCCAACTTGGGTTTTAATTAGCGAGTGTGAACTGCTCACTACAAGCTATGAATCCCCAACAAGTAGACAGAGGCTTTGGGTGACGACTGACCTTGGAGAGCCGGAGGGTCGCCTCAGACTAGCTCTGTTCCTTTTTTGACCCAGTGGAGAAAGCCTCAGCCATTTTCAGTTCCCAGTTCTGTGACCCAGACGGGTGTGGCACAGGCAGAGAGAGACCATTGAAATGCTAATGATCTCCCCCTAAGGCGTCTATCTTCTGTAACAGGAAAGGGTGGGGCCCAGCTCTACTACCTGCCTTTCATTCAGAACTTACACCAGTCAAGAATTATAGGCTAATCTTTGCATCAGGCAGAGAGCACCCCTGCACGGCCCGGCAGCCCAGGGCTTCCCTTGAGGGATGATGCACACTAGTGCAATAGCACAGCCTTCCCTCAGCAGAGGTTCTGGAAGATCACAGCTGAGAAGGGGTGCCTGCTCGGAAAACCCAGGGACACTACATCAATGCCGGTGGTTTGTGGGTCAGTGACAGAGAAAATCTGGGGCAAAACTGAAATGAAGGCTTAGACTCTTGCAACAGCCTTGAATCTCCAGGAACACCTGGGAGGTTTGAATATTAAAGCTGCCCTGCCTGCCTAACCACCCAGACACATGCCCCACATTCAGGGCAGACAGCTCTAACAACAAACCCAAACTGAGTTCACCAACTGAACCCCACAAAAATCATTTCCCCACACACCACAGAGACAGAGTTGGGGAGAACTGACTTGAGCAGTATAGATGACTCGCAGACGCCATCTGCTGGTTAGTTGGAGAAAGTTTACGCCATCAACTTGTATTTCTGAAAAATTAGATTGGTAATTTTTTTTACAACTTGAAAGAACCCTAACAAGCAAAGCAAATGCCAAGAGGCCAAAAACAATAGAAAATCTTAATGCATATGATAAAACCAGACAATATGGAGAACCTGATCCCAAGCACCCAAATCAAAATATCAGGAGAGACACAGTACTTGGCACAATTAATTCAAATAATTACAATCGAGGAATGAAAACATGGCACAGGATATAAAAGACATGAAGAAGACCATGGAACAGGATAAAAGGGACATAAAGAAGACCCTAGAAGAGCATAAAGACAAAATTGCAAGAGTAAATAAAAAAATAGAAGATCTTATGGAAATAAAAGAAATTGTTGGCCAAATTAAAAAGACTCTGGATACTCATAACACAAGATTAGAGGAAGTTGAACAACGACTCAGTGTCCTAGAGGTCCACAGAACAGAAAATGAAAGAATAAAAGAAAGAATGGGGAAAAAAAATTGAAAAAATCAAAAAGGATCTCAGGGATATGATAGATAAAATAAAACATCCAAATTCAAGACTCATCGGTGTCCCAGAAGGGGAAGAGAAGGGTAAAGGTCTAGAAAGAGTATTCAAAGAAATTGTTGGGGAAAACTTCCCAAACCTTCTCACAATATAAATACACAAAGCATAAATGCCCGGCGAACTCCAAATAGAATAAATCCAAATAAACCCACTCTGAGACATATTCTGATCAGACTCTCAAATACTGAAGAGAAGGAGCAAGTTCTGAAAGTAGCAAGAGAAAAGCAATTCACCACATACAAAGGAAACAACATAAAACTAAGTTGTGACTACTCAGCGGCCACCATGGAGGCGAGAAGGCAGTGGCATGACATATTTAAAACTCTGAGAGAGCAAAATTTCCCACCAAGAATACTTTATCCAGCAAAACTTTCCTTCAAATTTGAGGGAGAGCTTAAATTTTTCACAGACAAACAAATGCTGAGAGAGTTTGCCAATAAAAGACCTGCCCTACTTCAGATACTAAAGGGAGCCCTACTAACAGAGAAACAAAGAAAGGAGAAAGAGATATAGAGAATTTTAACAGACATATATAGAACCTTACAACGCAAATCACCAGGACACTCATTTTTCTCTAGTGATCATGGATCTTTCTCCAGAATGGACCATATGCTGGGACATAAAACAAGCCTCAAGAAATTAAAAAAAAAAAAAAAAAAAAAACAGTTGAACATATTCAAAGCACAATCTCTGACCACAGTGGAATACAAATAGAAGTCAACAATTTTTGAATTGTAACTCCACTCATTTACTTTCTACATGATATAAAATACACAAACTCTAATGACAAATCAGTGGTTTTGAACTCAATGTAAAATATGTAATTTTTGACAAGAACTATATAAAGGTGGGGGAATGGAGGAGTATAGGTACATAGTTTATGTGTCCTATTGAAATTAAGTTGGTATCAAAGAAAAACAAGATTGTTATGGATTTAAGAGGTTAATTTTAAGCCCCACAGTAAACACAAAGAAATTGTCAGAGAATATGACCGTAGAGATGAAAAGTAGAGTATGGGTTAAGAGAAATGGGGGAAGGGGCAATGGGGAGTTAAGAAATGAGTGTAGGGTTGCTGTTTGAGGTGAAGAGAGATTTCTAGTAATGGATAGTGGGAAGGTGATAGCATTACAACATTCTAAATGTGATTAATCCACTAATGGAATGCTAGGGAGGGGGTGGAATGGGAAGATTTAGGGTGTATGTATGTTTCCACAATTGAGAAAAAAAAAAAAGACAGTCTAAATAGATGACAATTGAATGCTAAGGATGACCCTGGATGGGATCTGAGGATGGAGGACAAGAGGCTCAAAGGGACACAGTTGAGACATAAGGAAAAGGAAATATAGAATGTAAGCTCTATATTATTGTTGAATCTCTTGTACTTCTTAGCTGCGCTTAATGAGATTGCATAAAAGAATGTTCTTGTTCATGGAAATTGTATATGTGAATTATAGTGCTTGTTCAAGGATGTGTGCAGCTAGCTCTCATGTTCAGACGACAGAGCAATAGATGATGGATGATAGATAGGGAGAGAGAGAGGGAGGGAGGGAGGGAAAGAAATAGCGGTGTGACAACATGTTAAAGTTAGTGGATCAGGGTATCAGGGGGGTCAGGGAACGCTGGAGTTCTGTGTATGGGATTTGTATTATTTTTGCAACTGTTCCTATAACTTTGAATTTATTTCAAAATAAAATTAAAAAAAAAAAAAAGTGAGCCCCTAGTAACTGACCACTACTAGGAAGCAGAAACTCAGAACTAGAAGGTAAGAGCAAAGTGTCAAGTCCCTCCATTCAGAAGAGATAAAGCCAATCACAGGAACACAGACCACATCTGTTCTTTCTTCTTCCTTCTGCCAATTTGCCTGGAGGGGAAAGGTCATTAGCGAAAATCTTCCCAGAAAACCATGGTTTAACTAAACTTAGAGTTTAACTCCTGTGAAGGGAAGGAAAATAGGGTTCAAAACCCAGGCAACCTGATGATATAAAGAAGGCTCCAGAAAAAGATTCTGATGCATAACAGTTAAGCAGCATTGGTCTCAAGAAAGCGCTATTGCTCAAGATGAATTTATAATGTTAATGCCTAAGAAAAAGTTCTGTTTAAGGTAGAGAATGTGTAATTAGGAGGGAGAGAGGAAAAACATTGTTGCAGGCAAACAAGAACCTTAGAGCAAAAGAAGCAGAATCTGGTTCCAGTCCTGGCTCAACCAAAGCTATGAAGCATTGGGCAAGTTACCTGAGCTCAGTCTCAGTTTCCTCATGTGTAAAAATGGAAAAAGTAAGAGCACCTATCTTGTAGGATTATAGTAAAATAAATGAGACAAAGCATGCAAAGCAGTTATTGGAGTGAGTTACATAATAATCCCCAAGATGTTAGCCATAAGTGATGAACATTAGGGGAAATTCTGCTCTATTATTTCTCATACTCTTTTCCATATCCTGAGAGCAACACACTTCTGTCACACTTCTGCCTTGACCCAAGTACCATCCTGGGCCTTTTCACACACATCATCCTGGTCATTCCTTGAAAATGCTTTGGAAGCCACACAGCACCACACAAATGCTATTGTCTCTGCTCACTTCTGTGTCCCACAAAGAACAGAAACCATAAACCAGCCAGCAGCTGCCCACTGGTGGCAGCACATGCTAAGTGCAGTCAAATTACAGGAGGAAACCTAAATCTATATGGTACCACAACTTCAGGATAGAGCTCAGGGACAAGGATTAGAGAGAAGCAAGAGAATGAGGGTGAAATGAGGGAGCCAGAGAGCAAGGATGAAGGAGCTGGGAGCATCCAACTCAGGGGAAAGGGACCTGGGAGGGCATCGATTAGGAATCCCAGGGAAAGAGGCCTATGATTTAATACACCAGGCACTTCTGCATAAATTACCTTACCCTGAATGTCCTCCTGTTTCTCAAATCACCATGCGCCTTGACTTCCAAGCCTTTGCCCCCATGCTGTCCCCTCTATCTGGAACACAATCATCCCCTGCCACTAATGCCACCTTCTCCCAGACACCTTTTTCCTGGCAAACCCTTACTCGTTCTCCAGATCTCCATTCAGGCATCACTTCCATACCCATGATCCCCCAAATCTGGGTCAGAAGCTCCTCTCTGAGCTCCCAGAGCACCCTGGGCTTTCAGTATTATGGTTCTTATCATGCTCTTACAATTTTGATAATATCAGAAAAGCACTTAGCACAGTGCCCAAGACATAGTAAGTGAACAACTGATGTTAGCAGTAGTATAACTATTATTTATTTCTAGGATGTAAGCTACAAGAGAACAAGTACCCAAGAACCATATCTGTCTTGTTCACCACCATAACCCCAGTACCTGGCATATTGTTGAATGGACAAAGGAACCAAAGAATTAACTAAGGAATGCTCACAATCACCATCCCCATTTTACAGAAGAGGAAACCAGGATTCGGACCCAGGCCTGTGGGATCCCAGAGCTACCCACCCTAACCAGTGCTGCCTCTGAGGCTTACCCGGCCAGCACCCTGGCGAGAGAAGGCATCCACCAGGGCCTCGACTCCGTAATCCAACAGCATGGAGGTGTTGAACAAGAACTGCTCGTAGCTGTACTCTTGGGAACCCACCCGGAAGGAGTCGGGCATGAGCGGGTGCCAGTGGTAGAGCTGGTTGAACTCCACGGCAATGCGGTTGCGGTACTGGAACTGGGCATTGAAGAGCAGCTCTGGGTCAAACTTGAGGTGCAGGAAGTAGCCACTCAACTGCTGCACGTACTCCTCGATTACAATCTTGATGGTCTCCCCTGCACACGGAAGGATGGAAGAGGGTCAACAGAGCACAGAGGCTTGGGAAGCAGGTCAATTCATGGAAAAAGAGATTCTTGTTTTTTACTTCTTTCTTCTTGTTATTATTATTTTAAATTTTAGTTGGCCACTTTCCACTTTGTCTTTTTGTAATAGGATGCCAAAATGGAACTTTCTGTCTCAGTTTTGACTGAGATCCCAAGACAAGACCAGCCACTCCCATGTTTCAAAAGAAGCTTTCTAGGCCAAGCTAAGCAGGACGTGCAAAGAAGGCATCTAAAGACTGGTTTTGTGGCTCTTTGGTGATCACCGTCAGTCAGCCATTAAAAGAGGTTGGAGAGACCACAGAAGATGGGAAAGTGGAAGCTTTGCTTAATGAGAGCTTGCAGCATGCTAACCCCTCAGTGAGTGAGGGGCTTTGAAAAGACCACTCTGACAGCTACTGAAGAAGGTGCCACTGAGGCATAAGGAGAACCTAGTACCCAATATATCTGAAAAGATATATTTCTTATATGTTCTTATATATAAGAATTCTTATGAATAGATTTCTTCCTCTCCCCTGTCATTAACCATCTATAACAGTGAAGTGTCAAGGAAGAAGCAAATTGAACAACCCATAACAAAATGAAAGCTGGTCAGCTAGATATTAAGAGAAACTGATATTTTGGCTGATTGGCCATCAGACAAGTTGGATTTTTGCAAATTGATCTGGAGCCAATAGTTTAGGAACCAGCAGACCTGAGTCCAAATCTTGGCTCCACTGTTAACATGTTACCACAGTACTTAATCTCTTTCCTTATCAGTAAAATATTTTTAATAGCAGTAGGATAATAATGGTTGTGAGGAGTCCACAACAAATGCATCTAATCTGCCTGGCAGAGGGCCTGGCACACAGTCAGGGTCCATACATGTCTGCTAGAAGTACAGGTACTAAGTGTAGGCATGAGGGGAGAATCCCCTCCCCACACTTGCACATCACGAAAGATCAGACTGCAGCTTGTAACCCCTAGTGGTAGACTGAATTATGTATCACAATTTAAACATGTTCTTAGTCTTAACCACTTTCCTGTGAGTGTAAACCCATTGTAAAGAGGACTTCTTGAAATGCTATTTTTACATAAGGTATAGCCCAACCAAATGAAGGTAGGTCTTACTCCATGTTACTGGAGGCTTTATAAAGAGAAGAAACCAGAAGCCAGAAGTTGGAGAAGGCCACGGGGAGAACCCAGAAGTCAGATGAAACCAAAAGAGCAGGCACAAAGAGAGATCGCCATGTGACAGGAGTCAGTGATGCAAGTCAAAGAACCCCAAGTTTGCAGCAAGCCAGTGCCAGAACGTTAGACTGCAGGGAGAAAGCATGGTCTTGCCAACACCTTGATTTTTGACTTCTTGCCTCTGAACCCACGAGCTAATAAATTCCTGTTGTTACACTGGTCCCCTGAGGGGTATCTGTCATAGCAGCCTGGCAAAGTAAGAAACCCCTCGCCACTCAGGAAAGAGCTCCCTTTATGACATGGTAGAAAGTAGCATGAACTTGGTGGTAGCCAGACCTGGTTTCAAGTCTGTCTCTGCTGGGTGGCCTTGGAGAATTCTGAATCTTAATTTCCACAAAGATAATCATATCTGGCCGATAAGGTTGTTGGGAAGGGCTAAGTGAAGACCTGGATGTACAGTGCCCTAGTATGTCCTGCCTTGGGTCACTCACTTTGCTGGGCAGCCACTGGCTATAGAATTTCCCTCTCTGGTCAAACTCTCTGCAGTGCTGGGACTTCAGGACCAGCTCCTCCTTCCTCTCCAGTCCATTCCTGTCCTCAGTGCCTGACTCTTCCAGGCTCCAGTGAATCAGGCACTATAATTGGGACTAGCCATGCCCAGTGATGGGTGGAAATGGGGGAAGGTGGTTACTGGTGACTCAGAAAGAACGTAGTCTGGACAAGGGTGTCTGGGGCCAAGCTACTGGGCAGGAAACCATCTGACATTTTAGGATGCAGACTTGCCCCCCGTGGAGGACATAAAAATATCCTATCCCTGAGTCACTCAGAAGCTTCCAAATTCCAGAAAGGCAGATGCACACAGGGTAGGAAACGTGAGGATTCCTGAAGGCTGGGCAAGCTGGGGTTTGGCTCTGCACACACTGGGGATGTTGTTGCATGCATCTGGGTACAATACAACAAGGAAATTGAAATTTGGAGTGGATAGTCAAATTTTCTATATCACCCAGCTAATAGTCCACCATCATGGCCACCCATTTTCTGAAGGCCTGCTCTGTGCCAGCTGCTTTCCCATTCATCATCTCAACACATCCTTACAACCATCATTATTCCTGATGTACAGATTTGGAAATTGAGGCTCGTGGAAGTGAAGGAGCCTTCTCAGGTTCTCATACTAAGCAGCAGAGCCAGGACTCTGACCGCAACTCCCTGTCCCCAAGCCCACCCGTCTGGGGTCGGCTGGTTTGGATCCTCACCTATGAGGATGAGGCGGGCCGTCTGGAAGAGCTGCTCGTCGTCCCAGGTGGGGTGCTCGGCCTTCAGCAGGTCACACACACGGTTGTGCTCGCGCAGCCAGAGTGTGGCATACAGCATGAGCCCAGGAAGCAACCCAAACACCTCCTGGCCCACAGCCATCTGGCTCCGAGGAGGCACGCCCTGTGGGTAGTGCATCAGCACGGGCGCCTCCTCCACAGACGGTGGGTACATCTCTCCACCCAGCACCTACGGGATGGGGCCACCTGGCAACTTGAGCGCAGGGTGCCTGCACCTGCCAACGGCTGACACCCTCCCACTCCTAGTTACAACTCCCAAGTCACAGCAGGGCAGCTGCTCCATCATCCTTAAATAGGGCCTCTTGGTTCTACCTCCTAAATCTCTTTTAAAATTGGCCCCCTTTCCTCCATCCCCACTACCACCACCTTCGTGCAGGCCACCCTCATCTCCCACCCTGAATCCCCTCCAGAAGTGGGCTCCTTTTGTCCACTCCTACCCCATGACAGTCCATCTCTGCAATGCAGCCAAAGAATCCACTTAAATAAAAAAAAAAAAAAAAAACCACAAATCTAATAAGTACCCTGACTTAAAAATGTTTAAGATCCTCCCTCTACTCTTGGCAGAAATTCCAAAATCCTCAAAATGCTCCCACAGACGTCTCCACCTTCATCTGGATGCATTCTTATCCTCAGTTTCTAGGTTCAGCAACACGCCCCTTCTTTCACTCCCTCTAAGTCACCCAAGCTGCTTCCCACCCCCAAGCCTTTGCACGTGCTAAGCCCTCGCCTGGAAAAGCCCTTCTCCCTCTCTTCCTGGCTACCTCCTGCTCATCCTTCATGCAGCTCTCGGTTTATTCATAACTTCCTAGGGAAGCCTTCCTGATCCTCTGAACACTCTGTGGCCCCAAAGATTCTCCTTGGTGGCACTAATTACATATGCAATTAATTATTTGGCAGTTTCTTCATTCAGTTGATAAACATACATTGAGACCCTACTGTATGTCAAGGACTGTGTTTAGCCCTAAAGATTCAACTGTAGACTTCCTGTTCTTGTTTTTGTTGTTTGGTTTTGCACTGTCTGGTGTGGTAGCTGCCAGCCACATGTGGCTGTTGAGCACTTGCAAAGTAGCCAAACCAAATGAAGAACTGAATTTTTAATTTTATTTCATCTCATCTAAGTTTAAATTTAAAAACGGATACTTCAGTTACTGGAAAACTTTTAAGTACGTTTAGAACAACCTAGGTAGGTGAATCTACCTTTTCAACTGTAAATTTTATGAAATTTAAATACAGATCAGGCATTTCCAATGAAAATTTAGCAGCAAAATGAGATATACTGTAGGTATAAAATACATGCCAGATTTCAAAGATTTAGCAGTAAAAAAAGAATGTGTAATATCTTAATTTTCACACAATTACATATTGAAATGATAATATTTTAGATATATTGGGTTAGATACAGTGTGTATATTAAAATGGATTTCATCTGTTTCTTTTTACCTTTTTTAAGGTGGCCACGAGAAAGCTTTTAATTACATATGTGGCTTACATCATATTTCTATTGGACAGCTCTGGTTGAGAAAAAAAGCCTTCACGAAGCTTTGTCTGTGGCCCCTGTGAGCTCCCTGTGGGCAGGACCCATGACCATGATGTTCCTTGTTCTGTCACCTGTGCCAGGACATTGTAGTGGGATAATTGAATAAGTAAATGCAGCCTGGGAACATCCATGTCCTATGGAGCCCCCAAAACCCACCTCCCAAGAGGACACAAGAGGCCATATCTGCTCCCCGTCTGCCTCTCTTGCCTGGCACCTTCTCCCAGAGACTTCCTGTTGCCCCCAACTCTCTCTCCTCCTAGCACACCCACCAGCTCCTGCAGCTGGCCCTCTCAGGACACCACCCAGGACCCCCCACGGCCTGTGCCAGGGAAGATCCTGGGAGGCCCTTCCCACCCCCACCCCCAGGTCCAGTGCTACCTGGTACTTAAGTTTCCCATCCTTAAAGAGCCGCAGATGATACTGACGTTCCAGATTGTCTCCATAAATATGGCCAAGATCCACCTGTGGACAGAGAGATGGTCCACTCGGATTACCCAGTCCTGCCCCACCAGCAATGACCTGTTGTGCCAAGGTAGGTCCCGAAGAAGTCCTGGACTCCTCATGTGTACTCACCCCATGGCCCAAGGCCTTGGTGAAGCCGGGACCCATCTTGCCAGAAGTTTTGAAGAACTGGTGGGTGAAGTGTTGTGCAAAGAAGGCAAACATGAGGTTGGTGCCTTGGGGGTCAGGTATGAACTTCCTCCTGAGCAGGAAGTGATGGACCAGGAGCTGAGCATCTGGCAGCTGCTTCTTCCCTGGGTGGAGGAGATAGGAAAGAGCAGGAGCTGCCTTCCGTCTGGATCTTCCTATACTGGGACCTTCCGGGATCACCCGGCCAACAAAGCCAAGCAGGAAGCCAAGAGCACCCTTTGCAGGCCCACCTCCCTCCCACCTGATGGCCCCTTGAGCCTTCCTCCTTAACAAAAGACCCTGCAAGTATTGATGGGTGAAATGCCATGAGACCTGGACTTTGCTTTAAAATGCTCCATAACAAATAAGGTGGGAGGGCAACCAATGAAATAAGATTGGCAACTTATGGACAAGTGTTGAAGCTGGGAGATGGGTATGTGGGATTCCTTATACTTTCCTCTGGGGCAAGGCAGTCTGTGTTTGAACCTGGCTGTGCCATTCACCAGCTGTGTGAACGCAGGTAAGTCATTTGGTCTCTCTGAGCCTAAACTTCTCATCTGTAAAATAGGGCAAAGGATACCTATTTTATACAGTGGATATGAAGATTACATGAGATGATTAAGCGTGGCAGGGTACTATTGAGGTAGGATCTAAATCAAGGGTCTGCAAACTTTTTTTGTAAAAGGCCAGATATTAAATATTTTAGGCTTTGCAGACCATCCCGTCTCTATCACAACTGCTCAGCTTTGCTGTTTAGCATGAAGGGAGCCACTAGTAAGATGTAAACAAATAAGTGTAGCTGTCTCCCAATAAAATTTTATTTACAAAAACAGGAGGTGGGCTGAATTTGACATGTAGGCTGTAGTTTTCTGACCCATTGTAAATGATGCCAATCTTTCTATGTCTGGGATAAAAACATGAAGTCATCTGGAAGCAGGTATCTGTCAGAGAATAAGCACTTGAGAGGACTTCCTTAATTACATAAATGTCAGAGGAGTTAGCACCCAATGCCCTAGCCAAAAGGAATGATAGAATTTTTTATGTTCTGGTAAAAGCATCCCCTCATGTTACCTCTTATGAGGACCAATGTTGAAGGTTCAAGATTAAAAGAACCTCTCTGGATTAGGATGTCCAACTGGATTCCACTGGCAGAAAAGGATACCAATCACTCCAAAAGGAACTCAGCAAAAGGGAATTTGGAAGGGGTGGTCTATGCCCATAACCTTGAATCATCACTAAGGTTGACTTTGGTTAAGTACTGATTCCAGCAAAGTGTTGGCAGAGTCCAGAAACTCTGCTAGACCTGACAATGATTATGTTCTGCAAAGAGTAGCTAAACACGTGAGTGCAAACCATCAGAGAAATACCCTTGAAGCCTAAGTAGGGACTTCAATACATATGCAAGATTCTGAATCTACAAAAGCACACATCCATGGGTCTGCACAAACCAGCATTCAACAGTGACACCATGTGGTAGCAACTAAAATTATGGCAACCGCGGGCTGATCAGCCTCTCCTGTCCTCTCTGTACTTAAAGCTGAACTGATGGCTCTGAACGGAGTAAAACACCAGGTTATTAGAAGTAATATGGATGGAGTAGGAAGAAGGCCTTAGGACAAAGACCCTTGCCAGTGAGAAGACATGGAGTTCTGAGCAACTGAAAAAATATAAATATGCCTTTATTTGTACCCTACCCTGATGAAGCATGTGAAACCATTTACAACTGTAAAACAACAGGCACCAAGCTAGCAACCAATAAAAAGCAAGCTTTTCCTTTCTTCCCCTTTCTCAACTTTCAAGGCATCCCCACACCAGCAGGGTCCCACCTCATTCAGAAGGCAAGGTTCAGGCAAAGCGGCAACCTGGAAATATGAAAGCACTAGTCTGACTCTGCCACTGATTTTCTAGGTGACCTTGGGCAAGCTCCTTCACTGCCCTTTCCTGTCCTCATTCTGGATATGTCATATATCTAGTTCTGGATACGTCATAAGTCTTGCCTTGGCCCACCCATCTGTGAATTGGGTCAATAATTGCTCTTCTACCTGCTTTTCCCCAAAAGGAGAACTGCAAATCTCTTGTGATCCCCAGGCCCAGCCCCCAGCCCCCAGCCCCAGCCCATCTCCATTACCTTTGGTTCCCATGGGTGTGGGGCAGTCTTGGGGCACAGCGGGCAGAACGCGAGTGTAATAGCTCACGTTAGAGAAGGACTCCCAGCTGATGTAGTCATGTGCAGAGTTGTAGGTAGGAGGGCTGGGGATAAGGTTGGAACGTGCTGCAGAGGGTGAAAATAATGATGACAAGGGGGTTCCCACCCCCCACCCCCAGTTACATCCCCTCCCCCCCCACCCTTGAGTTGAGACTTGTCTTATCTGGCATCACAGAGTCTCCCCACCCACTGCCCTTATCAGACATCAAAAGTCCTGAGAACCGGCGGCCATCTTGTTCTGATGCTCCTCAGATTAGAGGGACCCTGCTCCCCACCCACCTGAGAGTACCAGGCGCATGAGCATGTCACGGATGAAGGTGGCATTGACAAATTCCCAGAACCAGCGCCCATGCGTCAGCAGGAAGTGGAGGAAAGAGGGGCTGGGCCGCAGGGAAACCCGGAGCCAGGTCCAGAGCTCAGCTGCAGGGGCAGTGGGAGCCACTCAGTCAGGCAGTCCGGGCTGGACCAGCAGTCGCCGGAGTGGAAGGTGGGAACTGGGGGTGAGGGCCAGGAGGGAACAGGGTCACGCATAAGGGATGGGGAGGGAGGCTGGGGTTTGGGGAGGATGACATGACAGAGCTAGAACCAAAAATGAGAACAAGGGACATGGCCAGGGAATGAGGTCAGGGCTGGGCAGTGAAGACCCACCACAGAGCCCACACCTGGGAGTGAGAGCTCATGACGGAGCCAGGGCTGGGAGCGTCAGAGCCAGGCGAGGAATGAGAATGTGGCCATGGCCAGAGACAAGGGCAGGAAGTGGGGGCCCGAGAGGAGGAGCCCATGGGAGCAGGAGGGGCCCAGGAGAGAAGGGGTGGGGTAGGGGGCTGGAGGTCAGCTCACGGACGGTGCAGTTGGGGCCGGAATAGCCCGTGCGGGTGCAGTCACACTGGTAGCGGTCAAGGCCGTAGCGGACACAGATACCCTGGTGCTGGCAGGGGTAGTAACAACAGGGGTTCACTGTGGGTGAGAAACAGGGATCAGAGACCATTCTTGGGTGATCCCTGGATCCCTATCCTGCCCCCAATGGGGAAATGGGGGGCCAGGGGTATGGATTCAAGTTCAGGCTCTGGCCTTAATTACTGAGTGTCCCCTATTTAGACTTCATTGTTGCCCTCAGGGCCCTCCCTGTTTCCCCAGCTATTCCCCCAGCTACCAGCATAAATCCCCCAACCCTGCTGTTTCCAGGCTCTGCTCTGGATCTCCAGCTTTGCCCACTTCAGGCCTCAAGGGGAAATAACCCCCCTCGTCCCTGCTGTCACCAGAGTGGGGTCCCTGCTGACCCCAAGCTATGACATCAGAGGCTTGGAAATAGCTGATAAGACACCGAAGCCACAGGCTTCTAGATCATTCGCTTCCTGCCAAGTCAGGGCCCCGCAGCAAAGGGCAGGGTTTGTGCAGTTCAGAAAAGGGACAAAGATGGTGGGGAGGGTGTTCCCCCAGCTCACAGCCCCCCAGCCCTGAGCACTTGGACACTAGGAAAATGAAGCCTCCCACCCATCCCTCCACTTTTGCAGGAGGAAGGGAACAGCAGGCTTCACCGTCCCCACTTTGCATACAGGGAAACCAAGCCCAGAAACGAGGAAACCCAGAGGGGTCACCCACAAGTGCCATCCCTTCGCTTCCACCCCACCTTCACAAGCTCAGCAGTCAAGTCCACAGAAGGAAGTTTTCCAGAACCCTAGGATGGTGTGGGTTTGAAGCAGGTAGGGTGATCCCCTAGTCTCAGCTGCCTCAGCCCCAGTTCCTGAGGGACCCAGACTTGGATCCCAAGGAAGGTCAGGGACCAAGGGAAGAGGAAAGAAGTGGTTGGAAATTCTGGCATCAGCCCCTCTGCTTCCTGAACAAACCCCTAGAAGGAGGTTATTCCTTGCAACTAACCCAGTCTCACCGACCATGGCCCCTTGCTCAAATCGATTCTGCCTCAGTGATTCTCCCAACACAAAAATTAGAGAGTCCTTAGAGCTCATTCAAGTCCATATCCCAGCACAGAGCCCTCACATGCTGTTCAGCTAGGGAAACTGAGGCTCAGGGAGAGGTGGCAACTTGGCCCAGGACACAGAGCAGAGCAGGGGCTCCTGCAGCCCCAGGACTCCAGGCTCTTGGCAGGAGGCTCCTTCTCCAGCCCCTCACAGCCAATGCCAGGCCCCCTCTGCCAACACACGTATTTCCTTAGCTGGGCTCAGAGCCAACATTGCAGGGAACTTCTATTCTCTGTGTGATTACTGGGGGTCAAAAGGGTAGCGAAAGGAGGGGGCAGCAGCCTGGGATGAAAGTTGGGTCACCTCAGGGAACTGCGATCCTAGGACACAACCTTAGACAAGTCTTGACCCTCAGTCTCAGCCTAAGGGCCTCCTTGCCCCTACCTCAGAGAAGGCCCCCAGCACCCCACCTGTTTACACACTGACACACATACACACACACACACACACACACACACATGCACGCACGCACCCGTGCGCACAGGCAGCAGGAATCATGCAAATAGTTTTGTTTAAGCTCTGGTGACTCCCCACTGCCCCACAATGGGGGGGCGGAGGGAGGGGTCAACGGGAAGAAGCTGGACACAAAGGCCTTATCAGGCTGACCCAGGCAGACCTGGCAGCCAGGACTCAGGGAAGGGGCCTGCAGGACCCCAGGCTTCCCCTTCCACAAGCCCAGGAATGCCAAGGGGAGCCTCTGATCACGCCCCTAGCTGGCAGGGATCCAGTCCCTCGATGGAAGATTCCTCACCTTTTCCTCACCCCTGCCCCAGCTCTCCTCGTTTGCTTCCTCCTGCTCACAGCACTGCGCTCCCCTGTCTGATTCACCTGCTGGGAGCCCTTATAGCTCCCCTGGGCCCAGCTCCCAACTCGGCACACAAAGTCCTTTGTCACCAGTCGGTGCACACAGGGGCAAAGGTCCACCCCTTTTCTGGGCTCAGTTTCCCACCCTGTCATAGAAGGGGTCTCAAAAGGTCCTTCCAGCTCAACATCCTTGGCAGCCCCTTCTCCTAGTCCCAACGCTGAAAGGTTTTCATCCTTTAGCCAGCTAATACATTTCCTCCAAAACTACCTGACCCTCAGGTAGACTGAACCAATGCCTTGTCCCCAGCAGCAAGCCTCTCCTAAATATCCACGCTCGGCTCCTGCCGCTCTCCCTCTCCCTGGCGCCGGGTTCCAACGTAACCTGCTCTGCTCCACCATAAACCCCCAAGGGCAAAGGCCACAACTTCCCATCTTTCTCCTCCCCCTGACATGAGCTGTGCACAAAGCTGGGTCTTAACCCAGGTCCTGGAGAAATCCAGCTGCTAGGGAATCCAGATGCAGTGTCCAGATGTTGACAAATACACGTTGAATTAATAAAATGAAGTGAGGAAACTGGCCAACCCCAGCTGGGGTCAGGACTCTGGAGTCTAGCTTGAAGCCCTCCTGCTGTAAGTCTAGAGCTCTGCCCCAGCAGGCAGCAGAGCCGGATGCTCCAGACGCCAAAGCTCCCGCCCACATCCTTCTACTAGAGAGAGCAATGTATGCAGAACTGAGGCTCCTCCCTCCCAGACTGGCTGTCCAGCTTTCCCTGCTTCCTCCTTCACATTTTTTCCATAAACACCAGCTGCCCCAGGGCAGGAAGATTTCTCTCCAGCAAGCGGTCAGCTGCCACTGAGGCCCCAGGGGTGCCAGGTGGGCAGAGAGGAGATTGGGTGGTCTGCCTTCCCCAAGATGAGTTTCCCTTGGCTGGATTATACAGTTGGGCCCAGGACGCCAGGGCTTTGACTGACCAAGTCCAGGACATTGCAAACCCACCACTCATTTCTCCTCCCAGCACCCACTAGGTGGAGAGAGGGCTAGAATCCCCATCACATAGAAGAAGAATGTGAGGCTCACAGAAGGCAGGAGACTTGTCCATGCCCCACTGCTTCAAAGTTGCAAAGCCAAGATGTGAAGCCCCTTCTCTTTCCCTACCCACTTCCCACCCTCCACCCCCTCCCACCCACAGAGGTGCCCCAGGCCTGGATCTGGAAAAGAGATGGGGAAGGAAAGTCACCTTGGCTCACAGGCTGGGAACAACCATCACCCTTCCTTCATGGCAGACCTGAAAATCCCAAATGAATATAGCTAGTATTCCAGAGGAATCACCATCCCCTGCCACAACTAGAGCCCAGAGAACTATTCATACAGGGAGGTCTTCCTTCAGTCTAACCTAAAGCCTGCATGCTTTCACACCAGCCCAGCTCTGTGCTCAGTGGAGGACATCCTTGTATAACAGACCACGAGGGAAGACAACTGGGGAGATGCAAGCACTAGGAGCCTGAGCACCTAAAACAGGGCTAGACACCAAGTAGGTGCTCAGGAAAGATGTCTTAGCTCTGCTCCTGATTGGCTGTGTGTCCTTGGGCAAATCCCTTCCCTGCACTGGGCCTCCATTATCCCATGAGGATAAAGCAGATGGGCTCCAAGGAAGCCCTGCTCTGACATCCTGCCCCCAACTTGTTCTCTACTCTGGGTGAAGCCAATCTATCCCTCTCCATTATTTGTATCAATATGATTGCCCCTGCCACATCAGCAGAGAATGTACAACTCGCTCTCACTAAGCCCTCGACAACCCCGAGGTGCAGGTCATCAGCACGCCCAGACTACACGTGAGGTGAACAGGACCCAAAGGCCAGTGACTGGTCCATGTTCACCCCAACGAGGACCGTCCAGGATGGCCGGGCTCCAGAACCCTTTCCAAGGATTTGGGCCAGGCAATGTCCCCTTCCCACTGGCCCCAGCCCAGGAGTCATGGCTCCAAGCTCAGGGCTTAGCGTGACCAGGGGTGGGGTGCAGCAGGGGAACACCAAGCCCTCCAGGATGCGGAGGCGGCAGTCTGGGAGAAAGGCCCATTGAAGAGGCTGGACTAAAATCCCCTAAGAATAATATTTAGAGAAGGTCCAGGAGCCTGGCATCTGAAAGCACAAAAATAGCCCTGACTAGCCAGGCCTGGGACCCCAGCTCCTACAGGTCAGCAGCCAGAGGCCAGGCACCACCACACCGGGCCTGGACAACGGGGCCCAGCAGCTGGAAGAGCACAGCTGGAGAGGACGGCCCCTCTCGGGCTGCAGGCCCAGCCGATGCTGGAGATAGGAGCAGGGAGGGCAGCAGGGAGGCCTTGGCTCAGGCTGGACTATCCACACCCAGTCCATGTGCCAGGGTAAACTGACCTAGGGCCCCTCCTCCTGGCGTGGAAATCTGAGCCTCCAGGTCATCTCCAGGTCATGCCCTATCCCTGGTCAGGAAAGCCAAACCCAGGGGCTGGAAGGGGTGAACCTGGGCATCAAGAATCTCCTGGCACAGCCTTGCCCTCCAAGCTGGACTCCATCTCCTCCCCTGCAAGAGAGGCAGAAGCAACACTCTCTACCACCATCTGCCCCCTCCGATGACTCTGCCACCCTCATCTCCAGGAGATCCACCTTTGCACCCCCTCTGGGGACTAAACACAGGCTGTGGCTTCCTGGGGCAGATATCAAGCAGCTTGGGCCTCAGTTTACCCACAGCCTGGGAAATTCAGAGGCAATCCAAACCCTTTGACCCTGCACCCCATTTGTCTTGCCATCTGCTCCTCCCTTGACCCCCGCAGCAGCCACTTGAGTGGTTCCTGGGCCTCCAGTCTCACCCCCCCTAAGCCATCCATCCAACCTCACCCTTCTGCTCCCAATTACCCTCAGGCCAACTTCTGAGCACCTCGCCCTGGCAAAGGCCCCTGTTTCCCAGAACCAGCCTCATGTCCTACTGCCCCCTGTGCTCCTGCCTTCCTCCTGTAGTTCAGACCTTTGTGCCTCGGCTCATGCCATTGCTTCTATCTGAAAGACCTTTTTCAGGGTGCCCCCACTTCCTGCCGCATCCAGTTCACAGGTCACCCCCTCCATGAAGCCCCCCTCAACTCCTCACACTGAGAGGTAAATGCTCATCCCACCCCTGAGCTCCACAGACCCCTGAGCTGCCCTCAGTCATGGTCCTGATCCACATAGACTGTGAGCTCCTCCCCACTCTGTATCTCCAGATCCCAATCAGTCTGGCACAAAGCAAGCCCTTTGGAACATTTGTGGAGTGAAAAAACAATCCCGTTTAAACACGATATACATGCAAGTAGAAAAGTTAAGAAAAAAAAAGGCGGAGATCACAAGTGTTAGCGAGCAGACATGGGTAGACAAGCGTGGGAGGAGGGGGTGCCTTCTGCACCCTCAGGCCTGAATGGGGACAGATGGGGTCTCAGAGGGGGTGCTGGGCTGGTCAGAAGACTGACAAGTAGGGACAAGTAGGGACACTAGCACAGCCTGGGCAGCCCCGGATCTGCCACCGCTCGGGTCTTAGACAAGTGGGCTCACCCTCTACACCCATTGGCAAAATGGGTCTAACACATCTCCCTGGCAGGGCTATTGTGAGCACCAAAGAAGTGGATGCCTATAGCTGTGCTGTGTAAAGTGTTAAAAGCTGGACATATAAGTCTTCTCCACTTCTTTCCAAACTCTTGCCTGGAGCACCCTCCATCTTCTCCTTGACTTCACCAAATGCCACCCACTCAAACCCCCTCCTCCAGGAAGCCTGGTCTAATTTGCAATTCACATGGAAATCCTTCATCTCTCCTCCAGAGCATGGAATCCCTAGAACATCACAGCAGAAAGCTCAGATCCCCTCTCCCCACCCATGCACCCTCACCACCATTTTACTGGTGGGAAATGGAGACCCAGGTCACACAGCTGGGTGATGGTGGAGGCTATGTCCGACAGGCTGCCCCTTCCACCACCTCCCCCCATACCTCTAACCCCCACTACCACCCCACCCCCCACAGAGAGGTATGCCAGGGGAGGGAGCTGCCTGAGCAGGGAGCTGAATCCCACACCTGGAACCTCATGCATGTGGGGGGCCGGGTGGAGAGGGGGGTGGATTTCACAGCTCTGACTTTCCCCATCATCCTCTGGATGATGGAAACTAAAGGGGCCCAGGGTCCATAGAGGAGGGAGGGAGCAAACCGTCCAAGCTCCCGGTGGAAAGTTCTTGCAAAGTGCTTGGAGTAAAATAGACCCTGGTTCAAGTCCTGCCTCTACCATGCACCGTGTGGCTTTGGGGACATCACGGTACCCATGTGAGCAATCGGGAGCTCATGGGTGAGGATTAAACTTCAGGGATGCAGCCCAGCTCTCTAAATGTACCCGAGGTCCTCACCAGAGACCTGCTACCTGGGGCTGGGAATCAGGATGGGTCCACAGAAAGTGAGAGGCCAGAGAAAGGGAACTCGTCCTCAGACCGCTTTTCCCCTGCACCTCCTGCTTCCTCCCAAAGAGGTCCCCACAGGAAGCAGTGGAAGTGTTGGGGACGGAGGTGGCTTGACAGCTGGAGGCCCAGGACAGGTGAGGGGTCTGGAGAGGGGCTGTCCCTTCTCCCAAAGCTGGCCCGATATGCTAGTCTGCCCCCCACCCCGCCAAAAAAAAAAAAAAAAAACACCCGGTAGCCCCTTACCCAAGGCCACACCCCCAGTCTTCAGAGAACCCCCATCCTTCTAACAGACTCAGCCCCTTGTCCCATCCTACACTCTCCAGGCATCTCCAGCAGAAAGGGGAGGCTGGGCCCGCTGGAGGGGAAAGGAGAATGGGACGGGCCAGAGGGGCGGAACCAGCAGCTTCCCGGGGGCGGGGAAGGGGCCACCTACCCGGCGTGGGCGCCCCGGGGCCCGCGAGCAGGACCCGGGGCAGCGGTGGCAGTAGCAGCAGCAGGAGCAGCGGGAACCGGAGCGAGAGAATCCGCCCTGCAGAGGGAGAAAGACGAGGGACTGAGCCTGGCATTCAAGGCTCTGCCAAAACGGGGAAAGGACTCCTGGGTGCTCTGGGGCACCGGGGCCGGACTCACGGCTCATGGTGCAGGGGCGGCTGGGGTGCGGCACGCAGACTGCCGGCTCCTGGGCTGCGTCTCTTACACTGCCCCGGGAGCCTGGGCCCGGCTGGCCCGCCCCCGTCCCACCCCTCTCGGGGCTCCGCCCCCACCCCTCCAGCTGTCACCTCGGCCACCGCCCACTTCCTCTGTACCCGTCCCAGCAAAGACATTTTATTAATTATTGTATAATTGATGGTACGGAGATTATTCACCCGAAATCCTTGAGGCTCTTAATCTTTTAAAAGCCCGGTGGGCCGGAATTGCGTCCATTTGGTAGATAGGAAACTGAGGCTCGCAGAACTGCTGTGCAATGCTGAGGTCTCCCAGGGCTTAGGGGCAGAACCGAGAGTACCTCAGGCTGGAACTGGCTGGTCTGAACCACACCACCTGAGGCTCCCCACCCCCATTATCCCCCAAGAAAAAGGGCTAGAAAAGGGGCAGTCCAGCCTGGTCTGCACATGGTTTCCTTCAGACAGCTCCATCAGAGGGAACTTCCTTCCTCCGTGGGCTGGACTCTGTCCTCTGAGGCCACAGATCTCTTCATGAGCTTCTGCAGCCTCCAAGTCAGGCAGAGCTGAATTCAAATCCAGACTCCACAGCTTACTAGCTGTGTCACCTTGGACGAGGTACTCACCCTCTCTTGTCCTCAGTATTCTCATTTGTAAAATGGGAATAACGCTAAGAACCACCTGGAAGGTTGTTGTCAGATTCAATGAGATAATGCACCCAAATCTCCAGGTGCAGTACCTGCAACATAGAAGGTACTCAATTGTCAGAAGGCTTTTTTTTTTTCCCCAAAGATTCCAGTTGTTGAGTGTCAGTGCTCCAGCTGAAGTCACACCTACCAGCCAACTTTACAGAATCCGAGCATCCAGCTCCTCTTTTTACAGCTGGGGAAACTGAGCCTAGAATAGGAAGGGGATGGACCTGAGGTCACACAGACTCTCTTAGTCCCCACACCCACAGGCTCTCTCCCTCAGTTTCCCCAACACACCCAGCTGTCCTCTGGCCTGGCAGGGGGTCTCAGAGGTCCTTGTGCAGCTCCAGGCATCCCCAGGTGAGGGGTGGGAACCATGCCAGGGGGAGAGGTGAGACTGGCTGGCAAGCCCCTCCTCCTCCTCATCTGAGCTGTTCCCATGTTCCACTGGGACAACAGCCAGCTTCCCCAGGGAAATAGAGGCAAGCCAGGGCAGAACCAGGGAAGAAGTGGGGCGTGTAGAGGGCATGGGGCCCTGGGGTGCCGGGAAGGAGTCCAGCCCTCCCCACCACCCCAGATCCACTGGTTAGCTACCCTGACAGAGCAAGGAGTTGTGAGTCCTGGGGTTATCAGCCAAAAGGATGGGGTCAGAGCAAAAACTAGGGGGTCTAGTCACCCAGAGAACTATGCTCCATTTTCCACTCCCAGGCTCTCCCTAACCTTCAGGCCCTGGGCCAGCATTTACCACTCCTGTACCTCCTACCAGCTCCTTACTACCAGGCCACATACCTAGTACTCAGAAGAACAAACCTGGGAGTCAAGAGAACTGAGTTCAAATCTTGGTTTTTCTATGGTATGACCTTAGACAAGCCTCTTGACCTCTCTGGACCTCTGTTTCCCCATTTGAACAATAAAAAGCTTAAAGCAGATGGTCACTGAGAACAGGTCCAGTTCCAGCATGCAGTGATTGAGCCCTC
The DNA here is from genome assembly GCF_015220235.1 of Choloepus didactylus. Taxonomy (NCBI): domain Eukaryota; kingdom Metazoa; phylum Chordata; class Mammalia; order Pilosa; family Megalonychidae; genus Choloepus; species Choloepus didactylus. Next base: position 100,399,668 of record NC_051316.1, read on the forward strand.
ACTGTGCCCAGGCTCTGTGACCTGCACTGGAGAGCTTGAGATGGTTGCAGTCAAGGAGAAGCCAGAAGCCAAGATAGCAGAAAGGGTGCCAGTGCAATCCCCCAGGGACAGGGCTTGGACCAAGAGGGTGGGGGGCAGGTAGTAGGCAGAGATGAGAGAAATCTTGGCAAAAGTACCAGGGCTTGGCAACTGACTGGCACTGGTGCTTCAGGGAAAGAGAGGTGTTGAGAGGACATCTAGGCTTCTGCCTTGATGCCAGTGGCAATATCTAGGGAGGGACCCAGAGAAGCAGATAGGTGGAGTTCAGCTTTGAACTTGCTGTGTTTGGGCAATCTCAGGGAAGGGGTCCAGCATGCAGCTGGATGTGTAGGGGAGAGGTCCAGGCTAGCCCTTGCCCCATCCCTGGGACAGGGACCACAACATAGGGTCACTTTTCCCTCCCCCTCTTCTCCGAAGTCTATGGTCTAAACATCTAGGAAATTTCCTAATCCTTGGGATGGTGAATTCCACTCAAGAAGCAAGGTCTAACTCAAGTGTCCCTGGGAAGTCTCCTGTGACATGCCGCCCCCTCTAAGGAAGCCCTCGTGCCCTCCCTGTTCACAGCAAGTAGCACGCTGGATTGAATTGTCCCTCTCTCTCCTTATTGTCCTGTGAGAATCTTAATCTTGTATCTCCAGGACCAAGCACAAGATTCGGCATATAGAAGATGTCCAGCAAATGTTAGTCAGTTGAATAAAGGAATGAATGAGTGTCTACATGAGGGATTGAATGGAGGGAAAAACATAGACCTTCTGTAAGTGAGAGTCCAGAGCCAGCCTCATCAATGTGTCTGCCAAGTCATCCACCTGCTCTGACTACCACTAAAAGTATCAGTGCCCTGCCTCAGTTTCCCTGCCTCCTCCAGCTGGGCCCATTCACCAGCACCCCCCAGTATTCCTATAGGTCCAGCTCCATCCCAGGTCCTGAGCCTCTCCCAGATAAGGTGGCAAGGGCCCCCTTCCCCCTGTATCCCATTGGTGATGTGTGTGGGAGTTCTTTCTCCGTACACCCCAACCCTGCTCCACACAATCACATCCCTCTTGCCCATCCTGGCCGAGGCCCTAGACGAGGTCTGGATTTTAATGCCTGTGGACCTGTCTCACCCCTACTGAGCCCCACCCGCTCTTTGGAAATCTGTAGCTGACTCTTACCTGAGTCACTTATGGGTGCAGCCCCACCCAACCCCACCTTTGCAGACAGGTTCACTGCCAGGCAGGAAAACCCTGGAATCAACCCAACATCTCTTCAAATCTCAGTCCCCCCACCAAGGCTTAGCGTGACCTTAGGCAGCCTGCTGCCCGCCTTGGGCCTTAGTTTCCCCATCTGTAAAATTCTTGCAAGAGTTATTATGGGGATGAAATAAGATGGTCTATGTGAGTGGACCAATAGGAGCTCAATGTTAGGTCTTTACCTGCCCTCCTTCCCATCCCCTACCCTAGCAGGAAGGTTTCATGCAGAGTTCTTCCTTCTTCCTCTTTACCTACTCAGTGCCAGGCTACAGTTGGGTATTGGAGGTAATAATTATAATTGCTAATATTTCTTAAACACCTACTATGTGTCAGGTAGAGTGCTGTGTGATTTACATGCACTCTTACAACCCAGTGAAGCCCTACAAAGTCAGTATTATCACTTCCATTTACAGAGAAAGAAACTGAGGCCCAGAGAACTGAAGTGACTTGCCCAAAGCTGCACAACTAGTAGGGGTTAGGTTTCAAGGCCCAACCCCTTTGTCTGGAATGCCAGGTGCTACATACCTAAGCCCCAACACAACCAGTGTTTGGAATTAAGAGGGAACAGAAATGCAGTGTTGGGTGACGGTCAGCTGTGAGGAGATGGGTGTCCAATTTGTGCAACACAGATCAGCTGAGAAGCTAAGAACTGAGAGTCACAAAATATTTTCACTTCCCCTTCTTGGGGAAATACAACAGCTCCAAAAAGAAGGTATCATTATCCCCATTGTACAAAAGAGGAAACTGAGGCTAAAAGATTTCCCTAGATCATGCAGTTAATAGTAGTTGTGATAATAATAATAATTAACAATAGCCACTTCTGGGGCACTTACTTTATGGTAGGCATTATGCTAAGGGTTGTTGGTGCGTCGTCTCATTTAGACCTCATAACAGCCCCCACGAGATATGTTTTCTTCTTGTTCCCATCTTTGTGAACAGGAAAACTGGTAGAGCTGAGATTTGAACCCCAATCTGTTTCATTTCAACATCTACATGCTTAACCCCCTGCTACATCCCATCCCTGACTCACTTGAGTCCCAAATCCTGGATCTTTAAAACAAACACCCAAATCCTGGCAGGAGTGGGCCAAGAAGGCAGATAAACAAGCAGGACACTGGCAAGTGGAGAGTCTCCGAACCTATCTGGGGAGTTTCCACTGCAGGGTCCCCTGCCCTACAAGCCTTTCCATTAGGCAGCTGGCGCCATCTGATCAGCACAGAACGGTGATGCGGTCACACCACACTTCCTCCCTGGACTGTCCCACCAGCAGTGTAATCTGCTGAGCATCAGGCAGCAGCTCCCAGCTCTGGAGGCCCAGCTGCCTGTGATGGAGGGGTTGGGGAGAGAGCCATTGTCTGGCTAAGGGATGATAGTTGCTCAGGACGTTGCTAGGGCTTAAAATGTCTGTCCCCTCCTCCTTTGGTGCGTGAAATACCCTCTTAATTCTGCCGAGGACCCTTCATAGCTCCCACTGTCCCAAGGCCTTAGCCTGGCCTTGAAGCCCCTTCACTTGCTGAGCAGCGGGATGTCACAGAAAGAAGTCTGGAATGGGGACCCAGAAGGCCTGATTTCTAGGAACACGACCTCCCTGAATCCACTGCGTGACCTTGGGCAAATCACTCTCCCTCTTGGACCTCAGTGTCCCTATCTCTTAAATACGCATGTTGATAATGAGTAGAGTTTCTGCTTGGGGTGATGGAAAAGTTTTGGTAATAGATGGTGGTGATGGTAGCACAACATCATCAATGTAATAAACACCACTGAACTGTATACTTGAAAGCAGTTAAAATGGGAAACATTATGTTGTGTATACATTATCACAAAAATTTTCTTAAAAAAATAGAAAGGAAAAGAGCACGTTGAATGAGATGTACTTAAGGTGGGGAGCAGGCAGGCATGAGTTTGGATCCAGCTTTAATACTTGTAGCTGTATTGAGCCAATCATCTGTGAGTCTCAGCTTCCTCACCTGAAAATGGAAACAATAGTACCTATTTCCTAGGTATGTTATGAGGTAAGGATCACTTCATTCAATTCCTTGTACTGGGGAAGCACTCGCTAGATAATTACTGGCAGAATAATTATAATTAATCCAATTCTGCCACTGTGGTCCCAGATGAAAAAAACGTGTACTAGATACCTAGAAAGAGTTTTAAGAGAGAATGGGCACAGGCGAGCACTGGTCTAGTAGATCAGGAATGCATTTGGCTGCATATAACAAAGGCCTCAAACCTGGAGGCTTTACAAAAAAAAAGGGAGGGAGGATGGGCCTTCTTTTTCTGAAACAACAAGAAGCCCAGAGGTAAGCAGCCCAGGCCTGGTGCAGCTGTTCAGTAATGCCGTCAGGAGCCCAGGCTCGCTCCGTCTTTCTGCCGAGTCATCCTCAGAATGAGTTGCATCCTTGCGCTTAGCACCTCATGCCCACGTTCCCGGCAGAGAAAAGGAGGCAAGGGAAGAGGCAGCACCAGCACTTACATCTTTTTCACCCACCTGTATCATGTGACCTCACTTGGCTACAAAGGAGGTTGGAAATTTTAGCTTTTGGAATGGGAGGCAAGGGGCAAGGAATTGGAATTGGAGACTGGAGCAGCCCATCTCCTGTTCTGCCTGACTCCAGATAGAGTCTCTTTCTGGTGTGGGCTGTGGTTTAGCTTCCCCAGAGAACCCAGGAATGGGCATGTGCCGCAGACTGCAGAGGTGAGCAGACACTCCTTGTCCCTGGGTAGAGTACGGGAATTGCCGGACTGCAGCAGGTCAGAACCAGGAGCTCCCTAAGAGATGGTCCAATCCAGTCCCCATCAGGAGACAAGTATGGAATCAGAACACAGCAAGGAGTTGCCCAAGGTTCTATGTCCGGTGACTCTCAGGTTCAGGCCTGAGAGCTTTTCTCTGTATCCTGTCTTGGAAAATAGCCAACCTTGAAACAGTCACATAAGAAACAGTCATTCCTCAATCCTAAGTACACTTCAGCCTTTGAAAATCTGCATGCAATGAACTGCAAATTAAGGGGGCAAGAATTCACATTTCTAAACGACCCTTCAGCTCTCATGCAAGGGCCCTTAAAAGTCCATTTTTCTGAGCCTTTCAGAGAGAACTGGACTGACTCGTCATTCGCATGGAATGTGTGTGCTCCTGCTTCAACACCCTGTTAGTAACTCACCGTCATTCAGCTATATACAGTTTACAAAAACATTTTCACATATATCGTCTTTTCCTTTGATCCACACAGAAACTTTTTGACGTAGGTTTTTTTTAGCCCTAGAATAAGTCAGGATTCTTTCCATTACAAGTGACAGACACCCAATTACAACTGGTCTTGGCAAAAGAAGGGGAAAGTATTGGTTCCTGAGCTGAAAATTCAGGATCTTGTGAGGCTGGATCCAGGTCTCAGATCGATTTTCTCTCTCTCTCTCCCCCATCCCTCTGTTCCTGTCTCCCTCTCTCCGTCTTTCTCTCTCTCCCCCTCCCTCCGTCCATCTCTCCCCCTTTCTTTCTCTCACCCCTTCTCTCTTTCTCTCTCTTTTTGTTTGGAAACAAAAAGTAAATGAAAAATAGGGGGAGATGGGGGATGGAATGATTTGAGATCTCTTGATCTCAATCTCTGATCTTTCTTTTCCTCTTTTGGCCTCATTCTTAGGTATGCTCTCCCCAGGTGACATTACAAAGGTCTCAGGCAGCTCCAGGCCTGTGCTGTCCCAGTGTCCCAATATCATATGAAAAGAGAATGCCTCTTTCCTGGAGGTCCCAAGTTCCTGGGAAGCTTCTCACTTCTCTGGTTTAGCTCATGTGCCCATCCCTGAACCAACTGCTTTGACCAGGAAGATGGAATATCTTTATTCTGATTGGCCAGTCATAGACCATGTGCCCACATGAACGGGGAGAGGCAGAGGGATGTTCATCCAAAGGAACCCAGTCACTGTTGTCAAAAGAAGAGGGAAGTCAGGGATGAGCCTGGAGCCGGCATTGTGGGATTGAGAAAATCTTGACCAAAAGGGGGAAGTGAAATGAAACAAAATAAAGTTTCAGTGGCTGAGAGATTTCAAATGGAGTTGAGAGGCCACCCTGGAAGGCATTCTTATGTGCCATATAGATATCCCTTTTTAGTTTTTAGTGTATTGGAACAACTAGAAGGAAATACCTAAAACTGGCAAACTGCAGCCCAGTAGCCTTGACTCTTGAAGATGATTGTAAAATGATGTCGCATGTGTGGACAGTGGATTGCATATCATGGATGATTGTATGGTGTGTGAATGTATTTCAATAAAACTGAATTTAATAAAAAAAAAAAACGATGTCGTATGACTGTGTGGTTGTGAAAACCTTATGGCTCACACTCCCTTTAGCCAGTGTATGGACAGATGAGAAGAAAAATGGAAACAAAAAGTAAATGAAAAATAGGGGGAGATAGGGGTGGAATGTTTGGGTGTTCTTCTTTACATTTATTTTTATTCTTATTTTTATTTATTTATTTTTTTGGAGTAAGGAAAATGTTCAAAAACTAATTGTGTTGATGGATGCACAACCATATGATGATACTGTGAACAGTTGATTGTACATTGTGGATGACTGTATGGCATGTGAATATATCTCAATAAAACTGAATTTAAAAAAAAAGAGGAAAGGGATGACAGCAGGCAGAAATAGCAAGTGTCTGCAAGAGCTCCATTTCTCCATTTGACAGACAAAGAAGCCAGGGCTCAGAGGGCTGGCCTGAGCCCTCCGAGCTGATGGTTAAGGAGCCTTACTGGTCTTTGGCCCCGGACTTGGGTGGAGAGAAGAGGGAAGGGTGATGTCTGCGCCTAGCCTGATTAGAACCTCCTGGGGAATTTTCCTCAGAGCCTCCCCAAGAAGGAGGGAGAAGGCTTTGGAGGGAGGAGGGTTTGGAGCGGTGCTGGAAGCATGACCTGCTTCTCCTTTGCATCTCCTGTCATTTGCTTGGGTGGGAAAGGATGCCTGTGTTTGTTGAGTCATCAAGGCCTGCTGGGCACTGCTGGGACTTCACATTCATAATCTCTCCAGCCATGTTTCTCAGAGAGGGAAGCAGAGGCTCAGAGCATGAAGTGGCTTGTCCAAGACCACATGACCTTAGAATGGAAATGCCAGGACTCAGTCCAGGTCTGGGATGACTCTAAAGCCTGAGCTCTGTCCTTGAATGGTTTCTCTGTGGGGTGCTATTGACACTTTGTGTAGGATTGCCCCACATAGGGAAGGAAATTTAGCTGGCTAATAATAGACTCAGTCATGGTAACAATCAAAAACTGTCCGCATGCATTTCCAATCCCACCCCCCACCTCCCAGGGCCTGACTTAGAAAAAGCACTTAATACATATTAGAATGGATGAATGAAATACTCTTGAATCAAACAGGTCTATGTTCAAATCCCAGCTCTACCATTTACTAGCTACATGACCTTGAGCAAATTACTAACTCCTCTGTGCTTCAGTTTCCCCATCTGTAAAATGGGGGTGATACTAGTACTTTCCTCATAGGATTTTTATGAGGATTAAATGAGTTGACTTGGATAAAATGCTTTTCTAAGTATTGCCTGATGCTTAAAAAGCACTGCATCAAAGGAGAAGCTAAGCCTGCTAATAATTATGCCTAAGAGTCACCCCCAGAGAACCTCTTTTGTTGCTCAGATGTGGCCTCTTTCTCTCAGCCAACTCTGCAGGTAAACTGAATGCCCTCCCCCCCCTATGTAGGCTATGACTCCCAGGGGTGTAAGTCTCCCTGGCTACAAGGGACAGGACTCCCAGGGATGATTCTGGCCTTAGCATCATGGGATTGAGAATGCTGTCTTGACCAAAAGGGAGAAAAGAAATTAAAAAAAAATAAAGCTTCAGTGGCTGAGAGATCTTAAATAGAGTTGAGAGGTCAATCTGGAGGTTATTCTTATGCATTATATATGTATTCCTTTTTAGTTTCTACTGTATTGGAATAGCTAGAAGGAAATACCTAAATCTGTTGAATGGTAATCAGAAGATCTTGATGATAATTGTATAGCTATATAGCTTTTATTGTGTGAGAGTGTGGTAGTGATAGTGAAAACCTTGTGACTGAAACTTCCTTTAACCAGTGTATGGGTAGATAAGTAATAAAATAATGACACAAATATATAAATAATAGGGGGGACAAGGGGTATGTGATGGTTTTGGTGCTCTTTTTATTTCTTTTTTTTTATATATATTTTTTCTTTATTTTGGAGTAATGAAAATGGTGATGAATGCACAACTATATGATGATACTGTGAGCCATTGATTGTATACTTTGGATGGATTATATGGTGTGTGAGTATATCTCAATAAAATTGTATTTAAAAAAAGCACTGCATTAGTGTTTGTTAAATAAGCAAATGAATGAATGAATGGCTATCACTTATTAGATATATATAAATGATATATACACACATATGTGCATATACATAGATATATACACACATATGTATAAATATGATCAGGAGTGTGCAGTTTACAAATGCTTTCATATTTGCTGTCTTGTTTGATGCTCTCCATTACCCTCTAAGGGAACATTATGCACATTTTACAGAAGAGGAAACTCAGGCTCAAAGAGGTGAGGTGATTTGACTAGCGTTTTCTGCTTGTTCAATTGCAGCTCCAGAAGTTCAGACTCTAGCTTCTCTGCTCCTCCCATCCCCTGCAGATATAAATGTTTAAGCAAAGAGTGAATGAGTAAGTGAAAGAGCTGCAGGAAGCCTGACCTCTTAGAAAGCCTGGACAGGGAGACGCTGCCCTGGACCCCACAGCCTGGAGGAGGCAGTCTTCCATTCATCCAGCATGGGCTTTCCTGGAGCCACCCTGTGGCATGTGGTGTGTGTGTGTGCATGCACACGCCTGCATGAGTCACTGAGGGCTGGGGAGGGAGGAGGCCTAGCCATTGGGCCAAGACCACAGGACCGCAAGAGAGAACTGAGTGATGGGTGAACGCTGGTCAGCTGCCTGCCCACAGCTTCCACTCTATGAGGAGAGGTGTGCTGGCTCTGTGGGGACTCCAGGGCCCCAAACCTGAATACCTCCCCAGGCCACCCACAGGACAGAAAGTAGGTGTCTCCTCAGAGCACGGCACCCAGCACACAGGAGTGATCTCACTGCTTTGTGAGTCCTTTCAATTCCATTCCACCCATTTTACAAATACCCATGAGATGGCATCTTGGCCAACCTCTAGATGGGCTGCTGGAGACAACTGCTCCCAGGACACCCTCAGACGATGAGGTGAGCCTCAGAGGAACAGAAGATGAAGGAAGGGGGTTGGGGGAGTTGCAGGGTTGGGGAGGTGCTTGGAACCTCCTTCAAGGCTCCACTTGCCCAGTATTTAGGATTCCAATTCCTAAGTGTGGAAGGTCCATAAATCAAAACCTGGTCCTGCTGCTTGGCTGAAGTAATGCCTTCTATGATAAGGCCTCCATTAACATGATGCCTCTGGGCTGCCCCTATCTTCCTACTTTCTCTCCAACCCTTCAGTCTACCCTATCTTACCACTCCCAACCCCCAATCTCCACTCACCCTCAACCTTACCCTCACTTTCCCAATATTTTCCCTGACCCCCTCCTCTAGTTTTTCACTCCCTCTCACCTCCTTTGCCCATCCAAGCCCTTTAGGTTTTCTCTTACTTTCTTGGCATAAAGGAAGGAGCACGGACTTTAGAGAAGTACTACCTGAGCTTGTATCACACTAGCTGTGTGACCTTGGCCACGTGGCTTCAATTCCCAGGGCCACAGATTCCCCACTGTAAAATGGAGGGATTTTGTGAGGATTTAATAGAATGAAGAATGTGAAAATACTTGGCACACAGTGGTTGCTCAGTAAACACTATGTTCCCTTTTCCTCAAAGGCTGCCACCCAAGAGTTTGGACTAACAAACTGAATAAGGAAACTTCCTGGCCTTTGCTCCCTCCACCCCCACCCCCACCCCCACCCCCACCCCAACACACACATTCTTATTTAAAAGTATTCATGCCAGGGATTAACCCAAACAAAAACCCTTCTCTGCAGAAGTGAGGACTCTTTGAGATAGTGATTCTCAAAGGGAGAATGCCCCAGCATGGATGGTATTTAAGAATCACCTCCCTGTATTTTTTTCAAATTATACACATACACACATTCACACAATGAGATTCTGATATTCCCTTTCTTCTCGTGTGTGGTGGTTTAGAGCTATGTACCCCAGAAAAAAACATGCTCTTAAACTTAATCCATTCCTATGTGTGTGTGAACCCATTTTATGCAGGAAGTTTTGAGGTTACTTCAGTTAAGACGAGGCCCAACTCAATTAGGATGGGTCTTAATCCTATTACTGGAGTCCTTTATAAGCAGAATGAAATTCATACTGATAGAGAAAAAGCCACAGGAAGCAAGAAGTTGAAAGTCAAGAGAACCCGGATGAGAAAGGAGAGACCAGGAGAGGCCACCATGTGCATTGCCGTGTGACAGAGGAGCCGAGGAACAAGGATCACCAGCAGCCCGCCCCAGAACACCAGTTCTTCAGGAAGAAAGCATCGCCTTGATGAGGCCTTGGATTTGAACTTCTCCTAGCCTCAAAACTGAGCCAACAAATTCCCATTGTTTAAGCCAACCCATTTCATAATATTTGCTTTAGCAGCCAGGAAACCAAAACACAATTCCAAGATGCAAATCACAGTCTGTTACCAGTGGAAGCATAGAGGAGAAAAAAGGAAAAGAAACACTGAGATGGATCATTCATACGTCAAACCATCTCAGACCCAGGATCTGCTTAGATCTTAGTTTTGGACATCTCCCCTCACCAGATCCCTGCCTGTGGAGATCTCACTCTACCTTCCTCAGACATAGCTTTTCTAGATTTGGGCTCTTCATTATCTACTTGGAGATTTTTTTTTTTAGATAAGGCATAGATTTCCATAAAAATCATGCTTAAAATAGAGTTCCCATATACCACCCTATTATTAATGCCTTGCATTAGTGTGATACATTTGTTACAATTCATGAAAGTACATTTTAATAATTGTACTATTAAATATAGTCCATGGATTACAATAGGGTTCACTGTTTGTGTTGTACAGTCCTATGATTTTTAAAGAATTTTTCTTCTAGTAACATATATACAACATAAAATTTCCCTTTTTAACCACATTCAAATATATAAGCCAGCACTGTTAATTATGTTCACAATGTTGAAAACTTAATTTTCTTTTCCAGAATAACCCAGACTAATTTACCTCAATTTGACTCAGCTCAACTGTCTTAGAAATTTAAAGCAAGTCAGTCCAACACCACTCATCTCCACTCAACACAACCCAAATCCAGTTTAATTCAACTCAAACTCATCCCACTTCAACACACCAACTCATCTTAACTCTACTAAATTCAATTCAAGTCAAACCAATTGAACTCATCTCCACTCAACAAAATTCAAACTCAATTTAATTCAATCCAACCCATCGTGACATAACACAACTCTATTTCACAGAAACCAAACCAACTGCCCTCAACCCAAGCCAACATAATTTAACTCAACCAAACCTATCCCTGCCCAGCTCACTTCTCCTTTGTACGTCTTCCTTCTTTACAACACTAAATGCCTGCCTCCCAATCACCCAGGCTTCTTACAAATCCCTAAATAGTGAGACGCAGAGGTAACGCCTGATCTAAAGAAAGATGGGAAACTTTTTCTTGGACTTTCCACCTTCTTGCTCTTCTTCCAGCCCTGACCAAATCATCCTACAGGTAATAGCCTCCATTCATCCCTGACTGCCCACCATTTACTCCTTACCCTTAATAAAACCCCCATATCATGCAACCTCAGAGATACTAGGCCTATGGTATCTCTGCTCCGTACACACGAGCCCTAGGGAGGTGAGATCTGGAGGAGATTTAGGTTGGGGGCTGAGGAGGGATCCAGTCACAGAGGAGGTGTGATGGGCAGAAGAGGGACGGCCAGGCCTACACACCTTGCAGGGAGAAGCAGGATCTTTTGCCGCTGGCTTTTCTACACCATCTACCCAGCTCCATCTTTCCAACCTTGTCCTCCTTTTTCTGCCTTTATCACGCCATCTTGGTCTCTGTATCTGTTTCCCTCTTTCACTCTGTCTTTATCTCTGCCTCTGTCTGCTTGTGGTCTTATCTCTTCACCCCTATCTGGGACTCCTCTCTTTTCCTGTTTCTGTAGCTCTGAGTTTCCACCTCCTTTATACTGGCTCTTTCCCTCTCAGTCTCAGTCTCTATCTCTGACACAATTCATTTCATTTCCAGGCTTTGGCTGGGGAGTTGTCTTTCCTGCACAAAGATACCATGAAACCTTCACCCCCTCCACCTTTTCCCTGCCTGGAAACAACAGTTTATCCCCAGCTGCCCAAGAATTGCTTTGAGGTTGCTGAACTAGGCCTGAGGTTTCCTCCCCACTCAGAAAATCAGAATTATATATACTAGAGCTAGAAGGGAACTTAGGCCAATATTCTCATTTTACGGATGGAGGGACTGAAATCCGCTGAGACTAAGAAGGGCTTGTCCAAGATCATTCAGAGATAGTAGAATGAGAATGAGGCCCTCCTGAATCCGGAGACCCCCGAGTCTGAACCCAGAGGGGGAGATCTGGACACCAGGCTGGCTGAGCGGTGGGTTGGGAAACAATAGCGCCCTCCTCCCGACACCATCTCCACGCACATGGGGAGGATCTGCCTGCCCACCACACCAGCTGGAAAATAATGCTCCTCTCTCTCTCTGGGAGCTGGGAAGGAGGGGACACAGAAGCATTCTGCACATCCCTTTGGTGAGAGTCATCCACAGCTGACCCTGAACCTCCCCACCTTAAAGTCTAGACCCTAGGCCTCAGGAAAGCACAACTCTTAGCGTACAAGAAGGAAGCCTTCCGAGACCTAGGTTTGGCCCTCTGTGAGGGATAAGGCTGGCATTTTCGCTAGACTGAATCCAGAATCCAGCGATCGAGCCCCAGGCCTGTCCTGGTCAGGGTAAGCCTGTGGGCCGAGGTCCGGGCTGCATCCTTCCCTGGCCCTGCCGGCCTCCCAGTCAGCTCAGGCTCCAGCAGGAACCACTGCCCGCTGGGCGAGGTGGGAGGAGACTGGGCCGCAGCTGGGCAGGGACAGAGAAGGGGCCTCTTGTAGCTCCCCCAGCACTCAGAGCCCACCCGCTTCTCCAGCCCAGAAGTGAGCCTACTGCCCATGGCTGCAGCAGATCTAACTGCACTCCCTCTAGCTCTGGAGATGCCACCCTCAGCAGCTCAGAGCTCCTGGCCTGGAAGGCGCCGGCCTGGGCCTTCCTCAGAACTCTAGGATATCTCAAAATAGAAAGGAGAAGAGAAGGCTGTGGTCTGTGTGGTGGGCAGAAGAGAAGCCGGGAGGGGGAGAGGATCTAGGATCTGGGCCCAGAGACAGACACCGCTGAGACCCATCCTGGCCTGACCTCTAGTGCCCTCCCCGGCCCCGTTTGCTAAGCCCCTGCTTCCAGCCTCTCAGTAGAAGGGCCCTCACTGAGTACAAAAGTCCATTGAACAGGTCAAGAGACTGAGACCCAGATGGGTAAGGAGTTTGCCCAAGGACACGGAGCAGAGCAGAAGCTGAATCCGGGGCTCCTGGTCCCCAGACTCGCTCCTTCCCAGCAGGGTCTTAGGGTGGAGTTCCTTTAGGACGATGACCCTGCCCCAGTCACCCAAGAGGCCAAATTCAGGGCCCTATGTCAGTCAGAGCTCCCCCATGAATCCTCCTGAACCCAGGGGTACCCTGTTCCTCAAAACCCACAAGCTCAGCCAGAGCCTGGAGGGATCCGAGTCCCACCTCCAAGAGGCCTTGGGACAGCAGGCCTCCTTCCCCCTCCTCCCACTCGCTCCTCCGCTGACCTCGGCCTAGGCCGCCTCTTCCTTCCCCTTTCCCCAGAACCCCTCCCCCACCCCCACCCTGGGCCCACAGAACTGGGGGTGGAGGGGGGATCTCAGCCCCCACCCCCACCGCTCCCAGCCCCTGCCTGGACCTCAGCATGCCACAGCTGCAGTCCCTGGGTCTCACCTTGCAGGACCAGAGGCTGTTCACACCCACAGAACCAGGCAGTCTTCGTTCTCAGGAGGTCCTTCAGCTTGAAACTGAAATCTGCTTCCTTGGCTTCCCTGCTGCCCTGCTTCGGCCTCTAGCGCTCCACAGCACACGTCGCTGCCTCTGCCAGATGGCCCCTTGGAGATGGGAGGCTGCGATCCTGCTCCCCAGCAGCTCTGGAGCCAAAAGGACCTGGGCATGAGTACTGCCCTGGTCCTTACTCACTGTGTGCCACGGGCTAGTCACTTCACCTCCCTGAGCTGCCATGTCCTAAATGGAGACAGGTAGGTAGATGGATGGATGGATGGATGGATGGATAGATAGATAGATAAAGGGTTTTAAAAGAGAAAATTGAGAGCATGGGTACACACTCAGCATTTGGTTAATAACAATAAATTGTTACTCTTATTATTAAGTAGAGGAAATGCTGCTGTTCTGGCCATGGTCCTTCCCAGGATATGTATTATCTACTTTCAGATCCTTCCTCTGGATCTAATCTAGTTTTTAAGCTCTGTCCTATAGTAGGGAGTCTGGAGCTCACCTTGGTAACCCATTCCTAAGCCCCAGGGACATGAAGAACAAGACAGATGCTTCCCAGAGCCCGAGGTGCCCGCGCCTTAAGAGGGAGACAGGCATTGGCAGGTGACCAGGCAGTGGTGACGGGATGAGTCCTGGGATGGTGGAAAAGAGCAGGCAGAAGAAGCACATTTTGGGCACTTAACCCAGTGTGAGAGTCTTCCCAGAGGAAAAGCATTCTTGGCAGAGAGAATAGCCCATGCAAAGGCCCAGAGGCAGAGCATTCCACTTTTAAGGAGCTGTAAGAAGCAGAGCATGATAATAGCTAGTACTTAGATAGTACTTACTACGCACCAGGCAGAGTTCCAAACACTTCATACATGATAATTCATTTAATCCTCACAATAAGTCTCTGAAGTAGGTACTATTATCATCAACCCCATTTTACAGAACAGACAAAACTTAGCCAAGGTCACACAGTTAGCAAACAACACAGGTGGAATTTGAAAGCAGGTAGACTGGCCCTGGAGTCTGCCCATGTAAACAGTGTGCTATGCCACCCGGCTACACGAGGCCGGGGAGGAGACCACTGAGAAGGGGACAGTTCCTAGAGGACTTCCCTGGTAAAGAGTCTGGGCTTGGTCCTGGGGGCAGAGGGGAGCCACTGACAGTTACAAGCAGGGAGTGGTGTGAGCTGCTATAGGTTTGAGAAAGGTCACTCTGGATGCAGTGAGACGGGTGGGTTGCAGATGGTCCAAGTGGAAGGAAACTGAATGTAGGGCCACCGCAGCACACCAGGTGAAGATGAGCTGAGGCTGGACCAGGGCTATGACTGTGGGGATGGAGAGTCAAGGGCACATTCCAGATCTATCTAAAAGGTGGGCTTGACAGGCCTTGGGAACAGGCTGGACATGGGCATGAGGAAGTGGGAAGAGTCTAGGGTAAGCCCCAGGCTTCCGACTTTTACAATTAGGGTGCTAAGTCCCAGAGACAGGGGACGACAGAAGAAAGAACAGATTTGGGGTTGGCCACACCACCATTAATGGTCCCATAGTCCTGAGAGGTCAATGTCCCAGAACGGTTCACCCCCACCCCAGGGCACGGGGTCTCACCTTTGGACCAGAAATTACCAGGACAGCACGGCCATCTCCAGAGCAGAAAACCAGCACCCTCACCTACCACCACATGGCCACCAGGTGGCAGCACAGACCGCTTTTTGCCAGGACTGACCTGGCGGGTTGGAAATGCAGACCCACCCAGGAGACTATGGAAACCGGGCCAGGATCCTCATCCAAGGGCCTGCACAGATGAGTTCCTGCAGGTGCAAAGTAAAAATATCCCTGATCCAGGAGGCGGAAGTCCTGGGTTCTGGATATTGCCTGGTAACCCAGAACAAGCACCTGCCCCTCTCTGAGGCTCAGGATTCTGCTCTAGAGAGGGCAAGACCCTGCAAGGAGGCCGGGAGCTGGGAGAGGGAGTTTTGCTCCCTTCATCAGCTTCCCCTCCCCAGTAGCTGTGGCTTCCAAATATATTTTAAAAGGCAACATCTTTCTTATACAAACAAAATCCTAAGAGCTCCTCCACTACCCAGTGTATAAAACAGAGAACAGATTCATATTGATCTGGTTTGGTTAGAGTGATGGTGGGAAGCCCCAAACCCCCAGCCCACTCAGAGGATACAATCCAAACTGCTCATCCTGCAATTTGAGGGCCTTCGCTCTCTACCTTTCCAACGCCATTTCCCACTACCCACCCCACGCCCCATTCTTCCCCCATGCTCTTTCAGGCTTCTCTGTCTTTGCCCATCCTGCACTTTCCCTTGGGAATGCCCTTCCCCTCCCCTCCTAATCCAAACCTTCATCATATGTTGTTCAGTCCCTTGTCACCTCTTCCAGGAAGCCTCTCCAAAGCCCCCGCACTGCCCTGGCACCTGCATCCCCACAGCAAGCAGCAAGCACCTGCTGTGGTCCTGCCCTGCAGACAAACCAATCTCAAGGTTCTGAACACACTCAGATGTCTCTCTTCCCCACTGACCATGAGCACCTCCGGGGTGGGGACCAGCCCGGTTCCCCCAGAGTGGAGTGTGTTGGGCCTCACTCAGCTGGGAGCTGGCAGACCCAGCCTCTGCCCTGCCAGGCCTCACTGAGCCACGTCAGCAGACAGTTCACCTTTTCTGGGCCTCAGCATCCTCCTCTGTGTAATGGGAGCTGCTGTCTTCTAACCAGGACTGTGTGTAGGACCAGGATGGGCTAGATAATTGTGGGGCCTAGTACAAAATGGAAAGGGGTTTTTTAAAAATTATTAAGAATTTCAGGATGATGGCAGTAGAACATTAAACCAAGCGCAGGTCACACACCTATGAAGCTGCCATGAAATTGGTGCTCAAAACAAGGGTCTGGCATCCAACCAGCCTATTTCCTGCTTGCCAAGTCCTGCTCCCAGGTGTGGGGCTTTGTCCTCCAAGAAGATGGTCACCCTTCTCTTCTCTCCAGGGCACTGTCTGTTGGCCACACTGGGGTCCAGCCGAGCTGCATCTACCCAGAAGGGGGCGCCATTTTCCAAGTCACACAAAGGGGTGGTTTTATAGGCCACCAGCTGCTCTGCCTAACATGTGAAAGGGGCTCTAGGACTGCTTGTTGAATGAGAAGAGGGAACCAGAAATTGCACATAAGTAATTGGAGACCAGGCATTAGCACAAAGCCTAGCAAACAATAGTAGCCCCTAATGTTTGAGAAATGAGTAAGTCAATAAATAAATGAATGCTAAGACCAGACCTCTAAGTAATGACACTATGGAATCAGGGAACTGAGAAATCATCAAATCCAGGGTTTGTAAACTGTGTTCTTCAAAGCTACAGGAATTGGCAAAGATGTGCTGGGGACAGCATAGGAGACTAGGAGACATGGGAGATGCCTCTTCTTTTTGTCTGCATGTGTCTGTGTGTGTCTGTGTGTGTGTGTGTGTGTGTATATATATATATACTGGGCTTTTGTTTGGAACAGAAGAAGTATGCTGCTGGCTCAGGAAGGGCATGAGACTTGCCCAAACTCACACATCAGAGCCTGGGGAGAGAAGGGCAAAAAGGGATCAGAGGCATGAGGTCAGAGGCCAGCCTGGGGCCCCCAAATGAGAGACTGAGGCAGGGAAATGCTGGAGAAGAGTGACTCTCAGAGACTGAAGGTTAAAACATCTGAAATCAGGGCAGAGGATCAGAGACAAATGGGAAGGTAGAGATCAGGGATGGGGAATCTCGGTTCAGAGAGAGATTCAAGATGCAGATTTGGAATTCAGAGGCTGGAGGTGGCGCTCATTCACTGCTTAGTTCATTGAGCCGGTATTTCCTGAGCACCTACTATGTGCTGAGCACAGTTCCAGGCCCTGGAGATACAGCAGCCAGCGCAGTCCCTACCCTCACAGGGCTCACATTCTTGAGGTGGGGGAGGAAATAAACATTATAATAAGGTAACAAATGAATCAACCAGCTGGAGATAAGTGATATGAAGAAAATTAAACAGGATGGGAGGGAGTGGCTGTGGGTAGGTGGGTTAGTTCATGCAGGGTGGTCAGGGAGGGCCTCCCTGAGGAGGTGACCTTTGAGCCGAGCTCGGAATGAGATGGGGCCCCCGTGCCCCAGCTGTGAGGCTGGGGGTGGCAGAGCTGCCTGCCTGGAGAGCCCACAGATCCATGCTGCAAAGGTGAAGGTGGGAGGACTGGGCAGGAAGTCTGGCCCCCTGTAACCGTATCCCCAGGAAGGAGGAAGCCAGGAAGGCGCTTTCAGCAGTTGTATTCATCAAGGTCGACTGCACTCGCCCCCAGGCAGCACCAGAGGCTCCTCAGGGCCCGGATCCACCTTCAGCCTCCTGAGGAGGAGACGGGAGGGAGGGAGGGCGGCACAGAGTGGGCCCTGGATTCTCTTCCAGACAATAAATGCTTCCAGGTTCCTGGGGAGCATTCCGTGGGTCACAGCCGCATCTGATCTCAATTACCCCCTGGTGTAGGGTTCCTTGGGCTGGGTGGGGGAAGGGGTAGAGGGGAGGCCATTTCTCCATAATCAAAATCTCCTGGCCCAGTGGGTGAAAACACCCCAGAAGAGGTCCCCAAAATGTCAGGACATGCAGGGATCTCCCAAGAAGGAGAGGTCAGGCTACGGGTGAGGGTGAGGGCCTCTGCTTCACAGCCGTTTTGCTGTGTGACCTGGTACCAGTCAGTTAACCTCTCTGGGCCCCTGTGGAAATGGTGACAATTCAGCCTTTTCCTTCCCTACTTTCCATTCTCCACCCCACCTCCCATACCCACCCAGGGGGGCAGGAGTACAGTCCCCGCCAGGAGAGCAAAGCTTAGCACTGTGGGCTGGGCTGGGGTGGGCTGGGCTGTAACGGGGTGGGGTTGCTAATTGCTTGCTTTTTCCTGCCTCGATTAGATCTTGCCAATACATCCCCACCCAGACTATGATGCCAGAGTTGTCAGGATTAACATCTCCAGAAGACCTGAGATAAGTCCCCATTTCTCAGCCTGCTTGGGCACAATTTACCCCTCTGCCCCTCCTTTACTCGTGCCCACCTCCAGACGGGATGTGAGGATTAAAGGAATAAGGAGCGTGACATGGGTTTGAAACTTCGTGCACCCAGTAACGGGATGCACTGGATCAATTTTACAACTAACAGCAGCAGCAAAAATGGCCACACTTCTAAGTACAAGGAGAAAGGCCCTGGGTTTGTAAAAGTCTGTGTGACAGGGTTTTTGTTATCGATGTAGTTAACAGATGGCGTTGAGCAAGCCAGTTTCTCCATCTATAACAGTGTCTACATAAAAGTCTGACCGAAAGAGGGTCCCTTTGCACAAAGGGACATCTCTCCAAGCTACTTCCCTTAGTAGGTAAAACATTCCGGACTTTTCACCTCAGAGAATGCTGGGGAGGCTGTGGCATGGGATAGAGTTTCTAGGGACGCCAACTGGAGGGGGTAGAAGGAAATAATTGAAAGAGGTGTTCACCGAGGGTTATTTTTTACCCTTGACAAAGCTGAGCCTCTGGGAGGCGGCGAGCCGGGATTCGAACCTGGGTCTACCGCGCTGCAGGGGCGGGGCTCTTTCCACCCTCCCCGCGAGGAGCGGATGCCGGGGTCAGCGGAGCGCAGGGCCGCGCTTCCTCCGGCCCCCGAGGCCGCTGACCGGCTGGCCTCTCCCGCGGTCGCTGCTTTCTCCTTTTATGTCCGCGCGGGGCCGGGAACTCCCTGCCCGGGGCCACGGCCCGCGAACAATGCGCCGCTTCCTGCCCGGCCCTGCGCGGCCGGCCCGCGGCTCTGCTCCTGCTCCCCGCCCTGCGGCCGCCGGGAAATGGACCCGAGCCCTGGCCCAGCCTGGACGGTACACGGGGTCGCGCCCCGGGAGACCGCAGCGGCCGGGGATGGGCCTTGGTTGCCCGACTGGGGGTCAAGGGGAAAGGGTGGGAAGTGACCCAACGATGGGCGGGCGGCGGCTGGTGTAAGTCCATCGTTTAAACATGCACAGGGCGCGCCATTTCAGCTCGCGTGTACGTGCATCCGCCGTGCGCACATGAGCCTGATGTTTGTCGCGCTCCCCTTGTGCCTGTGCCCCACGTGCACACATGTAAGGACATATACTCCCAAACAGATGCATTGCGTGTGCGCAGATAGCAACTCTTTGATTCAACAAATAGTGGTTGTACGTCTACAAAGCGCCAGACCCCGTGCTAGGCACTGGGGATTCAGCAGTGAACAAAACTGACTTGGCCATCTAACTCATTCTAGTGAGACAAAACAATGAACGTAGTAAGTTACTGAATTGTATAGCATATTAAAAAGTGATATATTTTTTGAAGAAAAATAAAGAAGGGGCTGGGATGGGAAATCGAGTCTGTTTAAAATAGTATGGTTAGGGATGTTTTAACTGAGAAGGTGACAAAACATGAGTCACAAACAAATACATACATCCAAAAAGATATGCAATATGCTCCCAAGTGTATGCATTTCCCAAACACATGCCCTATTTACATCAATATGCCTTTATAGACCCCGTGCATAAACACTTCAAATACATGTGCACATGCCAGCCCATATACATGTATGGTATATGGAATGCATATCCACAACATACATCCTACACACACACACACACCTCTTTTATGCAGTACAAATATGCTATGCTGGGTGCACATGTGTTCGTTTATGACCATGCCTGCACCTTGTATATCTATCATAACCTGACATGTCTGATTCTCCAATTTGCAAGTAGAGTTCTGTGTAAGCTCATGTGTATCACTTACCTCAGGTATGTGTTTTTCCTAATTTCATAAGCCACAATCAATATGGTACATTCAAAGCCACCATAATGTATTTATTTACATGCTTTGTGTTGTGTTCATCCTGTAAAATATATCACACATGCATATATTCAAGTCCATGTATCATAAACTTTGTGTAACTGTACACCTATGCCATACACCACACATGCCTCCCTCTTAAACTCAAATACACTATATGTACATTTCCTACATTTTCCTTTGTACCTATTTTATGCACCCCATATGCATGTATCATATGCAAAGAATATTGATAACATTTACTGAGTGCTTCCCATTGCCAGGCATTGCTAGGTGCTTTGCTTGGTTTATCTCATTTAATCCTTTGGACAGTCCTATATAATAGGTACCATCCTTTTAGCCTGACAGTCAAAAGCTCACACTTTGCAGTCAGATTGCCTAGGTCAGAATTCTGGCTTCACCATTATCTAACCTCTCAGAGCTTTAATTTCCCCATCTGTAAAATGGGGGAGATGAGATAGTAGTACTTCTTTATAGGCTTGTTGTGAGTAGTCAGTAAGATAAGATAATAATGCATGAGAATCGTATGGTACAGTCCCATACACAGAGTAAGTGTTCAGTGAATGATAGCTGTGATCATTATTATCTGTTTTACAGATGAGAAAAGTAAGGCTCAGAGCAGTTAAATTTAAGATTTGCCTGAGGTCTCACAATTTGGAAATGTAGGCGGCAGGATTCCAACCCTGGTCTGAACCCTAACTACGCAGTTCAGGCCTTTGAAGCACTTCACATATCACAATGGGGACAAGTTACACACGTGTATGCATGCATACACACACACACACAAAGTGCATTTCAAGCAGACCCCAAATGCTTGCATCTTTAATACATACATTTAAGCTCCTATGTACCCACTGCATACACATTAAGTCATCCAACATTTCTATAATCAACACCTAGCTGCCAAGTGCCAGGCACCAAGCTAGGTGCTGGGGTACAGCAGTCAGCAAGGCAGACTGGATCCCTGCTTTTACGGTGCCTGCAGATGAGCACAAACCTGTGTACATACGGCCCACTCAGCCCTTCTCTCCCCACTAGTCACATATCCCACATGCAGGTATCATGTACGTACAGAGAGAACCCACATGCACCCCTCACTAATAAATCAGCTGCACATAATCCATGCAGATATATCTCTTGTATCATTTACACATATCCAATATATTCATATCTCTTTTACATGCACACCATACATACTCTCCGTATTATGTAAAGTGTGCACACAACAAATGTACAAATAGCATACACACATCCCATGCGTGTGGCATTCACATATAACCAGTGTACACAATTCCCTTGAGTTGTATATGCATATTGCACATACCCAACTGCAAGATTCATGTACCTGTTTCCCTGTCTGCCCCACACAGGCAGCTTGGGAGGCCCAGGCCAGCTCCTCTGGGTGGGTCTGGAACGGGCCAGGGTCATAGAAGCAGGGCCTGCATCCCCATCGTGGGCAAAAGAGAGAAGGTGGCCCCTGACTTCACGGCCGGCGGCCAGGAAATTATAGTCGACACCAAACCAAAGCGGCCCCATTCGCGGGCCAGGTAATCAGGCCTCTCCCGGATTCAGCCTGACAGCTTAAATGTTCTAATTCCGTTGCCAGGGCCCCCCGCTTCCCCACTCCGGCCATGTCCCAGGCCCCGGCCCTCCACTGTAATTGGACCCACGTTTTCATTACCCTGAGATTAGACAGGTCCCCTCCAGCCAGGGGGACGCCCACAGCTGCAAGGGAACCATCCCCCCACATGAGTGCATTTACCTGATTATGGAGTTTATTTTGCAGCAATTGCTCCAGAGTGCTGGAGGCCCCCTCTGCCCCACCCTCTGCTCCCCAGGCCCCAGAGGCCCTACAGATCCCAGACAGTGGTTTCTGCCTAATGTACTGAAGCCACCTCTTCCAGGCCCTGCAATCCTGGAGGCCCCGTTGGACTCCTGCATGGACTGCTTCCCCTTTATTAAAAATCACTTAAGGAATTTGAGTGAGGAGAGAGGGAAGGGAGAACATTTCAGGAATCTTCTGGCATACATATGGGGGTGGGGCACATAAGAGGATTTTTCTTCCAGAACTATGTTTCATGTATTCATTCAACAAACGCTTAGTCCCTGAGCTAATGGCAGCACCACTGATGGGTGGCAACATCCATTCATTCAACACCTAGTGTGTGTCAGAGAAGAAAATGCACCTTGGTGGAGGTCACGGTCTAGAAAGAAAGACCAGCAATTTTCATGTTATTTGTGCTTCGGTGGGGGCTGTGGGAGCACTTGGTCCAAAAAAAAAAGACTTTCCTGAGGAGGTGAGACCTGCAGGATGAAGCAGTTACGGGAGGAAGTGGGGACAGGCTAGGGAGGGTGGGAGAGAGAATTCCAGGCAGAAGACACAGCAGGTACAACAACCTGGAGAAGAGAGGACCTGATGTGTCTGAGGAAATGGGAAAAGGTTAAATGAAGTTGAAGTTTAGGGTGTGAGGGGCTGAGTGGTGAGACCTGAGTCAGGAGTTAGGCCTCCAATCACAAAGGGGCCCAAATACTGGGCTAAATTGCTTGCACTTTACCCTGAGGACATGAGAGCCATGGGAGGGCCTTGAGCAGGAGAGGGACGTGCTGTGGAGCATGCTACTCTTGAGCACTCACATGTGCTGGGCATGGCTCTGCATTCTTGCATGTATTAACTCATTTAATAGTCAAGTCAGTCCCAGCAGGGAAATACTCCAGGCCCGCAATCCCTTATCTTCAATTTCAAAATCCAAGGAGCAACTTTGACCAAACGGTTTTAAGTTTGGTGCCAAAATTTATTTGGTGGTAAAACCTGACTTGAACTAAAGGAGAGGCTATTTTTGGTCTTTCTTTCACTACCTGGTGTGACTATTCATGTTTTGTTGAAAAAAATACAAATGAGTTTCATTACAAGCAAAGCTCCAGCCCCAAAGGGGTCGTGCAATATATGGCATGTGTTGTGTATTCGACTACAAAATCAGAAAAGCTCTAAAGCACATCTGACCTGAAGGTTTCAGATAAAGGACTCTGGGCTTATATTAAAATCTTTATTTTACAGATGAGGAAACTGGGCATAGAGGTGGGTTCAGTAACATGTTCAACCTCACGCTGCAAGATAGGTGTTCTGGCTTCAGAGTCTGACCCCTGCACCACACACCCTCCCTTTGGCTTTTGAGGCACTGAAAGGGGGATCTGGGCCTGCCCCAGGGATCAGGGCTCGGCGGGGAAGGGGGAGGGAGCCAACACTGCTCAGCACCTGCTGCAGACCTGGCGCTATGCTAGCCTTGCCAGCTTCTGGGTGCTGTTCGCCCCATTTAGCAGGTGGGGAAACTAAGGATCAGAGAGGGGAATCGGCTTGGTCGAAGTCCTTCAGCAAGTGGACAGCAGAGCTGGGATGGGGTCCAGGTCTGGGGTTACCAGAACACTGCCCTGCCCACTCTTCTGGGGCTGGCAAGGTAGGGGTGTGAGAGCCAGGCAGGGCGGGCCGAGGAAATGGACCCCAGCAAAGAACAGATCCAGGTCACAAAGCCCAGGCCCAGGCTGGATGGCAGCAGAGCCGCTGCTCCCCAGGCCTCCTCCACCCCTCACCTCCACCCTGGCCCCGGCCTCACCTCTGGACCATTGCTCTGCCTCCGGAAGCCTTCTCTGATCCATCAGAGCCAAGCTTCTAAATCCTTGATAGTTGATGGACACCTGGTTCATGCCTTCTTTCCTCTCCATCAAACTAAAAGTGTTTTTAAGCAATTTTACTCACATGGCCCCACTTGCCCAGAGATTATGGGAGTCCTCTCTGGAAAGCCAAGTGGTTTGGGAGCATCTATTAGCTGTGTGACCCAGGAAAATCACTTTACTTCTCTATACCTCCATTTCTTCACCTGTAAAGTGGGAATAATAATAGATCTCCCTCATAGGGCTGCTGCAAAAGATTAAATTAGATAGTGCTTGTAAAATGCCATAGCATGGAGGCTCTGCTCATGGTGGCTGCTGTTTGTTCCTCTAGGCTGCCTGGTGCATCACTGACACTCAGTAAAGTCCTCTGATCATTCCTTTCCCTGAAAAAGGAATGCTTAATTGGAAAAAAAAAAAAAAAAAAGAAAGAAAAGAAACAAACCCTATGCCTTGGCCATGGAGACTGAGACTGCCAGGACATATCTCCTGAGATCTCCCTTTGTTCCCTTTGGAATTTCTGACTTTGCATTCATACTGAGTACTCCTGGTTCCCTGTTCCCTCCAAGGTTCCTTACCTCCATGCCCTTGATTGTGACATTCCTTATACCTGGTATTCCTCCTCCATGTTCATATTTATGCATGCCTAAATTCTATTCATTCAGTATTTACTCATTCATTTATTCATGACAAATGCTTATTGAATATCTACTATGTGCCCAGCTCTATGCCTTTCACATAAGTTATCTCACTTAACCCTCATGACAGCTTGGCAAAGGATGCAGTGTTGTCTGCATTTCAAAGAGGAGGAACCTGGGCTCAAAGAGGTGAAGTCACTTGCCTGAGGCGACCCAGTTGGCAGGGGGCAGAGATGGAATTTGGCTCAGATCCTAGCACTTTCCTCTCCACCCTGCATGCATCAAGGCACAGGGGCCTGAGAGCAGGAGTGTTGGGGAAAAGCAGCTCTCTTTGCCTGGATGAGAGAGAGGTGAGTAAGGGAGGAAAGGCCTGCAAGATGGGTCAGGAGCAGACTTTGACTGGGTTGGGGGAGCAGGTTCATTCTGCCAGGAGGACAAAAAGGGAGGCTAGCAGGAGGGCAGCTTCCATGGGACGGGGGCCTTCTGGATGCAGCTGCAAATTTGGACTGAGCTTGAAGATAGGATGACCGCAGTCCACCTGAGGGGTAAATGGGAACCCTCGCCAACCTGCTCCACAATGCCCAGCTCCCACCCCAACCCCCCACCCCCAGGCCTGTGTGAGAATAGGTCTGTGATGAAGGAGCCCGCTGTCCTTGGCTGCAGATTTCTTTCTCGATCGGTGGCTCAGGGCAGGCCACTTCAGGGAGGCCATGAAGAGTTCAGAAACCAACCCCCAGCCCTGGCCAGCTCTTCCCAGGGGTATAGCTCTGAGGGTGGCAGCCCTGGGGTCTCTCCATCTACTGACCCCAGACAGAGGTCAGCTCTGGGCAACAAAGGAACAGAGGTGGCCTGGCAAATAGGATGGGCACGAGACACAGAGAGATGGAGAAAGGGACAGGAAGGCAGGGAAACAGAAAAGAGGCACAGAGACACTAAGGACACAGAGACAGGGAGAGATGCAGAGAGACTGAAGGATGGAGACAGAGGGGACAGATGAGAGAAATGCATACACAGGGAGGCAGGCAGAAAGAGGAGCCTGGGAAGCCTGAGAAAAAGCAGCAGCACACCTATAGCAGAGGGGAGGGATCGATTCTGCTGAGTAAGAAGGGGCCTTTGTGACTGCACATGGAAGGGCCAACTGACCAGGGAGACGGTCCTCAGGGACAGTCAGAGGAACAGGAAAACAACCCCCAGACTATAGAGCAGGAGATTCTGACTTTAATGTGTGCTTCTTTGCCCAGTCTTCCCTCTCCAGACCTCAGTGGTCCTATCGGCAACATGGGAGCTACACTGGGTGCCCCCTTCTTCAATTCAGATTCCTGTATCTCTATAAGCCCAATCTGGGGAGCTGAGGACAGCGACAAGAAGGAACCCTAGGCCTGAAGTTGTGGCAGCACAGATGTGTCTCATTGGTGCCCCTGTCCCAGGCTTTGGCCCTATCCACTTCAGGGTTCCCTTGTACCCACAATGATGACCACAGCTTGGGATACATCCCTGATTGGTCTCTGATCACTTGCACATCCACATGGCTCTCTCTGGATCCCTGACCCTACGCTATCTGTATCTGTGTCTTGTCTAGGGTTTGCATGTGCATAGCCCTGTCCTGGAAGACCCTCAACTCTAATGCTGCTCGGGATAGGGTGCCTGTCCCCACTGTGAGGTGCAGAGATGTTAGCCCTGGCCCCCGACCACATGTAGCTCACTCCCCATGAGCCCCTGCAGCCTCGTGGCTGGCATTAAGCCCAGATTTGGACTATGAACTGTGACAGCCACCAGGAGTATCTGGAGGACAGGTCAGTGTTAGAGGCTGTAGCCTGTCTTCCGGAAGAAGCTGCAGGAATTGAGAGGACCAGCCCCAAGAAAGTTGACTCAGCAGAGTACAACCACCAACTACCAGCCTCAGGGGCTGCTGTGGGGCTGAGGGAACAGTGGGTTGTGGGGTATAGAGCACAGGGTTAGCCAGGGCAGGTTGCTTCAGCAGTCAAAGTCCGAACGCACTTTCTCACCAAGGAGCTGGGTAAGACAGAAGAGGGTCCCTGCAAGGAGGGAGTCCCTTACTCCCAGGGGAGAACAAGCAGAGGCTGCTACGCCTCTCCACGAGAACGTGGTAGAAAGGATTCAAATGTCAGATAAAGCATGGATTAGGAGCCTCTAAGGTCCGATTCTGAGAATATCTTGCCTCTCACCCCCCACCATCACCTCACTCCCAAAAGAAGTAGAGAAATCAAGAAAGTGATACAGGGGACAACTGCCCAGGCTCCAAATTTTCCCTCCTGCCTTGGGCTGGCTTTTGCCTTTTGCTTGTTGCCATTATGGCCTAGCTCAAGCTCACCAGAAAAAATAATAATGATGACTATGATAACAACAACAAGAGCTGTTAGCATTTGTTAGGTCAGAGCTAACATTCAGCAGGTAGTTCTAAAATGTACCGTTTGGCCCTACCAGTTGTTAAAATACTGTTACATAGCAGCCACTGCCCAAGCCCCTTGAACACACCCCTGCCACCCCAGATGCCAGGATTGTAACTCCACATTCCATTCTCTGCACAGAGAGGGAAGCCTCCCCCACTCTCTGAGCTTTCCTGTGCCTCAGCTCACCTGCAGAACATCATGCCGAAGGGGGGTGCCCTGCCTCAGCCACACAGGCTGCCCACTGAGCCGTGCCCTCTCTCCCAGGATCCCTCTCCCGAATCCCTGATCATCAAGGCTTGCTGCCTCCCTGGGCTGGTACAAGCACCCGCCTCCTCTGGGCCTGCTCCTTGGCTGCAAACCCAGCTCATTTGCATGTGGATCGCGCCTGCCACCATGGGTGCTGGGGTCAATTGAAACTCAAGAAAAGAGAAGAAATTTATGCAAAACTGTTGATTGCATTTGTATGTAATGAAATCATCCAATATTCATCTGACTATAGAATCTAATCTGAGAAGAGAACTGAAGGACATGAGTGTCACTGCAAAACCGTAATGAGCCACTGTAGTGATTAAAAAAGCTCTTGAGCCTTCTGAAAATCCAGGCAGAAATAGCGTCTAATCAACTCTGAATATAGGAAGCGAGATTGGGCTTGGCGCGTTGCGCACGGCCCAGCACGGCACTGGGGGTGCACAGTAAACCCTGACGGGCCACGGTCTGTGGGTACCAATGGCCCGGCCACAATCAGCCGAGTCCTCAGGCGCACAAAGCAATCGCTGCCTCTTGCCACGCAGAGAGAGCCCAATCATGGCTGTTTAGAAAAGCAGCTTTGGGCTTTTGCACCCGCCTCAAAAGCCTCACCAAAGGCCCCTTCTGGGTTCCTTGCTTCTACTCTGGGGGGCAGGGAGGGTTTGGGGAGCTGAGACTGCCATAGCTGGTCCCACCTGGGACTCAGCCAGCCCAAGGGGTAGGGGGTGGGGTGGGGGTGGGGTCTGTATCTCTCAGGAGCCCTGGATCATTACTGAAATGTCATCACCTCAGTGAAGTCTTCCCTCATCTCAATTGGCAAGCCCCCCACCCCGCCACCCCCAATTCTCCAACCCATTATACTGCTTTGTTTTCCTTCACCCTACTTAGCACAGACCAGCACTGTTATTTATCTGTTTAATGTGTGTCTCTCCCAAGAAAACTGTGAATTCCATGAAGGCAGGGACTTTGTGGTGGTTTGTTCACTGCTATGGAATGTGGAGAACCAGGCACAGCACTTAGTAGATGCTCAATAAATATTTGAACAGATAAATCCATTTCCATTAGCAGACATGTATTTATTCATTCATTCAGCAAATATTTGTTGAGTGCTCAGTGTGTGCCTGGCTTTGTTCCAGGCTCTGGACACACAGCGGTGACTAAGAAGGTCCCTTGGTGCTGACAGTCTGGTCAGGAGACAGATCCATAAGACATTACATATCATCAGTCCAGCGGTTGTGGGAACAGCTGAACGGAGGGTACTAACCCAATCTGGGGAGGGCGGGGAAGGCCTAAAGGATCTGCAGGAGTTAACAAGGCAGAGTAGGATCTGGAATGTCCAGGCAGAGGGAATAGTTTATGCAAAGTCCCTGAAGTGACACAGAACAAGCAAGTATGGGGAACCGAGAGGAGCCAGTGTGGCTCCGGCCAGAGCGAGAAAGAGCCTAGAGTGAGAAGGTGCTGGACAGTCAGGGTCAAACTTCATGTTAAGAATTTCAGACTTTTCCTAAGGGAAGTAGGGAATCTCTGAATGTAATTGGCATGCCCAGATTTGGATTTTGAAGCGTTCACCAAATGGAGAACAGATTAGAGGGGTCGGCTAGGGAGGGACAGAGATGGATTAGGAAACTATTCAATCATCCAGGCAATGGAGAGCCATTGAAAGTTTTTGAGCAGGGCCATGTCATGGCAAAGACTATGTTTTAAGATGATGAATCTGACAGAAGAGATGGAGCAGAATAAGGGAAACCAATTAGGAGGCAGAAATCAGCCTGACAGGCATTCATTCATTCATTCATTCATTCATGTATTCAGCATTCAACCAACGTCTCTGTGAAAGCAGACCTTCTCCACAGTCTAAGTTATAGTTTCCAGTCTAGTCTGGCTTTGGATGCTGTTTTACTTTCCGTGGCTGCTCAAGCAAATACCATGCAATGGGTTGGCTTAAAAATGAGAATTTATTAGCTCATGGTTTTGAGTCTAGGAGAAAGTCCAAATCAAGGCCTCATCAAGGCAATGCTTTCTTCCCAAAGACTGGTGTTCTGGGGCTGGCTGCCGGCAATCCTTTGTCCTGGGCTCCTCTGTCACATGGCAATGGACAGGGCAGCCTCTCCTGGTCTCTGTCTTCTCTTCTGGATTCTGTTTACCTTCAGTTGCTTGCTTCCCATGGCTTTCTCACTATCTGTATGAACTTCATGCTGCTTATGAAGGACTCCAGTAAAAGGATTAAGACCCATCCTGATTGGGTTGGGCCACACGCTAATTGAAGTAACTTCATCAAAAGGTCCCACTTAAATTCACAGGAATGGATTAAGTTTAAGAACATGTTTTTCTGGGATGCATAGCTCCAAACCACCAGAGATGCTGAACACTTTTATTTAAAAATTTTATTATTAAAATGGTTACTAAAGCTGGAGTCAATTCATCCTGAGAATCCAAGGGACTCTGGACCATAAGGCTGCTTTTTTGCTTGGACTTCCTGACATCAAAGTGCCCTTGTGAATCATTTGCCTCCTTCAGACTTTAAATTCCTCATCACTAGAAGGAGGAAGTCAAACTAGATGATCTTTAAGGTCCTTCCCTGCTTCCCAAACCCTACAATTTTATATCCTTTGAAGGAATTGAGACACCTCAAAGCATAGTGGCTTGAAAATCCCAAGGTGAGATCTGACTAGGGAGTGGTGGAATTTAGGGATTCATTTAATTTGTAGCTTTGAATGGAAGGAACTAAATGCCTGTCTACTCCACTGAAGTGCAGGGGACCCTGCTGGGGTTCTAGCGTGATGCCTTGTTAGCAATGATGCCAGAAACAACCAGCTAACTAGCAATGGGGTGATTTTCTGGTCGGAGCACACAAGACATCCTCTTTCCTCCCTGAACACTATTGTATGGCAGCTGCCCACCCACCCCCACCCAGATCCCCATTCTAGAAGCCATGCTTTCAATTTCAGGAGCCCCCCCTTTTCAAAAAAGTTGACTGTGGGTGTTGGATCTGAGATGGGACCACAGCCTTTGTGATTTGCCTCCTATAGTGGTGGGAGGAACTAGGTTCAGTCTTAGACAACTCTGGACACCACTTTTGTGCTAGCCCTATGCTGGAAATCCCTGTCTTCAGGAGGCTCTCAACTGACAGCAAAGACAGTCCACACACATCAAAAGGGAAAACACAAAAGGGAAAGTGCTTAGAGTCCCAAGAGTTTGGTATGAGAGAAAAAGAGACCACATCTTATTAGTAGGCATGTCCCTGGAAGGCTTCCTGCAGGAGGTGACATTCAGGCTAGGATGTCTTTCACCCTGCCTCCCACCCCCCAAAGAAAGAAAAACATACAGCACAGGAAAAACAAACAGAAAACAAGATAATAACCACTCCTATTTTCACCACCCAGAACGATTAACATTTTGTCAGGTACGTATGTCTATATAAATATGGATGAATGTATATGTAATATATGTATATGTACATATATGATGGCTTTAGTCATATGTGTTCCCCCCAATCACCAATGTGAATTTAGTAGTGTCCCTCTATCTCCTTTTTAACACTTTTACAATCTAAAATAGTCAGAATAAAAAGAATCGTTTTGTGTTCATGTTGTTTTCATTTATATAAATGGTTATCATACTGTATATATGACTCTGCTTGCTTTTTCCACCCCCCATTATGTTTCAAGGAGAAGCCCTCTGCTCTTGTTGAAACACATGGCCCTGGCTCACCTCTACATCACACACGTGTGTACTGTATTTACTTACACCGGGACAGGTAGTGTTTCTGTGGATGGCGATAGCCAAGAGAACAATGTTCCAGGTCGAGGGGGCGGCAGGAGCAAAGGCATCTGGCGGTAGGAAAGCAGAGCCTGGGGTGGGGTGGGGGGCTGGCAGTGGTGCAGGGCAGAGAGAGCACAGGGCATGTGGGGGGAGTTGGGGAAGACCCCATGCCCCACTTGAGGAGTCTGCTGTTGGAAACGGCCCCCTTAGAGCCACCTACATGCCCTCCACAATAATTCCATTTCTCCACTCTCTGAGTCTTCCCTGGGGAGGCTTCTGTTACTCTTTCCATTAATTGTCTCATTAATGACCCACTGAAGTCAAGTACCCATTGTTCTCTTGGCCTGGTTCAGCCTCCCTGGCTTTCTCCCCCCAGGGGATTTGTAAACGTCTTTCCTTCCCCTTCTTTCCTTTGGCAGGCGTCCTTATCTGGTCCCTGCAGCCTGGCCCAGGCTGGTGCTGTGGCTTCCTCTCCCCGCCCCCGCGCGGCAGGGCCACCCAGCCTTGCTCACCGCCGCCCCCCCATGTCTCTTGCCTACCTCACTCAGTTTCCACCTGTGTGTGTGTTTCTTCCCTTTTTTCTTTACTATCTTTTTTTTTTATTGTCTTTTTGCATCTCTCCCTGTCTCTTTGTCCCTTGGTATTTCTCCCTGTGTCTGTCTCTATTTCATTGTCTCTTTCTAGGTGTCTCTCTCAGCATCTCTCTCCATTCCTCTAAATGTCACCATCTGTTTCTAAGTGTCTCTCTCATCTTCTTTCTCGGTGTCTCTGCATGTCTGTCTGTCTCTATCTGCTGATCTTCAAGCTTGTGTGTGAGCATTGTGTGTTTCTCTTCCCATCCCTGTGTACACTTGGTGTTCTCTTTCTCCTTCCCTCCGTCCCTATGTGTATCTGTCTCTCCCTCAGTGTTTGTCTCCATCGATCTCCCTCTCTCCTCTCTCTGGTTCACCTCTCCCCACCCGCCCCTCCCTCTCTTGTGGGTCTCCGAACCCTCCTGATTGACTATTGTGCTGTTTCCAGCCCCTGCCTCCCCACTACCACTCGTTCACCCACTGGGTCCCTGACACCCACACAGGTCAAACCGCCTCCCTCCACTGCTTCTCTTCCTAGTTACAGCTCCAGCCTCCCTTCGATGACAGCCTCAGAGACATCTGAGCTAGGAGCAGGCACAAGGCTCCACGGTTCCCAGATTCAGGATTCATGCACATGTAAGCTAAAAAAACAAAACAAAACAAAAAAAAACAATGGAGACCACCAGATGATCAACTGTTTACTTTCCTAAATGACAATTTCTTCTCAAATCATCAACTTATTACTTCAAATAGAATATTTTAACAGCAAAACAGAGGTAGGAAGAGCAAGATCTGAGGATATGACAGCCCTTTAAGTTAAATAAACATAAAAAAATACTTGCTACATTATCTTTATTTTACTTATTTTGCCCCAAATAGGTGAAATTTGGTCAAGGACAAGAACAGGTTTTCTTTCCAAGTCCCATGGGGAAACAGAGTGACCTTTACTTGAATCAGGGGTAGAAAGGGCAATACTGGGACCCCTCACTGGCCACTTCAGCACCTCACAAAGCCTTTCTGGGTCTCTTAGTTAAAAGTTAGTTAGTCTGGGGGTCATAACCAGTCTGGGTCTGAATTCTTTCTCCCATCCTGTATCTTTGAACAAGCAATTTAACCTCACTCTTTGCTTCAGTTTCTTCAACTGTAAAATGAGCAAAGTGGGAGCTACCCTCTTAAAAAAACGGGGGGGGGGGCTACCTTTTAGAGTTGCCCAACTTACAGTAAAGGTCCTGAAATTGTTAGCCACCTTTATCATTATCTATAAGCAAACAGAGGGCAGAGGGCCTTGTAGTAGTATCTTAGAAGGGAGAGATATGGTTGAGGCCCTGCCCTGCCACATGGCCAGCTGTGAGCCCTAGCATCAGGGGCTCTGGGTCCAGAAGAGAATGCTGTGGATCCCAGGAGGCCAAGGGTGGTATGGGATTAGGGAGGAGACCTTTCCCTGCCTCTTCAAGAAACTCACCCAGCATGCTCAAGTACCTGAAGACCAGGCATCAGCCTGCTGGTCATGGACACTGACATTCCCAGTAAGAGCCAAGGTGATGCTCCCTTAAATAGCATTCATAATCACAGATGCCAACCAGGGGGAACCTGGGCAGGAGATGAGGATGCCAGTGGTTGTGGATGCC
This sequence comes from Choloepus didactylus, assembly GCF_015220235.1. Classification (NCBI taxonomy): domain Eukaryota; kingdom Metazoa; phylum Chordata; class Mammalia; order Pilosa; family Megalonychidae; genus Choloepus; species Choloepus didactylus. The sequence goes on from NC_051316.1 coordinate 100,432,744, forward strand.
ATTTAAGGGCAGCCCTTAGGAGATGCCCAGGAACTCTTGAGGCAGACTTACCAGATGAGGTTGAAAAGGTCCTGAATCAGCAGGTGAAGAGTAATTATAGGGACTCTGGGCTATTGATGGTAAATATAATTTCATTTGTATTCAAGGCCTAGCAGACCCATCAAAATTGGACAAACGTTTCCTCAACTCCTGCTCTATGCTAAGCACTGTGCTAATCTGGGGATGCAAAGATTAAAAGAGCAGGGAACTTTCCTTCAAAGGACTTACCCAATGTTTTATTTGTGTTCTGTCCTATGAAGGAAACTGCTTGGCTCATCCCGAGGTGGGGCCAAGTGCTCAGAGACCCGAGTGAGGCCATCCTGGAACATCTGTCGTGCGTGTTCCCTAGTAAGCACCACTCAAGGGTGTCTAGAAAGGAAAGTAGAGGCACTTTGAAGGTAGAATTGACAGGACTTGGTGACTTATTGGATGAGGGGGTAAGGGAGGAGGCAAAGGTAACTACCAATGTCCTGGCTCAGCAGCTGGGTGGATGGTGAGGCCATTCCCTAAGAGGAACCACAGAAGAGCAAGCAGGTCTGGGGGCAGATGTGTTCCCAGGTAGGGCAGGCTGGGCCTGAGGTGCTTGAGGGACATCCAAGTGGAGATGACCAGTCGACATACACCAGTCTCAAGTGTGAGAGGGCAACGCAAGGTTGAGGGATGAACAGCAGGATTTACCAGATACATTTAGAATAGGAATTCTTTTTTTCTCAAGAAACAAAAACAAACAAAAAAACCCAATGTTAAATAAAACATTCCCCAATACATTTGAAATGATTTTATTTTAAGAAAATACCATGGGGGGTAATAGTGAAGTAAGTTATGGTAGACCCAAATTATGGAATACTGTATTGTAATGAAAAAGAATGAATTACATCTATACATATATACATGGATAGATCACCATAAGCTGCTGTATAGAAAAAAGCAAGTTTCAGAATATGAACATAATAATTTTCTCACCCCCACCCTTTAAAAATTATATATGCATAGAGAAAGCTCTGAAAGGACACATACTTAAATGTTAAAGGTGAGTAAGATTGGGAACTTGTGAGACGTTTCTTTTCTAACATTTTATGTCCCAGTTTCTTTTGTAATTTCTAATACATCCCTCATAAGAAAGAAGAAAGAAAAAAACCAACAAATAGGAAAAAAGTTCCCAAATTCTCTTTGGCCTGAATTCTTCATTGGACTTGGAAAGTTGTTGAAATGAAGAGAGGAGGCGGCTAATTCTTCTGGCAAGTGTGAAAATTTCCATACCCAGCTTTTATTTTTGAAAGGACCAGGGAGAATGAATTGCTCCAGCATTACTCATCACTCAGCACATCCAAACAGGTAGGCTCATTCTCATCCTTGCCACCACTGCAGCCCAGAGTAACAGAGAAACTCTTTGATAAATGTCAACTGAAGTAGAGCTATCAGCTGAAAGCCATTTGCTGAGCTGCCTGACTGCCCTGGGCTCAAGGTTTTCCTTTATTCATTTATCATGATATATGGCTTTGGCCAACATACACACAGGAGAGAAATTGTTGACATGTGGAACCCAAATACAGAAAATCTTTCATTCTACCCCCACTCCCCCCCGCCTGCTCACTAAATAAGTTTTTGTTTATTTAAAGACTACAGAGGATTTGGCTGTTAAGAACCAAATGCCTTTGGAGTGGAGTTACAACATAATTTATCATTTCCTCTGTTTATTAAAAAATCCTGCATCTTTGAGAAGCACATTTGCAGTGAGAGGGGGATTTTGGTCACTCACGAAAGACTGTTACAAAACCCCTGCCATGTGGCTTATCCCCAAAAAGCCTTGATTGCTATTTCTATCCCTCTTCTTCCCCCAGCTATGACTTTGGATCATATAATGGCCTCTCAGGGTTGGTGAATGGGGTTTGACTGAGGACAGGTTAGAAGACAGCAGATTGTGTCAGTTTCTTGCATCTTCAACTTAATTCTGACTTTGAATCCTCACCAGCTGTTTTGCAGCTTGCTCCACCAGTATGAGCAGAGAGAGAAACGCAACCCTTATTACCTTTAGCATGGGACAGAGTATGAGAGGAGTCAAACAGCAAGGAAAAGTTGGATGCTTCTTCAAAGGAATTCAGCCAGGTCCTGCTGCTGCCAAAGTGGGTTCACTCTGAATGCAGATAACTGGCAAAATTGGAAAGGAGTTCCTATCTTTCTACCCAAGACATCAGAGATAGCAACTTAGACCAGTGCACCATTCACCCCTCAAGGACAAGGGTCACATCTTACCCATTTTTGTATTTCTGGCATGTAGCACACTACTTAACACACATTTGGTGCTCACTAAATGTTTATGGAGGCAGTCAAATGCAGAGGATAAAGCGTATGCTTTAGAATAAGGCCTCATTTTGAATCCTAGCTCTGCACTTGCAAGCTGTGCAACCCTAGGCTTTAAGAAACCTCACCTCTCTGAGCTATTCCCTCTCTAAAATAAGACCGACAATTCTTACCTTGCATAGTTGTTTAATGGATTAGACATAATGAAACCCTCTATCACTTACTAGCTTTGTTACTTTGGACTAGCTATCTAATATTGTCAAGTCTTAGTTTTCCTTTTGTAAACAGAGATAATACTTTCAAGTTTACTGTGAAGACTAAAAATCAATGCCTAGAAATGTGTCTAGCTCATGGCGGCTATACGATGAATGAATGAATGAAAAATAATTGGAGAGAAAAACCTAACTTAACTCAGAATCCAAAGATGAGTCCCAGCCAACCACTTGTCTGTCAACAACAGGCAAGCCCTGGGGCAACTGCATTTTATTACCAAATAAATGGTGAGGAGCAGGGCAAGAGTGGAAAATGGCAGAGAGAACCATGTAGTATTAGGACTGGAAAGAAAGGAAAAGAAGCCGGAGTATGTACTATATGCCATTCATTCATAACACAAATATATGAATGCCTACTATGTTCCAGGCACTATGACAAGTTCTGAGGATACATGGACTAATCAGCAAAAAAGAACAATTCGAATTCAGATAAAAGCAGTAGACGGTACTATGACAGTCAATAACGGGCCCTAGGTTAGGGGGAGAAGAAAGATTTCCCAGAAATGATATCCAAGCTGAGATCTGAAAGATGAGCAGAACTGGCCAGGTGAGAAGGAGTGAAAGAATGTTCTGGGCAGAGAGAAAGCATGGGTGAAGACTCAGAGGCAAAAGAAAAATACTGCCCTGGTTGCTTTATATATAGGTCGTTAGAGATCATCAATCCAAACCAACTCCATCCTTTCCTTTGTGGTTTTTATTCTTTCCAATTTGTTTAGATTTTATAGTTCAGTGAAAATGGGCATCTAACAAACGTAACCTTTGTCATAGGTGAAGGCCCACATTAACCCAAGCAGAGTTCAAAGTTGGGATAGAGCCTGACTGCTTGCTTGAAAGGTTTCCAAAATGAAGAGCAGGCGGTGCTAAGACTGCCAATGGCCCTATTCTCTTGGCTACGTCAGTCAAGATAATGTCTTGAGTAAAGGCCCTCTGCAGATATTCTCTGAGGGCCACTCATGTCAGCAGATGCAGAGCAGAATGGGGCAGGCAGGGGTTAGGAAGAGAGTGAGCAAGTCTGGGGGCCCCAGTGGAAAGCTGGGTCTCATAAAGAGCAACAACTGCCCAGTACCAGCCTTCTGTACGGATGGGGTAGAGAGTCTCGATTTGCCATGAGATTCACAGGAACTGAACTCTACAGCGTTGCTGGCCTCTGGTAGACTTTCATCCAAGGAGTTCTTTGGTCTTCACTGCAAGGAGTCTGTCCAGCTCTGCAACTGTATCGTCGGCCATTTGGCTGATCTGCAGAAACACAAAATGAGATCACCTGATAACTGAGGGTGGAAAAGGATGGGGGGATAAATATTCCAGAACTATGAACAGATTATCTGGGGAATAAGAATAGTGACAAAAGCTCACAATGAGTCCTAGTCATGTACTGAATTAAGAATTTTATAAACTCACTCTTACTGATTCCTAATTCCTAATACTAACCCCATTTTGCAGATGAGGAAACTAAAGCAGTTAGATCACAGGATCTAGCACAGCTAGAAAGTTAACAATGACAAAATTTAAACCCAGGTAGTCTGATCCCGCAGCCCAAAATTCTTAACCATTATCAAATGTGATACAGAGAAGCCAATCAGATAATGTAAATTTAATGTAAATTTAATGAACTCTATGTGCCCCTAGAATTTTCTATACCTGACACACTCTGCTACATAAAGTTCTCATACTGATCAATAAGAAAAAAATTAAGATCCTAACAGTTAAGCAGAGAAAAATATCTTGAAAAAAGATGAAGTACATCTGGTTATCAAACATGGAAAATTGTTTAACAGACATTTGAAGAAATGCAAATTTAAAGATACAATTCATCTATCATAGCAAAATTTGATGTTGTGGTTTTTAATCACAATATTCAATACCAGCATACTACGGTGAAATGGATAAGCTCATATATCATTGACAGGAATTCAAACTGATATAAATGTTCATACTGTTTAACCTCAAAACCTCTCAACTTAGCAATTATGACATGAACAGGATCTGAGAATTTTTCCTAAATTCTATATGCAAAGTCATTTATCCCAGCTTTATTTATAATAATGAAAAATCAGAAAATCTAAAGTTATACAAAGGGGAAGTAGCTGAGTATATATAGTCATCAAAAATAGGTGAGACTGGCTATTTCTTGGGGAGTAGGTATAAATATGAGTAACATTTCATATTTATTTCTGACATGTTTGAATGTTTTATAACAAGCTCAGATTGCTTTAATAATCAGAAAAAAAAGGATTTTTTTCAATGTTTCAAGATATTCCTTATCTTGAAAAATGCGCATGCTACCATGTGAATTAAAGAAAAAGGATACAAAATTGTGTATATACATGGTAGAAATGATCTCAAATATGTAAAAAAAAATGTGTATGCATATTTTTAAAAACTGGAAGGAAACGTGCCAAAACATTAACAGTGGTTATCTGATGGGAAGATAGATAATGTTTTAAATTTTCATGTCTGTATTGGTCACATCCAGCATAGGACTGAGTATATAGCAAGTGTTCAGGAAATATTTACTAAATGAATAATTATTATTAAAGTTTTTTTTTTCTGTGTCTTTCTATATTTTCCAAACTTTCTGTGATAAACACATACTCCATCTAGAAATGAACAACACAACACAGTTTAGTAAGTGCTGTGGCCTGCCTCCCATGTCTAAATGGCTGAGGTAGGAAGTCTTAAGGCAGGAAGCTTGGAAGGGGGCAGCACAGTGTCCAGGATCTGTGTGCTCAGCAGCACAGTGGCTGTTTGACATTTTTATTTGCAGACCTTGGCCAGGAAATGGGAACTGAAAATGCACTAGAAAGAGCAGAAACTAAAAAGGAGTTGAAGCAACAGGTCTCAGGAAGAGAAGCAGTCAGACACTCACCATAGCAACAGATGTGCATTCCTTTAGCTGGGAAGGCAAAGCTCCTGGAGCTGATGGATGCTCTGGAAGAGCAGCTGGGTTAGGAATGGCTGTGTGGTCCCTCCTCACTCAGCCAGCCACAAACCCAAGATGTTTCTGACCCCTGCAGCTGCCTTATATCGGGCCTGGCAGCATTCCAACACTTGTAGGCTGGCAACTTGGGCCACCTAGGAATAAGGGCTGCCAGCCTCCTCTGGAGAAAGTGGGTTTGAAGGCAGTTGGGGTTCAGGAAAGGGAACTGGGGGAAGGGAGAGCAGAGGTTCTGGGTGGGATTCCTAGAAGGGTGTAAGTCTCTTCCCCACTTTATGTCTCAGTTTCCTCATCTGTCAAATGCAAATGCTAGTCTTCCTTAGGGAGTAGCTGTGAGGATTAAACAAAATCATGAGTATGCAAGTACTTTTAAACCTGTCATTTGCTATGTAAACACTGTTTATGTTACTATGATTTTTACTGTCACTTCCTAACTTCTTTTTAAATTAGTCAATCAATAAAAATATTGACTACCATACTCCAGGCACAAAGTGTCCTTGGGGACGGTCTGCCTGTAAGTAAATCTCTTCCACCTTTATCAGATGTCTTAAAATAATGATGACTAACAGCAACGACAACAGCTCCCACTTACTGAGAACTCAATGTCCCAGATACTGGGCTATTTCACATAATACTCTGAACATAGGAAATATTATTATCCCTTTTCCATATAGTGTGAATAATAATTATTTTACATGACAGCTGCATAATTCAGAATAAGCAAAAGTATTTTGTCCTGTTACTTTATTCAAATCCAACAACTTCACATAATCTCTGTAAGGCAATTTTAGTATCTCCATTTTACAGAGTAGTAACTGGCCTGACCAAAGTCACATAAATCAGTGGTGTGGCTGAGCTAAAAACTCACCTGTCCCTGACTGCACGTTTGGTGCTCCTACACCCTTTGAGGGATCCACAGCACCTGGCCTAGCCTTCCTCATTCCAGGAAGGCTGCGTGAAGGTCCTTAAAACAGTCAATCTTAGCCCCATATTCAAAGTTGTAGGGTTGGGGAGAGGAGTGGAACTAGGACCAGCAAACCATACTGGCCACTTTCAACTATGTTGTATCATTTGGTCTTTGTATCAATCCCGTGAAACAGGCACTAGCGCTCCATTACAGATGAAGAAACAAAGGCTAAGAAAGGTGAAGCAATCTGCTGACCTTAACAGCTGAGAAATTAGAGTTAGGATTTAAATTCAGGCCTGTATGACTCCAAATTAAGAGCTCTTTCGTTATAATACGCTTATTCATAAAGATTATAACATCATCATCATCATCATCATCATCACATTTTCTTCTTACAAGTTCAGACAAATGAAAGGCAGGGCCAGAGAAAAGGAATGGCAGAAGCGCACAGTACACCACTGAGACAGGCCTGGTACAAGTCATCCTTCCTGAGGCCTGGCTCAGAACAGCCACAATGCCACTGGGTGCTGCTCTCACCCATTACCTCACACATTACCTTCCCTCCTTCTGCCCCCTAGCACCCAGAATCACTCATTTCAGAACAGCTCTGTTTCTTAGAGAAATGCAGCAATGAGAAGATCTTGGCCAGAGTCACCCGTGGTTTCTGCCAAATGCTTTAATGTTCGGCAGACCCATTTATGGCAAAATAAAGCGAAGGTGAAACAGCAGGCTGGCAGATGTCAGAGTCTCGAGCAGGAAGACCCTGGACCTTCTTCGGTGTAAATGCTTTGGGCTGGGGGTTGGGAAGTTTGGGGTGCGAGGTATTGAGAAGTGGAGGTCAGACATGATTGCAGGGACTGAAACTACAACTGTTTCATTCTCACACACCAAGATGAAACATTTTTATAATGTTTGAAAAAAACCTGACCCCAAAAGACTTTTGGAAAATTAAAAAAAAAAAAAAAAAAAAAAAAAGGAAACCTCACAAAAAACAAAATTTAAATTGCTCATAATCCCATCAACTGATATGACCGCCATTATATTTTGAAATATATAAACAATCTTTTTATGTACATATAACTTTTCTTTATAAAAATGGAACCATATTATAATACTGTTTTGTAACCTATCTTTTTAAAAAGGTAGTAAATCCCCCAAAATTTTTATCATGTATGTGAAATATTTTTATAACTGTCTGCATACAGATCCCATTGAGTGGGTGCAAAACAATTTATTTTCCCACTGTTAGAAATTTAGACAGCGTCCAGTTTTCTACTATTATAAACGTATCAACCAACATCCTTGTAGATAAGATGCTGACAATTTCTTTTGTATAAATTCCTATGTTACTGAATCAGAAAAGTACGGCTTTGGGGATATACTGCCACATTATTCTCTAGAAAGGTCGTAGGGATTTAAAAAAAGAATAAATTAATATTTTCTATGGAGTGTAGAAGTAAAAGCAGTACTTCCAAGAGAAACAGCTTTTTAAGCTCACATTAAAAATTCTGGAAAAAGTGTTAAGAGTTAGGAAAAGCAAAATATTTTAAAAGTACACATATTCCAAAAATCCTGCAAGAGATTTTTAATAATTTAAAAATATGCATTCCCTTTGCAGTACTTCCACACTTGGGACTCTATCCTAAGGAAATCATCTCAACAAAGATTTATGTATAAAGATATTCACTGCAACCTGATTTATAATAACAAAAACATTTTAAACAAATTAAATGTCCAAGAAGAGGACTTACGAAAGTGAATTATGGTATAACCACAAGACAAATTCTTAGGAATGGCTGTTTACTACGACTTTTTTGAGACCTCAGAAAATGATAATGGTTTTAGTGCTAAACAGAAAATTAAAAGTTGGATGCAAAATTGCAAAATATACTATATATTCTTGACCATGTTAAAAACTATATAGTTAAAAACAAGAAAAGGAAAAAGAAATATTCCAAATGTTAAGAGCAACTGCTTCTGGGATGTGGAATTATGGAGTGAATTTTTCCCCATTTTAAAAAAATACACTTCTGTATTACAAATGTTCAACAATGAGCATACACTATTTTGATAATTAGGAACAAAGTAAACAAATAACTTTTTAAAAACTGCTTGACAAAGCAACAATCAGCTGCTAGCTTGCCCATTTAAAAACACAAGGACTCCAGATCAGTGCCTCTGTCTGGGAAAAAGAACAAAAATGAACAAAATGAAATGCAAACAAGGTTGTCTCCTGCATATTTTCTTACCCAAACTTTTAAGTGGATCTGTGCTGAAAAGATACCCAAGGTATACAGTGTAATATATAGAGCATGATCTTTTTTTGTAATATTATATCTATGGAAGGTTGTGCAATAAAATGCTAACAGTGTCATTTCTGAGTGGTGAGATTTCAAACAGTTATTACTTCATTTTTTTCTTTACAGTAGACGTATTAGTCTCATATTAGAAAAAACAATAAAGTTGTTTCCATTTAGGAAAAATTATAATCACCAACCGTAGAAGCACTGAAAGGTAGTCTAACCTGAAGAGGATTAGCCAGTGTTAATGAGTGAAAGTTTCCTACAAGGTCTTTGTCTAGTGGGTTTTAATAAGACTCTTGGTTTTATGAGTGTCCCTGGTTCATCTGATCCTTCCTCCTTTTTCAAGGAGCAGCGAGCTCTGGTCCCTGAGGCAGACACTAGACCTGCTGAGTGAGGAGTGCCCGGCAGGCCCTGGAGGTCCACGGGCTTACCACCCAGAAGCAATGCAAAAGCAAAGCCAACATGTCCACTGCAGAGCTGGAATATCCCGGGAGGCAGACAAGGAGCTGGTTCAGCTGGAGGCATGGCCCACTCACATAAGACCCGATTAGTGCTCAGTAAAGGCCTACTGAACAAACCTCCTCTTTTAGGTGATGCAGGGAAAGAAGAGGGCAGAAAGAGGATCTAGGGTCCAGGTATTTTTTGATGGTACTTATTAGTAGGAAAAACTGTTTTTTATAGAAGAAAGACTCCAAGGAGTCAAGTAACTTTCCCACAGTCACTGGACACTGGAAATTAAGTGCAGAACAACCTCCTTCTAACTCTAGTACTCATACAGGGGTAAACTGAGAGACTTCAAGATCATTATCTTCCATGTCTACCCTTTACAGAATCATCTGAGGAGCTTTTTAAAAACACATATTTCTGGGCAGAACTACAGAATCAGAAAATGGAGGAGCAGGCCCAGGAATCATCTAAAATTCTCTCCCAGTGATTGTTGTGGCTGGTCTATGACTAGCAGTCTAAGCGCTAGTCCAGGAAAAGGGGAGCAGCTAGTCAATTTATGGCCTCCTCCAGATGTCCCCCTATATCGGCACTCCTTGTCTCCTGCTTCTTCCCTCTTCACTCCTCATCCTGCTCACACATCTGTTCAACCTTCCTGAACTAATGCTTTTATCATGGACAAGGTGATTCCTGAGCTCAGTGCTTTGGGCAAACCCTTTATATTATGCTAAACATTACAAAGTTTATTTCCTAACTGCAGGTAAACCCATCCTCCTGTCTCAATTGCCACTGGTACCACTTAGGTTCAGGTGATCCAGTCTTGTCCCTTACAATCTGTTTCTACTCTGGCCACCATAGTCAACTTTCACAAACACAGATCTGATCTATCCCTATGGAAAAATCTTTCAAGAGAGTTATTGCATCAGAATCATCTGAGGAGCGTTTTTAAAATGCAGAGTCCTGGGTCCCACAGCAGACTGACTGATCAATTTCTGGGAGTGTGGCCCCAGATACCTGTATTTTTAAAAGGTTCCTCAATTGATTACAATGCTGTGGGAGTAATTACTGTTTAATAAATATTCATTCCCTCCACCAGTTTTCCATTAACATCTACTTCTCTGCTTCAATGATCCTAGGCATGACCCATGTGACTTGCTTTGGCCAATCAGATGTTAACAGTCATGACACAAGCAGACACTTAAAATGTGTTTGAGTAGTTGGGCTTATGCTCTTGGTGTCTACTGCTACCATGAAAAGACGCCCTGGGAAGGTTGTTGACTCTGTAAGTGAGAGACAGGTAAAGTAGATATGAATTCATTCCAAGACCTGGAGTCAAATCCACCAAGTCTAGCCTGAGTTAAACTGTAGCCGACTCATAGAAACAAGACCAAGAAATAAGGCTTGCTGTTGTAGATCACTAAGTTTGGGGTACCATTACTGTAGCCACAGATGACTGATACAGATGCACAGCCAAAGTGGGAACCTCTGGACACGTTAAATTTCAAACTCCTCAATCTGGTATACAAGACCTTCTATGATCTGGCCATTCTGTCTTCTCCATACATTCCCTAGCCTCATCTGTTGTTCAAGCAACAATCATCTAATTGAATAATGCTCTTTTACATCACGACACTTTTGCACATGCTGTTCTAACCTTCCCCAACCCCTGTCACTATTTTATCTCAGTACTTCTCTTAAGACTTGTTCTACTGCCACTACTACACAACACAACAAGAATACCGTTAAATGCTTACTTCTTAGTACCCAGAAAACCAACAACAGATAGGAGAGCAGGGAATGTAGGCTCTCCTATCTGCTGTTTGGGCAAGTTATAAACTTCTTTAACTTCAGTTTCCTCACTACCTACCTCACAGCCTTACAAGGACAAAGATAAATGAAATAAAGTAAAACATTCAGCTTAGAGCTGGAACACTGTAAAAGTTCAATGGCATCTTATCCTTCTCCACAGTTCTAGGGTCCAGCACAGGACCAGACCCAGAGCAGGAACCCGATCACCACACTTTGAGCATGTGAATAAAGAACCAGGGTATTCTGTTTTAATTTTCCTCACCTCAGACATGGACAAGCGATTTCCTGTGTCATATACATAAACAAACACGGGACTGCTGGCAAAAGTACCTGTTTCTCTATGAGCCTGATGGTGTCCTCTGAGGTCTTATCCTTTGATTTCTTCAGTTTATTCATTGCATTAGTACGAACCTTCCTTAAGGAGTCTTTGGCTTTGTTGGTGTTCTGTTTGGCCAGCTTCACCAGCATTTCCCTGTGTTCCCTGGTTACTCTGATAAAAGACAAAAGAACATTCAACAAAATTATCTTATACAATAACTGCTGGTCAGAAATTTAACATCACTCTGTCTACTAGTTCAGCAGTTCTTAACTTTATTCTCTGTCGGTGGATGACCTTCACATTGACACATGCCCTTGGGCATGCTCAGGGTCAAGTACAGTTCCTGGTGAGTTAACTGAGGACAGCTACTAAGAGTATTGCTTAAAAGCATGAGTCTAGGCAGACCTGGGGTCAAATCCTTACTATGCCATTTATTAGCTGCATAACTGGCTTGGCCTCAGGGTTGCCATTTTTATAATGGAGATTATATCAGTATCTATCTTAGGAGGGTAACAGGAAGATTAAATGAGATAATACATATAAATTGCTTAGCATTGATCCTGGCTCATTTTAAGTGCTCAATAAAAGGAGGCAAGTATTAGCAAAGGAGAGGCTAAACCTGCTTATAATTGTGACTAAGAGTCTCCCCCTGAGTACCTCTTTGTTGCTCAGATGTGGCCCTCTCTCTCTAGCTAACCTACTACTACCCTCCCTTCTATGTGGGATCTGACTCACAGGGGTGTAAATCTCCCTGGCAATGCAGGATATGACTCCCAAGGATGAATCTGGACCTGACAGCGTGGGATTGAAAACACCTCCTTGACTAAAAGGGAGATGCAAAATGAAACAAAACAAAGTTTCAGTGGCTGAGAGATTCTAAACGGAGTCAAGAAGTCACTCTGGTGGGCACTCTTACCCACTATATAGATAACTCTTTTTAGGTTTTAATATATTGAATAGCTAGAAGTAAATACCTGAAACTATCAAACTGCAACCCAGCAGCCTTGACTCTTGAAGATGATTGTTTTAACAATGTAGCTTACAAGGGGTGATAATGTGATTGTGAAAGCCTTGTGGATCACACTCCCTTTATCCAGTATGTGGATGGATGAGTAGAAAAATGGGGACAAAAACTAAATGAAAAATAGGGTGGTGGGGGGAATGATTTGGGTGTTCTTTTTACTTTTATTTTTTATTCTTATTTTTACTTTTTCTGGTATAACGAAAACGTTAAAAAAATAGATTGGGGTGATGAATGCACAACTATATGATGGTACTGTGAACAGCTGATTGTACACCACAGATGACTGTATGATATGTGAATATATCTCAATAAAACTGAATTTAAAAAAAAAAAAGGAGGCAAGTATTAGCTATAACCCTACCCCTTTCTTTCCACTAAGAAAGCAATGTAAATGAGTGATGATGCTATAGAAATAGCACCATCTCTAAATCACCGCTAGCAACTTTCAGAATCATAACTGTTATAACAAATTACTTGTGAATCACCTCAAAACTAATCACGACACAACATGAGTCACAACATCATACGTGAGAACCACTGCACCAGTTAATTTCCATAAAATACCCATCGTAATGTCTGGCACATTGTAAATGCTTAATAAATGTCAGTTATTTTTACTATTAACATCCTTAGAACAACAATGAGCATATTGAGGGCCTACTGTAAACCAAATGCTGGGAGAGGCACTTTATATGTCGATCCTCGCAACAACCTTACAAAGCACCTTACGAGGCAGATATTATTATTCCTATTATACATCTAACCATTACAACAACCCAGCAAAGAAGCATAGCATATTTTCCCTGCCTTCCTTTCTTCATAATGTACAAACGGAATGCCTACTATATATCAAAACCAGTGCTGGGCACTGTTCCAGTTTCCTAATGCTGCTGTTATGCAAAATACCAGAAATGGATCGGCTTTTATAAAGGGGGTTTATTTGGTTACAAATTTACAGTGTGAAGGCTATGAAAGTGTCCTAATTAAGGCATCAACACGAGTATACCTTCAACGAAGGAAGGCCAATGGTGTCCAGAAAACCTCTGCCAGCTGGGAAGGCAAGTGGCTGACATCTGCTGATACCAGGTTGTATTCTAGCTCCTCTCTCAGCTCCTGTGCATTCTTCAAAATGTTGCTCTTGGGGCGTTTTGTCCTCTCTTAGCTTCTCCGGAGCAAACACTGAGCTAGTATCCCCAAAGTGTCAGCAAAAGTCTGCTTTCAGTGGCTATCTTCAAGATGTCTCTCTGAGCTGCTCCCCAAAACATCACTCTCAGCTGCTCTGAAGTCTTTGTTTGTGGGCTCTTTTATAGGACTCCAGTGATTAAATCAAGACCCACCCTGAATGGGCAGGGTCCATATCTCCATGGGATTAATTCAATCAAACGTTTCACCCACAGTTGACTGAGTCACATCTCCATGGAAACATGGAATCAGAGGATTCCAACCCAGTCAACACTAATACATCTGTCTCCACAAGACTGCATCAAAGAACATGGCATTTTAGGGGACATAAAACATCCAAACCAGCAAAGGCACTGACGGTACAATGAACATAACAGATCTTTATCTTGCTTTCAAGGAGCTTAACTGGCGAGACAAGTAAAGAGACTTTCATATGATAGTGTAAGCAGTGCTGTGGAGAAGTGCAAGGTGCCACAAGAGCACAGAGTACCTGATTCCAAGTTTGGGGAGGGGGCAGTAAGGGAAGACTTCCCTGAAGAAACGATACCTAAGTTGTCATTAGGTCTGTTCATGAGTATTCTGGTTCTTATCCTTCCAGGCACATAGCAGGAATAGATTTCCATACCCCCTTTGAAGTTAGGTGGGCTGTGTAACTTCCTTTAGCAATGCAATGTGAGCAGAGATGTCACTTCAGAGCAGAAGTTTTAAGAGCCAGTGAGCTGTATCACATCTTTTTCCTTGACCACAGCACAACTTGAAATGGAGTTACTATCAGCTTGGATCCGAGTGACTACTGATGAACAGCAGCCAACATGCAACACGAGCAAGAAATAAACTTTTGTCATCATAAAACACTGAGATTTTGAGGTTGGTTGTTACCACAGCACAGCCAAACCTACCCTGACCAAATTAGGATCTGAGGTGCAATGTGCCAATACAGGCATGGGAAGGGGGGATTTCCAGGCAAAGGAAAGAGCATGTGTCATTGGAGGAATTAGCTAGAGCAAAGATAGCAAAGAGGGAGGGACCAGAAAAGAGGCTGATAAGCCATGTCATACATAGAAGGTCTTGTAAAATCATGAACACCATTTTACAGGTGAAGAAAATGAGGCCCAAAGAAGTCAGTATCTTACGCAAAGTCAAACCCAGGTTAACCTGTCTCAGAGTCTTAATATGACAAAATTCCCCTTCCCCCAAGGGTCCTGAAATGGACAACACTGGCATATACTTCCAGACCCTCAAAATCTCCTTGGTTCTTGCTGCCTAGGGACAATCCCAAGTTCTGGGCACATGTTCAGTGTGAAACAATAATGAGTTAAGTATTAAAGATTTAGTGACAATCTATCTGATATTCTCTACCTGATAGAATGAGAAAAAAATAATTAAAAATTTTTGAAAAAAGGAGAATCTCTGAGACAAAGTATGCAGCTTATTATAAATATATCCTTCTGGATTCAACTATTTAAAGATATCTTCAAAATAAAAATGTTACTGATTATTACCATTATTAAGCACCTCTATGCTAGCGGGTACTTTAAATGTATTACCTCATAAGTCCTCACAGCAATTCTTCAAACAAGAGTCTAACAGTCTATTTCCCCATGAGGAAATTGAAGCCTACAGATGTTAAGTGATTTGCCCATGGACTTGAGTGACATAACTGGGATTCAAACCCAGATCTTTCTGGCCTGTATTCTTTCCACTACTCCATGTTGCCTACTCCCTGTAATCTATTTAAAATAAATCATGCACTGCTGCCATTACTTTTGCTTCTAGGCAGAAAGCTTTTCAAAGCTAGTAATATGAATCTTGGGACTCAGAAGGACAAAACCACCATGTCAAGAGTTTAGGGATTTGGATCAGATCTTATTACTTTTATGGTTTTTAATCCACTGAACAAAAATCATGCTGACATATTTAGGTCTCTTTTTTGTTCTGCCAAAGCATATGTCAGTATAAGGAAGGAACAGGAAAATTAAAACTTGATCTACTGATTCAAAAAACTTAATCCTGCTGAAATACTAGGAGAGACAGAAAATAAATGAATCTAAGTCTATAAGAAAGAAACTTCTCTAAAAGACCTTATGAAAGTATTTCAATCTTGTATTTCATATATAATTTGAAATAGGTATCCTACTGTTAGACAAACTTTAATAAAAGAAAACATTTTATCTAACCTACTTCCTTTTCATTACACTGTTACATTTATATTTTAAATGGAAAAAAAGTCACACATTCTAAAAAATAGTTTTGGAATCAAAAAAATCTTAGAGTAAAAGGCTCTAAGAAAAATCACAATTTATGTAATTTGGCCTTAATAAAATATATTATTTTGTATTTATCAATGCAAATGTGGCATTGCTAAACTATTAATACCAGTTTCCATATATAATAGCATCCAGCTATTATTGACATTGACAAAATATTACAGTTTCAGGATACAAATACAGCGACAATAATCAAAAGAATACTCTAAGGAAATGGTGAGGGGGTACAGTGAGGAGGGGGAGAGAAGGTAAGAGTGGGAGGGGATGCTGGGCATAAGAAGAGCTAAGAGGAAGAAAGGCGTAAGTCTGCTGGTTTGGGGTGCTGAGTTGAATGGTATCTAAATAAAGACCAGAAGCAGTTTAGGGTGATAGAAAGGACTGTTTCTATAATGATACAGGTGTGTTTGATTCCCACATCTATTATTCAGAAACTGACTAACCTTGGGCAAGTTATCTCTCTGAACCTCAGGTTCCTAATCTCTAAAATGAGGATAATAAAGGCAACTTAGAGGGTCATTGGGATAAGTAGACATAACATATGTAAAGTACCAATAAGATCAGCAGAACATAGTAGCCTTGAATAAATGACACCGTGTATGAATGTTTTAATCAAATACACTTAATTACTTCCTCATGAAATGAGGGCACATCTGTTTTGGAAAAAACATATTCTATTGTAGAAATATTTTAATTCCTTTCCAAACTAGTGATTAATACATCTGATCATCTCCATCTTGCATTCTTGAGATTCTGTGAGTATATACTGGAGTTTGTATTCCAGGCTTGGACTCAGCCAGTTGCTTCTGAGCATCCACTCAACAATCGACATGCATTCACTTATGAAGTAGCGACTGAGAGCCCGTGCCAGATCCTCGGCCAGATAGAGGAGCTCCAGGGAGGAGGCAGGCCTACTCCAACTTCTTCATAGGCTCACTCCAGTGGTAGAGAAAGACTTGTCAACCACTACTTAGAAAGACTATCACTGCTGGTAGGACAGAGGGACAGACATCATGTAGGAGGAACACACAGAAAGTGTAACTCATTCTACCTTGAGATTTGGAAAATGCCTTAGAGATGCATAACAATTTTTCAGTGGTAGCAAAGAAAAAAGGGCATTTCAGGCAGAAACACAATGGGACATGTAATGGTGGGAGAGCATGAGACTGAACAGGTTGCATCAGGGTCAAACTTGTTCTGCAGGCCTGGAGTTTCAAATTATTCTTTAGTCACAAAAGCCAGACTTCAAAGAAAACCAAGGTAGAGGCCCCATTTGTAAAACAGATAAAAAGAGAGCTATTCCATTTGATACAGGGGAATGGAACGAGGGGAGGGGAGGATGCTCTAATCCAGGCTATCTTCTGGGCCCACTACTATACTGACTGAATGACCTTGAGCAGATTATTAAAACTCTCTGAACCTTAGTCTTCTCACTTGGAAACAGGAATTCAAAACAAAACCCAGCACCTACACTTCAGAGTTACTGTGAGGATTAAATGAGATAATACATGGAAAGTAGCCAGTACAAAGCCTGGCAGAGAACAAACCCTCAGAAAATATAAGCTGCCGCTATTGTTGCTTATGTTTTGGCAACACGTGAGTGAGGAATCTTCAAATAATGAAGACATTATTCATAAAAGTTTTTATCAAAAGAGAAATGGTAGGGCAAAGGATCCTACGCTTTAGCAAAATGACTTTTTGAGATCTATCAGTGTAACGTCTCCACATATATTTTAAAATTCAAATGCTCCCAGCATGTAGCCCTGAAATTTTCTCTTATGAGTTTTAATTAATTCAATGTATACTCTCAAAAATTATTTCCTGGGCATCTATTATGTGCCAGCAGCCACTACACCAGATGCAAGGGATACAGCATTAAATACAACAGGAACCGCTGTGATCTGCAGGAGCTTACAGTCTAGCAAGGAAGGTAAGGAGTAAACAAACACATGTACAATTAATCAATAATTAAAATTGTAATTATAAAGACATGGGAGTTATATGAACATAATTAGCAGGGGAAAAGGTTCTGACCAAGCTTTCTTGGGATTCCAGGAAGTAAATGTGACATATTTGAGTAAGACTAGATGGCATAGAGGAAGATCATTCCCATCAGAGGTAAGGAAATGTATAAAGTAGAGGCATTTTTTTTTCCAGATGAAAATGAGGATACTGTTCTTGAAGGACTAACAAAAAAGGCAACGTGGCTGGAGTAGAGAAAGCAGAGGGGAAAGACTGTCCCAAATCAGCAGGCTAGAGAGGTGGGAAAGGGCAAGACTATGCAGGACCTTCAATGTCATATTAAGATTTCTAACACATTATTCTAAGAGCAACTTGGAACACCAGAACAGAGTTTTGAGTGGAGCAGAGGAAACGTTATCAGATTTGTATTTTCTGTAAACAGCAATGTACAAACTGGACCTAAGGACTTGGCAAGAGTAACCCCAGGAGCCTCTAAGCAGGAATATGAGGAACTCAGGACCCATCCTGTAGCAGCTTCTTGGCTGGGTGATGAAGACAACAGTCTTTTCCGCCAGGGTCAGAGAGCCTCCCAGCATAAGGCAAGGGTTTTGGCTGAGCTAGCAGGGTCATACTTTGTTTGTGCAAACTCTGCCGGCAGGTCTTCCAGTAACATCCTGAATGGGGGCCTTCCTGCAAAATTCCTTGAACATGCTCCCATGAACAATAAGAAGAGGGCATGCCCCATTGGTAACTCACACAGCAGAGAATCCCACTGACTGAAATGATACTTCCTATTGTTTCAATGAAAATGGGACTCACATACAAAGCTATACCACTAGGTGTCTATCAGAGGAAGCCATGCTCAGCTTGGGGGCTTATAGCAAAAAACAGTTGAGTTTCAGGCACTCAACTTCAAAGGATCTACGGATGCTTAGAGGGGGCTTTAGAAGGTGGAAAGGGCATGCTTTAGAGCCAGAAAGATCTAAGTTGGAATCACATCTCTGCCACTTCAGAACGCTGAGCATACTATTTGACTTCTGTGAGTTCAGTTTCCTCATGTATAAAATGGGAGTAAGAATCATACTGAGGGCAGAAACAAGGATTAATATGAAGTTGTTGGCATGAGTTTATGCACAATAGGAGATCAATACTGGGTAGGAGCATTATTATTCTCACTACAATCTCCAGGACTTGGGGATAATAGGATATGAGTAGTGAGGGAGAAAACAGTCAAAAAGGATTTAGTTACTTGGAGCTTGGGCTACTGAGTGAACACTGAGCAGAGAGGAAAAGAATGGGAATAGAGGTAACAGGCTAGGGGTAGGGTGGGGGTGCTGCTCCAGCCGCCGTGAAGAGCAGGCTGAGGCAGAAGGAAGCCATACTTCCAGGGGTGACCCATCAGACCACACTTCTGACAGCTCCTCTGAGAGAAAACCTTGCCACCACTCGTCTTCTGTGGGACATCCTCCCCTACCCCCTACCAAATAATCTCAGGCCTGCAATCAGCAGCAGACACACGCCCTGCTTTATTGTCTGCTGGTAGGTGCTGCCCAGTGCCTTGAAGCTGCAGGCCCTAAAGGAAATGTTTTTGTTTATGCAGTCCAATTAGATTTCCTATGCTGCTAGGCACACCCCCACACTCCCACCCCCACCTGTCAGCCTCTCTTACATACACTAATGTCTCCTGAAGACATCAGAACTTCTGTAGGTGTCCTTTTAACCCATAGGAAATCATACATGCCGACTTTGGAACGACTCCCACCACCAGCAGTAACTTTAGTTCTCTTTGGGGACACACTGGCCAGCTGTTTAAAGGACTGTCTTGTAACTGGGGCCTAGCTAAATCAGACACACTATCCTGAAATATAGCCCAGCATGATGGAAAGAGAAAGGAAGTTGAGGTCAGGGGAATGGGTTTCAAGTCACAGCTCCACATTTCCAGCTCAGTGGCTATGATTAAGTCACTTGGCTTCTCCTTTCTGGTTACTCCAGAAGGATGAAAACCTGACTGAGTCCAGGAATAAGTAGATATAATTCTTGCCTCTGCTCCTATGTACATGAGGAAGAGCAGAGGAATTTCGATCAAGGCAGATTTGATATCCAGTCCTAGCTCTGCCACTTAGGAGCTGAATAACTGGACAATTAGCTTCACTGCTCTGAATCACAAAGGCTGTCTAGCAAAGTATTTAAGAGAACAGTCTCTGAGACACACTTCCTGGGTTGGAGGCCCAGATCTACCATTTCTTAGCTTTGTAGCCCTAAGGAAGTAATTTTACCTCTGCCTCAGTTTTACCTTCTGTAAAATGTGGATAATACCACTTACCTCACGGGAATGTTGTAAGGAGTAAACAAATTAATAAATGTGCTGGTACTTGGTGATGTGCTTGATAAACATTATGTTATTACTTCCTCAAGTCAGGGAGAGGAAGAGTGATAATAATGCTACCTTTCTTCCAGAATTAGTGTTATAAACAAATAAAAGATGATGGGGAAAGAACTTCATATATACATACATATTGAACCGCTTTAAGCTATGATTAATAACAGTAACAAAAATAATAGTGATATTCTTATTGAGAGCAAAGCATAGTGGTTGGAAGTATAGGCTCTGGAGAGACTTCCTGGGTTCAAATCCAAGTACTTCCATTTATTGTGACACTGGGCACACAGAACTCCGTTCCTCTGTGCTTCAGTTTCTTCATCTATGGAATAGGGGTATAACAACATACCTACCTCAAAAGATCATTATGAATAAATTTGCTAACACATGGAAACCCACCACCTAGTGGGCTCACAGTGAGTGCTCAAATTCATTTATTCCATAAACATTGATTGCATTATTGTATTCTTACTACACGCTGGGCCCTGTTCTGGGAGGTAAGGATAGAGTTAGGAATAAAACTGACAAAGCTCCTCCTCTCTCCTCTCAAAACATTCACATTCTAGTGAAGGAGAGAGAATAAACAAATATTAAAATGACATACAACAAAGAAAAATAAAGCAAGGTTAGGAGAGAATGAGGGATCTTATTAACAGGGAAAGGGCACATTTATATTTGCCTATTTGACCACATCTGCTCCCTGTCAGTAACAGCAATAATGATTGCTAGCACTGGCAGAGCCCTTTCCATGTGCCAAGCTCTGGGCTGATGCACTGACTTCACAACAATCCCATGACATTAGTGGTATTATTACCTACATTTTACAGATTAGAAAGTAGAGGTTCAGATAGATCAAGTAACCTGCCTAGGATCACACAAGCTCCTTATAGACCTGGGATTTGAGCCCAGTAATGCCTGACTCTTGAATCCCAGGGCCTCTATTAGGCTTCCTCCTTTGTTGGTAATAGACAAATGCAAGCAGCTTTTACTTTAAAGCCTGCTTAGATTTATAATTCACTGCTACTCCTCCAGCTCCCTTACAAGTCCAAGCACAGCTGGGAGAAAAGAGAGGGAATTTATAGAGAAATTCAATGGAAAAGTGATCTGATTTACTGTAACCAATTGCTAGGTACTGTATAAAGGTGTATGATGGAAAGGGTGGAAAAGAGAGGAAGGAGAGGAGGAGCCAGTCCTTCTGTGTGTAGCTTTAGTATAGGTGTTGGTGGCAACTTTCTCCTCAAACTATGCTCCACTCTTGATCCCCAACTGTACTTTTTTCAATCAGAGCATCAGTGCTGGGAGGGATCCCCATTCCACACTTGGGAGCCACTCAGGAGCTGCAAAAGCAGGAGGTGCTCCTAAGAAACCATAGACCAGGTGGGAAGCAACACCGAACAAAAGGCAGGCATCCTAAAACGGCATGGAGGTTCTCTAATGTCCACTGGAAATCACCTGGCAGAATGAATGGCCCTGTGAAAGTAGCAATGGCAGGCAGGCCGTGGGAATAAAAAGACTAGAAGAGCAGCTGCAATTGCTCAAATGCAATTTGTGGCTGCCCTAGCCCAAATGAAGTCATTAAGCATTTTCTTCTGATTTTTTTTTCCTTTCAAGATCACTAAAGGTCTGTATGTGTGTGGGTCGTGTAAGAAAAGGGTATTACCAAGATTTCCTGGAATGTGCAAATTATACACACTACCCCTGTAACAAGATCCACAAGGCTGATATAGCAGCTAGCACAAGGAGACCACAGAAATGGAAGGAGGGAGGTTCCTGGTCAACAGCCCAAAAAGCAATGTGATAATGTGGCAAAAACATGGGATTGGAAGCAGACAGATTCAAGTTTGAATAATGGCTCCTTCACTTAGTAACCTGTGACCCTGGGCAAGTTACTTAAACTTTCTGACCCCCAGTTTCCTCATCTGTATTATACCCACCTCAAAACAGTATTACTATGCAGACAAAAAAATGAGATCACCATGGAAAAATGTACATAGGATACTGTTAAGCCAAAAAAAGCAAACTGTGGCCCTGTAGACATTTAATCCCAATTATATAAACCAAGTATGTATATACAGGTCTGTACATGCATTTTTAAAAATCTGGAAGTATATATACCAAACTTAACAATGGTTATTTCTGGGAAGAACACTTGGAGAACAATAAAGGAACTTTTTACAATTCTGTAGGCTGGAGTTTCTGTGATAAATGTGCACTATTTTTGCGATTTAAAAAAGAGAATGAAAATCATGTATCTGGTAAGGGTCTAGTATCTAGAATATATAAAAACCTCTGATAAGACCTCTAAATAACCCATTAAAAAAAGGAACAAAGATTCTAAATAGCCATTTCTCCAAAGAAGACATACAAATAGCCAATAAGCACATGAAAAGATGCTCAACATCATTAGTCATTAAGGAAATGCGAAATAAAACCACGAGCTACCACTTCACTCTCACTAGTATGGTCATAATTTAAAAAAAAAAAAACATGAAAATAATGAATGTTGGCCAGGAAGCAGAGAAAATGGAACCCTCATACATTGCTGGTGGTAATGTAAAATGGTGCAGTCACTATGGAAAACAATTTGGCAGTTCCTCAAAAAAGTTAAACATAGAATTACTTTTCACCTACCAATTCTACACCTAGGTAAACACCTAAGAGAACTGAAAATACATGTTCATACAAACATTTGGACATGAACATTCATAGCAGCATTATTCATAGTAGCCCAAAAGTAGAAATAACCTAAATGTTCATCAATGAAAAATGGATAAACAAAACGTGGTCTATTCATATAACGGAATATTATTTGGTAATAAAAAGGAATGAAGTACTAATACATACAATAACACAGATGACCTTGAAAACATTATGCTAAGTAAAAGAAGTCAGATACAAAAGGCCACATACTGTATGATTCAGTTACATGAAATGTCCAGAACAAGCAAATCCATAGAGACGGTATTTAGTAGCTGTCAGGGGCTGGGAGTAGGGGGAACTGGGAGTGACTACAGGGTTTCTTTTTGAGGTGATGGAAACGCTCTGGAATTAGGTGGCAGTGACAATTGCACACATTGTGAATATATTAAAAACTAAAAACTGCTGAAGTGTACAACATAAAATGGTGAATCATATATTATTTGAATTGTATCTCAATAAAAAATTTAAAAAGAGAGTATACTTCACTGTAAAGATTCAGTCAGACAGTACCTGTAGAAGAACTACCTACCTCACTGAATCCTCATAATAACCCTACCAGATACACACCATTATTTCCCCCATTTAGCAGTTGCAGAATTGAGGCTCAGAGGGGTAATGACTTGTCCAAGGTCTTATATAATGAACATGAGGCAGAAGCAAGACTGAAAAGAAAAATATCTCCTGACGTCACTTGTTCTAGTTTGCTAATGCTGCAGAATGCAAAACACCAGAGATGGATAGGCTTTTATAAAACGGGGGTTTATTTCGCTACACAGTTACAGTCTTAAGGCCACAAAGCATCCAAGGTAACACATCAGCAATCGGGTACCTTCACCGGAGGATGGCCAATGGCGTCC
The DNA here is from genome assembly GCF_015220235.1 of Choloepus didactylus. Lineage (NCBI taxonomy): Eukaryota > Metazoa > Chordata > Mammalia > Pilosa > Megalonychidae > Choloepus > Choloepus didactylus. Next base: position 100,456,442 of record NC_051316.1, read on the forward strand.
GGAAAACCTGTGCTAGCTAGGAAGGCAGCTGGTGTCTGCTCCAAAGCTCTGGCCTCAAAATGGCTTTCTCCCAGGACGTTCCTCTCTAGCAAGCTTGCTCCTCATCAAAACGTCACTCACAGCTGCACTCAGTTCCCTCTCTTTGAGTCAGCTCATTTATATGGCTCCACCGATCAAGGCCCACCCCGAATGTGTGGGGCCATGCCTCCATGGGAACATCTCATCAGTCATCCCCCACAGCTGGGTGGGGCACATTCCAAGCAAATCTAACCAGCACCAAAACGTCTGCCCCACAAGACCACAAAGATAATGGCATTTGGGGGACACAATACGTTCAAACCGGCACATTACTCAATGCCTGTTGCATCACACCCATGCTGCTTCATGACAGGCAGCAGGCCTCCACTTCCTCACCTGTGGAAAGGGAATGATGACACTGCTCCCCTGACAACAATTAATCATCATGCAGAACAGGTCAGAGGAATGCTCAACAGCAATGGCTAACTTGATAAGGACAATTTTCAAAAATAACTAACTCTCATTTATGGAATTTCTTTCTTTACTGGTCAGACCTGCACCACACCTGTCTATTCCTGCTCCCTTCTCCCCTTGATCCTTCACAGGCATTTCCCCCAATAAATCTTCACAAAAGTTAATATTGCTATTACCTCATTTTACAGATGAGGAAACTGAGGCTCAGAGAATTGAAATAGCCTAAGGTCACACAACTCTTCTTTGGTTTTCTTTTCAGTTTTTCCTTGGCTCCTCTAGCTAACAATTCTGGCTCCCCTGGCTGGTCAGCAGCTACCTCTCCCCATTTCACCCAGCCTGGGCACCATCATTTCCTGTCTTACCCAACTTGCTTCCCTGGAAAAATCTGGTCACCATCAATGAGAAACTGTACATCAGCATAAGGTAAGGAAAAAAAAAAAACACTTAAGACAGAACTTAGGCTGAGTGATCCATAACACAGGGCTTTTTACTGTTAACTGGGGAAACTCCCTGGTCAGATTATAAGTGGAATTCTCCTCCTTGCTGTTAATGGGAAACAAAGTCTGGGGGTATAGGGGTGGGGCGAGAAGATGCCAATAATGGCAATTATTCAACTGTCAATCATGAGGCTCAGAAGAACAGTTCAGTGGCATGAGGGTGCCAAGGAGAAGAGCCAAGGTCCCTCACATTTACCAGAAATGCAAAGCAAATCTCACACCACAAGCACAATAGTCACAGGATTTTCTTGTTTGGGATATACCTTCTAGGAGGTCTTACTCAAGAGCTCATTGACAATCAAACTACAGTGTTCCTGAGCAACTTAAATTCCAAGATAATTATAACATAATGGCTCAACTCCTCCCATCCCTAAAAATGGAGGAAAAGATTGAGAAATAAAATGAACATGGGGCTGGGACAGGGTGGGCTAGTGAGGAAGAGAGGGAAGGAGGGAATTAAGGATGGAAAGAGAAACTGGCAAATAGAAGAAAAGTATCATTTGTTTTACTCCCAAGTACCCAGAAAAGGGATGTTTCTAAGAACTGCTTAGCCAGGAGAATTAGATAATTTCAACTACTACAAGATAAAGGAATTAAAAATTTTAAAATACTTATGACACACCAAGCTTCACACTAGGAGCCTCATGTATATCCCATTTATCCTAATAATCATCAAAGGAATTATTACCATTTTACAGATGAGGAGGCTGAGCTCCAAAAAAATTAAGCAACTTGCCCAAGGTCACTGCAGCAGCTATGCAGGTGTGTTGCTCAGATGCCCCTCCAAAAGAAGCTGCTGAGAGGAGCAGAGTTGCCTAACAACTTCCAGCTGTCACACCTTCTGATCCACCACGGCATTCACACCAAGGCTACATTCCCTAAGCTGCTCCTGGCCAATGACCAAGATAGCAGAAGTACCTAAGCCCAACCTGGGACTCTTCTAACAGGAAACCTTTGCTCAGGAATGCTCCATCAGCCTGGCCGAGACTTTCTCAAAGCTGCACTGCAGCCCAAGGCTCCTTCTACCCAATCCCCCTCCTTTCTTTTCTTCACCCGTGTTAGAACTGCATGGTGGTCTGAAGGCTCTCTCTGTCTATTCCTGCTCCTTCTCCAGCCTTCATCCTTTTCAGGCACTTCCTTCAATAAATCTCTTGCACATCTAACTCCATCTTGGAATTTGCTTCTCTGAGGATCTAAGCTGACATAGCCAGAGAGTGAAAGAACAGGGACTGGAAATCAGTTTCATCTAACCCTAAATCCCTTGTGCTTTCCTTTATACCACAGAGATTTATTAATTGATAAATGCATCAGCTTGCTAAATCCAATGATAAATTCTCATATCTTATCTTCCTTGACCCATCAGCACAGCTGATCACTCCCTCCTCTTTGAAACACTTCTTTACTTGGTTTCCAGGACCCCACACTCTCCTAGTTCTCCTCCTACCTCACCAGTCACTTGTTCTCAGTTTCCTTTGATGGTTCCTTCTCACATCTCTGACCCTTAAACTTTGAAGTATCTAAGGCTCAGTAGCCAAACCTCTTCACAATCTAAATATACTCTCTAAAGTAATCTCACCTAATTTCACAGTCTCCTCTATATTCTCAAGATTCCCAAATTTGTCAGTCTAGGCCACATGTGGCTTCTGAACTCCAAACTCATGTATCCTTTAGCCTACTGAGCCTCTCCACTTGAATGTCTGGTATCATCTCAAATACGTACAAAACCTGATCTTCCTCCACACCCAACCTGTTCCTCCTACAATCTGTCCTATCTCAATAAATGGCAACTCCATCCTTGAGTTTCCTTTTTCTAAAACCATATCCAATCCATCAGCAAATCTGGCAGCTTTTCTTTTAAAATTCATCCAGGATCCAACCACTTCTCACCAACTCCACTATTACCACATTCATCCAAGACACCATCATCTCTTGCTAGTATTACCACAATAGCTTCTAACTGGTCCTCTTCTTTTACCAATGTCCTCCTACAATTTAATTCTCAAAATAGCAGGAAGAATGATACTTTTAAAACATAAGTCAGATCATGTCTTCCCCTACTCAAAACCCTCCAATGGCTTCTCATTTCATTCGAAGTAGAAGTCAAAATACTTATAATGGTCTGTAAAACTTTACATGATTTTCCCTCTCCATTTCACTCTGACATCATCTCCTATTTCTCTCTCTTCACTCTGTTAGAACCACATAAGCCCTCTTGCTGTTCTTTGAAAATGCCAGGCCGACTCCCACCTCAAGGCCTTCGTACTCACTGCTTCCTCTGCTTTAGTGCTAGATATAGACATGGTTCATTCCCTCAAGTCTTTCAGTTTGCTCAAACATCATCTTTCCCCCGAAGTCTTCCATGAACATCCTACTTAAAACTGAACAATCTACCCCTCATCTATGGCATTCATTCCTTTATTCATCTCCAAAGACAAATATATGACTGTCTGACGTATACTATACATTCGTGTGTCAGCAACTATTCAATAAATATCTGTTAAATAAATTTATGAATGTCCTAGATATTTTACATTTCAATATAAAAACTCTATATTCTGATAAAGAAGATAAGTAATTTCCTGGGACCAGGGCAGGGGGATTGAGGACTGACTTGCAAAGAGACACAGGGAAACTTTTGGGGTGATTTAATTGTTTTATATTTTGATTATTGTGATGGTTACAGGGACACATATATTTGTCAAAACTTACCAAACTGTACACTTGAAATGGATTCAAATGGCATTATTGTAATGTATATGTTACACCTCAATAAAATTGATTTTTTAAAAAAGCACTCTCTATCCCAGACTACTTCTCACATCTAAAAGTGGCATACAAATTCACTGTCAGATTATACATCCCAATTTGGACTTTAGAAAATATGTTCCACATGGCTATTTATTTATTTATTTTTTTAATATTCATTTTATTGAGATATATTCACATACCACACAGTCATATAAAACAAATCATACATTCGATTGTTCACAGTACTGTTACACAGTTGTACATTCATCACCAAAATCGATCCCCAACACCCTCATTACCACACGCACAAAAATAACCAGAATAATAATTAAAGTGAAAAAGTGTGCTTCAGGTTTTAAAGCAGGGAAGGATAGTGAGGCATTTGCCTTGGGCCCCAAATTTAAGGGGCACCAAAAAACTCAGGAAATAGTATTTGAATGCAAGGTTTTAAAAAATCAAAAGTAATGCAAAAAGTCCACACATGGCTATTTATTTATAAATAAATTAAGAAATATTAATTACTGCTCTTTGCTACAAAAACAAGCAAACAAAAACAAAAACAGAAAGCATTCCTGGAAGTGCACAGACAAGAATTAGACTTCAGAGTCAAACAGACCTTGTTCCGGTTTGCTAATGCTGCCATTAAGCAAAATAGCAGAAACGGATTGGCTTTCATAAGCAGTGGTTTATTTGGTTACAGAGTTACAGTCTTAAGGCCATAAAGTGTCCAAGGTAACATATCACCAATTGGGTATCTTCACTGGAGGATGGCCAATGGTGTCCGGAAAACCTCTGTTAGCTGGGAAGGCACGTGGCTGGCGTCTGCTCCAGAGTTCTGGTTTCAAAATGGCTTTCTCCCAGGACATTCTTCTCTAGGCTGCAGTTCCTCAAAAATGTCACTCTTAGTTGCTCTTGGGGCATTTTTTTTGCTCTTAGCTTCTCTGGAGCAAAAGTCTGCTTTCAGCGGCTGTCTTCAAACTGTCTCTCATCCGCAGCTCCTCTCTCAGCTCCTATGCGTTCTTCAAAGTGTCTCTCTTGGCTGTAGCAAGCTCGCTCCTTCTGTCTGAGCTTATGTAGTGCTCTAGTAAACTAATCAAGGCCCATGCTGAATCAGCGGGCCACACTTCCATGGAAACTATCCCATCAGTCATCACCTACAGTTGGGTGGGTCGCATCTCCATGGAAACACTCAAAGAATTACAATCTGATCAACACTGATACATCTGCCCCACAAGATTACATCAAAGAACATGGCGTTTGGGGGGACATAATACATCCAAACCAGCAAAGACCCTAATTTGTATCCTGCTCAACTCTACCTTTACTAGCTGAATGAACTTGGCCAAGTTATTTTATTTAGGCTTACTTTGCTCTTGTATAAATAGGGAATAGAATGAAATGAGTTAAATAATATAGGATAGGGCCTAGAACATAGTTTACACTCAGTTAACAGTGATTTTGCTTAATATTACTATTGCTATGCAGTGAGCCAGGGGAGGCATTCAAGTACCAATAGGGTTTCCTAAAAGAGCAACATCATGTTTTGGTCAGAGGACCTCTAGAGAGATCACCTGGGTGTGTTGCAGGTCTGGCCCCGAAACATCCATGTATCTAAGAAACAATATGCTGCAACACAGGTACTCACACAATCAAACAGCAATAGTTATACTAAGGGCTTTCACATTCCACATTCACTTCTTAACCAATCACCAGTCCCTCTCTATCACTTCCCACTCCCAGCAGAACAGTGTGGTGGGTTTGAAGCTGTATATACCCCAGAAAAACATGTTCTTAAATCTAATTAATTCTTGTGGACATAAACCCATTTTAAGTAGGACCTCTTGATAAGACTACTTCAGTTAAGGTGAGACCTACCTGACACAGGATGAGTCTTAATCCTATATTATAAGAGAATGAAATTCATACAAAGAAATAAGCCACAGAAGCAAGAAGGTGAAAGCAACAAAACCCAGAAGAGAAAGGAGATCAGCAGATGCCACCATGTGCCTTGCGATGTGGTGGTGGAGCCAAGAACTGCTGGCAGCTGATCCTGAGGAAGCAAGCATTGCCTTGGCTTTGATGATGCCTTATGCTGGACATTTTCTTGGCCTCAAACTGTAAGCTAATAAATTCACATAAGTATCCATTTCGTGGTATCTGCTTTAAGTCGCCTAGGAAACTAAAACAATGCTTAACATACTAGGTCCCTTCATCACTTCTTCCTTTTCTCCTAGAGTAAAATTATACATATCTAAGGAATTGAAAATTTACTGAAATAATATTAGTATCTTGTATTTTATATAGCTTCTTTCCTCTAAGGAAATCATACTATTTAACCTAGTTTCTCTACTAATATCACCAAATATCTGCACATCATTATGCATTTTTACAAATTAAGAACTAGAAGGCAGCAAGCTGCCACGGTGACATGACCAGAGTCATACAGAAGTCACTGCCTCAGTCCCCTTCCTACTAAATCAACCTTTTTCCTCTCACATGACTAAGCCTCCATAATAAAGAACAGATCATTCATTTTTTATCTGGAAAACAACCAAACGTATAATTCAGTAAGGGGCCCCATGACCCCACCACCTTGTCAAAAGAAACAAATTATACAAAAAACGAGCTCTGCAGAAGCAGACGGTTTTGGTCTGTCAACTTTCTCTTGAATTATACCCATTAGCCAACATAAAACAATGTAAAATATAATGTAACAGATCCCCATGTTCTTGAAAATTTAAGTTAAAATCACTGATCACTCAAAGTGCACTTGAATACAGAGGATCAAGGGCAATCAATAACTCCTGTGGATCTGCAAAGATGCATGTTATGCCAATTAGATTCTGAAAGAAAATATGATACACAATTGGGCTGCTCTAAGAAGACTCTAAGCCAGCAACGAGCAATTAGCACAAATTCATAGCATCATAGAATTCTGGAGCTCCAGAAGAGACCTGGCAAGCCACTCAGAATAACCCCTTCATATGGTATATGAGGAAACTGGCTCAGGAAGATTAAGCGGCTTTTCCAAGGTTTCACAGTTAGTAGGAGAACAAGTACTAGAAAATGAACTTGTTGACTATTATCCATTTCACTTGCAAATCTTGCTTCTAATGTCAACAGGTACATTTAGCACTTCTCAGAATTACCCATATATACAGAGGTGGTATAGTACAGGAGGTTCTGTACTTTGGTAACAGAAAAACCCAGGATCTTAATCTGCTACTTACTGACCACGTGATCTTGGGCAAGTTCCGTAATTTCTCTATTTCAGTATTTTATCTGTCAACTGTGTTTCAATAGTGAGTTCCATGATGGTGCTTATTATAAGCTAAAGGTAATATAAACAAGGGCCTGGTACACAGCCTGCGAGTTCTATGAAGGCAAGTACTGTGTCTGTACATTCCCAGCACCCAGTGCCAAGCCTGGCCATGAAAGATTCTTGGAAAATTTGCCAAAAAGTCAGTGAACTAACTAAACAAGCAAACATGTACTAGACTTAAACTCAGTTCTACCTGGTTCTTAAACACTAAGCCCTACTGCTCCCAATTCACACAATTTCAAGACAGACTATTAACTCAGCCTTATAGAGTACAGATAACACAATGAAATAAGACAGCCATTTTCTGGCTACAAGACAGGAACAAGTTCAGTGGGGGAAGTTCCTGGACTCTCCATGTTGGAATTAATTCTTGTTGCTAACACAAGTACCTCATGGGGCTTTGGAATCAACCAAACCTGGGGTCAGGTCCCAGCTTCAGCACAAGATGTGTGACCTCAGAGATATGACTCTACCTCTCTGAACCTAAATTTCCACACTTTAAAAAATAAAACAAAACAAATTCATAGGGATTGAGTGACAAATGAGGCCAATACATGTAAAGGAATATTACAGTGATGTGTAGCACAGAAAGACACTCAACTAGTATTATACTCCATTTTGCTTCTAGTTATTTGGAAATTTCATTCATTCATTTCACTAGGTCTCTGTTCAAATGTCACCTCCCTCCCTAACCTCCTTATGTACAATACCCCACCCACACAAAACATTCTCTATACCCTTATCTTGATTATTTTTCTTCCTAGTTCTTACCATCACTTGACATTACATTACGTATTTGTTTTTTCTGTTCATTGTGTCTCCTCAACTAGAATGTAAGCCTCACACACAGGACTTTTGTTGTCTGTTTTGTTTACTGCTACAACTAGGAAAGTGCCTAGCATGCATCATGTGTTTAATAAGTTTTCTGTTGAGTGACTGAATGAACTAATTCCATACCTATTTGGGTCCTGCTATATATGAGGCACTGTACAGGAATAGGGACTTAAAGATCATTTAAAAATGGTCCCCTATCCTCACAGAACTTCCAGTCTAGAGAACCTTAGTACATAAACAGATAATCACGTTGACAGTAAATAAATCCTATAATATTCCAATACCTAAAGTGCTGTGGGATTACAGAAGAAGCTATGAAAAAATTTATGCCTCACCTGGACCACCGCAGTTGCCTCCTGACTGTTCTCCCTCATCCACTCTGTCCCTTAACATCCTATTCCTTAATCAGCAACCAGAGAGATCCAAGCAAAGTCAATATCAGAAGAGATTATTTCCCTACTTAAATCCCTCCAATGGCTTCACATTAAAATGAGAATAAAATCCAAACTCCTGACCATGGCCTGAAAAGCCCAAACAATCAGCCTCTGCTTGCTAACTGGTTAAATCTTCTCTCCTACTATTCTTTCCCTCACTCACTGAGGGACTGACCTTTCTCTTTCTCAAATATGCTAGGGCCTTTTCTGACATTGTGTTTGCTGTTCACGCTGCCTAGAAAGCTCTTCCCCTAGGCTGGCTCTTCCTTATCATTTAGTTCTCAGTTCAAATGTAAACTCTAAAAGAGTCCTCCTAGTCTGAAGTTTCTCCGGCCACCATCACCCTCACCAAGTCACTCTCTATGGGATCTCACTGCCTTCTCTATCCTCCACCATGTCATTATTTGGAATGACAATCTATTTATCTGTCCTAGTCTCCCAACTCATATGTAAATTACATGAAGATAAGGACTTTGTCAGATACACTGCTGCATACCCACCACCTAGCACACAGTAGACACTAAATAAATATTTCTGAATGAATACAGTGGATTTCAAAGGATGTAGAAGTTTGCAAGGATGAAAGTCTGGGTAAAGTATATTATCGGCCTAAGAGTATCATAGGGCATTCGTTTCCTTCCAAGAACAACTGCCCATTTCATTGAAATATGTGAATTTCAGTCAAACTTACTTGGGAATGGGCACCCGAATCAGTGTCCCTTCTACTTCTGGGTTCAGATTCATTCCACTTTCTCTTATAGCCTTGATAGCTGCAGCTGTACACTGAAAACCAGATCAAAAGGTAAACAGAATTAGTAAATAATTATTACCAGATGCAAGCCCTCTGTCGATAACTGGCAACCCATCTTGGCAGAACATGGAAACATTTAGTTCTGTTACCAGTAAGATCAGGAAGTTACATTGGTGTGGAGAGCTTTGATCAAGCTGAATAGCAAACTATGTCCACTCCTGGTACCAGTGTACTGCAAGAGGAAAAAAAGCAAAGAGAAGAAAAAATAAAAAGAAAACAGCTCTGCTTCTTTGAAAAGATTTCAATGGTTTGAGGCAATGCAGATCAAAACCACAAAAAATCCTCAAGGGAGGAGGGCTGGTCTGTGCAAAGATTGGTGTAAAGACAGATGAAAGATTTTATACGCTAAAAATTCCAGTTGACATTTTACACTCAAAATATACCAGTGCCAATTTGGAACGAGTAAATAGATTTAACTCATTCACATCTACACTCACACCAAACTCACTCATGTTTAGAATGAGCAACAAATCTCTGCTTAAGCTCCAGAAAAGGTCATGGTATAGCAGCTAAAAGTATGGACTTTGGAGTCAGAAAGATCTCAATTCAAATTCCAGCTCTGCTAACCATGTGACCCCGAGCAACAAGCTTGACCTCTCTGAGCCTCCAGTTCATAATCTGAGAAAAAGAGATCATGTACTCAGAGAAGATCATATGGATAACTTTAAGCAATGCATCTATGTCTGCGCTTGACACAAAGTAACACTAATTCAAGGGAAGTTATTATATAAACATATTATATAAATTTATTATATAAAGGTAAGAATGCATAGGACACCCAAATAAGGCTGAGGTGATTTCATCATTTAGCTGATGCACTGCTGCTCTGCCCAACACCCACCATGAGCTTCCATGACACAGTCTTGCTCTCTATGAGTCAGGTGGCACACTCAAGCAACATTATAACCACACCTGGTATGCAATCCTAAAGGATAACAAGAAAGCAGTGCAGAATAGATACTTTCATTGGCATGACTAGAGAATTTGTGAAAATGTCTGACATTTTCAAAACAATTTTAGGTTTGACCAGAGCCAATCTACATCACTTAGAAGGAGCTGTATTCATGGGGCCAATTCTTGGCCTGGATACCCCCTAGATTTTCTGGTTTAAATGAATGGTGTTTATTGCACACCTACTTTATTTTCTCAACTTTTTTTTTGTAGGACATGCCTAAAAATCTTCATTTCATTTTTAAATGACCTTAATTCTACATCTGTATGAAATATTAGTATAAAGTCAAAAGGATAAACCAGAACTTCCATATGTATATGAATCATCTCCTTAGGAGGCTGTACCCAGCATCTGACAGTATAGTCTACTGCTTAAAACAGTAAACTCTTAATAGGGTACCTCTGACCACAGACTATCAGAGCTGGAGGGGATCTTTGACGTAACCAAGTACAGCCCCTTCATTATGAATATGGGGACCTAGAGGATAAGGTCACATCCCTGAGAGTAGACACAGTCTTCCCTGAGAGCACAGAGAGGTCAAGTAAGGACGCCCCCACCCATCACACTTCAAGTTACTGGCAGAGTTGGGAGGAGACTCTAGGCCCCCAACTCCCAGTACAACAATGTTTCTTTGTCTTCATTTTCTTCCAGATTCTCTAGTTTAATGTATTTCGTAATTATGACATAGGAGTTTGATTTTTTTTTTCTTAGATAGCCAATTAGGAATTATGGCGGGTGCATGAAGGGTATGGTCAGGTAAAATAAAAGAACTGGATAAAGAAATGAAATTAATTTTCTTCTGCAGAAGAACTGCCATCTTCCTTAAGAAAATTAAACACAGATCTCTAAGGTTAACAATAAAGGGAGAATTTTCTACTTTGAAGGGGTGGCCTGATCTCAAGTCTCTAAATCCTTCTCCTCTGAAACTTCTTACTAAATGACTGATCACCCACTGCTGTAACATCCCACCACCACTACCTCCCTTTCAGAGTCTGGCCCAAGTGTCTGCATACAATCTTCCTGGTAGGCATTGGAACACTGTTAACAAGCTGAAATACTTAAACTACCTTTATGTAAGGCTCTGGATGGCAAAAGGGAGATAAACGTTATGAAGAGTACCATGAAACTGGATAGACTGGCTTATAAAACACAGTTTGCCCTCCAAGGATTCCAGCCTGCCCCACTGTGGTTAGTGAACTACCCACTAAGAAACCCATCTGGAATATTCATATATAAAGAAAATAAGGCCCATATTCCAAATTACAGTTTCTAATCTGAGGTGCCCATCTCTCCTTCCAGATGACTTACATAATAAATGTCCATTCCTGTGCCACTGCTCCTTCCAGGAAAGACCATGCCTACCAGGAGAGATCTGACCTTACAGGTCTCAGAATTTCATTGGTTCAGAACAACACAAAAACTTTTATACAAGAGATGTACACACACAGTACAGCATAGGGGTTTCTTTCCTTACAAAGATCATAAATTGCTTCTGAGGGGACAATTCTGAAAGAGAAGTTCTAAAAATACTGTATTTTGAAAACTAGCAGTATCACTAGGATAAATACATGGTTCTCAAAAGTCATCACTCTGAAGAGGAAAATATATTCAGATACATAAATTTTATAAGTTGAAAAGAAAATAAATCATTCTCTCTGTGCTTCAATTATGTCTAATATTTACAGGAAATCATGGGATAAACATTTGATTTTTTATGTATACTTCCATTCCTCAATGGACTATCTTTGAGGGTAGGAACTATGTCTCAATATTCACATCTTTCCAGAACAAGGCTCAGTGCCAGACACATCGTAAGTGCTCAGTAAAAGTTTGCTGAATATTAATGAATTGGCTCAGATCTATCAGAAAAACTTATCTCCTTACTTTATTCCATATCTATAGCCCCCAAAATCTTATTTCATACTTTACTTTTTCTGTTTGCTTTCATATGCGGAGAAACTGAGAATCAAGGGAGGTTTCACTTTGCAAAGAACTCTTCTGAAAGAGGTTAGTTTTTCTAATATATTCTAAATATGTATATTTTTGTCTGACATGGTACAATGCAGAACCTCAGGACTTTAGAGTCATTTTCTTAATGTAACTTAACTACTGATGACTCAGACAAAAAAGAATGCATTTCTAGAGGTGTTGCACTTCCTCACCTGGACTGTTGCTGATGTTCTCATAAACAGTGGGGACTGACAGCTTGATGTACTGAGCCCTCTGCCTTGGGGCTGGCCCCTATGAAGCTTGTTGCTGCAAGGAGAAGCTAAACCTGCTTATAATTGTGCCTAAGAGTCTCCCCTTGAGTGCCTCTTTATTGCTCAGATGTGGCCCTCTCTAGCTAAGCCACCCTGGCAGGTGATCTCACTGCCCTCCCCCCTACATGGAACCTGACTCCCAGGGGTGTAAATCTCCCTGGCAACGCAGGATATGACTCCCGGGGATGAATCTGGACCCATCATCGTGGGATTGAGAACATCTTCATGACCAAAAGGGGGATGTGAAATGAAACAAAATAAAGTTTCAGTGGCTAAGAGATTTCAAATGGAATTGAGAGGTCACTCTGGTGGACATTCTTACGCACTATATAGATAACACTTTATAGGTTTTAATACATAGGAATCGCTAGAAGTAAATACCTGCAACTACCAAACTCCAACACAGTAGCCTTGACTCTTGAAGATGATTGTATAACAATGTACCTTACAAGGGGTGACAGTGTGATTGTGAAAACCCTGTGGACCACACTCCCTTTTATCCAGCGTATGGATGGATGAGTAGAAAAATGGGGACAAAACCTAAATGAAAAATAGTGTGGGATGGCGGGGAGGTGATTTGGGTGTTCTTTTTTTATTTTTATTTTTTATTCTTATTCTGATTCTTTCTGGTGTAAGGAAATGTTCAAAAAAATAGATTGGGGTAATGAATGCACAACTATAAGATGGTACTGTGAACAGCTGATTGTACCCCATGGATGACTGTATGGTACGTGAATATATCTCAATAAAACGGAATTAAAAAAAAAAAGAAATGAAGCGTGTTGCAGGTCTCTGAATGCTGAAACAATGAAAAAAAAAAAAAAAAGGAATGCATTTCTATAACAGCACTTTCATCTTTTACCTTAGTCTTTATTCCCTGACTGAAGGTGTCACCTATGGCAAACAGGTTGCTTTTAAATGGCAACATCAACCAACTAATTGTCAACCAACTAGTTGCGGCTGCTTGGAATACTGTGTTGAGGAAGATCACAGAATCCCATCTCAGGTCAGACAGTAAAGAGTGCCTTGATAAATTAATAATGTCTGCCATTGCTATTCTTACACTGAACTATGCTAAAGGGAAAAAGATGATAAAACTTTTGTGGACAGATGGAAGAGTCTTCGAGAGTTTGGATTTAAGTAAAAAAAAAATAGTGCTATTTTTGGCCTTCCATTACTTGCCTAATTATTTGACCTTCCATTTTCTTTATTTCCTAATGAATCCCTATTATTTAAGGTCTATGAGAGCAAAGACATTGTCTCTCTTAATCATCACTCAGTTCCCAGCATTTCAAACAGAGCCTAATAAATAGCAAGGACTCAAAAAACGTTAAAATAATGAATGAATGGTGAAAGGAGCACAGGTTTTAGCGGCAAACAAGCATATGCTTAAATCTTGGTTCTATCACTTACAACGTTAATCATCTCTGAACCTCAGTTTCCTTATCCATAAAATGAAATAACTAAAATGCCTTATTTTAGAGAGTAGCTCTGTTGATCACATGAAACAAAACATGAGAAAGTGCTTGACAACACAGTAGAAACTCAATATACATTAGCTCCCTTGCATCCACAATACCAATAATAGAGCTTGCAGAATTTTTTTTTAATTTGCCTTCTTTTGTTCAAATAATGATGTAGTTTTTATTCTGCTCTTTTCTTCCCCATTATTAACTCTAGCTGCAGGCAAGTTTACGGAACACAGCAACCATGTGTATCATTTATCAAACAGGACACATGTTAAACAAATGCAACAGTTTTCTGTCTTCAATGCATTCAAAAAGATTATGCATGTAAATCTGCATGGTGTCACTACAGCATGACACAGAAATGCTCAGGTTTGGAAAGAAAGCCAATCGCATGTGAAACAGAAAGGAATTATATAAACACAGGGAAGATTAGCTCAGCATTTTGAAGCTATGAACCTGAGTACTCTATAGATAGCTTCTAAGCTGGAGGAAGGAAATGTTTAATTAGAGCTATTTGTTTAATATATGCACCAGATGAGATAAAGGAATTCAAAGGACAATGTAATTCATACTCCTCACTCTGTCCCCAAGATGCTTGTAAGTTTTTTTTCAAAACCACAGAATTTCATCTTGGAGAAATAGTGAAGATGCTTTGGTTAAAAATTGAAGATATACTCCAACTTCCTAAGAAAAATTAAGCTGTTAGTACCTCCTCCTGCCTCATAAGATGTTCTGATAGCCAATCAGGTGCTTCTTCTGTAAATGCCATTTACTATTTAGTAACAGAAGTGGCTGGCTCTGAAAAGCAATCTGCCTGATGAGGTCTTCAAGCTGTGTAATTAGGAGGCTATTCCTTAAATTGGCCTGCAGTGCTTACAGAATTAGACAAACAAGGCAGAGAAGCACCTTAGTGGGAGAACTAGCGGGGAATGGACAGCTCCCACTCTGTCCATTTCTCTGCTCCTCAGTAATACTGGGAATGAGTACCTCCCTTCCCTCAACCTAATGACAAACATACATCCATTTAAGGAAAATTTACTGAGTCCTTCCATGGGTCAAGCACTGCATTTGGTACTGGGCACAACAAACAAGTCAGATATGATTCCTACATTCCATGTTTACAATCTATTGAAAAGAGGATGGAAAATTAACATGTAAAAATGTATAAAACTTCACCTTCTGTGTGAGATGAAGAGATGCTTAATTTGCCCAAAATTTAAATTTTCTGTAGTACATAATCTAACTTAACCTGTTTGGCCAGTTCATTTAAATAACAAACACATGAAGCCTAGAACAGGGAATGAGATCCTATTACACTGTATAACTTAACGTAATACCCTGATACATTCCAGAGTATGTTGGACAGACAATAGAAAAGCATTTGCAAGGTCCTTTGAGGGACTGGAGAAAAAATATGGAACTATTAAACTTTTCTACCTGGGAAGTTCCTGATACTCTGTCAAGTGTAAGGGACTCCCAACTTAAGTCAAGCCCTCGATCTTGAGGCTTGCTCTTATGAAACTTACTTCTGCAATGGGGAAGCAAAGCCTATCTATAATTATGCTTAAAAATCACTTCCAGAGAATCTCTTTTGTTGCTCAGATGTGGCCCCAATCTCTCTAAGCCCAACTCTGTAAATAAACTCATTACTCATTCCCTACATAGGACATGACTTTCAGGGGTGTGAGTCTCCCTGGCAATGTGGGACATGACTCCCAGGGATGAGCCTGGGATTGTCAATGCTTTCTTGACCAAAAAGGGGAAAAAAATTGTAACCAAATAAGGGTTCAGTGGCTAATACAGTTCAAACAGAGTCAAGAGGCTATTCTAGAGGTTACTCTTATGCAAGCTTCAGCTAGATATTGCAAATTGCCATGGTATGCCAAGCCCCAATCAACAGTATTCCTGAAAACCCTAAAGAATACCCAGGGCTCTATCTGAGACTCTAAAAAAAGTTTCACTCATTAAGTTTATTTTTCAAAACCTCAAAATCTCCAAATTGTTCCTATGCCAGATAAGCCCTGAAACCCAGAGGTACTAGTCTTTCCAAGAACATCAACCAGTTGCATCCCCCTGCTCCATAATGTTAACACCCTTTTCCAACATGACAAAACTAAAACGGTCTTTGCCCAAATATCCCTTAAGATTGAGACAATGATCAAATGAGAGGGAGGAGTTGTAACAGAGGGAACAGGATTTAACAAATGATTATGACTACTAAATCATTATATAAACACTTCCTTTTAGTTTCTAGTATATTAGAACAGCTAGAAGGAAATACCTGAAATGGTGGAATTAAAACCCATACTATACTTTGAAATTTGCTCTATAACTACTTTTAGAGAGCAGCTGGCAATTACCCAAGAACTATATGAAACAGTGTTTTCGGGATCTCCAGTAACCAGTCACACACTGGACGCAAGTTTGGAATTGGAGGAAAAGCTGAGATCGCAGCGAACATTGTAAGTTCCCCGGACCAGGGGTCTGGCACCCCTCCCCACCCAGACCTCACAGACTGTCTTGCTGCTGGCTCCCTGAAAGGAGGGGAAAAAACAACCAAAAAACAGCAATCTGCTGAGGGCAGGAAGGGAGGCTCAACCCAGCCTCAACTGCAGAATTAATTAACAAATTAATTAACTAATTTTGGGAGCTGGGGTGCTAAAGAAGGGCTGGGCTCCGAGAAGTGGGGGCATGTAAAAGCGGGCACCCATTTCCAGACTCCAAAAAAGCCATTTTTTTTTCCCCTACATTTTGTCCCTTCTGACTTCTCACTGATCCCTTATCTTTTTGCATTTCAATAGCCCCTCCCCCCCCCCACGGGGGTGGAACTGAAGCTGTTGGAGAGTAATTATCAGACAATAGCCCAAAGCATGTCTTTAAATGCTCTATTCTGACACTGACAAAACTTCCAGGCTGGGGAAAGACTTTTAAAAGAGACTCTTTTTTTTTCTTGTTTTGCTTTTCTATTTTTTTTTTTTTTTAATCTAAAAGTAATATATGTGGTTATTTTCAATCGGAAAGCCCAGGTTGAGGGACTAGGCTCGGCTTGGGGGGAGACAGAGTACCCACAGTGTCTTTGAGTTCCATATTCACTACTGAAGGCCTCCACCCCCGTCTTTAATTGGCAACTCAGGCTGAACAAGGAATCTACCTGGAGAGGCCCCAAAGAGGAGAGGGGAGAAGGGAATAGTGCCCCTGAGAGACAATTGGAGTTCTGAGGATTGGGAGAGTGGAGGGAGGTCCAGCTCAACTGGCAGTCCTCCTTTTGGGAACTCAGACCCCAGGGGCTGGAATTCAGATTCCAGCTTCAGTCAGCCATGCCCCTGACAGGATCAGAGTCACCAGGAGAACTAAAGTCTACATACCTCCTTACACTGGTGGGGTAGCTGCGGGCTGGCAAGCGCCACCTGCTGGACAGGAGAGGAAAAGCACCAATTCTAAAGGCCTCATAGGAGGGTCTCATTCTCAGGAAAACTCCATACCCTCCCAATGAGACCTGGGTCTCACTAGACTGGGAAAATCTGACTAGGGTCAACCATATCTGAGGAGACTCACTCACAAAGAGGTTACATAGAGGCAGAGCAAGAAACAGAAAAAACAAGAGGGGAAAAATTCTGAGCAACTAAATAGAACCTAAGTTAGAGGTCTAGAATAAGTTGAACTGAATAACAGAGGCCAGAGAACAAAGCCAACCAACAAGAAAACCCCTAGGTAAAAGATAGAAAACAAGCTCCAAAATAAACTAATCAAGAAAATCAGATGCCTAGACAACTTAAGATAACAAGCCATACCAGGAAACATGAAAACATGGACCAGCCAAAGGAACAAACTAATAGCTCAGCTGAGATACAGGAGTGGAGGCAACTAATGCTGAATAAATTCGATGAAATGAAGGAAGATATAGCAAAAGAGCTGAAGGATATAAAGAAGACACTGGATGACCATAAAGAAGAATTCATAAACTTAAAAAAACAAATGGCAGAACTTATGGGAATGAAGGCCACAATGGAGGAGATGAAAAACACAATGGAGGGACACAACAGTAGATGTGAACAGGCAGAAGAAAGGATCAGTGAACTGGAAGACAGGTCATTCAAATTCATACACACAAAAGAACAGATGGTGAAAAAAATGGAAAAATATGAGCAGGGTCTTAGGGAGCTGAGTGACAACATGAAACGTACAAATATTCGTGTTATGGGTATCCCAGAAGGAGAAGAGAGGGGAAAAGGGGCAGAAAGAGTAATAGAAGACATATTCACTGAAAATTTCCCAACTCTTATAAAAGACAGAAAATTAGAGATTCAAGAAGTACAACGTACCCCAAATAGAAAAGATCCCAATAGACCTACTCCAAGACACTTACTGGTCAGATTGTCCAATGTCAAAGACAAAGAGAGGATTCTGAAAGCAGCAAGAGAAAAGCAATCCATCACATACAAGGGAAGGTCAATAAGACTATGTACAGATTTCTCTGCAGAAACCATGGAGGCAAGAAGACAGTGGCATGATATATTTAAGATACTGAAAGAGAAAAACTGCCAACCAAGAATTCTATATCCAGCAAAACTTTCCTTCAAAAATGAGGGAGAGATTAAAACATTTTCAGACAAACAGACACTGAGAGAGTTTGTGAATAAGAGACCGGCACTACAAGAAATACTAAAGGGAGTGCTACAGGCTGACAGGAAAAGACAGGAGAGAGAGAGTTGGAGAAGAGAGCAGAAATGAAGATTATCAGGAAAGGTAAAAGGAGAGGAAAAAATAAGATATGACATATAAATTCCAAAAAACAAAATGGTAGTAGAAATTACTGCCCTTACAGTAGTAATACAAAATGTAAATGGATTAAACTCCCCAATAAAAAGACCCAGACTGGCAGAATGGATTAAAAAACAGGACCCATCTATATGCTGTCTACAAGAAACTCACTTTAGACACAAGGACAAAAATAGACTGAAAGTGAAAGGCTGGAAAAAGATATTTCATGCAAACAACAACCAGAAAAAAGCAGGAGTAGCTATATTAATTTCAGACAAGTTAGATTTCAAAAGCGAAACAATTAAAAGAGACAAAGAAGGACACCAGATATTAATAAAAGGGTCAATTTATCAAGAAAACATAACAATCATAAATATTTATGCATCAAGCCAGAATGCCCCAAAATCCATGAGGCAAACACTGCGATCACTGAAAGGAGAAATAGATACCTCTACAATAATAGTTGGAGACTTCAATATACCACTCTCATCAATGGATAGAACATCTAGTCAGAGGTTCACTAAAGAAACAGAGATGTTGAATTGTATGATAAATGAACTAGACTTGACAGACATTTATAGAACATTACATACAACAACAGCAGGATACACTTTTTTCTCAAGTGCTCATGGAACATTCTCTAGGATAGACCACATGTTGGGTCACAAAGCAAGTCTCAACAAATTTAAAAATACTGATATTATACAAAACACTTTCTCAGACCACAATGGAATGAAGTTGGAAATAAATAAAAGGCAGAAGGTCATAAAATTCACAAACATATGGAGGCTAAACAACACCCTCTTGGAAAACCAGTGGGTAAAGGAAGAAATTACAAGAGAAATTAGCAAATACCTCGAGGCAAATGACAATGAAAACACAATGTATCAAAACTTATGGGCTGCAGCAAAGGCAGTGCTGAGAGGGAAATTTATTGCCCTAAATGCCTATATTAAAAGAAAAGAGAGAGTAAAAATCTAAGAGTTAACTGCTCACCTGGAGGAATTAGAGAAAGAACAGCAAACTAACACCAAAGCAAGTAGAAAGGAAGAAACAACAAAGATTAGAGCAGAAATAAATGCAATTGAGAACAGGAAAACAATAGAATCAACAAAAGCAGAACTTGGTTCTTTGAGAAAATCAATAAAATGGATGGACCAGTGGCTAGGCTAACAAAAAAAAAGAGAGAGCAGATGCAAATAAATGCAATCAGAAATGGGAAAGGAAATATAACTACCGACCCTGCATAAATTAAGGAGATAATGAGAAGATACTATGAGCAACTATATGCTAATAAACTAGACAACTTAGCTGAAATGGACAACTTCCTAGAAAAGCATAAACAACCAACATTAACTCAAGAAGAAATAGATGACCTCAACAAACCAATCACAAGTAAAGAGATTGAGTCAGTCATCAAAAAGCTCCCAAAAAGGAAAAGCCCAGGACCAGATGGCTTCACATGTGAATTCTACCAAGCATTCAAGAACGAATTAGTACCAATCCTGTCAAACTCTTCAAAAAAATTGAAGAAGAGGGAAAGCTACCTAACTCTTTCTATGAAGCCAACATCACCCTAATACCAAAACCAGACAAAGATACTACAAAAAAAGAAAATTATAGACCAATTTCTTTAATGAATATAGACGCAAAAATCCTCAACAAAATACTCGCAAATTGAATCCAGCAGCACATTAAAAGAATTATACACCACAACCAGGTGGGATTTATTCCAGGTATGCAAGGCTGGTTCAACACAAGAAAATCAATTAATGTAATACACCACATCAATAAATCAAAGCAGAAGAACCACATGATCATCTCGATCGATGCAGAAAAGGCATTTGACAAAATTCAACATCCTTTCCTGATGAAAACACTTCAAAGGATAGGAATAGAAGGGAACTTTTTCAATATGATAAAGGCAATATATGAAAAACCCACAGCTAACATCACACTCAATGGGGAGAGACTGAAAGCTTTTCCTCTAAGATCAGGAACAAGACAGGGATGCCCACGATCACCATTGTTATTCAACATTGTGCTGGAAGTTCTAGCTAGAGCAATTAGGCAAGAAAAAGAAATAAAAGGCATCCAAATTGGAGAGGAAGAAGTAAAACTTTCACTATTTGCAGATGACATGATTCTATATGTAGGAAATCCAGAAAAATCTACAGCAAAGCTACTAGAACTAGTCAATGAATACAGCAAAGTAGCAGGCTACAAGATCAACATGCAAAAATCTGTAGTGTTCCTATACACAAGTAATGTGCAACAAGAGGAGAAAATCAAGAAAAAAATCCCATTTACAATAACAACCAAAAGAATCAAGTATTTAGGAATAAACTTAACCAAGGACACAAAAGACCTTTACATAAAAAACTATAAGAAACCGCTAAAAGAAATTGAACAAGACCTAAAAAAAGGTAAGAACATACCATGTTCATGGATTGGAAGACTAAACATAGTTAAGACGGCAATTTTACCTAAACTGATTTACAGATTCAATGCAATACCAATTCAAATCCCAACAACTTACTTTACAAAAATAGAAAAACCAATAACTAAATTTATTTGGAAGGGTAAGGTGCCCCGAATAGCCAAAAATATCTTGAGAAAGAGGAATGAAGTGGGAGATCTCACATTACCTGACTTTGAAGCATATTACAAAGCTACAGTGCTCAAAACAGCATGGTACTGGCATAAGGACAGATATACTGATCAACGGAATGGAACTGAGTGTTCAGAAGTAGACCCTCGCATCTACGGACAACTGATCTTTGATAAGGTAGTGAAGCTGAAGCAACTGGGAAAGAGCAGCCTGTTCAATAAATGGTGTTTGGAGAACTGGATATCCATTTCCAAAAGAATGAAAGAGGATGTCCATCTCACAGCTTATACCAAAATTAACTCAAAGTGGATCAAAGACCTAAACATTAGCACCAAGACCATAAAACTCTTAGAAGAAAATGTAGGGCAATATCTTAAAGATCTTGTGAAAGGAGGTGGTTTCTGAGACCTCACACCCAAGGCACAAGCAACCAAAGAACAAATAGACAAATGGGATCTCCTCAAAATTAAACACTTTTGTACATCAAAGGACTTTGTCAGAAAAGTAAAAAGGCAACCTACACAATGGGAGATGATATTTGGAAACCACGTATCTGATAAGGGTTTAATATCCTGACTATATAAAGGAATCCTGCATCTCAATAACAGAAAGAAACAATTTAATTAAAAAATGGGCAAAAGACATGAACAGACATTTTTCTGAAGAGGAAATACAAATGGCTCAAAAACATATGAAAAAATGTTCAACTTCACTGGCTATTAAGGAAATGCAAATCAAAACCACAATGAGATATCATCTCACACATACCAGAATGGCCATTATCCAAAAAACAGAAAATGACAAGTGCTGGAGAGGATGTGGAGAAAGAGGCACACTTATTCATTGTTGGTGGGAATGTAGAATGGTGCAACCACTCTGGAAGACAGTATGGAGGTTCCTCAGGAAGCTAAATATAGATTTGCCGTATGACCCAGCTATTCCATTGCTAGGTATATACTCAGAGGAACTGAAACTTAAGACACAAACAGACATTGTAAACCGATGTTTATTGCAGCATTATTCACAGTTGCCAAGAGATGGAAACAGCCCAAATGTCCATCAAAGGAAGAGTGGATAAACAAACTGTAGTATATACACATAATGGAATATTATGCAGCTGTAAGACAGAATAAAGACATGGATCATGTAATAATGTGGATGAACCTTGAGGACATTATGTTGAGTGAAGTTAGCCAGAAACAAAAGGACAGATTCTGTCGGGTCTCACTAATATGAACAGACATTAATGAACAAACTTTGGGAGTTAAAAGCTGACAATACAGGCGACCAGGAGATAGAAAGAGGGCAGAGACCAGCCATTTGATGCTGAAGGACTACAGAATGCTTAGGATTGACTGCATAGATCCAGAAATAGATAGCATAATACTGTGCGATGGCAGCACAGTATTGTAAGTACACTGAACGAAGATGTCTGTGAGTAAAGCTGAAAGAGGTGGGATAGGATAATGTATGACACCAGAGGTAAAGATAGATGATAAAGATTGGGACTGTATAACGTGGCAAAAACTGGAGTGGCCAATGACCGTTACTAAATATACAAATATAAAAATGTTTTTGCATGGGGGAAAGCAAATGAATGTCAACCATGTAGAGAGTTGAAAAGGGGATGGTATTCAGAAAAAAACATAATCAAAGCAAACTGGAGTCTATGGTCAACAGTAACATTGTAATATACCTCCATTAAATGTAACAAAGGCAATATGCCAATGCTAAATATATATGAGAGTGGGATATAGGGGAGGAATGTGGGATTCTTGGTAGTGGTGTTATTTGCTGTCCTTACTAGTATATTGTATTGCATGACATGTTATTTTTCTTTTTATCATTTTTTTCGTATTGCTAAAAAAAAACCCAACAATTTTTCTTGTAGTAATCAATATGTTCAAGTGCTGATTGTGGTGATAAATGTACAACTTTATGAAGATACCATGAACAACTGATTGTACACTGTGGATAAATGTATGGTATGTGAATATAACTCTATAAAATTGTAGGAAAATACATATATAGGAGTAAAAGTGTTGGAGAAAACATGGTGAGAGGGATGATGCCTCACCAATATGGACTAACTACAATGTGTAAACTCAGAATTGAATCTTAGAACATAGCCTAACATGGACATAATAATTGTAATAGTCCCTAGATTGTAAGCTCTTACAGCAGTTAACTCTATCCCTGAATTGTAAGGCCTATCTCTAAACTTTGAGATGCTGATCCCCTAGCGTATAACCTGATTGGTCTCTGGAACAATGCATATCTCTGAGACACCTGAAACTCAGAGCTAGAGCTTGGCAGATATGAATGTCAGTATTACTGCATACAGCCACTGTCAAAAAAAAAAAAAAAAACTGAAGAAAAGCCCAGACTTCAATTAGTGATATGAATGAAGCATGTCTGGTTAAGACCAGGGCAAGCCAGGCCAAAGGGTAAAGGTTGAAACTGACTGTGTTTTAAAACTTCAACTTCCATATGAGACCAAGGGAAGAGATATCTATTTGGTACAGGATCTAAATTTTCTACACAGTACAACTCTACAGTCGATTTATTCAAACACCACAATTGCATGGAACTTTGAATAGGAAGTGAGATACGGTAGGTTAGTATAGGCTGGAGTGAAATAGTGACACATCCCAGAGTAATTTGGGCAGATAATAAAAAATATATTTACAGCCTCCCCCTCCCCAGCCCCGAGGATCTGGGGGAAGGTGTGGATGTGTTAGACATTCTCACCTGGACTGGTGTTGATGTTGTCACAAACACTGGGACTGGCAGTTTGATGTGCTGAGCCCTCGATCATGGGACTTGCCCTTATGAAGCTCATTACCACAAAGGAGAGTCTAAACTTGCATGTAATGGTGCCTAAGGGTCTCCCCCTGAGTACCTCTTTGTTCCTCAGATGTGGCCCTCTCTCTCTCTAACTGAGCCATCTTGACAGGTGAACTCGCTGCCCTCCCCGCTACATGGGACCCGACTCCCAGGGGTGTAAATCTCCCTGGCAATGCAGAATATGACTCCTGGGGATGAATGTGGACCCGGCGTCGTGGGACTGAGAGTATCTTCTTGAGCAAAAGGGGGATGCAAAATGAGATGAAATGGTTTCAGTGGCTGAGAGATTTCAAATGGAGTCGAGAGGTCACGCTGGTGGACATTCTTATGCACTATACAGATAACACCTCTTAGGTTTTAATGTATTAGAATAGCTAGAAGTAAATACCTGAAACTACCAAACTCCAACCCAGCAGTCTGGACTCCTGAAGACAATTATATAATAATGTAGATTACAAGGGGTGACAGTGTGATTGTGAAGACCTTGTGGATCACGCCCCCTTTATCTAGTGTATGGATGAGTAGAAAAATAGGGATAAAAACTAAAGGACAAATGGGGTGGGATGGGGGGATGATTCGGGTGTTCTTTTTTCACTTTTATTTTTTATTCTTGTTCTGGTTCTTTCTGATGTAAGGAAAATGTTCAGAGATAGATTGTGGTGATGAACGCATAACTATGTTATCATACTGTGGACAGTGGACTGTATACCATGGATGATTGTATGGTGTGTGAATGTATTTCAATAAAACTGAATTTAATATAAATAAATAAATAAATAAATAAATAAATGTACTTTTAAATTTGTCACTTCTCTGCATATATATTTCAAAATAAAAATTTTTTTAAAATGTATAATTATTAATAGTGATGAGTGCTGTAAAATAGCGAATTGTGCTGTAAAAGAAAACTTAGTGTGGGGGAATAATTTAGATTGGGGAGATTAGGGAAGATTTCTCTGATAAAGTGACATTTAAGCTGTGAATCCGAAATGTAAGTAGCAATTAGCCAGGTAAATTAAAGTATGGAAATGATATGATCCAAAATACATTTTTAAAAACTCACTCATGGAAAATGAAATATGGGTGTGGTGAGTACAAGCCCCACAAGTTTGCCTGGCACATTAGCTATAAGAGACCTCAAACTGGAAGCAGTCTGTTCACAGCAAGGGTTTTTCCCTTTCTCATATCTCTAATCCAGTTTGTCAAATCCAGCAGAATCAACTCAGGTCTATGTCTTTGGGACGGAACTACTAAAACAATCAGAACAAGAAGGGATGTCAGGTTTCTATCACCTGTGTTAACAGATGAGGAAATAGAGGACCAAGAATGAAGCAACTTGTGGAAGGTCGGTGAGTTGGTGGTAAAGACGTGACCACACCCAGTCCTCTAGGACTCCAAACGTAGGCCAATTCCTACTGGACCAATAAAGAAAAGCCCAATTATCTTCCTCAACTAAACTTAGAACTTTAAAAGCTCAAGGTGGCAATGATCTAATACAACCCACCTGCAGCCTTGGAAGCAATGCATTCTATGTGTTAGTCTGCAATAGTCAGTACAGTTTGAAAGGAATGTAAATTTCTAGAGGGACTGCTCCAAATACTAATGCAGAGGTTACAAACTGGTGGCCCCAGGGCTATATCTGGACCTTCACTAGGTTTTGTTTATCTCACAGTCTTAAGAAGAAAAAAAAAAAAGTGAATTTTTTAATCAACATTTAACAAACAAAAATCTTTTCTGGAAATAAAAATCGCAAGGTCTGATAACAATGATTACCAGGCCTACATTTCTACCTGGCAACGATCAGTAGGAGCTGAGTAGAGGCCGCTCCCTTCAGACAAGGAACAGGCTTTCGGCTTACCAACAGCCCAGTCTCACATTGGCCAAGTGACAATCACTGCATCTTCGTTCTTGTTTTTCTTAGAAGGGGCCTATTACAGTATTCAACTTACTTGTCTGGCCCCTATAGCACCTGAGTTAAACAGAAAAGGAATTTAGAAACAGGGAGAGCTTTTCCTTATCCTTAAGTTCCCTTTACTGTGCCTCCTCTCTCGTTTTATCCAAGCTGGAAGAAACACCTCCTCCTGATCTGATCCAGCTCTCTCCATTCCAAGAGTCCTTTGGAAGGGACCCTTTCAGTCAAGCCACCTCACCTCTGGGAAGCTGGCCATGTTAACCAAAATCAGCTGTGGCGACTTCATGGAGATCTGGCCAATCTGGTTTAAAGCAAGCTTCCCATCAGCAGTTACCACAGTGATATGATCAAGGGATCCTAAAAGACAAAGAATAGGGTCTTAAAATTCTGAGGGATCTTGGTAGCTCACATCTAAGTCTACCTAATTCAGATTTGACACATTTAGGGATCCTTTATCAATATGTCATGACCATTCAAGGGACTTTCATAGCCAGCAGCAGTATCATGTGATGGAAAGAGTCCTGAAATGTTAACAAAACTAGGTTGGAATTCCTTATCAGCAACTGTCCTGGTCTGCCTGGGCCTGAGGAGTTTCCTGGGTATTAGGACTTCCATGCTAAAAGTGGGAAGAGGTGGTTACTTCTTCAGCAACTTTACCATTCACTACCTAAAAGTCAGGCAAATTTCTTATCCTCTCTGTGGGCTTGTTTCCAACTCAGTCAAAAAATAATTACCTTACAGGATTAAAGTGAGGATTATAGCTAAAAGACAC
The DNA here is from genome assembly GCF_015220235.1 of Choloepus didactylus. NCBI lineage: Eukaryota > Metazoa > Chordata > Mammalia > Pilosa > Megalonychidae > Choloepus > Choloepus didactylus. The sequence goes on from NC_051316.1 coordinate 100,483,165, forward strand.
AAACAACAAGGTTTATAAAAGGCAAAAGTGAGCACAGAAAAAAGGTACCACTTATTACCTCCTTTAGTTCTTACAACCACCCTGTAACATTGTAGTACAATTTCCATTTTATAGATGTGAAAAATAAGGCTTGAGGAGATTAAATTTTCTGGCCCCAGATCCCACATAGAACTAACAAAACAATCAAGAGCCAAGACCCAAACTTAGTGTACTTAATTCTAATTCCAAATAAGGCTCTTTTCCTTTTGCCAACGAACTCAAAATTGGCTGTACATCAGAATCACTGGAGAGCTTTTAAATACAGATTCCTGGGCCCTTCCCAAGAGGTCCAGATTCTGTGGGGACTTGGGATCCTGTGACTTTTGGGAGCCTATAATTTTTTCTTTAGGTTCACCACAGGATTTTGACACACAGGTTTGGAACCACTCCACCATACTACTTGATTTTGGTGCTCAGATTCCCTTCAGAAATGCACATCGTTTAAATGAAAAAAGTGGGGGAAAAAAAAACCACAAACTATTAACACTTCACTATTATCCTGGATCTCATCTTCTTCCACATTTGCACTCTGGAAAACCCTGGGAAAATTTTTCAGAAACCCAAGAAACAAGCAAATATAGCCACAGTTACAGAGAGAAATGGGGAACTATTCAAATTTCTAGATAACCTATGCAAACGAAAACTAAAAGAAAAACTTTACCATTTATACTAGGAACCAATGCATAGATGGGATGGGCCATTTCAAGACACAAAGAGAAAGGTGGGGAATGGGGTTTTTGAACAAATTGGAGTTGTTCCAGCAAATTGTTGTTACAATAATGCAGTACCACATTATGGACCAAAATCTAATTTGAAGTACTGATCAAATTCAAAGTTATCAGAAGAGAGAAGGCTGTGGACACCACTAGTTTCGATCTGGAAAAATCTAGGAGGTATAATGGTTAGTCTCCACAATTCTGAAGACTAATAACCTGAGTTCAAATACCAACTCTGCCATATCCTGACTGTGTGAACCCAGGCAGATCTCTTCACCTTTCTGGGACTCCATTTCCTCATCTGTAAATGGGACACAAAAACCGTACATATCCAATTGGGTTGTTATGAGGATTAAATGAAACAGTGTCTTCTCGTATACAAGTGTCCACTAGATGGTAACTATTATTTTTTCCTTCTTGCCATTCTCCCATATTTTAACCAAACTAATCTACTTACAATTTTGTTAATACACTCTTCTCTCTTGCCTCAAGACCCTTGAATGTATTTTTTCCTTCTACTGAATATCCCCCACTCTGCTCAAATAACTCCTCCTCACACTTTAACAATCAGCTATAATGGCATCTAATCTCGGAAATCTTGTGCAACCTTATACGCTGTGTTAAAATCCCTCTTATATGCTCCCAAACATCATGTACACACTATTATAACAATGATTATAGCCAATATTAATTAGGCACCTCTTACGAGCCAAACATTGTGCTACATGCTTTCTATAATTTACTTGCTTTCATAATCACAATAACCCTATGAGATATTTATTATTATTTCTGCCATTTTACAGATAAGGAAATTGAGGCACAAAGAATAACTTGTCCAAGGTCATAACAGCTGTTTGTAACGAAGCTTGAATTCTAACCCAGGTCTAGCTGACTCCAAAGCCATGGTCTTCAATATTCTGCTTTGCTGTATGATTTCAGGCATGTTGGCTTACTTGTCTGTCCCTTTATATTAGGCTCTAGGCTCCTGGAAGATGGAGACAATGTCTTTCCTCTCTGTATCCCACAGCACCTATTACAGTTATCAGCACAGAACAAGTTCTCAATAATGCTTTGATGAATGAATGAATGAACAGATGGGATGGGAGAGAGAGCAAGAACGAAACAAATAAACCCACGTCTTAGAGAACTGTTAAAAGGAGTCAACTAGCTTGGAGACACAAATTGCTAGTAGAGAGATGGAGGTGTAAGAGGAAAAGTGCCTAATGGTTCAGATGGTAATGAAAGGTGATTAAGAAGAAGCTGGCAAAAAAGAGACTGGCTAAATTCAGCCTGTTTGACCCAGTCTCTTCATGACCCCCAAGTTCTCCATAAAATGTTACACAAACATAACTCTGAAAAGAAAGAAGCAAAGAGGAAATACCAGTGGAGTCCTTTTGAAAACGGATCTTACTTCAGTCTTCCTGATTTGCCTTAATATCCTTTGCCACAGAAGCCCCAACATGGGCTTTTCAGTATGCAATTGTGGTTGTTCCCATTCCCTAAATTCATATCGACATAATGCATCAAATCTTTTTCCCTCAATCTGTCCCCAGTGAGAATCTCCCTCAGCCTCATTCTTGCCCCTCATTTTCTGAGGTTAACATTTAACAAATTACACTCCCAACCTCTTTCCAGGCCCATCATCTTTTTAAGTTCAACAAGAGTGGAGCTTGCTGGCTAATTTTAAGTATCACATTTCTCCCTGAGCTCCTCTCAAACTGCTCTCTGGTTTTGGCTGCAGAATGTTAACAGGCCTGAAAGCACAGGGGAGAGAGAGCACTTTATCAGTTTCATACCTAAAATAATAAGCAAGTTTAAAATAAACAGCTGGGAGAGATTGAATAGCACGATCTACTGTCAGCAAAAGCAGAAATGCCCTGGTCCAAAGGTTGACAAATGACGGGAACGGTCTTCTGGTTTCACATTGGCTCTCATCTCTGAACTCAGTATGTTTCCAATGGTGTTTATAAATGGAGCTGTATCCTTTTCACTTGATTTTCTTAAGAACAAGTTCATGAAGTATTTTCTAGTTTCCCTATGAACTATCCCAACAAAGATGACAGTTGGTGCAGCCCAAGCTCCCACAAACACCTTCATTGGGGTTCCAGGCTTGATTCTAGGATGATGACAATTTCCAAAAGGCCAATTTAACAGCAATTGGATTTTTCCTGCCTGCCTGCACCATTAGCTGACAACTTACTTCTCCATCACATCTGCAAACAGTTCTCCTAGACAGTTCTGACATTTCCCACTTAGAAAATCCACTTTCAGGAAGTTATTAACCCAAACGGAATCCTCCTGGTCAAGCTCAGGCATACAGAAATGCCTCAGTTGGGCAAGCCATTTGGTTTCCAGTAAGGAATAAGAGATGTCAAACAGGAGAAATTGGAAAAGTCAGACCAAAGATACCAATTATTGTGAGACTAAATATCTAGATGTGTTTATAGTATAGTCATAACAATAGTTTCCATTTTTTGAGAGTATAATTCCATGAAAGTAAAAACCATGCCTATTTTTCTTCACTACTGTTCATTAGTACAATGCCTAGTTCACAGTAGACAAATATTTGTCGAATTAATAAATAATGGAGCGTTAACTATGAGCCAGGCAATGTGCTAGACCCATTATATATGTTACCTCATTTAATTTAATACCCACCCAAAGATATAGGATTTGTATCCCTATTTTTAGACAAGGAAATAGAGATCAGAAAAGTAAAATAACTGCCTATGACCACCACTTAGTAAGTTACAAAGCTGGGATTAAAACCCAGCTCTGCCAAAGTGATGCTTTTTCCACTAATCCCCTCCCCCAAATGGTGGTTCAATCACTAACCTGGCGAAGTCCTTATATTGAGAGTCTTGTTGAAATTATCATTGAGGGCTTCCATCACAGACTTCATTTCTTCATCTACCTCTTCCAAGTTGATTATCTCCTCAACCAAGGCAGTATTAATATTCACTCTGGTTTGAGACTGTCCTTTTCCTTTGGCTAGAAAGTCGACATTCAGTGAATAAACGGACAGCAAAGTAAACAGAGACAATAAGTAATTAGTTATGAAGTGTCTACTACTTGCAGGGCAAAGTGTCAAGTGCTAGGAAAATATAAATTATTATTACTGCCCTAACAAAGCGCGTACACTCAATGAGTGTCAACTAGGTACCAAGCATTATGCTAAATACTTCCTCAGCTATTAGTGAGAGCACAGGCTTTATAATCAGACACCCATGTTTAAATCCTGCCTATGAGGCATAGTAGCTTTATGACCTTGGACAAGTTACTCTGCCTTCCTGAGTATCACGTTCCCTACCTGTCAGGTTCCCTGCCTATAAAACAGGGATAAAAATTACTACTTTGCAAGATTGCTACAGGATACAAATTAAGTGATTCAAATATCCAAATGTCAGGTAGTCCATAAGTGAATTAATTCCTTGTTTTTCAGAAAAATAAACAGAGGGAAAAAAGGTAAAGTGACTTGTCTAATGTCACGAAGTCAGAAAATAGTAAAGTCAGGATGTGGTCTCAGATCTGCCTAGTTTTAAACCCATGAACTTTCCACTCAACATTCTCCATAAAATCTAATTGGAGAGACAGGAAATAAATTAATACACTTAAAAGTGAATACCAAGAAGGATATGCAAAGTATGTGATGAGTGGTACTGGTTTAGAGACATTAAATACTGCCAGTGGTAGTGACAATGGCTTATATTTTGGAATATCAACAGCACTGTGAGCTGAATAAAATAAAAACAGGTTTAAATAATCATAGTGATTTTCCACATACATTCTATAACATGTATATACATAGATCACACTCATGGGTAACACAATATTCTTGTACTTCTTTATGGGGATGTGGAGGAAGAAAAGTAACTATCGAAATAATATTACCTCATACTTGTTTATTCGTTGAACATGCAATAAACATTTATTGAGATTTAACAAACTTAACTGAATGAACATCTGCAACGAGTTTGTGATATTTGTATAGAATATTTGCAATGCATTTTCAAGTACGTTCTTTTACCTGATACTCAAGACAGCTTTCTGAGGTAGGAAGAATAAGGATTATTGACCCCATTGTACAGATGAGAAATAAGAAGCACAAGCCATTTAAACTTTTCCCCCAAACTGATGAACTAGTAAACAGCAGAGCTTTTTTTTTTTTTGCAATTTGATTGATATAATCATGTAACATACAATCCTCCAAAGCATACAGTGTTTCACAGTATCGTCAATAGTTGTGCTTTCATCACCACAATCAAACTTTGAACATTTTCATTACTCCAAAAACTAAAATAAATATCAAAATAAAAAAGAACATCCAAAACATCCCATTCCCCTCCTCCTCCCATTGTTCATTTACTTTTTTTAATACAGTTTAATTGAGATATATTCACCCACCCTACAGTCATCCAGTGTACAGTCATTAACAGCACTATCATACAGTTGTGTGTTCATCACCAGAATCAATTTTTGAACCTTTTCCTTTCTCCAAAATAAAAACAGAAGCAAAAAAGAACCCCTCTTTCCATCCCCTCCATCCCACCCTATTCTTCATCTAATTTTTGTCCCCATTTTTCCACTCATCTGTTCATCCATGCGCTGGATAAAGGGAGTGGAAGCCACAAGGTCTTCACATTCACACAATGCAATCTACATAGTTATACAGTTGTCTTCAAGAATCAAGGTCACTGAGATGCAGTTTGACAGCTTCAGGTATTTCCCTCTAACCATTCTAACATACTAAAGACTAAAAGGTGATATCTATACAGCACATAAGAATACCCTCCAGAGTGACCTCTTGACTCCATTTGAAATCTCTCAGCCACTGGAACCTTATTTGGTTTCATCTTTCTTCTACCTTTTCATCAAGAAGATCCTCTCATTTCTGCAGTGCTGGGTCCAGGCTCATCTCCAGGAGTCATTTCCCATGTTGCCAGGGGGATTCATACCCCTGGGAGTCACGTCCCATGTAGAGGGGAGGGTAGTGAGTTCACCTGCCCAGTGGGCTTAGAGAGGGGCGGGGGCACATCTGAGCAACAAAGAGGCTCTCTGGGGGGGGACTCCTAGGCACAACTGTACGTGGGCTTAGCCTCTCCCTTGCAGCAACTAGTCTCACAGGGGAAAGCCCCTGATCGAGGGCTCGACCCATTAAACTGGCAGTCCTCAATGTTTGCGGGAAAATCAGCAATATAGCCCAAGTGGGTAAATCCAACACTTCCACATTTTTCCCCAGCTCCTCGGTGGGGGACCCGCAAATACACTTATAGTCTCTGCCCATATCACTCTGGGATGTGTCAGGATTTCACCCCAGCCTGTAGAAACTCACCAAATCTCACTTCCCATTCAATGCTCCTTGCACCTATGGTGTTCAGACAAACTGATCATACAAGTTAAATTATCTAGTGTGCTACAGAAAATATAGATCCTGCACCAGGTAAACATCTCCTCCCTTGGTCTCAAACATAAGTTGTAGTTTAAAAACCAGTATCGTCCTTTACCCTTGGACCTTATTTGCCTTAGTTCTAACCACAGAGTGAGTTTTTAAAAATATTTATCTGCTTGTGTTGCCCTCCTTCTTGAAACTCAATTACTCTCTTTGGTTAACAAGCCAATGGCTTAGAATTTTTCAGAACTGATGAAAGACATGAAACTTCAGATTCAGAAACACAAGTTTCAAATGATAAAAAAAAACTAAATCCACACCTACACATCTTGTGAATTCAGAAAACCAAGGGCAAAGAAATCCTGAAAACAACCAAACAGAAAAGAACAAATTATCAACAATGGATCAAAATTTAGAATAACGGTACACTTTTCAAGCACAACAACAGAAGCAAAAAACAATGGATCTAATATCTTCAAAATACTCACAGGGAGGGAAAAAGAGCCAAAATATAATTCTTTACCTCACTGAACTACTGTTTAATAGTGAATGTGAGATAACGTTATTTTCAGAAAAACAGAAATTAACAAGTCTTTGGCTGTATATATACTAACGAATGTACTTCAGGAAGGAAACTGTCCAAAGAATAACAGGGTTTCAAACAAGAGGGCGACAGAAGCAGATAAATGTTTTGGAAAAAACAAATCACTCTGCTGTTTACTTGTTGGATACTTTGGGCAAAACATTTAAATGGCTTGTGCCTCATATTTTACATCTGTACAATGAGGTTAACAATAATAATCCCTCTTCATCTACCTCAGAGAGCTGTCTTGAGGATCAACCCAGAAGGAAGGAATGAAAAGAAGCAATAGAGAGCAAAAAACTGGCAAACATGGTAAATTTAAACACACATTAACAAGCACTGGCTATACAGAACAACATTAATGAGAAAGTCTAACTTGGGAAAGTTAAAAACAAGATGAAACTAAAACAATGAACAATAATCACAAATAAGAAAGAAAGGAGAAGATGATCAATGTAAAATCTTTCTAGGGTCCTCATACTGTTCAGGAAGACAGAGATACTAATAAACTTTAGACCTTAAAAATCAAGAACGCATGTTAAAAATTTGAAGTTATGCCCATCAATATTAAAATGGATAAATAGTGGTATATTCACACAATGAAATATTATACAGCCATGAGAAAGAATGATCTGCAACTACACAAATTTAATGAATCTCACAGAGCAAAGAGGCTACAGAATTCAAAAGCCTAGCTAACCCAAAACAAAATAAATAAATAAAATTATATTAAATTAAATGTAGATGGATTGGAAAGGGGAAAACAAAACTATCATTATTTGTAAGTAATATGACTGCCTAGTTAGAAAATCCAAAAGAATATACAAACATATAAAAACAATAGCACTACTTTGTCAAGGTTGCCAAATACAAGATCAATGTATAATAAATCAACTGTATTCCTATTCACCAGCAAATAATTTTAAAAGATATTTATAGCAATAAATCTTCTATAAGATAATACAGTAGAATGTATTCATGACCTTGAGACAGGGAAAATTTTCCTAAATAGGGAGGGAAAAAAAAAGCACTGACCATAAAGGAACAGATGATAAACTGAACTACATTAAAATTTAAAACTTCTGTTCTTAAAACACACCATAAAGGTTTGTATGGTGTGTGAATATATCTCAATAAAACTGCAATTGCAAAGGAGAGGCTAGGCCTCCCTGTAATTGTGCCTAAGAGCCTCCTCCCGAATGCCTCTTTGTTGCTCAGATGTGGCCCTCTCTCTCTAGCTAAGCCAACTTGAAAGGTGAAATCACTGCCCTCCCCCCTACGTGGGATCAGACACCCAGGGGAGTGAATCTCCCTGGCAACGTGGAATATGACTCCCGGGGAGGAATGTAGACCTGGCATCGTGGGACGGAGAACATCTTCTTGACCAAAAGGGGGATGTGAAAGGAAATGAAATAAGCTTCAGTGGCAGAGAGATTCCAAAAGGAGCTGAGAGGTCACTCTGGTGGGCACTCTTACGCACACTTTAGACAACCCTTTTTAGGTTCTAAAGAATTGGGGTAGCTGGTGGTGGATACCTGAAACTATCAAACTAGAACCCAGAACCCATGAATCTCGAAGACAGTTGTATAAAAATGTAGCTTATGAGGGGTGACAATGGGATTGGGAAAGCCATAAGGACCACACTCCACTTTGTCTAGTTTATGGATGGATGAGTAGAAAAATAGGGGAAGGAAACAAACAGACAAAGGTGCCCAGTGTTCTTTTTTACATCAATTGCTTTTTTTCACTCTAATTATTATTCTTGTTATTTTTGTGTGTGTGCTAATGAAGGTGTCAGGGATTGATTTAGGTGATGAATGTACAACTATGTAATGGTACTGTGAACAATCGAAAGTATGATTTGTTTTGTATGACGGCGTGGTATGTGAATATATCTCAATAAAATGAAGATAAAAAAACTGCATTAAAAAAAACAACACTATAAAGAGTGAAAAGGTAAGCTGCAGAGTGGGAGATAATAGCTGCAATATACATATATGACAGAAGCCTTGTATTTAGCACATATTAAAAACTCCTACAAATGAATTTTTTAAATAGGCCAAAGACTGGAAAGAGGATATTCAAAGAGCCAATAAGCATATGAAAAGTGCTCAATGTCATTATTCATCACGGTAATGAAAACTGAAACCACAATGAGCTACAATTACACACCCACTTAAGATGGACAATACCAAGTATTGGCAGGTATATGGAGCAAATAGAAAGCTAGAACACTTTTGGTAGGAGGGCAAATTGGCACAACCATTTTGGAGAACTGCTGTACTAAAACAGAACATAGGCATACCCTAAGACTCAGCAATCCCACCTCCTGGCATCTATGCAACAGAAATGTGTGCACATGTGCACCAAACACATACACAGGAATGTTCATAGAAGCATTATTTGTTTTAGTTCAAATTGGAAACAACCCAAACATCTATCAACTGTAGAATTGATACATAAATTGTGGTATTTTCATTCAGTTGAATACCATAAAGAAATAAAAATGCACAAACAATTGCAACATGCAACAACATGGACAAATCTCACAGGTAGATAACCAAAAAAAGCCAAACACAAACAAATTCATACTGAATTCAAAAAGGGCAAAACTAAAGTCAATACAGTAGGCTATCTTTTAGAGGGTGATATCTGAAAGGGACAAGAGGAAAGCTTCTGGAATACAAGTGATGTGCTATGTCCTGATCTGGATGATCGTTAACATGGTTATGTTCACTTGGTGAAAATTCACTAAGCCGTACACTTATGATTTGTGTATGCACATTTCTGTATATATATATTAGCTCAAAAAATTTACTTAAAAAATATACCATTTACAAAAGTGACAAAAACAATGATACCCAAGAAATAAATGTGATCAAAGAATTGTGAAAAGTCTTCTTTGAGAAAACTTGACAACAGGTTCATAAATTTCATATAGAAAAGCAAAAGGTCAATAAGAAGAAAAAGAAAAACTGTGTGTGTGGTGGGGGGTGAAGATTTGTCCCTCTAAATTCAAGACTATGACAGTAATTCAGGCAGTAAAGAACTTAATGCAGGGAGGATAAGTAGTCTTAACAAAATCAAGAGCTCAGAAACAAAGGCATATCTATATAAATAGATTTCACATATGACAGAAGGAGCATTACAAATCATGCAGTAAAGGATGGATTATTCAGTAAGTGTTAACACAACTTATTACCCATAAAAAAAGAAACAAAGAGTTAGATTCCCTACCTCACACCACATTCAGAATCAATTCCATATGGATTAAAAACCCAAATGTTAAGAGCAAAAATCTTTAAAACATTTTGAAGAAAATACAGAAGAATAGCTTTATGATTTGGGATATGGAAGAATTTCTTAAAGACATAAAAAGCACAAACTATAATGGTAAGACTAAAAAACTATGAAAAATTTATGTTCAAACAAAGATACCATAAACAAAGTGTTGTAGTTTCCTGAGTTGCTTAAGCAAATACCACAAAGTAGGGTGGGTTCATAATGGGAATTAATTAGTTCATGGTTTTTAGCCTAAGATAGAAGTCCAAATCAAAGGTGATGCTTTCTCCCCAAAGACTATGGCATCCTGGGGCTGGCTGCCAGTGATCTTTGGTCCTTAGCTTGTCACATGGCAAGGTACATGGCAGCTTCTCCTGGTTTCTCACTTCTCTTCCAAATTCCATTGATGTTCAGCTTCTGGCTGCTCCCTCAGTGGCTTTCTATCTGTCTGAATTTCATTCTGCTTATCAAGAACTCCAGTAATGGATTAAGACCCATCCTGACTGGGTTGGGCCACACCTTTAATGGAAGTAACTTCACTGAAAGGTTCTACTTATAGTGGGTTCCTACCCACAGGAATGGATTAAATTTAAGGAAGGACATATTTTTCTGGGGCACATACACATCCAAGCCACCACACAAAGTAACAAAGCAAAGCAGATACTCATAATACAATACAATCAACCAAGGACTGGCATCCATTATTAAGAAAGAAACCAACAAATCTAAAAGAAAAAAGTCAAACAACTGACTTGTTTTAGCATTTTTTAAATCAGAGAACTAGTAGGTTTACAGAAAACTCCTGTATAAAACACAGTTCCTAGAATGCAGGGGTATTGGCCTACCCCACCTCGGTGGTTGCTAACATGACCACAGACATAGGGAACTGGTGGTTTGATGGGTTGAGCCCTCTACCATAGGATTTACCCTTGGGAAGACAGTTGCTGCAAAGGAGAGGCTAGGCCTCCCTATAATTGTGCCTAAGAGCCTCCTCCTGTATGCCTCTTTGTAGCTCAGATGTGGCCCTCTCTCTCTAGCTAAGCCAACTTGAAAGGTGAAATCACTGCCCTTCCCCCTACATGGGATCAGACACCCAGGGGAGTGAATCTCCCTGGCAACGTGGAATATGACTCCCGGGGAGAAATGTAGACCCCGCATCGTGGGACGGAGAACATCTTCTTGACCAAAAGGGGGATGTGAAAGGAAATGAAATAAGCTTCAGTGGCAGAGAGATTCCAAAAGGAGCCGAGAGGTCACTCTGGTGGGCACTCTTACGCACACTTTAGACAACCCTTTTTAGGTTTAAAGAATTGGGGTAGCTGGTGGTGGATACCTGAAACTATCAAACTGCAACCCAGAACCCATGAATCTCGAAGACAATTGTATAAAAATGTAGCTTATGAGGGGTGACAATGGGATTGGGAAAGCCATAAGGACCACACTCCACTTTGTCTAGTTTATGGATGGATGAGTAGAAAAATAGGGGAAGGAAACAAACAAACAAACAGACAAAGGTACCCAGCGTTCTTTTTTACTTCAATTGCTCTTTTTCACTTTAATTATTATTCTTGTTATTTTTGTGTGTGTGCTAATGAAGGTGTCAGGGATTGATTTAGGTGATGAATGTACAACTATGTAATGGTACTGTGAACAATTGAATGTACGATTTGTTTTGTATGACTGCGTGGTATGTGAATATATCACAACAAAATGAAGATAAAAAAAGAAAACATACAAATAGGCAATTCACACAAAAAAAACAAAAAAACAACAAAAAAAACCACAGTTCCTATACAGTATGCTATTATTAACACCTTGCATCAGTGTGATACATTTGTTAAAATTCATGAAAGGACATTTTTAGAATTGTACTATTAACTAGTCCATCATTTACAATAGGGTTCACTGTTGGTGGTACACAGTCCTATGTGTTTTCTTAGTTTTTATTCCAGTAACATACACTCACCTAAAATTTCTTTTGACCACAGTCAAATATATAATTCAGTGCTGTTAGTTACATTCACAATGTTGTGCTACCATCACTACCATCTATAACCAAAACTTTATAATCAGCCCATCAGAAACTCTGTACAATTTAAGCATTAACTCCCCACTCCCTACCTGCCCCCAACCACTGTAACCCATATTTTAAAATTTGAGTCTGAGTTTGCTTATTCTAATTATTTGATATCAGTGAGATCATACAATATTTGTCCTTTTGAGTCCTTATTTCATTCAACTTGATGTCTTTAAGGTTCATCCATGTTGTCACATGTATCAGAATTTCATTCCCTTTAGAGCTGAATAATATTCCATCGTACGTTATATCACATTTTGCTTATCCATTTACCTGTTGATGGACACTTGGGTTGCTTCCAAATTTTGGCAATTGTGAATAATGCACTATGAACATCAGTGTGCAAATATCTGTTTGAGTCCTTGCTTTCAATTCTTTTGGGAATAGACCTAGAAGTGGGATTGCCAGGTCACATGGTAATTCTATACTTAACTTTCTGATGAACCACCAAACTGTCTTCCACAGTAGCTTCAACATTTTACATTCCCACCAGTGAAGACTAACTGTTCCTATTTCTCCACATCCTCTCCAACACTTGTAATTTTCTGTTTTTTAAATAGTAGCCATTCTAGTGGTTGTGAAATGGCATCTCATAGTTTTAATTTGCATTTCCCTAACAGCTAAAGATGTTGAGCAACTTTTCATGTGCTATTGGCTATTTATGTATCTTCTTTGGAGAAATGTCTATTCAAATTTTTGGCCATTTTTTTAAATGGGTTGTTTGTCTTTTTATTGTTGAGTAGTAGGATTTCTTTATCTATTCTGGATGTAAAACCCGTATCAGATATGTGGTTTCCAAGTACGGTCTTCCATTGAGTACATTGTCTTTTTACTTTCATGATAAGTCTTTTGATGCATAAAAGTTTTAAATTTTGATGAGGTCCCATTTATCTAATTTTTTCTTTTCTGGGGCTTGTGCTTTAAAGAATAACAAACCACTGCCTAACACAAGGTCCTGAAGATGCTCCCCAGTGTTCTCTTCTAGGACCCTTTAAGAGGCAAACAATGAGAAAAACTAAATAGCCAATAAGATATGAAGAGAAGCTGCTTACACAACTGTAGCTAATGCCTATTACACTAAAAGAAAGCAATACTGTAGGCATCAGGAGCCCCAGGTTTCCAGTTTCACCACTAACTAGACATGACCATATGCAAATTTCTTACAAATGGACCTGTTTCCTCAACTGAAAAATAGTGAAGTCTGCATTTCAGTAGATAATTACAAGGATTTCTTCACTGGATAACTATAATTCCTTTAATGGATCAAACTAGTAAATGTATGTGAATGGTTTCTTAAAAATAAAATGTGACATACAAACCAAAAGGTATTACTATTATTGCTATTAATAGAATATAAGTCTTCTAAGCATCACTACTCTTTTGGCAATTTGTTAATTTTCCTATTAACAGAAAGGGGAAGGTCTGCATGACAACAGAAAAGGAGAGTCAGTAAGAAAAATATTCAGCAGCATATTTCTAACACCATCCTTGGGAGTAGACTCCCTGAGCCACCACTACAAGCAGCTAGTCTGCATGACAATTTTCTGTCACTCATTCATTCATTCAATAAAATTTCCTGAATACATACTATTTGTCAGGCCCTATGTGACATGCTAAATAAGAAAGACATAGACCCTTTCTTCATAAGGTCCAGCAGAGAAGACAGATAGCAAACAACAATCTTACAAATAATCATTAATTAATTAATTAGTGCTGTGCTAAATACATCAAAGGTAAAATACAGTTTGCACAAGTGCATGTAACAGGGCACCTGATCTAGTCAAAGAGGTCAGGAAAGGCTTCCCTGAGGAAGTGACATTTAAGCTGAGATCTGTGGTACATCAAAGCCTTATGCTTAGATGACACAAGCCATTAAGATCATCCATCTAAATCCATAGCTATAACTGCCCCATCACCCAACAAGCTCCTGGTTTTAATTTTACTCCTAGCATAGATCTTCCTATCAGGAGAAAATGTACTGATCCCTGCCATAAGCATTCTAGTTTGCTTGGCACTTTTACATCTAATTCTAAATAGCTCTCATTCTAAATTATTCTAATTGACTAAAAAAAAAGAAATTAGGCATTTTCAGAGTCACAAAGAGAGCAAATAAGGAGGTAGCATGGTAATGGGAAAACAGGTCCTAAGTTCTAATGCTGCCTCTGCCACTGTGCCCTTTCAAGCTTATCAACTGCACTGTCTGAGGCATCATTTCCTCACGTGGGCAAGAGGAGAATTTCAGTACATCCTGTAGATGCCTTCCAACTACAATAACTCAAGGGTTAAATATAAGAAAAAGATGGGGAGAGGGAGAAGGTCTCAAGTCTCTACCTTTGGCTTTCTTGGTAGCAAAATGGCGGACTGGTAAAGCTGGGTAGGCCATGTATTGCCTATGGTCATTTTGTCTTCCACTCAACATCTTCAGTGTAACTTCTGAAACAGGTCTGGTCAGGGCTGCAAGGGAGCTGCAAAAGGCAGGGTGGGCCAAGCGGAAGCACCTTAATCCCAAGGCCATTACTGAAGACGATTTTAGTGAACATCTGGTAAAGGAATAAAACAAGGAAGAGATCCAAGTAAAAGAGATTTTATTATAGCTTCAGAAAGTAATAGCTATCAATTATCAAGGAACTACTATAAACTGAGCTTTATGCTAGGCAATTTAAACACATTATCGCTAATCCTCCCAACAGCCCTATAAGGAAATATTATTAGCCCCATTTTACAGTGAAGAAACCGAGTCTCAGAGATTTCCAAAGCCCACTTTCTTTCCACCGCACCAAAATTTCCCTTAACATACAAGGAGCACAGAGTTAAGCAAATGCCGCAACAGGCTAAACCTCAGCAATACTAACTAATCCTTCCATGAGAAAAGGCACAAAATCTTAAGGTTAAAGACAGAGTGCAGATTATTGAAAGAGAACTTTAAATAAGAAAGCCATTTCAACAGGCATTAAACGACTGGAAAATTCACATGACAGCATTTAATTAAAATTTTCTTTGGTTCTTTCTGTACTGGCTACCAATTAGAATGCACTTAACTTTAAAGTGAGTCTAAAGCATGGCTATGGTTTGAGGTCTTCCACGCTATAGAACTAAAGCTCTGGAAAATGCCACCTTCCTCTGTATTAACACACGTTACACATTATATTTCTGAGGTCTTTCATCATGGAAAGATGCTAGAGCCTACAGCTACCTTTGGGATGGAACATGGTCTTAGTTAAATGACAAACGTAGCACTGATAGCTTCTGCCAAGAATCTGGCTATCACTGAGATAAAAATTAAAAACCATAAGCATAAAATACCTAGAGACGATTATCTTTGAAAGTCAGTCCCATACCTCATAAAAAAAAAGAATTCCCATCCTAAAATGCAGTATAATGGAGTGAATAAAATTATAAGATTTGCAGCCAGGAAGACTTGGAATCCAATCCCAACTCCACCACTGAACCTCTTTGCACTGTGATTCTCTCAACTGTAAAATGGGGATAATAATACTTATTTCTTAGAGTTGTAAGGAACAAATGAGGTTATGCATGCAAAACACTTGGCAAGGTATCTAACAGAGAAAAGGAGCCCCAAAATGAAACCTTTGTTATCTATCACCTTTCTTTTCAAAGACGTTCATGTCAGGGTCAGACATAGCTAATAAAGAAAGTTTGTCATTACTGATATGCAAGGTAGCCTAGAATCAGAAACACCTGAATGCAAATTTCAACTTTGGGCAATTCACTCTTTTTCTCTGGGAATCACACTCCTCATCTGCAAAATGATAAGAATACCCCTGACCTTAAAATAAAATGAAAAATAGTGAATGCATGTAAAACATCTAGCACAGTGCTTGGGATATAGCTGCTGCTTAATAAATGGTGGCTATTATTATTTTTTTTTTTTTAAGAAAAGCAAATGAGTAGCACAAAGGCAAATAATTTTTCCTGATGCAATCTTTAATAGCTGTTCAATGTCAGTAATCATTGTATGCAGTAAAAAACAGATCTGGATGAAAAATGAAAGACATCATTTTTTCAAAGCTTCTTTATTATTATCAACAACTACTATTTATTGAGATCAGGCATGGACTGCTTGCTCTACCCATATTCATTTAATCCTTTCAGTAATGCCACAAAGAAAGTGTAATAATCACCATTTTATAGATGTAGAAACTGAGACTCAGAGAGATTAAGTCATTGTCCAAGGGCATGGAACTAATAGCCCTGCCCTATTTTGGCAGAACTGTTCACAAAAGGTTAGTTCTGAATGGGGTTTCTATATCTAATGTTTTGCCTAATATAGGCAATGTCTAGCCTATGCTGACATCCAAATATGGCTGCATAATAATGTGTGTGTACGGGTTTTTTTTATTAATCTCAATCTGGCTACTCCATTTAAGACAGATTTCCTGGTGTTTCTGTTACAGGTCATAATATAAACCCACAAAGCAAGAGGAAGTCAAAATAGGTTAGAAATAAACAACCTTTTAAAGAAAACACAGCACCCAAAAGCAGACCCAGTACACGTGAAACGGAAGACAACTCTAAAAATAAACCACATTACTGAAATGCTGAAGGCATAGATTTTAATTGCAAGGAAGTCAGGAAATTTCAAAGTGGAAGTTCAGTAAAGGCAATTCCTTGGGCCCTTGGCCTTAAGGACATGCACATTAACACTCAGTTCTGCACAGATGAAGAATTAAGAGTTGAAAAAAACTGTTATGGAAGCTCAACTATTATCCAGCAAAATTAATCATATAAGAATTCAGCAAAAAGTACCTGGGTTTTGGAAGCAGTCTTGAACTTAAATTTCAGTTTCCCAACTTATTAGCTTGTGAATTCGGGTAGGTCATTCAACCTCTCTGAATAGTTTCCATCATAACTTTATCATCATGATATTAATAAGCCTTTAAAAAGATAATAATAGCAATAATAATAATAGCTAACACTTGTACAGTGACAACTGTGTGCCAGAAACTAGCCTATGTGCTTTCCATACATTAACTCATTTAAGCCTCAAAATAACCCTAAGAAATAAGTACTATTATTATCCCCATTTTACAGATGAGGAAATAGAGGCACGGAGAGAGAAATAATTTGCCCAAAATCTGAATTCAAGCAGTCTAGCTACTATACTACACTGTGTACATAAAATACTTAGTAAAATGCCTGGCATCCAATAGGTGCATAATAAATAGCAGCTATTATATCCTTATTCACACTGTTCCAACAGTTTTTAAAATTATTCGAAGTACACATTCTTTTTCCAAAATTGAGAGTCTCAAAACTTGAATTTCCCTGTTCTTCACAGAAGGTGCATTTTGATTTTGTTAAGAACTAAATGATGAACACAATGTCCTGGCTTATCCACTGTCCCAGCAACCCCTCCCAATGCAACTGTATATTAGCTTATATGTACATTTTCATAAACGTGTGCAGACACACATGCAGGCTCTTATAGCACATAAAATACTTTCACATACACTCTCTCATTTGATTCTCACAATAACCAAATAATAGTGATAATCACCCACATTTTACAAAATAAGCAAACTGATTTTTCATTTCTTCAAATGCTTCTCTACTCCAGGGTCTTCAAACCTGCTACTGAATTTGCTTGAATGATCTTCCTCTACCTCTTTATCTCCATTTTGCTTTCAGATTTCAGCTTAAACATCACTTCTTAGGGAAAGCCTTCCTTGACTACCTCCTCAACTGCAACTAGGTCAAGTTTCCTGCAGTCAATTTTCATACCACTCCATAAACACTCATAGCACTTACTTTAACAATTAATATTTGTGTAATTATTTGATTATTGCCTAATTCTCTCTACGTAATGTAAGGACTGGTCTATGGCTGTCTTGCTCATGGCCGTATTGTCAGTGCCTAGCATAGTGCCGGAACACAGATGCTGAATAAATATGACTAATCCATGAATAAAAGTCCAGAAACATTAAGCCATTACCCAGGGCCACAATACTGGCACCAGAATTGGAATCTAAGCCTCAGACAGTAGATTGTACCTCTATTTTCCAGCACTACCTCCATTAACCCTAGTTTGCCATATCTGCCAACCTCCCTTTAAGATTCGTAACTGCCCTGTATTCAAAAAGTATTTGTGGCAACTTTATCACTGACTTATTTTTTACTTGTATCAAGTCATTTCTACTAGCTAGGTTTTGTTTCCTCAATTATAAAGGAGCCAGACCAGGTTTTCACCATTTGACAACTGCAAACCTCTCCAAGAGCCTATGAAATCGGGTACAGAGTGGGGTGAAAGGAAAAAAGCACCAAACCTAGAAAAGACCTGGGAAAGAGTCCTAGTGCCAGTGCTCGTAGACCTTAAACAAGTCAACTCTCTGGGCTTCAATCCCATCTGTAAAAAATAGATGACAATACTATATGTAAGGATTACGGGGGAGGGGGGGTGAATCGAGTGAGACAAGGGCTGCAAAAGCAGTGTGTAAATGGAGCAGAATTATCGAAACGACATCCGTTTGTCACTGGGCAGCACAGAGCAGTAGTTAATAGTTCGGGCTTTGGAGTCAGACAGACCTGGGTTTGAATTTGATCTCCAACACTTAGCCGCGTGTCCTGGTAAAATTACCTCTCTGAACTTCCATTTCTTCATCATTGGAGATAATACCTACCCCCTTTAGATGTTGCTGTCAAACAGTGTATGCTGAATACACGCTAGCGGCTATTATTTAGTAAATCCAACCACCCCCACATCTCCGCCCATCCTCGAAGTTTCTAGCTGGTGAGACGGCCTGCCCCCACCCCATGAAACTCGCTCTTATGCGACAGTTCCCGCCTGCAGTCTTAAAGGTCAAGCCGGACTCGAATGGAATAAGCCTATGGGCAGGGATCCTAGGGTTCCCAGAAGTCCTTTGGGGAGGGGGGAAAATGTCCCTGGAAACCGGACCTCGCGCGCGCCTCAAGGCCGAATCAAGGCCACTCACCCGCTACAGCCCGGGATACTAAGGAAACGGTCGTACGACGGCAGCGATGGCGGCGGCGCCGGCGTGGTGACGTCACGGGGTAGCGCGGCGGCGCGGGCGTAACGCGTCACCCGCAGCCTAGCTGCGGCGGTGTTGAGGTGGACGCATTTGGAGGGCGGTGGGGCCGCGACGTCGGGACCTGCGTTTTGGGCCTGAGCCGAGGGAACGATACCGAGGCCACCAGGTGAGTGTGGTCTCCGAGTGCCTCTGCACCTTGGCGCCAGCCCTGCGAGGGATTATAGAGGAGACCGCCCCAGCTAGACGGCTTCTTAGGCCCCGCCCCGGATTGTCCCGCCGCTGGCCCGGAAATAACAATGCGAGTAATGACCTCTTAGATCTGAGAATTCGTGCCCAGGACCAGGCTTGACCCCGTCGTTAGCTTTTAAGAACAAGTACCTTTGCTTCTCTGGGCTTCAGTTTTCCTAAATTACTACACCTGTCTTCCAGGGTTGTTGCAGCTCTGATGGGTGAATAGATGTAAACCCGTTTTGTGAACTGTTGATCTAAGCGGTTTTCAAACCGTTAGATTTTAATAGTTGCATGAGGTCTCGGTCTTGGTTTACACTTAATCTTTTCTCAAAAAGCCCTGTACTGAACTGTCACAGATAGGGTCTTATTTAAGCCTCACAGCGACCCATGAGATAGGGATAATTGTACCCGTTTTAGGAAGAAGAAACAGGATCTGAGATGAGAAGTGGCTCGCTTCATTCATTCATTCCTTATGAACCAGGCACTGAACTAGGTGCTGGCGATAGACCTATGATCAAGATAAGCAAAGCACTGCCTTCTAGGAGCTTACATTTTAGTGAAGGAGACAGAAAATAAAACTGAACAATAAAATAAAATAATGATGCATTGGATTAGCATTATATGGAAGAAAAGATGTCTGTGATCGACACCTTTTCTATCCCCTTTCAGGGATAGGGGAGGAGGGCCGTTCTAATCTATTAGGGAAAATTTTGCTGTGGAAAGGACAGTTAAGAGATCTTTTGCTAAAGTTGCACAGTAACTAGTTGCAGAAGCCATGATTTGAATCCATATCTCTCTGGCCCTTTCTCTCTTTCTTCTAAAACATGTGACTTTCCTCTGGTATTAAGTAGCTGTTGGTATTAAAACATGAGAAAATCATTTCATTCAAGTCTCAGTTCAAATATCATCTCCTTTAGAGAGACCTTCCCTCTCCATTGAATTTAAGTAGAGTAACTCCAGCCTCTGTGCCAAATCACCCAGATTTATTGTGTTTGCAACACTAATAATGTCTTTTCATTTATTTTGTTTCTGTTTTGTCGTGTTCCCTTCCAAATATAAGCATCCTGATGGCGGAGACATTGTTCAATGTTGTGTCCCCAGTACCTAGACAATGCCTAGGAAATAGATAATAAATATTTTTGAATGAATGATCTGTAAGAAAGTAGGAGGAAAGGAAACAGGGACAAAATGTTTCTCCTCCTTTGTTTCTACTCCTGGGATTCTATGTTTATGTCTGTTTCACCTTCCTCTTGGGAGGTAAGAGAAAGAGAAATGGCTTATTCATTTCCATATATCCAGCATATAGCCCAGGGCTTAGCAGTTAGTAATTGCTTGATGTACATTGCTGAACAAATTGATCATGTGAGTGGGAGAGGAAGAAAAATTACCCTCATATGCAGGAGATAGATAAATGCACTCAACAAACATTACCAAGAACCTACTCTGTGCTAGACCTTATAGGGTGTGTTGAGAGAATAAGGCGTAATAGCAGTGTTCAGTATGTGGCAGCTAATGTTACTAAGAAATAGTTCCTGCATTGCTGACCTCTGAGTCGCTTCTGGATATATAGGATACATGGTTTCTCTAGCAAGTTCTGAAGTCTGGCACACCTGCCCTCTTTCCAACCCCTTTACCCTTTACTTCTCTATGTTACACATTTATTAAATCTTTATTTTACATTCATCTCATTTTTGATCCTCTCAAGACTTGAAGTTAAAAGCAGGGCAGGTTTATTATTATTTTTCAATCATATTTTTTATTGTTGAATATAACATATATACATAGAAGTGATAACTTTCCAAGTGCAATTTAACAAGTAATTAGAGAGCAAATTCAAAAAATATTATAGGTTACAGCTGCACAGTTTCAGTTATTTTCTTATTATGAAATATATATACACAAAGATAATATCTTTCAAAGTATGATTTAACAAGTAGATATATAGGAAATTTCTAAAGTTGTTATGAGTTACAGTACCATAGTTTCAGTTATTTTCCTTATTGTGAAATACGACATATATACAAAAAGCTATAGCTTTCAAATTGCAATTTAACAAGTTGCTATAGAACAAATTTCAAAGGGTGTTACGTATTACAGTTCCACCACTTCTATTCTTTCCTTCTAGCCACTCTAGTACCCTGGCAACTAAGAAAAAGAAAATTATATGAAGATTCAGTATTCATAATCCTTTGTTAAATTCCATCTTGTCTGTTGCTACCCTTCATCTAGTTTAATCACTTTCCTGATCTTCAGGGATGTCTAGGCAGTGACCACCCTAATGTGTTCATGTTGAAAAGGGGTGTCAACTTTATGAGCAAAGGGGACACATCTAGTTGATGTTCTTCAAGAGGCTGTTGCCTCTGGGTTTTGGGACTTAGCTGGCTTAGGAGCACTCTAAAGGATTTAAGTCTCTGAAGAATAAACTTAATGAGTGAAATTTTTATCCAGTCCCAGATAGGGATCTGGGTATTCTTTAAGGTTTTCGGGACTACCGTTGACTTGGGCTTATCATATTGTGGTCATTTAGCATATCTAGGTGGAACTTGCGTAGGAGTAACCGTCAGGACAACCTCTTAACTCAATTTGAACTCTCTTAGCCACTGAAACCTTATTTTGTTGCCTTTCTTTTCCCCTTTTTTGTCAAAAAGGCACTCTCAATCCCTTGATGCCAGGGTCAGGCTCATTCCAGAATTCATGTCCCACATTGCCAGGAAGGCTCATTCATCTTGGAGGTCCTGTCCTGTGTCAGGGGGGTGGAGGGTGGGGGGTGAATTTATTTGCAGAGTGAGGCTTAGAGAGAGAAAAGTCCACATTTGAGCAACAAAAGAGATTCTCTGGAGGTGACTCCTAGGCATAATTATAGGTGGCTTAGCCTCCCCTTTACACCCATGGATTTTACCCGAGCAAGCGTCAGTATCGAGGGCTTGACTTACAAAGCAGGGGTTTGCTGAATTCGCATAGCATATGTTATATCCACGATAATCCATCCATATCTCACATTATCATCACTTAGCTGTACAATCCTCATCACTCTCCAATTTATACAATTCTCATGACCCAAAACATCACATAGCTCCTGTCAGCCCTCAATTATTTGTCCCTGGTATTTGTGTAATACTGGTATGGTATTCCTATTAATTATAGTCCCTAGTATGCAATATGTAGATATTTCCCATATACCCTTCTGTTGTTGACTCTCTGCACTAGTGTCATACCTTGGAATTATATCATGCAGGCATCTGTCTATATTTGTGGTGCTGATCTGTAGGAAACATGCCTTTAAACAACCCCTTTCAATCCTATTCACCTTCAGTACAGCTCTGATATTTATAATCCCATCAACAGTCGTTACCCCTATCCATTACATTTGAATTCACCATCATTAATGTATTTGAGCACATTAGATAATCATTCCCCTTCACCAGCTGTTTATCACTAGATCCCCAATGTTCTACATTATAAGACATTGATTTTAAATTGTTCAGATAGTTCATAGAAGTGGTAGCATACAATATCTCTCCTTTTGTGTCTGACTTATTTCTCTCAGAATTATATCTTCAAGGTTCATCTATGTTTCCATATGTTTCAGGACCTTGTTGCTTCTTACTGCCACATAGTATTTCATCATATGTATATACCACATTTTGTTTATCCACTTGTCTGTTGAAGGACACTTGAATTGTTTCCATCTCTTGGCAATTGTGAACAATGCTGCTATGAACATCGGTGTACAAATGTTTGTTCGTGTCACTGCTTTCAAATCTTCTACATATATACCAAGAAGTGGAATTTCCAGATCATAGGGTAATTCAATATCTAGTTTTCTGAGAAACCACCAAACTGTCTTCCAGAGTGTCTGTACCGTTATACAGTCCCACCAGCAATGAATAAGAGTTCCAATTTCTCCACATCCTCTCCAGCATTTGCAGGTTCCTGTTTGTTTGATAGTAGCCATTCTTACTGGTGTGAGATGATATCGCATTGTGGTCTTGATTTGCATCTCCCTAATAGCTAGTGAAGGTGAACATTTTTTCATGTGCCTTTTAGCCATTTATATTTCCTCTTCAGAGAAATGTCTTTCCATATTTTGCCCATTTTGTAACTGGGCTGTTTGTACTATTGTCATAGAGTTGTAGGATTCCTTTATATATGCAAGATAAAAGTCTCTTGTCAGATACACAGATTCCAGAAATTTTCTCTCATTGCATGGCTGCCTCATCACCTTTTTGACAAATTCTTTTGAGGTACAGAAGCTTTTGATTTTGAGGAGTTCCCATTTATCTATTTTTTCTTTCATTGCTTGTGCTTTCAGTGTAAGGTCTAAGAAGCGGCCTCCTATTACTAGGTCTTGAAGATGTTTCCCTACATTATCTTCTGGGAGTTTTATGGTAGTGTCTCTTATATTGGGGTCTTTGATCCACTTTGAGTTAATTTTTGTAAGGTGTGAGATAGGGGTGTGAGATAGGGTCCTCTTTCATTCTTTTGGTTATGGCTATCCAGTTCTCCCACCCCCATTTGTTGAAGATACTGTTCTGTCCCAGTTCAGTGGATTTGGGGACCTTATCAAAAATCAGCCTACTGTAATTCTGGAAGTCTATTTCTGAACTCTCAATTGGATTCCATTGGTCTCTTTATGCCAATACCATGCTGTTTTGACCACTGTAGCTTTATAGTAGGCTTCAAAGTCTCGAAGTATAAGTCCTCCTACTTCATTCTTCTTTTGCAGGTTGTTTTTTGGCAATTTGAGGCACCTTTCCCTTCCAAATAAATTTGATAACTACCTTTTCCAAGTCTGCAAAGTAGATTGTTGGATTTTGATTGGAATTGCATTGATTCTGTAGATCACTTTGGGTAGATTGGCATCTTAACAATGTTTAGTCTTACTATCCATGAGCATGGAATATTTTTCTACCTGTTTAGGTCCTTTTTTATTCTTTTAGTAAATTTTGTAGTTTTCTGTGTAGAGGTCTTTTACGTCCTTGGTTAAGTTTATTCCTAGGTACTTGATTTTCTTAGTTGCTATTGTGAATGGATTTTTTTTTTTATTGCCTCTTCAGTTAGGTCATTACTGTTGTATAGGAACATTATCAACTTATGTGCATTAATCTTATATCCCACCACTCTGCTGAATTTGTTTATTAACTCAGCTTTGTGGTCGTATTCTCAGGATTTTTCAAATACAAGATCATATCATCTGCAAATAATGACAGTTTTACTTCTTCCTTTCCAATTTGGATACCTTTTATATCTTTGTCTTGATGAATTGCTCTGGCTTGAACTTCTAGCACAATGTTGAATAATAGAGGTGACAGTGGGCATCCTTGTCTTGTTCCCGATCTTAGGGGGTAGGCTTTCAGCATCTCACCATTGAGTATTATGCTGGCTCTGGGTTTTTCATATATGCCCTTTATCGTATTGAGGAAGGTTCCTTCAATTCCTACCTTTTGAAGTGTTTTTATCAAAAAGGGATGTTGAATTTTGTCAAATGCTTTTCTGCGTCTATCGAGTTTATCATTTGATTTTTCTCTTTTAGGGTTTATTATTTAGAGATGAGGAAACTGAAGCTTAGCAAGAAGTGACTTCCAATGGAAATGCCGAAATGTGAAACCAGGTCTTCTGACATCAAGCTGTTTGCTCTTCCACTACTGTCTCCATCATAACCCTCTTGCTTCTTTTTCGGCTATGAGATGAGCCATTTTTAGGAACTAAAGTTAGCAATAATTTAAGCTGACGTTAACTGAATGCTTTCTAGGTGCCATGAACTAATTGTTCTCAACGCTTTAGGTGTTTCAACTCAGTGAAAGTGGTAGTAAGTGGTAGAACTGGGATAACTTAAGGAGGAAGTTGGTCTCTTCTTCCCAGTCTCTCCCAAAATATTAAACATAATAATAGTTAATACTTATTGATTATTGTTTTTAGTTACAGTGTTTTTACAGTGATTTTTCATGTACCATCTTTAATCCTTACAACAACCCTGTAAGATAAGAACTGTTATCTCCATTCATATATATATATATGAGAAAACAGGCCTAGAAAATTCAGATAATTCACCAAGATATTCAATTTGATTTAAATCTGGTTCTATCTTAAATCTATGCACTTAAATTTCCTGTATTGCCTCTTCCCTTGCTATAATTGCCTCTTCCATGAGGAAAAGAGATGTACTGCTGTTTTTCCCCACCCACACCCTTCAGTTCCTTTAAGACTCTCTTCCTGGTGATTTCCAAGACTTATTTTGGGTGACAGTTGTTGAACTGCAGTATCGTGTAGTAATAGAGACTTTGGCCTCCTGCCCAGTCAGCCTCTGGTTTCAGAGGAGGAAGACTTTAGTTTTCTACACACAGAACCACGCCTCTTTCACCTTAAATGGCAGCTTCTGTGCTCTGGCTGCCAGAGGAGCTGTCCCACGGGAACTGGTGCTGGGGACCCTGTTGTGGAATAACTGAGGACTTTGAAGGACTGCCCAGAGGGCATGTCCTCCTTGAATAAATGTTTGTTGAATTGAATTTGAAAAGTCATTTTCACCCAGTATTGCTCTTCTCCTGCCTGAATGTTCACAATTTCTTTAGTATTTCATAGAGATTGATGGAAACAGAAACTAAAACTCTTCCCCTGGAGAATGCATCCATCCTTTCAGAGGGCTCCCTACAGGAAGGGCACCGGTTATGGATTGGCAACCTGGACCCCAAAATCACAGAGTAAGTCAAAGACACCTGTCTTCATTAACTGCAAAATTGGAATGTTTGTGGTGGTGATGTGCAGAAGAATTTTCAAGGAATATAGGATATATTTTGACTTCTGTGTTTTAATTTATCTTTGAAGGGAATGTGATATTGTTATTAGCCTGTTAGTCTTAACATTTTTACTCTCCTACTGCAGGGACACAGATTTGGGTATCCTTTAAACTGTGTACTTCTCTTTTCTTACTTATCAAAGCTATTCTCCCATTTCCAATTATTTGAATCCTTATACCCAGTGGCTATAGATAATTATTTCCTAGAATCAGCCTGGGGCATATTTTTGTTTTCCAAAATGAAGGAATAAGCAGGCATCTCCATACCTTAGCAAACATGCAGAGAGATGCCACTTGACTACAATTCATGAACATGTTAAGCAGCTATAGAACTATAGAGTGTCAGAGCTGGAAGGGGCCTGAGAGATCATACCAGTCCCTTTGATTTTCATTTGTTCATTAAATGATTTGAGTGCCTACACAATGCCAGGTAGAATGCTAAGCAATTGTCAAACTTTTTAAATAGGAGGAATCCTTTCTTAAAGTAAAAATAATGAGAAGCTATGTATAAAATAAAAGAGCTACTCTGTTTAAAGGGGAGAAGATGTGTACCCAAAGCCTTTTGTCAGCTGCCACCTTTTCTTTGGTAATCTCTTAAGAAATTCTGTGGAACTAATAAGGCTCCATGGAGCACACTGGTAAGATCCAGCTCTCTTGTCCAACAGTTGAAGAAACTGAGGCCTAAGAGATGAAAGTGTCTTGCCCAAATTCACAAAACTATTTGAATTGTCTTGACTTCTCACTCTTTCCATTACAGCCATTAGAGTGGAAAGGAATTTCCTAGCAAAAAGAATTGAGAGGTTTTTATTTCCTCCAATTGTCTGGTGGGGGGTGGGGGTGGGGGTGGTTGGTGGCAGGATTGTAAAGGGTAAGTGGGTTGAGCTGCATGGGATCAGTGCTTAAAGCAGGCATGGAGTATATCATCAGTCCTAGAAATTACGCCCTTTATAGTAGGATTAAAGACAAGGGGAGAACAGACAATGGAACCTACTTAACTGATTGTGGAATGAGAGAAGGGGTCTATAAGGGTTGGGAGTAGGACAGAGGAAAAAGGATGTAAACTAATAGGTCAGGATCATGACAACAAGTTTAGTTCCTTGATCCTGCCTCAAGCTCAAATTAGCTAAATATAGATACCTGTGGATTCCTTTAGAAACTATGATGGTATTTATAATGCTTTGCCCCCATATTATGTTAAGTTGGGGACCCTGAAAAATAGACTGTGCATTTATTCCTGTTCTCTTCTATGGTTCATGTCTCTGAGGCTGCATTTGTGTACTGTTCAACCTCTCAATGTCTGTTGATTAGAGAAAAGCTCTTTCCATCATCAACAAAAGCTACGAGGGGACACACCCAAGTTAGTGGTTTCCATTCCCGCCTCTGCTTGTCTGAATGTAAATCTGAGCGTGGAAACAATGTTCGTTGTGTTGTCTGCAATTCCCTGTAATGTGACTTGTTCTGCTTGTGTCCTGCTGTGTGACAGAAAGATTCAGAAAGTCATTTGCCACCTCAATTTATGTTCTAAATTGGAGTATATGAGTGTTATCTTCAGTTAGAGCATTAGCAGTGTGAATCAGAACTTTCCCACTGGTATCTCTGCTCTTTTTGCATCACACCAAGAATGGACATCAGTTACTAAACTGCAGACCAAGGCCTTGCTGTCTGGAAGTGCTTATCCTCTACTTGTGGTTTCCCCGCCTCTCTTACCATTTTTCTGCTCCATTGGATTCCTTATCTAAACATTGCTTCTGTCAAACGAACTAATTTATTAAGTAGTGATGAAATTTCTTCTTAAGGACATAACTACCAATCATAGCCTATGATTAGCTGAAATATTCAATACTATCTCACTTAAAGTACCTGATTACAGTAAAAAAAAAAAAAAACTAACATTTTTGTAAGCTTGGGTAGGCCTTATCTTGTGGAAATATATGGTTTCCTTCCAAGTTTTTGAAATACGTAAACTTGTAGATCATCTTTCCCCCAAGGTAGATAACTGTGAACCTAGGCTAATTATTAAAATGCAGTCATTCCAAACACAATGTAACTTGTGTGAAAATATGGTACCTGGCTTGTAGTCCAATCTCAGGAAGTATTAGTTGAGTCCAAAATCTCTAAACTTCTAATGACTCTTGACAGCAGAGCACCCTCCAGTTTTCATAATTAAACTCATTTCCCACCGACAGATTGTTGCTAGTACCTGCTATTTCCCCATTCTACAGACAGTTTTTCTCTCTTTCCTATACAAATCGCTACTCTTTACTGTCCTTCTTCCTGATCTCTTTTTTAAACTAATTTGAATGCCTCTCCTATACAGATATTCTTTCACCTCTTGTTAGACAAACCATAGCATATATTTACTGTCATGAGTGGTTACCAGGGTATGTAAAACAGCTGCAATTCAAAAAATTTTTCCACTCAGTTTTTCAAAGTTTACTTTGTAATTAGTTTCTAGTCATCCTTTGTGTTTGTGCCTGTTAGTGATTAACCTGGGTCCTGCTCAGGTTATAGTAGATTGTCCATCAGTCTCCTCTCAACAGAATATGCATTCCTAACTGACAGTCCAACACTTTTAATATTCTGCTTCTTATTTATTTGTCTTCACTTCGTGTTTGCAATACTGACCATTTTAAGGTTATGCTACATGCCAGAAATATTTGTGTATCTTAGATTTGATTTGAAGGAGTAATAATGCACTCTTATTTATGGAGGCAGCATATTCTAAAGCCATGTTCTTTCTACTGTATTCTTATTCCTTTCAACTACATTGTACCTCTTATTTCTTACTTACAAAATGAGAAGATTCACTTAAGTGATCTGGACATTTCTTATAGCTCTAACATTGTAAGAGTTTGTCTTATTTAAGCCTGGAATGACATTGTGAGGATATTTTTTTTTCCTATTATGTCCCCTATTTTATTAAGAAAACAAAGAGATAAGTGAACTGATTCAGTTTATTGAAGTAGCTAATGATAGTACTAATTTCTCACTGTCTAATTCAGCCCAAAAGGCTTTTTTTAGAATAAGAATAATTCTACACAAATATTCTAATACTCCAAATAATTGAACAGTTGTAACCTAAAGTGTCCTCTTCTAAATTTAAAAATGCAAGAGCTTCTTCAAATTTTTGTGGGACCTAAGTCTACTGTAAGTGTAAACAGTACCACTAAATATCATTACTAGTGCCTTCGACAGGGAAGCCGAAAATGTAGTGTCCTTGACTTCATCTGTTTGCCATGCTGTGGTTTCCTCTAAGAAGTTAGTACTGGCTTTTTCAAATATTGAATATGCTGTGTAGAGAGCCAAATTAGTAGCCACTTCATTATGCATAGTTTGTGGATGTATAAAGTTCATTTTATGGTGACAGTTAATGTTTTGCATTGGTCCTAAAATAGGGGTATTAGGACTATGGTTTGGTTGAGAAGTTGTATTGTTTAATGGTTATGAGTGCGAGCATTACTGTCTGCCCAAAAGGCTTTTTTTCTACTTTTTATTATAGAAAATCTCAAACGGGCCAAAGTAGGGAGAAGAATGTAATGAATCGTCAGAAACTTGTTGCCTAGTCTCAACCGTTATCACCTCATGGCCAGTCTTGTTTCTAAATCCCAACCATTCTCCATCCTCATTATTTTGAAGCAAGTTCCTGACATCAAATCATTTCATTGGATATTTTAGTATGTATCTCTAATGGAATGGGTTTGAACCTTGCTCTACCACTTAGTAACTGTGACATTGGGTTGTATTACCTAAGCTCCCTGAGTCTCATCTATAAAATGAGGGTATAAAAATACCTACCTCATACAATTGTTATAAGGATCAAATTAGAGCACCATTGTAAAATCCTTAGAACAGTGCCTCATAATGGCAAACACTCATTAAACGTTAGCTGTTTTATTCTTTTATT
This sequence comes from Choloepus didactylus, assembly GCF_015220235.1. Lineage (NCBI taxonomy): Eukaryota > Metazoa > Chordata > Mammalia > Pilosa > Megalonychidae > Choloepus > Choloepus didactylus. The sequence continues at coordinate 100,513,186 of NC_051316.1, forward strand.
TCCACAACTTACCATGCCATCACTAAGTGTTAAATGAGCACTTACTATGCAACTAACATTGTGCTAGCGGTTTTGGTAACCAAAGAGAGATCATCTTTCATAGGTGACCCCACCATAGTCCTTTTCTGGGTTCCCAAAGGGCACAGTATGTTAAGGACACTAGCTCTTGTCTCACAGATTAAGCAAAGTATAAGACATGACCCCATCCCCATAGCATTTGTAGATCTGTAGACTAATTTCTTTGTTAAACAATGCCAAAATTACCTTTAAAACAGTAGAAAAAAAGAAATGGGAGAAGTCATTAAGGGTTAGAATAGTCAGAAAGCTTATAGTAAACATAAGAGAAAAAAATATTCCTTCACTACTAACTTAAAATTTAAGCTGAACAAACCATTTTCCTTCTCTTAGCTTCAACTGCTTCATCTATAAAATGGGATATGAATTAAATGATTACCAATATTTTTTCCAAGAACTAGCATTCTTTGGTTGTAGTTTTATGGAAGCAAATCAGACTTGAATGGGACAAGAACAAGAAGTATGAAAGAGATCAGAGCCAGTAGAAATTCTCATAGAAGCAGTATTCTAAATGGAGGGGGAGTCAGAAATAAAGGTGTGTAAGTCGTAATAAGAAAGATTGTTATAGTGAGCAGAATATTAGGCAGATCTTTTTGACTAAAGGAGAAGTTGACTGTTAAATGGTAATAAAAATTTACAGAATACTATCACATTAACACAGGGTCTTTAAAAATTATTCAGTCAAGTTTGAATTTCATATAGAAGAGACCCATTGCAGGTGTTGAACAGAAAATTGATGTCATAACTGAGAGAGAAACTAGGACTCAAATAAGAATAAATGCATGAGCATGAGAACTATGTGTTTACCCCTGAAGAAGCCACTGTTTCTCTCTAACTATTCCTTCTTTTTTCTTCATTGTCTGTGCTTTTTTCATGCCCTGGTTTGCATGAAACAGCCTTTGATGTTTGCTTAAACAGCTTTTGCATACTTAAATTTATCATTTTATTTTATTTTATTTATTAGAGAAGTTGTAGGTTTTCAGAACAATCATGCATAAAATACAGGATTCTCATATACCGCCCCACCATCACCACCTCTCATTGGTGTGGAACATTTGTTACAATTGATGATACATTTTTATAATTGTACTATTAATTAAAGGCCATGGTTTAACTTAGGGTTCCCTGTTTGTGTAGTGTAGTTCTATGGATTTTTTTTTTTAATTTTTATTCTTTTACTGTATATACAGTCTAACATTTCCCCTTTTTATTTATATGCTTGCTTAAATTTAAAACAGAGTAAGACCACTTAATACAAGACATAATACTGTATAGCATAGACCATAAAGACCCACCTCATAATGATTTCTATAAATTAGTAAATAAATTTTTCCCTCAAAGTGTGCACTAAGAACAAATAATTTTTTTTAATTAAATTCAGTTTTATTGAATACATTCACACACCATACAATCATCCATGGTATACAATCCACTGTCCACAGTATGATAACATAGTTATGCGTTCATCACCACAATCTATCTCTGAACATCTTCCTTACATCAGAAAGAACCAGAACAAGAATAAAAAATAAAAGTGAAAAAAGAACACCCAAATCATCCCCCCAGCCCACCCCATTTGTCCTTTAGTTTTTATCCCCATTTTTCTACTCATCCATACACTAGATAAAGGGGGTGTGATCCACAAGGTCTTCACAATCACACTGTCACCCCTTGTAATCTACATTATTATATAATTGTCTTCAGGAGTCCAGACTACTGGGTTGGAGTTTGGTAGTTTCAGGTATTTACTTCTAGCTATTCCAATACATTAAAACCTAAGAGGTGTTATCTATATAGTGCATAAGAATGTCCACCAGAGTGACCTCTCGACTCCATTTGAAATCTCTCAGCCGCTGAAACCATTTCGTCCCATTTTGCATCCTCCTTTTGGTCAAGAAGATACTCTCAGTCCCACGATGCCGGGTCCACATTCATCCCCAGGAATCATGTTCTGCATTGCCAGGGAGATTTACACCCCTGGGAGTTGGGTCCCACCTAGAGGGGAGGGCGGCCAGTTCACCTGTCGAGATGGCTCAGTTAGAGAGAGAGAGGGCCACATCTGAGCAACAAAGAGGTACTCAGGGGGAGACTCTTAGGCATCATTGCATGCAAGTTTAGACTCTCCTTTATGGTAACGAGCTTCATAAGCGCAAGTCCCATGCTCGAGGGTTCAGCACATCAGACCGCCAGTCCCAATGTTTGTGACAACATCAACACCAGTCCAGGTGAGAATGTCCAACACATCCGCACCTTCCCCCAGATCCTCGGGGCTGGGGAGGGGGAGGCTGTAAATATATTTTTTATTATCTGCCCAAATTACTCTGGGATGTGTCACTATTTCACTCCAGCCTATACTAACCTACCGTATCTCACTTCCTATTCAAAGTTCCATGCAATTGTGGTGTTTGAACAAATCGACTGTAGAGTTGTACCATTTAGAAAATTTAGATCCTGTACCAGATAGATATCTATTCCCTTGGTCTCATATGGAAGTTGAAGTTTTAAAACACAATCAGTTTCAACCTTTACCCTTTGGCCTGGCTTGTCCTGGTCTTAACCAGACCTGCTTCATTCATATCACTAATTGAAGTCTGGGCTCTTCTTCAGCTTTTTCTTTTTTTTTTTTGACAGTGGCTGTATGCAGTAATACTGACATTCATATCTGCCGAGCTCTAGCTCTGAGTTTCAGGTGTCTCAGAGATATGCATTACAACAAATAATTTTAAATGTCATTTCATAGGCTTCCCATTGCCTACAACATCAAAATAAAATTCCCTAACTAAGCACACACTAACCTTCACAGCCTGTCCCCTCCCTTCCTATTCAGTCTCATCTCTTACTGCCTACCCCCACTATCTTCCAATGGATGCCACTTTTTTTTTTTGATGTACATAACAGCTTTGTTCATTATAGCCCAAAACTGTGTGTAACTCAGTTGTCCATCAAGAGGTGAATAAATAAATAAATTACATATATCCATACAGTGAAATTCCATCCAGCAACAGAAAGGAACAAATTACTGATAAATGCAACAACATGGATAAATCCCAAGAAAAAAGCTAGACACAAAAAAATACATACTATTTGATTCCATTTATATAAAATTCTAGAAAATATCAACTAATCTGTAGTGACAGGAAGCAAATCAGTGGATGTCTGGGTCAGAGATGGAAGAGGGGACCCACAAAGGGGCACAAGGGAACTTTGGGGTTGATGGAAATAGTCTGTATCTTGGTTGTGGTGATGATTACTCTGGTGTCAAAACTCATTGAATCGTACGCTTTAGATGAATGCAGTTTGTTGTATGTAAATTTGGATGAAACACTTTTTCATCTGTGTGTCTTTTGCACATTGTTCACTCACCTGAAATGTTTCACTCAGATATCACCCCTTTCATGGAGCCTTCCTTGACCACTACCTTCCTGTACAGTTAGTTCTTCTTCATCTGTATGCTCATGTACATACCTCTATGTACAAGTATCACACTGTTTTGTAATAGAGTACATATTTCTCTCTTCTAACCAGAATGGGATTGTCTTTAAAGCAGCGACCTAGTTTTATTCATCTGGATAGTCCAAGTTTCTATTACAGGTCTTGACACATAGTAGTAAGTGTATTTTTAAACATTTGTATGAATTAATTACTTCTATGCCATTAGACAAGAAGGATGTTTTAAAGACCATTTTAAGAAATACTGATTAAGATGCAGAAATATATTTGGGAATAGAGTTATTAATTCTCTAATCCCCAAAGGCTGCAGGGCCCACATTTCATTAAGTAAAGCAAGCCTCTGATGAGTAGTGAGCTCTCCCATACTAAAGCAGCAAATAAAAATGCTTGCAGATGTGAAAGCAAGATTCTTGAGACTTTTTTCACTATCAGAGTTTGCAGTCCCCTTCTCTAGGAAGGAAGAAAGTAAACATTTCATTCCTTTTGTTTCACCGTTCCAATAATTTCGAAAAATTATCAAACAAGAAAAGAAATCCTGGAGAAGCTGAAAGACACAGACCTAAGCAGATGTTCCTGGAATCTTAAGGTCACACTTCTCTGGCAGAATGTGTTTGTTAGCTTTTCAAAGAATAATCTGTTGACATGTTTTCTTCTGAGTAAATTAAATTTCATTTCCTAGGAAATGCCAGTCACTTTACCTTCCTGCTATTAAGCAGGATGGAGCTAGTGAAAAAAATGACCAGCCCACACCAGCCCTTAAACTATTTTTTTTATAACAGGTTTGACCCACCATTCTATGGCAACTGGTGCTGTTAAGATTTGAATGGGTGCTGTAAGTGGAAGATGCAGCTGCGAATTAAAGACCCTGAGAGAGAGACTCTTCTAGCTCATCTTTCTGCTCATTTGAGAGACTCACCCTTGCTCTAGTCCTAGTCAAAAAATCAAGACCAGAAATTTGCACTTGAGGTATCTCCCTTTTCCATGAAGAGTCAGCTCCCACACACACACGCACTCACTAGCAGTTGAGATCTCTGGATGGGAACTGAGACTTTGAAAAGTAGAGAGTCACAGTTGTTTCCCTTTCAAACAGGTCCAAAGACCATGTTAATATCCACAATATGCCTTGGGATCTTTGCATCCTGCCCCAGTACTAGACCTGCATTGTATCTTCCTTGCTCCACTATGTCAGGCCCTCATCCAGGATAGTGGGTTTGCTTGTTGATGTGCATTAGTATCAAATTTATTATAGCTTATGGTCCATTTCATATCTTCCTGCCTCCCAAAGGAGATTCTTACTCAAAAATCAAATCTTGATGAGTTTCTCCTAGAAAACAATGTGAATATAAATGTAGCTGTAATGACAACTTTACTGACTCCCTGTGGGGTAGAATTCCCAGTAATAACAGATTTAGCATGTGGGCTGATACCTTTTTAGTATCACAGGGACAGCATTGTTTAGAAAAAGCCTTGACTCCACTTGAATAGAGTGGAGGATGCCAGGAGGAAGGCCAAAGGAAAAGGAAACAGGAGAGCTGTTGGTTTGTCTCACCCTTACATCAGATGACAGGAAGTCGGAATTGAGATTGGCCACAGCAACCTGTTAAGGCCACATCTGTTTGAATAACTTAAAAGCTCTATAGAAACCAAGTAAGTTTAGAGTAAGGAATCCAAGAAGAGGATGAGGGCCAGAGTGACAAGCAAGAGCTTGGAGTGAACATCCTGCCTGAAATAAATTTCTTCCTTGGACATTTATTTTCTTTACTTGACTTTACCCTAGAGTGTAGACTGTGTTAAGGCAACTAGGGTTGGTTAATATCCATGGCTGGATGGTCTATAGGGACGGGCCAGGTTCTCCTGCCCTGTGTGAGATCAGTATCATTCACTTTATGGTTCCACGTTGTCCTAATGTTCAGTCACATCAGGATTAAAACTCTCAAGCAGTTATGGAAGTGCCACTAGCTGTGGTATGGTTTTTGGCAGAGTTTCTCACAGGTGCAATTTGGATCTAATGTTAACTACAGAATCAAATAGGAGAGTCTTCCAGCATTGTTTTTTTGTTTGTGTGAATGTTCTATGTTTATTACTCTGTTTATTTTTCAGATAGGGTAGGCTGTGGCTTTTGAAGTGTGGGTTTGTGTTTCTGATAGAGTTAAAGTTATTCACAAATGCTATGTCATTGCCCAGAAATTAAAAATAAATAAATCAACACTATTTTTGAGCTTTTCTCCGAAAGAAAAACAAATGGTGCTTGTGGGCCAGACAGCTGTTTGTTAGGTGTGGTGTTTTTTTTTATTTGGTATTTTTGTATTGGACAGACACATAGCTATGACAATTCTAATTCCCATTCCAAATAGAGGCAAACAACTCTGTTGGCCAAATAAACTAACACAATAGTTTGGAGGAAGGCAGGGAGCAGGAGCACACAAGATTTTATCCCTGGGGTAAATTATCTCCTTCTTTTTATCTCATCACATGAGGCTGATTGGCCTACAAAATTTCCAGAGCATACTCATGGGCTCTTCTTTCTCCACAGATACCACCTCCTCAAGCTCCTCCAGAAGTTTGGCAAAGTAAAGCAGTTTGACTTCCTCTTCCACAAGTCAGGTGCTTTGGAGGGACAACCTCGAGGATACTGTTTTGTTAACTTCGAAACTAAACAGGTAATTGAGTTTCCTCCCCTTCCATAATACTTACCAAGCTATATTATAATTATTTGTGCATCTCTCTCGACTACTAAAATATCAGTTCTCTGTGGGCAGGAACCATGTCTGATACACCTCTTTATGCTTGGCACTGATTCCTAAAGTAGACCCTCAGTAAACAAATGAATTAATGAACGTCTTTCAAAATTACCCTCCCTAGGCTAGAGGTCTAAGGCAGCTGACCTACTTTTCTGACCATATGCTTTGCGATACCCACATTAAGCACAGGGACATTCTCCTCCCTATTCTGTTTTGTTTATTCCTTTAACGGCTGGCCAACAAAGCCTTCTTTTCTTTGAGTAGTTTTACCCTGTGGTACAGAAGCCCTGTCTGTGGTGAGCCACCCACAAACTCTATTTTATTTTGATTTCTTAAAAATGTACCCTTCTTCTCAGTGTCTCAGAGCAAATACATACAAATATAAATATATGTAGAGGAAGAGAATGCTCAGTTTCAACCATTTTATATATATAAATCTGCATCTTTTTGTATTAAAATTTTAGTCCTTGGAGTGGATGTGCAATTGATAAAGAAATTGAAGTTATTAAATATAGAGATACTCTTGGTACTTTCTGTAACTTAGTCATTTATAAGAATTTTGCCTGTTTTTTTATTAATAATAATTTATATTCATGTTTTTCCTATTATAAAAGGTAACACATGTTTATTATAGATGAAAATGTAGATAAGCACAAAAGAAGAAAATTTAAATCACTTATCAGCCCATTACCCAGAAATAATTACTGTTAATATATAGTTATATATCGTTCCTCTTTCTTGTTCATATATACACACACATAGACACAGACACAGTTTATAACACACAGATAAGATCATAGGTCATGTTTTATCACTCAAAATGCATTAGAATTTTTCTGTCGTCGAATACACATCAAACTAACATTTTGCATCATGATATTGTGGTTTTACCAGTTTATACATCTGTAGCAATTCATAGATCCTTATCCTAAAGATTTGTGCATTTTATTACATGTGACTTAGACCTCAGTTTAAAAAACAAATCAATATCATTTGATGGTTGTGTAATATTTCATCATATGAACATTCAATAAGTTATTTGACTACTCCCCAATTGTTAGCTATTTAAAGTTGTCCCCAATAATTCACTAATGTAAACAGCACAGTAGAGAATATCTGTATAGCTATAATTATGTGCATATTTGCATACTTACTACATTCATCGAAATGGAATGGCATGGTCAAAAGCCATGCATATTTTTTCTTAATAAAACTGACAAATTGCCTTCCAGAACTGGTATACCAAAATGTTCTGAGACTGTATTAGAGTGTCATTTCTCCTTAACAGTGTTGGGTATTTTTTAATTTCCTCTACTTTTTCCAAATGTGATACATTATTATTCTAATAAGTAAGCATTATTATTCTATTTTTTAAAGTTTTTTTGAGGGAACTGAAAGAATGCCCTTTATGGTTAGCATTTTTAAATACCTTATTCTTCCCTAATGATAAAATGTATCAAGGATTCTTTAGGAAACTAAAATCAGTGGTCATGTTGGGAGTAGATGTTGGTTTAAAAACACTGCACTAGAAGTCACAAAGCCTACTTCTGCTTCTGGCTTTTTTATTTTTTAACTCTTGGCCAGTCTTTTAACCTCTTTTGTCCTCAGTTTTTCTCTGAAATGAGATTTAAAAATATCCTCCTTACCTTGTAGGAAGTTGGGAGAATAGATGAGGGTACATGTGAAAACACAGTTAGCATTTGATAACATTATTGAGCACATGAACTTTGAAACAATATACAGAGTTAGGAAATTATTTTTTTAAACATTTATCCCCCACTGGCATCTTATTACTGCTGATACTACAGAATTAATATAGAGTGCCGTGGAAGTTCTGACTCACCAAATGACACTTAAAGAATAAAATATCTCATATCTATCCTTCTGACTTTGTGTACTGTAGTGAGACAAGAATGCCACTGAATATCCAGTGCCTGACGTAGAGTTGGGTACTCAATAAATATTGATTCAACATCTAGCTGGCAAGCTCCAAAGGAACAAGAGAATCACTGCCAAAACCAGACAGGAATGCCTGCTGGTATTACACCCCATCCTTGGATAGAATCTCCCCGCCCTCTAGGTCTTCCTCTTCCTTTTCTATTCTTTAAGGGTTTCTTCAGCCCTAGTAGATGTGGATTACACTTGGCTGAGTGCCTTGTAAATACAAACGAGCCAAAGAAGGTTTGGCAGGATGGAAGAGTAAAGCCAGGTTTCCTGGGAATGACCTAGAGTGACTCTTCTCCAGCTTCAGGAATTCCTTTCAACCTTGTTGCTCCTATATCTGATGGTAGAAGGGTCAGGGAACTTTTGGTTCTGAAAACCAGGTGCATGGATTGACTCACACAAATACCTTGCTCTCTTTGACTCACTCCTGCTCTTTCCTGCCTAGTTTCCTTCACTCCCATATCCTTTGAAGCCATTACTGTTTCTCACTATGGATCCAGGGAATAAGCCCTAGTCCATGATAGTTCCAAGGCTGCTGGAAGAAATACAATTTCTTGACTTAATGAGTGCTCCTCTAACTAACAGTAGTAAGAACAATATTAGCTAACATTTTTTTAAGTGCTTACCACATGCTCCCTTTGAGCATGGTTTACATGCACTCTTGAATCCTTGCAACAACCAATGAGGAACAAGTCCATATTTTACAGGTGAAAAAGCTCATATTCAGAGCGATTAAGTGACCTGCCAGACATCACACTGCCAGCAAATGACAAAGCCAGGATTTGAATGTTCATCTAGCTGACTTCAAAACCCTCCTTTTTTTTTATTCTGCCTTTTTGATTGTAAACCCTTTGCCAATTATTTACCAAAAGTAGTTTGGTTAGAACCATTGCTTTGTATCTCAGAGGTGTCTTAGCTCTGCTCTTGCCTGGGTCCAGCAGCCAATTGCAAATATTTGAGGCTTTCTGTAATGAGCTACTTAGAATAGCTATTTAAAAAAAAAAAAAAAAAAGTTTGATTAGAGACTCAGCCATTGAAGCTACAGGCCCTGTGCATATACAGATAGCTAGTTAGGCATTTAAATTTTTTTGCTAACATTAGTCCCTTTTCTGGACAGGAAGCAGAACAAGCTATCCAGTGTCTCAATGGCAAGCTGGCTCTGTCTAAGAAGTTGGTGGTGCGATGGGCACATGCTCAAGTAAAGGTAAGTCTAAGAGACTAGAAAGACAACATCAAACCTCATCCTATGTGAGTTTTCTGAAAGACAATTGTCCACTTACCCATTTGCATCCAAGCCTCTTCACATCTGGAACGTCCATACTTTGGTCTCCTACTTGTATTTCCCATGTGTGTTGCCAGATTTTTCTTCTGAAAAACATCTCAGGAGGGATTAAGTTCCTTTTTTGTTTCTTTCCACATGCCCACAGATCCTGTTTTTGATTGATTTTTCCATGTGACTGATGTGTATACTCAAACCTCTATCATTTTTTTGGTGGGGGTTGTTCTTTGGAGGAAAAAATGTATTTATTTTTAAAATTAGTTGCTTTAGGCATTATTAGATTTTTCCCAGCCTCTCAACTCTGTGGAGTGTTTGAATATGTTTATTCTAAATGCCTGAGAAGTGGGTAGTTTGTGTGAGCATTTAAAGCACTGGCATCTCCTTACTCCAAAGATTTTGAGAGTTATTAGGGTGTGGGTTTGTGGATCTTTACAGTGTCTTTACTGTCTCCAAGCCCTGAGAAGTGGCAAAGTGCCTTTTTCATCCTGTAGTTGGTCTCTTAGGAGAATGCAGTAGAAAAGCTAAGACCATTAAAAAAGAGGAGTGGCATTCTGTTACGTCTGGCACAGAGGTGGTAAAGTGTGTGGATTGGAGCAATCTCAAGAGTTGGTTCTCTTCCTTTTGCAGCAAGGTCTTGACAAATCTGCCTGTGAAAAGATTTGGGACAGTTAAAAGTTAAACCTTCAATCTTTAGCAATATGAGCATGATTGTTGATTGGAGACTCTCTATCCTCTATACCCAACAAGCTTCCCAGTAAAGAGTCACAGAAATTAAACAGACATTTGAGCTTAACGTCCAAGCTGAAAAACAAAATGCTCAAACATTTTGGTTCCTTATGAGTATTTCAGGTAATCACAGAGTCTTCTCAATTTCTAGTACACATTGCCTTAAAAATAGAAACAACAAGGAGAATTACCAAATGCTTTTTCACTCAAAAGAAAATCAAGTCTCATTTGTCAAACTGGCTGTCATTTTCTAGTTCTGCATCTCGTTTAAAATGCCCGCCAGGGAAATCATCCTTTGTTCCTGTCTTTCATTTGAGAATTTCTGTGCCTTGCAGTTCTCTTCTCCTACAAGACTTTTTTGGCCAGAGGCTCCTGATTGCTCTTTAATATTATATTTACTTTTTACAAAAAGTATGTAATTATCTGACATCAAATTAAGCTGTTCTTTTACTATAGACTGTTTTATAGATCAATGACTTGAAACAGATACTATCTTTTCTTAACCCAGGACTGTTAAGAGTTGAGAATTACGCTTGGTACTTAGCAAAATCTAGCAGAATTTTAAAGTGTTTTGAGTAAAATAGAATAAATATTTTAAGAGTTGATATGTGGCAGTTAAAATAAGAATGTTAGAGGGCAATCCTGCTGTGTATTTGTACCATCTATGAATTTGAAAGTTCTTTCCCTACCAAATAAGGAGAACTAATGGATAGATGAAAAACAACTTCTCAACTTTTTTTCTAAGCTTGATAGCTTTTAATCCAAAGCTGGGGAGTTTTGCATTAATTCAAAATGTAAAGCAGTCCTAAAATTGTCTAAAAATATGTTGCTGATAGACTACTGGGGTTGGAGCTTCTGAGCTATCTACTACAATAGAGGGCTAGTTTCTGCCCATGTGAAGTAATTTCTCTTTTTCTTATTTTCAGAGATATGATCATAACAAGAATGATAAGATCCTTCCGATCAGTCTTGAGCCATCCTCAAGCACTGAGCCCACTCAGTCTAACCTAAGGTAAGACTGTGTACTGTAGAAAAACACATTTATTCAGGAGCTTGAGCCACTTTATTCCAAGTCTTCATTCATACCCTAATAACTCATCAGACATTTAATAGGCCTTGGGTCACTTTGAGGTTTGTCATTATATACTAATTCCTCCCCAACTATGAGCTCCCTCTGTACAAAATTTTAGTCTGAAAAAGTTTAATTCTATATACTATTTCAGCAGTCTTAACAATTTTGGTTCCAGTATGCACAAATTGTTAGTTACTTCTTTGGAATTAATTCACAACAGAAGGAACTAAGGGTTGGGTAGAGGAAGGGAAAGTTAAATGGATGATTGAGCAGAAGTAGAGTTTTTTGGGTTTTTTTCTTTTATTCATTAGCCTAGGGAGAAGTTTTAACAATAATAGTATTATGAAGCAGGCACTGTGCTAAACGTTTTGTATGCAGTATGTTGTTTAATTTTCATAAAAATTCTAGCATAAGTACTGTTACACACGTTACATTAGGAAACTGAAGTTTAGAGAGAGAAAATATGTTTCAAAGATCATGTAGGTAGCAAATAAAGTCAGGATTCAAAACCAGTTCTATAGGATTACAAAATTCAGTCTTGTAATTACTGTAAAGAAACTCCAGGCTACCTGAAACTGTCAAACTACAACCCAGAACCCATGAATCTCGAAGACAGTTGTATAAAAATGTAGCTTATGAGGGGTGACAATGGGATTGGGAAAGCCATAAGGACCACACTCCACTTTGTCTAGTTTATGGATGGATGAGTAGAAAAATAGGGGAAGGAAACAAACAAACAAACAGACAAAGGTACCCAGTGTTCTTTTTTACTTCAATTGCTCTTTTTCACTTTAATTATTATTCTTGTTATTTTTGTGTGTGTGCTAATGAAGGTGTCAGGGATTGATTTAGGTGATGAATGTGCAACTATGTAATGGTACTGTGAACAATCGAATGTACGATTTGTTTTGTATGACTGCGTGGTATGTGAATATATCTCAATAAAATGAAGATGAAAAAAAAAAAAGAAACATCAGACTAATCCAAGTTGAGAGACAGCCAAAAAAATAACCAGACTGTACACTTCAACAGTGTCAAGGTCATAAAAAACAAAGACTGAAGATAAAAAGAGACTAAAGAATCAAGAAAGCTAAATAGAATTTGCGATCATGAATTGACTACAGGACTGAGGGAAAAACATGCTTTAAAGGACATTTTGGGACAGTTGAAGAAATTTAAACATAGACTGTATGTTAGATAATTTTATTGTACCATTGTTAAATTTCCAAATTTTGCTAATTTTACTGTGGTGAAAAAGGAATGTCCTTTTTCTTGGGTGATATAGGGATAAGTGAGCACAATGCCTGCAACTTACAAATAGAAAAATATACACATCACTCTCTCTTCATAGATAATCTGTGTGTGTGTGTATTTTAGAGAGTGGGGTAAAGAATAATGAAGCAAATAAGGCAACATGTTTAAAAAAAGAAAAAGAAAAAAAAAAGAAACTCCAGGCTATAATTACAGGAATATGGTTATAAAGTCCGTTCCATGGGAGGGGAAGAAGATATATGAAGCAGTGTCAATGACACACAGGGATCAGAAATCAGCACTTTGTCATGAAATCAGGAAAGTGAGGCCTATATGGATGGAGGACCAGACAGAAAAAAAAAAGTCATGTATATTTTCTGCACCAAAGCAAAACAGATTTTCAAGAATTTCATTAAACTGCATGGAAAGTGGTCCTGAAATGTTTTCTGGTGAGCCAGGAGTGGTAAAATTGTAAATTGAAATTAATTTTATAGTTACTAATTTAAGTTAAGTGCCTTTCATTATTTCTTCATTTTGTACTGCCTTTATTGTTTTATATCCCTGGAAATAAAAAAAGAAATTATAATGACTTTGATAAATTCACTTTGAACTTACATTGTATCCTATTTTCTCCGTAAGATTTGAACTTCTTGATCACAGATTGGTCTCCAAGGAGGTTTTCATAAATATAACTCCTATTGGGAAGGAATGACTGCATTTATGCTGGTTGATCTTTATGTTATAATTGACATGTTTAGGTTTTTATTGTCAGTGTTTTCTACTTTTTTACCAGGTAGCCTAATGTTTTCCATTTATTTTTTACTCCAGAGAGCCTCTGCTTATATCTTTCTATTAACATCTATGCCTAATTAGAGAAGGTTATTTCCCTTTGACTCGTATGGAATGAATGGCTATCCCATAAATGAAGAGTGCAGGAATGCATCTTGGTAATACCTTAGTGTTCTTTCTATTATAAATTAGTTTTTTCTTTTCTTACCCATGTAAAATTGTGGCATGTGCAGCAGATATATCCCTTTTGAGGATTTCTAAGAAGCCATGTATGCACTCCTGTCCAGGTTTCCTTCCCTGACTATAAAACCCTGACAGCCATCAAGAATGGAAAATGAAGGAAGCCGTGAGTCAGAAAATACCTCTGCCTGAGAGCTTTGCATTCTGGCCCAGAGATAGCATTGATCCCAATCAGAAGGGAATTTCTCACAATTTCTTCAGTGTCTCTTCACATTTCCCTCTTAAGAGAGGGCTGCTTAACTCCCAGCCTGATGGAGGGGAAAAAAGCAAGGATTTTTGACACTTATAACAGTGTGTGGGCTTATAATAAAAACTTAATAGATGGTACAGACTTGATCTTTTTCTTTAAATGAGATGATTAGTTACCTTTTTTTTCTTTCTTATGAAGTGTTTGCCAATTCATATTTGAATATCTTATTGCTTCTTCAGTATGCATAAGAGGGTAAGGAAGATGAAATACAAAGTATTTTTTTAAATGCAACCAGGCCCACTCTGATCCTCTGCTGTCCTTTTTCCAGTGTCACTGCAAAGATAAAGGCCATTGAAGCAAAGTTGAAAATGATGGCAGAAAATCCTGATGCAGAGTATCCAGCAGCACCTGTTTATTCCTACTTTAAGCCACCAGATAAAAAAAGGACTACTCCTTATTCTAGAACAGCTTGGAAATCTCGAAGATGATGGTTGTGAATTGCTGTAGCAGCAAAAGCAAATTGGTCTCCACATCTGAAATCCTCTGCCTTTGTACTTTGTAAATGTGAATGGTACTATCCAACAGAGCACAATCATATGTTTGAGTTTGGTAACATAACATTTTTGGATTTTCTTATGGATATTTCTTCCCTGAAATATGTGTGGAATTGAGCATCACCCAGAATAAATAGGATTATATCCAAAATTGTGATTTGAACACTGGGATGCTCTGGTTGGCTGGGTTTGTTTGGATTTGTAACTCCAGAAACATTATATAGTGTGCCAGAGTGAAAGACAAGCATAAAAAATGTACTTTTAATCAGGAAACTAAATTTATTAATGTCCTTCTTAAAAACGGGGGTGGGGGGACATTTTTCTGTGCTCAAGTGTCTTTAAAACTTAAAAGAAAAGTAAAAGGGAGGAAAGTGAGAGAGAGATTTTAAATCATGTTCAGAACTGTTCCAGAATTTGCTGTGGAAACCCCTCCAATTGGACTAAAAAGAGAAGGTTCTTGGCAAAGGGGAGCTGGTCCTTTGAGCAAATGTTGTGGTAATCTGTTGAAGAATTATGCTTATTGTTTCAAAATCCCAAGTAGGAAAACCTGTTGTGTATTGTTTGCATCGACAAAACTGTAGAATCAAATTTAGCATTTTGTACCACAACAGAAGTTCTGTTTGGAAATCCAACTTTTATTCTATAATGATAATTTTTGAAAAAACTAAATAATCTTACCGTCTATAATACCAAATGTTGTTATTAATGTGGGACTTTTAAAATTGCATTTATTGCATGAGATTGTTTTTATAGCATGAGAATGTTCTATTTGGAATTGTATCATGGTCAACCTAAATAGAAAAGCAAAATTTCTTTAAAACCTAGAAGTTGCTATATAGATAGCTGTCAAACATATTATTTCTGAAAATTTTATAGGGGTCTGAGTAGAAGAGGTTGAATTGTCTTGTGAGGGTTGAGGGGTGAGGGGGTGGCACACAGTGGGACACAGTGAGTCGATGGAGCAGGCACTGTTCAGGCACCAGGATTTGTAGTGAGTCATGTTTTATGGAGTTTTAAAGGCTTTACAGACTGCATGACTTTAAAATGATTCTTTATTCATAGAACATACTTCTCCCTAGATACCTTCTGCCACTTTGAACATTCTAGATATGACAATATAGAGAGATAATAAATTAACAGATTTTGGAATGTGGTTCTGTCAAGCTCAGTTTTGGTCATTTTGGTGCCAAGTTTGACAGAGTGTTTCATTGGGCAGCACCATTGCTCCTTTACCAGGTAAATCACTTTTTGACTCCAGGTGCCATTCTTGGTGATTACAGACTGTGTACCACTACCGTTCCTGGCAAGAGGAAGCTTTCATTATAGGGACTTAAGTCTTCCTATGAGCATAGATGAATTTAACACATTTGAACCAAAACTTCAGTATAGTGAAGTTTCAGAATTCACATGACTGGTTCAGAGAAATTCTTATCACCTTTCCCAAGGTAAATCTTTTTAGATATCTTTAGATATCAGATACTTTCTGGATTTATTAGCTGTGTCTATGATGCAAGTAACTCTCCTTACATTTGGGGAATAGTTCAGGGAGATGGGAGCATTAACTCCCATTTTTCTGGTGATTTCTCGGAGTATAGAATTCACCATTTTATCCTTAAGTCCTCAGAGAGTTATGTTGGTGTAGGACTTAATCAAAATAGTCTTCTATTTTTAATAGGAATTTAGAAAATACTAAACTTTGAATTATATAAAGTTGTTTCCTTTAGAAACCAGATCTATTTATTTGTATTTAAAGCAATGTTTATTATTTGTACCAGTTCTTACTCTGTGTGAATAAATGCAAGACAGTGCCTGTGTGGTGGTGTCTTCCCTCTCTCATCCGTTTGCTAGAATAAAGACTGCAGCTCTCTGGTAGGGTTGTTTCCACTCAGGACTTGGGCTGGTGGAGTGTTGCTTCTAGGTTCGCCACTCTGCAGAGGCCTCTGGCTGGAGAGTCAACTTCAGAGGCAGTCCTAATTCCCTCCACCCTCCATGCTTGCGTACTTCTATGGTTAGAGATTAGAAGAGAGACTAGCTCTTCTCATTGCAAGTTTAACTATTCAAAAAGAAGTTGCTAATTGAAGTCCGAACGTACCATACCATATTGCGTCTCTCTTTCAAGGTAGAGGTTTCAGAAGAATAAACTAAATTTATGTCTAAATATTTGCTGAAAACAGTCTGATGAAAGGTTTGTAAAATGTAAGTATTAATTTGGTCAACTCGTTGTTTTGAGGTCCACCTGTATTATGTGTATTGGTTTACGGTTTTGTTAAAATTATGTCTCAATTTTGATTTATACAAGGGTGAAGAATTAAAGGAATTATTCAGGAGAGAGGTATGAAATATCTCCTTAGTCTCAGTTCCTGTTTTATTGAATGCAAAATATAACCCTGACCAACTGATTTTCTGTAGCTGGCATCTCAGTATTGGGAACAAGGATCACACAAAGAAAGGTTTTTAACTCGTCAAAAATCAACTGCGAAAGTTTTATGAAACCAAATATTCCTGAGCTCAATCCCTTGTTTTTTAAAGTATATACAGGTAATTTCTGAATTAGCAAATATATCTGTGATTTTTTATACTGCTGTAAAAGAATAAGATTAATTCTTGCCTTATAAGTTAAATGTTAGACATTTCCTGTGTTTAAATCATGTTCTTACAATGTGATTTGATCCCATCATACTCATCCTTGATTTTTCTCTTTCCTGCCTAATCCTATCCAGTTGTTCAACAAATCCTGTCTGCTCCAGCTTCAAAATACATCTTGAATCCAGTCACTTCTCACCAACACTACCATTTTTGTTCAAGCCACTTTGATCTCTTGCTTGGACTATTGCAGTCCCCTACTAATTATCTCCTTGCCTTCACTATTGCCTCGTAGTCATTTTCCACATGGAAGCCAAAGCTATCCTCTTAAAATCTGAGCATATCATTTGCTTCCCAGTGGTTTTCCACTAAGAATAAAATCCAGAGACCTTCAAGGCCCTAAATGACCCGGCCCCCAACTGCCTCTAACTTCATAGCCCACTGTTCTTTTTGCTCACTCTACTCCAGCCACACTGGCCTCCTTGCTACTCTTTGAATTCAAGGAAACCCCTGTCACAAGGCCTTTGCATTGGCTATTCCCTCTGCCTGGAATGTTTTCTCCCCAGGTAGCCACAGAGCCCACTCCCTCATTTGATTTGTGTCTCTGCTCAGATGTCAGTGATCAATAGGCTGTCCTGACCTCCCTTTCTAAAATTGCAGCCCTGTGACTCTCTAATCCTTTACCCTTCTTTATTTTCTGTGTAGCACTTACCACTACCCTAAATTTATTTCTGTGTCTTCTCATCTGAATGTAAGTTCCATGTGAGTAAGAACTTCTATTCAATGCTACCTCCCCAACATGTTATACCTGCTCAATAAATATTTGTTGAATGACAAATCAGAATCGTGGTATTTGTGAGCTGATAGCCTTTGAGAGGTCGTTCCATGTAGTTCCTTCATATGGTGCAAATGGGGAAAAGGGAAACCTGGAGTGGTAGAATGACTTAGCCAGGATCGCATAATGGAAAAGCTTTAGGTAGAACCTGAGCCTACAAACTCCTAGTTTAGGTTACTCTCCTATAAACCAGGGGTTGGCACACTGGCCGGTGTCACTTCTTTTTGTACAGCCCACAAGCTAAGGATTGTTACTACATCTTCAAATGGTTGAGGGGAGGGGGGAATCAAAAGAACAATATTCTGTGACACATGAGAGTTATGTGAAATTCAATTTCAGTGTCCAGAAATAAAGTTTAATACCTAGCCCTGCCCATTCATTTACATATTGCCTATGGCTGCTTTCCCTCTACTACAACAGAGTAGTTGCAACAAAGATCATCTGGCTCACAAAACAAAATATTTGCTATCTGGCCCTTTACTGAAAACCTTTGCCAACCCCAGCTGTAAACAATATTCCATTAGTGGAAGTGTCTTTCTAAATCTTCGTGGTATTAAGGATTCTGATGTTACTGCAGAGAATAAAAGCAGAAAGGTAAAAGAATGATTGTGCACTGAGCAGTGTTAGTTTCTTATTCATTTCTCAGACCCCTTATATATCTTTTGGGATAGGAAACTGGCTACCCTAGCCCTAGTAGCAGTACCATACTAAACAGAATTATGCAAATGCAAGCTAAATGCTCTCTTTGTACATGTGAGGAAACAAGCCCAAAGAGCTTTGGCATCAGATATGTCCAAGTTAGAATTCCAGCCCCAGCCATGTGAATAGTTTAGTCTGAAATCTTTTCAGTTCAAGTGACAAAAACTTCTCCAACTACCTTATTTTAGGAAGTTTATTGACTCGTGTAGCTGAAAAATCCAGGTGTTCAAATGATATGGTCAGGAATCTGTCTATCTCTTGATTGTGTTTTCCTCTGGGTTAGTTTCATTCTCAGGCAGGCTCTTCTTAGGGGTCTCTGGAGAGAGACTTGAATCCCAGGTTTAAAAAAATAAAAATAGACCTGTCAGAATCTATCATTAAACCTGGGACATGGACCTATATTTTGTTTCCTCTATATCCAGTCTTATTCTCAGAATGGCATTTTATTTTTGATGTTTCCTGTGATCTTTTTAAGCTAGAAATATAATTTAAATTTTGGCCTTGAAAAATAAAACAGGGAAAGTAAGTTTTCCTCTTCTGAAAACAGGCCTCTTCCAGTTGAGAAGATTTCTTGGGGGTAACATCATCAGAAGGAAAGTTATTCATCCCTCAAACATACACTACATATACCGAACCCATGCACCAGGAATGGAAGGCATAAAGATGGTAAGGCGTGGTCCCTTGACTGGGTGCCATGATGAAAGGAAGGGTTGAGAGCTGCAGGACCCCAGAGATTGGGCACCTAACCAAGCTCAAAATGGGAGTTAAGGACATAGATGATTTCCCAGAGGAAGCAACACCTGACCTGAACATTGAAGGATGTTTATACATTAGCCAGACAAAGAGTTTAGGAAGAGTTTTGGAGGAAGAAGACCAAAGCCCAGAGAAGCAAGAGAATTGAGAATCATAAAAAGAGTTAAAGACACCAACACCTATAACCATAGGTTAAGCCAGCTTATGAGGCCTTCTATAATCTCCCCAAATATATTCTCCCCCTACATAGACTAAACTAGTACATTTCAAACTTGATGGAATCTATCAGATCCCCAGATGTCCTTGTATGAGATGTTCTTTCTACCTGGAAAACCCCCTCTGCCTACCCCCACCTCCACCGTTTGTCTGACATCTTCCTACCCATCCTCATTGCCCAAGAGAGTTAATTGTCTTTCTGCTTCTTAAATACCTGAATCTGTTGTAGCACTTACCACTGGATGAAAAGTACTTTATAATTTAAAAAAAAATGATTCTCAGTGAAAATAAGATGAGCCTGAGTGTCAAGTTACTTCCCTGCTGAAAATGGAAAACAAAGATAACAACTTTTCTCTGTATGTGGGGCTAATCCTGGTTGCTGTAAAATCTCATCACATGGCTTCAACTGCTATCCCTACGCTAACAGCTCTGAAGTTTCTTTCCCCAGTTCCAGATTCTCTTCGGAGCTCCAGATCTATCTATATCCAGTTCAGTCCTGGGAACCTCCACCGGAATATTCCACTGGTATACTGAACCAAAACTGAGCTCAATATTCCCCTTTGCCAAACTTCCCCTTTCCTTCTCCCCCATTGCTCCCATGTTGTCTCTGTCTTTTGGAACAACAGTATGAAGAAAAAATTAATTTAAAAAAATTACAAACCTGGGAGCTCTCTTTGACATTGCCCCTCCCCCACTCCCCAAATCCAGTCTTCTAAACAATGAACTTTACATATTAAAATTATAAATTATGTTAAAGATAATTACATGTATAGTTGTATATATTTGTATATAATATATGGTTATATAACAATAGAATCATATAATAATAATTAACTTTCAATTCTATCCCTTTGTTCCATCCTCCTTGTTCCTATATCTGTCTCATCACCTTTCCCTTAGATTATTGCAATACTTTACTTACTTAAGGTCTCAGTGAAGGACTCACCTCCTTCAAATCTGTCCTCAAGCCAAACCCAAAATTTAACCATCATTTTCACATTTACAGCCTTTGATGGCTACACACAGTTTATACTTTGAAGTTGAAATTACTTAGCCTGATACATAAGGCTTATCACAGACTAGTCTGTTTTTCAGTCTCCACTGGAAAAAGAATAACAGGGGAGACTTACTTCAAATAACGTAGTTGGGGAAGAATCCCCTGAGGACGGGACATTTAGCCCCTGGGAACTCCCCGCTCAACTAGTGCCTACTGCATCCCCATCATACCCTCTTCTTAATGATGATGGTGGCTCTGGGTGAACAAGTACTTACTCAATGCCAAGCCAGTGCCAAACTTTTATTCTCCTGGAATCATCACAGCCTTTGTAACTGGGTTCTCTGTTAATTTCCCATTTATATGATTGAGAAAACTAAGGCAAATAGAGTTTGTCACTTGCTTTAGGTCCCACAATCTGTATGTAATAGAGTCAAGTTATCAGCTCAGGCTACCTGGCTTCAAAAGCTGAATCCTTAACCGCCATGTCATGCAAGATCTATAGAGACAGGATGTGGTTCCCTGTAGAAGTATTGGCTTGTAGACCCATAGCTTTCAAGATTGATCCAAACTCAGCCAGCACTCAGCCCTCCATGATCTAGCTCCTACTGGTATCCCCAGGTTCATCTCCCAGTGTTCCTCCAGCATGTCACAAACCAAGCACCCTTCAAGTCTTCCAAGATGCCTGCCCTCTACTCTCCATCCTGATCCAACTCCCCTCAGTCCTTGCCTGCCTCACACTTATCCTTTAGGACTTCACTGAAAAGTTACCTCCTCCAGGTTGCCTTTCCTAATACCCACCCAGTTAGCTAGGTTTAGTGCCCTTCTTTGCATCTAAAGCACCTGTTCTACCCCCGTAGTAGCACTTGTCATACTACACTGCAAAGGCTGGCTTTCCTCTCTTCCAGTAGACTATGGGCTTTTCACGGGTTGCGTCTTCTGTATTCCCTGTTCTAGCACAGAGCATGGCGTGGAGTAAGCACATTGTAAATGTCTGCTGAACCGAATCCACTCAGTAGATGTCAGAACTGGAAGGGGACTTTGAGTGACTATAATTGCTCACATTTGCCATATACTTTGAGGTCTGAAAAGCCCTTTCACACTGATTATCTCATTTCCTTCTCTAAGGGTCATGTTCCCCATAGTTGAGGAAACTGAGGTTCAGAGAAGTTAAGTGCCTTTTCCAAGTTCACCCAGCCAGGAAGTGGCTGGGCTAGGATTTGACCTCAGGTCTTATTCCAAGGCTAGTGCACACTCCATCACTTCCCAGATCATCTGATTTAAAAAACGCATACATGTTACTGATGAGGACACTGGAGCCAGGAGAGGTAAACTGGCTGGCCTAGGTTCATGTAGTCCATACTCCATTCTGTGCTCTTTCCTCTACCCAGACAGGAAATGCTCAGGAAGGTAATAAGGTGAGGATGGGGTCCTGGGTTTGGGAGGGGAGGGGCAGGGGGCTGCCTGTGTCGCTTCCATTGCCGCCTCCCCATTTGTCACAACTTGAATGTTTAAATTTTGTATTTAGTATTTACTCTGAAATGGCTTTCATCTGATTTCCCCCTTGCTCACCAATTTAGCTGTCAGAGTAAATAAATGTGAAGCTGGTTCTCCAGCCTCCCCCAGCTCACATTACCTTCCTAGAATTACTCCCCGGCGGGGCAGAACCGCTGCTGGGGGCGCTCCTACAAAATTATCCAGTTACTAATGAAGCCTCTTTTCAAATCCAAATCTTGAACTATCAACTCAGGTTGGGGAGGATGGCAAAATTCACCTTAGAGGACACGATGATCCCATTTAGTGCCCAGAGATTGTGGTGAGAACTTGATGACATTATACATGTAGGGCACTTAATATGTCAGCAATGGAATCAGCGCTTTAAAAATGTGGGTTTTTAGTAATGTGGTTAACGGTCACCACAATCCTAAGAAGTATTATCTTCCCCAGAGGCTCAGAGAGGCAAAGTGACTTACCAGCAGTCTCCTTTAGGAAGAGAGAATCCTAAAGGGATATGCTAAATTTGTTCATCCTAAATTTTGCCAAGGTCACCCTTATCTGGGTGCTTTTTCCTGCTGAAGTTGGGGTTTATTGGAAGAGTGGTTTCTTTTCCAAAGTAATTTTACTTCTGTCATCTTTGAAATCAGGCAAGCCCTGGGCTGGAATAGCAGCTGTGTCTTCCTTAATTAAGTTATTCAGGAGAATGTTTGTTTGTTTTTTGTTGATTTATGCCCTGCCTTGTTCCAGAAAGGATTTGATGTAGTAGTACCTAGTAGAATAACAACTGGAAAATGCAGCCAGTCCAGATCATAATAATGGCTAGTATTTGCTGACTGCTTACTTTGTTCTGGGCATGGTTCTGAGCCCTTTACATGGATTGTTCATCTAATTTCCACAACTGTAGGAGGTGAACTTGGTTATCATCCCCATTTCACAGATGAGGAAACTGAGACTGAACAAGTAACTGAATAACTTGTCCAAGGTTATGCAGGTAATGAAGGATCTCTCCCATGACTGGTGCCCAGGCAGTCTGGTTCCAGAGTCTTTGTGCTTCACCACTGGATTCCATGCCTCTTATTCCCATTTTGATTTTCCGTGCATCACTCAGAATTCAGGAGTGGAACTGCATAGCAGGTAAGAGGTTGGGTTCTGAAGTCTGAGTTCCAGAGCTTGAAATGGGGCTCCAGTAAGCTCATTACCTCAACTGTAAAATAAGAATAACAAAAAACCTTCCTGTAATGTTGCTGCGAGGGTTAAAAAAGATAATGCATGGAAAGCACAGTGCTTGGCACATAAATGCCCAATAAATGGTAGCTTTATCATCACTATAAACATCACTCAGGCAACACACATGTCACATTCCTCCCCATAGGAGCTCAACAATTGTTTGTCCAGCCTGTGAACCTTTGCAGTCACCTCTTCACGAGGAATACTTCTCGCCCCTGAATCCATCCAAATTTCACCTGCCCTTTCAGTTTCAGCTCAAGCCTCCCCCACACCCCTTGTCTAGGTAGTTTTCCAAAACCACTACAATCTTTGTGGTCTTCTTTCCTGGAGTCCTGCACTCACACATTTGACATTATGTGTAGCAATGTGCAATGTTTAATAATCTCTTGCTTCCTTCAGCAACCCCAAAGGGGAGGAGGAGGGGGAAATAAAGGAGGTTGTGTTGTGAGGCCCATTTTGAAGGTGAGGAAACAGGCTTGGCCCATGGTGGAGAGGCTGGGAATCATACCCAGGTCTTTTGACAGATATTGTGGAAAGTGCATATGTATATGTGTATGTGTGTGTGCAAAGAATGGACATGGTAATGCATGTAGCCTAGAAATCAAGAACATGGATTCTGATGTTTGGTTTTCAGTTCTTGGCTCTGGCAATTATTAACCATGTAGCACTGTTTTGGACATATCACTTGATTTCTCTGAACCTAAGTGTTTTTGTCAGTAAAACGGGCACAGTATGAGACACTACCTCATAGGATTTTTGTGAAAAGAAAATGAGATAATGACTATAAAATGCCTGGCATGGATTAAAGTACTCAGGAGTAGATGCTGGGATTATTGTGTATGAAAGTCATATTTGAGGGTGTGGCTTCACCTTTTTGTTTTGTTTTGTTTTGTTTTGTTTTTGAATATGTTTGAGGGTATATGCATATGTGTTTACACACATGCATGTGTATATATGCACATACCTCACCAGCTTTCACACTGCAGTCTATGCTCTTGGTATGAAAGATGAGAATTCAAAGAGAAACCCCTTTTTCTCTGAATCTCTAAGAGCAATAAATCACTGGAATGGAGGGGGTAAGGGGGATGCCGCTGGCTGGGACTGGGCCTGTTTCTATGTACCTGGGTGTCTATGTTTGTATCTTTTATGGCATAGGTGGGGGTGTTTAGAATTATGTTGGTGAGCAGGGATCTTTGTCTGCCTGTATCCATTAGTATGTGCCTGTGCACATACTAACTTGAGACTGCAAATATTTGGGAATCACATGTCTGCAGAGGTGTGTATGATGTTTCTGCCCATAAGTGCCTATAAATGGCTCCTTCACCATCTTTAGGGATGTGTGTGCATAGCTGTGGGTACCTGAGTAGAGGGCACAAGGTTATACATGGGTTTGAAACTCTGTGGGAGTCTGCACTTATGTGTAGGAGTGTGTGTAGAAGTGTAAGAACAATTGTGGGGGTATTTACATCTGGAAATGAAGGCAATTATGGAGATGATGATATGTGTGATGGGGTGGGGGTGGGGTGTCTTGGTGTATGAGCTGTATCTAAACTTGAATATGCATATTTGTTTTTCCAGAAGAGGATGTATATTTTCATGTGTGTCTTTAGATTTGGTTTGCATGTGAAGAAGGGGACTGGGAGTGTCCACTTTTGTGACTGTATGTTGGGGGGCATTAGAGAGTGTAAGGCTCAGTCTTTGAGCGTGGGAGTTTGGTGTCTGTGTGTTCTCAGGCTGTGTCTCCTTTCTAAATGCTCCAGCCTCCCTGCATTCTCCTCTACTGTCAGTAGAACCCTAGAGGTTTGTTCCACATGAGACAGACATCGGACTGGATGGCTCAACAAATCCTAAAGAGAACTGAGATGTCCTAGGCAATCCCTCTGAGGAGAATTCAGGAAACCTACCCTCTCCCCAAGTAACCTCCCCAAACTCACAACCCCATTCAGTTGCAAGGAGCTGGTGCCTTCTCTGGATGTTATGGAGCAGAGGTATCTGCGCAGGTGTGTGAGAGTATGTGTGGATGCCTTGTGCCTGTGTAAAGTGTAAATGATGGGAACAGGCAGTCATTTGTATCAGAATGTACACAAATGTATCTGGCATGGAATTGCATCAGCAGAGTATAATGTGTGACTTTATATATGGAATCCACCACTGCAGACGGTGTGCCCCTGGGTGCCCCTTGTACCTGTGAGTGGGGCTGTGCCTGAGGGTGGTGGGTGCCCCTTGAGGTAGGGGCAGTATTAAGAGCTGTGTGGATGTGTGCCCGCCGGTGCCTTTGTGTGTCAGAATGTCTCTAGTCTCTGTGTCAGCAGCTCTGATTTCCTGTGTGTCTCTGGGTCTGTGTCTCTCTCTGGGTCTCTGCCTCGCTGCGTGTGTCTTGCTCTCCCTTGACGGGGAGGGGATTGGTCACGCATGACTCATCTTGAACTGAGCGGGGCTCCAGAGGCAGGGCGGCCGCCGCCGCAGCTGGAGGGGGAGGAGGACGAGGAGGAGGGAGAGGAGGAGGAGGAGGACTAAGAGGAGGGGGAGGAGGGGGCGGGGGACCTCTCCAAGTTTGTCGGGACCTTCTTCCGAGGCAGCGGCGGCGGCTGCCAGGGAGGCCGGGGCTGGGCGCGGGGCGGGGGCGGGCGCTGGGGCCGGCGCCTTCGCTCTCCTGCTGCTCCTACTTCAGCCTCTGCTCCCGCTGCGACTGTGGCCCCCCTCGGCGCGGCTCTCCGCACTGCGCGTCCGCTGAGCCCGCCGCTCCCCGGCCCATGTACTGGAAGCATGAGAACGCCGCCCCGGCGCTGCCCGAGGGCTGCCGACTGCCGGCCGAGGGCGGCCCCGCCACCGACCAGGTGAGCCAACGAGAGAGTGGGCGAGCGGCCGCGGCCAGGGCCAGGCAGCGACCAAGACCCAGCCGGGCCGGGCCGGGCCGGGCGGCGGGCGGCGGCAGAGAGGAGGGGTGCTGGGGTGCGCCTGTGAGTGTCTGTGAGTGTGCGAGCGCGCGCGAGCGCGGGGGGTGGGGGCGGCGGCGCGGAAAGCGGGAACACATTATGCAAATGTTGGAGGAATTTCTCAAAAAGCGATTTAGCAAAGACACAGGCGAATCAAGAGGAGGCGAGGCGGTTATTGTCCGTCTGAATAGGCGCTGATAGCGCCGATGCACCGGGGGTTGTGCGGACACATCGCTGCGAATCCCGAAGCGGGGCTGGTCCCGGGCGCGCCGAAAGGCTAGAGAGTGCTTTCTCCTCCTTTTGGATGAATCTCTTTTCTCCTTTTGGTCCCGTTTCGCCCCCGATCTTGCCCCCATTTTGCCCCAGTTTCCCTCAGACTGTCCCGCGAAAGGCACCCGAATCCGTGTCAATATCGCCGCGTAGACTTCGCGGCGCGCGCGGAGCCGGCGGGCTGATGCTCCAGGCTCAAGGGTTTTTATTTTCCTCAATCCCATCCCGCCCCCGCCCCCCGCCCATCTCCTTTTTATTTTCTTTCTTTCTCTCTTTTCTCCTTTTTGCATTTTGTGCCTAGAGGAGGAAAAGGGAGCGAGGAAGGGGGGGGGGTGTGTGGAGGGAGAAAAAATTCGATTTTTAATTACTACCATTAAAAAATCAAATTTGCAATTCTTTGGGCGGCCTGATGGATCTCACTGATTGACAGTTGGAATTGACACTCTGGCTACCTCTTATCTTGGGCATTCACGACAATTTCTAATTGCAGGTAGTTTGTGTGTGCTCGTGTTTTTTTTCCCCCTCAGAGGCTTGGATTGCAAGGGAACTAAGCGATTACTTCAAGAGCCACGGGTTAAGTGCAGGGAGAGGGGGAGAGAGAGGGAAAAAATCCAATCCAAATTCAAATTGCTTCATTAGAGAGACACCGCTTTTGTGGGGAAGGGCTTTAAATGCCCACTACAAAGTTAGGACTCATTGTTCGGAGCCGGTTTATATAACAGGCGCGGGGAGGCGCTGGGCTCAGGCTGAGCGCAGCCAGTTCTGCAGCCGCGGTCGCCTGCGTTCCCTTCCCCCTCCCCCGCCCCCCAGGTGATGGCCCAGCCTGGGTCCGGCTGCAAAGCGACCACCCGCTGCCTCGAGGGGACCGCGCCGCCCGCCATGGTGAGTCCTCGCTGCCCTGCTTTCGGTCCCCGGTTCTCCCATGGCCCGGCCTTGGGGACCTGGCCCGGCTTTACCGCTGCCCACGCGCTGGGTAACTCCCGCGGGCGCCGCCCCTCTCTGAGCCTCAGTTTTCCGGCCGAGAATGTAGGCTTTGAGCGCCCCTGGCACCCACGATGCGCATGCTGAAAGTTGGGGTCGTCCCTTACTATCCAGTAGGCCCCTCCATTCCGGTCCTCCAGCCCACGGCCCAGAGTCCCGGGGGAATTTCGTTGTTAGTTGGCGCGCTGGGGCCCTAGATATGTCTACGAAGCAGCAGCAGCATCGCTCGGCGCCGAGCTTAGCGCCGCGTTCTCCTCTCTCGCCCACCACAGGCTCAGTCGGACGCCGAGGCCCTGGCAGGCGCTCTGGACAAGGACGAGGGTCGGGCCTCCCCCTGTACGCCCAGCACACCATCTGTCTGCTCGCCGCCCTCTGCCGCCTCCTCCGTGACGTCCGCCGGCAAGAACATTTGTTCCAGCTGCGGCCTCGAGATCCTGGACCGGTATCTGCTCAAGGTGAGCAGATAGGGGCAGGTTGCTGCGTGTATGTTGAGGGGTTAGGGGAGAAGAGGGGAGGTTACAGAGAACTGCCGGGAAGCATCGCCGGCTTAATTTCGAACCCCGGCACAGCCGCTTCCTGATTGAACTTATCTTGGGCAAGTCTTAGCGTCTGTGTCTCTGAGCCCCTGGGTTCCCATCTGTAAAATGGGAAGAGTTTATTTCCAGCTCTCTGAGTCTCATTGTTACAGAAGAAAAACGGGGGAGTCACATGCACCTTCTGAGCTTGACAGTTCCTGTCTGCAAATGGGGCCGGGGAGGCCGGGGCCGGGCGTAAAAGAGGCCCTCTCTGAGCCGCTCCCACCCCCGCCGCCTCTCCAGGTCAACAACCTCATCTGGCACGTGCGTTGCCTCGAGTGCTCCGTGTGTCGCACATCGCTGCGGCAGCAGAACAGCTGCTACATCAAGAACAAGGAAATCTTCTGCAAGATGGACTACTTCAGGTAGGCTGCGACCGCCCGGCCAGCAGTGTCGTCGCAGGCAGTCACCCGGCGCGCGCGGCGGTCGCCTTTGCTGCGCGTGGTCTCGGGCTCCGGAGCCCGGACGTCTGGAGTGCACTCCCGGCGCGCGGCGCAAGCCCAACTCGCCGGCTCCCAGCGCCGCGAACCCGGAGCTCCAAGCCGCGCGCTGGTGCCCGCATAAGTTCAGCCCCGCGATTCGTCTTCGGTTCCCACGGCCTACTGGGTTTCGGTCGCGTCTCTGGCTCGGTCTCGGGTCCTGCCAGTTCCGGCCTCAAGCGCCTCCGTCGAGCTCGGACATCCCGGCTCTGGCCTGACCCCGCACCGGACCCCAGCCGCGATCTGGCTGCATCTCCATGCGCTCCGGCTCTGGGTTCCCCTTGGAACCCTTCTCCGACTCCAGCTGTGCCCCAGTCTCTCCCGGGCGGGACCCTGAACTGGGTTCCAAATTCTTGCCCCGGTTTTGACTCCGGCTCCGCTCTGGGTTCGAGTTTCGTCCGGTCCCAAGCACCAGCGCTGAATGCGTCTCAGCTCCGACCCCATTGTGCCACGTTCCACTCCCTGGCTTCGGTCTTCGGCCCCGCCTCAACTCAGACCCCGGCGTCGTTCGCGTGTCTCATATCGGGTCTGACCGGGTCCCAGGCTCCCATTCCAGTCCCAGCTCCGTCGTCGTCTCCGGCCCCAGCTTGGCCCTCTCCGGAGTCCAGGTTCTGACTCCGGCTTTGGGCGGCAGGGACGGGAAGAGGGAGAATCGTACGCCGCAGCCCAGGGCCGCGCTCTCCGAGCCGCAGGGCAGTGTCCCGGCTTCCTGCCGCTGCGCTTCCACGTCCCGGCGGCTTGCGCACACCTCATTCCCAGCCACGCGGCGGGGGCCTGACCCGGTCATGGGGTCTAGGTCATTGAGAGGTCAGTGGTGCTGCGGGCGCCGCAGCCTCTCGGCAGGAAGCCTGGACCCGGCCTGAGGCCCGGCCACTGGGTCTACTGAGTCCGAGGAGATTGGTTCCTGAGAGGGATTCCTGTTCTGAAGTGCTTTCTCAGGAAGTGGAGAAAGCTGCTCACCCACAGCCCCCTCACCCCGCACCCCCACCTCCACCCCACAGACATCCTTCCCGTTCTTCCTCCGTGAGAGGTCTTGGCTTCAGTCTTCATGGGAAGACCTTCCTCACTGCAGGAAGATTCTCTGAGAGTCAGGGAATGTGATGGAAGGCAAGGGAACCAGCCCCTGGTGTTGAGTCTTCAGGGACCTGAAAAGAGAGGACCTTGAGTCGAGGGGGGACGTTTGCAGCATTTTGGGCTGGGGTACTCTGGGGAAAGCATAAGAAGCATCCTTAAAGGAGCTGACTCTTCCTTTGTGTAATGCGTGTGAAAGCATGTGCAGCTGGGAAGTGTGTGGGTGGGGAGGGGCTTGGGTCAGATGGCCTAGGACTCAGTGAGTGAGAGTGTGTGTGTGTGCACACTTGTATTATCTGGGCTCTGCGCAGTTGGGCCGAGTGAGTGCTTCCCTGGACTGTGTCAAGGCTGTGTGGATAGTGTGTGTGTGTTCTGTTATTGACAAGCAATTTCTCTTTCAGTTCATGTGTGAACGTCCAGAGTGTGTGTCTATGTGCCTGTTGGGATTTTGTGTGTGTGTGTGTGTGTGTGTTTGTGCAAGGTGGCCAAGACAGGTTTATAGACATGGATCTGGAGGTGAGAGGGTGAGGTGGGGTGAGGGAATTCTGGATTCCCATCATAGCCCACCCTGTTCTCTCTGAGTGGGGGGCATTCCTTCTTACCGCCGGCCTTCTGGCTGGGCATTGAAAGATCTCAGGTGTGATGTGTGCCTGTTCTATCTCTGTGAAAGTGTGTTTGTGGATGTGGAGCACTATGTGTGTGCATGTCAGAGGGAGATCATCATTGTGGAGGACATGCATATGTGTGTGGGGCGTGTGAGGTCATGTCTCACACCACTCTCTCATCTGGCCATTGATTGGGCAGGGGCAGGAAATGGGGGTTAGAGTCACTGTCTAGAGCCACCTCCCTGCTCTAGGCCTGACTCCAGTTGGTGAAAAACCAAGCCAGCTGCTGCTGTTTCAGGGCTCCCTGGACTCATCAGCTAGCTGGAGACAAGGCTCTAGCCTGGGACCCCAGAAGGATGCTGCTTGGGCCTCTCTCTGTAAGAAAGGCAGGGCAGGACCCTCTCCCAGCTCTCTTGGTGACGATGGGTCTAGCAGACCTTGCAGCCATTTGCCTGTCATCTCTTGCTGCTTCTCTAGCTCCAGCTCATGCCCAGGCTGCACTGAGCCTCCTTGGTTACTGTGCTTCACTAGACCTTGAAGGACTGGTCAACACCCAGGTCTTGACTCTACTGTTCAGAGCCTCTGCCAGCTCCTGATACCCTTCCACTCCCCATGTACGGTGGCATGGCAGGTAGGATGTGCAGCCCTGGGGAGAGGCAGGAGCCTGGGCTTTGTTGGGCCAGTGTTGGATCACCATGTACCCTTGGCAAGTCACTCTGCCCTCAGTTTTCCTCTTCCAGGATTGTCTCCCTGAGCTGCCGAGGAGGCCAGTGAAGGGGGAAGGCTCGGGAATGGCTCCCCAAATGGCAGGTGCTCTGAGTGCCAAGATTATCACCATTGTTACCATCTGCAGGGTGGGGGCCAGGCACACCCCGTGATAACATTTCCCCCAGGCAGCTTGAGGAGCAGAGCTTGCTTGGAGGGATGGGATGGGGCTGTTTCTGGGTTGCAGGTTCTGGGTACTAATCCTTTTCCAGTGACAAGAGCCCAAAAAGCAAAACTAAACCAGACTTTTGGTTAAGAAAATGGAGGGAAATAAAAGCTCACATTCCCCGGGTAGCAGGTACAAGTGTGGCTCTTCTGGGGAAGGGTGGGGGCTTTTGCCATCATTTTGCCCCCAGCCAGGTCTCCCTGCAGGTATAACGTGCCTGGCAGCCCCACCTGTAACAAAATAACAAAACCCACAGAAAGGGAAAGAAAAAACCATTGGAGCAAGGACTATTGTCTACTCTGAGTGGCAGCCCAGATTCCGGGTGGCTGCTGTGAGGAAGTTCTTCCTGGAAAGAGTGTGAATAGTGGCTTGGGAGGCAGGGTTCCCCTCTCCAGAGCTGGGGCTCAGAGAGGGGTCCTGTACTGAATGAGAGTCTCTAGGCCCCTGTTTCCTGAAGCCCAGGGTGAAGGGTCTGGTGAGACATGGACTGGAGGACTGTGCCCAAAGAAAGGCCAAGCTCTACCAACAGGGCAGGAGCGGGAGGTAGAGAGTGGCCAAGAACCCGGCGGAGGAGGCACTCAGGTCTTTCATGGTCTTCTGACCAGAGAAGTGTTTCTCCTTTTTTTTATCCCCTGTCTCACCGCTCCTTGTCACCGGCCTGTGGACCCTGTTTCAGTTCCCATTGGCACAGTCGGCATCCTCGGTGGCTCAGGAAATTAGAGGTTAGGAAGGAACTCCAAGGTTGCCAGGGAGGGGGCTGCAGAGTGTGGGGGCAGTGGGGGAGGTCTCAGTGTTGCCCCTGGCTCACTTGCATTCCTGGGAGGAGTGGACTTTCCACTGGCTTTGTGCCCTTGGCCAGATTGCTGGACCTTCCTGCCTCAGTTTCTTCAACTCATCTACCAAATAGGGGGCCTCACCAGCTGGTGGGCGTTCAACCAGATTTCCACTTCCCCTCAATCCCTGAGAGTCTTACCATAATAAAAGTTACCACCAGGGAAATGTGATATTGATTTTAAATTTCTTCACTTTTTTGTTAAGACCATTTTCCTTTTTGTTTTCTTCCAAGAAGTGAAAAATAGTGTTCCTTTCTCAGGCTTTCATATCTCCACTGCCCTCAGCGACCACATCCCCCAGACAGCTGCCAATAGCCCCCTTCCTCCCGCCCACCTGCAGCTGCTGCTCAGATGGGGCACTGCCTGATCAGCAGTGCCCTCCCGGCTCCCTCGGCCTCCTGGAGCACTGTGCCCATTGAATAGCTGGGAAGACTGAGGCCCTGGGGGAGTGGAAAGTGAAGTGCTCAGGGTCATGCAGTGAACGAGAGAGTGGAAGAGGGGTTAGGCAGGGGTGAGGACCCCCATCATTGAGCTCTTGTCTGTGCCATAAACTGTGCCTAGCTCTTTACATGCTTTACCTCATTTACTCCTCAGGTCCTCCATGTGAGTATAATACTCACAAAATCCTCATATTATAGGAGGGGAAACTGACTCCCTGAGACCTGAAAGGTGAGGTCACACAGCTAACAAGTGACAGAACCTGAATGGACGCGATGGCCACCTGACTCCACTGTCCCTGCTCCCAGACACCCCAATACTCCTGTTTCTGAGATAGTTCAGCTGCCCTTCTGTGCAGGGTGGGGTCCTCAGATGGAAAAGACCCCTTTCTGCTGGCCCCAAGATTCCCTGTCCAGTTTGGTTGACTACTGAGTGAACAGGGGCGCTCCCACTGTGTGCTCTGATGTGGGACTCCCCCTTGGGTGTACCCTGGGAGGGCAGAAGTGCCCGCCTCAGAGGCGGGGAACTGCAACAACTTGTCCAAGTTCAGGTCACCATGGTCCCTGGCCGCCTTGCTTCTGATCATGGGAGTGGAAAGTGAAGGGTTAACCACCTCCCCTTGCATTTATGGGTGTTGGGGGTTCAGAGAGTGTTCTAGGCTAGGCCGTGACCGGCTGTCCGCCAGAGGTCCTGTCCCCTGCTCGGGCCAGCTGACTTAGGACAAGCCCCCAGCCTTCCCTGGTCTTCCTCCTGGAGCTCGAGCGCGGTCTGCGGGCTCCAGCGGGAGAACCCCACCCCCTCCCCCTAGAGCGAGGGTCCCCCGGGAGGCTCAGAGCCGGGAAGCGGCCCCCCACCGCGGCGGAGAGCGGCCCAGCGGCAGCCAGCTGTTGGGGGACAGATGTTGGGGGAGCGGAGAGGGGAGCGCGGGGGAGGGGCCTAGGCCGGGACCTCCGAGCCGCGCGGCGTTTTAACCTCTTAATTGCTGGTTCCTTTTTCTCTGGTTTCTTTACCTGAGGGTTTTCCTAGAAGGGAAGTAGCAAATGGGATAGGAAGGGCTCCACCTCCAACCCCCCTTGTTCCATACATGGACTCGAAGGCCATCTAGGGAGTGCCCTGAATCCAAAATAAGTGAACCCTTGCTTGGGTTTCGGCACCCCAAACCGCTGGCTTCCTAAATAACATTGGCGGCCCCACTATCAGCTTGGGTTTCGTCTTACGGAAAAGGGGTAGCTTAATAATAAGGGCTGTAGCGAGATTCCGTTGGGCACCTGATCATTGAGGCTCATTGATTCAACAAATAATTACTGAGCGCCTACGAGGTATCTGGGGGAAGTAGGCCGCGAGAGCGGGCCTGACTTGACCAAAGGCGCCCAGCTCCTTCTGCATGACCACGGGTACCCAAATATCTCTGTTCTCCACTCAGGAGCTAGAGGGCAAGGTGGTGCGAGATGCCCACCTCGCTCCTTTCAGCAGATGCCAGGATGCGCCTAATCAGTGTGACACCTCTCCATCCCCGAAGTGCCTCTGTCATTTGCGCCTTCGTCCACCGCACCCTGGGAACCGGGGAGGGACGCACAGTGCCCGGACCTCACAGCAAGACTGGGGTGGCAGTAGGTGAGACCTTGGTCCCTTCGACGCTCCCTTGGTGGCTCCTGAGCGCCTCTTGCTTGAAGTTTCGTTGTCTTCGCCGCGGATTTCGCTGCTTCCGGAATCCGGCGGCTCGGGCCTTGCATCCCGCCTGGGAAGGAGCCTGTCGGTTCGTCAGAGCCTTCATCCGAAAGCCTCCTCATTTTGCCGCTGGCCCCTTCCCTGGGTGGGAGACGCGCTGCAGCAGCGGCCGGCAAGGCACCCCAACCTGCGTAATGACTCCTCGGAGGAACTAGCGCGAGGACGATTTGACTGAGCGGAACTACGGCGCGCGCGGGAAGGTTCTAGGGCCAGGGACAGCATTTGGAGATTTGGTGCGACAGGCGCAGGGTATCTTCCCTCCTTTGCCTCCGGAACCGGGAGAGGAAGTCGCTTGGAGGTCACTCGTGGCGCCTGCCTCGGAGCGCGTAGGATGGAGGTAATGTGAGCGGCTTGGGTAGGCGCAGGCCGGGCCCTGGCATCGGGCATTCGAGGGTCTGGAAGATCGAGGGCCGCGAGGGGAGTTCTGGACTCGTCCCTAACACAGGATGAGAAATCCCGCAGAGCCAAGCTAAAGGACCGTTGGCCGCCCAAACTTGGGTGCAGCGCACCCGCGGTGGGGCGCGGAGACCCGCCGAGACGCAGCTGCTCTCCTCGGACTACTGAGGGTAGAGCTCCTCCTTGCCCCGGCTTGCCCCCTCCGTGGGACTGCACCCCTAGCCTTCCCAAGCCGGCTGGACCACCCACCCGGCGCGCTGGAGCTTCCAGGACCCGCCGCTGGCAGTGAGGACACGGTGCGGTCCCACCAGGCTTCCTTCCTGTCCATCCATCCCGAATCCCAGCTCTCCCCATCTCCCGTCTGCACGTTCCTCTGTTTCAGATTTTTCGGTCCTTTTTGCCCCTTGGAGGGGGCCCCAATCTCAGCCCGAAACTAGCGCTTGGTCTTGGACGCGTCAATCCCCACCCGGAACCTCCGATTCTATATGAGCGAAATGGGGGCCAGAGTCCTCACCCCACCGCGTTGCCACGAAGCTGAGGGTGCATTGAAGGCGCTTTTGCCCCACGTGCCCTGCCCTCAGCAAGAACTCCGTAGGCGGCGGGTCGCAACCCCGAAAGGACTACCATTTCGGAAGCCAACAGCTGGGCGGCGGAAGCCAGGGTCGGCCCCACAGCAGGGGTGGGCTGGAGTGGGCAAAGAGGTTTCCTTTTCCCTTTAAAGCAGTTTTGGGAACAGAGATCACGGGCTGTGCTGGGCGCTTCCCTCGGGAAGCCGAGTCTCCGAAGTCGGGTACTGCCTCTGCTTAGGCGGGCGGTTGGCCGGAGCGAACCGCGCCGCCAGGGGCAGTGTCCCCTCGCACTGCTTGTTGGAGAGGAAGGAGTTGGGGTGCATCCTGGAGCCAGGGCTGGCTGCGACCCGCGCGTCTTTCTCGCTCCCGCCCTCGGTTCAACCCAAGACCGATAGTTACTTGGGTTTGCCAAGACAGGCAAGGCTGCAACCAGAGAGCTTTTGCCGGACTGGTTGCTCCAGGAGCTCACAGGCATTTCCGAAAACCTTCTCTAGGTGGAAGGGTGCCGGGCGCTTGGGATACAGAGGCGAATCTTCTTGGTCCTCCTCTGAGGGACGTGGAGGGGGTGGGGCGGGGAGGCGGCGGTGACAGCCAGGGAATCATTTATAAACCCCGTGGATCAATGCTGAGAGAGAGTGGCGCAGGAAGCTGTGGGACTCTGGGAGAGGAGCACATCTCAGAGATGGAACAGCATGTGCAAAGGCCTGAGGGTGGGAATAAAATTGTTTCATGGGGGCCGCAGAGACCTGGGACTGATCTTCCATTGAGCCGGACTCGGACTCATGACTGGAGGGGGAGGGGGTACGGAAAGATTTGAAGAAGGTTAGGGAGAAGATGGACTTCAAGAGGATGGGGTATGTTAGGCACTGTAAACTCCGGGGATCTTGAACTAGATCCTGAGGGCAGGGTGGAGTCACTACAGGATTTTAAGCAGGGAAGGGACAGGATTTGATGTGTATGCTGGAAACATCCCTGTGGCTGCTTTGTTGAGGATGGGTTGGCAGGGACAAGACTGGAAGCAGAGAGATTGGTCAGAGACTGGCAGTGAGGGGCTGGATGATGGGAACTTGGCCTAGATAGGTAGCAGTGGAGATGGAGAGGAGGAGATGGATTCCAGGGATACTTAGGAAATGGAACCAGTGGTGCTGATGATTGGTTGGATGTGAGCTTGAGTAAAGGAGGAGTGTATGATTTAGGTTTCCCAGCTTGAAGAACTAGATAAATGGTGACACCATTCCCTGAAATAGTGCACACCAGAGGGAATGGGGGCTTAGATGGTTGCAAAAAGGTCACAGAGTCATCCATGCTAGGAAGGAAACTTCCCTGGTGCCCTGGGGTCAGGCCCTGGGCTGACCTCTGGGACAAGAGGGAACGGAAGGGGCTTCCCAGTCTTATGGTCAAGGCAGCTGCAACTAAATAGCCACCTACAAAGCTGGAGGGAGAATGGGGAGAGGTATCACCAGAGAAGGCTTAAGGGGGAAGGGCCATTTGAACTGGGCTTATGGGTCTGGGTAGAATTTATTTTGTCTTTATAACATTCAATTAGAATGTCACGGGCTCTGGGATATGGTTCTCTGGCATGTGCTCAGACTAGTGAGTGCTTAGTAAACTACAAAGCACTAGACAAATAGTAGGAGTCCTTGCTATAGTCATCAGAGGAAAATAAGAACCGAGAGGGGTTAAATAATTTGCCCAGGGCCACAGAACCACTAAGTGCATAACTGTCTATTCTTCCAAGGTACGCCAAGCTGTAGCTGCAGCTTCTGCTTATTCATCTTTGGAGTCAGACTGGTTCGGTTTTCTATCCTTGTGAGTTGTGTAACCTTAGGCAAATCACTTTACTTCTCTGGTCCCCATTTTCCTCATCTGCGAAATAAGGATTAGTTGGGATCCATGTAAAACACTTAGAATCTTGCTGGGCACATGGTAAATGCTCAAAACTTGCCTATATGATGATGATGATGATGATGATGATGATGGTGTTTTCCTACCAGTTACAATGTTTAGTGAACAAATTAATACACAAAAATAAGCAGTTAGTGTAGAAAATTTGCAAAACAGAAAAGTGCCAAGAAGAAAATAATCACCCACCAGCTCACCA
This sequence comes from Choloepus didactylus, assembly GCF_015220235.1. Taxonomy (NCBI): domain Eukaryota; kingdom Metazoa; phylum Chordata; class Mammalia; order Pilosa; family Megalonychidae; genus Choloepus; species Choloepus didactylus. Next base: position 100,550,214 of record NC_051316.1, read on the forward strand.
CCTAGGTGGGACTTGGCTACAGAGGGGCAGCACCCAAGCCCTGGGGCTAGGAACTTGGGCGCTTGTGGGCAGGTGGGAGGAGGGGGGCAGGGATAATTGCTGCGCCTCCCCTTACCACGGCTCCACCTCCCTGCCTCGTGTCGCGCAGTCGATTCGGGACCAAGTGCGCACGGTGCGGCCGACAAATCTATGCCAGCGACTGGGTGCGGCGCGCGCGCGGAAACGCCTACCACCTGGCCTGCTTCGCCTGCTTCTCATGCAAGCGCCAGCTGTCAACGGGCGAGGAGTTCGGCCTGGTGGAGGAGAAGGTGCTGTGCCGCATTCACTACGACACCATGATCGAGAACCTCAAGAGGGCCGCCGAGAACGGTACCCAACTCACCCTGCCCAGCACTCAGCCACACCTCTGCCCCCAGCCCTCTCCCACCTCGCCCCAGCACCCCAGGAACCGCCCCCACGCCTCCAGGGACTAGATGCTCCTTATATTTCCTGGAGGCAGCGTGGGGGTGGGACTGCACATGGAGCATGCCCTTCTGGAACCACCATTTGCTCACCGTGTGACCGTGGGCAAGTCACTGCAGGTCTCTGCTACTGTGTTTCCTCACTGTAAAATAGGGCTAATGATAGGATACCCTCTCAAAGAGAGATGAGCTGATGTTGTAAAGCCAGAAGGCACTCAATGACTGCTGGAGATGATTCTCATAACGAGGCAGTTTACATCATCTTTGGGACAGGTCTCACTGGCCCAGGGGCTCAGCCCCTACAGCTGCCTGGAACTAGGTTTAGGCCAGTCCTGGAGAGAGGACATGGCCCAGTTCTCCCACCTCCCACCCCAGCAGCTCCAAGCCAGATGATGGGGTTTTCATCCTGGACCAGGGTGTCTGACTGTGAGGGGAAAGAGTCCATGCCTCTGAGTCAGGAGACTGGGCCTTCAATTTCACTTCTGGCTTGCTAAGCTGACATGAAATTTCTATCCCTCTCTGGGCCACAGTCTCCCTATCAGTGCAAGAAGGTTGTTGGACTAGAGTGATCTCTAAATCTCCTCTGGTTCTGACATTGTGATTACCCGAGACCCAAAGGCCCAGGGATGGGGTGGCTTCAGGTACTCCAGAGATTTTGAGGACTGAGTCGCAGTTGGTTGGGCGCTGGAGAAGAGGAATGGAGAATGGAATGTGGGCAGAGGTGGGACCCTTTCCATAATTCCCCCCTGCCAGGTCTGTGAAGACAGAGAAGCTGCTAATTTCTCTGTGACATGGAGCATTTTATGTAATCTTACAACAACCCTAGGAAGTAGGTTGGAGTATCCCTATTATACAGCCGAGAAAACAGGCAGAGATAATCTGCAGTATTTGACTTGCCAAAGGTCTGTTAACCCAGGCTCTTAACCACCATACTATGTTGCCCTACTCCTACGCTCCAGGTTCTCTTGATCAGAGCCATAAGGCCGGGGAGGCAGCTTCTATCAGTTTCATTTTACCATCTAAAAATGGGCACACCAATCCTTGCCCTTCCTTCTCCCCCATTATTAGACATTATTATCACAAACTGCTCCATCGCCAGCTCTACCTTGAGGAAGCAGTATGAACCATCCTACCTTAACTTCCAGGTGCTAGACTGGGGACCAGCTGGAGTCCCCCAGAATGCTCCTGCCAGTGGCCACACCTGGACCATCATTTTCTCCTGTCAAAATCAGGCTAAATGGGGCTAGGTGGGGACAAGTGAAGCTGGGGTGCTATGAAGTTATATGCAGTGGCAGGCAAGTCAGCAGTGGAGTGGGGATGAAAACCCAAGGGTCAGAGACAGAGCTTCTACCCCCCCCTTGACCCTCCTTGTGGTCCATTGGTGACCTCAGGCTCACTGGACCACACCTGGACAAAGTAGGACCACTCCTAGTTCCAGCTTTGCCAGTTATACCCTAGTTCTCATAGCCAGGACTGACCCCACACTCCTACCAGGCAGAGGGGCTAGGGATTGGGGTCTTGGATCTCCCTTCTTGACTAGCCCTGAGTGTTGGATACTCTTTTACTTTTTCAGCTACACAAACACAAGTTCGTTGTAGGAGAATGAAAAAAAAAAAAATGAAAATAAAGATCACGCAATGCCACCACCCCTCACATTTTGGTGTATATATTTCCAGATTTCTTCTAAGTATGTACATAGAAGTGATTTTTTCCCTTCAAAATAGTATTTTCCTAATTTAAAAAAATTACAATAAATTGTGAACAGTGGTGGATTTATTGGTGATTGTTATTTTGTTCTTTGTGCTTATCTGTATTTTCTGAGTTTTTGATAAGGCGCATGTATTACTTTTGTATTCAGAAAAATGAGGTTTTAAAAATAAAATGGGAATATTTTTAGTGTTTTAGTAGGATTGTAAAAATAATATTAATGGAAAGATAATATCTAACATATACCCCAGTTAATAAACCTTAGAGAAAAAAAGGCTACAAATGACTGTTGCGAAAACTTTAAAAATTATGGAAATATTCAAAGTAGAGAGTCTCCATGGTTCCTACTGTTTGGAAGTAACCACTGTTAACACCTTGGTGTAAATCCTTCCAATTTGTTTTCTTCCACTCGTTTTTACAAAAATGAGATCGTAGTTCTGCAAGCTGCTTGTCTTCTATCTCCATCAGCCTTTGGTTTCCCCCAGTTTAGCTAGGAGAGAGCCTAGTTTGGGGCGCTGGGGTCAGCCAGCTTGCAGAATACCAGTCGAATAGTCCGGGGCAGGAGCCTCAGTTTCCTCCGCTATAAAATAGGGATAAAGTCGCCCCTTCTCAGGGCTGGGAGACACAAAGAAAAGCGTCAGGAATGAAAGCTCCTTCCCCAAAAACTGAGCTCAGGGTCTAGGACCCTGGGATCCCCGCTCCCAACCTACTCGCTCCTGACCCTTCCAGGGACCAGCTCCCCCGACCCCCGTCCTTTTCAGGCTGCTACTAGAAGAGATGGGGACGCGTGGTCAGCCGCTTCTGTCGCCCCCAGGGAACGGCCTCACGCTGGAGGGGGCAGTGCCCTCAGAACAGGACAGCCAGCCCAAGCCGGCCAAGCGCGCGCGGACGTCCTTCACCGCTGAGCAGCTGCAGGTACCGGGTCAGGACCCGAGCGGTCGGGGCATGGGCCGGGCTGAGAAGGCCTCCTGGAGCCGCCCCCTCTGCCGGGCTCCAATGATGGCGGGGAGGGGCTGTGGCTGCCTGGGGCGTGGCCTTCGGGCCCGAGTCTCTGATTGGGCCGGGGCCTTGGAGACCTCCTCGCTCTCGTGCCTCACAGCCCCCCGGCGCCCGGCAGGTTATGCAGGCTCAGTTCGCGCAGGACAACAACCCCGACGCGCAGACGCTGCAGAAGCTGGCGGACATGACGGGCCTCAGCCGGAGGGTCATCCAGGTGGGGCTAGAGGGCGGGGCTTCGGGTCTGGGGCGGGGCCTCGGGGTCTGGGGCGGGGCCTCGAGGTGTGGGGGCGGGCCCTCGAACGCGAAGCTTGAGAGGTGCGGGTCCGGGGCGCAGGTGGCCGCCCTTCCTCCGGAGACAATGAGGCAGTCCCACTTGGAGTCTCTCGGCGGTGCGTCCGACCCTTTCCTGCGAGGCTGAGGCTGCTGAGGCTGTCGTTCCAGGTGTGGTTCCAAAACTGCCGGGCGCGTCATAAAAAGCACACACCGCAGCACCCCGTGCCGCCCTCCGGGGCGCCGCCGTCCCGCCTCCCCTCCGCCCTGTCCGAAGACATCCACTACTCCCCGTTCAGCAGCCCTGAGCGGGCGCGCATGGTCACCCTGCACGGCTACATCGAGAGTAAGTCACCGCGGCTAACCCGCCGAATTGGCCCGCGGGAGTGGGAGGTGTGGAGGCGCGGGAGCGGCCGAGGAATGGGGCGGCCTTGTGGAGTCTGGTGGGTGAAGACGGAGGCCCTGCAGTCGCTCGGACCTGGGCGGGGCGGGGTCAGGTAGTTCCCCGGTTCTGCCTCGGTGGAACGGAACCCATAGTAGGAACGAAACAATTCAACCATTCACAAAATATTTTCCAGAGCCAAGGACTACGGAAAAACAAGATGGGCAAGGCCCTTGTCGTCATGGAGAGCATAGAACAATAACTAGACAGACAGGCATGTCCTTTTAAATGTGATAATTCTAATAGGAGAGGTGCTGGATAGGAGCTTCTGGAGATGCAGGTCTGGGGCTGCCTCTCAGCAAACTGAGACCCAGACAATGGGTAGGAATTTGTGCAGCACCAGGGGTGGGGAGTAAGATGGGGGCTGTGAAATCGAGTGTGGGCAGGCCCTAGTTCAGAAAGGATTGTGGCATGGGTATGTTTGGGGGACCAGAATGCAGCCAATGTGGCAGGAGCACCCAGGCTGTAGTGCCTTGTGCAACCCCCCCAACCACCTTAAGGTTCAGTTTCCTCATCTGTAAACTGAGATGATCATAATCACCTACCCCACAGGATTGAGTCCATTCATTAATTCAGTAATTGAAGTTTTGAGTGCCTTCTGTGTTCTAAGTCCTGGATACAACAGTGTACAAATGGGCCAAAGCCTCTGTGCTCCTGGAGCTCCTATTCCAGAGTGGCAGATGGGTGGACAATCAGTAAATAGAGGAAGGACAGATTTGTGAGTTGGGAATCAGTGTTGTGGGGAAGAAGGAGGTGTCATGGTGGAGTGACCTTTGAGCGGGAACCTGGAGGAGTAAGGGAGCAAGCCATGTGGATTTCTGGGGATGAGCATTCAGGGAGTTTGCTACTGAGCAAGTACTTATGACAGATTTTCTTTCCCTCTGAGGTGGTCTCCATTGACCATTTCCTTGAACCTGGGCCTGACCCCCAAAATGGAAGTGACTTCAGCATACCTACACATATACCCACAACCACAAGTGCTCCCTTCTCTGGCTCCAAGAAGGAAAGGGAAGGATGGTCAGAGAGAGAACTACTGTTTCCTGAGCACCTGCCATGTGCCAGATGTTGTGCTGACCATGCCTCTAAACATCAGAGATCACCATTCCCATTGTATAGATGAGGAGACCAAGGGCCCACAGTAAGTTAGTGGGAGCCAGTACTCCTTAATGGTTGAGTCTGGGCTTTGTAATCAGACTAGTGGGCTTCAAATCCCATCCCTGACACTATCAGTGTGATGTTGGGTAAGTTTCTTACCTCCCCTAAATATCATCTGTAAAAATGAGGATAATGAGAGTACCTATGTCAAAGCAGTGCTGTGAGCATCATATGGGATAACCAACTTAACGTCTTTAATATTTAGTGAGTACTGAGTAAGTATTAGCTGCTGTTGGGATGGTGGTGGTGGTTATGATTGGTAGAGCTAAGAGTCCAGAGTCACTAGTGTCCTGACTACTGCACCGGTTGCCTGTGGAAAACCACGTCTCTTTAATCTATTCCATTTTTGAACTATTGGCTTAGTAGGAGGGACTCTCCCCTCCCTTTCTTTTCTAAACAATGACATGTTTAGGCCACATAGAGTTAATCTGTTAAAGGCACTAAGGACCAGGTTCTTTCTACGTACCAGGGGTCTGGGCAACCAGCCAGCACTAGGTGTGGAGTTGGTATTGGATCTGGTGACCCCCCTGGGAGTGAGGCGATGGCGTCCACAGTCCCTGGCCAGCCCTCTGTGCCCACACTTTGTTGACCAGGCCTAGATCTTTGATGCCCAGAGAAGAGGGTGAAAATGCCCTTTTCTCTTTACCTTGAGATGGAACCCAGTTTGGAGCAGGAGGTGCCAAGGGTGTCTGGACCTGTTGCCTCTTGTTGCATGACCAAAAGTCACCTCAGTATTTTGCTTCACAGTTAACTAAAGTCATGGGGTTTTCAATTTTCTGAGGCCTTAGAGCTGGGAAGCTGATAAAAGTATTAGAACCAGACCCCAGAAAAATGAACTTTGCTTTGCAGTTAACTAAAGTGAAGGATCCTTAGTTTCCTGGAGCCTTAGAGCTTGGAATAGGGTAGAAGCTTTGGAACTAGACCCCAGAAAATGCACAAACACACATAGTTTTTCATGTAATTTCAGGCTTTTCATGGATCCCTAGGACACTGCAGGTCAAGACTCCCCAATTTAATCCAACTGCTTTATTCTACAGATGGAGGAACTGTGGCTCAGAAAGGCACAGTGACTCATCCCAAGTCACATATCAATTGTAAGTTTCTGTCCAAGCCTCTTTCCCCTGTGACCAAAGAGGATGAAGTCTAAGGAAGAGACAGGCAATGGACTTTTCCACTGTAGTGGTAAGCAGGCTGAAGCATGAAAGATTTGGATCAGACACAGGGATGGACATTCTCTAACAGTTTTAGATGTTGAAGTAGGAGACTCACTCAAATCTTTAAAGAATACCTACGAGGTACCAGGCCTCATTCCAAGTACTGGAAATCCACAAAGATCTGTAATTTAGAAGACAGGAAAAGTTCCTGCACTCATGGAGCTTGCATTCTAGTTGACAAAGATGGATAATGTAAAAAAAACAATAACAAACAAATAATAAAAATATACAGTAAGAGAGATGGTGATAAGTGCTAAAGAGGAAAAATAAAGCAGGGAAGGAGGTCAGGGAGGATGGGAGTAGGTGTTGGCATGAGGTGACAATTATTATTAGAGTGATCAGGGAGGCATCACGAAGAAGATGACATATAAGTACAGAATCTCCTAGGCAATATGGCCATAAGCCTTGGGGATACCTAGCAGATCAGAAGGTACAAGGCCACAGGGGAGGATCTTAATTAGGTGGGTCACAGCCTTGCTTACAGAAGGTGTTCAGTACATATTCATTTATGCGTGATTGTTTATCAGTAACCAGACAGCTATACCTAGTCATCCTATAGCACTTTAGAGATTACAAGAACTTTCACATACAGCATCTCAACCAGCCTTGCCCAGAGTCATGCAGCTGGTAAGTGGCGGAGATGAGAACAGGTCTCAGGGCTCCAGCCTGCAGAGCACGCAGTAGGTGGGATCCCACATGGAGGCTGGGGACAGGCTCCAAGGCATCCTCTCGTCCACAGGTCAGGTACAGTGCGGGCAGGTGCACTGCCGGCTGCCTTACACCGCACCCCCAGTCCACCTCAAAGCCGATATGGATGGGCCGCTCTCCAGCCGGGGTGAGAAGGTAAATGGAGCCAGGTTGGGTCTGGTGGGGTCAAAGCGATCCTCCAGGGATGGCTTTCTGGCATCATTCCTCATTGGGGAGCTGGCACCATGCTGCTTTGTGGCAGATCCTCTCCACCCAGAACGCTCAGGCCCTGGCTCCTGCTGTGGCTCCCTAGGCAATCGTTCACCCAAGCCACTGCCATGGTTCTGTGTGTGCACTGCCAGTCCCAAAGGCCTCCCTGTGGCCCCTGCTAACAGTTGGCCTTCTCTTCTTCCGATTTGTGCATTTAGTTGCTTTACTGAATCTTTGCTGTTCCTGGGAGGGCATATATCAAACAACACCCTGCCTCCCATCATCTCACTAATTTCTTCTCCTCTTCCTCCTCCATTTCTGTCTTTTGGGAGTGAATATCCTGTGCTGGTGGGGGCCTAGAGGGCTAGCACCTAACCTTGATTGGCCGGCAGGGGCTGCTCTGCGGAACTGAACACCCAGAAGGGTGCTTAGACATCACCCAGTCCAGTGGCTTGAAGGTTTGTTTTTTGTAAAGCACTGGAACTCTTTGTTTCATCTTTTCCCAACAGACGGAAGTGGATGGGCTGTTTTGGGTGAAGGGAACAGGTGCCTCACCTCCCTCTCAGCAGTTTGAAGACACCTCACCTTTAGTCTTGAAAGTCACTGCTCTAAGACCACTCTTCTTAGTTTTAGAAATGGGAAAAATTGAGGCCCAGGTAGCTTAAGGTCACAAAGCCTGGATAAGAACCTGTGCGTTTACTCATTCACTCATTCACCTTATTCATTTATTCAGCCAACATTTTTAAGTACTGACTTATGCCCAGCAGCCCTGAGGTCAGCTGCCAGGAACACAGAGATGAGTAAAGCATGGGGGACCACAGTCGAGAGGGGGAGACAGACCCTCACAGTTGCAACACAGTGTGATCAAACCGTGATGGTGGAAGCCAAGGGGCTGGGGGTGGGCGGCACAGGAGAGGCACAGGGAAGACTTCCCAGAGGAAGTTGGGGCTTTTTCAGCCCAGGTTTGAAAGATGAATTAGTTTGTCAGGGCAGGAAGAAGAGAAAGCTAGCACAGGTCAAGGGAACAGCACGTCTGCTTTTCCTGAGCAGTTCACTGTTGCTGGCACACAGGCTTGGGAGGAAGAGTGGTAAGAGGGGAGGGCCTCAGGGCTGCCAGGCGGAGGAGTCTGGACTTGATCTCGGGGCAGTGGGGGCTCTGGAAGGATGTGTTAGGGGGCAGAGAGGCCAGTGAATCAGAGGGTGTTGGGGTCCTGGGAGACAGGGCCAGGGCCTTAGAGCTAGAAGCGCCCTTGGGGGCCTGCATCCCAGCACAGTCCAGGCTTGGAGTACCTCAGAATCACCCAAGCAACTTGTAAAGATACAGATTCCCAAGCTTAGCCCCGAGAGTCTGACTGGGAAGGTCTGGAGTGGGGTGAGCACCTACTGTGTGCAGTTCTGTGCTGGACACCGCGGGGGAAGGCATTTGGCGTGGACGTACAGCCAGTCTAGTTGGACAGATACGTGTATAAGTAGACAGTAGTGTTCAACACCATATGCTGTCATGTGTGGGTGAGCAACCCCCGGAAGAACCCCTCTGAGACTGTCATATGATAAAAGCTGCTGCTTGTTGAGCTCCTCCTTGGCTTGTGGCAGGCATTTTACTCATATCGTCTGCCTGACATCTCTCAACCACTTTATGGGTCTGAGGAAGGCTGTCCTCATGGTAAAGATAAGGAAACTGAGGCTTAGAGAAGTGACATGACTCGTCTGGGGAGTCTGGAGCTCATGTAGTTCAATAATTGCTTCCATTTGCGCAGCACTTTATAGTTTATACAGTGCTCTCCCTGACCTCATCATTCACAGCCTCCCTGGGAGAAGGGTAAGGATGATAATGACTCCATGTCATACCTGCAGGAACTGAGGCTCAGACAGAGCAGTAGCTGTCCCAAGGTCACAAAGAGAGTGTGGACAGATCTGGCCTTGATTCCAGAACTGCCTGACTAGGAGCTGCTCCCAAGTCAGGAAAGCATTTGTTCTGTTGGGCCCTGACACTGGGGCTGCAGAGGCGAGCTGACATGGTCCCTGCCCTCAAGGAGCTCATGGCTTACAGCAGGAGGCTCCAAGAACAGGGCAAGCTGGGATGGGGAACAAACATGGCCTCTGAGCACCCAGAAGAGGGAGTGATGAGCTCTGGGGGAGAAGCAGGGGACGAGGAGAAGAGTATTCCACCTTGAGAGAACAGCATATGCACAGGCACAGAGGCCTGGAGGAGCCTGGGTTTGAGAGGACTTCAGGGTGTTTAGTGTGGCTGAGGTTTGGGGAGGTGGGAGGAGTTGGCAGGGGCCACTAATGAAGGGCCTGGACCATTGAGCTGAGAGACTTGGGCATGATCTGGAGGGCAGTGGGGAGCCTTGGAACTACACAGGGCCGGGCTCAGTGTTTGGAGAAGAGCCCTTGTCTTCTGGTTGCTCAGCTAAGCTTGTGTTGTGTCTGGTTCAGTCTGAAGGAAGAGCCCAGTCTGTGATCTGGCTGCTTTGGCTGTAAAGGGTTTCTGACCACTAGGTTTGGCTGATGAGTCAGAGTTCTCTCTTGCTGGGCCCCGTTTCCAACTTTGCATCTGAAGCTCTGCAGAAAAGTATCTCTCCCTCCTTCCTGACTTTCTACACTCTCAGTGCCAGGCCTTCCCTCGACCCCATGGGGACCTTTTCTAGCTACATCTTGCCAAACCCATGGGGCCTGGTGGGACCACAGGGCGTGGGGCTGTGTGTGGTCAGCATAGGACTGCATGGGCTTTCTCCCAGGTTCCTCTAGGCCTGAGCCAACCTAGCTGTGAGGAAACTCAGTGCTCCCTTGGAACAGGCCCTAAAAGCCACTCAAAAAGACTAATGCTGGCCTGGCCAGGAGAACAGTGCCCTGAGACTCCTTCATGTCACCACTGACCATGCATGTCTGTGAGTTTCCAGAACCACATTTCTTTTTGGTCATGTCCCCTGATCCTACAACTTCTGAGCTTAGAAGGTTCTTAGAAATCAGGGATCAGAGGGACAGACTGAGGCCCAGAGAGGGGAAGGGTCTCAACCAGGGTTGTTCCTTATTAGGGTTTATAAGAGTTCCTTATTAGGGTTAATAAGAACCCTAAACCAGGTGTCCTAGGGGCCAGAGGGGAGCATTGCCCAAGGTTGGCGTAAGGCAGCGCAGCATGAGCTCTGAAGTCAGGTAGACTCTGAATCCCAGCTCTGCCACCTCCTGTCTGTGAAGATCTGGGAACATACTTAGCTTCTCTGAGGCTTGGTTTCTTCATCTGAAAAATGGGGATGATGATAGTGCCCACCATCTATGATTGTTATGGAGAGGAAAGGCAAAAAGGTATGCTAAGAGCCTAGCACAGTGCCTGGCCCGAGAAAGTGCTCCCTGATTACTCTGATTGAAATCATCATTGCTTTGCTCCATCTGCTCGTGGTGACTGATTCTGGGCAAGTGACATTCCTGACCAGAAAACAGAACAGCCTCATAGCCATGCCCACTTAATGTCCTTGGATCACATGAAACCCCCTCCTGACAATTTATTGTGAAAAGGCACATCCTAGTAATCAGCCAGCCAGTAACCCTTGTCCTGACCTTTAGGAGATGCTGTGTTGATGGCAGTGAGACACCAGCCATGCACTTTGGGTGGGAGAGGGAGAGGAGAAGGAACGGAGGGTCCTTGGTCACCCCTTGTGTGTCTGAGCCACCTGCCTCTCAGCTTTGTGGTGATGAAGTGCATGTGAGATGCTTGGCCCATTGCCTGCTGTATGGTAAGCATTCAAAGGCTATTGTCATGGTGGCATTTGAGAGGCTAAGGCAATGTGTTTTGATAAAGATATCTTGCTCTTGAGCCAGGCCTGGGTTCCAGTCCTGGGCCCACCACTTCCCAGCTGTATGATAGTGGACTCATTCATTTCCACCTCTTTGAGCCTCAGTCCCTTCCTGTAAAACAGAGGTCATGCTGGGGTTTCCTGACAGGCTTGAAGCTTCAGTGAAATAATCCATGTAAGGAACCTGGCACAGGGCAAAGCTCCCAGTAAATGTTTGCTGCTCTTATTGTATCTCACTGAATCTCCCCAAGATTCTGAGAGAGAGATTTGTCATCCCCATTTTACAGATGAGGAAACAGGCTCAGAGAGGTGAAATGAGTTGCCCAAGGTCCCACAGCAAGTAAGTGACAGAGCCAGGATTTGAACCCAGATCTGGGCCCTGAGCCCACCCTCCTTTTCCATGCCTTCAAGGATCTCTGGGGGGCTGCTGGGCAAGGCAGGCCCCCAGCTCAACTGCCTCCTGGGCTCTCCTCCTGCAGGTCATCCTTTTTCAGTACTGACACTTCCGGCTCTTCAGCATCTATCCATGGGCACCCCACAGCTGCCCCTCAGCCACTGAAATCCGGTGTCCGAGCCACGGCCAGGGTTCCACCCGCCTCTGCATCCATCCCCATCCAACATCCTGCCCTTCACCGGCTTGGCTCCCCGGGCCTGGCCTTTCCCTTTCCTGCTGAGAACCAGAACCCTTCAGGAGCACCACAGAGTCTTCCCCTCAGGAGGCAGAGCTCCCTGAAATTTGGAATCAGGGTGAAAACAGCTTATTTTTTCCATTTAAACCGGAGTCATCATCAACTTTTGCCGATTACAATACTGAAAGGCAGAATTGAACTGTGTGATGCCAACAGCCTTCTAATTTATAGGTTTTCTTTCCCCGCATATTGGCCTTTAGTTACTACTTCCTTGGAATCACCTCTGAATTCTGAATAACTGACAACTCCCAATGTTATCCACTCTGTTGCTTTTGTCTGGAAAACTCTACAGTGTTTATGGGATATCCCCAAAGGAAAGCTATGTTCTAATTTTATCATTTCCATCTGTCTGGTTATGTCAAGTTAACTCAGAGAGAGAAGATACACTGAGCAACGCTGAGAGGCCCAATAGGGCAGAGATGGAGGCCCAGACCCAGGAGCAGGGGACAAGGTGGGGGATAGGAGGCTTCAGAACCCCATTTGGTTTGGAGATCAAGGAGAAGGACATGGCACATGGTGCCAGAAGAAGCACTAGCCATTTTAATGAGAGGAAAGAGAGAACTCGGCAGGGGTGGTAGTGGGGCTACTCCATCCAGTTATCCAGGGGAAATAGCAGAGATGGGTTTGATCTTTGTGATGACCCTTCTGATTGGGCAGGTCAGAGTTGGGGACCCTTGTTTGCCACTTGTTGTCCTTGATGGGGGTGCCTGGGCTGCATCTTCTCTGGGGTGAACTAGTGATGGAAGGCTGGGTCATCCTGCTGCAATTCTGGGGAACACAGCCCAGTGACATGGAAGCCAGCATATTAATTACAGCCCAGCTCTGACTATAGAGAGGATGCCCACTGCCTGGGTGGGAGTGCCAAACCCCAGGTTCCAGCTGGCACCTCTAGGCTTCCCCACCAAGCCTGCCCAGAGCCAGCCTCACCCACTCCTCAGAGTGGAGGCCAGGCACAGCTGTGCTCTTATTCCACTCCATCCTGCTTCATCTCTTCCACCACGAACAAAAGGACCTGGGCTACACCCAACCATGATTTATGTTTTCAGGGGACTTTGACTTGTCCCAAGCTTATCCCTTAATTCTAGAACTGCTTGGTATCCTGATGCATTTCTCACTAGAGGCTGCTATTAAGCATGTTTTAGCCCAAGTCCTCCTTCCTGCTGTGGTTAAATGTTATGTTGCTTTTTGAAGGAGACTCTAGGACAGGGAAAGCAAGTTCATGGTACAGATGCAGCTGCTGCCCCTGTTCTTAACCACAGCAGGCATTGCTAATCAATCAGAGCACACTATCTCACTAAGTCTGGATAAGGTTTCAGAGTCCAAATGCTTGAAGCTGGCACTTAAAATGAAAACCTGTATGCCATTCTTGCTCTGGGATCTGGGGGAGAACTAGGCAGGGTTTTGGCCCAGGAAGAAGCTTGTTTCCTCTCCCTCCTGAAGACAGTTACAGCTGACCCAGGGCAAAGAGAGGGCACCACTCAGAATGTGGTTACTACAGTTCAGTTCGGTACTCATCTTGCAAGTAATAGGTGCCTGGCCTAGTGCTGGGCCCTGATGGTAATGGGGTGACTGGGGATGATCCTTGGCCTTAGGGAGCACTAATCTTTCCTTTGACTTTTTGCTCCTGATGATCAAAGTCCTATTGCAACCACCTGGTCAATGGCCAGCCAAGTCCTGCCCAGGGTCACTGAGTACCCACTCTGCCTTGAGCCTCTCCCGGGGTCCATTCCTTGCGTGGATCACATGGCCATAGCATGTTCCAGTTCAAACATGTCTCCACCATCCTGTTAGAACAGCCTGGGAATGTACAGGTTGTCAAGACTATTTATTTAAATACAAAGGGGAAAACACACATGGAAAAAAATTGTAAGCACTTTTTTGTAAAACCAATGTCTGTTTTGTTACATACCTTTCATGTCGTGCTTTGTAAATGTCTTATTTGTGTAATAAATAAAGTTAATGCAAGTAGAAGTGCTGGCACTTAAATCTAGAACATCATGGGATTCCATTTCTTTCCTGTTCTCTGGTTAAGGGCTCAGGCCCCTGGCTCCCAGAGTATCTGGGCTGTTGGACAGTGCAATCCCCCTTCCCAGAAAATTGGTATCATTTTCCAGCTAGTAAACTGTGCATTATGAAGGCACACTGAACTGTTATCTGAGCTTTGTAGGAAATGAAGCTGGTGGTTGTCCTCCATTAAGCTCCCTGAACACAAGCTCTCTGCTGGGCCCTGTGCTGACACTGCAGACTCATAAGGGTCCCAGAGGATTCTGCCCTGGGGCAGCTCCCAGTCTGGTAAATGTTATAAGCAGACATTCTACAATAGGCTGTGGGAGCCAAAGGAGGCATCTGAGCTGGAGCCTATCAGATGAGAAGTTCATAGAATAGATGTGAGTGTGATGGTGGAGGGTGTTGGGGGTGGGACAGGGAGGAAGGCACAGAGGAGCCTGTTTGGAAGATGGGGAAGAATTTGACGTGGTAAAGTGAAGGGAATCGGGATGGGAGACAGGGCTCCATCTGCTTCTGCACAAGACTCGGTCTCACACTGGCCTTGTCAGATCCCAGAGCCACCACTAAATCTTGAGTGGGAGAGAGAGAGCATTCTAGTGTGTTTCAGGTTTTGCTTTAGCTGCAGAATTGTCAGTTCAAGCCAAAGTCCTCCAGCAAGCCCAGCAGCTGAAGAAGATGAGTGTGGACCTGTCCTCTTAGGCACGGGGGCTTCCCTAGCTCCTGTTACCCTGCACTGTAAACCTCAGTTCATGGTGCACTATCATCATTGACTTTGGAAGGCCCCTCTCTAATTATTAAAGATATTTTTCCATCCCCCATCCTGGATGCCATTTCTCTCCCCACCCCCAACCACTCTTCCAATCCATTTTTCAAATGTTGATTTAGATATATGTGTGTCTTTGAAAATATATTAATTTAGTTTGGTTTTGTTTTTGTGTGTGTTTCTCTATATATACCTTCTGTTTCTAAAACATAGTTTTGGAACCACTGATGGAGCCCAATCATCCTTCTATCAAGGTGATCTGGAGGCTCAGAGGGGAGAGGTGATTCTCCAGGATTCCTCCAGGGCACAGCTGAGAGGGGGCTCAGACCTCCCTCTGACTCCTGGCTGTATCCTGGCATGATACCTTCTGGGTCCCTAGTTCTAAATCCAGTTTCCTTCTCCAGCAGACTGCACCCCAGTGAAGTCCTCCTGAGCTGATTCACTCTGATGAGCCAGGGGACAAAGCACAGGGGCTACAGGATCCAGCATCCTCTCTGCCGTTTCCCTAAGATTAGGTACTTACTGGCAATTGAAAGATTTGACTTTAGTGAAAGGTCTATTTCTTCTAAGCACAGAGCTAAAGAGACTGTCCACCAAGGCCATCACCCTGTCTGGAATTCATCCAGTCCTGAGACCCCATCTATACAGTTATGCATAGATCCAGGATGCCTGTTGCCCAAATGGGGCCCTGGATCATGTAACAGCTTCCTCTCCTGGTTTTCAGCTGACAAATATGATCTCTGGGGGTGATTCTGAGGAATGTTTACTCTGTTTGCACACCTAACAAATGTTCTTCAAAGCAAACACAAGTTAAGCACCTGCTAAGTGCCAGCTCCTTTACTGGCATTATCAATCCACAGCTACCCTATTGGTTTAAGCATCAACATACCTGTTTTACAGATGAGGAAACTGAGGCTTAGAGAAATGAAATGACTTGCCAAGGTTACATGATTCCTGTGGTTGAGCTGGGATTTGAACCCAAGCATGTATGATGCTAAAGCCATGTTCTTTCTATGGCACCACACTGATTCTGTGTTTAGAGTATGAAGTTCAAATGAGAGAGCTTCTAAGAAGGAGAG
The DNA here is from genome assembly GCF_015220235.1 of Choloepus didactylus. NCBI lineage: Eukaryota > Metazoa > Chordata > Mammalia > Pilosa > Megalonychidae > Choloepus > Choloepus didactylus. Next base: position 100,565,691 of record NC_051316.1, read on the forward strand.
GTAATTCCTGGGCCTACTGGCGGGTACCAACTGTGAGTCCAGGCATGGTCACCAGGTCCTACTGCCCCATGAGACCAAGACTGGTAAGGCAGGTAACTAACTTGGTGAAGTTAAAAAACAGCTGAGCTTTGTCCTCAGAGGGACTTGATTCAAATGCTATGTGATCTTGGGCAAGTCACTTAATCTCTCTGAACTAAGCCTTCTCTTGCAAGGCTATCATGAGAAGCAGCGATAAGACACACATACTGCCTGCACATTAGTTGCTCATTAAATTATATATATTGATTATCATAAGGTAATAGTTCTCAAACTTTTATATGCATAAGATATACTTGGGAATGAAAATTGCTAGGCCCCATTCCCAGAGATTCTGATGAGCACATCTAGGGGGTACCCGGAATCTCTGTAGTTCACAGCTTTCACCAGGTGATTATGATGTAAGTGAAATGAGGGTCCCCGCTCTGAGAACCATACTTCTAAGGGCCTACTGACTACAGAAAGTCTTTATTCCCAAGTCAAAAGACAGGTTCTAGAACTATCCTGCCCTGCTAGACCAGCCCATGCCTGCAGTGCAGATGGAAATCTTGGTGAAGGCAGCTGCAGAACTTACAGTTTGGGTCTGTGACCCACGATCTCATCCCAGCCCTTCCGGCAGGTCCGGATGATCCACTCATGCTCGTCGTCATCTGCAAGGAAAGGGGAAGAGCAGGTGATGCCTGGTGCTCACTGGAGCAGGGAAGCTGCCTGGGAGTTCCCTCAGGTGGGGTGGCGTGTAGGGTCTCCAGACTGGGATGTTTCCCAGTCCCCAGACTGGTGATGATCTGGTGGCCAGTCTGTAAAGCTCTACGTTGGGAAGGAACAAACCTTACGCCAGAACCAAATCCCTTGGTTGCCAGTAAGTGCCTGGTCTTGGGGAAATTGAACATAGAAAGGTTTGATGGAGGCAAGCATGAGATCAACTGGCCACCCTGAGCTGGATGGTCCCCAACAGGCTGGCAGAGAGCAGCCCCAATCTCAGGTACTTGCCCAACCTGACATCTCACAAATGGTATCCTAAGTTTCATCAGGTCCAAGCTTTGCCGGACAGTTCTAGGAGACAGAGCCTAGAGATTCTTTCCTTTCTGGGCTCTCCATTCTTGACCCTTCAGAGAGCCTGTGGTTTCCCCAGGGACTGATACTCTCTGTTTACTCAGGTCCTTTCCATGGGGAATGGAGAGGAGGGGTGGCAGGAGCTGGTAAGCAAGAGCTGGTACTCCCTGAAGGCCCGAGACACATTTATCTCCTTAATTCACTCCTCATGACCACCTGACAGGCAGCTATCAGTCCTACCATTTTACAGATGAAAAAGAGGCTCAGGGAGGTCGAGTCACTTGTCCACCATAGGGCTAGCATCTGGGAGAGCCCAAAGTTCAAACCTAGGATTGTCTGACTACAAAGCCTGTGCTGCATTTTGCACCTCAAATGCACAGAGTTGAGTGAATCACACTCTGCAGCCCACAGCAACCACTCTCATCTCTCTATGCAAAGGCCCTCTGTGGATTGACTTTTTAAATTTTCCTGTTTCTCCCCCAAACCCCCTTCCAGCCTCTTCCCCACCACCATAGGGACTCACTGTAATGGTGGGATATATACCCTTAAAAATGCATGTAGTTCTATAAAATATGTACTATTGTTATGTGTGCGAATGTGTTTTTAATTTATATAAATGGCATTGTACTGTGAATCATTGTCTTACTTTTTTCACTCAACACTGTTTTCAAAATCTCTCTCTGTCCCTGCATGTACATCTAGTTCTTTGCTTCTTCCTGATGCCTAAGATTTCATGGGAGGCTTCTGTCACAATTTACTATCTATCTTCCCAACGGTGAGCACTTAGTCTGCCTCCAACTCCCTGCTACCAGGAACAACGCTGCGACAAACGTTCTTGTGCACATCCCTGCATGGCTACGTGGAGAATTTCTCTGGGGTTATATTCCAGGAGGAGGATCACTTCATTCACCAATGCTCTTCTTGCACTACACTCCCTGTCTGTCTGCCTGCCTGCCCACCTGCCCTCCTTCTGTCCTCCTGTCCTTCTGTGCCGTACCCTGGGGACACAAAGAGAACTAGCTCAAACACCTGCCCTCAAGCTATTATATGTCAGGGCTACAGCTCTGGAGGAGCTCTTGCCTCCTCTCTATACCCTGTGCCTTGCCCAGGGCCTCCTGTCTAAGAGATGTTCCTCATCCACCATGGGTGACAAATGTCAGAAGCTGGAGAACAAGGGAATCCCTGAGAATTGGAAATGCAGAAGGCCAGTAGAAAGACTGCCTTCTGAATCAGATTCCTCTTCTCAGGGACTCCTTCCTCTTCTGTGAAAGGCTGGGTGTGGCTGGCACCAGAACCAGGATCTGGGAGATGGAGGCTCATTGATAACCCACTGTGTGCTCTATGCTTTACAAACACATTTTATAGAATCAGTGGGAGAGGGAGATTGCCCCCATTTTATAGAGGTGACAAGCTTTGTCCCATGTCTATGGGACAAATTCAGACCATAACCCAGGAGGCTCCATAGCCTGACTTGTCCCACCCCAGGGCAGACGTGACATGCCAGGAGCCACGGCTGGCCCTACAGAACCAGGCCTCCCACCCCCTACTATTTCACTGTAGTGGCCTGATACACTCTGGCCTTTCAGGACTGCCCCACTAGCCAGTGGATCTCAGTCTCCTGTGGGGAGACTGCCTGGGAAACCCCATGTGGCTGTACAATCCCGGGGTGGGGAGGCCGGCCTGAGGGAACAGCAGCAGTGATGTGTCAGCACACAAGGAGTTAAGTGCTGGTGAAGCCCACTTTTGCCACACTGTGAGCAGCCTGGTTGATAATTACAGTTCTGAAGTCTCCAGGCTATTCGATTCAGTGCAGCTGCAACCTCTTCAGTGGTAACCCCTGAAACCAGACAAACTGGGTTTATTGTGCTGAACCAGTCTTCAGGCCCCTCCCTGATTGTTACAAATTGACAGCAATGGACTTAACAGCCCTCTTCACTACCCCTTTCACTCTCTACCTGGCTGCACAGCTACCAATTTGAATCACAGATGCCTCCCTTCTCAGCAGCTGCTCATGACCCCTCCCTCCACCTCCCCTGCACGCCCCTGCAGCTCCCCTGGCCCTGCCACGCCAGGGTGAGGCTGCCGAAGCACATTTCATCAATATTTAAAATGGAATTAAACCTGCAGCTTTGATTAATGCCTCACAGAACCTGGGAGTTGTGATTACTATTTTGCAAATTGCAATTGTTGGAATATGTTAATATGATTGTCTGAGAACATCTTCACCTTCTGGGATAATTTTCCCCCTTTTTGGCAGGAAGGGAGGAGAAGAGGTGGGGAAAGATAGGGAAAAAAAACACCCCACAAACTCTCTAATCAATTGTAAATTATTACCCTTCTCACAGTTGCTGGTGGTACAGAGTGGAAGGGGAAGAAGATTTCTGGTTTGGTGCATTTGTATTTAAAAGTTTTGGCCCCTTTTGGCCCATGTAATTCCAATTTTGGGACACTATCCTAAAGGAATAATCCTAGATATGGGGGAAAGCTTTGTTTGTCTCAGAACTATTTAGAATCAAGGAAACTAAAAGTAACCTACATTTTGAAAAACAAGGGGATGGTTAATTTGCTGTGTAGTCATTCACTTAACAGATAATTTCTCAACACCAACGGTGTGCGAGGCATTGTGCGAGGATCTGGGGAAGCCCAGGAGCCACATGAGGGGATATTTAGGAGCTACCGAAAATAATGGTTATGAAGTCTATATAGCAACATAGGGGAAATATTTTTGAAAAGATAATAAGCAAAAAAAAAAAAAAGTGTGGAGGGGCAGGAAACAAAATTACTTAGGCAGTATAATTTGTGTAAAAATTGTGCACAGAAGAAAAATGAAAGATGATACATTGAACATGAACCATGGTTACCTCTGAGCAGTGGGACTATCTGCTTAAATTATTGACATTTTTTCCTACCCTCTTATTTAGCAACTTGGTAATTTCATGCATTTTATTAATTGAAATAAAATATTTCTAGGTTCCTTAGAAACACCGACAGCATTCTTGAATTTCTACCATGGAAAAAGACCCGGCAATAAAATATTGATAAAAATGCATGAAAATTGGAGAATAGTCAAATCTCCCATGCAGAAGAATTCCAAATAATTTATGTAGATATTCTGCCTTCAAGGAGTTAGAGCATAACTTCCCAGTCCTTAAGTTTGGGCTGTGCACAGTGACTTCCTTCCAAAAAGTATAGTATGGAAAGGGAGGGGAAAAAAGAGTGACTTCACAGTGGAGAAGCCTGACAAACACTAATTTAGCCAGGCGATCAAGGTCAACATCAACAGTACTAAGTCATATTAATAGTATGTTGCCTTGGCATGATGTGATGAGAATGACACTTTATTTCTGTGGTCTTCCTCCTAAAACCCAAAACCCCAGTCTAATCATGAGAAAAATATCCGACAAATCCTAATTGGAGGACATTCTACAAAATACCTGACTAGTACACCTCAGAACTGTCATTGAGAAGAAGAAAAGTCTGAGAAACTGCCACAGCTAATAGGAGTCTAAAGGCAACTAAAGGTACTGTGGGATCCTGGAACAGAAAAAGGACATTAGGGAAAGAATAAGGACATTCAAATAAAGTACGGACTTTGGTTAGTGATAATGTATCAATACTGGTTCATTAATTGTGACGAATACACCATACTAATACAAGATGTTAATAATAAGGGAAACTGGGTATGGCTATATGGGAATTCCCTATACTATCTTTGCAATAATTCTATAATCTAAAACTATTCTGAAATTAAAATTTTATTTTTAACAATGCATGGAAAAGATGTTATTGGGACACAAAAAAACTGGAATATAGACTAAACTTTATATCAATGTTAAATTGCTTGAACTTAACTGTACTTAAGGTGGTTACATAAGTGAATATCTTTGTTCTCAGGAAATGTAAAGAAAAGTTTTAAGTGTTGAAGGAGCATGATGTGTATGGTCTACTCTCAAATGCTTAGAAAATGATAGATGGATGGAGAGAGAGAATGACTGCAAATATGGCAAAATGTTAAAAGTTGGTGGATCTGGGGATCTGGATGGGGGTTAGAGTTCTCTGTATGGATTTTGTATTGTTTTTGCAATTGTCCTGTAAGTTTGAAATTATTTCAAAATAAAAAGTTTTAAAAAATGCATTAACCTTCATAAAAGAAAAGGTTATCATGTTCTCCAAGAGGAGTTGCGGCTTCCTTTACACCTTCCCAACCATCCAAAGTCATTCACTCCTTTTTCTCTCTTATGACACCTTAGCATTTAACACAATGTATGAATTTATATTTATTTGCATATTTTCTTTTTTAACGTCTTTCTACCCCACTAGATTGTAAATTCCCTTAATATAGGGACTATATCTGCTTTGTTGACCACTGTATCCAGCACACAGTAAGCACCTAATAAATGCTTTCTCAGATAAAGTCTGGAATAAACCTGTTGTGATCTGACTTGCCATTATCACAATCAACACACATTCCCTGAGTACTCACTTCTTGATAGCCAGGTCTCAACTCAAATGTCACCTCCTCACTGACTCCCAGTCTAACTGCCTCCACTCCTAGTCATTCTGTTGCATCTTCATTTTATTTCTTTCATAGCTTCACCACTCTCTGCAATTTTCTTATTTATGTATCACCTGAGATACTGTCTGTCTCCTTCTCTCCAGACTCATCTCTAAGCTCCAACAAGACCAGGAGCCTCGTCTGCTTCTTCTCTGAGAAGAGTGTCTGGCACATAGTAGGTGGTCAATCAGTATCTGTTGAGTGAATAAATGAATCTACAAGCCCAATCTATGCCCAGCCTTTTGTCCAGAGAGGAGGGACAGAGGGGACTGAGACCCAGCTTTGAGCTCTGCTAAAGGCCTGACCAGGCACTCTTCAACTTAGGTCTGTCTGCCACTGGGGCAGAAAGATTTATTTTGGTTCTGAAACTTTGGAATTGCCTTCGCTGTCTCCTGCATACCCCTCCTCAATGAATCTCACCAATCAGCAGGAGAACTGGGCTCCTTAGAGTAAAGGAAAGGAACTTGTGGCAAGAGAAACCCCAAACCTGACCATGGACTCCTGGGGTGAAAAGCTGTCCCTGAAAAGGCTCTCCATTCCCTAGCCTGGACTCCAAGGTCCTCCCTCACACTGTAAGATGCAGCCACCCTGACATATCGCAGTTGCCTACATGCACATGCTCACTAGTGCCTCTGTGCCTCTGTACGTGCTGTTCCTCTGAGGGGAACACCCTTCCCTTCAGGACTAGGGTCAAGACTTGACCAGTGCTCAAGAGAGGCCCAGGGCGCTTTCCAATTCTGCGATTTAGTATATACTAAAAAATGAAGAAAGGCCTCAATGGAATTATAAAAATTGCAGTATATTTTAAACATTTACACTTGACAAATTAATGCTTTTAACACAAACAACCAAACGTGTTATTCCAGTATTTCGTTCAAAAACATATAGATTCACAGCACGCTCAAGGATATGGGGATATGAATTTAGAGCTGAGTGATGAACATGGTCTTCTTTCAGTCCTGTCTTGAGAGAACATGCACAGCCCAAACCTGAGGCTCCTCATGAATGTGTGGCCTGAGCCCAGTGGCCCTCCTGGCTGCCCCCCAACCCCAGGGGTCCTGCCTCTGTGTCAGCTGCCCCTGCACCAGACTGAGGTCAGTGCCCTGGCCATGCTCCACAGCCCCTGAGCATCCTGTATTGTAGGGTTGGTCACACTCGTCCTCACCAGCCTGGGGCAGTCATGCCCCAATCTCTTCTGGTCTTCAGGGCTCAGCACAGATCTGGCACTTCAAAGTTTTTAAAAAATATTTGGTGAATGAATGAAGAAAGAAATGTAAATTTGGGGACATAAAAGTAGTAGTTTTACTCTGTGGGATTTGGACAAAGGGGGAAGAATTTCTTCCCCGCCTTCAGTAAATGGAGCTCCTGAGAGGGCAAAGTAGCTGTGCCAAGTGCAGGTCCAAGGCTGCCTGATGCTGTTTTCTTTTTGTCTTGAGGCGATAGATCAGGCCTCCCCACAGCCCATTAGGCTGGGTTGTCTGGCACTAACCATACTCGAGAAGCTCAAAGCCCTGGCTAGCCTGGGGCCTGCCTCATGGTGAGGGCAGGAGGGGCAGGCCAGCACAGGCCACAGGTGTGCCCAGACTGCCAAGTTGTGCCCAGGTCACTGAGGGTGTCATTAATGCAATCTGGGAAGAAGGGATTAAATCTCAGGAGAGTTGCAAGGAAATTTAGTTCTTCAGACAGTGAGTGGGGAGGCTGGGTGGCATGATGGTTAAGAGCATGGGCTTGGGGCTCTGCTGCCACTAGCTCTCAGACCTTGGAGAGGTGGCCTCACACTTCTCTGGGCCTCGTTTCCTCATCTACGAAGGTGCCTGCTCTTGAGTTTGATCAAAAAGATCAAACTTGAAAAGCATTTAGCACAGTGCTTGGTGCACAGGAAATACCCAAATAATGGTGGCAAAACAAACAAACAAAATCCAAAGGAAAGCCAGACATTGTCTTTGCAAGGTGGGCTCTCAGGGCAGCACAATGTAGGCTGGATGGAGTTTTGGAACCAGACAGGCCTGGGTCCAATGCTGTGTCCTGCTGTCAACTCACTGGGTGATTTTGGATCGGTCCCTTCCCCTCTGACAGGGATTCCTTGCCAGACCTCCTGCAGAGGGCAGAGTGAGGGCTGGCCAGGATGAGTGGCACTTGGTAGGCACTCAGAAAGTGAGAGCAATGATCGCCATTTTGACTGGTCTTTAATTCTCAAACTGGATGCTTGCAAGGGAGCGCCCTTCAGGACTCCCCAGAGCACCCCCTGGGGACTTCTGTTCCCTGCCAACATGGAGGGGAGATCAAGGGGCAGGAGGAGGTCTTTGCACAGGATCAGCACTGTAAGGATCAAGACCCACAGCTCAGCTAATGATTTTGTTCAAAGTGAGGTGGGCAGGCTGAGGCATGCGGGCCCAGAAAGGGCAAATGGGCGGATTTGGTCATTGGGTACCCACAAGCCGGGCTCTGCCACCCCTTGGCACGTCTTTGGGCCAGACACACCTGCTCTCACCGCAGCTATGCAGCTCCCACCCTGTGTAACCAGGGGGGCTGGGTGTGGGACTGGGAGAGGGAGGAGACTGAGATGAAACAGGGCAACTAGCCTCAGGAGAGAACCCCTAGGAGGTGTGCAGGAGGAGCATTACATCCATTCTGCCTCAGTTTCTCTCTTCTGTGAGTGAGATGTGATTGTCTCCATTTTGCGATAAGGAAAAACAGGCTTAGAGGGTGAAATGATCTTCCCCACTTCATTCTACCAGGGCAGAGGGGAACAGTTCAGTGTTCTCAGCTGCCAAAGTCACACTCAGTGAGGCTGCGAGTGTGTGCATGGCACAAACGTGTGTTCCCATCCACCTGGGTGACTGTGTGTGAGAACCAACGTCAGTGTGAGTGTGAATGGGTGTGAAAGCATGAATGGTGTGCGCATGTGAGTGTGTGAGTGGCAATAACTGTGGGGGGTGAAGATGAGAGACTAGGCATGGTAAATGAGACATGTGACTGCTCAGTGTGTGTGAGACACTCGGCGTGTGCCTGGGAGTGACCGTGAGTGTGGCTGTGTTCCAGGTCAGCGTGTGGAGGACCTGAAGTGTGAGCATGGGTGTGATCATAGGCAGAGAGTGGAGGTGCTTCCAGCTAGTAGAGATAGCCCAGTAGTCACCTAATGCCAGGCCGGCAGTGTCACAGGTGCTGGGCCAGGCTCTGGTGGAAGGAGGCTTCTGTTGTCAGGGGCTGTCTTCTTTTCCTGGGGCCACTGGGCCAGGGCTCATCCTTAGACAGCTCCTGTGTGAACCAGGCTGGGATAGAAGATGCTTGGCGGCCCCGGCTCCCAGCCTGTGGTCAGGTGTCCACCCCACCAGCCCTGCCATACCCTCCATGCAAGTGCAGGGTTGCGTGAGCAGACCAGACAGGGCCAAGGTCCTGGGTGGAGCCAGGGCCTGCAGTGAGGGCGGCAACACCCAGGTGCCCCCCTCATAACTCCTGACAAGAAAGAGGCTTTGAACTTTGTTGGCACTAGAGGTGGCCAGAGGCCAAGGCCACAGCATCACCAATATTGACAGACGGGGTCACCACTCAGGCAGAGCCTGCCACAGGGCAGGAGGGGAGGGCCTCGGAGCAGCTCCTGCTTTTCCCTGTAAAGGAGCATTTTCTGGGCTGGGCCAGGGAGAGTCAGGGGTGAATGAGGCTGGGCTGCTTCACCCACTGGGCGTAGGGCCCTGCAGCCACAAGCTTTTCAAGGCCCATGAAAATATAAGAGACTCAGAAAAAAGTGACCCACTCTAAAATATAAAAAAAGGAAACTGCAAAACTGAAATTAATAAATGTTCCAATTAATGCATTCAGATTTAATTAATTATTAAATTTAGAAATCAGAACAATTTTACTATACTTGAAATCAATTTGTAGGCTAGGTCCCCACATTTTGCAAGAATACGCCAGTGTGCACATGACTCTCAAGAAATCGCAGCCGATTATTAAAGAACTGTAGTCAGTTCTTTGCTTGATTTACAAAGCAAAATTACAAAAACCCTTTCAAAGTCATAACAGCAAAAAAATTTATATTTCATGTGGGAATGTGGGAATTTTGCATATGTTTGAAATGGCTGGGGTGGGGCCTCCAAGGTAAGGCGGAGGACTGGGGTGGGGCAAGTTGGGGCAAAGCACAGGGCTGCCTTGTATTAGGAGGCATTTCCATGTGCCAGGCGCTGTGTCCCTCACTTTGTGTGCCTGATCCCATGCAAGTCTCCATAAACTCCTCCGCAGTAGGCCTAGCTGGTGTTGTGTTAGGTGGGAGTTTCAGGTGGTCCGTCGGTGGATAAGAGGGAAAGCACCCATAGTCACAACGACCCTTGGAAATCTCTTAGGAAGTTCATCTCATAAAGGGCCACACGACCAGTTTTCCAACACTGCTGGAACAGAGAGTCATTCCTGCTGTTGAGGTCCAGATTCATAGCCTGTTTGTGTTTACAAGCCAAACAATCAGAAACTACCCAGCCTTAAATACCAGAATCTTCCTCTCTGTTGGCAGATGCGCATACCACGGAGGCACACAGGAACGGAGACCAAATGACCACATCTCCCCACACTCACTTCAGGGAAGTATGCGCCGAGGAGAGAGGGGATGCAAAACCATCTGCATCGTTTACATTATTATATTATTCTTCTCGCTTCCCCACTCCCCACTTTCATTTTTCAAGCACTTATAATTGAATTTGCATTCACAAAACCTGCTTACAATGCCTAGCCACTGTACTGAGCCGGCTCCGAGAAGCAAACCGCAGAGGCCAAGGTCACTCCCCTGGGCTCTGCTCTGAACCTCTGCTCCCTTCTGCCCCTTCTCTCCAGCCACATGTGGAAGATGGACTGAAGGGACAGGCCTGGCAGCTGGGAGCTCTGGTGTCCTGTTAGCAGACTGAGGGTTGAATTAAGGCTGGGGCAGTGGGACATACAGGGTAGACGTAAAGGAGGAATCTGTGACAGATGACAACTCCTTTTTTCCTCACAGCCATCTTGCAAGGTAGCTGTCACTGTCTGTGTTTCACAGGGGAGGGCACGGAGGCTCAGAGAGGTGAAGTCATTTGCCCAAGCTCACCCAGCTAGTGAGTGGGCACAGGGTCACACCCTGCAGCCCTCAGCCACTACACTCTTCCTTGAAAAACCTTTCTGCAACTGGAAGGTCTTCACTTCTCACTGTCTGAAGAGTTGAGGCTAACCTCCCTAACATGGCATCAAGGCTCTTTCCAGCCCACACTGGTTCCCTCTGCCTTGAATGCCCAGCTCAGATCCATTCCTACCAAAGCCCAGAGCCTAGCCTGGCCATCACTGCTCAAGGGAGGCCTTCCTTGACTCATCCCCCATCCTCCAACACACAGGTGTTGAGTACCCCCTGCTCCTGCCTCCCTCTGTGCCTTTGCCCATGCTGTTCCTTTCCTTCCATGCAGTGATCCACAGCTAGTTCTTTAAGGCCCAGCCAAACACCACCTTTTCCAGGACATCATCCTGGACTACTTTTGGGACACATTTATGTTCTTCACATTGAGCTTCTGGCTCTGGGCACCAGCCAAGCAGAGGCACCCCCTGTGTTTTTGGGAAAGAATCTCATATATGAAATTTCAAATGAAACAGCAACATAAACATCATAAGGAATATAGGATTTTGTTGGACTTCTTTCTATATACATATTATTTTATTTTTATTCTGAACTACCTTATGGCGGGGGGGGGGGGGTTGGAGGTACACTGCAGTCTCTTAAGTACTTAGGATCCCTAAAGGGCCTAGGCTTTGGTCCAGAGAACACCCATCCCAGGTCCTGTACCTGTCTATTCATGCCTCTGCTCCACCTACTGCTTCCCTCCCTCACACTGGTTTTGGAGGACAGGTTCTGGGTCTGGTACCTGAGTGAGACCCGAGAGGAGTCTCTGCAGGGACTTAGCAAAGGCCTGTGGTCTGGGGGGATCTTAGGGCATGTGAAGCTCTAAGAGGATAAGAAATGGTAAAGATGATGGGGAGCACATAGATAGAACATCAGGGGCTTGCCAGAGAAATGAGCTGCAGACCAAAAGCAGGTGGGAGGAGGCCAGAGGTCAGGTTGCCAAGGTGACACTGACTCCTCCTTAACGTGGAGTTAAGGAGGCCTCTGCTTCTCAACTTCTCCTGGGTGTAAAATATCAATTGTGATGGCTAACAGGTACTAAGCACTCCTCCTGGGCCAGGCACTGTGCTCTCTGTGTCCCCTTGAATCATCTCAATGCTTACCACATCCCTATGACAGAGGTGCTTTTATTAACCCCATTTTTCAGATGAGGAGACTAAAGCTCAGAGGGGTTAATAGACTAGCTCAAAGTCACACAGCTGCTATATGGCAGAGCTGGGATCTGATCCCAGATTTGTTTGACTCTAAAGACCATGTTTGTAACCACATCTGCCTCTCCTGGACCTGAAGTTGAGCAGGGGTCTTAGCCAGCTGCCCTGAGTTCCGGAGATTGGAGTGGCCAGAGTTGGCTGTGGAAGAGGGATAAGGCTCCTCTCCCGTGGGCTCTGGCTTTGTATTTACTTCCATTAAAGGAGACAAAACCAACCCTTATGTGGCTGGCTGGGGTTGACTTCAGCCATGGGAGGGGAAGCTGTGTCCTTTGGATGCCTCCAGGAGGCTACTATGGGGAGGGAAGGAAGTATTGTCAAAAGCCAAGGAGCACAATGGCTGAAGGGGCATTTCCAGGGCCTTTGGAATTGGGGTGGGGAGAGAGGATGGCAATGGGCAATTCCTGCCAGTCAGAGAGGCAGCAACCCAGCACAGACTAGAGCAAAGATCTTTTGACAGGGGCCTATGGGCGGCTTCCAGGGGGCCAATTCTGCCCTCTGTAGGCAAAATTCTGTTGGCAGGCTCAAGTGTATTTTTCTGGGGAGAGGGGCCATAGCTTGGCCCAGATTCTCAGAGAGGTTAATGACTCAGAAAAGGCTACAGTGTATCTCACTGGTTGAGAGCATGGTCTCTGGGGTCAGAAAACCGGATTCAAATCCCAGTTCCTCCTTATACTAGTTGCGAGACCTTCAGCAAATTACATATTTTCAGAGCCTCAGTTTCCCCATCTGCCAGATAGGGATAATGGAATACTCCCCATAGGATTGTGACGTGGTAAGTTCCTGGCCCAGAGGAGGCATTCAATACTCATAACTTTCCTTTCCATCCCTTTTGCTTAAAACAAATGCTCAAGCCTGGCTGGCAGGGATGTGTGATCCGTGCAGGCATTTTATTTGGCAGTTACAAGTGTGATATTATCCCTCCACAAAGCATTCATTATGGTACTGCTAACAACACTGCAGATGAGGCAGGGATGCCCCTGCATGGCAGCCTCCAGGTGATTATAACATTTGGGAAAATTGCTTTTTGTCTCGCTGGAGAGAGGATGGGGAGGGGGGCTGTGCAGGAGATTCACTCCGCCATTTTGCGGGAAGCACGGTGGAGAGGCAGCCTGGGTTTGCAGAGGTTGCCCAGGGCGGCGGTCAGGGAAACCTGAGTTCAGCCCAGCTCTTCCACTGTTGGGCTGTGTGGGGTCAGGCATGTGATTTGCCCTTTCTGGGTCTCAGGTTTCTCACCTTTAGGTGAAAGACAGTGACTTGAAGATTAGAGGAGTCTGTCAGTGTATTGAAAGACTCTTGTTCATTGACCAATTTTTGAGCAATGAAGTGGGTAGAAAACATCCTGAGACAAAGAACCACTGCTGCAATCTTATCTATACCCCCTTTTTATATCTCTGAACTGCTGGGAAGACTTTGGTACTTTCTTTCTTTAACTAGTAAATTCGGATTTCCCGTTCAGAACCAGCTCAAACGTCATCTCTAGGTTTGGAGTCAGCGAGACCTGGGTTCAAATTCCACCTTTGCCACTTATTATCTGTGTGACTTTGGGCAAATCATTTCACCTTGCTGAGCCTTAGTTTCATCATCTTAAAGCGGGAATAATAACTATTATTATTATGTAATAACTGTGAAATAATAACTATTTAATAGGGTTACTGTAAGGAATAGATGAAGTAATATATGTTGACTATTTAGATCAGTGCCTAGAACATAGTAAGCAATCAATAAATACTAGTTGTTATTATTATACTGCCTTTTCACCTAAAATAGAGCATAGATACTTTATATATCAATGGATTCATTTCTTCATTTCCATCTTTAATAGCTGCCTTGTATTCTATTGTACAAATATACCATATGTTATTTAACCAGTCCCCTACTGTGGACATTTGGGATAGGTTCAGTTTTCAATTGTTAAAACAATGCCAGAGAAACTTTAGAAGACCAAAGTGTTCTAAAGGTGTTCTAGTCTAGAGGTCCACAGGCAGTTTAGATTAACTCCTTGCTAAATTTGGGTGGCAGCAGACTAACACCAATGTCTGGGAGCTCCTGTCTATGCCTCTTTTGACAGACGATCTTGGAGCTGGCCTGGCAAAGTGCAAAGAGGAAAAGCTCAGGAGCCAGACAAACCCGAGTGTGCATCCCAGCTCCTGCCACTTATTTGGGGACGTTCTGTAGCCTTCATGAGCCTCAGTTTCCTCCTTTGTCAAACATGGATCACATGAGCACTTCCCTCCCCCTTTGTGCAGTGTCTGGTGCATGGCTTAATAAATGTTAACTCTCATCATCAGCACCACCACCACCACCACTACCAACCACCATCATCCTGGTCCTTATTCTGCTAAAGCCAGCCCCCATTTCCTAAGGATCCTGAATCACCCCAAGTGAGGTCACTTTTTGGACTCCAATTCTCACTCCTTTCCATTGTCCATTTAACTAAGTATACATTCAAATTAGACTTGTAATCTTGATTTTAAATTCTGTCTGGAACCCACAGGTTCAAACATGAAGGGGCCCTCTCTGGAAATAATCACTGGTGTGTGATATTTTTAAGAAGGCAAAGCCATTGTTTCTGATTGAAGGAAAGTTGGTGCTATTTTGAAGAGCAGCACGATTAAGCGGTGGCGTTATCTCTTTAACCATTGGGAATTATACGCCGTTTGAAAGATTTTTGAGCTCTAGGACATTTGCCAGATGTGCTTGATTCGACATTTCAGACAACAAAGGGGATAATGTTGGCGGGAATCTTGACGGCATTTCTGATGATCAGGATATTCTTTGAGGATGGTACTGAGACCTTTTGGGGAAGAATTTCAGCTTTTACATAAACTAATTTGGGATGCTCACTCGCTGTCTCCAACAAAGCAAATTTAGTTCATTGTTAGTTGTATATGTTAAAATGGTTATGAGGGTTTTTTTCTTTGAATATTAATAATGTGCCTTTCATCTGAGACACTCGCATGGGGTATCATTAATTGGGGGGAGGGAGTAAGGATTAGTGGTACAGTTATTTTGCAAATGACTCCTACTAGTAACGTTGAAGCAAGCAACAGCTACATGAAAGAGACACACGTACAAACTGCTAACATGGCTCTGGCTTATCCTTCCTGAGAGGAATGAAAGGGACATAGAGGAGGGGGAAGGGCTAGAGTTAATGTCCCAATTTCCCACTATAATTAAGGTAATTATCCCATATATATCTTCAAATGCTTCTTTATTGGCCCCTAGTGTGTAAAGGGCCCTTTTTCAAGTAAGGTAGCATCTCAATTTGGGACTGTGGTGTTTTTTTTGTATTAAGACTGCAAAATGGACTTCTTCATTCATTTAGTAACATTCCTGAGCTCCCCCTGGGTGCCAGGAATTCTGTTTGGTGCAGGAACAAATATGAATCAGACATGGCCCTATCTAGGAGGGAAGATAGCTGTATAAAGACTAAACTAGGGCACAAAGCTGGTAAGAAGAATGAAACAGGCTTTGGACATATTTAGGTCTGAATCTGGGTTCATTACCAGCTGTGTGACCTCAAACAAGTTATTAATCTATATGAGACCAGGTAGTGTCCGCATTGCAAATGGTAGCTCATGAAAATTACCACTTGAGGTGGTAGGAAAGAGCAGATGACATAAGCAGATTAAGTGCCTAGTACAGGGCCTGGCAAGGATCCTTCACGAGGGTCATCCCTTTCCCAGGTTTGTGATGTGTGATGTACATCATTCTTCAGGGTTACAGGTGAAGACCCCACGGCCTTCTGCTATGTGCCGAGCTTTGAGAAATGAGGAGCACTGGGCTAGGTAGAGGAAAGAGGGAAGGGCAATCTGGGTGGAGGGACTATATAAGGTCAGAATAGAGATTAGAAAGTATCAGACATGTTTATCAATGATGGCGGCTAGCCTGCTCGGGCTGGAACATGGGGTGCTAGTGGCAGAGGAGGGAAGGTGGGCTTCACTGATAGGCTGGGGCTCTGAATGCCATCATCAAGAGCCCAAAGACCCCCAAGGTTCAGCAGCATTTCATTTCCAAAGTGAACCCCCTGAGGAGACAGAGAGACCCAATGTATCCAGTCACATCTGTCTCCCAAAGACATCTCTTCTCTCAAGCACTCAGAGAAATGGATAACGAGGCACCAAATATAATTTCCTTTGTGTCATTATAATGGCTTAACACACTTTTCTCTCTTCCAGCCTGAGTCAAAACTCTCCGTAATAGTAACAGCCACAATACCAATGACTGAACATGTGCCTTGTGCCAGGTGCTGTGCAACCAATGTTGCACATTTCATATCCTTTAGGAAATGTACATTTTCCGAATGCAGCTTCTCTGGATAGGGACTACTATAATGTCCATTTTCCAGATGAGGAAACTGAGGGTCCAAGAGGGGAAGTAACTTACCCAGGGCCACACAGCTGGCCAGGACTAGAGGCCAGCCAGGGGTATCCAACCCATTATCTGGGCTTTTAACCACCAAACCAAGCTGTCTCTCTGCCCTCTCTCAGCTCTTAAGCCTTCTGCAGGGTGGGAGACCCTAATTTAGTCTCTGTTTTGTCTTGCGTTGGCTGTATATTGCTGGAATACTGCCTATATTGAGTTGCGATTGTTTAGGGTTTTAAGATCCCAACAAAGATAGTGGCAGGATATAGTGGGAAGAGTACTGGACTTTTAGTAAGATGGGAGTGAATTGGAGTTCCAGCTTCACCATCGCTAGTCTTTGAGACCTTAGGCAAGTCATTTGTCATTCCAAGACCTGGTTTCCTAATCTCAGCCTACATGAGAATGCATGAGAAGGTCACGTAAGGTACAAAGCTCATGAGTTCGAAGGTCTTAATGGGTACCAGAAATGACTGAATGCTGCTGGGGGTCAGACAGCAGTGAGCGGTGGGGATATGGGCGGTGCATGCCCATCTAGTCCTCCAAACCCAAGCATTTTCAAGCACAAGGGCAAACAAACACCACTGCAGACCAGATCTGCCCTGAGAGCCACTGGTTTAAGACCTCTGATGGATGTTAAGGTGCTTTAAAAACTTTGCGGTGAACAGAAATATAAGGGGTTGTTCTTATTATTTGAAATAATTTGTCTATTATGTACCAAGTATTAAATTTTTTATGAATTATTTAAAGACTATGAGGAACTTTTAGGCAGGGGCTCTGCCTGCTTGCCTGAATTTCTTTCAGAAACTTTTAACCTCTACCTCACAGGACCTGTACAAGGTGCTGGGGACCAGTGATGAATCAGGTAGTGACACAGTTCCTGCTCCCAACAAGCTCAAAGTCTAGTGGGGAGATAGGAAAATAATGGATGCTCCCATTGGCATGGGATAAGTGCTGTTAGGGAGGAATGTGGGGGCATAGCGGAGGGCACCTAAGCCAGACAGAGCAATGGAAGGAGGGTGAGAGAAAGATGGGTGGTTGGGGAAGGCTGTGCAGAACTGTGAAGTCAATCTAGTGCAAGGTAACAAGCATTAAAAAAATTCAATTGAATAATAGAATAGCATAGAAAATATCATAGTATATGACATTAGAAAAAATACACACATACGTGTGTGTGTGTGTGTGTGTGTGTGTGTATGTGTGTGTGTGTATTGGGTCATGATGTTAAACATTTCTTACTAAGGACCTTGGTCCAAAGATTTGAAAGCCACAGTCCAAAAGAATAGCTTGTCTGCCCTCATCCCCAGAGCCTGGCACACTGTAGGAGTTCAAAGAATTTTTGATGAGGGGTGTGATGGTTGGGTTCATGTGTCAACTTGGCTAGGTGGCCCAGCTGTCTGGTCAAGCGGGCACTGGCCTGACCATTGCTGTGAGGATATTTGAGGCTGGTTAATAAACCAACGGGCTGGTTTGTTGGATCATCAGTCAATTGACTGCGGCTGACTGATGACTCATCAAGGGGCATGCCTTCCACAATGAGAGAATGCAATTGGCTGGATTTGGTCCGGGTGATCAGCGGTTTGTTGGATCATCAGTCAATTGACTGTGGCTGACTGATGATTCATCAAAGGGCATGCCTTCCACAATGAGAGAATGCAATTGGCTGGATTTGGTCCGGGTGATCAGTTGGAGGCTTATAAGCCGGACGGTTAGAAAACCTTCACTTCTTCTTCGGCTGCTCAGTGAAGCATTTCTTGGGGAGTTCGTCGAAATTGCCGGTTCGTTTCCTGAGGAGTTCGTCGAAGTTGTCGGTTCGTTTCCCGAGGAGTTCATCGGACATCTTCCTTGGAGTTGACAGTTTGTTGACGGCTCTGCAGAATTTGGACTTGTGCATACCCACAGTTGCGTGAGTCACTTTTACAATTTAATAATCAGAGACATCTCTCGTTGATTCTGTTTCCCAAGAGAACCCTAACTAATACAAGGGGATAGATAGATTTATATTCTCACAGCATTCTGTAAAGGCAGATACCATGATCCCCAATTAAGGCATTCTCTAAAACCCAAGACTAGCAACCCCAGATTGGTCAAGCATGTCTTCAGTTTAGCAATCCAGAGGTTTCCGGTCAGGCCTAAAGCAAGCTTCTCTGGCTGGGGAAAATAAGCCAGCAGGAGACAGGGAAGGAACCAGGCAGTTCGGAGAGGTGGGAAGGTGAATCAAAGGTGACTTCTGCTGGTGCCCCAGTCCGTGACCTCCTACAAAATGGGCATTTCCAGCGCTGACCCATGGAGGTGGCATGTGTTTTACTGTTCTGTTTACCCTGGGATGGCCTCAGTCACCCACCTCAGACCCCACATTCAGGAGCCCCAGGCCTTCAGGATGCAACAGAAACACTGTTTATGGGAACAGCTGGGCATGCAGGGGAGAAAGGGCACTGGGAAAAACAAGCTGGACAGAAGCCTGAATCAGTCCCTCCCAGGGTGAAGTGCGTCAGGGGTAATGACAAGGTGGCCACCAACAGGGACTCCTTTTTAGTGGTTTTCAGGACACTCTGGACCTGATCTGTTAGGACCAAAATACCTTTTAGCTACCTTTCTCTTCCATCATAGGCTCTTAAGGTTGGAAGGACCTTGGAAATTATCCAGCCCAACACTCTCATTTTACAGATGAAGAGCAAGGGGCCCAGAACAGGAAGGCACTGGCCCAGGGTCAGCCAACGGGCAGTCTGAGAGCTAGGACAAGGGCTCAAACCCAGGTCTCCTAGCTCCATGAACTTCGGGGCTTGTGGTCCTTTGGATGCCCATCTCCTGCCATTCTGCTAGAAGGATCTCCTGTGTAATCTTACCCCTTTAGCACTTTCTCTATATGCAACCAGAGGAATCTTTCTAAAGGACAAAATAGTTACTATCCTGCCCTCCAAAACCCCCCACTGCCTTCACATGGAAAGACACCCATTTCCTTCCCCTAAGCCCTCACCCTGCCCACCTGTTGGGCTTCCTCTCTTCCTCCTCTTTCCCTCATACACCATTACCTCATGTTCCCAAAACACTCAAAGCACCTTAGATATGCACTGTTCTCTCCACTCCAATCCATTGCACATGCTGTTCCCTCTTCCTTTAGATTCTTCTCAGCCCACTACATTTGTATGCTCCTCCTTAGGTTTCAGATTAGATCTTGCTTTTTCCAGGAGACATTCCCTCTCCCTCTGACACCCAGAGTTAGATATTCCTACAAGGTTCTCTTGATGTAACTCTGTGTTGTGACGACCCATTTTACTATTTTTTCTGCTCCTTGAGAGAAGATTCTGTGACACTGCTATCATCTCCATGCCTAACACAGAGCCAGACCCATATCAAGTACTCAATAAATATTTGTGGCCCAAACCATCTTCAGTGTCCATCCTTCTCCAAACTTCTTACAAATGGCTTTACTTTTCCATGACATATTTTTAAATTGATCATCAAGCATGGCTTCTGCCTACCAGATTTTGGAAACCACAGTTTCTGGTTCCCTAGGCTCACCATGCTTGTCACGCTTTTTCTTTGCCCATGCTGTTCCTTCTGCCTGGAATGCCCTTCCCCATCATTCCATTTCATCAAGTTCTTTAAGACCCACTATTTCTGTGACCTTTTTCTTGACAGATAGCCTCCATCCCAGCCAGATGATCAATCCCCTCTCCTCAATGCCCCCCCATCCTCCAGGGCTTCCCTCCACCAGAGCCCACATCACATGATATTGTAACTGTATGTTTATGTGTCTGTCTCCCCTCCTAGACTATGAGAATCTCCAGGGCCCAGGATGTCATCTCTGTGAGGTAGGACTGGAATACAGCTCAAACCCAAAAAGCTGAAAATGAATCTGTTGTATTTTACCACAACTGAAGAAAGAATGCACTAACTCAGAATTTCCCCAAAATATGTTCCATGGAATCTGAGTTCCATGAAACACTTCCCTACTGTCCCATCTCCCAACTAATTTCATGGTCAAAGAAGTTTTGGAAATGATACAACTACTTCTCCCTGGTAGAGATGCCATGTACACATTCATCCCTTCATTTATTACATATATATATATATATATATATATATATATATATTTAACATTTCTAGTTAATGAGCACGTACTGTGTGCCTTAGCCTGTACTAGGTGCTGGGGCTCCAGCAGTGTGCCATTCATTAACCAGAATTTTTGCCTCCTTCCCTGCAACTTTGAACTTTTATGATTCAAGAGTCTTAGCTCTCAAGGAGAAATGGTCCCACCTAGTGCTACAATGATGGTTCCCTTGAACTGGAAGTTTAAGTAACCACACCCCTTTTTGGGCTCCTTATGCCACTGAAATAACAGGCAAAGAAACGGAATACTGTACTAACTGGAGTGGTTGATCCTGATTTCCAAGGGAAATTGGGTTCCTGCTACAAAGTGGGGGTAAGGCATCTCAGTGGAACCCTGGGGATTCTTTAGGGCACCTCTTAGTTACTACCGTTGCCAATAGTAAAAGTTAATGAAAACCTACAGCAACACAAAAGGTAGGAACAATAAGGATTCAAGAATGACAGTTTAGGTCATCCTACCAGGTAAAGAACATTACCAACTGAAGTGCAGGCTGAGAGCAAAGGGAACATGGAATGGATAATGGAAGAAAGAATTCATAAATATTAACCACAGACTCATGACCAGTTAAAGAAAGAGGATTGTAGTGGTGATTCAGTTTTTCTTTCTTGCTTGTATAGGTATGTATATCTATATCTGCATCATCTATCTATTTATCTATCTACACAGATTTGTTTATATTACCTAATTCTTTTCTCTTCTTTCCTTTTTTCATTTGGCAGAAGGAGTAATGACAGTGGTTTGTAGGTTACAGAATATTGTTATAGAATAACTTCACTCAAAGATGGATATAATGTTTACTGGGGCTTCACTCTCCCCTCTTTGGGGAGAAGGTGAGAGTATCTTTGTATTAATATGAAGGAAAGTTGCAACTCATCAGACAAAGCATAAGTTTGTTATCTTTGTTATATGGAAGTTTCAATATATGCTGAAGAGCGTGTATGTGTGCTGAGTAACTAAAGGGGTGGACTGTGCCAATGATAAAGCCATGGAATCTCAGCTCCAAACCTATCTGTCTGTCTCTGTTTTGTGTTGCTGGAACTGAGACTATTTGACTTACATTTCTACTTTGCCAGCTGGCTCACAGGGAGATGCTGTAAGGCAGAAGAGGGAGAGTGGACATATTCCTTTCCATTTTGCTTGCTGTTCATGTCAATGTACTCTCAGCAATGGCATTTCACTTCCAGTATTTTTTTCCACGTGTTTAGAATAAGCTTTATTGTGCCCTCTTTTCGGAGACTCCTCTAGGAAGTTTTCCCTCCTCAGAGGTCTGGGTCCCAACTCTGCGGGGCTCCTCCTCTGAGCTCCTAAGGAAGCAGCACTGGATGAGCAGCGCCCTCTTCTCCGAGGTCTGGATTGCAGCTCCTTTGGGGTCTCTTTACAGACCTTCTAGGTTCTAATAACCCAATTTCTTGGTTTCATTCTTCAGTTCTTGAGGTGGCAGCCACTTCCTGTAGTTACTTTCTGTTACTGTCAATAGCCTCCTTTGCATTTTTAGTTCTCTATACCCATTTAACCAATTTCCTGGTATTAAATTTTCTCTGCTGAAATACCTATGTGATTTATGCTGTTCTGACTAGATCCTGAGTGATTCAAGCCGAGACAAGACAGACAGGGTCCCTGCTCATATGGATCTTATAGTCTAGTGGAAGAGACAGTTATTAAGCAAATAATTACACAAATAAGTATTTGATTACAGTTGAAATAAGTGTCATGAAGAGAAAGTCCAAGAGATATTAGCATAGTAAAGGCTCTGAGAAGCTCTACCATAAATATACCTGTTTAGCATTGCTTAACTCAACATTTCCTTGCTTATTTGACAAAGAAACTCACAGTGAGTCTCTTAACATTCAGCAGAATTAGTGTTAATGGAAAAGAGGAAGTTTGCAAAGAGATTTAAGCCCAGAGAACTGGAATGTGAACAATTGCCATGTTCTAGTAGTACGCAGTGGGTTAGGGGCATCTCAACTCTAGGTCCCTGTCCCAAGTTCAGCTGAGCAATTCCCTTTGCTCCAATTCCAGCCTCACAAGGCAACCTTCTGATCATCATTGCCTTATCAAGTAAATTTTTCTATAGGGAGGGAATGTGCTTATCAGCCAGGACAGGCATTCTGGTCTACCTGGCAGTTTTTTCCTCATTATTGAGCAGGATTTCTTAACTTGATCTTTAGAGGAACTATCAAGCTCTTAAAACAATATGCAAAATTCTGCATGGGCATTTTTCTGGAAGAGGGGCCATAGATTTTATTTTAGATTTCTCCAACTGTGACTCCAGAAATGAGGAAAGTTAGGAATCAGTGGGTTAAAAGAAAATGTTCATGTTCTTATTTGTACATTGACCTCCTGTGAGCTTGGTCGCTAAATCAGTCTGATCAGTCTTTGGTTCACTCACCAAACTGAAGTTGAGTCCTCCAGGGTACTTTCCTTTGCTGTTTCCTTTGGATAGAAAACTCTCTTCCCACGTATTGTGGTCAACTCCCATTTATTCTTTAGGTCTCAGCTTGGATGTCATTTCCTCCTTGAAACCTTCTCTGACTTTCCAATTCTGGATTAGATACCCCTCTTTTGTGTTCCCATAGCATCATTCCCATCTCTCTGGGACCCCTACCTTTTAACTCCCACCTTTCTCCTTTGATGGTACTTATTCCATGATGTAATCAACTGTTCACAGTAAGCTCCATGAGGAAGGAAGTTTGTTCCTGCTTTGCTCTGTCTTATCCCCAGCACCAAGTATAGTGTCTAGCACACAGTAGGTGTGCATTAAATAATTGTTGAAGGAATGCATGCAAAAATAAATATTCTAATTTGTTCTCTTTGTGCTACATTTATGTGTTGTCATAGACCACTAGTGCCCTTGGTCTCACTTTGTGATTATGCACAGACTTGCCAGCTATGAAAAGTCCAAGTAGTGAAACATTCAGATAATCAATTTTTGTCCTTCACCAGCAGAACTCTCTTTCTCACCAAACACACAAATGTGTCTGTGCATACATAGCACAAGCCTATGTGTGCATGAAGAGAAGATAAAACCTGTGCTGCAGGGTGTCAGAATAGACATACCTGCATTTCTCAGGTAGCGATATCTGTAGTCCTTGATTACCCTCGTGACTGGGTTATAGAACCCATCTCCACAATCATAACAGCCAGCAGGGATTTTTCTGGGTGGGTCCATATTGGTGAGTTGAGAGATGCCTTGAAAGGACATAATGGACAATTAATTCACCATGAAGGCCAAATCTAGATCTGATCCCCCCCATAAAGCCTATTTTGGGGAGGCTGCTCATATGAATCTCTGGCCCCTCTGTTGGAATAAAGTCTCGCTATTCAGGGCATGGAACGAAAGCAGCAGGAACAGTGCCCCACAGAGCTTTCTGAAAATGGCCCTGTGAGCAGGGTGGGAACTAGATTCCCTGTCTTCTTCCTTTGACCCCATCCTCTATTTCTAGGAACATAATGACAAAGTGCGCAAGTTCTGGAGTCAGACAGACCCTGAGAGTGAGTCAGAATGGGCCAGGTGGACAGGAGGGCAGGCACAGGACAGGAATGGCATTCAAGGCCTAGATAAAGGCCAGAGGCAAGAACCATTATATTTCACTCAAGAAACCTTGTGAAGCAGGATACATGTGAGGGAGAGTGGTAGGAAAGAAACTAGACAGGTGGGCAAGGACCAGGTAATGGAGAACCTTGAATGTCACCAAACTTATAGGAGTAGCTGCCCTTTATTGAGTGCTGATTAGGTGCCAGGCATTGTGCTAAGTGCTTGACTCCTTCTATTGCATTTAATCCTCACAGAAACCTGTGTCCCCATTTATACATAAGAAAACCGAAGCTCAGAGAGGTAAATTAACTCGCTCAAGGTCATCCAGCTAGGAAGCAGCAGAGCCAGAATTCAAGCCTAACAGTCCAGCTTTGTAACCTCTAGGTTAAGCTGCCAACATGAGAGGAGGAGAGGGTCTGGAAGTGGCCCCTAGGATCATAGGCATTTAAACCCCAGGAGTAAAAGAGAAGTTAGTGCACCTTTTAGGTTATGCCACCCTGTGTGCTATGTATCTTGGAATGCTATGGCCCGAGTAAGGGGTAGGGGGTTGGAATAAATAGTCTAAAGTTCCTTCTAATTTGTAGTTCATATAATTTCTGTTGTATCAGGATTGAGAGCTAGATGCCCACTGAGCACAGCAGCATGTTCCCAGCTCAGTGTCCTGCACCCAGCAGGTGCTCTTATGTTGCCTAACAATGTTAAATAGGTATATAGCTGGCTTATGATTACTGAGCACTTATTCTGCACCAAGCGCTTACAGACATCCTTTCACTGAAGCCTCATGCCAATGCCCATCTCACAGAGGCTCAGGGAGATGAAGAGGCACTCTTAACCATCACCCTGCCTTCCAGGCAGGAGGACAGAACTGTGTTATTGGTGCCTGCCTACCGAGGCTGCTGGGAGGCTGAAGAGTTGGCTGTTGGAGAGGTCTGCAAAGTGCCAAGGGACTCGGGAAGGAAGAGGTTACTCAGGATAAAGCTGCCCTCCTGGGGGCCACTGGAGGAGAAAGGGAAGGGCCAGGAGGGTACTGGGGAGGTTGCTGACTGCCTTCAAGACTTGGAAGAGTCCCCGCTTTGGCAAAAACTGTCTCGCTGTGAGAGCTAAGGGCCTGAGGCCCAGGTATCCGCTCTCAGGTATCACCTGGGGTGAAGAACCCGTGACAAAGTCCAGGCCCCATCATCACTAACCCAGGAGGGATGAGTCACAAAGTCCTCGAATGGCCTCTAGACTGGGAGCTCTTTGAAGGCAGAGACACTGTCCTCTCACCTCTGGACTCCCTGGGGCCTACGAATCATCTGACACAGAGTAGATGCCCAGGAGATGTTTGTTAACGTGATTGCCTTAACTCCCCTCAGCACATCCCACCCTCACCCCCAGTGACGTCAATGTTAGTAACCCTGTTTGACAATAACTCTTTATTGAGCCCTTACTACGTGACAGATGATGCGCTAGGCATTAGGGATACACTGGTGAGTCAGTCTCTGCCTTCACGGAGCTCCCGGTCTGCCCGGGAAGACCACAAGGAGATCTCACCTGGTATGGGAGTGAGGGGAAGGGGTCCCAGAAAAAGGGGCATTAAGAGACCTAAAGGATGAGAAGAAGTTATTCAGGTTAAGTGAGACGGTCAGAGCATTCCAGGTAGAGGGAATGGCAGGAAAGAGAACAGTCTCTCAGGAACAGAGAGAAGGCAAGCGTGGCAAGAGAGGATAGAGAAAATCAGAAAAGAGCAGGTAGGAGGGGATGAAGGCAGGGAGGAGGCACTGAAGGGTTGGCAGGGGATGGTAATCAGACTTGTATTTTTAAAAGAAGACAAGGCCTACATGATTGGGAATGGACCGGAAAGGGTCAAGGGTGATCTCAGGAGATCAGATAATCCAGGGGAGAGATGATGGAGGTCCAGAATAGGGCAGTGGCAGAGAGGATGAAGAGAACACTTCCCCAGCACATGGAGGTGCTAAGTAGATATTTGTTGAATGAACAGATAAGTGAATATATTTATGAATCCATAGGACCAGGTGATTGCACATGGGAGTATTAGGTTTATTTAGGTAGATGGGGGTGACATTTAGCAAGGTAGCTACCACTGAGGGAGAAGTGGGTTGGTGGTGAAGATTATAATTCAGCACAGACAATTTGGGGACAACCAAATACAGGTGTTGGGGAGTCCGGATGCAGGAATCTAAGGCTCAAGGATTCTGATGTCAGTTTGGAAGCTGATGGTAATTGAAGGCTTAAAGTGCAACTTGTTTGGGATAAGGTACAGAATGATAACAGAAGAGGGCCTAAGCTGGAGAGACTTAGGAAACTCCAACATTAACAAATTAGGTGGCAGAGGAGCAGGAACTGGAAAAGAGGACAGGGGATAGGAGGAAAGTGGGAGACTGGAGTGTCAGGAGAGCAAAGGGAGAGAAAGAGGCTCACCTGGTCAACTAACTTATTCAAGGTCGCATAGCCAGGAAGTGGAGGAGCTGGGATTTGAAGCAGGGCTGCCTGATTCTGGTGCCTGTGTGCTTTCTGGAGGTTTCTGCCCTAATGGAGGATGACTTGCCTGGGATCATCCAGATATTAAAAGGGAATGCCAGGACTCAAGCCCAGACTTTCTGGCTCCATGCTCTGTCAGCTACACCACATTACTTCTCTAACTCAAGCTGAGATTTTTTTTTTTTTTACAGTTTACAAAGTAATTTTCCCACCTGTCATTTTAGGTATATTGTCTCTGCTGTCTCAAAAACCAAGTTGTTCTTCAGATTCAAATGACCTCGCATGAATTTCGGAAACACAGATGAGTGCCCTTAGGCTGCCCACTCTCTGAATCCAGATTCAGGCCCAAATGGAACCCTCTGTGATGGAGAATGGCTTTGTGGGGAGGTAGCATGAGACAGGGCCCCAGAGAAGAAGAGCTGGGCCCATTGTGAGCTCTGTCACTGGGAAACATGTCTGGACTCTGGGGCCTCAGTTTTCTCCTCTATGACATGGGACTAAGGCCAACCTGGCAGGGTCATCTGGAGGCTCAGCTGAGCAGGGTTTATAGAGACCCTCATCAAGCACTTGACACACAGAGCACAGGGCCCTTCAGGGCTGGTCTTTCTCCTCTTCACTTTCTTTTTAAAAATATTTATACAATTTTAGGGTTATAGTTGGCACTACAAATAATAGCTGGTATGTACTGTGTACTTACCCTGTGTGCAAGACACTTTACACAAATTATCTTAATTATAATAATGTTGTGAGGTACATGGTACTATCATCCCTGTTTTGTAGATGAGAAAACTGAGGCACAGGGAGGTGAAAGCTCTTGTCCACAGTCCCCCAGCACATAAAGTGGAGCTGAGGTTTGAGTACTGGCCTTTCTGGCTCCAGACCCTGTGTTGTGCTAAACAGCTCATTTCCTCTTTTCCTTTGGATCCCTTTACTTATTTGTAACTGCCTATGGTTTCCCTCTCAGTTTTGGATATGAGGGAAGGGGAAGAACCTGGGTACCTGCAGGCTTCAAGCCATAGCAGATCTCGGTATAAAACCTCCGATCGTAGCTGTCGCAGTAATGCCAGTTCTCACCCTCGTACTGCAGCCCGTCAGCAAAGGTGTATGTACCCTGGAAGACAGGGAGCACACATGTGTGTCTGAGGAAGTCCAAGAAGGAAGGATATCAAGGGAAGAGGTGGCTTTCTCATTGCAGCAGGAAAGAAGTGGTAAATATCGTAATTATAATGGTTGTGACAATTAGAGGGAACGGATAACAAGTGCCGAACTCCATGCCTGGCACTCAAAACGTGGTAACTCATTGTGGGACCTACTCTCTCTAGGTCTCGGTTTCCACCCTTGTAAAATGAAGATGATGATCATGGCATATTTCATAGGGTTGATTGAGAATTCAAGAGATAGCATGTGTAAAGCATTTAGCACAGTGCCTGGCACATAATAAGCACTCAATAAATGTTGAGTTCTCATTAATCTTTTATCATTATCATAGCTGGAATGGTCAGAGCCATCAGCCACAGCCCTTTGTCTGAGCCCACTACTTTCTGCTTTTGCTGCCCTGGTGTGAAAGGAAGCCTCAGGAAGGAGAGCTCACATTGGCCTGGGTGTCAGGAAGAGGGTGGAAATTCCAGCAATACTATTAATTCACTGTGTGACCTTGGGTAAGTCACATCCCCTTCCTGGGGCTTAGATTCTCCAAGCTGTAAAACAAGGAATATTTTTAAACCAGTTTTTAGGTCATGAGCCAGCCCTCACACACAGACTTAGTGAAACTGATGATAGTGACAGATCCTTTCCCTCGAGAAAGACATGGTCACATACACACAGTAACTTTTGTAAAAACATTAAGAGGTTTTGCTGACCCCAGATTTCTATTTATGGCCCACAATCCCAGGTTAAGAACCTTGGATGAGATCAGTTACAATGAAAGCAGCACTGGTGGTAATAGCCCTAAGAAGAGCTAACAATTATTGAGTGCCAACCATGTACCAGGTACCGAGCAAAGTATTCATCTAGTTTGTCTCATTTACTCTCACAACCATCCTAGGAGGTGCCTAGTACTCTTGCCCCCAATTTATACATGAGGAAACCAAGTCTCAGAAAGGTGAAGTCATTGGCCTAAGGTTACACAGTAAGTGGCATAACTGGGATTCAAACTCATCATGGCTTCTCCAGGGGCCCTTCTGGGTCAAGGGGAGAGGGCTCCAGGGAGATGAAGAGGGGAGAAGGGGGAATGAGAGGAGGTAGGCTCCAGACAGAGAGGGTTGGGGAGGGGGTGATATGGCAGTGGGGGCTCTTCCTGCTTGAGAATTTCCCCTCTGCAGCCCCCAGATGATCACCTTTACGACCAATCCCTTGTCCCAGATGGCATCGTATCGGCTCCCGCTGGGGAAGTACAGGGTTCCTTGGCCATGAAACATGCCGTCCTTCATGTCCCCAACATATCTTGTTTCAGTAGGGAGGATGTATTCAGCTTTGCCCTCCATCCTGCAAAGACAACGGAAATCAATGAGCCCCATGTGGAAGCTGGAGGATCAGTCCTGGCAGGCGCTGGAGAGTGAGCTGCGAACCTCATCCTCAGAGTCCTCTGACATTATTGCCCCAGAAAAATTCTTTTCAAAAACAAAATTTTTGTTTTGTTTCCCTCAAAAGCTCAACAAACAACAGAGGCTGTTCAGGGTGCAGAGTTTGGTCTGCTTCTTCTCTCCCACACCTAGAAGCTGTCCTGGGATTCATGCTGTGCCCCGCAGCCCTGGGGCTCTCCTAATGGTATGAGAGTGAAGCAGTTTGATTCCCTCTTCTTGGGCTCAGAGAGGGAGGGCATGTGCCAAAAGCCACACAGTAAGCACTGGGAAGCAGAGACGAGGGTCTGTGTTTCTTGGCAGCTGGTTCTGCAGTTCCGTCCCCCATCATCAGCTCACCACTGCCCATTACATCACAAATAGGATATGAGGAAAAGTATGAAATTTAGAGACAAGGAGACATGGGTTTGAATCCTTACTTCCTAGTTGTATCATCTTGGAGACTTTCCCAACTTGTCTGTTTTCCTTCCTCCCTTCCAACAAATATTTACTGAGCACCTATTCTGTGCCAGGTGCTGTGCTGAGAGTGGTCTGCTGGCCACAACACAGATACAACAGTGATTGAGGCATTCCCTGTCTTCAGGGGCTCCCAGTCCAGTGGGAGACACAAGGAATTACATATTGTGTGGTAAGTGCCACAGGGACTCCCCAGCTTGACCAGTTTCTTCAAGTGTGAAATGGCTGAGATTAATGTCCAAGATTAATCCAGATAATGTAAATGGTTTGCCTAGTAAAGGGCCCGACAACTAGGGAGTGCTCAAGAAACATACTTTCCTTCCTTCCTTCCTTCCTTCCTTCCTTCCTTCCTTCCTTCCTTCCATCCATCCTTCCTTCCTTCCTTCCTTCCTCCACTCTCCATTCTTTCCCACTAGCTGGAAGTCCCCTCAACTAACCCTAAATTTCTTTAGCCTTGTGTTTGTACCTGTCTGGGGCACTTAGCACTTTTTGCCTTGCATTGTAATTGTATATCTCATTTCTCCTATTTGCTTGTAAGTTTCTTGAGAGGATGTCCTTGGGAACCCTCAGCTTTCTATGCTGAGTGTAGGTGCTATGTAAACACGTACTGTGTAAGGAATCAAGGAAACAGAAAGGGTAGTGAGCTGACTGAGTGGATGATGGAGGTGCTGCCAGGCCACAGGACCCAAGCCGGAGAGTACATTGTTAAGGCACAGCCTCCGAGCCCTGCAGACCTGGAGTCCAGGTCTGTTCTACCTCTCTGAGCCTGTGTGACCTTGGGCAAGCTCCTTCACCTCTCTGAGCCTGAGGTTCTCATCTGTGATATGGGGGTAATGATAGTATCACACCCCGTAGTTGTTGAGATAATCAAATGAAATAATGCATGCTGACACCAAGTGGAGCACCTGGCATATAGTAAGAGCGCAAAAACTATTTTGCTTTTGTTCTACTGCAAGAGATGGGGGAAGGGAACTCCTCTTCTTTTCTCCTCTGCTTCTTTGCTTTGAGATCATATCTATCATTTCTAAGCACAGTCTTCATCTTAAAGTTTCAAGCTCTTCCCTGAGATTAGACTTCACCCCTTTTCTTATAGAGAACTGGACATCATTGTTCAGACTTCCCACAGATATCTACAACTTGCACAAAATAGAACTCATCCTCTTCTCCCCCACAGCAGTGCCTCCTCAGAGTTCTCTATTTCCATGCATGGTATCAGAATCCTCCAGGTTCAAAGCCTACTATTGAGCTGGACACTGGGCTGAGGCTGAAAGCAATCTCTGGATGGGACTGGGAGTCAATCAGTTACCAGGCCCTAATTATGAAACCCCCAACCTCTTCTACATTTTTGTCTTTTCTGCAGCACCACTGCTTCTGCTTGGGCCCAAGGTCCTGCTACTCTTACCCAGACAACTGCAATGGGCTCTGACCTACCTCCCCGTCCCCAATCTTTACTCCTTCTCTCCCTTCTCTTCCTCTCTCCCTCCTTCATTTTCTCCCACCCTCCTTCCCTATTTTCCAGTTTTCTTTTATTCATTCAAGGCAAAAAAACTTTATTCCAAAATCAAAGCAAGTTAAAAAGAATAAAGAGCTACCTCATAGTGAAAACGTCAATCCATTATGAGGATATGATTACCATATCTCAAATATCATTCATTCACTCATTCTCTTATTAATTTCTTCAGCTAATATTTACTGAGTGCCTACCACACATGTGCACTCTGAGGAGAGATAAAGAAATGAAATAGGTTAGACTTCCTAATGCCAGGCCCTATTGAGGATCTATCAGTGGCTTTTTTGCCTATTCCCTGCCTCTGCCCTACCCCTCCACTCACCATAGAATTGTGCATGGAATTAAAATCTCTCTATGCCAGAGTGCAGAGTACAGATGTCCAGTGACTGCTCCCATGGCTCCACCTTACCCTCTGGCCAAACTGATCTGCCTGGTCTTCCCCATATAAGCCCTTTGGGCCATTGGTCATGCTGTTCCCTGTGCCTGGAAACATTCTTCACCTTGCATTTCCACCCAATCTTCAGGGCCATTTCAAATATTACCTCTTCCTTGAAGTCTCCCAAGACTGCCCCAAATAGATCCATCCTCTGTAGGAGCCCAGGCAGCAGGGCTGTATAGTAGGAAGCACATGGAATCAGATAGACCTGGGTTTTAACCCCTGCTCTGTCAAATGCCAGTGAGGTGACTTTGGGCCAGTTATATAATTACTCTGGACCTCACTTTTCCCACATGTATAATGGGGATAATGGTCTCTGTCTCATAAGGCTGCAGTGAGGAGGAGATCAGGCAAAGTCACGCAGATGTGGTGGTTGCTCTATAAATGTTATTGTCCTCTGTTCCTCCCCCGTGTTTGTAGATCTCCTCTGGCACTTACCTTGCAGTGCTTTGCAGTGAGTTATCTAGAACTAAATTGTGCAACTACTATAGAGATATCAAGACCTTGAGGTCAGAGAGATCCTTTTTACTTTTTATATTCACACATGGCACAGGACAATCACATCCCTTAAATTTTTTAACAACTTTATTGACATAAACTTGACATACAACAAACTACACAGGTTTAAATTGTAGTATTTGATAAGTTTTGACAAATTTATGCACCAAGGAAACCATCACCACAATCAAGGTAATGAATGTATCTATTACCCTCAAAAGTTTCTGCATATCCCTCTGTAATCCTTCTCTTTTGCCCCTTCTTGTAACCTCTATCTCCAAACAACCATTGATCTGCTTTCTGCCATTATAGTTTAGTTTGAATTTTCTAGAATTTTATGTATATGGAACTGTAGAGTTTATACTCTCTTCATCTGGCTTTTTTCACTCAACATAATTCTGAGATTCGTGTTATTGTGTATACCAATAGTTCATTCTTTTTTATTGCCAAGTAGTATATCATCAAATTCATACACCACAAATTGTTTATTCATTCACCTGTTGATAGAAATATAGGTTGTTTCCAGTTTTTGGTTATGACAAATAAAGCTGCCACAAACACTTATGTATGTGTCTTTATATGGATATATATCTTTCTCTGGGGTAAATCCCTAGGAATGGATTGGCTGTTTAACTTTTAAGAAACCTTTTCCAAAAGTGAAATTTTTCCAAAGTGATTGTATCATTTTACATCCCCACAGGCAGTTCAGGAAAGTCTACATGAATTTTTTAAACTAAACATTAAATATCTCTATAGAGAAGCTAGTCTATTCATTTAAAGTCTAAAAGGAAAACACCCCCTCTCAAAATTAAAAAATACAACAACCAAACAAATGATTATATATCTACTGCATACAAATCACATACATCTATGCTACATTGCTTATTCATTGGAACAACCCTGCTAGATGTGCATTATCATCCCCATTTTAGAGATGAAGAAACTAAGGCACAGACAGTTAGTTTAGCACACAACTAGTAAGTGGTAAACTTGAGCCCAGGCCTGTCTCATGCTGAAGGCTTTTTCCTCTACTCTGCTGTCTCTCTCATCACATGCTGAAATCTGAAGGGTCCCAAATTGGACTCTAGTGAAAAAATTCAACATAGAATACATGGCCAAATTATGAAAAGAAGTGTAACAAGCAAAACAACTGCTGACTTCTTGCCAGTTGTGGGGAGTTGGGAAACCCTGTTGAGGTCTGGAGTCTCTAACACAGTTACAGTGGTCCAGAAAAACCCCAAGCAAAGCACAGATTCCTTGAGACAAAGGCACAGAAATAGCTCATGCAATAAATAGACAATGAAAATGCAAGGAAGACCAAAGGTGAAAGACTGTGAGCCTTCTCTCTCTGTCCCTGTCTGTCTGTGTTTCTCTCATAAACACACACACATGCACACATAGCTTATTGAAAATAATTGCAGGTTCTCTAATTCTTGTGACTGAAATATCCTCCATCTCTATCTGCCAAAACCCTACTTATCTTTGTGTAGCAGAACCCTATGAAAAGAAAGAATATGGTTTGGACATGGAACTGGGTTCAAATTCTGGCCCCATCACTTCCTAGCTGTGTATCTGTAATCATGGGCAAGTCATTTCACTTCTCTTAATCTCAGTTTACTTATTTGCAAGATCAGCCTCAACTACCTTGCAGAGTTGTAAGAGGGAGTACTTATCAAACACCTCTGCCAATTACCTGCCTGGTTGGATAAGCGTCTCAAGCTCTTGAAGCCTCAGTTTTCTTATCTTTAAAGTGGAAATAACATCTCCATTTCAGGACTGATGTGAGGATTAAAGATAGCATCTCATATGTACTTTTTTAGTAATCTGTCCACTATCCCTGACCAGTAACTCCTCCTTCCTTTGAACTCAGCTCCGAATTTCACAAACCTGTAAATACAGAGCAATGATTCCACCAAAATCTTGGCCTTCATCTCCAGAGCCCCAAGATCAGAGCCCGTCATAGTCCCACCAACCAGCACTTGTTTGCCAAACCACTTTACCTTGTTGAGCTTCAGTTTTCCCAGGTATAAAATAGAGATTACACCTTCTTCACTAGGTTAGTTGGCCAGGAAAGTGGCCACCTCTGTATTTCCTCTGCTTCTCTCTACCACAGCACTTATTACAATGAATTGCAGTCATCTATTTTATGCCTACTTTCTCCACTATATTTCTCTGAACTTCCTGAGGGCAGGAGTTGTGCCTTTCATATTGTTGTGTCCTGAAGTCAAGTCCAGGGCCAGGTAGTTGGTAGAAAACATTTGTTGAATTGAACAGCTTTTACTATTCGTTTACCACAGTGATTTGTGTATATAATTATCTCTAATAATACCTAGATTGTGAACTTATTGAGGGAAGAGACCATGCATATTGTGTTCAAATTAGCCACAGCAACCCCCCAGGCTTTATTTGTTTTTATAGTATTTATCACTATCTGAAATTACCTTCTCAGCATTTGTTTATTGGCAAATAACTCATCTAGACTATAAACTCCACGAAAGCAAGGATCTTGACTATTTTTTTATCTTCATTTTATTGAGATATATTCACATACCACGCAGTCATACAAAACAAATCATACATTTGATTGTTCACAGTACCATTACATAGTTGTACATTCATCACCTAAATCAATCCCTGACACCTTCATTAGCACACACACAAAAATAACAAGAATAATAATTAGAGTGAAAAAGAGCAATTGAAGTAAAAAAGAACACTGGGTACCTTTGTCTGTTTGTTTGTTTCCTTCCCCTATTTTTCTACTCATCTATCCATAAACTAGACAGAGTGGAGTGTGGCCCTTGTGGCTTTCCCAATCCCATTGTCACCCCTCATAAGCTACATTTTTATACAATTGTCTTCGAGATTCATGGGTTCTGGGTTGTAGTTTGATAGTTTCAGGTATCCACCACCAGCTACCCCAATTCTTTAGAACCTAAAAAGGGTTGTCTAAATTGTGCATAAGAGTGCCCACCAGAGTGACCTCTCGGCTCCTTTTGGAATCTCTCTGCCACTGAAGCTTATTTCATTTCCTTTCACATCCCCCTTTTGGTCAAGAAGATGTTCTCCATCCCACGATGCCAGGTCTACATTCCTCCTGAGTCATATTCCACGTTGCCAGGGAGATTCACTCCCCTGGGTGTCTGATCCCACGTAGGGGGGAGGGCAGTGATTTCACCTTTCAAGTTGGCTTAGCTAGAGAGAGAGGGCCACATCTGAGCAACAAAGAGGCATTCGGGAGGAAGCTCTTAGGCACAATTATAGGGAGGCTTAGCCTCTCCTCTGCAGCAACTGTCTTCCCAAGGGTAAAACCTATGGTAGAGGGTGGATCTTGATTATTTTTTAAATTCTTATCCCCACGTCTAAAACTGGCAGATAAGGTTAGCGCGCACACGCAAGTTGATATGGAATGAACTTAGGCTCTGCCATTTATTACATATGAACAAGTTACTTCACTGGGGAATAAACAATCCTATCTGAAAGTTTGTCTTGAAGGTTAAAAGGGACAAAGTTTGTGACAGTGCTTGGTACAAGGTCCTCTGCAGAGGCAAAAAGACAGTTGTCTTTTCCCAGTTCCGAATGTTCAAGACATATTTAGTGGAGCAAATGAGGACCTTACCTCCCGTCTACATATTCTCCGATATATTTGCTCCCGGTGTACTCCATGGCACCTGCTTCTAGCTTCCAACAGTTGGGACCCCGGAGGGTATCCGGCCTCACTATGACAACCAAGAATGGTGGGCGGGGCCTACACGAAGCCCCGCCTCCGAGAACACGGCCCTTTCTTACATTGCGCACGCTCTGTTGCTCGCATCCGGGCAGAGCAGTGCGCCTGCGTACTGTCGGCTGCGCATGCGCAGTCGCCGTGTGGCCCTTCGGCTCTCGAAAGGCGAGTTCAAGGAGAGAAGGGCTACCCTGCTCAGGTCGGGGCTGCAGCCGTCATGCCGGGGATAGTGGAGCTGCCCACTCTGGAGGAGCTGAAAGTGCAGGAGGTGAGGCTCGTCCGGAGGACAGGCAAGTGGGGCATAGGGCTGCAGCCTCCCAGCGTTCCCTGGGCCCCGGTTCTCCCCGCTCCCCGCCCCCCAACAAGTACAGAGGTCGACCTCTGGAAGTCGTCTCCGCAAGTCTGGGAATCACCCCTCCCCCCAACCCCGTCCTGCAGTGGCTCTGGAACCAACCTGCTTCTCCCTGCTTGAGTAATGTTGGTACTTTTTCTTAAGCACCAACCAGGACCATTTCATTTACTTTCTGTCACTAAATATTCAGACCTCGGTGGGAAGTGAATACAGAGCCGCAGGTGCTCACAGTCGTGGGAGAGAGACAGTCATCTTAAAAGAGTGTCATTGGTGCCGTGGTAGAGGTGCAGAGTGTCTAAAGTAGAACTAGGAAGCTGCAGAGAAAAGATGATAATCCAGAATGAATCTGGCAATAGTCCTGGACAGGTGTTTGGTAATGGGACTTTTGAAGCATTCATGTGTTCAAGAGATATCGTTTGAATAATTACTATACGCACATACAGTGGGAAATGAGACATAGTCCCTAATCTCAAAGAGTTTATAATCTAAAGGGGTGATAGACTCATAAAGAGGCAATTACAGTAAAGGTTAGTGACGGCTATGATAAGTAAAGTACAATACAACAATAGTTATGCCATTATCAAGCCTTTACTAGATGCCAGGCAGGATGCTAATTACTGTACACACATTCATTGAATCCTCCCAGCAGTCCTATAAGGTGGGATATAATGGTCTCTCTATGTTATAAATAAGGAAACAGGCCCTTAGAGTAGAAGTGATTGCCCAAGGTCACATAGCTGTTAAGTGGTAGAACTGGAACATGATCCCAGGTCTACCTTGATTTTAAAATCTATGCTTTTAAACTACTGTATTATGGGCAAAGGTCAAAAGTGAGAAAGCTTTGAAGACCCTTGAATGTTTAGGGAGCCAAGTGCTGTTTGACATGACTAGTGTTGGTGTGACGCAACAGGTGTTGAGCCTGGTGAGATACCTTTGGCTGAGGCAGGATTAGGAAGCAGCTTCCACAAGGCCAGACTAAGGAGTTTGGACTTTATCTTCTAAGTAGGTGGTGGGGAGAGGTGGAAGATTTTAAGGCAGAGAAGTGTCATGGCAGGTCTGGGTATTAGAAAGGTCAGCCTGAATTGGAAGAAAGGGAAGGCAAGACTAAATATTATGTGCCAGAAATTATATACCAGGCACAATGTTAAGTGTTTTATATGCATTGCCTAATTTAACCTTTTTAACTGCCTGTGAGAATGGTAACTAATATTTTCCTCAGATAAAGAAATTAACTGTGTTCAGGGGCTTTATAGTAAAGTGATATTTACTAAGAAGTGAAAGAAGGGGGTTCCTGCCATGGAACCAGTCATTCTTTTGTTTCTGGTCTCATTGAAGCTGGTTTTTCAACATATATATATATATATATATATATATATGTATATATATATATTTTTTTCCCTTAAACTTTTTATTTTGAAATAATTTCAAACTTACAGGACAGTTGCCAAAATAATACAAAACCCATACAGAGAACTTTATTCCACCCCCCCGTACTCAGATCCACCAGTTTTAACATTGTGCCACATTTGCTGTATCTGTCTGTCTATCCATTGATCTATCAGTTTTCTAAACATTTGAGAGGAGGTTGAATATATATATCATGCTTCTTGAACACATAACACTTTCCTAAGAACAAGGATGTTCGCTTATGAAACCACCTTAAGTATACTTATCAACTTTAAGAATTTTAACATTGAAGAAAACTTCCCTTTTCTATCCCAATTTTCTCATATGTCCTAATAATGTCTTTTTTGGCCTTTTCTCCTCCATTATTAGATCCAGTCCAGAATTATGTATTGTATTAAGGGTCATTGTCTCTTTAGTTGCTCTGTCTCTTTTTTTTAATTGTGGAAATGTATATACAACATAAACTTTTGCATCTCGTCCACTCCCAAGCATACCATTCAATGAGATTAATAGGGTCATAATGTATGCTTACCACCATCCATTACCAGAACTTTCCCGTCACTCCAAGCAGAAACCCTATACCCGTTATGCATTAACTCCTCATTCTCCCTCCCCCCACCCCTGGTAAACTGTATTTTACCTTTTTTAAGTTGCTTTATTTTTAGTTCAAACTTTAATTTGGTTCAGCAAACATCTGAAGTTGTTCTTCATGCAAGTATTCTATATCTGGAATAAATTTGCCTTCATGCACATTTAGTTGAATTGAGAAACAGGTAACTACATAAATAAGAAATTCCGAACAATGTATGATTAAGTCCTATGGAAGAGGGGCAGATGTGGTTTAAGAGAAGAGAATAGGATTTGAAGTTGTTTCTAAGATCTAGGCCTAACTGCTTGGTCATCTTGGTTTGTAAGATGAAGTGATTCCAGCTGAACAATTCTGAGGCTGTAAGGAAACAGTGAAAGCACTTTTTGGGCATAAGAAGTGGCATTTATTGCAGAGATGGAGAGAAGAGCTCTCTGAGTGGAGGGAAGGAGATGGGAAAATGGAGGGGACCAAAAATGGGTTCTGGGAATAGTGAATTCAGTGTTTTGAGAGAATAGCAAATAGTCCCATTTGAAGTGTGGTTCATAAGAAGACTGTTAAGATAGTTTTGATCTAGAAGGCTTTGAATATCCAGTGAGAAGTCTAGACTTTATTCTGACCTTATTCTGCTGTTAAGCCTGAATACTTGGAAGGTTTTGTTGTTGATTTGTTTTAATAGCAAAATAAAATAAGAATTGTAAAGATCACTCTAGCAGCTCTGTGAAGAATGGATTGAAGAGAGTAAACAAAAAGCAGGGAGATTAGTTTCAGTGGCTGTTGAAA
Source organism: Choloepus didactylus (assembly GCF_015220235.1). Classification (NCBI taxonomy): domain Eukaryota; kingdom Metazoa; phylum Chordata; class Mammalia; order Pilosa; family Megalonychidae; genus Choloepus; species Choloepus didactylus. Next base: position 100,604,497 of record NC_051316.1, read on the forward strand.
TAGTTGAGGAAGAGGTTAAAGACCCCAATGTAATTAGTGACTGCTAACAGAGAAGAAAGAACAAATATATCTAGAATCGATCAGACTTGGCAACAGATTAGATATTGGAGGCAGGAAAGGGAGAGGAGTCAGTGTCAGATTTGCAACTTGATGATAGGATTGGGGAAGCCAGAAAAAAGAAGCAGGTTTGAGGGCAAGTTAAACACATTTTGGGCCTTATTGAGTTTGGAGTTATGACACATCCCCATGGAAAAAGTAGTCAGGAGCTTTGGGCTGGAAACTCCTTAGACAAATTAATGTTTTTGAATAACAATAAAAATAATGGCTAATATTTATGATGCGCTTTCTATGTATATGTGTAATAACTCATTTAATCCTCGTAACGGTTCAATGAGGCAAATACTATCATTGCCCAATCTACATTAATTAAGTAAAACATAAGACATATTGTAAATCAAGTACTATAAAAGGAGGTGCCAACAGGTTTTAAGGAAGAGAGAACAGGACTGGAAGATGGATGGGTTGTGGATTGTTAGACTTTCTTTGTCTCATTTTCCACACCTGCAGACTGTATGTACTAAAACCTGCTGTGCAATGAGTTGTTGTGAGAATTAATGAGGAAGGACGTTGAAATTCTGTAGTTCTTTGAGACAAAAGGAGCTGAATGAATTTGAGAGGATATTCATGGTAAGCAGCTGTGAAAGGATGTTGTTTCTGTTGTAATTCGTTAGTCTCAGTAAAGAAGCAGGTGAGGAGATGTGTTGATATCTGAAGTTCTTTGCCACCTCAGTGATGGTGAGATAGTGGGAAAAGGCCTGAATGGGAGGTCAGAATCTCTGGGTTCTAGTTCTGGAGTTGCCACTGACCCCTGTCTCATCTTTGGCACATCTCTATTTTTCATTACTTAAGAAATAGATTTGATGAGTGGCTCTCATCCTTTATTTCCTGTAACAGACATGGATGGTGTTTTCCATGCTTAATAGTATGGGTGTACCTAGATTTCGATAAGACTTCCATATTTCTAGGGAAGTAAAGCAGATAGTGATGCAGGCTTTTTTGTCATGGTAGTCATGAAAACATTTGAGTAATTAAGTCAGCCATGAAGACATTTGACAAATAAATATAACTAATTTAATTTTTTTAATATATTAAACTTCCTAAAAAATTTTAGTATGGATTTTTATTCATCCAGCTTTTTACTTTATGGGTAAAAAAGCAAGTAAATGTGTACCACTCATTAACCTAAATGAACTATTTTATTATTAAGAAAACTACAGTACAAAAACTTAAAAGATTAACATAAATATATTAGAATCGTTTTGGTAAATTTCGCCTGCATCATAACTTTACCTTTGCTTTGATAATTATAAGTTGTGGGATTATTAGACAGTCATAACTTTATCCTCTTCTTCCTTTAGTGTATAGATGAATTATTCTCTTCATATTCCTTTCCGTCTATTAATTTAATCTAAGCTGGATCAAGAGCACACACACACAAAACAGCTGTAGATTATTCTCATGTATAGAGATAAAAATTCTTAATAGGATACTTGCAAATAAAATCTAGTAGTGTATTAAATTATAATACATTATGACAGACTAAATCTTATTTTAGAAATACAATGGGTCAGCTTTATAAAGTCTCTTAATTCTTTCTATTTACATCTAGCAATAATTGAAAGAGCTTTGTGATCTCAAAAGCACTGTAGATCATAAAGAATTATTATAGTAACCCCTGTCTTTAATTTTCATGGTAACATCAGAATACCTTTGTGTTCCCTCTGTTTTGACCAGCATGAGGCCAAGTTGAAGAAGTGACATCCTGATTCATAATTCTGTGGTCTTTCTCCCATGGTTCCTTTTTCCAGGTGAAAGTCAGTTCTTCTGTGCTTAAAGCTGCAGCCCATCACTATGGCGCTCAGTGTGATAAGCCCAACAAAGAGTTCATGCTCTGTCGCTGGGAAGAGAAAGATCCAAGGCGGTGTTTAGAGGAAGGCAAGCTTGTCAACAAGTGTGCTTTGGACTTCTTTAGGTAAAAATCTTTTGGCATCAGTGCCTATTTGGTTGAAACATCATGGTATACATATCTTGGTGAATGTCCTGCTGATTAAATAGAAGGATGATTTTAGTGACTGATTTTAGTAGGAAGTACATAGGCTTTGAAATCAGATGGAACAAAGTAAGCCCTCAATATATGATATAGTTATTTTTGATTCTGTCTGGCAAGTTCTTTAATCTCCATGAACATCAATTTTTCAAATGTATTTTAAAAGTCACATAAAAATGACTCAACATAATGCTTGTTAGCAGGCATTCTCTGGTTTGTTATTATCATTACTACAGAGCACAGAATTATGGTGGAAAGAAAAGTGTGTTCAGAATCATGTTTTTAGCTAGGCCACTGTGCATGATACTATACATAAAAAAATCCACATCTGAATTATGTAACCATATTAGTCAGAACTCTATTATAAGGGAGAGATACTCAATTCAAAGGGGTAAAGTCTGGAAATAGATCTGGCACCAAGCAGGGTGAATCCAAGGGCCTAACTAATTTCACAACTACTTGGTGTCTTTTTGCTTCTCTTCTACCCCCAGTCTCTTAGTTCTGCTTTTCTCTGTTGACGTTTTTTTTCAAAGAAAGTCTTCCCTTGCTGTGGCAAAAATGGCCACTGTCAACTCCGAGCTGCTATTCTGTTTGCTTAGCACACCTCGACGGAGTGCCATTTCTCCCATAGTTGGAGCAGAGGTTTCTGGTCTGAGCCTGATTGGCCTGGATGGATGACTTTATATGCATATCTTTGAACCAGTTGTGTTGCAGGTGATACAATGATCTGATTGGCCAGGCCTAAATGGGGGTGGGTGGGTAGAGTTAGCTTTACCCAAACTACATTGCTGAGGGAGAGGAGTTGTTCCCCAAAGAAAAACAGAAGGACGTTACAGAAGAATGGGGAATGACTGCTGACTAGGCAAAAACCACAGATGTCCATGACAGTGATGGTAGAGGGAAAATCCAATACCTTAGCACAATAGCTGCTTTCTTGCTTGCTTGCGTCTGCTGTCTTTGTTCACATGCTAAGATATTTTTGTAGGTATAGTCATAATGTATGTACAATTTAAAATTCATTTTTTACTTGAAACTATTGGGAACATTTTGTCAAGTTGTCTTTATGATTATCATTTTTAATGGCTATATAATATTTCATCAGTGGACAAACCAGCCATAATGTTCCTGATCAATACCTGTTATTAAATATCATTATTGATTCCAGGTTCTTCCTTCTTGAGTCATGTTAAGTAAGATTGATGAGTTGAGAGGCAGTTAGATTTCTGGAGTATGGTAAGCATGCACTCCATAGTTATTCCACTGAGGGAAGGAGGTACTCTGAATTTTTTCCATTGCCTCCAATGTGGTGTTTATGTAAAATAATGATATTTTATTCTTGCTTAAGTCTGCCTTTTTCTGATTATTAGCTAGATTGAATGGTGAGAGAAGGGGAATTTTGAAAAATAACTGAAGCTTATCCCTTTTATGCACTAAAGTTACTTTTTCCCTAACCATTTTTGATTGTCGCAAATGAACTATATACTACCCTGCTTCTTGACAGAGAGCACCAAATATAATTTACCTTTCTTCTTGATGACAAGGATTAATCTCTGTTTTTGTTGAATGTATTAGTAGAATGCAGACCTTAAGCTTTCAAGGAGTGTAGGGCAGTTTACCTCTATAATGAATAGCCCCAGGATCTTCTTTTTAGTTTATCTTTGTACTTGCTTTTTGTAATTCTGTCTTCTCTTTGCCATCTTCTGTCACCTCTCACTTCTATCAAGATGCCCATCTGTGATTGTGCCTCCTTCTCTTCTAAATTTGCTATGCTGATAATCTTTAGAATTGGATCTAAAGAAAAGAATAAATAGGCCTCGTGAGGAGCTCCCCTCTGAGTAAAATACATGCTCCTTAGGATTTAATCTTTTAGCATTTCTTTTATTTGTTTTGCTACATAAAGAAATTAGTTTTTCACCACAGTTGCATGGAGCTTTGAATAGGAAGTGAGATACGGTAGGTTAGTATAGGCTGGAGTGAAATAGTGACACATCCTAGAGTAATTTGGGCAGATAATAAAAAATATATTTATAGCCTCCCCCTCCCCAGCCCCGAGGATCTGGGGGAAGGTGCGGATGTGTTGGGCGTCCTCACCTGGACTGGTGTTGATGTTGTCACAGGCATTGGGACTGGCGGTTTGATGTGCTGAGCCCTCGAGCATGGGACTTACCCTTATGAAGCTCATTACCACAAAGGAGAGTCTAAAGTTGTATGTAATGGTGCCTAAGAGTCTCCCCTCTGAGTACCTCTTTGTTGCTCAGATGTGGCCCTCTCTCTCTCTAACTGAGCCATCTCGACAGGTGAACTCACTGCCCTCCCCCCTATGTGGGACCCGACTCCCAGGGGTGTAAATCTCCCTGGCAACGCAGAGTATGACTCCTGGGGATGAATGTGGACCCGGCATCATGGGACTGAGAGTATCTTCTTGACCAAAAGGGGGATGCAAAATGAGATGAAATAGTTTCAGTGGCTGAGAGATTCCAAATGGAGTCGAGAGGTCACTCTGGTGGACATTCTTATGCACTATATAGATAACACCTCTTAGGTTTTAATGTATTGGAATAGCTAGAAGTAAATACCTGAAACTACCAAACTCCAACTCAGCAGTCTGGACTCCTGAAGACAATTATATAATAATGTAGATTACAGGGGGTGACAGTGTGATTGTGAAGACCTTGTGGATCACACCCCCTTTATCTAGTGTATGGATGAGTGGAGGAATGGGGATAAAAAACTAAAGGACAAATGGGGTGGGATGGGGGGATGATTTGGGTGTTCTTTTTTCACTTTTATTTTTTATTCTTGTTCTGGTTCTTTCTGATGTAAGGAAAATGTTCAGAGATAGATTGTGATGAATGCATAACTATGTTATCATACTGTGGACAGTGTATTGTATGTCATGGATGATTCTATGGTGTGTGAATGTATTTCAATAAAACTGAATTTAATAAAAAAAAATTAGTTTTTGTTCCTCAGAAACCTATTCTGTTTATATATTTGTTACCATTTGAAAAGCAAGACTGTGTATTTGAGGTTTGAGGTCTGGTCATCCCCCACCCCCTTTCTGGTTTTCAGTGTTTTAGAAAGAGCTAATCCTAACCTAACCCTCCTTTCCAGGCAGATAAAGCTTCACTGTGCAGAGCCTTTTACAGAATATTGGACCTGCATTGATTATTCCAACCTGCAGTTATTTCGTCACTGTCGCAAACAGCAGGCGAAGTTTGACGAGTGCGTGCTGGACAAACTGGGTTGGGTGCGGCCTGACCTGGGAGAGCTGTCAAAGGTAAAAAGGCTTGCTGTTGGTGGTCTCACTCTCTGACTAAGGGGTAGGGTAAAGGCAGGAATTGGTTAGAAAAAGGTCTTTTGTGACTATAGATATGATGTTACAAATAAAAATTTACCAAACAGGTTACTTAGTGAATGATTATACACAATCCAGAAGGGGGTTTATTTAATAGAAATAATCCTCTAAATAGATCTTCCAGCATGAACAGGTTTATTTTTGGTTAATTAGCTAATTAAAGAACAGCAGGGAGCAGAGGATGATAAATTAATTGTTTGGGGGACACTTTCAATTGAAAACATCTTGAGATTATTACGGAGTTCAGTGGGAAAAAAGGATCAGATTTTTCAGGAATGTACATAACATTAAAAAAAATGCCTGCCGTTTCCTTCTTTGTTGAATGAGGGATAGTCATAAGGTAGAAGCAGCTGTAAACAACCAGAAAAACTTTCTTAGCTATGGAGCAGTGTGCAGTGACCAGTCCTCTGCTGGGAAAGGTCATTTACATTCTTTCCTGCTGAATATTTTTCCTGTTAGTGTTTATACTGAGCTAGTACTGTAACTTGCAAATGAGCGCAAATTTAAATGCAATGTTTTCCTCATGATTCGCACATTCACATTTTTTGGACTGCTAGTTTTTCTATTTAAATACTTGCCTTCGTGTTAGGAATGTAACACATGAACATATTTGTAGTGGACCAAAACATAACTTCTTAGTCCAACTTAGTACTTTTTCTTTTGATGTATTCAAGGTTAAACACCTACATTTTAAGGTTATGTTGAAACTACACCAATAGAGCATTTCATATCATAATTAAAATGAATGTTAGGCTTTTTGTGGCCAATTAATAGTTGGTAAGATTTGTGATATTATTTATTACCACAGCCTGTTGTATAAACTATGCAGAGTTAAATATTATTTGCTTGTAAAATATTAGCCAATGTCATATTTTGATGTATTTCCTTGGTTGTCACCAAAAATATGTTCTTGAAATATTGAAACCAATGTCTGTGTGTTAAATGTTAACCAGCAAATTGTCTCATCATGTTTATGAAGATGTTTAATGCCTGTGCAGAAAATAGTAAAATATAATGGCATAAAAACACCTTTCTCTGAAGGTGATGTGATGTCCAGGTGTGAAATCCATATGTAAATGAAAAATAAATGTTATTTGTTAAAGTTTAAAAAAAAAAAAATACATGCCAGTAGTTTAAAAAGTGTGACACCACCATCTGTTGAAACAACAGAAACAGAAACCTGCGTGTCTTTATTCTTAACTCCCCACTCTTTCTCCCTCCATGCAGTCATCAGTTCCCATTGATTAGCATCTCTTGGGATATTTTTAGAACCTCTCACTGCCCCTGCCACTACTATCTTATTCTTGGATAGGAGTTTTTAACCTGGGCTACATGAGTTCCTGGGAGGAAAATGGAGATTAATACAGACTTTAGAAGACACTGCATCCTCTGAAATGAAGGAATTTAGGAGACGATTACATGTTTATTCTAGGAGTGATCTGTGTGGATGATAAATCTTATGTCACTTTCTTTTTTCAAACCTTGAGCAACTTCCCATTGCTTTCAAGATAAAGTATCCTCTCTCCTGTCTTGGCACACAAGGCCCTCTATGATCCAACCCATCCCTACTTCTTGAGCTTCATCACCATCTATTCTCTCTGTGGCAGCACAGGTAGCAAGGCATGGAAGAAAACACTCAATTTTTGAATGGAGACAGATCATAGATTTGAATCTTGGTTCTGCTACTTAATTGCTTTGGGATCTTGAGGAAATTCGTTAATATTTCCAGTCCTACTGCACATGGAAAATAGGGCTAATAATCCCTATTTTTCCATGAGGATTAGGTTAGAGAACCTATGTAAATTCTCAGCATTGTGCCTGGCACGTAGATCCACAATTAATGCTAGTTCTCTTCCATTTATGTCTAGCATCTGTGGATAGTTGATAAGCTTGGTCATTGGTGGAGGAATGGCATAACAAGTTTTGTTCTGGTTTTTGTATGTGGCATGATTATCTTTTCTTCAGATACCTTCTTTTTTTTGCACTGAACAGTTGATAGTTGATAATTCTGAGTTGGAAAGTGGTAGAACTTACACATTTATCAAAGAAAACTATCTTTTCTCATTTCTTTCTCATGAAAGGAATAACTCATATAATTAAGAAAGCATATTTATGCCTGTGTTTTTGTATTGAAATTAAAAAACTGTAAAATAAAAAAAGTCTTAACTTTTTGAAAGTGTATTGCTTTAAGAGAATCATCGTTTTTATTTACACTTAAATTCAGTATCCAGACTCAGTTTCTGAAAAGGTGATAATCAGCTGGATAAAGCCTAAATTTTGACTTCATTCACTTTTGCATTCTGTGTTTCCACTGGACTGCCTTTCTCTGCTGTATTTGCCTGGTGAATTCCTACTCACTCTTCTAGTCTCAGCTCAAATGCCATGTCCTCTCCAAAGTCTCTGACTTTCCTATGCAGAATTGCTTTCTCTCACCCATAATCCCATCATACTGCTGAAAATAATAATATTAAAAACAACTTAAAGTACCTAATATACATCAGGTATTTTATGTATATTATTCCTTTCATCCTAATGATGTGCGATACTAATAGCTCCATTTTACAGATGAAAACTTGAAGGTTAAGTAAACTGCCTGAGGTCATTTATCTAGTGAGAAATTTGACCACAAGCCTATATCCTTTTCCTTTTTGGGGGTGGTACAGAAGAGGAAGTTGCTTTATTGTCTTTGATAATAAAAGTAATACCTGTGCATCATGAAATATTCATTTAGAAGAAAGTAAAGATCATCCTCAGCCCACTACCCAGAGGTAACCACTTATAACTTTTCGGCATATCCTAGCCATACTTTTATGTGTTGGGAGTCCCATGATAATTTGTTCTTCATTGGGGTCTTTTAATTACTTTTAAATTAGAGAAACATTTTTCTAAATTTATTTCATAGGTATCTTGGGTTCTTTAAAGCTCTTCAAATGTCAGCTGGAGGCATTTGGAATTACTTGTTAAGCAATAAGGAGTCATTAATGATCTCTAATCATGATGGACAGATGGAAAAACTGCTTTAAAAATAAACAAACAGAAAACCTCTCTGGACTTGTAGTCAGAAGACTTGGGTTCCAGCTCCAGTTCTGACATTAACCATCTATATTTATCTTAGGCAAGTCAACCTCCCTCATCCTGATCTGTGAACTAGAGATAATACAGTCTCATAGAGTGGTTAAAATAATGGTTGTGTGATTGTATATACGAATGCTCTGTTCACAACAAATGGTTTCTGAATTTATACATCTAGAAAAATTAGTTTGGTAATATTATGCAGGGTGAGTTCAGACCACTAGAGTAGCAATCAGAAGACTGTTAATAACTTTCCTTTTCTCTGGGCCTGTTGCCTCACCTTTAAAATGGTAACAGTTTCTGCTTGAGTTCCCGATTGGGATTTTTGTGACTATTGGGATAATGTGGGTGTAATTATCTTCTTCTCTGTTGCTTTAGTTCAATACTTCATCATCTCACCTGGCTTATTGGCTCAGCTGCCTAATTCTGGACTTGCCCCTATCCAGTCTAGCTTCCATACTTTCCAGCCTACAGAAGTGATTGGCACCTTTGTGTTCAGGTTAAAAGTCAAACATCTTTGCATATCATTCAGTACCCTTCATCACCTGGACCCTGCCTACCCGTGTAGCATGTTATTTAAAGGTTCAGGCTTTGGAGTAAGGCACATCTGCTTTTGCGTCCTAAGTTTGTCTACTATTAGCTAGGTGGCCTCAGTGTGAATTTCTACAGTATGACCCCATCAGAGTTTGAAGATGAAGTGCAGTAATGTGCTTGGCATCATTTCTAGAACAGTGAGTATTTGTTTAGGTGCTTTATATCTTGCCACTCTTCATGCAACCTTTGCTTCAGCCATTCTAAACATGTGCCTCTCTGTCTTCGTATGTACTGTATTGTCTGCTTGGAATGCCCTTCCCTCCCTAATCTTCCTGGCTAACTCCTGCTCATCCTTCAAGACTGAGCTCAATGTTACCTCCTCAGAAGTAACCCATACCTCCAGCTTTTAGATGCACAGTCTCTGCTCCCACAGTACTCAGTTCATGTCTCAGTTATGGTAATTATTAGGTTAGGAAGTCTTGGTTAATACTCTTGTCTGTATCTCTCACCAGACTGTGAGCCCTTGAGGACAGTGTGTATCTTGTACTACCAAAGGGAATGACATAGATTAAACTTTTGTAAATGTTTATTCAAGAATTTTATGAGTCTCGATTTGCTGAGGCTTTAAACTAGGGTAGGAGTTTGGATGGCAGGAAGAGAGAGGAAACATGCAAAGCATGTTTATGGTCACATATTGTTCACCTGACTTTCAACTTGGCTTCTTTCCTCTTCACCCTTCCTAGGTTACCAAAGTGAAAACAGATCGACCTTTACCTGAGAATCCCTATCACTCAAGAGCAAGACCAGAGCCCAACCCTGAGATTGAAGGAGATCTCAAGCCTGCCAAACATGGCAGCCGTCTTTTTTTCTGGACCATGTGAAGATGGGGTCCATTCACATGCCCAGACAATGAGGGATGAAAACTCCCATGAAATTTGCATGGACTGATAGTGTGTTCTTTCCGGGATCACAAGTTAACAAAAAAGTTAATTTATGTGTCTTGGCAGTTATTCTATACCATTTCCTGGCCATTAAAAACTTTAAAGGAAACAGTTGTATTTTGTTATGTTTTATGTAACCTTTGGCCTTTAAAGATAGCTTTTTCTTTTTCTTGTGTTCCTGCCTGTTTCTCTCTTTACTTTAAGCAGGCCTTCACCAGTGTGGCAGGGGAGCCTGTTAGATCATGGAGAAATGACTGTGTAAAGCAAAGGTTTTGTTACCTGAGCAGCTCCTCAGGGCCTTTTTGTGTTCACATATTTTGAAGTCTCAACTCTTTTCCTATCTAGCATCTCAGATACATAGATTTCCCTAAAGGTCATACAAGGGAAGCTTCCAGGACAGGAGAAATGAAGAAATGTTGAACCTTGTGACTCAGGGCATAGGAGGGGCCTCCTGGCTGGGTCTTAGGCAGTCTTGCTCAAAGTTTCTTAAAGGACCAAACTTCCACCACTTCCCCTCGATATCCCATCCTCAAGCATTATAACCCAGATGTTTTTCCTGATAGACAAGGGACAAGGAGGCTGAACTCCCAGCTCCAAAGCCAGGAAGTTGGGAGGTCTGAGTGTCAATTCCAACCTTGGGTGTGTTCCTTAACCTCTTTTAAGAGGTTGAATTTGTGGACAAACTAAAGGGAACATGCTTATCTACCTCCTGGGCAGGTTAAAGGCTTGCGTGTTTATAAATCTCTTTGGTTCAAAGCATTATGTCTTTTTTTCTTTCATTCAATTCCTTTTTCACCATAGGCTATTTCCTCCACATCTGACTGTGACTTTACACCTTTTGGTTGTGGCCCTCAAAGTGCATATGACCCTGCATAATTCTCAACTCCCTGGGCTTTGGTTTCCTATTTGCAGTGCTCTAAAGTGTGAAGTAGTTGGACAAGAGACTTTCAACAGGCCCCTTGAACGCTGCCATTCTAGAAGTGGGCAGATTGCTGTGAGGCATTAGGTGAGGCCCAGGGCCTGTTATCCAAAGTGTTGGCATGTTTGTTAAAAAGCATAGCATGATCTGACCCCCAGTTGGAAGAATTTTGGGTGAGCCTTACTCCTTCCTACCTGTTCTGCAAAATTTTCTTGGCAGCTGCCTTTGCCTCAGATTCTCCAGTTTAATGAAGAAAAAGAGTAAGTTCTTGTGTTTTTGAAATGGCTGAGGCAATGTCCATTAACCTTTTGGTGGCCAAGTAATTGGAAGTCACCTCTTGTGGGTAGTTATGAGCATGGCTGTAGACTGGCATTTATGTGATACCTCAAGCTACATGTTGCTGCCTAGGTTCGTTCTACAAAGGAGACTGAGACTTGCATAGATAGCAAATGCTCATTGAGCACATGTCAAATATTGTGCTAAGTGCTTTACATGTATTAACTCTTTCGGTGCTCAGAACCTTTTGGAGGAGGTACTGTTATGTGTCATGCCCATTTCACAGATGAAGGAACTAAAATTTAGGGAGAGGCTAAGAAGCCCCAGTCCTCTTATATAAGAAGTAATAGACGTGGGATACAAATAAAAATTGTCTGGTTCCGATGGCCACACCCTTGTCCTTCAGATTTATCAGTGCTTCTCAGTCTTGGATACACAATAAATCACCTGGGGACCTTTAAATGCTGACATCTGGATCCCATCCCCAAAGATTCTGATTTAATTGGTCTGAGGTGTGGCGTGGACATGGAGTTTTTCAGAGTTTCCCAGGTTATTCTAATGTGCAACCCAGGAGTAGGACCACTGATTGATTTTATACTTGAGCAAGTAGGTCCAGGAGGCTGTGCTAGCAAGTAAGTAATGAGTGGCTAAGCTGAAATTTAAACCACCCATCTGATTCCAGAGCTCAAGCTCATATTCTGAACATATACCAGTGAAGATCTTGTTAAAATGCAAATTCTTATTAAATAGATCTGGGATGGAACCTGAGATTTCTAATGAGCTTGTTGATGCTGATGCTGCTGGCCTGAGAAGCACACTTTCAGGAGCAGGGTTATAAACCATTCTATCTTTCTGAATACAGCATCCATGTCTGACTGTTGCCCAAAGTGTTGTCATGGTTGTTAAAAAGCATAGCATGATCTGACCCCACAGTTGGAAGCATTTTGGGCGAGCACAGCACAGGGCACTCTCCAAGCGTTAATTCACCTCGTTAGAACTGTTAATGGCTTCAAATTCAATTCTAGGATGTTTTAACTTTTGACCAAGTTGGACAACAGTTCTTGCCCCCCACGCCTCCCACCACCTTGCTTTGAATTCTTTGAACAAAGAAACTAATTTTTGGCTTTCCTGTCCTCTTGATGCAATTATACCACTTCATAGCCTTCTAGGATAGAGGAGTCTAAGTTATTAAAGATAGGGTTTCTAAAATCTCTGACAACAAATGCATCTCTCAATTTCAGTAGGTAAAAGGTCACAGAACAATTTGAAAGCAGTTAGTCTGAAGGACCCCTGAGCAGGGCTTCAAATAATAGAAAATCTTCCTGCAGATTTGGTTTGAGACTAATGACACTAATTCCTTACATGTCCCAAAGGAAACTTATCTGCCTCTTTTCCTCAGCCAAGCCTGTTCCTGTCTTCCCTATCTGAGGTAATGGTGTCTCCATCCTCCCAGTGTCAAAACATGAGATTCATCGTTGACTCCTTCCGCTCACTGCTGCTCTCCCCATTCTAATCCAACACCAAGTCCTGTTGAGGCCTTTCTATAATCTCTCACATTTGTTACTTCCTTTTTTATCTCACGGTCACTGTCCTAGACTGTTTTTGTTCCCCCCTTCCCTGGATTTTTTTTTTTTTTTATCTTCATTTTATTGAGATATATTCACATACCACGCAGTCATACAAAACAAATCGTACTTTCGATTGTTTACAGTACCATTACATAGTTGTACATTCATCACCTAAATCAATCCCTGACACCTTCATTAGCACACACACAAAAATAACAAGAATAATAATTAGAGTGAAAAAGAGCAATTGAAGTAAAAAAGAACACTGGGTACCTTTGTTTGTTTGTTTCCTTCCCCTATTTTTCTACTCATCCATCCATAAACTAGACAAAGTGGAGTGTGGTCCTTATGGCTTTCCCAGTCCCATTGTCACCCCTCATAAGCTGCATTTTTATACAACTGTCTTCGAGATTCATGGGTTCTGGGTTGTAGTTTGATAGTTTCAGGTATCCACCACCAGCTACCCCAATTCTTTAGAACCTAAAAAGGGTTGTCTAAAGTGTGCATAAGAGTGCCCACCAGAGTGACCTCTCGGCTCCTTTTGGAATCTCTCTGCCACTGAAGCTTATTTCATTTCCTTTCACATCCCCCTTTTGGTCAAGAAGATGTTCTCCGTCCCACGATGCCGGGTCTACATTCCTCCCCGGGAGTCATATCCCACGTTGCCAGGGAGATTCACTCCCCTGGGTGTCTGATCCCACGTAGAGGGGAGGGCAGTGATTTCACCTTTCAAGTTTTGCCTGGATTTTAAAACTACTTCCTGATTGGTCTCCTGCCACCATTTCCCCATCCAGTCTGAGCTTCAATCTGCTGCATGTGCCTCTGCTACTCAAAAACCTTCAGGGACTCCCAGATAGCACCTAACTAAAGCCCAACTCTTTACTGGCATTTTGATACTCCATCTGGCCTAGGGCCAGATGATGTTTTCCCCACAATTATCTTACTTCTTATGTATTCTACATGCTTCCAAATGCTATTCCTTGAGAGCGCTTTCCAATCTCCAAATCTTCACTAATACTTCTCTCTTGCCTTGAAACAATCCTTTCCCCATCTCGGCCTCATGAAAGTCTGCCCGACTCTCAATGGGCTCTTCCCCAGGAAGCATCCTCTTTGGACAGCCAGAAGTGGACTTTCCTGCCCTTTCGTTCCCATGACAATATAGTGTGATGGCTGAATGCAAGGGTTTTGGAGTTGGGCTGCCTGGATTTGAACTTGGGCTTTGTCATTTAATAGTTGTGTAACCCTAAGCAAGTTACTAAATCTTTCTGTTCCTTATTTTCCTTATCTGTAAAATGGGGAGACAATAATTGTACCTCCTCCTGGGACAGCTGTGAAGATTTACACATGAAATGCTTTATATAGTGTTGCTAAGTGGTAACTTGTTATAACACTCTCTGAGTAGCCCCTCTCATAGCACCAGTGTGTTATCTCCCTTAGTCTTAGTGCTGCAAGAGCTAGACTTTAATATCATAAATGTTTTTCTATAGTTCTATCTCCCAGCACATGATAGGCATTCAAGAAATGGTTATCGATACACCAAGTTTATCTTTCCAAAGAACTTCTAAATCCCCTCCCTGGGACAAAACAACAAACAAAAATAAATTTTATGTAGAAATAGGAGTAACTGTTTAAAGGTCAAATTGCCTTTGTAGGTATCAAATCCCAGCTAAAATGTTTTCCTTGTGATAAAGGATGTATTCTTATGCCCTGAAATGGGAACATGACGTATCTATGCTTGAAAAACCACCAGCTGCTTCTACCACATAGGAGGTCTCAGTTTCAGGTTAAGTCTTTGTATGTCTTAATCATTTGTAATGTGTATCACAATTTGTTTTAATAAGGTATTGAGAGTTGCAATTAGTTACTTAAAAAATTAAATTAGAACACATTCAAGATTCTCCCTGTAATAAATAATATCACTTTTGTTCATTTATACTCATGTGTACTCTCTTCAGTGGGAGAAAAAAGGGGTGCAGTTGTGGCTAGAGCCCTGGCAATACATTAGTTAATGAGTTCACTCAACAGCTATTTTACAGCCTCCTGTGTGCTAGTTCCATTCTAGGCTGGGTGATACCATGATGAAGAAGACAGGGTCCCTGCTCTCATGAAGCTTCCATTCCAGTGGCGGAGATAATAAACAAGTAAAGACAGAAACGACGATTTCAAGGTGATGAGTCTTGTGAAGGCCTCTCAGAACAAGTGGTGGTTAAGCTTCCTCCTGAAGGATGAGAAGGAGCCAGCCAGACTTGACAGAAGAGGGCCCCAGTCTGAGGGAACAGCAGGAGAAAAACCCTGAAGCAGAACAGGGCTCAGCGTGCTTCAGGGACAGAGGAAACGCGTCTGGTCAGAGTGCAGTTTTGTGTGGGTAAGCCAAATGCAGGCTGTGGCTTATTTGTCTCTGCCTTTCTACTGATGGGGACGTTTCCTGCCCAGGTGTCGCCACAGCCTGCTGGATGAAGTCCAAACTCCCTAGTGTAACAGTCAGTCTCCCCAGAGTCTGACTCAAATCCCTCCAGCTTCATCTCCCACCATTGTCTCCTCACAGCTGATTCATTTCAGACATCTGCGCCCTCCCTCATGCCCCAGAGCGTCTCTCCCACCTCTTCTTGGTGAATTCTTCTTTCAAGGTTCAGCTCAAAGTTTTTCTCCTTTGTGAGCCTTCCCTCAGTTCCTCAGAGCTAATTTTACTGTTCCAGAGCATCCCGTTCGTTACTGCAGTTGTCCGTTGCTTCTGCCGTGCCTGGATTGGCACTCCTTACGAGCAACGACCACATCTCCTCCATTGTACCTGCTCCTTCACGTAACAGTGGCATAGCCAGGGTCTGAGAACTCTCTGCTGAATACTGTTACACAGCCAGCAGCTTCCCCAGAAGAGAGTGGCTTGACTTAACTGTTAAATGTGTATTCCTCTATGTAGAATAAACAAGAGGGTGTTTTCTATTCAAAGGGAGGCTCAGATTTCTACTTGAATGATTAGCACCATTGGAGAAAGAAGGGAACCCTCAGGTTTTTAATTTTTGTTTTCAAAAACAGCCCAGAAATCCCTGTCACATTCTCAGTCAAAATGCCACCATCTGTGAACTGAAGGGAGGATTCATAAAAGGTCAGATTAGGCTATGATAAGAAATATAATTGCATGCTGGTATTCCTTTAATTTGAGGGTTGAATGCAAATTAAGCAGGCATGCCCTTTCTGGAAAGCTTGTATAAATCCATTCTGCAGCTCTTGTGGAAGGGTTGAAGCTAAAAAAAATAAATAAATAAAAGAAAAGACAAAAGAGAATAATGTTCCTTACAGTTGCCATCCAAAACCAAGGTATTATGTGATGTGACAGTAGTTTGATTTAAAGGCTTTTTTTTTTTTAATGTCTATTGAAAATGCAGTACCTTTATGTTGTTGCGGTTTTCAAGGATCCGAGATTCTCAATGGTAAACTAAAACCAAAGAACTGTCAAGAAAATCCTTTAGCATCCTTTCTTCCATGTCACTGTGATGGGCAGCCGGGCATGGTGGGAGGAGGGGGCTGGGGTCCTGCTCCCCCTGCTCCATCTCTGACTTGCTTTGTGGCCTTGGGCAAGCCACTTTCCCTTCTGAGCCAATTTCTTTGGCTGTAAAATGAAATTTTGGATTAAGATTATATCTGGGCTCTTTTCCATCTCAAGAATTATATGAAACAAGTTTCTCTATTAGCCAATTTGTTGGGGAGATGGTAGAGTTTTGATGATTTTCTTGAAGTAGATCTAATTAGGCAGTACAATCTGGAAATTTCATTAAAATGAGAAGGACAATTTAGGATTTAAAGAAATTTGTTTTTATTAGAGGAATTGTAGGTTTACAGAAAGACTGCAGAAAACACAGAGTTTCCACCCCCCCCACACACAGTTTTTCCTATTATTAACACCGATGTACCTTTGTTACAGTTGATGAAAGAATGTTGTTATAATTGGACTATTAACTGTTGTCCACTTTTTACATTAGTTTACAGTGTAATGTGTTTATAATGCAAACAGAGTTTACAATGTATAGTCCTACATTTAAAAAATGTTATTCTAGTAACATATATACATCCTATAATTTCCTCTTTAAACCACATTCAAATATATAATAATGTGGGGTTAATTACATTCACAATGTTGTCCTACCGTCACCACCATCCATTACCAAAACTTTTTCATCACCCCAAATAGAAACTCTGTACCAATTAATCATTAATGCCCCATGCCCTATCCCCTTCTTGGCCCCTCCTAACCAGTATTCTAGATTCTGACTCTATAAATTTGCTTATTCAAATTATTTCATATCAGTGAGATCATATAATATTTGTCCTTTTGAGTCTGGCTTATTTCACGGAACATGATGTCTTCAAGGTTTATCTATGTTGTTGCATATAACAGAACTTCATTCCTTTATATGGCTGAATAATATTCCATTATATTGTATATATCACATTTTTGCTTATCCTTTTATCTGTTAATGGACGCTTGGGTTACTTCCATCTTTTGGCAATTGTGAATAATGCTGCTGTGAACACTAGTGTACAAATATCTGTCTGAATCCCTGCTTTCAATTCTTTTGGGTATATACTTTAAAGTGGGATTGCCAGGTCATATGCTAATTCTATACTTTCTGAGAAACCACCAAACTGTTTTCCACAGTGGCTGCACCATTTTACATTGCCAGCAACAATGAATGAGTGTTCCTTTTCCCCCACATCTTCTCTAATACTTACAATTTTCTGTTTTTTTCTTAATAGTAGCTATTCTAGTGGGTGTGAAGTGGTATCTCGTGGTTTTGATGTTGAACATCTTTTCACGTGCTTATTGGCCATTTGTATATCTTCTTTGGATACAGTCTACTCAGGTCTTTTGCCCATATTTTAATTGGATGTTTGTGTTTTGGTTGTTGAGTTGCAGGATTTTTTAAATATATTCTAGATATTAAAACCTTATCATATATGTGATTTCCAAATATGTTTTCCCATTCATTAGGTTGTCTTTTTTACTTTCACGATGAAGGTCTTTGATGCACAAAATTTTAAATTTTGATGACATCCCATTTATCTATTTTTTCTTTTATGCCTTGTGCTTTGGGCATAAAGTCTAAGAAACCACTGCTTAACACAAGGTCCTCAAAATGCTTCCCTATGGTTTCTTCTAGGACTTTATGGTTTTGGTTCTTATATTTAGATCTTTGATCTTATATTAGATCATTTTGAGTTAATTTTTGTATATGGCATGAGGTAGGGGTCCACCTTAATTCTTTTGCTTATGGATATCCAGTTTTCCCAGCACCATTTGTTGAAGAAACTATTCTTTCTCAATTGAGTGTACTTGGCACCCTTGTAAAAAAATCAATTGGCCATAGATGTGAGGGTTTATTTCTGAACCCTCAATTTGATTCCTTTGGTTTCTATATCTATTCTTATGTCAGTGTCATGCTGTTTTTTTAAAAATTCAATTTTATTGAGATATATTCACATAACATACAATCATCCAAAGTGTACAATCAGTTGTTCACATCATATAGTTGTGCATTCATCACCCCAATCTATTTTTTGAACATTTTCCTTGTACCAGAAAAAAGGGAAAATAAGAATAAAAAATAAAAGTAAAAAAGGCACCCAAATCATCCCCCAGGTGCTATTTTTCATTTAGTTTTTTTGTCCCCATTTTTCTACTCATCCATCCATACACTGGATAAAGGGAGTGTGATCCACAAGGCTTTCTTAATCACACTGTCACCCATTGTAAGCTACATTGCTATACAATTGTCTTCAAGAGTCAAGGCTACTGGCTTGCAGTTTTATAGTTTCAGGTATTTACTTCTAGCTATTCCAATGCTTTAAAACCTAAAAAGGGTTATCTGTATAGTGCATAGGAATGCCCACCAGAGTGACCTCTCAACTCCATTTGGAATTTCTCAGTCACTGAAACTTTATTTCGTTTCATTTCGCATCCCCCTTTTGGTCAAGATGTTCTCAATCCCATGATGTTGGGTCCAGATTCATCCCCTGGAGTCATATCCCACATTGCCAGGGAGATTTACACCCTTGGGAGTCAGATCCCACGTAGGGGGGAAGGCATTATGTTCACCTGCCCAGTTGGCTTAGCTAGAGAGAGAGGGCCACATCTGAGCAACAAAGAGGTACTCAGGGGGAGACTCTTAGGCACAATTATAAGCACGTTTAGCCTCTCCTTTGCAGTAATGAGCTTCATAAGGGCAAGTCTCATGAGAGAGGGCTTGCCACATCAAACTACCAGTCCTCAATGTTTGTGAGAACCTCAGTAACAGTCCAGGTGAGGAAGCCCAACACCTCTGCATTTTCCCCCAGCTCCTCAGGTCCCTGCATATATATTTTTATTCTCTGTCCAAATTACTTTGGGATATCATGCTGTTTTGATAATTGTGGCTTTGTAATAAGTTTTAAAATCGGGAAATGTGATCCTCTAATTTCATTCTTCTATTGGCTATTTGGACCTCTTACTGTTCCATATGAATTTGATGAGTGGCTTTTCCATTTCTGCAAACAAGGGAGTTGAAATTTTTATTGGGATTGCATTGAATATGTAAGTTGCTTTGGGTAGAATTAAGATCTTAACAATATTTAGTCCTCCAAACCATGGACATGGAATGTCTTTCCATTTATTTAGGTCTCCTTTAATTTCTTTTATGATCTGTAGTTTTCCATGTATAAGCCCTTTATATCCTTGGTTAAATTTACTCCTAGATGTTTGATTCTTTTAGTTGCTATTGTAAATGGAATTTTTTTCTTGATTTCCTCTTCAGATCATTCATTACTAGTGTATAGAAACATTACTGACTTTTGCATGTTGATCATGTACCTGCTACTTTGCTGAATTTTTTAATTCTAGTAGCTTTGTTGTGGATTTTTCAGGATTGTCTATATGTAGGATCATGCCATCTACAAATAAGGAGAGTTTTACTTCTTTCCTTCCAATTTGAATACTTTTTATTTCTTTATCTTGCTTAAGTGTTCTGGCTAGATCTTCTAATACAATGTTGAATAGCAGTGGTGGCAGTGGTCATCCTTGTCTTGTTCCTGATCTTAGAGGGAAACTTTCAGTCTTTCACCATTGAGTACGATGTTAGCTGTGGGTTTTTCTATATGCTCCTTATCATGTTGAAGAAGTTTCTTTCTATTCCTAGTTTTCCAGCTGTTCTCATTAGGAAGGGATGCTAGAGTTTGTCAAATGCCTTTTTTGCATCAATTGAGATGATCAGGTGTTTTTTTTCCCTTCATTCCATTAATGTGGTATATTAGGGCCTTTGTTTTAAATAAGCCACCCACACTGACATTTGGAGGACAAGATATGGAAGAGTTTCAGGAATTTTGTCATTCATTTCCCTCATTAAAAATTGCTTCATGTAACTTTATTGTTGTTTGGGGCTGAGTTTGTTCAGAGGTTTATTATGAAGGCTTTGAACTTGAAAGTTAAAGAATAAAACCTTTTGGAAGTTATCCCTGCTTGAACTGCCTTCTGATTGAGCCAAGTCCAGACCGAATCCCTCTGCCTTCTTGGGTTCAGGTTTGGTGAGTCAGCTGGAGGCTGGTGCTGTATGGAGGGGCTAGATTGGGAAGATAAATAAGAGGCTATCTGTGGGAGAGGGTAGCATCACTTGGAATTCCAGAAGGGAATTCTTGGAATTCTGAGCATCAGAAGCCAAAAGGACAGGAATGAGATAAAAAATTTGAGACAGAATCGAATTGGAAAGTCAATTCCAATTGACTTTGGGAGACAAACACCCTAAGAAATATCTGCGAAGGCCATGAACAGGCAGTTCACAGAAGAGAACATTGAAATGGGCAGTAAACATATGAAAAGATGTTTAACCCCACTGGTAATCAGAATAAAGCAAATTAAAACCACAATAAGAAGCCATTTTATTAGTTCAGCAAAAATTTTAAAGGTTGATAATCTCAAATATTGACTCAGATGTGGGGAAATGGATATTCCTCTACCCTGCTGGTAGGAGTATAAGTTGATTCACTGATGCATTATATTTGGAGGGCAATTCGTGGCATCTGTCAAAACATAAGGTGAGTGTTATCTTCCATACCTGTAGAAATTTATCCTATAGAAGCACTGACACAAGTTTGTTAAGATGTGTATGAGGATGTTCAATGCAGCATTGTTGCTTAAAATGCAAAAAAAAAAAAAAAGAAAAGAAAAAAGAAAAGGAACAACCTACATGTTTATCAGTAGCAAAACAGTTGAATGAGTTTCAGTAGAGCCATACAATGAAACCCTAAGCAGCCATTAACAAGAATGAAGCAACTCTATAATAACTTGGAAAGATTCCTATGCAATATGGTGATTTGTCCCAGATTTCTACAAATACAGAACTAAGCTTATGTGCTAACAATTTGTGGGGAGAAAAATCCCAGGGAAGCAGGTGTGAGGGAAAAGGGAGACTAAGGAATGGAATGAGGGAAAGCAAATCTAAAGGAGTATAGTACTGAGTGGCCACTGCTTTGCGACAAGCTGCGTGCTTAGGCTCATGGGATGTCTTCTGCGAGGCCACATGGAGTTACACTTTCTCTGATCAGTCAAAATGGGGGAAAAAAAGGAAGAAGAATTTGTCTGCTGGCTCCCATCTCTCACTGATGAAAGATCACCTCTATGGGACATTGACTTCCTCCGCACATATGTCTATGCTTGCAGTAGATCCTGTACCATCTCCTACCTCTGTAGCAGCAGGGAAGCCTGGGGAAGGGCGGTGAGAGGTATGTGGCACCCTTGTGAGGACAGTATTGTTGGGGTGTACTTGCAAGCAACACCGTGGACCAGGAGCAGCTGCTACAATAAGCTTCTTGGCCTGAAGAGGCCGTGAGAGCAGGTACAATAACCCAGCTCCACAACATGGGAGCAGCGCAAGCTATTAGTAGGTCTGCTCTGGCCAGAGAGAAAGCCAACTCCATGGGTCTGGGTGACGTGTAAGCTGAATCCAGTATATACTGTTAAATGAAAAATGCAGGCAACAGAATTGTGTGACCAGGAAGATCCTTTTGAGATACATACATACATATATATATATATGGAGAGGGAGAGAGAGAGAGAGAGAGAGAAATAGAAAAGAAGTTATGGTTTGGATTTTTTATAATAGCGTGCATTGCTTATTATATATAATTTTTATATTTATATTTAATCATTATGCTAATTATTATTTAATAAAACAGGTGGATGGAAAGTGTGGAGTGGGGAAAAATGTTAGGAAGCCTCAGAGTGGGTCCGGACAAGGCACTAAACCCACTAGACCATCCTGGCTGATGGGTGACATACATATGCCTTTAACAGCTCCAGGGTGTCAGTTTCCAATCCCACTAGAGTTTTCCCAATGGTTATCAGGATACAGGGCAAAAATTGTAGATTTTGGAGGGAGAAACTAGGGTGGTCACCACCCCAGAGGGACCTGGAATTAGTCCCTCTCCCTCCCTGACTGGCAGGTCCTCATTTGTCATGTGAGGCTCATACTCTCCTCCAGATACTCAGGGGATTGTGAGGACCAGTGAGTGAAAATCCTCATGTGAGCCCCCCACACAGGAGATGCTCAATGGGGACTTTCCTGCACCTAATACTACTTCACAATTGCAGGACTTTCTTGGACATTTTGGAAGAGCCAGGTCCAAACAGTACCAAACAACCTCCAGAAATTTATCCTGATGGCTTCTTAGCAGGTAGAAAGCAGGAATGTGGAAAGCCGGTTTGGGACCTTTGCTAACAACAGGAGAAGTACTCAAGCTGAATCTGGGCTCTGTGCCTGCCTGGGCTGCTGGTCACGTCCTAAATCATTAAGTAAGGGACAGAAAATAGTTGGCTCCCTTCACCCTCCTTTTCCACTCCAGGGAGGCAAGCATAAATGAGTTAAGCTGGGAGACAGGAGAGTATGGCAGTTTGGAATGGGGTGCATCTCCCAATTTTCCTGTTGCGGGAAGAGGGAAGTATCAGGTGGAGAGTAGGGATGGCCTTTCTCAGAACACACTTCCATGTCTTTGTATAGGCTGTTCCCTTTGTCCCCATCCATCTACTTATCCTTCAATACCAGCTCAAATGTCAGCTCCTCAGAGAAGCCTCCCCTGGCAAATCTGGAGATTCCCTTTAATGTGCTCCCATAGGGTGCAGGGCTCTCCATATGTCAAATTATACCTGTTTGCTGATCTATCACTCTTCCTTGACTTGAGCTTCTCAAAGGCAGGGACTGTAGGCATTTTATCACTGGCAGAAGCAGAATTAAAATTCAGGCCTGATTGCCTCCAAAACCTGGGGTCGTTGCCCTGCTCTTCGCTGAATGTCAGTTTGGAGTTGGTGAATTAGATGATAGGAAATGGAGGTATGAGGGGGATAGGAGGGAAAACAACTAGTCTTTCTCAAGTGTCACAGAGGACCAAACACCTCTTTAGATCCCAGACAGAGCAGCCAATTGGATGGTGTTTGCCAGGTAAGCTTAGAGGTGTGTGGCTTGGTCAAACAAACCACTTCTCTTCTCTGAGGCTTAGTTTCCTCCTCTGGGAACTGAGGATAACAACAATGCTTCCCTTCCTGGGAGGTTTTGTTGATTCAACAACAAGAGGATTGTTCATGGCCTAGTACCAAGTAGGTGTGCAATGAATGTGACTCCCTCAGGTTGAGGGGTTGTGAGACAATCTGTACAGGCAGCTGGAGTCAAGGTTTTCCAGGGGCTCGGGAGGAGGGCTGATGGAACACAGTAGCCCCAGCACGGTGTTCCCTGTGAGTCAGCTTTGGGCTAATTGGTGGACAATGGAACTAATGAAAAGGCCATGTTCCTTGACAAAAGCACCCACCCAGCTCTCAAGCCTGGAGACAGTTCAAGCCAGTTGTGTGGTGCTCGCCTTTTGGGGAGGATTCCAGCCTGGTTGTGAACTGGAGATGCAGACACCCTCTCACACTGGGTCTGGGCCCCAACTCTTTGTTTGGCAGGTCCAGTGCCAGGAAGCAAGCAGAAGTCTGGATTAACTCATAGAACACCAGAATTGGGAGGCCTTTAGAAACCAATAAATTCCCTTTACTTCACAGAAGGGCCCAAAGATGGGAAGGGCACAGAGACTAGTGAAATTAGGGCTGAGCCTCAACTTCTGACTTCCCACCCTAGATTACCCATGGGGCTGCAACTAGATATTAAAACTTGAGCAGAGTGGATGAGTGCACGGTAGAGAGGAAGGGCTTCCCGGCGGGGAGGACAACGTGAGCAAAGATAGGAAGGTGGTGATGTGAAGGCCCCACGTGGAAATAGCATGGGAACGGCTAACATTTACCGAGTGCCTACTCTTTAACAGTCAGTGTGCCAAGCATTGTACATTTACAACTCCATTTATTTGTCATTGGGCATTCTTGTTATTCCCATTTGACACATGAAGAGACCGAAACTCAAAATTGTCCCAGGTCGCATAACTTGTAAGTGGCAGAACTGGGATTTAAATCCAATTTTGTCTGAGTCTGAAATCTAACCAGTCTGACACACTGTGATGTGTTAGATACTGCTGCTGCTGCTGCTTCTGCTGCTATTATCACCTCCTTTGATCAACAAGCCCACTCTGCCAGGTAGGGATTATGTTCCCCACGTCTCAGGTGGGGAGGTGAGACCCAGAGAGGTTAGGTGGTTTGACTGCAGAAAGCCTAATAATTGGTGGCAGAGTGAAGCATCAGACTCAAAGAGATAAGAATAAAGCACAGCCTGGCCAGGTCTCAGGAGGTGGGGAGGGATGGGGCAGGACAAGTCCCAGGGCAGCAGCCCCTTCCTGGCTTCCTGACAGCGCTATTGTTTGAAGCCGGTTCTTGGACATCCAGGAAATGGGCGACATCACTCCCAACAAAGGAGAGGAAGCTGCTTGAATGTTTCAGCTCCACCTCGTGCTCTTGCCCTGGGGTTGGAGATGGAGCCAGGCCAAGGCTGCCTGACCCCTCAGCTCAGAAGGCTCCCCAGCCCCCACCCCATGTCTGGTCTACTCCCCCGCTTCTCTGCCAAAGTCTAAATCCAAACCCTTCAGGCTCTGACCAGCAGACCTGCCTGTTCTAGGAAGCTTACTCGGGGCACCACTGATCTCCCTCTTGATGAGAGCCTGCACCCCGAGAGTGCTGTGGGATGGAACTCTTCTTCCACCCTGCTCCATGCTGGGACGGGAGACTGACCATTAATCCTGGTTCCAGGCCTGGCTCTGCTCCCCACTTACTGCAGGTCCCGTCCCCTCAAATAGCTTCAGTTTTCTCATCTGAAGGGAGGAGAACTGGTCAGGTGGGGTTGGTCAGGGTGATCACAGAGGGCTCTTTTGCACTCTGATACTCTTGGATTCTGAGTCCAAGCACCTTTCCTGATTGGATGAGGGGAGTCAGGCACCTGGGGCACCATGGGCAGCACCTGGGGCCCCAGAAAGAGGAGGAGTCCTGGTGAGAGAGCTGTCACTCAGGGTGAGACAAGTGTAGTAGGTAGAGCAGAAAGCAAGGATGCTTTTCCTACCGGGCTCTGGAATCAGTCCTGGGTTCAAATCCCAGCTCTGCCACTTATTATCTTATGACCTTGAGCTAGTCACTACCTCTCTGAACCTTCCTTTCCTCGCCCATGAAATGCAGGCAGTAAGACCTACTTTGTTGAGGATTAAATTAGGCCACAGGGATAAAAAGAGCATGAGGCACATGGCAAGCATGCGGTGCCTTTCCCTCCCCTTCAGTGACTTTTCTGGCAGAAATTGGAGCTGGATGGAGAAATAGACAATGCAGCATCACAATGAAGAAACTCAAGGCTCTGGTGGAGCTGGGAGAACAAAGACATTGTTCTATTTCCTATTTCTTCAAGAGCAGGTGTGAAGCAAGGCCTGTCAGTTGGTGGAAGAGGTCTGTGCCCTAGTATTTGCAAACTCACAGGTCACTGTTGCTCAGGATTGCAATGACCCATGAATTTGCCATGAAATAGAAGAGAACCACAACCTATGTGAGCATAATGTGCCCTCGGGTGCCATCTGGCTCATTTTCTAATCTAGAGCATCCAAGGGAGACCCAGAGATGGCATTTGACCTCTTCCAAGGTCACAGTCAGGCCTCCTGCCTCCCAATCCAGGGCTCTTTCTACCGAGGTTCCCTTCCCCTGAACTCTTGTTGGGAACTAGGAGGAAAGTAGGGTCACCTACCTGTGCTAGGCAGAGAAAGAACGGTCCCAAGCCCCATTCCTCCCAGCCAGCCTCTCTTGGGGCTCCCCAGCGTTCGCATCCTCCTCTGTCCAGCTGGGGCTAGCAACCAGCAGAATTGGGAGGACCTTGGTGTGGCTGTATGACCTTGGCCCTTCTCTCCACCTCTCTGACCTCTTCTTCTACCAAACTGATGCTAAAAACCCACCTGGGGGGCTATTGTGAACGGAGAGATAAGAGTGCCTGGAAATCCCGTGAAGGCAGGGGGCTGTTTCAGACCTTTAATTGCACCAACAGCACTCATTGGGCACCCAGTGGTGCCACATCATTGCCCCAGACCACACAGCAACCCTGCGAGGGAGGCATCTCACAGATGAGGAAATGGAGGAGCAGAGAGAGGAAAGGTTTGGCTCAAGACCACACAAAGTGATGGTGGTTTATTTGGGATCAGAACTCCAGTTCCTGCTTCCAGTCTAGGGGAGCCCTCGCCCCCTGTCCCAGCCTGGTAGCTGGCTGTGCTGGGGGTGGGGAGGGGAAGGGAAGAAGGGGTAGGTTTAGAAGCCCCCAGCTCTCCAGCCTCCCATTATAGGGAACAGATCTCCAGGAAGCCCAGCGGGTGGCTAGGTCCCAGCACTGATTACAGGAGATGGCATGAGGGCCTGGCGGTTGCCATGGCGACTTCCTGAATCGCAGCGCCTGTTCCCGCTGAGGCTTTGGGAAGTTGAGACATACCTGGGCATCCCCTGCGCCCAGCTGGGCCTCTCTGAGGGGGAGGACACACAGGAATGAAGGATGCCTGCTTACATAGAATCAGTATGCAGCGTGTGAGATATGGCAGAAGGCACATAAACTGAGCATAGACACAGGCCTAGGATGCGGTGACCCACACATGGCTGGGCGTGCACCTTCCTGACAGGGAGCCAAGTCTCTAAGCATGAGAACAAGTGGGTGGAACGAAGGCATCAGGGAAGGATGTTCTTGGCCGAGGGAATGGCAGGGAGGTGCTAGAGAGCATGCCAGGGAGTGGGCTGGGAATGACGTTGGTAGGGCTGGCAGGAGCCAGAGCACATGGGGCCTTGAATACTAGGCTAAAGTGCTTGGGCCTTCACCTGGAGGCAGGGGGAGCTATGGAAGGCTTTGCAGCAGGGAGGTAGCCTTGCTGGATCTGTGATCCCTCTAGCAGTCCACAGGGAATGGGCTGAAAGGAGGTAAGACTGAAGGCAGGGAGACCAGTGTAGAGGCTAACCCTCCTTACCTGATTCTACTTTTGTTTCCATTAGCATTTACACCTTCTAACATATGTGATTTACTTATTCATAATGTTTATTGTTTATTACCTGTCTTCCCCACTAGGATGTCAGCTCACAAGAGCAGAGGGGTTCACCATGTATCTCTGGCACCAACAAGAGTGCTGGTACATAAGAGCTAAATAAATATTTGCCAAACTAATGAATGAATGAATGAATGAGGCCTGACTAGGGAAGTGGCAGAAGGATGGGGAGAGAAGTGTGAAGACTGGAGAGAGATGTAAAAGGTACAATGATTGGTTGGATGTAAGGTTGAGGAGGTCAGATGGTAGACGTAAACCACCAAGGGCTTCTGAGCTGGGGGTATGTGGTCTTCTGCAGGTGTCATCCTAACTCAGGGGTGGGATTCAAGGTGGGATGCGGGGATCCAGGGCCAGGCAGAACTAGAGGGCTGGATGAGGGAAACTGAGGTAGACACCACGTGCTGTGTCCTGGGCCACTGAGGGCACTGGGGAAAGGGATGTTGGTGTCACTGTAAGTGAATGTCCCTCTGGATTGGACTGTAGCATCTTCTAGAACACTACTTTCAACAGAGACACAACACAGGCCACAAATGCAAGCCACGTAAAATGCAAAATTTTAAATTTTCTGCTGAAACATTAAAAATGTAAAAAGAGGTGAAGTTAGTTTTAATAATATATTTTATTTAACCCAATATGTCCAAAATACGATCATTTCAACATGTTATCAATATAAAAACTATTAATGTCAGACATAGGGGACTGGTGGTTTGATGGGTTGAGCCCTCTACCATAAGTTTTACCCTTGGGAAGACGGTTGCTGCAAAGGAGAGGCTAGGCCTCCCTGTATTTGTGCCTAAGAGTCTCCTCCTGAATGCCTCTTTGTTGCTCAGATGTGGCCCTCTCGCTCTGGCTAAGCCAACTTGAAAGGTGAAATCACTGCCCTCCCCCCTACGTGGGATCAGACACCCAGGGAAGTGAATCTCCCTGGCAACGTGGAATATGACTCCCGGGGAGGAATGTAGACCCGGCATCGTGGGATGGAGAACATCTTCTTGACCAAAAGGGGGATGTGAAAGGAAATGAAATAAGCTTCAGTGGCAGAGAGATTCCAAAACGAGCCGAGAGATCACTCTGGTGGGCACTCTTACGCACACTTTAGACAACCTTTTTTAGGTTCTAAAGAATTGGGGTAGCTGGTGGTGGATACCTGAAACTATTAAACTACAACCCAGAACCCATGAATCTCGAAGACAGTTGTATAAAAATGTAGCTTATGAGGGGTGACAATGGGATTGGGAATGCCATAAGGACCAAACTCCACTTTGTCTAGTTTATGGATGGATGTGTAGAAAAGTAGGGGAAGGAAACAAACAGACAAAGGTACCCAGTGTTCTTTTTTACTTCAATTGCTCTTTTTCACTCTAATTATTATTCTTGTTATTTTTGTGTGTGTGCTAATGAAGGTGTCAGGGATTGATTTAGGTGATGAATGTATAACTATGTAATGGTACTGTAAACAATCGAAAGTACAATTTGTTTTGTATGACTGCGTGGTATGTGAATATATCTCAATAAAATGATGATTAAAAAAAAAAAACTATTAATGAGATATTTTACTTTTTTAATACAAAGTCTTCAAAAACCAGTGTGTATTTCACACTCCCAGCACTCCACAATTTGGACTTGCTACATGCCAAGTGCTCAATAGCCACATGTGCCACTGGCTATCATATTGGAGAGTGCAGCTCCCAGCTCTGGAGCCCACCCACAATAATGAGCTACTGGGGGAGGCTGAGCTCCCAGAGGTGCCTCAGTGATACCAACTGATTAGGGCTAGGGTTGGGGAGAAGGCGAGCCACACAGGTCAACACCCAGCCTGTCCCTGCTGCTTTAGAGTTCGCCTTCTTTTGTTTCAGCCCTTCTCTCTCACTCACTCACTTGACAGACTTTTACTGAACACTTACTATGTGTGGGAAACAGTCCTAGGTGCTAGAGCTAGAATAGTGAGTTGGGCATGGAATAGTAATTCTTACCATGACAATAATCCCATCTCATAGATGTGGAAACTGATACTTAGAGAAGCTGAATGCCTTTCTGGAAGTCACACAGTGAAGTAACCCTCTGAGCTCTTTCCCCTGTCCCATGTTACCCATCTAGGCTAACCTATATATTCGCCCCAGGAGAGGGATACAGGTGGGATCTACAAAGGAACTTCCTCAAGGAAATCTATGCCTCTAGGCTTCTACACTCCCTTGGAGACATGGTTCCGCCCCCTGCCCCTCTCCCCAACTGCCTGAGCTTTGATGCTCAGGGCCTTGAAACCACTGTTTCTGGATGAACGTGCATTTTGGCTGTCTTCCTGGATCACGCTTGGTCCCGCAACCCTGCAGAAGGGGCCACTGACTTGTTACCACCTCTGACCTGGCAGCGCGAGAGGCTGGACTAGGGCCCAGACCGGGTGTCCCTAAACTGAAGGCCCAGCTCCCACTCAGGCAGCAGAGAGATGGGAGTG
Source organism: Choloepus didactylus (assembly GCF_015220235.1). Classification (NCBI taxonomy): domain Eukaryota; kingdom Metazoa; phylum Chordata; class Mammalia; order Pilosa; family Megalonychidae; genus Choloepus; species Choloepus didactylus. The sequence continues at coordinate 100,634,208 of NC_051316.1, forward strand.
GGGTCAGGGGATACTGTTCTCAGCATTTGAAGGCTTGAGCTCATGTCCTGACTCCTTTTCTTACGTTGGTGACCTTGGGGAAGTGCTTCAATCCACTAGGCTTTGGTTTCTGCCTCCCTAAAATGGCAAAATAGCCTTCCTCCTAGGATAGGGCCACATAATGGACCTGAAAGAATATTGTCTATAAGTAAGGGTCACACAGGGCTTGGGAAGGGGCCGTTTTCCAAGAAAGACAAACTTGTGAGTTTTGCTTAGAAATTCTGACTCAATTGTCTCCAGCAGCTGGGGCCTGGCAGGGGTTACTCATGAGTAAAAGCTCTGGAACATGTGCTGGGGTCTGGGCATCGGGACCAAATCCAGCCCAAGGGGTATCTTCCCTTGTGCTCTCCTTCATCCTATCATTTACTAGGCCCAGAGTGCCAAGCAGGGTGCTGAGTGAGTTAAATAGTGTCTCTTTACAAATGAGGAAACTGAGGCACAGAGCAGTTTGGTGACTTGCCCAAGGTCACACAGCCAGGAAGTGGCAGAGCCGGGTTTAAACCCTGGCCTCCTCATCCAAAGCCATTGCCTCAGTGCTCTGCCCAGCACCCCAAGATGCTGATGGGCTGTTCCCCAGGAGTCACTCGCAGCAGCTGCTTCACAGATAGCCCGGGCTTCTCGCAGGCTGGGGTCAGCCTGGCAGTGAGACACAGAGGATCACGGAGGCTGCGGGGACAGGCGGGGCCGGATTCACAGGTTGAAGACTGTTCCTCTGGGCTTCCGGACTGCGTGCCTTCCCCCGCAGCCCCGTCCGTGGCCACCTCCCTTCCTGGCCCGGTGCTGGGGGCCACCATGGGTGGGGTGGCATCCGGGCTGGGCCCAGAGCTGTGAAGAGGGTGTCTGGGCAGAGACCGATGGCTTGTCAGTTGGCTGCTGTTACATCCTCAAATTCTTTGTCTCTGCGCAGAGTGAGGCTGTGTAGGGGGTGGGGGTTGGGACACCGCAGAAGAGGGAGGTGGAGGTGGCTGTGCACTGGGGGTGGAGGAGGCCTCCGTGGCCTGCCACCTCTTTACCCGCTGGTCATTGGACTGGGTCTGGGGTTGTGTGAGTGAGTCTCAGTGTGTGTGTGTATATATGTATGTTTGGGGAAACCAGGCCCCTGTACCTCCCACTTACTGGGACGTGGGGCAGGTGTCTCCCTTGCCTGGGTCTCTGTTTCCTTATCTGGGCAATGGGCCCATCCAGCACTGACATGCTGGGATTTTATATCAAGATGAGTTTATTAGAACATTTGGCTCAGAACTTCCAGAGGCCTTGAGGCTCTCTCTCTCCATAAAGGGAGCAGCCTGGGCTGAATCTCAGTCCTGTCTGAGGATGGCATTGAGGGGGCCCAAGGTAGGTCAGGGAGGCTGGGGAGGTGAGCCCCCCACCTGCAGGGCCTGCCAGTAGGGCAAAAGTTTCTCCTCTCCCCAGCCTGGGCACACTGGGAGACTGTGCTGGGGAACTGAGGCTGATGGGGGAAGGAGTGGCTATTGGGGGGACAGAAGCTGTTGTCAGTCCTGAAAAAGACAACCCCCTCAGCGCTTGGGATATTCACACACAAGGTCCTGCCAGGTCATCTGGGCCTCAAAGGCCCCATATCTGTAGCCCCCTTCCTCACACAATTGCACAGCCCTTCCCTCCAACACACAGCCACCCTCAGTCCCTGTCACTTAGCCACAGTTGCACAGCCACACTCAGCTCATGGTCTTACACAGAGCCAAGCAAATACACACACACAGGCACACGTGTGATCATGGTCCCACTCACACAAGCATACCTGCGGACTTAGTTGTACATGCATGCACACCCCCATAGTCAAGTGGCACACATGGACACAATCATACACAGACACAAAGCCCTTCATATAGACACAAAATGACTTGAAGAGTCATAGGTACCCTCAAGCATGCAAATTCCAGCACACGTGCAAATTCACACACATGAGCTTTGTGGGTGAGACCAGGGCTGGATCCAGCTCTTTGGAGAAACACCTTCAATCCTCATAGACACACACAGTGTGAATGCAGCCTGGCCCTTCGTGGGCCCCCTTCCTCCAGCTGCCCCCAGCATCCCCCTGCACCCCCAGCCTCAGCATGAAATGCGCTAGCCCATCTCACAGAGGGCAAACTGAGACTCCGAAGTAGGAGCAAGGATTGCCCCAGGACAGAGCCAGGAGATGTCAGAGGCAGGATTCGGACCCTAGGCGGTGGGCCCCCCAAACCTGCACCCTTCCTTCCCCGTCACCCACACCTCATCTACCGGACTGGGTCCCCCTCCACCCAGCACCAAAGTATCCCTGGGGTAGAAAAACCACTTGGCGGCGCTCGGGGGGGGGCGCGCGTAGGAGCGCGCGCGGCGGCCCGCGCCTCCGGCCAAGATGTTCCCTCTCGGCGTGATTGACAGGCTCGAGTGCTGAGAAACAAAATTGTTTATGCGCTAATGAATAAAGCCCTGATTGCAAGATCCTGTTTGGAAAATTATAGTGCGGCGGCGGCGGCGGCGGCGGCGGCGGGCCAATTACAGCCCGCGCTGCATATTCATTTCGTCTCTCCTTTGCATCGAGATGAACCAGCGGCCCCGCGCCCTGCAAAGGCAACGCCAAATTTAGTCCCAGGTTCCGCACTCCTCCGTGCCATTGTCTGCTCCGTACCACCTGCCTCCTGCCGGCCTGATTGCTGGCCGCGGGCTCCCGGGAGGCCGCGAGGAGGGAGGCCAAGAAACTTCTCCCTCCCCCCACCCTTCCTCCTTGCACCCCCCCGTCTCTCCTTCTCTCCCGGGTATTCTTCTGTCTCCTTGTCTCCGATCCTCTTCTTTTCTCTCTCCCTTCCTTCATTTCTCTCCCGTGTCTCTTTTTCTGTCTCTTTTCTCTCTGTGTGTCTGACACACTTTGACTCTGTCGGTGCATCTGTGTGTGCATCTCCCAGGTCTAGAATGTAAAACATACAGAGTAGTTTCAGCTACGTCTCCCCTCCGTTCTCCATTCCAGTGCTCCAGTGCAGAAATTCCTGGGGGTTCCTGGGTCCTTGGGGACAGTAATGGGGGCCCTGCTTGTCTGTAGAGGCCCCCCCAGCTATGGGGCGGAGCTTTGGCTAGGACTCCTCCCACTTTGGCTTTGGGGATAGAGTGGCTTGGCCGGCCCCTCAAACCAGTGCGCCTGGGAGAGAGGTTGCTCTCTGTCCACGATGTCCCCTGCCTCCTCCACCCCATCACCCACACACATCCTGTGGCGGCTGGGCCACCTTCGGCTGACCAAGCCATCCTTTCTCACACCTCCCGCCTTTGCACATGCTGTTCTCTTGCTGGCACTCCCTTCCTGTCCTCCAAGACCCATCCCAAGTATCAGCTCTGAAATACCTCCCCACGCCCCCCAACAACCCCAGGCAGCAGGATAGCTGCCTCCCCTGAGCACCCTCACTTCCAGGCGTGCCCTCTGTTTCAGAAGTGGTCAGGGCTATGGTAGAATAACTACAGGGTGGGCCTTCTCCTGCAGCTGACCCGTGAGACCTGGGACAGGGTCTCGGTCACCACGGGGCCTGGGGTGGATCAAACTAACATCCTCCTTTTCTCCTCCTCTGTGATATGGACATATACTCGCACCATCCTTGTTGTGGGTATTGGGCAGGAGTGGATTGAGGCTGGGCAGGGGGACTTGAAGTGCCCCCAGCCCTCATGGGCCCCATGGGCCAGGACCTCCTGAATCTCCAAGTCTTGCGACAAGGACCTAGGACATCTGCCCCTGCTCACTGTGGTCATTGCCCAGTGGACAGAGTCTGAGGCCTGGGTGTGGCCAGTGAGGCAAGGGGGGCTGGGGACTTTTCAGAGAGTGAGGGCTGTGCACTAGGCCAGGCTGTGGTCTGCCCCATCCTTTCCTGGGGCACCAGGGAGTGGCAAGGACACCCCTTCGTGGGTGGGAATTGGGGGACCCAGACAGGCATGAATGAAAATGGAGAGCTGCAGATACCAACTGGCCTACACAGTAACGAACTCTCCCACCCAGAAACACACAAACTAACGCACTCACACAGCCACATACATACTAGCGTGGACGCACACAGATTCTCCTGGTAACACAAAGACAGGCCGGTCCCAGGAGCATGTGTGGGGCAGCACTGCCCTCTGGTGGCTACTCTGGCAATCTCTCAGTCAGGCCCAGATGGGCTTCCTGGAGCCACAGCTGAGCCAAAATAGGGGGTGGGGGCACCCAGACCCAGGGAACTGGGACTCGTAGGGACGGGTTTCAGGGAAAAAAAGGAATTTAATGACCTTGGGGACTAGGATCTCCCGAGTTGCAGTTCTCCGCCCCTATCTCCATCCACTCCAGGAGCAGAAGTTCCTCGGACCTGAGGGTAAGAATTGGGGCGCTCCGCACCGTGGGAGGTGTACAAGCTGAGCTGGGACCACTGACAGACTGGTGCCCTTTTGTGGCTAGAATGGACAATCTCAGAGGTTCTCAGCTGCTTGAAGAGCCCTGGAAGGTTTGTCCAGCCTTCTCCTACCCCCAGCCCAGCCCTGCCACCCCCCACCCCCCATTCCGGTTATTCATTAGCCATTAGACTGTAACTGTAGTCTCAGTGCCTGGAACCTTGGTATGAGGTCATGGGTGGTGGGAGATGAGGCTGCAGAGGGTAGCGAGCTCACGCTAGCCCTGGAGATAACAGGCATGTGGGGAGGGGTCCAGACAGGGAAGAGACATGGTTGGGTGGGAATGTGAAACCTGGCTAAGGAGGAGAGACTGCAGCGGGAAGGTCAGCCATGGCCTGGACCAGGGCAGGCCCTGCAGAGGGGTGGCGAGAAGGGCGCACGTTGGCAGCTATTATGGAAATTGGCTCCACAGGTCTTGGCGAGGGATTGGTGTGTTGGATGGGGAGCCTGAGGAGGTGACGGTGAAGTTCCCTTGGGGAGATCAGTGCTGGACGAAGGGGTTGGGGAGAGATGATGCGTTCGATTTGGACAGCCAGCCTGAGTGCCTGGGGGCCACGGGCAGAGAGATCGGGGAGGCGGTTGAATTCAGCCTAGAGACATCCATGTGGGAGTTGAAAGGTGATTGAAGGTAGTTGAAGGAGCAGATGAGGTCACCCAAGTCGGGCTCTTAGACTCCCTAAGCACCAAAAAGATTTTGGTGCTCATGCTACCCTGTCAGCCAAAAATAAGAACACTAAATTATTAAGAAGAATGCTAAAAACAAGTTTTCCTCCCTGTCTCCCTTTTTTGGGCTCCTGGTCTGTTGGTACCCTAAGGCTGCGTGCCTGCCTGCTGGGATCCAGCTCCAAATCCACACAAGAGCAGGGAGGACAGGGCCTCAGGAAACACCAACAGTCAGGGACAGAGGGACACAAGATATCCACAAAGGTCTGAGAAGGAACAGTAGAGAGGAAGGAGGCAAACCAGGAGTTCAGAGTCATTGGGACCAAGAAAAGGGGCGGTTCACAAAGGAGGGTATGATCAGTCATATGGATGACCAGAGAAGGCAAGGAAATGAAGACTGAAAACGGTGCCCCAGGTGTGGCAGAGGGGCATCCGGGTGGGCCTTGCTGTGGACACTCACTCAGCAACATGGGCTGGTCCAGTTAGCTCTCCTCCTTGGGATGGGGTGGGGTATGTGCCTTCACCTTTCAGGTGTCCCTGTGCAAGAGGTCAGGCTTGAATGTGGGAACTCGATGCCTTCTGCCCTCGAGCCTTCTCCAGACTGGAAAGGGAGATGGGATGGGGCCCTGGGACAGGGGTGCAGGGGGAGATGGACCCCTGTCCAGCTGGGAAGAAGAAAAGGAGACCCAAACAAGGGATACATCTGTATCTCTGCCACTGGGCAGCAATCCCTTCTCTGCACACAAGGGGGCAGCATAAGAACAGGTCATGCCTTGGCCCAGGATTCTGCATCTAAGGAATGCATCGCCAGGTCTTGTTTGCACCTGTGGTATAGCCTTGGTTTCCGTGGGCCTCAGTTTCTTTCCCTACAAAATGGAGCAGTTGGACACCATAATCTCTTTTTTGTTTACTTTTAAAAGTTATTCTTTATTAGAGAAGTTGTAGGTTTAGAGGACAATATGCATATAATACAGGATTCCCATACACCACCCCACCACAAACACCTTGCATTGGTGTGGAGCATTTGTTATAGTTGATGGAAGCACATTTTTATAATTGTACTATTAACCATAGTCCATGGTCTGACATAGTCCATGTCACTATTTGCGTATTGTAGTTACATGAATTATTATTATTTTTTTGGACACCATAATCTCTTGGGACCCGTTGGGGAGCCCCTTAATTTCACATCCTCCCATCACCTGCCCAGTCCTCAGGCTTTGCTGAGAGACTGACCCCATGACAGAGGACAAGCTTACAGCTCATGAGTGAAAAGACAACGTCACAGACTCAGAAGGAGCAGGAACACAGACTGTGGGCTGACAAGGCCCACGGGGGTGTGCAAGGTCCACAAAGCAAAGACCAGATGATGCCACCAATGTAGGAGAAACCTGCCCATAATGACAATCCCTGAAGGTGATCTCCAGCTTCCTCTCACCAGGAGTCCCAGGGAGGTGGCTACTCTCTGCCCCTTCTGTCTGACCCATGAGTGGACTCCCAGCTGGGAGCCCAGGATGTCCCTGGGCCTGCTGCCGATTATCTTGGTGACCATGTCTGACCCCTGCCATCTCTGGGGGTCAGGGCCCATCTGAACAATGGTGGGAGAAGATGGGGGAGCTTCCTAAGCATCTCTCCACCCTCATTCCTCTGTGCATCCCTACCCTATCCTTGGACACCCCCAAGGCTGCCCCATGGGTCCCTGGCCCTCTGCTGCTTGTTGGGGGAAGCAGAAATGTGGAGGAGCAGGTCAGCTGGTTCCTGGCCCTGATGCCCACAATCTGATCTTTGGAGAAGCTGGTATATTGGCAGCTTTTGTAGGCCTCAGTCACGGTTGAGGAGTTGGGCCTGGAGTCCTGTTCCCAAGTCTGGCTGAGTGTGGCCTTAGTTGACCACTCCTGGAGAGGTGGTGAGGTAGCCAGAGCCAGGGCAGGAGTAGGAGTGTCTACCAGGGAAGACAGCATCTGCCTGGAGGACCCCCTCCCCACAGGCCCAGGGCAGCCTGCTGGGAGTGGCACAGGAGAGCACTGGGGCCAATTGGCCAGTGCCAACTCTCCTGCTGTGGGCCTTGGGCAAGTTGCCAACCCTCTCTGGGCTTTGGCAGGGGTGGGTAGGTGGGTGGAACTCCTCCAGGATTCTGGACAGTATCTTATAGTCCTAGAATAGCCCAGGGACTGGGTGGGGAGAGGGGCAGGCAACCCCAGGTCACTCACTTATCCTTGGGGGCCTAGTCTCTGGGGTTTGACCTTCATAGAGCCCACTGGGGCTTGGCCACTCCCTCAACAGACAACCCTGGGCAAATCTTCTCCTTATCTTTCTGAGTCCCACCCAGGGCAGGACCCTTGGAGTTTCAACCCCCACCTGGCCTACTGCCTCCCAAGTCAGGCTAAGTTTGTTCTTGGGGCCCTTTCTTTCCCAGGTGGGCCCCAAGTTTGGCCTTCCAGGACCTGCAGTGCCAGATGCTACAGGAACTCATAGTAGGCCTCCTTGAGCCTCAAGGATCCCCACCTGCGCCAGCTGGGATGGGAAGGGGTGGTTGTCTGGCACCCTCCCACTGCAGCTCACCCACCCACTTGCCCAAGCCTCAACTTCCTGTATCTGCTGCTGAACTGAAACCTGAGGGGCTGGGGCTGTAGCTGGGTGATCCAGAGAGAGAAGAAAGAGTTGCTGGGGTCTAGGCCCCTGAGTGGGGAGCTTGAGACCTTTCGGATGCAAGTTCATCTTCCTCATCCCTACCTGTGTGCAGCCTCTTATGTGTATCTATACAAGTGCGGGGGTAGCCTTCCCATCTGGGGCTCTTCCCACTCTGGGACCCTAGGAGAATATGTGGGGAGGTTTGTGGTGGAGCTCACCAGAGCATGCGCTAACCCTCCCTGGTCTAGGGTTTGCGGGGTCACACCAGACAGTCCCCTCCCCCTCTCTGGATTTTGTCCTGTCCACAGTTCCTGGAGGGGGCTTGTCTGAGCCTGGGATGGGTGCTGGTGCTGGCCTTGTTGGTGTGGTGGTGCTGGAGTCATGCCATCTGTCATCGGTGCTTTCCCTGACCAGCTGCTGGCCTCATCTGCCATGTGCAGTGCATGCTGGAGGCCGAGCTCAGGCCAGACCGCAAAGGCCATGGTCCTGGGTCCTCACTGCCATACTGAACAAACGTGCACAGAAGTGGATGAAACGCATTGGCACACATGCCTTACCCAGAGCACAGATGGCTTCTCCAGGTCACTCTTCCAGGCCTCCCAGGTGTCTAGAGCAGGCTCAGAAGCCAGGAGGAGCCTTGTGAAGTTCCCAGGCCCTGGGTGGATGGAGACAGATCTCCACCCCTGGGGAGCCTAGGAACAGCAGGCAGAGGGAACTTTAACTTTGTCTTGGACCTGAAGACATGGCAATGGAAGGTATCTTGGGCCCTACCTTGGGTGATAGAGCCAATCATCCTGGGAGTCATGGCACACGTCACATGTCCTGGAGGAGGGGGAAGTGGTGAGCTGGGCTGAGCAGGCCGGGTACCCCGGGGCTGAGGCCCCTCCAAGGGGTCTCCATACCTGTATGTGGGGTTGTGCCGGTTTGAATGTATTATATCCCTCAAACACCATTATCTTTGATGTAATCTTGTGTGGGCAGACGCTATCAGTGTTGATTAGATTGTTAATTCTTTGAGTGTTTCTTTGGAATGCGCCCCACCCAACTGTGGGTGATGACTGTGATTGGATAATTTCCATGGAGGTGTTGCTCCGCCCATTCGGGGTGGGTCTAAGTTGAGTCACTGGAGCCATATAAATGAGCTGACAGACAGAGGGAACTCAGTGCAGCTGTGAGTGATGTTTTGAAGAGGAGCTACAGCCAAGAGGGACACTTTGAAGAAAGCACAGGAGCTGCAGATGAGAGACAGTTTGAAGACGGCCGTTGAAAGCACACTTTTGCTCTGGAGAAGCTGAGAGAGGACAAATACCCCAAGTGCAACTAAGAGTGACATTTTTGAGGAACTGCAGCCTAGAGAGGAACATCCTGGGAGAAAGCCATTTTGAAACCAGAACTTGGAGCAGATGCCAGCCACGTGTCTTCCCAGCTAACAGAGGTTTTCTGGATGCCATTGGCCATCCTCCAGTGAAGGTACCCGATTTTTGATGCATTACCTTGGACACTTTATGGCCTTAAGACTGTAACTGTGCAACCAAATAAACCTCCTTTTATAAAAGCCGATCCGTCTCTGGTGTTTTGCATTCCAGCAGCATTAGCAAACTAGAACAGGGGTCATGCAGCACTAGGGCTGAAGCCTCACCGCTTGGCTGCTCTGGTCTCTTCAGAGAGATGGGAAGCATAGGAGGGCCAGGTCCTGCCCAGGTGAAGGGGCTGCAGAAAATGAACAGACCCAGGCTAGGAGCAGCAGGGGGCCAGAGCCCTCGGTGGAGGCCTGAGTTCACCATGGGGCTGGGGTCTTTCTGCGACATCAGGGCCACTGTTACATGCAGGGAAGTTATCCAGCCCTGCCCTGCAGAGACTCCTTGACCAGAGCCAGCAATGACTGTGGCCTTGGTCTCCAACGTACAAGGACTCCAGCCAGCTCCTGGCCACAGTGGAGATAGGAAGGGAGGAACCCAGGCAAAAGGTCAGGAAGCTGCCCTGATTTCAAGAAGGGGACTGTTCTGGTTTGCAAATCCTGCCATTATGCAAAATAGCAGAAGTGGATTGGCTTTTATAAAGGGTTTTTTTTGGTTATAAAGTTACAGTCTTAAGGTCATAAAGTGTCCAAGGTAAGGCATCAACAGGATACTCTCACTGAAGGATGGCCACTGGCTTCCAGAAAACGTCTGTTAGCTCAGAAGGCACGTGGCTGGTGTTTCTTGCTCCCAGGTTGTGTTTCAAAATGGTGTTCTCCAAAATGTTGCTCTTGGGGCATTTTGTCCTCTCTTAGCTGCAGCTCCTCTTCAAAATGTCACTCTCACTTGCTCTGCGTCTGGGCCTGTGTGGCTCTTTTTCAAGTACTCCAGTGATCCAATAAAGACCTACCCTGAATGGGTGGGGCACCACCTCCATAGAAATAATCCAATGAAAGGTCTTGCCCACAGTTGATTGAGTCACATCTCCATGGAAACACTGAACCAATAGGTTCCAACCTAATCAATACTAATATGTCTGCCCCTACAAGATTGCATCAAAGAACATGGCTTTTTCTGGGGGATATAATATATACAAATCAATACAGGGATCAAGCTAGCTGTGGCCAGGAATGCCTCGGAGTGTACCTTCTCAGGGTGCTCATTTTGGGTTTCATTTAATTCTCAGTAAACCCTGTGCCAGGTGGGCATTTGCATTTCCATTTTGGAATTTTAAAAATTGAGAAAGAATTCACATGCCACAAAATTCTTCATTTTACAGTGTACAATTCAGGGCATTTTTAGTATATCCACAAGGTTGTGCAATCATTACCTCTATCTAATTCTGGAACATTTTCATCACCCCCAAAACAAACCCCATACTCATTAGTAGTCACTCCCCATTCCCCACATCCCCCAGCTCCTGGCACCCACTAGATAGGTAGATAGATAGATAGATAGATAGATAGATAGATAGATAGATAGATAGATAGATAGATTTGCCTGTTCTGGACAGACATCACATATAAATGGAATCGTACAACATGTGGCCTTTCGTGTCTGGCTTCTTTCCTTAGCACGCTTTCAAGGTTCCGTGCTGCCACTTTGTAAATGAGGTGACTTGACTAGGCAGGTGGAGTGATTGCCCCGAGTCCCACAGCCACCAGGACTCAGGTCCCTTCACAGCCCTGCCCTTTAAAGGGCCTCCACCTGGTTCTGTGGTGCTGGGGACTCTGGACAACTGAAGATCCTGTTCCCCATGGAAAGGGGCAGCCACTGTTCAGTGCTTAGTGTTTTCCGCCTTGAGGGGAATGTGGAGTCAGCAGCGCCTAATGCTAATACTAATAAATAATGATAAAAATAATATCAGCTAACACTTCAAATACTTCTGTGCCCATTACCATTCTAAAGAAGAGCTTTTCAAACATTTTCTCATTTAATCCTCATGACAAATTTATGAGGCAGGTAGTATTATCATCGCTGTTTTACAGATGAAGAAACAAGAGCCCAGAGAGGTTAAGTAATTAGCCCAGGACCCACAGCAAGCTAGTGGCAGAACTGGGATTGGAATCCAAGTCGTGTGGCTTATGAGCACATGTTCTTATCACCTGCCCAGATGCACTTCATCTGGTGAAATTTTAGAGAACAGCAACTAGTACAGATTTTAACATGAAATCTCATAATTTTAAATGTCTCTAAATGGTGGCAACTAATCAAAATTGTTTTTCAATAGTACAGGATGCAGGCCTCAAGCCTGGAAAGTTTGGGTTAACACGATGTGAGAGGACACACGCCTTTGGCTGCTCCTTTGGCATCACCGCCACATTGTCCTGTGACATTGCTGTGCTCACCTTCCTCCTCCTGACACTTCTTGCCTCGAACTCGTCCTGGCAGGGGCAGGGAGAGCCTGTTATCGGCACCCTGGGTCCAGCCTGAGGGCCATGCTGCACCAGACTGCCCCACCCCCAAGAGGTCACCTTGCACCTGGCTGTGTAGCTGGGCCAGTCCCTGCTCCTCTCGGGGTCCCCACCTCCTCCCCTGCAGCCCAGGGAGAGAACTTTCTCATAGGTTCTATGTGATACCTCTGGCATAGAGGTAGGTGGCTCAATAACCATTGCTGAATCAGAATCCATAGGACATATGGTAGGCCAGTGTTTGGAGTGAAAAGGCTCAGAGGCCAGTAGTGCCATTTATTGAGCACTTAGGCAATTCCAGACAAGGTGCAAAGTATTTTTTACATGTGTGCCAGGTTGTATATATTATGTCCCTCAGAAAAAGCCATATTCTTTAATGCATTCTTGTAGGGGCAGACATATTAGTGTTGGTTAGGTTAGAACCTTTGGATTGGGTTGTGTCCATGGAGATGTGACCCACCCAACTGTAGATGATAACTGTGTATAATTTCCATGGAGGTGTGGCCCCACCCATTCAGCATGGGCCTTGATTGGTTCACTGGAGCTCTCTAAAAGCTCAGACAGGAGGAGCTGACAGCTAGCTGGAGCTGAGACAGACATTTTGAAGATGGCTGTTGGAAGCTGATGCAGACATTTTGGAGAGCAAGCAGACACCAGCCACGTGCCTTCCCGTCTAACAGAGGTTTCCGGATGCCATTGGCCATTCTCCAGTGAAGGTACCCGATTGTTGATGACCTACCTTGGACACTTTATGGCCTTAAGACTGTAGTGTGTAACCAAATACACCCCTTTTTATAAAAGCCAATCCATTTCTGGTGTTTTGCATCCTGGCAGCATTAGCAAACTGGAACAAAATGTATTGCTTTATTACCCCTGAAATAACCCTGCACATTAGGCATATGGCATGAGGATTATGGATCTAGGGTTTCACGCCAGACAGCCTTGCTTAAATCTGCCACTTGCTAGTTGTATGATGTTGAATAGCTGCTTCACATCTGAATGTCTGTATTTTCTTCCCTGCAAGATGGGGACCATAATACCCACCTTTTAGTGCTGCAATGAAGGCTCAACAAATTAATACATAAAGCATGTAAAGCACTTGGGACAGTGCCTGGCATTCTGTAAACACTTATTGCAAGCTAGCTTTTATCTTATCTCTAGTAATTCCCATTTTACTGATGAAGTCGCTAAGGACAAGGAAAACTAAAGGACTTACTAAGGCAATGGTTCTCAGCCAGGGGTGATTTTACCCCAGGGCACATTTAGCAAGGCCCAGAGAGATGTTTGTGGCTGTCATACCTCAAGGAGGGCTGTAGTTATCCTTGAATATGTGCAGGACAGCCCTCCATACAAAGAATTATCCAACCTCAAATGTCAACAGTGCTGAAGTGGAAAAACCTGGTGTAAAGTAACAACCAAAAAGTGGCAGAATCAGGGTTTGAGTGTGGTTCTAGTACTGTGCTCTCCCGCTCCTCAGCATTTTCTTCTGGCGTGAGTGCTAGGATAGACCAACACTATCTTGGGCCAAGCGCCGCTTCTGGAAAGCCAAGAGTTGAGCACATGTTGTTCCTGGACACAGAGGCTTTGATGAGGCAGAAGATATCTATTTCAGGTTGATGTTAATCATAGGGAAGACTTGGGGGCATGTCAGAGATGCAAGGGCCAAAGAGATCATCAGATCCTGCCTGCCCGTGCCCTCACTGGACACATGGAGAAATAGCTGGAAAGAAGAAGGTCATAGAGCCAAGGTTAGGAGCAGAGCCGGGATTGGATCCCAGCTTTGTGGCTTCTCTGCCCCAGCCTTTCCCCACGGCCCCCTGCCTCTCTGCGATGATCCACCAGGGAGCAGAGGCTCACATGACACACAGGGGTACCCCACTCGCAGCAAATCCCATCGTGCCACTGCACCCAAACCCAATAATTTAGAGGGTGATGCTTTGCACAATAGTGGTGCTTTTTCTCCAGGTCCATTGGCTTTGGGGCCTCGGGACAGGCCCTGGACTGGCTCTGAAGGAGCTGGGATTGCCGCTGTCTGAAAAGCAGCCCTGGGGTTGCTGGCTGCATGCCTGCCAGGGAGAAGGTGTCTCCATTCCCCAGGGAGCCCAGGCCAGGTGCCCCACAGAGGAAAATGGGCCTGGCATGCAGCCTTGGTCCTGGGCTGGCTGGTGGGAGGGACTGCAGACCGTGCCCTGTGGGGTCTGGTAGGCTCATTGCCCAGACACTGAGCCGCTCCTCTGTGCACCCCCTGAAATAAGGAACTCATAGTCTAATGGGGGAGACAGACCAGGAAGCAAGCCAGAGGGAAGACCAGGGTCCAGGGAGCACAGAGGCCAGCCTGGCCCCTGTTTTCCTGAGGAAAGGCCACTGGAGCTGGGTTTTGAGATCCTGGAGCAGGGGCGGGGCAGGGGAGAACTGCACAGTACAGAAGCTCACGCTTCCATGATGACTGTGAGTGGGGGGAGGGAAGCCCCAGCCTGAGGTGGGCAGGGCAAGGAGGAGGCTGGTACAACACTTTGGGGTAAGGGGATGAGGCCTGACCCAGGGCAAGGGCAGGAAGGGGGTTGGTGGGTGGTGGTTCTGCATTCACGGTCCTAGGACTTCATGACCCAAAGCTGCAGCAAAGGTGGGGAGCCGAGGACACCTCAGCGTGCAGGAAACAGCACCTTCTGCAGAAGAGTGTGCCTTCTGCTTTTGCCAAGTCCAGGCCTCCACAGCAGGGAGGTGAGGGGGTCCTCCCTGCCCCCAACATCGAAAGTACTACCAGAGCTGGGTCTGGGGTGTATGGAACATTTTGGAGACAGCGATGATTTTCCAGAGATTAGACTCAGGCAGTCTCTGTTTTCAGCTGAGCAGGTGATAAAAAAGAGGGGAAAGCGTGGGTGTCCAAGGCTGAGGGGCCTCCTCTGCCCCTCAAATTGTGCCTGGATCCTTCCACGGAAGCCTGGCAGCTTCTTCAGGTGCACCTCTCTCCCTTCTTGCCTCTTAAGAATCTCGAGGAACAATTGCTAATCAGCTCCGGAGGGAGACTCAGGAATGAATGGAGCAGCCGAGAAGGCGCCTCAATTAGTGGCAGCTGGTCCCTCCCCAAGCGGCAGCCCAGAGCTCAGGTCCCAGCTCCCCTTCTCAATTCCAGTTCTTCCTCCTTCTGCCCAATTTTTCTCAGGTCTATTTGGGTTTCTCCCATGTCCCGATGGAGCCACAGGGTTGACAGGTCCTGGGAACCTTCTTTCACTCATCTCCCCTATGGTGAGGCCACAAAATGCTACTCCTTCTTCCGGGACAGCCTTCCACTATCTGGCAAACTCCTATCCATCTTCTCAAGTCCAGCTCACCTGTTGCCTCTTCTGTGAAGCCCTCCCAGATCTCTTCTGCTCTTCCAGGGCACACTCTCTTCTGTCTGGACTCCCTAAGCAGTGCCCACACTGAAAGACTCATGGCGCAGCCACGGGCATGTCCATTTCCCTTGTGCCCAGGTCAGGGCCTGGCCATGGTGGGCAGTCAGTCAATATGGCAGCATGATGTGGTGTAAAGGGTACCGGATGTGGAGTTCAGTGATTTCCCGTCATGGCTCTGACCCTTAGTTGGGCAAATGACTAACCCAAGTTTCTTCTGCATCCTTATTCCATCTTTATCTGGTTGCCTCCCTCTCCTTCTCTCCCAGAGAAGGTCTCAGCTCCTCTGCCCCTTCCTCAGGAAGCCTTCCCAGTCCTCACTCCCATGGATCCCTAAGCTCTCCTCCACACTGCTCACCCCATTAGGAATTGCTGATTCAGCATCCCTGGGCACCTGGGGGCAGCAGTCCTGACTGTGTGTTCACTGCATTCACTGCCATAGGGAAGGGAGAGATGAATGAATGAATGGAACCTTGGGTTTCTCATCTATAAAATGGGGGTCATAGTAATTCTGCCTTCCCAGGGCAGCTGTGAAAATTGATTGAGATTAAAGTTTACTTTTTGCCAATTCTCAGTATAAATGTTTACTGGGAATTGAATTTCCCTAAGGCATCACTGTTGGGATTCCCACAGGCAGACACCTGGAGAGTCCCCAGGGAGCAGCCTGCAGGCTAATGGGTGGGGGGAGGATGTGGAGGGACTGAAGGTCTATGGAGTCGGTGGGAGGCAAAGGCCCCAAGGGCTGGACTGCAGGCCGGGAGCCCGGGGCAGCCATCCCCCCACCACCCAAAACTCCAGATTGAGCCCAAAGTTACAGCTGCTGAGGAGGCAAGCTCAGCACAGGGAGAAGGAAAGCCCTGGGAAGTGGGGCCAGGAGAGAGGCCACATGGGGTACTGTCTGTGCTGCTAGAGCACCTAGTGCTCCAATCACAGCCCTTGCCACGTCTGCTGGTTTTGTCTGTGTTCTTCACTAGCCTGTGAGCTCCACAAGGGCAGGGGCTGGGTATCTGGTCCACTTCTACATCCCCAGGAGGGAACCCACCCTCCCCACCAAATCTGAAATGCTCCTAACAATTACAATATAATATGAAGTGGGAATCAGGAACAAATAGTATTCCTAACAGTCATTATAACAAAAATATTAATATACCAGCAACTGGCATTGTCATGACACTATGTATTTTATTTCCATTTCCTCATTTGATTGAGAACTATTCAAGGTAGGCATGGTTATTCCCATTTAGCAGATGAAGGAATGGAGGCTTGGGGGTAAGGACCATGAAGGGGGGAAGCATAGGCCTGTGGCAGCACAGAGGGGTTCCCCCCAATCCAGTCTTTCCCCTTGCCAGGCCTGGACCAGAGCCCCCACTTGCCAGGGCTTTCCTTCTCCCTGAATTCCAATCTGCTTCTTCTGCAGCTATGGTTTGGGGCTCAGTCTGGAATATCAGATTTTACAGCAGAGTCTGCCTGACCCCAAAGCTCAGGCTCTTTCCACCGAGTCCTGCAGATTCCAGCCTGAGGAGGGCACGGGAGGTGGGCGAGCCAGGGTGGCGGGGATGGGGTGGGGAAGAGGTGGCCTGTGGCTTCAGACTGCTTGGCTTTGAACTCAGGCTCTGCTGCTAACCGGGCGAGCTTATGACCCCCAGCTGGGCCCCAGGGTCCTCATCTGTCCACGGGGGCTGATAACACTCATGGTGGGTGGTGATGGTGGTGAGGCTCAGGTGTCTCTGCTTCCCTCCGGCCCTCAGGCCTGTCTGTCCAGTTTCTCCTCTGAAAGGTGCTCCCCCCCACCCAGAAGCTAAGTAGGCCCCCACAGCTTGAGCAGGGACATCCCCCCATGCCTCCCCGCTGGGGTACCAGCCTTGCAGCAGCTCACCGGGACTCTGCCAGGCTCACTTGGCCCAGGAATGAGCAGGGAAAGGGGAGCTCCAGATTCTGGGAGGGCCTCCCTGACCCTCCAGGCCCAGCCTGGCCACTCCCCTCTGTCCCCAAGCCTCAGAGGACCTAGGAGTCTATCTCATGTTAAGAAAAATCTGTTAGGCAACAAATGGGTACTTTATATATAGGCCACATCCATAGGATATGTATATCTCTGAAAATAAGTGGAGAAGAACAAACAGCAAATTCATGGTGTATGCTTCTATTTATATTCTCATTTCCAGAGCTAAAGATCATCACTCATTTAATAAATATTTACTGTGCACTTACTGTGTGGCAGGTATTGGCTTGACCTGAATCTCTATGCACATTGTAGTAAGAAAGTGATGGCTGAGCTTTGTGACATTGTCCTTGCTTTTGGCTACTGTCTTATTTGCCAGGGCTGCTGTAACAAAGCACCACAGACCAGTGGTGTAAAACAACAGAAATTCATCGTCTCACACTTCTGGAGGTTAGAAATCCAAAATCAAGGCATCGGCATGGGTGTGCTCCTTCTTGAGGGGGAGCCCGTCCCACGCCTCTGCCCCGGCTTCTGGGGGTGCCTGGTAACCCGTGGTCCTCCATGGCTTGTGGCAGTGCCCCTCAAACTCTGCCCCTGCCATGTCTCTGTCTCTCTCTCCTTCTCTCTTCCTCATCTGAGTAATAGCATCTTCAAAGGTCCTGTTCACAGATAAGCTCATGTTCTCAGGACCACTTGAAGGTTCATGGTTAGGACTTGAACTTGTCTTTTTGAGGAACTTGAGTCAATCCATAAAAACTTCTAAAGTTTAGCAAGTCAAACAGCTGTGAGATTCAAAATAGAAATGGAAGGAAATTTCAAGAACTTTTGGTTCACTTTACACAAAATCAATGAGAGACACTGAATCTGGGGACTTCGGGTTGTGCCAAGGACCCCTCCCTCCTCTCCCAAGGGTGTCCCAAGTCTGTGGAGGGGTGGGGGGGGAGACTCTATTTGGTGTCCAGTGGGGGGAGTGGGGCAGGAGGGCTTCCCTGCAGAGTCCAGTCCTGCCACTCTGCCCTCCACTTGGGCTCCTTCCAGCCCTCATCCCAGGCCACTTCATGGCTGCAACCACCTCCAAGTGATGGTGGGTTCAGGCCTGCCTGAGCCCTCGGGGTCCTTACTGAGAGAGAGAGACAGGACCTGCCACCAAAACAAGGTAAAACAGGAACAAGGGCACATGTTCCCTCTCTCCAAACATGCCTGTGGCCCCAATACAGCCAGCCCCACCGTGTCATTCTGGGCTGGGGATGCAGAGGTGAGTGGGTGGTGGACCAGGGCCTCAGGGAGTCGCCAGCCCAGAGGAAGGAACAGACACATGAGCAACTAGTGTAACACCAGAGAATGAAGGAAGAAGAGATCTGACAACATTCAACAAGAGATGGAGGTGGGTGGGGGTGGGGGAGGGAGTTGGGGGGGGGCTGGGGCTGAGCCTAAAAGGAGCTGGTGGGTAGAGCTGAGGATGACAATCTAGGCAGAAGGCCCAGCGTGAACCAAGGCACAGAGCACTGTGTGTCCCAGTAAGAGCGAGTAGATCTGCGTGACTGGAACATGGGGTATTGAGAGGGCTGAGGGGGTATACAAGACAGAAAAGGGTGGGCTGGGGGACAAGCCTTGAAGGCCAGGCCAGGGAGGAGGGACCCTTCTGTGTAGCCCAGAGGAAAACCCAAGTGAGAGATGGACAATTGCTGTCAGAATTCTTCATCTATCAAAAGGAGCCAAAATCCCCTCTTTTTTTAAAATGAGAAATTTCACAGTTTTAAAAACAGTGCAGGAGGGAGCTAAGATGGCAGCATAGAGAGGTGTGGAATTTAGCTAGTCCCCTGGAACAACTAGTGAACAACCAGGAACAACTAGTAAATACTCTGGAATAACTGCTGGGGGACAACCATGACTGTCCACACATTGTTCACCAACCTGGATTGGGTGGAAAGGCTGAGATCGCAGCATAAAATCTGTAAGTAAAAACCGCGGAATCACGCCAGAAGCCCCCTCCCTCCACGGCAGGCTGAGCTGTAGGACCTTCCTGTGGGAGAAAGTAGCATTCTTAGAGCAAGTGAATATAGCTCAGCCCAGGGGCAACTGGGGTTTTAATTAACAAATGTGGTCTGTTCAATATAGCTTGTTCTAGTTTGCTAATGCTGCTGGAATGCAAAACACCAGAAATGGATTGGCTTTTATAAAGGGGGTTTATTGGGTTACACAGTTACAGTCTTAAGGCCATAAAGTGTCCAAGGTAAGGCATCAACAATTGGGTACCTTCACTGGAGGATGGCCAATGGCGTCCAGAAAACCTCTTTTAGCTGGGAAGGCACGTGGCTGGCATCTGCTCCAAGTTCTGGTTTCAAAATAGCTTTCTCCCAGGATGTTCCTCTCTAGGCCACAGCTCCTCTTCAGAATGACACTCTAAGTTGCTCTTGGGGCATTTGTCCTTTCTTAGCTTCTCTGGAGCAAGAGTCTGCTTTCAGTGGCCATCTTCAAACTATCTCTCATCTGTAGTTTCTGTGCGTTCTTCAAAGTGTCCCTCTTGGCTGTAGCTCCTCTTAAAATGTCACTCTTAGCTGCACTGAGTTCCTTCTCTTTATCAGCTCATTTATATGGCTCCAGTGATTTAATTTAGACCCACTCTCAATGGGTGGGGTAACACCTCCATGGAAATTATCCAATCAGAGTCATCACTCACAGTTGGGTGGGGTGCATCTCCATGGAAACACTCAAATAATTACAATCTAATCAACACTGATACATCTGCCCACACAAGATTACATCAAAGAAAATGGCATTTTGGGGGACATAATACGTTCAAACTGGCACACAGCTACAAACATAGACAAACAGCAGAGTACGCTGAGGTCGCTCCCAGTGGAGAGGATGTAGGGCTGATGGAGAGGAAAAAAATTAAAAAAGAAAAAAAATACAGAGACTTTTAGAGACTGAACTTAGAGAGCTGGAAAACACCTGTGCCCCAGGAGGAGAGCCCAAAAGACCAGGTGCTCTATCTGTCCGATGGGCAAAATTAGGGGGCCATGGACTGGCTCTGAAAGGGAGCTTTCTTTCCCTTTTTCTCTCTTTCAACCTGAGTGACTCAGTGGAACCTCAGCCATTTTCAGTTCACAGCTCTCTGACCCAGATAGGGGTGGAGTTGACAGAATCAGAGAGACAAAGGAACTACTGAAATGAGGAAGATAGCTCCCTAGGGGGTGTATCTTCCCTAAGAGGAAGGAGATGGGGCCCAGCTCAAGGGCCTGTCTGCCATTTAGAACTCAGACCACGGGGCCTGGGGGAAAACAGTCAAAACAGAAATAACCTAAGCTAAGAATTAAAGGAGCCACACTTCTTTGCACCAGTCAGAGCAACAGGCTGACAGGCACCACCTGCTGGGCAGGTTAGGAAAAGCGCAGCAACTAGAGACCTCACAGGAAAGTTTGTCAATCTCTAAGACACACCCTCAGGGAGACTTGAAACTGAATATAACCCCATTCTGAGATCTGAACCCATTCTGGTCTGGGAAAATCTGACTGGGGCAACTGGGGAAGCCAGATGTCTAGATAACAGAAAACTGCAAATTACAATAGGAAAAATGAAGATATGGCCCAGTCAAAGGAACAAACTTACACCTCAATTAAGTTACAGTTGAGATATTGTTTCCCTTTAATGAAACAATCAATTAAAGATTTTCAAATAAATATGCTAAATCAAATAAAAAACCAAATCAATGAATTGAGGGAAGATATGGCAAAAGAGATGAAGGTTATAAAGAAAACACTGGGAAAACATAAGGTAGAAATTGAAAGTTTGAAAAAACTACTGGCAGAATCTATGGAAATGAAAGGTACAACACAAGAGATGAAAAACACAGTGGAGACATACAACAGCAGAGTTCAAAAAGCAGAAGAAAACACTCAGGAACTGGAGAACAAGACACTTGAAATCCTACACACAAAAGAACAGATAGGAAAAAGACTGGAAAAATATGAGCAACATCTCAGGGAATTGAATGACAACATAAAGAGCATGAATGATGTGCCATGGGTGTCCCAGAAGGAGAAGAGAAAGGAAAAGGGGCAGAAGCCAATAATAAAGGAAATAATCAATGAAAATTTCCCATCAGTTATGAAAGAAATAAAATTACAGATCCAAGAAGTGCAGTGTACCCCAAATGCAATAGATCTGAATAGACCTACACCAAGACACTTAATAATAAGATTATCAAATGTCAAAGACAAAGAGAGAATCCTGAAAGCAGCAAGAGAAAAGTGGTCCATCACATACAAAGGAAGCTTGATAAGACTATGTGCGGATTCCTCAGTAGAAACCATGGAGGCAAGAAGGAAGTGGTGTGAGATATTTAAGATACTGAAGAGAAAAACTGCCAACCAAGAATCCTATATCCAGCAAAACTGTCCTTCAAATATGAGGGAGAGTTTAAAATATTTTCCAACAAACAGAAAATGAGTTTGTGAACAAGATATCTGCACTGCAGGAAATACTAAAGGGAGCACTACAGACAGATAGGAAAAGACAGGAGTGAGAAGTTTGGAACACAATTTTGGGTGATGGTAGCACAACAATGTAAGTACACTGCATAAGGATGACTGTGAGTATGGTTGAAAGAGGAAGGTTAGGAGCATGTGGGACACCAGAAGGAAAGAGGAGAGATAAAGACTGGGAACTGTATAATTCAGTGAAACCTAGGGTGCTCGACAATTGTGATAAAATGTACAAATATGTTTTTACATGAGGGAGAACAAATGAATGTCAACATTTCAAGGTGTTAAAAGTGGGGTGGTATTGGGGGAAAAATACAATCAATGCAAACCAGAGACTCTAGTTAACAGAAACATTGTATTATGCTTCCTTTACGTAACAAAGGCAATATACCAAAGCTAAATGCCTATAAGAGGAGGATATAAGGGAGGGGTATGGGACGCTTGGCATTGGTGGTGTTGTCTGACTCTTTTATTGTACTTTAGTTTAATTCTATCTTTCCTTTTGTTGCTTTTTAGCTGTCATGTTTTTCTTTCTTTCGTCTCTCTACCTTTTTGACTCTTCCTCCTCCTTTGTGGAAGAAATGGAGATGTCCTTATATAGATAGTGGTGATGGTGGTGAATGCATAAATACTTGATTATACAGGAAACCATTGATTGCATACTAAGGACGGAATGTATGGTGGGTGAACAAACCGTCTTAAAAACAAAAACAAAAAAGGGATGATGAAGAAATCTTGAGGGCACGATATTGAGTGAAATAAGTCATATACAAAAGGACAAATATTGTATGGTCTCACTGATATGAACTAATTATAATATGTGAACTCATAGACATGAAATATAAGTTACCGGCATATAGAACAAGGCTAAAGAATCAGGAATGGTTGCATATTATGAGCAGAATGTTTAACTAGGTTGAACTTAAGTGTTTGGAAATGGACAGAGGTGATGGTAGCATGTTATTGTGAGAATAACTAACAGTGCTGAATGGTGTGTGAATGTGGTGGAAAGGGGAAGCTTAGAGTCATGTATGTCACCAGAAGGACAGTTGGAGGTTAAAATATGGGAATGTATAAAACAATGTATCTTGTGGTGGACAATGTCCATGATTAAATGTACAAACATTAGAAATCTCTTGCATAAACTAGAACAAATGTATGACACCATAACTAAAAGTTAATAATAGAGGGGTATATAGGCGAAAAATATACCTATTGCAAACTATGTACTACCGTTAGTAGTGTTTTAACATTCTTTCATCAACAGCAACAAATGTACTATACCAATATCATGAGTCAATAATGGAGGGGGGAGGGGTTAGGGGTATGGAAGGATTTGAGTTTTCTTTTTTGTTTTTATTTCCTTTCTGGCATAATGGATGTACAGCTGTGTGACAGTACCGTGGGCAATTGATTATGCACATTGGATGACTATGGTATGTGAACAATCTCAATAAAATTGAATTAAAAAAAACACACACACAGTGCAGGCCAAGAAAGACGTCCACAGGCCAGATCTGGCCACCTGGCCTCCCATGTGGGCAGCGGCAGGGTGATGGGGTAGGTGGGGGAGCAGTATGCAAAATCATTCTAGAATGGTGTGGATAGTGGGTGGAGGGGTGAAGCCTGAGTTAGGAGGCTGTGGCCATGGCCCGGGGCAGAGAGGCTGAGAGCTGGAATTGTCAGTGGCCTGGGTATGGAGAGAAAGGGACCAAGTCCAGAGACACTACCCAGCCCCGGGTGGGGTGAAGTCTGCAGACTCCTCTGCCTCACGTTCCTGGGAAGACATGCAAGCACTCTGCAGCCACTGACAGTTGACAGAATGAACCAAGCTCAGGAGAACTTGGGTTTGGCACCATCCTGTTCCTGCTCAGGCTACTCAGCATCTGAATCAGGCTCTGGGTTCCTGCATGTCTCCCTGGTCACCTCCCCATGCTGACTGGTCACCAAGTGTACTCTGTGGTCTAGCCCAGGGCTCAGAGCCAAAGTCACCAAGGCCACATAGGCACCCTGGCTCTGTTCTAAGCTGTGACGAGTGATTGCATCTTCTCTTTGCTACCCCAAGCCTGAGAATAAAGAAGAAATCAGGCAGAGTCTCATCAGCATGTCTGAGCCCCAAGTAAGCAGGGCCCTGATTATGGAAGGACATAGCTTTGGGGTCAACCAGGGGTAGGATCAAATCCTGGCTTTGCAGCTGTGGGGCTTTGGGCAAGTTGCTCAGCCTCTCTGAGCCTTGGACTCTTAACCTGGATAGTTAGGATAGTAATAGCGACCCACTCGAGTCACACTGTTGAGAGGACCCCAGAGTAGGTATCCTGTTAATAGCTCCATTCTTACTCGCTCTCTAAGAGCAGGGGGGAAGGGGGCTTCTCGCCTCCATCCTTCGCTCCTGCCATGCTGTCTCCCTCCCTGCCTGGCTCCCTCCCACCTCCCAACCAAGGCACCTGGCTTTATAGGACCCTTCTCTGCCTGGAACTGAAAAGGCCCCCCAATGTCTCTGTTCTTGAGCCCTTGCTCTGCTTCTGGGGTCTCACAAATTACTAAAAATGAATGTATCAGTCACTTACGGAGGGGTCATTAGGGGACTGGCTTCTTGGCTAAGAATGTTACCTGGATTCTCTGGTTTAATCCTCAACAATTTTATCAATCCCAGTTTACAGACAAGAAATGTTTGTCCCCTGGCATCCCGTTGAAGGTTTGCTGACAGTACTGGAGTCCCCTGTTCTAGTTTGCTAATGCTGCCAGAATGCAGAACACCAGAGATGGATTGGCTTTTATAAAAGGGGGTTTATTTGGTTACACAGTTACAGTCTTAAGGCCACGAAGTGTCCAAGGTAACACATCAGTAATTGGGTACCTTCACTGGAGGATGGCCAATGGCGTCCGGAAAACTTCTGTTAGCTGGGAAGGCACGTGGCTGGCGTCTGCTCCAAAGTTCTGATTTCAAAATGGCTTTCTCCCAGGATGTTCCTCTCTAGGCTGCAGTTCCTCAAAAATGTCACTCTTAGTTGCTCTTGGGGTGTTTTTCCTCTCACAGCTTCTCTGGAGCAAAAGTCTGCTTTCAACAGCTGTCTTCAAACTGTCCCATCATCTGCCGCTCCTCTCTCAGTTCCTGTGCATTCTTCAGTGTCTCTCTTGGCTGTAGCTCCTCTACAAAATGTCACTCTCAGCTGCACTGAGTTCCCTCTGCCTGTCAGCTCATTTATATGGCTCCAGTGATCAAGGAGCCATTCAGGGTGGGCCACGCCTCCATGGAAATATCTCATCAGAGTTATCACCTACAGTTGGGTGGGTCACATCTCCATGGAAATCTAATCAGCAGCAAAATGTCTGCCCCACAAGACTGCATCAAAGAATATGGCTTTTTCTGGGGGACATAATACATTCAAACTGGCACATCCCCCTACCCTTTCCAGGTTTCTCAGCCACCCCTGCTTTCCCCTTTCCTCCCATCTGGTCTCGGAACAGGCTAATTCCCACAGGTTTTCCCAACTCACCAGTGCATACACCTGGGCCACCTCTGCATCTCCTTTCTCCCAGAGCAGACTCGCACCACCTAAGGGCTCCTCTTGGGGGGAAAGAAATCCAGACCAGGAAAAATTGAAGGCAGGGACAATATTTGCATGCTGAGTTTCTTTTCCTGGCAACCCAATAGCCAGGCTTATGGTCCCCATGACATAAATGGAAATTTAGGCTGGGAGAGGTCTCCACTGGCTCCACAGATGTCTCAACTCAACATGCCCAAAACTGAACTCACTCTTGTCCCTCAAACCTGATTCTTCCTCCGAGTCTTCAAACCTGATTCTCACTCACCAACCACATCACCTCCCAACATCTCTAGATCCCCTGCCCCCTCTTTTCCATCCCCACTGTTCCCAGTTCTGTCCATCACCCAGAACTGTGCCTGGCACATCGTAGGTGTTCAATAAATATTTCTTGAATGAATGGATAGTTCAGGTCCTCACCAGCTCTGTTCAGCCTGCTTCCACACTCACTCCCTCCAATCCATTCTCCACTTCAGCCAGAGTGAGGTGCTGGACAATGCCAGCCTCACCCCAGCTTCCTCTGGTTTCAAACCCTCAGTGCCCCCTGCTGAGCTCAGGATGGTGTTTAAATTCTCTCTACTGGCTTGCAAGACCCTAAATAACCGGGTCTTGCCTGCCTCACCAGCCTCCGCTCGTCACACTCTCTAAATATAGACTTTGCAGCCATAACAAGGTGGTTGTAGGCGGCGAACTGCTCCAGGCTGTTCCACACTTCTCTGTCCTTATAGATGCTGGTCCCTCTGCCGAGGAAGCTCCCCCACCCCACTCCACCTGCCTGGTGAGCTACCTGTGGTTCAGGGGTCATCCTGACCACCTTGTCTGTCTCCCGATCACAGCATTTCAAGCTCTGCTGTCATTTATAGATGTGTCTGGCCTCTCACTGGACAGGAAACATCCCCAGGGTGGGGAGGGTCCTTCTCTTGTTCATCTCTGTGTGGAGCTCCCAGCATAGGCCTTGGCACAGAAGCAAGGCATGAAGGAAGTTTCTCAGTGAGGTTAAACCTGAGACATGTGGGAGGCAGTGTCCAGGTGCCTGAGCATGTGTCCTGCACATTTATCTTGATCCAAAGAGGCCAGCATTTCCGGGATGTATTGATGCATAAAACCAACCTTTAACTGAGTCAATTAAAACAAGGGTAATTTATTATTTCTTCTGATTCTGACAGTTGACTGGGCTCTGCTGGGCAGTTCTCATGCTCCATGTGGTGTAGCTGGGGTCACTCATGGCCGCATTCAGCTGGGAGCTCATCCTTAAGGGTCTCTCCCTGTGTGGCCTCATTCTGCAGTCTTGCCTGAGCATCTTTAGAGCCTGGTGGCTGGTTTTCATGAGGGAACATTCCAAGGGGGCATGTCCTGTTGTGCAAGAGCTTCTTAGGCCTTTGCTTGCATCATACTTGCTAATATTCCATTGGCCAAAGCAAGTCATACGGCCAATACTGGAGCCATCAGTGTGACTATCTACCCTGGTCATGTTTCCTTCTTTAGAAATGGTGCTGAGTACAAGTGAGAATCCTCTTCCCCTGTCAGGTCAAGGGCAACCTGAATCAGTCAAGGGCAGTTTGAAGTGGCCTCTGATCCCATTTCTTCAAAGATAAAGCCCAACAAAGTTGGGACCTGTCCCATTAACGAAGGCTGGGTCTGCAGGTGGGGCCATCAAGGAGATTCCCAGCCCTGACCTGTGTCCAGCATCAACCTTTCCTTCCGGAAACTGGATCTTTAAGAACAGTCCCTTCCCATGGGTTGCCTGTCACTAAAGGCAGTGGAAGAGGGAACGAAACCCTTTGCTTTCTACCGAGAGAGAAGAGCAGGACTGGGCAGGGGCTGCGGGGATTCTCCTGAAGGGTAGGCCTTTGCAGCTTGGAGAAGAACCTTTTCTCCCCCTTCCCCACTTCCTGGAGTCCCTTCCTTATTTCACTTTCTCTTTCCCATTTTTGATTCAGGGAATTGGGCTAACTGAACTTTAAAATCCTTCCATGAGTCCATGTCTCTTCTATCATCATTCTTTTGGGGCCAATTAACACTGTGTTTATTGAGTGTCTACTGTGTACCAGGCATGCACAGGGCACTTTACCTGCCTTCACACTACAAGTCCCTGGATACTGCTAAGCTCCCTGAGTCCCATGCAAAAGGTTTAAAAGTTGGTTTTTGGGCCTGGGGCCTATTGCCCTGGTCTGTATCTGAGGTGGGTTGTGGTTGTCATGACTGATGATCACTTAAACTTTTCTGGCTCCTCCTTCAGGCACATGGTGGTACCTACCCTCTCTATCTTTGAAGTGAAGCTTGCTCTGGCCAGTGCTGTATAAGCACAAGTGTCACACATCAGTCCTAGGTGGAAGCTTTAAAAGCCAATGTGTTATACACTATGTCCCCTTTCTTTCCACCAATGGTGGTCATAGAAGCATAAGTTGAAATGGCACTTCTGTCAGCCTGTGACCTTGAATGATTACCATGTGCAGACCCCCTTCCCCTGTATGTTTAATGTGAGTGTGAAATACTTTTTTGCCAAGTGGCTGAGATTGGGGGGGGGGGGGGATATTTGTCACTGTAGCCTAACATAACCTGTCCTGACATATACACATTCCAGTTCAGTACAAGAGACTACAGGAATCACCTGTCAGGACTTCCAACTAGCCTTTTTGGAAAATGGCAAACCATTCTTCGAACTATCACAAAATCCAGTTGGTAAATTCCAATAGAAACCAATTTGGGTCTTGGTGGCTAATTGGTTGTAGAGTGGTGGGGGCAATGGAGGAGTCAATAGGAGATTACTTTCCTCAATAAACCATTAAATCAACCAGGAAGGGATTCTTCTCAACCTGGGTCACCTGAGAACATCAGGAACTTACTTTTCTTTCTTTTTTTTTAACCTTGCTTTTCTAAGTTGGATTAAAATCAAGCTCTCAGTAGCGTATTCTTTTCTTCCTGGCACAACTCCACTGATACACTTCAATATCCCCTGGCTTTTTGACCTGGATGAGGCATGTCTCTTGATTGCATGCAGAAGATTGCTTTGTAAAATATTTTTAAACCCTGACAGCTGCCCAAGAGAGAAGCCTGTCCTTAGGAGAGTGCAGTAGCTTTTAGTGCTCTTAACCTTTTAGGAAAAGTAATTTGAAGTTTGGTGTTTATTCTCTGCCTCCACAGAGAACTTGGAGAATGCAAGGTGGTATCATGTTCTCAGTTATTTTATTTCCACCTCACTGCTTCACCAGCCTGGCCATTATTCTCAAACTGTAAGTACAGTATTGTGCACCTCCTCTTCTCTGGGGTTTGGCATGAGAGTCCAGAGAGTGAAGCAAGAAATCCATCTCCCAGGCTAAAGCTGATGGCACAAGGATGCATGGATCCTGGTCCCAGAGACCCCATTTCCACACCATGTTTCTCACCAATTTATAAAATGCCATTGCTGGAAGAGCTCTTAAAGGCCAACCTCCTCACCTGGCAAAGGGAGAACGGAAGCTCAGAGGGTGCAGAGCCAGGCCAGGGCCTCTCACTGAGTCAGGACATAGCCAGAAGATGCCAGCATGATAGACTGGTGGAAGGGAAAGAACACGGACCTAGCATTGGAGAGTGAACTTTGAACTCCAGTTCTGTCATTTACTCACTGTGTGACCTTGGATAAGACTCTCCTTCTGACTGAGACTTATATTTCAACTCATTTTATTTTTACAAACAATTTAAGGCACTGTTATCATCACTCCACTTTCAGATGAGGCAAATGGGGCAAAGAGAAGTTTAAAAACTTTTCCCCAAGTTGCAAAGAAGAGTGCAAAATTCCAGCCTAGACAATCTGACGACTCTACTCTAGACCAGGGGTCAGCAAACTACAGCCAGTGGGCCAAATCTGGCCTACTGCTTGTGAATGTGTGTTCTTTGTTGACAACTTTATTGAGATATAATTGACATACCGTATAATTCACATATTGAAAGTGCATGAATCACTGGTTTTTAGTATATTCTCAGAGTTGTGCATCTATTACCACCATCAATGATCATCACCCCCCCAAAAAGGCTCTGTACCCCTTGGTTGTTACTCTGCCCACCTTCCATCACCCCAGCCCCGGGAAAACTGCTACCTACTTTACACCTTTACAGATCTGCCTGTTCCTGACATTTCACATAGATGGAATCTTGCAATAGGTGGTCTTTTGTGACTGTCTTCTTTCACTCATCATAGTGTTTTCAAGGTTCATTGTGTTATAGCAAGCATCAAAACTTCATTCCTTTTTGGACCAAATAATGTTCCATTGCATGGATATATCACATTTATCGATTGGTGGATATTTGGGGCTGATTTTACTTTTGATTGTTATAATATTGCTGTAACATTCATGTATAGATTTTTGTGTGGACATACGTTTTCATTTCTCCTGGGAGTGGAAATGCTGGATCATTTGAAGAAATGACAGACTAAAGTGGCTGTTCCATTTCACATGCCCACCAGCAGGGGTTTGGGGTTCTAACTTCTCTATATCATCCTCATTAACCTTGTTATTGTCTTTTGTGTTATAAAGACATATACTCCATCCTAGTAAAAGTGTGGAGTGACATCTCACTGTGGTTCTGGTTTGTGTTACCCTGATAGCTGATGATGTTGAGCATCTTTTCGGTTTTTATAAATAAAGTTTGAGTGGAACATAGCCACTTTGTTTAGATATTGTTTGTGGTTGTTTTTGCACTACAATGGCAGCATTGAGGAATTGTGACAGTGTCTGCAAAGTCTAAAATATTTACTGTGTTTACTATTCTATTACATTTTTTACAGAAAAAGTTTGCTGACTCCTGCTCTAGACCATAGAGTATAATCTTTACTGTGAAGGTTTGTTGTAGGTCAAGTTTCCAGTGTATTGGAAATGTTTGCCTCCTTCCCTCCTTCCTTCCCCTTTCTCATTCTTTCTCCCTCCTTTCCTTCAGTTTTTTTTTTTTTCCAGGATCTATCTTCTCCTCACCCTGGCCTGCCTGTCTGGCTGTGGCTGTCCTTCTGGCACCTCTGTTTTACACTGGCCTTCTCTATGAGACTTCCCAGGACAGGGGCTCTGTGTGTGTGTGGGTTGGGGGGAGGGGGCACTGCTGAGTCTGACAGTCTCCTAGTTGCCACTGCCCCACCTTAGATGAGGGGGTGCCAGGTGTGGGGTTGATGGCAGCTTCATGCTAATCTCCTGGGGAGAGGGGCACCCTGGAGGAGGAGTTTGAATCAATCACAGTCCAGTCCTTGGGAGACAGGAATGCAACCTAGTCTAGGGGGGTCAACACTATGACGGAGGCATGAAAGTGGAGCAGAGACGGGGGACAGACAGACTGCTCCCTAGAGAATCATAAAGTCTAGGGAGACATAGGGTAGAGCTAACCCCCTGCTAGATTTTCCTGAAATGCAATGGAAAGGAACAAGCTTCTTAATGAAAATAATGTGGTGGTTTAGAGTTTGGGAGTAGGAGTTGAACACAAAAGGGTTCAAATCTGCCCCACCTCTACCAGCCCTGTGAGTTTTAGGCAACGAGTTTAATCTCCGAAACTCAGGGCTTCTCTTCATATAAGAATAATAGTAGCTAATACTTATTGAGGGCTTGGCTGTTTTCTGCTCTAAATGCTTTTCATGTGGCAGCTAGTTTAATCCTTAAAGCCACAGTAATCCTGGTGGTAGATACTGTCATTATTACCTTTTTACAGCTAAGGAAACAGAGTCACAGAAGGGTCGAGCCACCTGTGTAGGGATAATCAGCTGGGCCGCAGTTGAGTTGAGACTTGAACCTAGGCAGTCTTCAGGGCCCATGCTCAATCTCTGCTAAACTGTCATGTGGGGAAGATAACTAACTCTTGCTTCTTCAAAGGTTGTTTTGGAGGATTAAAAGCTCTAGATATGTAAAAATGCTCAATGAGCAATAGCTAATAGTTACTCATTCAATTGTTTTCAATAAAAAAGAGACAATCTAGTTGAGAAACAGTTAATCCCAAACCCCACAGAAATCCCTTTGCTCATTTATTAAGATTGATTCATTAAGATTGCTCTGTCTCACCTGGTCTAAGAAGAGGAGCTTTTTGATCAGGGCCTTAAGGATACACAGCTCACTGATCAGCCCGCAGGGGAACTGGGGTGTGGCGGAAGTGTACCAGGCAGGGGGAGCAACACTGGCAAAAGCCCAGCAGTGGGAAAGTGGGATTGCAGATAAAGCCAGGCTGGAGTGGGTTTAGTGTTATTCAGGAGTATTGTGGGAACTTGCCTAGGCCTCAGCCTTCCTCAGCCTCTTTGAAACCGGACCTTGGGCGCACCTGGTGGCAGCCACTGGGCTAACTGGGCAGAAATACCAGCTGGAGTTAAAAAACACCCTTCTGTGGGCTGCCCATCTCATCTTTTCTCTCTGAATTGGGCTTGCTGTAGAAGTGATATAACAAAATCAAGATAAATCTTTTGTTTAAAAATTACATTTATCTTCTAGTTATCAAAGTGACTCATGCTCATTGTAGAAAATTTGGAAATACAGAGAGAATAAAGAAGAAAAAGAAGTCACCCTTAATTCCATCCCCCAGAAGTAACTGCTATTGATATTTTGGAATATTTGCTTCCAGTGTTTTTCTCTGCATATACTTTTCACATAGTTGAGGACTGGTGTGTATATATACTTAAGTGTGTGTGTGTGTGTGTGTATATATATATATATATATATATATATACATATACACCTATATGGACTCAATTATGTTTCAACATATGTTGAGTATTTTTTGAACAGAGACTTGGTATGGAGGTTAGTGTGGATGCTGGGAGCCTAGTGCTGGTATCAGACCACCCTGAATTT
This sequence comes from Choloepus didactylus, assembly GCF_015220235.1. Taxonomy (NCBI): domain Eukaryota; kingdom Metazoa; phylum Chordata; class Mammalia; order Pilosa; family Megalonychidae; genus Choloepus; species Choloepus didactylus. The sequence continues at coordinate 100,665,970 of NC_051316.1, forward strand.
GAATCCTGTCTTTGACTCTACTAGCTGTGTGACTGGGGTAAGTGACTTTTCTGAGTAGCAATTTCTTTCATCATCTATAGAGAGTGGTTAATAATGGGATCTATGCCTGGGCCATGGTGGAGATGAAATGTCACTATGTATGCAAAGTGAAGGGCCTGGGAGAGGTTTCTCACTGATGAATATTACTTTGTAAGGCTTATTCTGCTTTCTTATTTGTCACAGAAATCTCTAGAAAACGGGATTGATTTCTGGGTACAAAGGACATGAAGAGCCTCAAGGTCAATGCAGTTTGCCAAAACTGAAAGGAAAATTTCAACCAAGATCTCATGTCTCCAGCACCACAGCTGTTCCTGTTTGTCTATATATTCTTCCAGGCCCTGTTTAGGCAGAGCAGGTTTTTAAACATTGTAATTAGAATGCCTGTACCAGTTCCCTTATGTTCTATCCTTGACATTTTGCTAAGTGGCTAAAGCTGTTGACAGCATTCGCCATAATTCATTTAACTATTTCCTTATATCTGGGCAGTTTAATTTTTTCCTATTAATTATTAATTCATTCAAGAAATCAGTTCATTCAAGAAGTTGAATGCCTACTCTGTCAGGCACTGTGCTAGGCATTGGGACATCATGGTCAACAAGAATAGCACACTCTCCTTACTTGTGGCACTTGGACTCTGGCTCGTGGGGCAGAACGTAACAAGTAAACGAACGAATGAAACCATCACTATAAGCTATTCTAAGTGCTGTGAAAGAAGGAGGGAACTACTGGAGAGACCTACATTATTTATATATTTGTATATATTTTTTAATACATACATTCTAATCCTCTCTTGCTCTTCAGTAGCCACAGCTGAAGCTTTTCTTGAGGAGCTCCATAGGGATTGGATTTTTCCACTACACATGTAGTTTCTTGAGAACTCAGAGCTCATTGTGGTATCCAACCACCCCAACAATCAGACTCAAATGACCTTATTTCCAGTTCTCCCTTGTGTTTTCAACCAGTTCACTCTACTCACCACCCCCCCTGAAGAAGCTTATGATTATCCCCTTCCTAAATCTACCTTCACTGTGCCGTTTCCTCCCCACCCATCTCAATACAGGATCTGCACTAGCCCTGGGAGCCTTTGATACAATCAGCAAAGGCGCCCCCTTCTGGTGGACATCGCCTGGATTGGCGAGGTCTGCTGGACAAAGCAGGGCTGAGTAATGGCGGTCCTGCCCATAGCCTTGGAATGATCACCCCACATACTTCCTATTTGCTGAATTCCCTCTCCTGCCTGAAGACTCAGTTTATATTCCAACTCTCATATGAAGCCTGGCTTTTTAACTCACAAAAAGTTCTCCATTCTTTGACCTCCTAAATTATTTCTAAGTTTTTACTTTTTGCCTCACTCAGCACTTGGTCATTTACTGCCTCGTGGTCCCTTGTTTTCCTCTCTCATATCATTATTCCATCTCAAGAGGCCCAATTTAGGTGAAGAGATTAGAGTTATCTCTGCAGATGTATTATTTACATTGAACACTGAAGGAAATGTGGGCAGAGATCTGGGGAAAAGTGTCCTAGGCAGAGGGAAGGGCATGTGCAAGGTCCTGAGGCAGAAAAGGTCTGGGAACGTGAGGCCAAAACAGTGTCTCTGTGTGTGATGATCTTTCCAGCTTTAACAAATAAAGTGGAAAACGATTCATTCATTCATACTGTTTTCTGAGGGCCACTGTTCTAGCCCCTGGAGAGGGTACTGTGCAGATGAATCAGACCAGACTTATCCCTAGCCAGACTCACTGGGGAGGCTGAGAGCAAAAATGATACTTTCTATCATTTTAACAGATCGTGGTGGTGGGATATCATTCATGTCAGGGGTAGAGGGAGTAATCATTTCTTGTCAGGGACACTGAAGAAAGGTTATCTAAGAAGAGACACTTGATTTGAGTCTAAAGTATGACTCTTCCAGGTAAAGACACAAAAGAAGGGGAAACCCAGGCCTAGGGAACAGTGTGTACAGAGGCAGGGGGGCTCAGAGAGCAGGATGATTTCAGAGAATGGTGAGAAGCTCTATCTGGCGGGAGACTGGGATGAGTGGTGAGGAAGTCTGCAGAGGCAGAGAGAGCCGGACGGGTCTTTTGAGCCATTTAGAGTGCTTGGGCTTTATATTGCACATGATGGGAAACCATGGGAGGTTTCTAAGCAAGAGAAAGGCAAGTCTGGCTGCAGTGTGGAGAATGGATGGGAGTGACATTTCAATGCGAAACCTATAAGCCTTGGTGACAGACCAGTTTTAAGGGACCAGGGAGAAGGATAAGTTAAGACTTTGCTATCTTCAAGCATAAAGGTGGTACCACTCACTGAGACAGGATCACCAGGAGAAGGAGCAGGATTTGGGGGTGGGGTGGGATGGTGGAGGAGAGAGGTTAGAGTGGTGTCTGTGAGGGTTTCTTATTGGTACCACAGCCTTGAATAAATGAATTATCAGTGGTTCCCTGACCTGGGCTGCTTTAGAATTGCCAGAGGAGGAGCTAATTTAACATGCAGATTCCCAAGTCCACCCAGATGTAGTGCAAAAAGTCTCTGGGGTGGGGTTCAAGAGGTTGCCTCAAATAAGCACCCTGGGTAACTCCAGGCAGACTGTCAGGACACTACATGAAAATAAAGCCATGGTGGGGAAAGGGAAGCCTTCTGCTGCTAAAAGGAGGTTGGACCTCTTGAGTTTATGACTTGCACATTTCAAGGCAGTCTATTCACTCCATTGAAACTCAAGACCAAAGCAAAGGAACAAGAGGCCTGAGGAGATGAGTGAGGAGAAGGGGTCACCTTACTTAAAAATTTCTGTGTTCCTTTCACCCTACAGCGCAGAGTGTCGCAAAGCTCACCTATGTGCAGTCATAATTACTGTCTTCGGTCTGGGGTGCTAGTATACCTTCCCAATCCCTAAAAACCAAATGTGGCTCCTTCCACGGGAAGGGAGAACCCAAGGCATAATAAGAAAAAGCAGTCGTTAATATCTTCAACTACACTGGGAATCTGCAGGGCTTCTCCATGGCTTCTGCCCCTTCCCATTGGGAGCTCCCTGAGAACAGGGAGGGTGGCTCCCCTCAGTCTAGGGCTCTCCCAGGACCAGAAAGGTGTTTCTGTCAACGAATAGCTGTTCCCTGAGGGCCTGGACTTGCATCCATCATCCCTGTGACGCCCTTCCTAACGCTGGAGTTCTCTGGGATAGGTGGGACTTGTGCCTCCTCCCTCAGATCAGGAGTCATCCCACCCAGTGTTGGGGGCGGGGGAGGGGGAAACTGATCCTCCTGTTTGAGATCGGTATCTCTCCTTTCGAGTCCCCAGACTCAAGGGCCCACATTTGCTCAACACCTTTTTACCCTCAATCTCACCTCCACTTTCTCCTCTCCAAGTTTTGCGCCCTCAGAAACCTAGTGGATTCTTTGGTGGGCGGAGCTGAGGCGGCTTTTTGCCCTCTTCCAAGATGGTCGTTGCCACCTCTGTGACAGGCCTGGTCACGTGGACACATCCGCCTATGAGGTCGCTGGGGCTTGGTCGCCGATTGTCCCTTGCCGGGCGCCGTCCCGAGGCGGCGACCGCCCTTGTCAACCAGAGCCCCAGCGATCATGGCAACGGGCTCGCGCGGGGAGCGCGTGGCGGCGGCAGCGGCGGCGGCGACAGCTTGGTCGCGGGCCGGGGCGGCGGAGCGGCGGCGGCGGCGGCGGCGGTGGCACTGGCACTGGTACTGGCACCGACCTTGAGAACCATGCAGACGGGCAGCCCGGAGAGGCGGCAGGCGGCCGGGTGGGAGGCGGCGGCGGAGGCAGCGATGAAACAGGTCCGCGTTGACACGGGCGCGGCCGGGGAGCCCGAGCACAAGGCCGGGGAGGAGCAGCCCAAGGACCCGGCGCCGGCACAACCCCGCGCGGCCGAGGAGGGGGACGCCCGCGACCCCCCGCGGCAGCCGCCCACGCTGTCCCCGTCCAAGCAGGCGCCCGCGCGGGTCGTCTGCGCCCACGGCAAACCCAGGAGCAAGGGCCGATGCTGCAAGCGGAGCTCCGGCCGCCGTTGCGAGGACTTGCGCTCTCGGAGGCCGGTTACCGTGGACAGCTCCAAGGCCAGGACCTCCCTGGACGCCCTGAAGATCAGCATCCGCCAGCTCAAGTGGAAGGAGGTGAGGCCCGGCCCGGCCGCGTGGGCACAGGGGGGTGGACAGAACAACCGCAGAGGATCCGGCGCGGCCCAAACCGGGTCGGAGGGCAGGGGCCGAGCTCCTGCTGTGCGCCACGCTCGAGCCTGCTTGTCCGCTACAAACTGCTCATCCCTTCAATGCCTAGCCCCAAAGTCACTTCCTCCAAGGCTTCCCAGACCTCTCCAGGTCAACTTAGCTGCTCCCTCTTCTGGCTCCCCTATAGTTCTTTATAAGGTTTCCAGCACAGACCTCTTCACATTGTAGTTAGGTATTTATATGTCTGTCTCCTCCATCAGATTGTGAGTCCCTGGGACCAGAGACCCTGTCTCTTTCTCTTATTCATTTAAGTTTTATGTAAAGTACTTATTGTGCGACTTGGGCAGTATTAGCAGTTTGGAAACGGGCAGACCTAGGGTCTCTCTACACCCTGCCGCTTAGCTCTGTGATCTTTGACCAAGTTGCTTCACCTCTTAAGCCTGTTTTCTCCTTTGTAAAGTGAGATTAATAATGCTTGTTTGGTACTTTTGTTAGAAGACTCTCTGCTTAGTGGTCACAGCACACATATACACTAAATGGCAACTAATCTTACCACTCCTTTCTCTCCTCCTCCATCATCATTATCATCATCAGTGTCATCATCATTATCATCAGTGCAGGTGCTATATTTTTTATTCCAGTGTTTGGCATATAGTAGGTGGCAGTAAGTGGTGGATGAAAGGGTAAATGAGGAAATGGGTTATTCAACCCTGAACCTGTTAGACCTGGTGGGTGCTGGGATGCATTACCAATTACACCCAGAGATATCTGTTGCAGTTGGCTGAGTGCATAAAGTCACTTGACTTTAACTGCAGCATCTAAGGCTGTTTAATGTGCTTTCCAGAGTGTCAGGATTGTGATTTAGTGTAGGCGAGTCTGGAGACTTAGACCCAGATGGTCTGCTGATGGTATCAGGTTATCTGCAACATGAGGAGTCTGGTACCTAGCCCTGTACCTTGTTTGGTAACGGTTTTATAGCATTGGAACATGAGAGGGATGGCCACAGAAAGGACTGATGTGGTCAGAGGGTTGATGCCCTAGCAAAACCGAGTCATGTGTTTTGAAGGGAAGTCAAGATTCAGGCAAGGCAGACTTCCAGATGTGTAGGGGGTCATCACTGGGGAAGTCCTACCCCAGGTGTCAGGGCCTCCAGTCTTGGGGTTTGGGATTCAGGGAAGGATTTCTATGCCTGGGAAATCTGGGGAAAGTGAGAGTGGGTTCCCAGTCCTGGAGGCTCTGGGTTTCTGGATAGGGTCCCAAGCCTGGCCAAGAGATATGAGGGCCAGAACAAGAAAAAACTGGAGAATTCATCAGTGCCACAGTCCTAATAAACTGAGATCCAGACACTGAAAGTAGGCCATGGAGTCAGGCCAGGCTGGTTGGGCCTGTGCTTAGCCCTGTGGGAGAGTGAAATGAAGTGGGCCAGATCTTGTTCTCTAAGAGAGATGGTCCCAGATGAACTCAGAAATCAGCAGACATCCATGCCAGTCAAAGTTCATTCAGTCATTCAGTAAATGCCTACTATGGAGGTGCTGAGTTCTGTGCTGAGCCCTGGCAATCAAAGATGACCTTATTGTTTAGTGTGGACAAAACACAAGTAAAAAAATAATTGCAGTAATTACAGGGCCTTTGCTGCTCTTTCCTGAAATGTTCCTTTCCCAGTTATTTGTGTAGCTTACTCTGTCTCTTTTTCAGATCTCTGATCAAATGCCACCTCCTCAGAGAGGCCTGGTGATCCCCCTCCCCACTTCCATTAGTCTCCAAACCTTGCTCTTCTGTATTTTTTTTCTGCATAGCCCTTAACTCTACCTGACATTATATTATGTATTGTTTATTTACTGTCTGTTTCCCTCACTAGAATGTAAGCTCCACGAGGGCAGGGGTTTTGCTTTATTGACTGATGTATCCTCAGGTGCTTGGCACATAGAAGTTGCTCAATAAATATTTGTTGAATGGATGAATAAATTATGTGATGAGTGTTTCTCTCTATATGTGTAAAGCTCTAAGTAAAGGTGTAAGAGCTATAGGAGGTAGAGGAGGGGAATCTCGGGAGGGCTACCTGAAGCAGATAAAACTGAAATGAGTTTTGAGTGCCAAAAATGAGTAGGAGTTTAGCTAGGGACCATGGACTTTATGTCCTTGGTAGAGGGTGGAGTATAGGCAAAGTAGAGGTACATTTGGGGCTTTGTATGTAGTTACTCTGGCTGGATCATAGAGAGGGAGGTGGAATGGTGAGTACTGAGGCTGGAGAAGTGAGCAGGGGTTAGATCATGGGCCATGCTATGGGATTTGAAGTTTTTTCTGAAGGCTATATGAACCTTTAGGAATTTTAGGGTTCTTCCATTTATCAACTGTGCTACTTAGGGCAAGTCAGCTAAACCCTTCAGGCCTCAGTTTTCTTATCTATAAAGTGGGGGTGAGTATAGCTGTTAGTTGGTTCCTGTATGCTCAGCCCGCATAATGCTGATGTTAATCTCCATGAGACCTTTGCACTGATGAGGCCACCAGTGTAGGCAATTTCTAGGGTGCCCCCTCTCCTGCCACCTTTTTCTCTAGCTCAGAGAACATATTGGTCTATAAGTAGAAATACTTATTCTAATATATTGTAAAACATAAATCACTCACAAATAGACTTTACTATTAGCTGTGTGATTATTCACTTAATGTCATTCTTCCTCATTAGTCTGTGGGCTCCTGAAGGCAGGGTGGTGTCAAACTTGTGTTCCCAATGCCTGGCACATTGTAGATGGTCAATTAATACTCATCGTATAAAAGAAAGAAATACTTGTAGCAGAGTTCACATCTCATCTTGACACCCAAAAATTTGGTTTAAGTGCCATACTAGATAAACTTTGAAGTTCCTTTCAGCATTAAACTATGATTGTACTCTTCTTAGTACCTTTTACAAAGAGAATGTGTGGCTAGTAACAAATATGTGAATCAGGTACAAAGTACAAACACAGGGCCTCTCCAGGCCTCAGTTTCCCCATCTGTTACAGAGGTGGTGTTGGATCAAATCATCTCTAAAATACCTGCCAGCATTGACTTCTAGGAGTGGTAACTTCTTCTGGGGGCTGGGGGAACAAGGGAGTGAGCAACAGTGTCCCTTGCATGTAGTGCTGTGTTGCTGCAGGGTTAGGGAGAACCTGTTTGGCTGGTTTTGGGGGGGTGTTTGGGTAGGTAGTTAAGAAATCCAGAGTGTAAGTTCCCTGTCTCCTTTTGTGGGTGCATAGTGAGGGGGCTGTATAACACGGTCCACTTAACAGGGCAGTACTGAGCCAGCATGCAAATTCAGAAGTTTGTTTGGCTACAGGGCATCATCTCTCTCTCCTCCCCCATCCCCTCTCTCTCTCTTCTGCTTTTCTTTATTCCACACATGTTTAACAACAACAGCAGCAGCAGCAATGATAAACCCTTACACAGCTTTACTCTGGATCAGGCACTGGTCTAAGTTCTTTACAGGTACAAAATTATTTGATTCTCACAACAACTCCAAAAGTGTTATTATTTTCTCCATTTTACCAATGAGGAAGTTGAGGTACACAGAAGTGAAGTAACTTACCCAAAATCACATCGCTAATAAGTGGCAGAGCTAGCATTTGAAACTGGCTTTTTCTTTGAAACCAGGCTTCAATTTTGTGCCCTTCTCCACTACTCTCTACTGACTCTCTAGTGGCAGACCCTGTGTCAGGGGCTGGAGATATACATATAAATAGGATATACTCCTTACCCTCAAGGAGCTCCCAGTCCGGAGGAACTATGCAAATAGACAATTACAGTCCAGCCTGGTCAGGGCAGGGTTAGAGATGAGGACAGGGAGCTGGGAGCCTAGAGAGAAGGGATGCCTCTTGCAGTGAGGGGGCTGGGCTATGGGAGAGCACAGTGGGAAGGTGATGCTTGGACTGTATTTTAAATGCTAGGAGACAGCCAGGGAGTAGACTGGGTAAAGGGCATTCCCTACAGAGTGTGAACAAAGGCAGGGAGTGTCGACCTGGTTTTATGTTCAAGGTGAGATGATGGGACCTTAGGGAGCATGTGGGGGAGTGGAGAAAGATAAAGCAGGAGCCTGGTCATGGAGGGCTCTGAAGGCCATGCCAAGAAGCTTGTGCTTCTGACTGAATTGGGTCACAGATTGCTTGCCATATATAGACTGAACCTCCTTGCCTGCTCTTCTTCTGTCCCAAGCAAACCACGCTGACTCTCTGATGAGTCAGTTTTCAGTCATATCCATTCTAGGTCATATCTATTTCAACTGCCTCTGCAATGTCCAATTTGTTTCTCAAGGGAAAACTCACAGATGCTAGCCCTGTAAACTTGTAGATATAAGACTAAAGGTTTATTATAGAATAGCAAAATTATGTTTATAAGATCACCATTGAAGTTGCTACATGAAAGAGAGGGATGGTTCCTGGGTCATAGTAGATGCTCAATAAATATTTACAGAATTACACTGTCCTTTTCCAGTCACGAGCTTCTCTCCCCATTCCCTCCCATATTCTTTTGCAGTTTTGCTACCCTCGTTAAAGAATACCTTAGAGAAAAGGACACTGCAGAGAATAGATGCCACTGTTGTTGTGAACTGCCATCCTTAGAGATATAGATTGTGTATATGTGTACAGTGGTGCCATGGACACCAACTAACATGAATGAGGGTGCTGAGCACTTTGATAGAGGGACCTTTGTTGACAATAGTTTGCATAAGTCCCTGTCCCAAGATCTGTTAGTGTAATCTCTTTGTTTCAGAGACTTCAAACCATGCTTTGTTTTCAGAAATGAATCTAGCCTTTGTTCAAAGCATGTATACACTTGTTATATTGTCCTACTTATAATTTGTATAATATGAGTTACTCTCTATTAGCTAAATATCTATTATGTGCTAGGCATTGTACTAAGTACTTTATGTGCATTAAAAATTGTATTGAGCATTTTCTATGGATTATTTGATTTAATCTTCACAACAAGCCTCTGAAGTAGATCCTAATGTCATCTCCAATTTACAGTTGAGGAAACTGAGATTTAGAGAGGGACTGGTACAGGAATAGCCCACGGCCACACAGCTAACAAGTGGCAGAACCATCCCCAGGCTGTGATCATAGCCAGGATACAATTCTGTACCATCTTTTTTGCTAATCCTTTGTTAAAAATCATCCTGCAAGGAATTATTCTATTATTATTATTATCCCCAGATAACAAAGAAGATGCTGAGGTGGACACAGCAAGTAAGTGGTAGAGGCAGGGTTCAGACAGAAGTCGGTCTCATTCCAGAGCCCACTTTTAGGTGTGTTTTATAATTCTCCTCTTCTTAACCTACCCATTCCTCATTTGACCTATACCTCTGACAGCAGAGTCACTCAGAACTAGAAGAGCCATATTGCAAATAGGACTTAAAATAAAATACATTGAACTATATCCTGCTTGGCAGAGGGGGCATTTGGTGCCTGCGCCTTGCAAATCCTATCTTACTGTTGCCCACAGAAGAAAGGCAATTCCTGTGCCATTTAACAGGCCAAGTTGCCTTGCTCTTCCGCGGAATGTGCACTTTCTTTTTGAATTACTCTGCCTTAGATTCCTTCTGAAAGAGGCTGGGAATAAAATAAAAAATGAGTAGTTTAACCTTCCCTCCCTTTCTAGTTTCAGGGATAGCTATTGTGATTTACTTCCCCTTTTTTGAAAACAGCATTATATTTAAGAATGGTTTATATCCTCCTCCACTAAATTTTCTACTTCATCTATGTTAAACATGTTATGTAAAACAGGCATGTTATTTTAATGTCTGTAATCCACCAGAATTTTTCCTGGGCAATTTAAGCTTGCCATACTATAAAAAGCATAATTCAGTACAATGTTATTTGAACAATACAATATGTGCAAAAGCTACATGAATCCATACTAATTCCTTAAACAGTCCTTTAAAAGACTATAAATTCCAGGGGCTCAAATTCAAGTTCTATAAATACTGCAAATTAAAATTTTATTTTTCAGCAGGCGTTGCAATTGTTAGAGATGTCTTCCATGTTATGAAAATACACTGTGTGCATTTTTTGGTGACATTCTGGATCTAGTTTTTTTTTTTTTTTTTTTTTTTAATTCAGTTTTATTGAAATATATTCACAAACCATACAGTCATCCATGGTATACAATCAACTGTTCACAGTATGATCATATAGTTATGCGTTCATCACCACAATCTATTTCTGAACATTTTCCTTACATCAGAAAGAATCAGAATAAGAATAAAAAATAAAAGTGAAAAGAGAATACTCAAACCATCCCCCCATCCCACCCTATTTGTCATTTAGTTTTTACTCCCATTTTTCTACTGATTTTTTTTCAATTTTTTAACTTTGTTTATCAAAAAATTAAAAACAAACAGGCAAAGAACAACCAAAAAAACCCCACAACATTTCAAACAAAGCAATGGATTAAGGAAAACAAATAACCTAAAATAACTACTTTGCTTCCAATATGTTCCTACCATACCCCAAGAAAATTAATAAACCATGTCCAAACAGAGGAGAAAGAAAAACAAATAATCTAAAATAACTACATTGCTTCCAACATGTTCCTGCCATACCCCAAGAAAATTAACAACCCCTAAGAAAACAAAGGAATAAGAGAAAAAAAAAACCTAAAATAACTCTATTGCTTCCAACATGATCTTACTATATCCAAGAAAGTTTACAAACCATAATCATTCCTGAGCATTCCCATAACATTGAGATTACCCTCCATAGTTTATCTGTTCTTATTAGATTATCATTCCCCCTCCACTAATTGGTATCTCTAGGTCCCCTACATTCTACAGTATAAAACATTGTACATTTTTCACAGAATTCACATTAGTGGTAACATACAATATCTCTCTTTTTGTGCCTGGCTTATTTTGCTCAGCATTATGTCTTTTTTTTTTTTTTTTTTTTTAATCTTCATTTTATTGAGATATATTCATATACCACACAGTCATACAAAACAAATCGTACTTTCGATTGTTCACAGTACCATTACATAGTTGTACATTCATCACCCAAATCAATTCCTGACACCTTCATTAGCACACACACAAGAATAACAAGAATAATAATTAGAGTGAAAAAGAGCAATTGAAGTAAAAAAGAACACTGGGTACCTTTGTCTGTTTGTTTCCTTCCCCTATTTTTCTACTCATCCATCCATAAACTAGACAAAGTGGAGTGTGGTCCTTATGGCTTTCCCAATCCCCTTGTCACCCCTCATAAGCTACATTTTTATACAACTGTCTTCGAGATTCATGGGTTCTGGGTTGTAGTTTGATAGTTTCAGGTATCCACCACCAGCTACCCCAATTCTTTAGAACCTAAAAAGGGTTGTCTAAAGTGTGTGTAAGAGTGCCCACCAGAGTGACCTCTCGGCTCCTTTTGGATTCTCTCTGCCACTGAAGCTTATTTCATTTCCTTTCACATCCCCCTTTTGGTCAAGAAGATGTTCTCCGTCCCACGATGCCAGGTCTACATTCCTCCCCGGGAGTCATATTCCACGTTGCCAGGGAGATTCACTCCCCTGGGTGTCTGATCCCACATAGGGGGGAGGGCAGTGATTTCACCTTTCAAGTTGGCTTAGCTAGAGAGACAGGGCCACATCTGAGCAGCAAAGAGGCATTCGGGAGGAGGCTCTTAGGCACAACCACAGGGAGGCCCAGCCTCTCCCCTGCAGCAACCGTCCTCCCAAGGGCAAAACCTGTGGTAGAGGGCCCAACCCATCAAACCACCAGTCCCCCATGTCTGTGGTCACGCCAGCAACCATGGAGGTGGGGCAGGCGAACACCCCCGCACTCCCCACAGGCTCCTCAAGGGGGCACCGCATCTTTTTTTTTTTTTCCTTGTTTTTTTTTTTTTTTTTTAACTTTCCCTTCTTTTTTAAATCAACTGTATGAAAAAAAAGTTAAAAAGAAAACAAACATACAATAAAAGAACATTTCAAAGAGACCATAACAAGGGAGTAAGAAAAAGACAACTAACCTAAGATAACTGCTTAACTTCCAACATGTTCCTACTTTACCCCAAGAAAGTTACCTAATATAGCAACATTTCTGTGAACTTGCTCCTACTATATCCATCAGAAATTAACAGACCATAGTCATTCCTGGGCATCCCCAGAACGTTAAATAGCTTGTCTGTTCTTCTTGGATTATTGTTCCCCCTTCCTTAATTGCTCTCTATTGCTAGTTCCCCTACATTCTACATTATAAGCCATTTGTTTTACATTTTTCAAAGTTCACATTAGTGGTAGCATATAATATTTCTCTTTTTGTGCCTGGCTTATTTCGCTTAGCATTATGTGTTCAAGGTTCATCCATGTTGTCATATGTTTCACGAGATCGTTCCTTCTTACTGCCGCGTAGTATTCCATCGTGTGTATATACCACATTTTATTTATCCACTCATCTGTTGAAGGACATTTGGGTTGTTTCCATCTTTTGGCAATTGTGAATAATGCTGCTATGAACATTGGCGTGCAGATATCTGTTCGTGTCACTGCTTTCCGATCTTCCAGGTATATACCAAGAAGTGCAATCGCTGGATCGAATGGTAACTCTATATCTAGTTTTCTAAGGAACTGCCAGACTGACTTCCAGAGTGGCTGAACCATTATACAGTCCCACCAACAGTGAATAAGAGTTCCAATTTCTCCACATCCCCTCCAGCATTTGTAGTTTCCTGTTTGTTTAATGGCAGCCA